>NC_083225.1:63169286-64419286 GCF_032191835.1 Heteronotia binoei
AAATGCCATTTTATCTAGTTAGAAGGTACAAAGAGATGTTCATTCTTTACATTTACACAGGATTAGCATATTGAGCATTTAGTGATATTGCCATCCTCTTAGCTTTGTTTACATCATACTCTAATTCCACCATGTTATGTTTATTTTGTGCCCATTAAAAAAAAAACCCTGGAAAAAGCAGTTTAGCTTTTAATGCACATTTTGATGGTCCTTCTATACTGATGCTCCTTAGCAAAGTTAGTTACTATTTATAAAATACATATATGCATTTATATTGTTTGGAAAATACACATATATTTCTCAAGGCTTATATTTTAAAATAGCTGTACTTGACTAACAACAAAAAATGCAAGGATAGTCAAGAACCCCCATAGTCTTCTTTCAATACTATACAAAAAATCCTTTCATTTCTAGCCTCCCTTACATGTTGGAAAGATTAAATTATAGCATTTTACTTTTATATTGCTTCTTGTCCGCAGTCAGTAATTTCCTTTTGTTCATTCATGCATTTGGGGCAAAAATTATCTTCCTCCTACATGTTTGACTTCCAGCAGCTGTTTTAACTATTTTCTTGCATTGAATTTTCAAAGTAAGTAAGGCAGTTGCTATATTTCAATTGTGTTATCTCTGTTTTCATGGTAAACCACAATAAATGCAGTTATAAACTAATTATGTGATTTTAATTAATTGGCCAATGAATTCATTAATTAATTAAAGAGTTTTCATTTGTATATTGCCAAAATCTTTTCTATGACATTGAAAGACATTGTGACATTCTGTGATATTGAAAAGATAACCATCAAGTATTTGAAGGGCTATCATATAGAGGATTGTGCAGATTGTTTCTGTTGTCGCAGAGGATTGGAGCAGAACCAACAAGTTGCAATTAAATCAAAAAGGTTTCCGGCTACACATCAGGAAGAATTTCCTGACAGAGCAGTTCCTCAGTGAAACAGGCTTCCATTTATGGTTCAAGGTGGTTCACAATAATAAGCCTCCTGTTACAGGAGGACTCTTGGTAAAGCTAGGAAAGACCTGGGAAAAGTCATGAGTGATTTTAGCAGTTGTAGCAGACAGCACATGAACTCAGACATTCTGGTCTTGACAGTGAACTGCAACTTTCAGAGTGGTATCAGCTAGAAATGTTAGCCAAATTGCCCTCAGATGAGGTATAGGGGAATTTAGAAGGTGGGCAATGATGGCACGGGGCCAGTGACCTATATATACAGGAGGCAGTCTACCCAGGAACCCTTTTAAATAATGAGATTTGTGGTAAACTAAAAGGATTTCTATTAGATAAATAGTTCAAGCATACAAGGGAATAAATCACACAAACAATCACACAGTCCTGGGGAAACAGCAAGAAAATTGGATAGGGAAACATATATGGGAGCAACACAGAGAGGTAAATACTTTACCAGTCTCAAGGAATCCATGAGTCAATAGCGATGATGATAAGGGAAGAGCAAGCAAGAAATGACCAGCATATCTTGCAATACTGGACTCAATACTGATCAGGTATTTGGGGGTGGCTCAAGCAGTAAAGGTGAAGATACCACAAGAGACACATTGGATTGGCCAAAAACTGGCCTTCTTATTAGCCAAATTTGTGTCCTGAGGCTCTGTCAGGTGACATCACCCCATAGATGGCTCCCAGGAAATTGACAAAAGGATTAATGGGTGTTGATGGTTCTACCTATTGCAAACCACCACTAAAACAAAGAAATATGATGGGTCAATTACTATCTATTGTGACAGCGGAGCTAACACAATGGAGGAGGTCTAGGTGACAGGATTAAGTCCTTGACAGTGACCATCTTTCTGGATGTTTCATTGTGTCAGATGTTTACCTAGATGGTCAGCAGGACAGTCTTTTGTTAGGTACGAAGACATGACAGCAAGTCTTGTCCATTGGCTTCTTCATTTGCATCTCCATAGCATGACTGGAGTACATGGGGCTCTTGTCTCACCCTCATGGCTCTGGGCAGGTTTGAGAGTTGTTGTTTTAGGACATCACAGGAACATGGCTTCTATGAGGGCTGCTTCTTGGCACTGTCTTCTGATGATAGGAACACAATTGCAGTCCATGAGGCTGGGCAGCTCTTTAGGGAAACATGATCTGGAGTCCTTCTTAGCAGAAGAAGCTCAAACAGTTACACCAATAGCAGGAACAGGTAGGGAACTGTTTGGAGACTGGCTGGAAAGCTTGCTGCTTTAGTTCACACAGAGTAAAATGTCCATACTGGGTTGTCATCAATGCCAAAGGTTTAAAGTCCAACAGGACTGAATATCCAATAGGGCAGTATACATATATGTTCAAAGATAAAAGCCCATAGTGGCTAAGAGTCCATGTGGGTTTGGCACCAGAGCCAGGGAAATCATAGTCCATTAATGGTGGAAGAGGGGGTCCAGGGCTAACAAAATCTTAATGCCTTCACATCCACTCTCTCTTTAGTATTCACTTGTTGAGGAAGACAGTGTAGTTATGGAGCTAATATTCATTTATGGCTACTAGGAGGTGGGGGCTTTCTCTCCTGCTCCTCTTCCATGGTCTCCCTAATACTTCACAATATTTCGATTCATACTTTTTGCTTTGTCAGATTTCTTCCTTTGAATTGTTTATAGCATTGAAAGGTGGCAGGGGAGTTGTACATTATTTAGAAAGCAGTTGTTTTGCAGTATGGTGTCCTGAAGTTGTCATACCAAATGTCCCTTTTCAGAGAAAGCTGATTCACTGGTATTAATCTGTGTGTGGAGTGAGTTGTCTTTTGCTCCCTTTTTAAAAAGATCATGTTGATTATATTCTATTTTATTCAGATACTAATTGTTATTAATGGCTACAAGAGCTTTCATTTCCCATGAAAAATGAAATGTAAGCTATGATGTCCAATGGAGGAGATCCTCATTCTTCTTTAATGGGTTCATACTTCTGGACTTTAACTTGGTTTGAATTATGCAGTTGGATTTGCCCAAGATTTAAGCTTGGGAAATTGTGCATGTTCTCTAATTAGTCTTCCTAGTTCCTTCAGCTTTGTGATCCCCCCCCCCCCACTCAGACACACTAAAAAAAAAAAAAAACCCATGGTAATTTATGCAGTAATCAATAAACACTCACAATAATCTCTCTGTATGCCACATTGTTTCCCATGCTTATTGCATAAACCAAAACATTAATATAGAACCAAACAATGTCACAGTTGATGAAACTATTAGAGGGATGAAGTTTTTTGCATGTTTCTCAGATATTTCTTCCTATAATGGTGATGATGTGATAAACTTTAGACCCAACTTTACATCCTGAATCGGCATTTACACTTACAGAGAACCCAGCATGGATCAGTTTTCATTTGTTGTGCTGTCAGTTATACCTTTTGCTGTTGTTGAACCACTGCATAACTAGGTATAGTGTTGTCACTGCATATAAAACTACTGAAACTCTGACTTGGTCTGTCACTTTATCTGCAAAAGATGATACCATTATATCTAATTGATGTGATTGGGTTACTTCCAAAATTTTATACAAATGTGTTTGGGAAATGATTCTTAGAACAAGGTAGGTATACCAGAAAATGTTATATATTACAGGCCTTCACCATTTTTCTTTAGGTACCATGTCACCAAATCAATACTTTGGTAGACTTTAGTAGAGGCACAGAATCTGAAAACTCTCTCTGAGATCTATAAGATGAGGCATACCATTCCTTTCACCTTCCTGAGATTTTTTTAGAGGAACTAATCTAGGTAACTCCATGCAGCTGTGTCTTGGATATTTCTTTCTTAAAGGTATAAGACACAGACAGGGCCAGCCTGCCCACTAGGCAAATTAGGCAGCAATTAAGCAGCAGCAGCAATTAGGCAACAGCAGCAGTGGTGGTGGGAAGGCCACCCCCCTAGCATGCTCAGAGGAGCAACACCAGTCTCCTGCTTACCCACTTCAGTGGGCGTCTCAGTAGAGCATACTGTCTTGATAGAGAGCAGGAAGAGGCTTTGCTCCCCCCTCCTCTTCCTGTTCACTATTAAGAGAATGCAATGCCTGAAAAAGTGGGTAAGCAGGAGGTTGGTGTTGCTCCTCTGAGCATGTGGGGGCAGGGGGTCGGTGGGCAGGCCACCTTCCCCCTGGTGAGTTCAGAGGAGCGATGCTTGTCTCCTGATTACCTGCTTCAGCTGGCATCGTGTTCTCTTAATAGAGAGCAGGAAGAGGATTTGCTCCCCCCTCCCTTCCGGAACAGGATGGGATGGGTGAGTGAAGCCTCTTTCTGCTCTCTGTTAAGACAGTACATTCTACTGAGATGCCCACCAAAGTGGGTAAGCAGGAGGCTGCCATCGCTTCTCTAAGTGTGCTTGGGAGGGGGCATTGCGGCACTGTAGAGAACAGGGGAGGGAGTGGCCCAGGGTGCCACTGTGGAGGGGGGTGCGCAGTCAGTCAGTCAGAGTACTATGCACTCTGGACACAGATATATAGTAAAGATTCAGTGCTATAGTAAAGATTCATAAAAGATGTTCCATTAGATCCTCAGGGAAATAATAAGTTACTGGTATGATTCTAAAATGTTTTAAATACCTCATTCATGTATCATTAAAGGGGATAGTTCTTTACTAAGTGTAAGAAACAGAGCCCAGTCCATCTCTTTAAATTATCATATTTAAAGTATATTTAAATAGAAGTGTGACAAATGGTTTCAGCCCTCATTCACTTTGACAGCACTGTGATGTGACAATTTGCACTTCAGGGCAGGATCTGCCAGACCCAGGTTCCTACTGTGGAAACTGACTGGGTGATTTCAGACCAGTCAGAGACTTTCAGCCTAACCTACCTCACAGTGTTGTGTGGATCAAAAGAGGGCGAGGGAAATTATATAAGCTGCTTTGGTTCCCACTGTGAAGAAAGACTGGTGGGGGGGGAGAGATGGAAAGCTGGAGTTAGGGGTCAGATAAAGGTAGGTTGATGATTGCCTAGGAAGGAGAGATGGTTCCCAGCTCCAGTTTGGGAAATTCTTGGAGATTGGAGGGGTGGTACCTGGAGAAGGTGGGGTTTGAGGAAGAATGGGAACTCAGATACAATGCCATAGACTCCATTGCCAAGCCAGCCATCTCGTCCTGGGGAACTATTGTTGCCAATCTCCAGGTGCTTTCTTTAATGTGGATAGTTTGGTTTCCTTCATTGAAAACCTAGACTGCCTGCATCAATGGTTGGACTCATTCATCTGTGAAATTGTATTTTGAGCAGAGGGTGTTATACCAGCATGGTATACAGTATAAAACTCCTTTGAGTGAAGGCATGAAGTAGAACTTTACACACTGTAACTATATGTTGAGTTGCTGTATTGTTAAGTATTACACATGGCATTGGTGCAATATTATGAGAATTTTGAATGTGTAAAATGTAGTACTGCATTTTTAAGCAGCCAGGGTAAATGTGGTAAGTGAAAACATTTATGCTTTATTTAATGTGGATGGTTTGGTTTCCTTCACTTAGAATTTAGACTGCCTGCATCATTGGTTGAACTCATGCCTCTGTAAAATTGTATTTTGAGCAGTGGGCAAGTGTTATATCAGCATTTAAAATTGAGTCTTTGTATGATATATGATATTAGTGTTGCATGGTGATTGTATTGCAGTTCCAAATTTAATGATGGTGATCTGAAGAAGGGAGAGTCTCTTGAAACACATCCAGTTTAAACCTGGGAGACATGTCATCACTTATCTAAAATCAAGAGCTCAGAGGGACACTACTGGAAATTGACCAGAGTTTGGAAACTGACTAGAGGCTTCTACAAAGGCTTCTTTTTTGCATTCCAGACATGAATTATGGCTCTGGAAATGTAACCATGTATTGTTGAGTGCATGAGCATGTGAATAATGCTAATTTAAGTAAGATACAGTGTTGCTTATTTGTGGTTTCTCAATGTCCAGGTGAGGTCTGGAGATCACTCAGAACTACAGCTGCTCTCCAGATGGGCAGATATCAGTTTTCCAGGAGAAAATGGTACACTCTGAGATTATACTCTGCTGAGGTCATCCCACCCATCCCCCCAGGACAGCTGCTGGCACTTCAGAGCAGAACTTCTTGCTGTGGAAGCTGAGTGATTTTCGACCAGTCACAGACTTTCAGCTCAACCTGCCTCACAGGGTTGTTGTGCAGTTCAAAAGGGGGAAGAGGAGAATGATGTAAGTTGCTTTGGTCCCCACAGTGAAGGAAGACTGCAATTGTCCTAGATAGGGGCTGCAGGCAGGGTGGAGAAGATAGAAAGCAATCTACCCCATCTCTTTTGCCCCTCATCTCTTCTTTCTGAAGATACTCCCCTTCTCTGATAACCTACCCCACATTTCCCCACTTTCCCTTCCCAACCACTTCCATGACATACCAAGCTACCCTTTATCTTTTCCTTACCTCCCCAGCACCCTGCCAAGGCCATGAAACACACCCATATCAATTTTTTTAGTACCCATTGTATTTCTCCCCACAATGGGTCTTATTACTAGTGGTAGATAACTCACTGAAAATGTTGAGACAATGATAGCAGCTACAAGCATAGACAGCTTCAAGAGGGGATTGGATAAACATTTGGAGCAGAGTTCTGTCAATGGCTATTAGCCACAGTGTATTGATGGAACTGGGGCAGTGATGCTCTGTATTCTTGGTGCTTGGGGGGCACAGTGGGAAGGCTTCTAGTATCCTGGCCCCACTGGTGGACCTCCTGATGTCACTTGGGTTTTTTGGCCACTGTGTGACGCAGAGTGTTGGACTGGATTGGCCATTGGCCTGATTCAACATGGCTTCTCTTATGTTCTTATGTTTTCTTATGTTTTGTGTTAAGATCATTATAGAAGGTCCAGTGCAGCAGACATATCGAACCAGGGCTTTTTTTTTTTTTTGAGCAGGAACACACAGGAACACAACTCTGGCATAAGGGGGTATGACCTAATATGAAAATGAATTCCTGTGGGCTTTTTCTACCAAAACAAACAAACAAGCAAGCAAGCAAAACCCCTGTGTCTGTTTCAATTTCCCTGTTAGGGTGATGTATTATTAATAGAATAAAAAAATAAATTATTCAGATTAGAAAAATAGTGTGATTGGTCAGTCAATTTTATTCAAATTTCTCTAAAATCATCTTGGTAATAAACTATTTTAAAATTAATTTAACAAAGGTGTTGTTAAAGCTGTGGAGTTCATAATGCCTATTGCCATAATGCATTTCAATGCATCTGATGCAATTTATTATATTTCAGCTTTTGTCCACTTTAGTGATTTCAGAATCACAATATGGCCCAAAGTTGTATGATGTTGCCAGCAGATGTTCAGAACCAATTCAGAACTAGAACCAGGAACAAGATTTATACTTCCTTAAATCCCTTTGAGATTTAAAGGTCTAAAATGTTATTGAATTACTAATTAAAAATTGCCTTAATATTTTGAAGCAATTATATACCCTGCTGTAAGAAACTTGATTTGAAGAGGGTTACATGAAAACCATCAAACAATACAATCCTAAGTAGAGTTAACACACTTCTAAACTCACAAAAATCAGGAAGCTTAGAAATATTGAAACCATTTAGGAGCAAACTCACTAGCTGGTTATCATTTATCATAGCACTTAGCACTAATTAGCCTCCAATTGACTCTAAGATAGCATTTAAATAACCTTTTTTTAGAGTTCAGTTATTTACATATTTGGAGTCAAATTTCACTGCTGAAATCTGTCTGCTTTGGACTTGGGCATCTGAATTTTTATTTGAATTAACGATAAACATTTTGTCATGTGTTTGTTCTTAGAGGACCCATAATAATTGCAAATGTATATATTAAGGCAATTGGTATAACTTAGTTCAAGATATCAAGGAGTTATTAAGTTAAACTGAATCTGTGTTACAAAATTATTAAAATTAAATGTGAATTTGAAAGGTTAGCTGAAGATGCAACATCTGTAGAATTTTGAGGACAGCCAAAAGAGTTTTATAAAATTAGCATAATTTGAGATATTAGCAGTGCCAGGAGGCAACATCATAGAAGCCCTTGACCTCTATTCCCTGTTGTTCATCATCCAGAATAAAGGTTGGCCACTCATGTGACAGGATGCTATACTAGATGGACAGCTAGTCTGATTCAGTAGGGCTCTTATGTGTGTTGCACTTCATAAGATAAATATGTTTATCGCTATATTTTGTCTGTGGTTCCTTCTACTAAAAATCCAAGGAGTTATGCTAAAGACAAAATATGGAACATATCTCAAGAGAAAGTAAAATAAATTCTACATAGAATCTGTGAATAAAAATATTATCTACAATCCAGCAAACCCAAAATGTCTTTTGTTGTTCCTGCAAAAACCTCTAGTGTAAGAATGGGCACAAATTGGGAAAATGTGTGTCCTGATAGCTGACACACAGAGAAAGTTTCTAGGTGTCAATGTTTCTAAAGTAATTCCAGAGTCAGACATCAAAATACAGTTCCAAGGTTCAGACACAGGGTTGATAACACTCACAGCTTCAAGTCTGAAAAGAAACCTGAGAACAAGAATACAAAAGTACAGGCAGGGTCAGAGACAAAGAGCACAGACGGCAAGTCAATAGCTGATGCACAAGTCGCTTCCCTTCTCTGTTGCTTTTAAGCACCACACTGCTCAACAGCTGTACTGAATCATGCACATTCTTGCTGCCTAGTCTTGCCCCTTCAAGCACTTATCCTCACTGTTAGTCCTGGGCCATGCTGTGCTGCTAGGCAGTCACTGCACCTTCTGTCTTGAAAGTCTTTCCTAATCTTCTCCCAATGGCATTTGTGAGGTTTTTGGTGATGGGGAAGGTGAACTGACCAACAACTGACTCTGTTGCCAGTCCAGGGTCGGGAGGCTTAGGGGCCAATGTGCTGTTTCCTGGCAATCCCTTTCCTGGCAATCCCTTTGCAGTGAGCCAGCTTCCCCACTACTCAGTTGTTTTTGCAGCTTTTTCAGGGAACAGAAAGCAGGGGTTTAAAGGGATTTACAGTCTTTTTAAACCCCTGTTTTCTGCTCCATTCATGAACCACCACAAGCTGATTTAAAAGCTTGTGGAAGCTGGTGATGGTAGGCCCATCACAAACTTCATGAACCACAAACAGGGCAAAATTCATGACAAATATTGTTTTGTAGTTTGGCTCATGCTCATTCCTATTCTAGAGGTAGTTTGGCAATATTTTTCAATAAATGAAATATGAAAAGAGTTTTCATTGGCATTATCTGGTTACCCTTTTAAACAGTCAGAACAGATTTTACTGTGAAACAGTAGTATGCTTAACATTTCCCTCAGTGTAGTTCTGTCTGAACCTGACAATGCTCTGTCTTCACCTTCCTTCTACCCAGGAAGAGTACAGCCAAGAATAAGAAAAAGAGACATGTGTAAATTTTACAAAAAAAAAGATAAGAGTTGTACTGTCAACCCTGCCCACCATGAAGTTAAGATACAACATTTTTGGGTTTCACCAAGTTATTTAAATGACTGCTCTGCATCATACATTTTCCTGCTTTTATCTATGTATAGAACCAGTTACAAGTAGGTAGCCCAGTGGCTACAAGCCATGGGACTCTAATCTTGGCCAGTATTCTTACTGTTTATCCTTACCTGTACACTTGTTGTGATAAGAGATGTCAGTTTTCATTCCCCCTCCTTCACCAAACCAGACAGACACCTAAGTGTTCAGTTGATATTCTTCAGTCTCAAGGGCATTCGCTCCTCAGCAACCTTGACATACAATTAATGACAGGCTGTTTAAGAAATGTCCCATCATCTTCTGATATATCAGAATTCTTCCCAGTTCACAATACCTTCATTGAGGAACCTGCCCATTCTGGACATCCCTAGTTATGGCCTAATCAGTTCAAAGAGCAGGTCAGTTTATGGCACAAACATGGAGGATGGTCCTGTACTTGTGCCAGTAATAGGGAATACCAATATTCCTGTTCAGACCAACCAGCTAAGCCCATTTTGCCCCCAAAAGCTAGTTGGTGGGTTAGCAGTAAGCAGAAAACTTACTGTGCCAGGAAGACAGAGACCCTTTATAAATCACTGGCACAATGATCTCCATGCTCTAAAAGGTATGAAAGAGCATATAGTCTAACATTGTAGTATTTCATGTTAAGATTCTCTACTCTTTAGACTGTGTCATACTAAATGATAGTGTCAATTGAAATTTGACTGAAGATTGGCTTTTGATTTTTTTAAAAAAAGTTCTGTTTAACAACATTTAATGACACTTTTTAATCAACTGTTTCAGTTACTGCATTTAGATGTAGCATCTTAAAATCCTATGCACACATAATTAATATCTGCTGCAGTAATTATTGATCAAGCATATGATCTGTTAGTGTGACACAGAACCATAAATATGTGGTGAAATGATTAATAGTTTTCTGAGGTTCATACATTTCTTGATTATGTTGTTCTTTGTTGTTTACTGTCATTTACTTAATCATATTGATTTTGCTTCAACCATTAGTTACTCTTCAGGGACTGTAATTAATAGTGTATGTTTTAACATATTGAATTTGAGAAATCAACAAATTTCCTTGCCTGGTAATTAGCAGTATAAAATCTTCATTTTGCACTTAAACTGTAAAAAAAAATAACATCAAGAACTGGCGTCAAGTGATGGCTAAGAATAAGCCCACACACAGAACAAGGATTTGGGTGTTGCCTTATGACAAAACTACACACACAAAGATCTCCTTAATACCACTTGAACAAGCAAGATTAGCCCATGGAATTAACAGAGTTGACATAGTGCTAATGATGCACAAGAGTGCCCTGGCTTTTCAGGTTTGTATTCTTTACCACCAATTACAGCTGGACCCATCCACCATGTCAAGCCCCCCTTTATTTTTACATTTTATTTTATGCTGTGGGGAGCAAATCTGGCCTCATCCAGTAGACAGATCAAACCAATGAATACATGTAAATGCTACTTTTACCTCTGTCCAGCCCCACATTCTACATTTAAATTCTGACCTACTAGGCAAAACTTGTCTCTGTGAGCGTTTTCGCACTCACCTTACTCGGGAGCGATGTCCCTTTTCACCGTGCAGCGTCTGCGCGGATTTCGCACTAATTGCTCCGCAGAACCCGGAAGAGCCATAAAGTCCCGGGGCTTTTGCATCACAAATGTAAACTGGCCAAAAACCAGTTTACATTTGCGACGCAAAAGCCGCGGGACTTTGCGGTTCTTCCGGGTTCTGCGGAGCAATTAGTGCAAAATCTGCGCAGATGCTGCGCAGTAAAGAGGGACGTCACTCCCGAGTAAGGTCAGTGCGAAAATGCCCTGTTTCTCATACTGCTTCTTAACTTATTGCTTTTAAGCAGAATACTAAAATATAGAAAAATCTAGACCAAGGGTGTTGAACTCATTTTATTATATGGGCTGAATCTGAGATAAATGTCACTTTCTCAGGCTGGGCCATATGTGCCATAAAATGTAATGCCAGGTGCGGGAGATATAAACTTTATAAAGGGCACAGACAAACCCAATTAACAATATTATTTTTTACTCAACGAGCATGCTTAAAACATTGAAACTCTTACAGTATTTATTAGATAACTGACACCTCTTGCTCTGTTATCACATCAAAATCTGGAGCATTTTTAAACATTTACTCAGGGGAGTACCCTGCTGGCAAGCACAAGGGTAGGCACTCGGCACTCCTTGGATACTGCCCATCAGAAAAAGAAAGGGGTAAGGCACCAAACAGCACAGTCATGCCCCTCCCCCCAATTATGATCCTATCTCCTAGGGGAAAAAAGGCAAAGGATTTATGCCACCATCCTACTTTTCTGGTGAAGTTTAATTACAGCCACATGAAGACACAGAGCAGCTGTAGAATACAGAATACCCATTATTAGGACCAACCATGTGTCACATGAGAGCAAGCTTTTGAGTTCCCTAGAATTCTTATGGCTAGATGTTACAAGAAGAGGAAGAGGAAGAGGAAGGAGAAGAAGGAGAAGAAGGAGAAGAAGGAGAAGAAGGAGAAGAAGGAGAAGGAGAAGAAGAAGGAGGAGAAGGAGGAGAAGGAGAAGGAGGAGAAGAAGGAGGAGAAGAAGGAGGAGAAGAAGGAGGAGAAGGAGGAGGAGAAGGAGGAGGAGAAGGAGGAGGAGAAGGAGGAGAAGAAGGAGGAGGAGAAGAAGAAGAAGGAGGAGAAGAAGAAGAAGGAGGAGAAGAAGAAGAAGGAGGAGAAGGAGAAGGAGAAGGAGAAGGAGAAGGAGAAGAAGAAGAAGAAGAAGAAGAAGAAGAAGAAGAAGAAGAAGAAGAAGAAGAAGAAGAAGAAGAAGAAGAAGAAGAAGAAGAAGAAGAAGAAGAAGAAGAAGAAGAAGAAGAAGAAGAAGAAGAAGAAGAAGAAGAAGAAGAAGAAGAAGAAGAAGAAGAAGAAGAAGAAGAAGAAGAAGAAGAAGAAGAAGAAGAAGAAGAAGAAGAAGAAGAAGAAGAAGAAGAAGAAGAAGAAGAAGAAGAAGAAGAAGAAGAAGAAGAAGAAGAAGAAGAAGAAGAAGAAGAAGAAGAAGAAGAAGAAATAAAGATGCTGGCTGGTATGTAATCCAATGGCCTGCATGCTTTTTTTTTTTTGCTTCTTTCAATATTGCATGGGAGAATGCAGGTGCCAGGGAAAGACAGTCTGCACTCCTTCAGGGGCATTCCCTCCTCCCCTGGGCAATGAGGCAGAGTCATCCAAACCAGAGATGAAAAGGGGGGGGGTTGAAGGGGAGTATGAGCGGCATGCCCCAGGATAAATTCTAACAACACTTGGCCATTTAAGTCAGCCAGCACCAAAACGCAGCTTGGTCCTGGCCAGCCAAGAACTGTGCTTGGAACTCATCTTCCCCATGCCAGGAGGAATAAAGGGAGATGGAGAGAGGCACTTGTGAAGAGGTGCTTGTCGGTAGAGGTGAGTGCAAGGCAGCCAGCTACAAGAAGCCAAGGACAGTGCCTAGCTTTTGCCCAGGCTTGACAGAAGAAAAAGGGGAAGGGGAGAGAGAGAGACACCCACAGAACAGGTGCTTGTCAGTGTCTGTGGGTGCTGGGAGCATATCAGAGGAAGTGCACCTGGACTACTGGGAGTTACTGGCTTGTTAGTGAGAAGAGACAGAAAGAGAGGTGTGCCCACAAGAGCAGGCACTTGGCAGACTCTGCAGGTTGACTCAGGTGAAGAAGAACCAACCAGCCAGCCAGCTATCCTACCTACCTACCTATCACCTACCTACCTACCACTTCCTCCTCCTCCAGCACACCAACAGTGGATGTAGGCTATATGTGTCAGCTTATAAAAATGCTCAATAAGGCATTAGGCTAGTGACTCCTGAGATCATGCTGATCTAACTGACAGTCAGTGTCAAAATGACATCAGTGTTTAGCAGGTCTCAACAAAGTGAAACCAGTTCTGACTGGCATTTGGGAATGAGTGCAGAGATAGATTGTCCAGTGCACAATGACTCAGCACTTGTAACCCATTGGTGTAGATACTATGTAATTAGTATATAAGCAGTACTGTGCTGTGCAATGTTTCCTTCTACTCTAGAAGGTTGCTTGGCAGAGCACTTTGCTGGTGAATGTAAATATTGTAAATAAATAGTATACAGTTAAGCACAGAGTGTTGTTGGGCTGTTGCTTGCTATATTGACTCACCTACCAGGGCTAGCGATAATAACGATAAAATGACAATATGTACTCATTTTTAAGGAGACAATTTAAATTAATTTTTTTTGGGGGGGGGGTGTTAAATTTTTATAAAGTTTCAGTATAAAGGGGAAGGAGCGGTGCAGGGATACAGAAGCAAAAAGGAGGAGGGAGTTGGGGTGAGAACCAAAAAAAAAAGAGAAGCAGTAAATAAAGCTGTTACATTTCTACCTTCCAAACCTGATCTTAAATTCTTCCTATCTGCAAGTCTTAAATTTTAACCCAATCCAACCATTACATTCTACAGTCTTATCATTTTATTATATATTTTTACTATTACTTATGACGTAAATCTATACTATTCATCTTTAATGTCCACAAACGAGAAAAGCAAAGAAACCAATCACAAAATAGAACCCAATAGCTTATTTTAACCATATTAGGGATAAGTACTAACTTTGACCATACTAATAATAATCATAAGGAGAGAAAATGAATATAATCTCTTTATCCTTAACACTACCTTAATTATTTCCAACAGAGAAAAAATAAAAATAGCAAAGGACCAAAATAAAACCTAACAGATATTACTTTATTTATTTCAATATCAACAGAATCTATTGCTAAAAAATAACCAAAAAAACCCCAAGAGCAGATCTTTAAAGCTTTTAAATACCCATGTTATCTACCTTATTGTAAATTGACCCAAATTAATTAATTAATTATTTGTCTAGATTAAGTACTTAAATATATAACTTCATTAAACTTTTAGGAGACTCGTATTACCCTAAAAAAACAAACAAACACAAATTTAATAACCCGTGACAATCTCATTTCCCATGGTTATTATTTTTACCTAGGTACAAAATCATACAGTCTCTATAACACTCTCTCTATTAACTTGCTCCATCTAACTTTATTTAAAAAAAAATCCCTAAATAAAAACGGACTCCTTTCTCTCACTTATTTATCTTACCCGTGCAAAAAATCATATATCTCTATAACTGTGTCTCTATTAAATTGACTAGTTTTAAAAATATGGAACCTTTAAGTAAAAATAACAAACAGGAAAAAAGCATTCAGATTCTAAAAGTCTCATTTGCCATTTCAAAATCATACATCTCTAAAAATCATGCTTGTCATTTCCAATCCATTTCAAGGATGCTTGCCAGTTCCCTTTTGTTAATTCCATGTTAACCAGTTAGAAGAAAGAGCAACAGTTTATAATCCTTTCTTTTTAAAAGTTTTCAAAGACTTGATCTTCTTGAAGTAGTCAGCCTTTTCTCCCATTGGCATGCATATCCATTTTATTAAATGCAATGGGATCTTCACACAGTCATTTCCTCCTACACAAATTTTAATCAAGCTTGATTTCCACCTCCTTTTTGTAACTACGCACAATGTCTCCATTGTCTCCTTTTTATTTTCTTTTGACTCTTTTCCCACTGTATCTTTCTCCACCTCTCTCATCTCCGTAGATATCACTGGGATCCCTTCATCATTCCGCTCATGTAGATTTTTAGTTTCACTGTGTTTTAAAATAAAGATTTCCATCTTGTCCTGTATTAACTCTGCTAACAGACCGATTTCCTGCTTTAAGGAAGATATGGCAATCATAATATCTTTTTTATCAAGTGCTTCTGGTTGAATCGCCATTTTCTCCACAATATAACTCAGTCTGATAACCAAAGTTAAAAAACCAACTCAAAGTCCCAGATAGTCTATCTTTCTCAATTTCCTCCAGCCATGAGCTCTCCTTTTACAATTTGGTTGTAATCATTTCAAATCCAATCAGGTATCAAAAGCATTTCTCTTACAAAATATAGCAGACTTTTGTTCAGACCATGTTAAAATAAAATAATGCTCTCATTATAGCTTGATTAACTGTAAGCCATTTTTTTAACAGTCCAAATTGGTGTCATAACAGAAAATTCATTAGTTGGTAGTAGTAAAAAGAAAAAATTACTTGCACAATAGCGTTTTGGTGATTAAGGTAGAAATATGATATAGTAGAAGCTTGTTAAAGAAGAAAAGCAGTCGGGCATTCATCTCTTACTACCATGATGGCGACCGCAACGGTGGAGCATTGGGGTAGACAGGAGGAACAGGGACCGGCCGCCGCCATTTCCCTGGCTCCTGTAGAGCTCCTTGCTGTCAGAAGACCCCTCCAGGATCTTCCTCGAGATACCACAGTTGTGGCACCCCACCCTACTGCCCAGTTCGGGGGGTTGCTGAGAGCAAGCTCCCCGCACCCCACCAAGCTCGAGATGCCAAAACCCAGAAGTCTATTTTTTTTTTATTTATACCCCGCCGTATCCTGCAAGCGAGCTCTGGGCAGCTTACAACATTAAAACAAAAACATTACAAAAACATTAAACAAACCAAATCCAAAATAAATAATATCATAATTTCAGAATTAACAGGAACCATGATCCACATCATTGGCAACGAGTCAAAAACCACATATAGGCTGATAGTGTTCAGCATAACATAAGCACCTAAATGGTAAGGTGCTGGGGGGAGCGATGACTTAAGGGGACACCTGCTGGATCAATTAAAATCCTGGCAAAGAGTTCTGTCTTACAGGCCCTGCAAAACTTAGATAAGTCCCGCAGGGCCTGGTTCTTCAGCAGGAGCTCATGCCACCTGGTGGGGGCCGGGACCAAAAAGGCCCTGGTCCTTGTTGAAGCCAGTTAGTCATCCTTAGGACCACAATCACAAGAAGATGTTGTGCGGCTGACCTCAGAACCCAGGAGGGGGACTCATATGGGGAAAGATGGTCCTGAAGATATGCAGGCCCCAGGCCGTAAAGGGCCTTAAAGGGAAGGACCAATACCTTGAAACAGAGTCTCCATAGAGACCTTTGAGACAAAAGTATCTAAAGCATCTTTTTAATTACCACGTAAAGAGACCTATTGGCAGGAGATTGCTCACCATTTCCTGGAACAAGGATATTGTAGCATGCATGAGTTCCCCCCCTCTCTTCCTAACTCAACTTTCTGACAGCTTCTGTCTCTCACACTCACACTAGCCTCAGAAAAAAATGATTGTACTCAAAGATCACATTATACAGTGTGTCTACACTACCTGTACTACAACTGCATACTCTGTCAGAACAAAGTTTAGTCCAGTGGCACCTTTAAGACCAACAAAATTTTATTCAAGGTATAAGCTTTTGTGTGAAAACACATCTGCCAATATACAGTGTGTTTGGATACAAATGCTTATACCTTGAATAAAATTTTGCTGGTCTTAAAGGTGCCACTGAACTCAAATGTTGTTCTGCTGCTTTGGATCAACAGGGCTACCCACCTGAATCTATATTCTATCAGAGTATGGTATCTTAAGATACGTCCCTTGCAGAACTCTAAATGGTAGGGCATTAAGGTGTATGAACAAAAATGCATGCCTATAGAGAGGAACAGTCAAATATGAGCAGTAATTGGATAGCTCTCCTAGTGAAAGAATACCAACAAATTGAGTAGAACAAACACATTGTGCTCTACAGATTGTACTGTTATAATAATACTTAAAAAGACATTTCTTAATCACTCTTATGGCTTCCTTTTTGGAACTAAATAAAGGGAGTCCAAAGAAAGATTGAGGAACTGTAGTTTATACTTGGCAAGTTTATCCCAGTGGGAATTCACTTGTGAGTCGCTTGGAGACACACTATCATAATACCAGTTTATAAGAAGGGAGACAAAGCAGACACATCCAAATACAGGCCAATCAACCTTTTATCAGTGGCCAGGAAGCTTTACAGCTGATCAGCAGGAAAAGTGGCAATCTGGGGAGGAAGTGGGGAGGAGGCAGCTGCACTTTTTTAGCACCTGGGCACCACTTTTCCCACCAATCAGCTGATCTGCAGGGGGGGGGAGGTGGCCTTGAAAGAGTCCCCAGAGTTGGTGCTTCAACAGGTGGGTGGGAAGGAGGGGGAGTTGCCATGGAGGGGGCGAAACCACCAGAGCGGTGGGGAGATTGGGGGCCACCAGAGTGGCGGCCGCATAGAGAGCAGGGGCTGCCAGAGCAGCGGGCACCTCCACCTGAAATTTTATTCCCTGCCTCCCCCTAAAATTTTCTGACTACAGGCTCGGCTAGCAAGTGCTACAATTAGGGCTAGTACCCTAGGCCAGTCTTTTGCTGAACAGACTGGTACAAAAACCAAAAAGCAGAGCTATTATTTCCATGTGCGGCATGGTTAGTAACCATGTGACCATCATGCCTAATCATCTCCTGTGTTTTTAAGAACTATGGTAGTAAACCAAGCACCACACACATAGTCTTTAGAAGTGTGGTATCAGCTGCATGATATGCTGCAACTATGCTGGTGAGTAATAATCTAAAAGGGTTCCAGGAACTGCATGCTCATTAGTACCCCAGGTGGGAACAATAAGAATCAAGGATAGCAAGAACAATACTAGAGATGTTTCCATTGCTTCAGTGCATTCACATTCCTCAGCTATATTGTCATGCCCTCCCTTCTGGATTGTATTTAGGCAACAGTTACAACTAGTTCATGGGTAAATTGGGGTATTGTTCAAATCCTTTTCAGTAAAGTATCAGCTTAACCTGAATTAAGTTTGCCATAGCACTGGTGAGCAGCATAGAACAGTAATATCTACAGCAGATGTAACCACGACACCATTTTATTATTAGAAAGGACAGAATCTATAAAATAGAAAAAGAAATTTACATTAATTTTGTAAATTTCATTTTTACAAATAAATAACAGATTACATGTCAGATTTAAGATTGATATGAATGGATTTTGGCTTGATGATTTCCCCACAAGGAGCAGGAGGCAAGGGCAAATTTTAGCCCCATTCCCATTAAAATATGAAATAGGATTTTATCTCCATGAATTTGTAGCAGGCCTACACAGCTCCCAACTCATTCATCCATATTCAATCCACTGTCTACATATTGTGGTCTACCAGGTACTTAAAAGCCCACTAATTTTGCAGTCCTAAGCAAGCAGCAAAACAAGAGCTTGTCTACTAACCTATATTACTGTTAGGCTACTTTGTGAGCTACTTGTGTTCAATTTGTGAGCTTCTGCATAAATTAGCTTGCTCAGAGGCCATTTTTCCTGAGCTAAGGAAATGTGTGAGCTGGGGGCTAAAAAACCGAGCTAGCTCACACTAACTCAGCTTAGAGGGAACAGTGTTCCCCTCATACTTTTAAAATTACTTTCTCCTATGTGGCCACAGTGGCAAGATGAAAATTTCCATCTGTTTGCTTTATATATTTTCGTTATTTTCCCATTTTTGTGGGGGGAAATGTTAGAAAGTTTGTCAAATATTAGAGTTCAGCAAAATTCTCATGGGGGGGGGGGTTGAACAATGGAGCCCAGGAGCAAGTATTGGGGGGGTGGTTAAGAAAGAAAGAGCACAATAAAATTTAGAGGTTCCAAAGCTCTGTTCCTGTGAGCTTCTGCCCGAAACAAGGTCTGGTTCTGGAGTTCTTCTAGAATTACAATTAATTTCCATGTGGCAGATATCAGTTCTCCTGGAGGAAAAGGGAGATTTAGAGGCTGAACTATACGTCATCACATCCCCACTGTGCTACCTTCACTTTCGAAACTCCACCTTCCATAGCATGATACCAAGATATGTTTGGGAGACATGGTCTGGCAACCAGGAGATGGGGAGTTGGGAGCATGAAGGGGGTCATGGTATCAGCATCTCTGGTGTGATGATGCAACTTCCAGATCAACCATCTAGTACAATTTAACCATACATTTTGGGGAGCATGCTAGAGTGTCTCTCAATGTGATGATATCACTCATGAATTGCACCAAACATGGTGTCATCATGTCAGTGATGCCAATCATCTGTCTGTATTTCAAACATCATTTTCCACCTGCTACTCAGCTGAATGGTGATTGGTGAAGGGGGGGGGAGTTTTCTACTACCAGTGAGAAGCTGGCAACCCTAGCCCCAAATCTCCAGGAATTTCCCAATAGAGTTGGCAGCCCTGTCTGCTGCTTGAAAAAGACACTCTGCTTGTGGAAGAGGGGAAGGATGATTTCTACAGATTCTATTTTTTTTCAGCCAGTTTCCTCTTTGACTGATTATGTTTGTAGTGATCCATTGGGCTATGGGAACATAACTTTGATAGCATAGAAGATCTCATCAGGAGGGGAGATGCATAAAAAATGCTATATACTACAAAATATCCAAGCCAAGAGTTTTAAAAATATACTAGTGGGCTAGTATATACTAGGTAGGTTGTATTTGGCTCAGTAGCCTTGCTTTATTATAAAGGCAAACGTTATGCAAATGCTTTGTTACAATAACACAGAAAGAATAAAAATAAATAAACCTAGAAAGAATCCCAAAATGTAAATAAGAAATGAGAGAGGTATTGTTATGGGTGATACATGGAAATATAATTAGAGGTAATCAGATGTAATGAACAGTGGAAATTAAGATTGAATATGAGGAAACATTTTAAGAGTAAAATCTATTAGAACGTGCAACAACATCCCAAGGGAAATTAAAGAAACTGAAATGAGTCATTTAAGACCTTCCTGGACCAAGCTAACAAGGCAGATAATGATGCCACATGAAATAGAGCATCATTGGTAGCAGGGGATAGGAACAAGGAACATTCCCAATCCCAATTTCAAAGTTCTTCTACTTCTTCAAGGAGGGGGCGGAATTCACTTAACAACAATAGCAGCATTTGTTTAATGCTTTACAGAGTTCAAAAAGTTTCCTACTGCAACTCTCTGAGGTGAATCTAGATTGCTCATGAGGAAAGCGAGAAAGAGAGACAGTAGTTTATGTAAGTTCACCAAATTCAAAGCAAAGGCAGACACTGATATGAGAACTATTCATGTATGCATTTACTTACATGTTAATACTTCAGTTTGTCCCCCATGGTTATTGTTCATTTTCACAACAACCATGTCAGATAGTTTAGGGCCTGAGAGAGTAAGATTCAAGATCAGCCAGGAAGCTTCCAGACAGAGTGAGGCTTCAAACCTGGGTCTACCAGATCCTAGTTAGATACACTTACCACTACATCAGACCCAAACCTATCAATCAGTACAAAACTGGTGTGGGGGGAAAATATTCTTCCTAGGTCAGTCTGAAAGAAGTCCCCAAAACTCCCAAGAATCAACTAGCTAATTCCATATTGTTCAGTAAACGGTAGCTAGATGAATCAGAACAGGGATGTTAAACAAATGGCCAACAGGTCAAATCCATCCCACACGGGGCTCATATCCAGTCCACAAGCAATTTCCTTCTTCTGTTTCTTTTTCCAGGGCTGCTCCTGCAGCCACATAGTAGCTTGCTCCCCCCGCCCCGCTCTCTCAGTGGCCCTTTGCTTCCTGTTTTCTGCCTCTTGCCTCCCTCCCTCCCCCTTCCTCTCTCTCTCTCACACACAGGCACACAGAGAGCTTTATGGCTTCTTCTTGCTTGGTATAGGAGAGATACAAAGACAAGCCTATTTCTCTCTCTCTCTCTGACACACACACACACACAGACCTTCTGCTTCCTTCTTTGGGGCTGATCTTTCTCTTTTGGAGAGAGAGAGAGAGAGTTGGAATCCATGGCAACTTTAAGACCAATAACATTTTATTCTAGGTATAACCTTTTGTGTGCAAGCACACTTCTCCAGAGGGAGGGTGGGTGGATTCTTATGAAAAGCACAATGTACATTGAGGAAATTATTTTGGCTTATTCTGCAAAGTTTTCTTTAAAAAAAAAAAAGAATTCTCTTTTCCTTTTTGGATTTATTTTCTTTGAAAAAGACCCTGATTAGGAATTAGAATACTTGGATTGGTCCTTATATCTTGGAGAGTGGAATAATTTCAGATGGCAAATAATAGCACACATTGGTAATGAGACAGGAAAACTAGCTCTCAATTCAGTCCAGGAGGATACATTGTCTTGAGTATCATTATCAGTTGCAATTCAGCAGTCTCTCTTTCTAATCTTCCTTTGAAATGCTTCTGTAAGAGCACTGCTACTCTTAGGTCAGTAATTGAATTACGTAGTTTCTAATGTCAGACTTATGTCCATTTATTCTTCACATCCTCCTGGATTGAATTCTCCTGGATGGAATTGAGACCTAGGTTTCCTATCTCATTACCAACACTGGTATCTCCATGCCTACTACCCCTCTGCATATCACACCTAATCCAATCAAGCCTATTGTCATTCAATTGCTATTGCCATTTGGTACCTGAAATCACCTTTATAAAGTTACCATATCATACCATACCAAACCTTTAATGGCATAACAATCACAAATGAGAATACACAGAATGTAAAAAGTTTAAACATTAGAGATAAAACCAAAAAAGAAACAAAGATTACATATGCATTCATACATGATCAGAATTTGATTTAAGAATATCTGCCAAAAATTTTGCTACAGCCTCGGTAACTTCCCACTTAATATCATTCAGTAAATAATGACAGGATGGGAGAGTAGACCAGTGATCTGGAGACAAAGAAAGTTTGCAAAATAGTTCTTTATGAAGATTATCATATGTGGTACAATCTAACAATATATGATGAATTGAGTTGGGAATAATTACTCCGCAGGAAACCTTTATAAAGTTTACATTTCCAGTACCTCGAGTTACATTTAATGGCACACTTGGTTTGGTCCAACAGTGACATTTATGTCAGATACAGCCCTTGTAACAAATGACTTTGACACCTCTGAGTTAGAAGGTACAGCAACTGGCTGTGCATAGAAAGATCACATTTCCCCACAAGGAGCAGGAGGCAAGGGCAAATTTTAGCCCCATTCCCATTAGAATAGGAAATAGGATTTTATCTCCATGTATCTATGTATATCTAAGAAGTAGTGTATAAGTCAAAAAATTGCCCTGACCTAGATAGCCAGGCAAGCCTGATATCGTCAAATCTTGGAAGCTAAGCAGGGCTGACCCTTGTAAGTACTTAGATCTCCCTCCTTGGAATACCAAGAATAGGAGGCAGAGGCAAGTTCTACCGAGCCAATTCTCTTAATGTCTTCCATGCCTCTGTAAGGGTTGCCAGAGGATGTCATGAGTCCCAGACATGCAAGAGCACACACACAAATTAAAAAAATAAATAAAACAAAATGTATTGCATCTTCTTCCATTAAACTTCAGTGCATATCACTGCATTGCCATTCAGATTTTCTCCTTTTTGGCCAAATACTGCAGAATTTAGAATAAGATAGCATCAACGAGAAAACCACCCTTCCTTTTAACAACACTCTATGTGAAAGTTGTACATGAATCTGTTCTGGTATGTCCCTTGCAATGGCATTGCAAATGGGTATACATCAGTATCAGACACTGAGCAATCTGTATGTTCTGAAAAAAACATCACTATACACTTGAACAAAGCAGGAGTCAAGTTGCACCTTTAAGACCAACCAATTTTTATTTAGAACATAAGCTTTCATGTGCTCTTAAGCACACTTTATCAGACGAGGAATCCAGCACAATGAGCAAAGCCATACATAGCTGAGCAAAACCATACATAGCTGGTAGGCAGTGGCCCAGAATGCAACATGGCATTTAAGATTTAAGAACCAATGACAGTGAAGTAAAATTATCTGGTAGGCAGTGGTTTAGAATGTAAAATGGTACAATGACAGAATAGCAAAATTAACAAACTGAGCAAACCTTTGATCTGAGTAGCATGAGAATGCGAAAGCAACAAAACAGTAGTATGTCAAAATGTGAGATTGTCTGTCAATGACAATGGGAGATGGGTTCAATATATATAATGGGATAAGCAACCAAAAATGCAACCAAAGTCCCTGTTTGAGTGTGTCAATACAGCTAAAAGAGAAATACATTGGATAGTGATGTTCCTGTCCACCTAATTTACTTTTTAACATGTAAACATAATTCTAGTTTGCCATAGGAAAAAGGAATACAATAAAATATAGTGAAAATGGGTAAAGCATATGTAATGAGATATACAGCCAATATCCCTATTTTGAGTATGTCAATACAAATAATTATACTGATACACAATTCTAAAATAGAAACACATTGGAATACTGTGAATGTATAGCTATACTCACTGAGAGTGGGTTTAGCATCTCTCCAGGACTGAACAAGGATATTGGTTTTTTATCTCATTATAGATGCTAAACCCACTCTCAATGAGTATAGCTATACATCCACAGTATTCCAATGTGTTTCTCTTTTAGAATTGTGTATCAGCATAATTATTTGCATTGATATACTCAAAATAGGGATATTGGCTGTATATCTCATTATATATGCTTTACCCATTTTCACTATATTTTATTGTATTCCTTTTTCCTATGGCAAACTAGAATTATGTTTACATGTTAAAAAGTAAATTAGGTGGACAAGAACATCACTATCCAATGTATTTCTCTTTTAGCTGTATTGACACACTCAAACAGGGACTTTGGTTGCTTATTCCATTACATATATTGAAGCCATCTCCCATTGTCATTGACAGACAATCTCACATTTTGACATACTGCTGTTTTGTTGCTTTCGCATGCTCATTCTACTCAGATCAAAGGTTTGCTCAATTTGTTAATTTTACTATTCTGTCATTGTACCATTTTACATTCTATACCACTGCTTATCAGATAATTTTACTTCACTGTCATTGGTTCTTAAATCTGTACCATGTTGCATTCTGGGTCACTGCCTACCAGCTATGTATGGCTCTGCTCAGCTATAGTAGACTATACTGAACTTTAAATGCAAAGATAAAAGTTTCTGTTAATACAGTCTAAACTACTGCTCTACTGACTTTAAATACTCAATTAAATTCATGTTTAATTATAAGAAGCAAATTATGATTTCTGCATGAATGCATTTGCAGCATATGGATTAAGATAAGACTGAAGACTGAGCTGGGAAACCCATTTGTTTCTTGTTAGAGGGGAAGGTTCCCCATTGTGTCCTTGCCCTTCTCTCTTCTGTTTTCCTTTCCCATATTGTTTTTTGCTTTCTTTCCTTATGTATTTTGTGCAGTTATCACTTTCTGGTCTTTGAGTTATAAACTAAACAAACTCCCCTCCTCTAGGCCTGAGGCCTTTCTAAGACCCTGCCAAGGGCAAAAGGAATTTTGGAGGGCACTATAGCTGGCCTCCACCCCTGCACCAGAGGAAATGGACAGTGCCCTACAGACTCAATGGCTTTCTCTTTATTTTATAAATGTTTATAAGGGAAAAAGAATATACAGGGTTTTTTGTAGCAGGAACTCCTTTGCTTATTAGGCCACGCACCCCTTATGTAGGCAATCTCCCAAGATATTACAGTAGGCCCTGTAATAAAAGCCCTGTAAGCTCTTGGAGGATCAGCTACATAAGAGGGGTGTGGCCTAATATGCAAAGGAATTCCTGCTACAAAAAAAGCCCTGGCTCTCACTCAACCTAATTCTCACAAAGAGCACACCATCTAATCTTCTGCTTGTAAAAACTGATCTTTAGTTTTTTATGGATGACCCTTCATCTAATTTTTTCAAGGGGCCCCTCATGCATTTTGACTAAATCTGATGCTGATGTAATTTAACTTTTAGTGAATGAAAGAACTTTAGGTTGGTGGACCATATTTCTAATTTAGACATAATAAAAAGAGAAGGTAGTCATGTTATCTTTTATTGGGATGAAACTGATACAAAAAGGCTGGCTTATATTTGAAAAAGTCCATAGTTGGAGAAAAGTACTGAGAGTTTCTTACTCCATCACTATATTCCTAACAAGGGACTTCAGGCTTGACACTGAGTACAAATAAAGCATGTGAATGTCAGCTTCATGCAACTTGCCCTTCAATATTAATGCAATGGCTCTCTATCGGTTTCATAATTCATGCAAGAGGTTCATCTACAACAGGGAAAGAAGCTCAAGAAAAGGACTTTAATATGTGGATGCATTTCTGACAAGTGATATACTCTGTTGTGGGCATGTCAGACCAGTTTATGAACCTCTCAGTTTTCATGTACAGCACTGAAGTAGTGACCCACTACTAAGCTGGCATAGATTTCACTTCTTTCAGAATGTTCAGAGCAATCCTATAAAGAGTTACTCCGGTCTGAGCCGATTGGGACTATATGAGACTGCCCTTAAAGACAGACTTGAAGACAGTAACCTGCTTAATAGCTGTGGCCAGCTGCCTGACACATATTGCACTTGTTTTGATATCTCTGCACTGTTGGGTGCCAGCTTGTGTACAAGGTCAGTTTCAGCTGACCAACTTAAAGCTGTTCCTGGCCTGGAACTCACAGATCTGCAGGACTGCTCATCCCAGTATTAACCTCTGTGATTATTCTGTTCCACAAACTAAAACCTATTGGTTATTCTCTCCTGTAGAATAGTTAGGATGGTCACTGCAAGATCTAGACCATTTTCGATTACTATTCCTATTTATAAGACAGACTTCCTGAATAGTTGGGAAGGCTTTTTTTGCTGAGATTCCATAAGATTGGTGCAAGGTTGGAGGGCCTTGCACACTGCCACATTTTTAATTACATATGTTTATTAGCATTTGTTGCTTTTTAGTTCTATATTATTTAGATTATCGCCATTTCCTATCTTAAATCTAATTTCAGATAATGGAAGGCTAAAAATGTTCTAAATAAATATAGGGTTGTATTATTCAACTCTTACATTCAAACTCTGCGCCTCAATTAATTCTCTGAGTTATTTTCATTATCTAAAGTGTTTACTATGCTGTGCCCTATTTATCATTAGTCCATTCATTGCTTCATTTTTTAGCTATGGCACTAATTATATTGTCCTTGACTTCCCTCACAAGGAAATGAGTAACAGCAGCATTAGTGCAATATGTATGAAGTTATCATCTCTTCTTTCTTCACATCTCTTTCATTCTAGAGTTGTTCTCTTTGCCTGTTGACCCCAGCACCTCTCCAAATTCCTTTGCCTGTTGACCCCAGCACCACATAAGACAGCTGCACATATGTTTAACAAATTTCTTTAAATTGCTGATCTATATCACATGGTTTTCACTAGTTTCATTAAATGGCTGATCTCTATCGCACCTTCATTAATATATTTAAGGGTGTGAGCCCAGCAACTAAAATAGTTTGGGAAACATCACCCTGGATCCAAGTTTGGCCAGCAATTTTGTTGACTTTATTTATCCTGGCCTGCAAATGAACTGTGCCAAGTGGTGCTAAGCCTTATGCCCCCCCCCCCCCCAATGTGCCACAACGATAACTGAAAGGTTGATGTATGCTGCTTAGCCCCAATAACATTACCTCCTACTCCATCACTAGATAAAACAAATAATGGGCTGTTGCAGAAATGACATTTCATTGTTTGATTGTTTGGGGTGCTCACTAACTCACTCCACTTATATGAGTAACCTACCCTATTTATGGCATAACTAGTCCACAGACCAGGCTTACTTATACCACATCCTTAAAGCAACATTAAGTAGGCAACAATGCCCCCCTAAAGAGTCTATCACCTGTTATAAGAGTCCCCTAAATTTCTACTTGGTCTCTATGAGGCCAGATACTTCCATAGAAAGTTGGGTAGGTCATTACATGACAAACGGTTGCTTGGAAGAATGCTACTGGTTGAGTAATTACCAGCTGTGCCAAAATTGTCTCATGCTTCATGTAATTCAGATGGGTTTGGGACAACACCACGCCTGGCCTTTAATGGCCATGAATGCATTTCTATATATTCAAACACTGACTTGCTTTTTGATCTAAAAGAAGGCACAACTCAGTTTAAAAGACCTGAGCAGGGCTGTTGATGATAGGATGTTTTGGAGGACATTAATTCATAGGGTTTCCATGTCAGAAGTGACTTGATGTCATTTAACATACACAGTGTTCTTCCATAATCAATACTGGTCTGACCGTAAAAGCAGCTCAGGTAGTCCTTGGGTGCACAACGTTTTAAGGAACATCCATGAAGCATCATGTGTTCTAAAAGTTGCACCCTACTATCCACTAAAACTACCAGAGATAAGAAATAATAGCATGACAGGGAAAGCAAAGAGAAAACAAGCTGTGAACAAGTGAACAGATTATGAAGGGACAAAGCAGAGAAACAGCAGGAATCAGAACAGGTTTGAACACAGTTAAGTAACTCTGCAGTTCCTCAGCAGAGCTCAGCTTGCCAGATCAGCAGCAACTTCCTGCTTCATTCTATAGGGCTTAGTGGTGTTATTGTTGCCATTGTTGTTTCAAAGGAGGAAAGGTCAATTTGCCCAT
The DNA here is from genome assembly GCF_032191835.1 of Heteronotia binoei. NCBI lineage: Eukaryota > Metazoa > Chordata > Lepidosauria > Squamata > Gekkonidae > Heteronotia > Heteronotia binoei. Next base: position 63,197,118 of record NC_083225.1, read on the forward strand.
TCCACAAGGCGTGGGGGGAGATAAGCAGATGAGTCCTGACATTAAAATTATAAATGATTCTTAGATAGACCTTTTAGATTGTTTGGTATGTTTGTTCACATAGATCAGCAGTGACATTGACCCTGTCCTCTGTCCTTTATTGCTCAACCCTTCTTCATTACTCTTTGCTTTATGTTAGAAGAAAAAAGTGGATTACCCAGCCCAAATATAGTGCACTATGTCATCTCCTTTCCATAATATGTTATATCAAAATCCTTACTTACTATATGTATATCTTACTTTGCAAAGCACATCACAGAGTCACAATGAGAAAATTCACTAAAAATATATTATCAATGCATAGGAGAAGAATCTGGAGCAGAGGGTTCAGTTTTGACTCAGGAAACCTCTTCCGGTATCATTACATTAATTAAATGAATAGCAGCAAGAAAAATAGGTTAATGTAGCACTTTATATGCCCTTTCATCAGTCACAACTTTCTGCCAGAATTTCTACAGCTGTTCCATTTCCTTATATATGTGTACATTACATACATATCCTGAGTCACCAGGCTGAAATTTAGAACTGTCTGGACTTGAGGCATCCAAACCAATGGTCCCTATCTAAAGAGCTTTTCCACAACATAAACTGCAGGGAAACACCAAGAAAAGCTTAAAATTTATGACTAGGAGAGCATATAATACAATCTTGGGATCCATTGGTCTGGAAATACTCTGTGGATGGAGCTCAAGTTCATGCTTGAGGAAAGGAGGTCTCTCTTGTTTTGTATTGGTTGGCTATGGTATGTGAAGAGAAATAATCCATTACAAACAACAAGGAGACATATGCCTTAAACAGCTTCAGCAAACGTCTTTTACAGGCAGGCTCTACTTGTTGTTCCGCAGGTAGTGTAAAGCACAATTTTTCAGATGAGCATTTTTTAAAATGAAGAGGATATTGGTGTAGTTTTTAATATTGTTGGAAGTTTGTACATAGTTTCTACCATATTGATTGTTTGCTTTTAAATTCTGTCATCTGCCTTAAATCTGTGGAAGAAAAACAGACTATAAATGAAATAAATTAATGTTGCAGCAGTTGTTATTTAGATGTTTAAAAATCACTTAAAACCCTTTTAACAGATACAGATTATCTTGAACAAATAATTGTTTTTTATAGTTAAATGCCATTAAGTCTGAAGTGCTATTAATTCATATGAAACAATATGAATTAAGTGAACTAGTCTGCTTCTATAAAATGACCTGTAGAGATATAATCAAATATTTAGGGACTTATGTTTCATTAGCACTGGAATGTTTATACAAATTAAAGTATAATGCAGTAATTGTTAAATTTAAGGGTAATCTTAACTGATGGGCAATATAAAATATTGCATCAAATATATCTGACTCCTTTAGAGATGTTGGATCAATAAAAGCTGTGCTGTATAAAAACTGTTGGTTTTGTGATTAGTCAAGAGTTGATTTTATCTCTGGTGGCATTGTATTTGTTGTTTGTAATGGACCTGTCTACCTCAGGGACCGTCTCTCCCTATATGAACCCCAGAGAGCACTGAGGTCAGCTGGAAAAAACTTGCTGACTATCCCCGGACCAAGAGAGGTGAAGTTGCAATGCACCCGCAATCGGGCCTTCTCCTCTGTGGCCCCGAGCTTATGGAACCAACTTCCAGAGGAAATGCGGGCCCTGCGGGATCTTGAACAATTCCGCAGGGCCTGCAAGACTTTCCTCTTCCGACTGGCTTTCGATGATGTAGAAAATTAAGTACTAATGATACCGCCATCATAATAAAGAACAAATAGCAATAGCATTAGCACTTTTATAACTGTAATTAATTTTAAATCTATTAGAATTTTAATGTTGAATGTAACCTTGTTTTTATACAATGGAATGTTACTGTTACTGTTAGCCGCCCTGAGCCTGCCCCGGCAGGGAGGGCGGGATATAAATAAAATTATCTAATCTAATCTAATCTAATCTGTATGAGGGCAAAACATTTTGAGAAAATAGCCATTTGCACCCCCAGTCGGAATAAAGAGGCTGACACATAATTATTGGGAAACGGGCCACTTTATTAACTACACAATTTTAACACGGCAAAGTAAAACAGTTATTGGACAAGCCCTGGGGTCTACCACCGACCCCGCCAAGTCCAACAAAGGGCGAGCCACCCTGCCCCCAGCACGAGCCATACAAATATGGCTAGTGCTGGGCTGGCCAGGCCAACAAATGCCCTCCCCTTCCACTTCAGCCCTGATCACCAGAAGGAGGCAAATAAGGGGAGGCATGAATACAATCTGCCTTCTACAACATTGAGCCGTAAAGCCCATCTGCCATTCCAGCGGATTGACTGCACTAACAGGTGCAGGGGCCTGGGTGCTCACCAGCAAGGTATAAACCCCTTGCTCCTTCTGCCAAGTGACCAAGATAAACCTACCTCCCTAACTGCCACACCACTGCTCACAGTACAAGGTAGGCGAAAAACACCTCACCAACAGCCAATCAGGTGAGAGTGAAAAAATTCCTACCTGGCCCCTAATAAGATGACCGGTCGAAACCTGTACTACCGCAGGGTGGGTGGGTGAGCCGAGAGCCTAAAACTACTGTGTAGGACAGGCGGGGAAGAGGCTATATATAGCCCTCCTGCCCTGCCCTCCTGCCCCAACTACACTAACAGGTGCAGGGGCTTGGGTGCTCACCAGCAAGGTATAAACCCCTTGCTCCTTCTGCCACCACCAATGCCAAGCCTCTGCTTAGGCATCCGTGCCCCCCGGGTGGCCCAGAGCTGCTCGAAGACCTTGCCACAAATTACTCAAAAAGGCCCAATTTCTGACATCTGACAGATGGACTCCATCTGGCCGATACAACTCTGCTCTGTCCACCCGAATTCCAGGGTGGAGAAGGAAGGTACCCAGATCCCCTTCTAAGGCCTTCCTCAGGGCCCGATTTGCCTTTTTTTCTGGCTTGCTCAATCCCTGCAGGGTCCAAAGTGGCCCTCCAGACTCTCCATGGCAGGATGGCAGACCAAATCAGGCGACCTCCAGGCCACCTCCACACGATGGCCTGGAGATCTGCCACCACCTGCAACGACAGGGCCTTCCCCTTCATCAAACCCAAATCATTCCCACCAAGGTGAATAACGAGTATGTGCGGCGGGGAACTGACCCTTCCCGCAAAAAGCAATGGCAGGAACCCCAGCCATCTTAACCCCCGACGCCCCTGCCATTCAACAATAGCCCACTCACTCAGCCCCAACTGTGAGCTGACTGGCGATCTCCTCTCAAATTGGGTGGCCCAGAATATCATACTGCCGGAAGAGGTGAGGGCCCTGCGGGATCTTACTCAGTTCCGCAGGGCCTGTAAGACAAGCCTCTTCCGGCTAGCCTACGCCTGACTAGATAAATGTAGCTTATCAGACTTTAGTGAAATATACTGTATAGTTTTAACGTTAAGATTTTAAGGTTTTTAGGTTTTAAACGCTTTGACTTTTTAAAATGTAATAACTTTGCACTCTGTTTATTGTTTTATCGTTTGTTGTGAGCCGCCCGAGCCATTTTATGGGAAGGGCGGGATATAAGTCATAGAATAAATAAATAAATAAATACTGTGCCCACATATGAGGATCCGCAGCCTCCCCTGGCGAGCCACAGCACTTGGAATGAAAAACAATCAGCAACTGAACATCAACTTAACATGACCAAACCCAAACTCCCAATCCTTCAGGGAAACAGTAATGGACGCACAAAGGCACAGTAAGCAGTCGAGCGCCAATGGCCCACCCGTTGGATGACTGGTCCAGGATAACCCATTGCTGCCACAGTTGATGCAGCTCCAATTCGAAATGAATGGGTCCCGAACTTAAATTTTCCCAGACCTAACTTATCCAGAGCCCATGCTGTCACTGCCCCAAATTGATACTTAGTGAGAGGATCCCCCCCCCAAAAGGAACTGAACCGCTCCGGTGCACTGGTAGAAGACGAAATGCCGACTTAATGTCGCATTTTGCCATTTCCGCACCCAGCTCGCACCTTGACCGCTTGGTCAAAGGAAGTGTATCTAACTGAACAAAGGTGGTTGGGAATTCCATCATTCACCGACCCACCACTGGGATATGACAGGTGATGAATCAACCTATACTCACCTGCTGCCTTCTTAGGAACCACTCCCAACGGGGAGATCCTCAAACATGGAACTGGGGGGGGGGGCTCGAAAGGACCGATAACACGCCCTTCTGCACATTCCTTTGCTATCTTTGCCCTAACAACATGCTCCAGCCCCACAACCGATTGAAGATTGGATGCCGTACAAGGCACCCTAGGACCCTGAAATGGTATCCTGAACCCCAAACTAAAACCTTCCCACAAATAATCTCTGTCAGCGCCCCTGGGATAACCTTCCAGGAAACATCTAAGAACTCTCAATCAAATGGGACTGGGACCCTTTACCAGGAGCCTGTGAATTGCTACCTCCTCCAAAGAGCTTTGGCCCTCCTTTTTGTTTGGCTTTACTAAATGCTGAAAATGCTTGGGAACCACTGCATAACGGGCACTCATGCCTGAATTTACACGCCTTCCGTGAGCACACTCTTTGAGACGTGAACTCCCAACACAACAGCCGGGGTTGAACCGACTGGCCTGCCGTGGAGCGGGCTGTTGAGGTGCCAGGCTGTTTATGCACTAAATGTCCACTGTCAGCCCTATCACCCAAATTGGGCTTAGCTGGGGCCATCAACTGCAACCACAACTGCTGGTTAATCTGGTCCCATGGCAACATCAGATTAATTGCTGCCCTCATCCTAAAAGTTTCATTGTATTGTAACCAGGCCGCTCCCGCAAAAATCCGTATATGCCCTATAAATGATGTCACGATACTGAAACAATGGAGCAGCCCTACCTGGCTGTGCTCTTGCAATCACTCCCGTATATATGAGAAAGCCCGGTAGCCAATTGGCCCAGGTCCTATCCACCTTCCTACACCTGAGCTTCTCCTTCTTGTCCATCTCTTCCTTACTTTTCTTTTCCAGCTCTCTATACAGGAGACTGAATACATCGACGTATTCGCCCCTCAGTATTTTTTCCCATGTCGTGGGAGTCAAGTGGTCTCCCAATGGCATTGCTGAGTCTTCAAAAGGGAGAGCCAAAAATGGGACTGATCCATAAGGATTAGGGGGATAACCCCATGAATTGCAAGGAACACCGGCCCATCCTGATTACTGGACCAACGACATTTGACCCCCCCAGGGTAATACCTGTCACCACCGTCGATGCAGTCGACCCTTGTTTAGCCTTGTTCCCTGAAGAAACTGGAAGTGGCTGGCACCAACCCACCGATGTGCTCTGTATCCACCCCATAGCTGGACTGCCTAATGCCCATGCTGAGCCGGGCTGAGCCGGGAAAACCCACTGTCCACCTTGCCCGACCGGTGTAGACACTTGCCCAGCCCCCACGGGCCCTGGCAATCCACCAGGACCCCACGGTCCCCAAGGCCATGTGGTGTGCTGTTGTGGCGTTGCTGTCTTTCCTTCCACACCGACCGGTGTCACTGCCACTGCCACCGGCTGAGCCGGCTACTGTCCTTCCTCCACACCTTCCTGCTCCACCAGTTCATCCCTCTGCACCGCATCCCTGCTCATGCTCGCCTCCTGGTCACGTTCGAGCATCGTCCTAGAGTCCCTGCCTTCCTGCAAGGCAGAAAGTCTTGCCAGTACCTCTCTCTCAAAAGTAAGGGTACCTGAACGTCCCGTGGCACTGTGATGCCCCTGCCAGACCATAAGCGACCCAGACGCTCCGCACTCACTTTCTAAAGCGCTCAGCCACTCCATTATAGCCTGCCTCATCTCCACACTATCCATCTGGTCCTCCCTGGGGCCCCCGACTGGGCCCGTTTTTTAGGGCCTTTAGCCAGCTGCTTGCCCTTGGAAGGGCCCTGTCCCTTCATTGGCCTCATTGCAAAATACAAAGGGGGGCACCTCAACCCAAAAGACACAGCTTCTATTTAATTATTTATTAGCTTAAAAAGGGGGGGATGGGTTGAAGGGTAGAATGAATGGGTAACCCTCACCTACCAATAACCCCCACCCAAAAAAGGGGGGGCTATAGAGGATCCTAAAGGAGGAGGGGGTGAGCCAACAGCGCTCAGCAGATGAGGCCAGTATCCTTGCTCCCTACCTCCTCCAACCCTCAACCCCACGCTGAGCCCAGCCCCACCTGATTCAAGCTGCAAAACACGAGGCCGCTGCCCCCAGGCATCCCCCCTTCCTACTGCTCTTTCAGCCCCTTCTGGGGCCCAACGATGCTGTGCCGATCATGGAGCACAGCTGACGCACCAGCAAACACACTGCCCATGCTGCACACTTCGCTCGCCTTCCTGTCCCTCTGACGGCAGGCCCGTAGCTCGTGTCCTCGCACTCCCCGCTCTCGGCTGAAGGCACCAGGCACGCCTCCTAACCAGCCGAGAGCCTAAAACTACTGCATAGCACAGGCAGGGAAGAGGCTATATATAGCCCTCCTGCCCCGCCCTCCTGAAGCACCGGATGCCCGGGAAGCTTCCCGCAGCCTCGCATCCTTCCAAGGATGCAAAAGCTGGCCCCGCAGTGCGTAGCTGCTTTTGCGGCCCAGCCGGGGCGGGGCCAAATAATAAACTTCCAGTGGGGTTCAAAGGCAGAAATCAGGATTCAGTTGAGCTATTGTTATTTAATTATGTGGCTACCATTCCACTAAAATGGCATAATATTGTTCTTTGTTTTTAAACAATGATGAATCTTAACTTTTCTAAATTCTGAAAGCTGAAAGAATCTCCACAAAAGAGAGACTGGATTAATAGAACAGAGTAAATGTTTGATTCAAGAGCCAGTTTGGTGTAGTGGTTAAGTGCACATACTCTTATCTGAGAAAACCAGGTTTGATATTCCACTCCTCCACATGCAACTGCTGGAGTGACCTTGGTCAGTCATAACTCTCTCAAGAGCAGTTCTGGGAGAGCTCTCTCAGCCACCTACCTCACAGGTTGTCTGTTGTGGGGAGGGGAAGGCAAATAAAATTGTAAGGTATTTTGAGACTCCTTCGGGTAGGGAAGGGTGGGGTATAAATCCAATCTCTTCTTTTTCTTAATGACACTTACAGTCTTACAAGGTGGTCAAGAGATCCAGGAACTTTAAAAAAGCAATGGGCAGCAATTTGTTCAAAGGACAGAGGAAATAAGACCTGATCCAATAAGACCTGATCCCCATTATCCAGTAGAGGCTAATGGGGTCTGAACTTGCTGAGAATGAAAAGGAAAAAGATCTTGGAGTTGTAGTGGATAGTTCAATGAAAATGATAGCCCAGGGTGCTTCAGCAGTGAAAATGGCAAACTGTGTGTTAGGGGTTACTAGGAAAGAGATTGGGAATAAAATGGCTGGTAATGCCCTTATACAGATTCATGATGCACCTTCATTTGGAATACTGTGTACAGTTCTGGTCTCTGTATGTCAAAAAGGACATTGCAGTGCTAGGAAAAAAAGGACAGAGAAGGACAACCAAAATTGGAGCAACTTCCCTATTAGGAAAGACCGAAGAGTCTGGGAGTTTTCAGTTCAGAAAAAAAAGACAACAAAGGGGGGGGGCATGATATAGGTCTAGAAAATTATGCATGGGGTGAAGAGAGCTGACGAACAGAAATGTTTTCCATCTCCCAGAATACTAGAACTCAAAGGCATCCAGTGAAGTTGATGTGCAGTAGATTCAGGACAAGCAACAGGAAATAATACTTTACACAGAGAGTGATTAAAATGTGGAATTTGCTGCTAGAGGATTTAGTGATGGCCACAGGAATAAGCAGCTTTAAAGGGGAATAGTAGGGTACAACTTTTAGCAAAAACAACAAACCCTGATAAACACCTTATCAGTATTCACTGGATATTTTTCCAGCTAGTTACTGAATATGCTGCTGATTAGCTATCTGAAACTGGCTGCCCTGAAAAATCCCAAAAATATTGCTTCTTCCCTTCTCCCTCTTGTTTCTTGGGAAATGGGTGGGTAAAGCAAGGTAGACCACATTTGAAGCCAGTAGTCTTGCAGGTTGCAAACCTACAATGCAATGCCATTTGCAAAAGTATTGCAATGACTGGCTCTAAGGCATGACACCTCCTACTAATGTGCTTTTGCCATTGGGCTGCAGAGATGCCTCTTCCCTTCTGTCTCATGTTGCCCTGGAAACAGGAGAAAAGGGTGGGAAAGAGCCCTAGAGGAGAGAACTGAAAGTTACCATTGTAGCCCTTTAAATCTCTCCACCACCAGCTATTTGGTATAACTGAATATATATGAAAAAAAAGTCAGAAAAAATCAGCTTTATTCAGAATCAGCTATACTAATAGCTTGTCAGAGGCCAAATATCTTGCCCAACTACTATATGGAGCACCTTTGAGCATATTCCCACATAAGACACACTGGCAAGCATTAGAAAGAGTCCAATTTAAGTTTCTAAGGCATGTGCTTCATGCCTACCTGGTGCTTCAAATACTTTTATATGAGTGGAAATTGGCACGGTCACCTTACAGGCCCGTTTATGGATTGCTGTCTTTCTATATTGGCATAAACTGATGATTAACCCTACTGGGCTAATGAACCTGATAATGAAAGACTCCTTGACACCTTACTGGGTTAAAGAAACCAAGCTTAAATTAGTTTATTATGGGCTCTATACAGTTTATGATGCAGTTGGAAGATAGTGCAGTTAAACCCTTAATTAAACAAAGAATTTTAGATATCGAAAGACAACACAATTTGTCCCAGATTAAATGTTATTCTCCAAGCACAAAAAACATGAATCAAGTTCTGATGCCATACTTGCAGAATAAACCTGATTATAGAAGAGCCTTCACACTCATGAGAGCGAATATGCTCCCTTCAGCAGTCACAAATGGTAAATATAAAAGGTGCCCCTATGAGGAAAGGTTATGTATTTGCAGAGATGGGAGGCTAGAGACGAGAGAGCACATCCTCTTTAAATGTAAACTTTATCAGAACATTCGCTCAATTTATATTGCTCCTATTTGTGACCAATTCCTGGGAAGAGGTTTTAGCTTTTATTTATTTAGATAAGAACCAGGAAATTACTATGAAGACAGCAACATTTGCTGTACAAGCCATAAGATTCCATAAACAACTAATTGATAAAAAACATTTAAATGTCTATGAAATATTTTAATTTATGTTTTATAACTAGAAATGGAAACTGAAATTTTTATGTATGCTGTTTTGTATTGTGCCCAAGTTCAGTTTTTTGCCTTGTTTTTTTTTTATGCCACTTGTTACCTATTTTCTTTGTTTTTGATTGGATCTCTGACCATATTAGACTTGACTTGTCTTGAATAGCTCGTCAGATTCTCTGGTCTGTATTCAGCTTTAAAAATACCTGGCAAATACTGGTAAAGTATTTTTCAGGGGTGGCTGGTTGTTTGTTTGGATACAGCCAAATGTACACCCCTAATAATAACTGAGCATTCTGCACAAACTGGAGTCTTTGACTTGACTTCAAGGGGAGACATATGTAGTGTATTATAACTCATTGTTACCATGGTGTGGTAACACTGAGATAGCCAGATCAGCTGGCCAGATCAGCTGTGTTAAGATAAGAGGCCATATTTTGAGTTAAACTGAGTTGTAAGAAAGCCCTTTTTTGGTAGCTCATTAACTTGCTTCTCCAGCAGCAACGCTAACTCAAAAACAACCCCCCAGGCTTTCAATTGAGTCAGTAAGGGTCAACTGAACTCTATTGAAAGCGAGAAGCACAATGTCCTTCAAAATCACTGCCTTTCCAACCCACATCACTTCCATCATGCCTAGGTTCGGTTTCAGCCTGTTCACTTTCATTCATTCAGGCCTCTACGCATCACCATGGGATTTGGATAAAGAGATACAGACATTAATGACATTCAGTTCCAGTGCTACAAAGGATATCTCCTAAAGGTTTTAAATAAAGGTTGAATAACATGGGGATAAGATTGTGACATGTGGAGCCCCAAGACAATTCCCACACTGAAGAAAGGATTAAAGAATGACAGTCCTTTGAGTCTGTTCCATGATGAATGATTCAACGTCTAAGGCATATCCCCTGATACCTACTTCTGCCTCCAAATACCACAACAGGATGGTATGAACTAATGCATTAAAGACTGCAGATAGATCCAAGGGTCATTTATGTAGCCCTTACATGATTTTAGTAGCCAAGAGGAATGAGGATACAGTGTGCACAATTTTTGACCTTCACAAATACCCGGATCCTATCAGTATCCATCATGGTACCTGGGACAAAATGATCCATAAGTAAACCAGTCATTGTATTAAACATTTCTGCTGCCTTACCTATATTACAACTGGCATACAGATCAGAGAATATTCATATAATTTCATCAGCAAAATCCATAGCAAAGTTGCCACCACTATTTGTCCGTTCCTGAGACTGTAAAGGTCAAATTAGGAGTCAGATGGTGATGGTCATGATGGTCATGAACTAGCTGTGTAGTGGTTTCAGAGAAATAATGTTTCTTTGCCATTATTGTCACCAAATTGTAGGTCTTCCAATAGGCTCCATCATATGTGATATTTGGATTTTTAAAAAGTTTTAATGATTTAAACTACAAAGAAAAGAAGCATTGCAGATACATAAAAAAAAGAGGAGAAAAGGGGGAAAGGGGGCCATGACAGAATGGGGAAAACAGAAATAGAAACCAGTACATATATATCAATTATAATTCCACTTCCCAATAAAATGCTCAGATCATTCTACCTACAAGTATAAAAATCTCCTTAAATATTACCTTCCTTTCTTCCTTTAACAGACTAAAAAAATGAATACTTTCTTTTAGTAAACTAGTAAAAAAAATGTAAATCTAGACACTTCTTCTTAAACACAAATTAAATAAACCCAGTTAAGAAAAAAAAGATTTTTTCTTTCAAAACCGTCCCAATGCCAATTTTATCTCACTTAACTTAAACCTATTATAAGCACAAATTAAATTGTTGATTTAGCGAAATCCTTATTTAAAAAACACATAAAATCATTTATTTATCCTTAGCAAATTACATAAAATACAACTAAATGTTTTGTCTATTTCCGTCTAAGCCATTTATCCTGATAACATATTAAAAGCAAGTCTTCCAAATTACCAAGTCTACCCAATTCCACAGCAATTATGCTATCTGCCTTTTCAACCTTTGATCTTATACTTGTATCATTATAGACAATCTCACTAAATAGACAAACTGTGAATACATCTACTATATAGAGAAATATGTTAACTGCACTCATTAACATTTCTTCTCAAAATCTCCCTTATTCTTTTAAAATCTAACATCTGTTCATTATTAATGGTTACATGTTTATTTATTCACAAGGGGAAAAAAAAAACCCAGATTCCAGTGTCCTTCCCAAAGATTAAAAACTTTTAAGTTCCTTTGATTTCTGCACCCATATTGAATCCGAGGCAGTCCATTTAATCACATTCTATCTTTTGATATCACATTTCACTTCTTAGTCAAAGTTCCTTGTCCAGCCATTCACCAAAGCAGAAAAAAAAATCCCAAATCCTTTTTCCGAAATGCTTTCCAAATCCTGATTTGTTGATTGGAGTGCAACTTTTCGCTTCTCAACATGGCCTGCCCCCTCAACTGCAGGAGGAAGAATTCATTGCCATTTTTCCCTCTCAGCTTGATTTTACTGCATCTTAATTTCCAGTCAAGTTTTGAAAATGCATCACAAAAGAGTATCTTACTTTTCCTTTGTTTATTTCAGAGAATATCATTTTCCCCTTCCACTTTCACTGCCATCAATATACTCTCTTTAGAACCGGACCCCTGTAGGTTTGCAATTTCATTAGCTGTCAGCATAAAACATTCCATTTGGTCATTAAGGAGCAGCATAAATGAGATAAGATCTTCCTTCAGAGAGGTAAGATTTGAGCAAATATCTTTTCCATGTGACAATGGATTAAACTGTGTGATTTATAATATTAAACTCAGTCTCTTAAATCAGATTGTAAATTCGCTTCAAGCTCCTATTAATCCCCATTCCACAACAGCTCCAAATGAAGTTTTAAAAACCATTCTTTCAGATACAGGCAGGTGATAGAGACAGAGCTCTCTGCGATATAACTCTTTTGTGCTCATATCATATTGCAACTTTTTAGTAAACTCTTTGATGTATATATGTCCAATTATAGTCCGGGTCAATTTTAGTAATTATATTCAATCCAGTTTAAGTAATTAAGACCGTTCGTGACATTTTGAGGCCTCTTCTAAATGCTTTGAGCTGGTCTTTTGTAGTTATGCAGAATGACCCATCAGGGAGTAGAATTAGAAAAAACACCTACTTGTTAAGTAGAGTCATCGCTTCAGAAGTAGAAAAATGCTGCTTCAAAGTTGTACTGGAGAAAGTGAAAGCAAGAAGTGATCGGGCGTTCTTTTTCTGCTGGTATGCCAGCTTTCATAGCCATGGAGCTTCAGGATGAATAGAGAGCACAGAGGGCAGCTGCTGCTGCCCGCCCCCCCCCCCTCCGCTCGGTAAAAGTCCCATGCCAAAGAAAAAGCCACTACGGGCTTATTCCATGGAGGCATCACTTCTGTGACACCCCTTCAATGGCCAAACTCAGAGTTGCTGCAGAGAGACGATCTGCAAGCAACTCTGAAGCCAAGATGACGGATCCCGGAAGTTCCCATATGTGATATTTGAAGAGGGGTTACACACAAGGGATTGGATCTTATAAAACTGCAGTCAAAACAAGTTTTGTGGCAGGAAGACTTTTAAGTTTTTTAAGGAAGAAGAAGAAGAATAAGCAGTTCTGTGGCACCTCAAAGACTAACAGATTTGTAATAGCAGAGGAGAAGGAGGAGGAGATTGGATTTATACCCCTCCCTTCACTACCCAAGGAGTCTCAGAGTGGTTTACAATCTCCTTTCCCTTCCCTTCTTCACAGCAGACACCCTGTGAGGTAGATGAGACTGAAAAAGCTCTCCCAGAACTGGTCTTGAGCAGAACAGCTCTGAGAGAGTTATGACTGCCCCAAGATCACTCCAGCAGTTGCATGCATGTGGAGAGTGGGAAAGAATTTGCACACTTAAATATTACACCAAACTTGGTCTCTGTGAAAATATATATGCAACCTCACCTCTTCAATTGTTCCACAGCTCCCTAGATCTCTAAAAGCTGCTCCAGAACATTAGGGAATCCTTGAAACCATGTGGGATGGATTTGGGGTGGGGGACAAGTCAGAAGAGAGAATAGGCAGAAATTGTCTTCCTGTTTTACATGAGTTATGGGAGAAATTTTGAAAAAAATATGTAAGAATTGGGGGTATTTCTCCTGATCCTCCCTTCTATCTGCAGTATCTTAGATCAGGTTTCCTGTTATTCCAAAGGGTCCTCCTGACCCTCAGAATCAATATTTTGCACAGCAGAGGAAGGTGGAGGGGGAAGGCAGAACATATTCCTTCAGTGAATTCACACCATTCATGGTTCAATATTATCAGTCATTCAATCAATCTGTTTAATATGGTCAGAGACCCATCAAATAGCATAACATAACATAGCATAACTTTATCAAAGTCATAAAATCCAAGTTTACAAATAGGAATTTCTTAATTAGCAACTGATACAGAGCTAAATGAATGAACATCACTGAAATCTAAACTTTTTCTTATCTGTCTTTAATCTTCCTTGTGAATTATTATCATTATTTCAGAACTCAATTATTCACTTACAAGTGCAGTGCATTCCTGTTTTATCTGTTTTAAAATCATTAACCACATTTTAATTACAAGTATCTAAATGAAATCTTGATTCACCTTTAACAACAAACTTGCATTAGCTATATTAATTAAATACCAAAGGATGTTTATGAATACACAGATTCTATCTGAAATTATTTGTTTTATTAGTGTTATATTCTAACCATTAAGGACAGCCCTTTGACTATCCTTTTTCCAAAGAAGTAACTTTAAAAAATTCCCTACTAACTTTCTTACAGTCTCAGGGGATATTAATATACTCTCTTGTCTTATGTAAACAGCAGCTTCTGCTTCCCTCTGATTGTGCAGCTTCCAGTTCCTGTAACAAATTAACATGCTCTTTGGGAGTGTTTTCCTAACCTCTTCTGCCCCCTCCTCCCCCAGCATTCATAAGGAGTTCTGCATTTTTACCTGTAAAAAGCCTAACAGCAGGAAAGCCCTAAAATTTCCTGTACCTTTCTGGGGTCTGCTTGTATTTGCCATGGCCATTTGAATATAATCAGTTTGACTTTGTTATTGGCATTGGATAGAATAAACAGGGACATCAAATATATAAATAGCCTCACTCTGTGTTCAATTGCCCTCTCCAGTCACTGTCATCAAGAGTTATCTATACTTATGCTCTCTGTGATCTGCAGACACTTCAAATGCTCAGTTAAACATAACATAAGTACAAATGAAATAAATAAATAGCAGTTTATCTTGCCTAGTGTTGAGAATTTTTGAAATTCATTTCATGTTATTAATGCAATTGCCTGGTGCAGAAATCTGCAACCATTAACATATGAGCTACTGTAAGTTGATTGGTACATTTTACTGAACTAAGGCTGGGTACACATGGGTAGCTTGGGTTGGCAGCCTCCTGGCTCAGAAAAAGCCAGCATAATTAGAAGCACTCCAGGGTGGTCAGACAGTGCATGCCCCACTGCTGGAAGAGGGGCAGGCTTTGTGCACCCCAGAGGAGTGGTCACACTACTCATATGCTAGGAACATACTTTCCTGCCACTCCTGGGCCATTCAGATGGCCAGGAAAGATAACAACGAAGCGCCTCAGAGATTTGCCACCAATTAGTAACATTCTGGAGCAGTATAGAGGCACTGGAGGATGAGGTAAGAGCGAGTGCTGGCCAGGGCCCAGATGTGTGCATTTGAACACACCATTTTAATCTGGCTGTGGGGGTGCCTGTGCTGGCCCAAATTGGCTGTCTGCAGGAATTTTTTGGTTAAAAAAACCCAGCAGGAACTCATTTGCATATTAGGCCATACCCCCTGACATCACAATTTTTGCCCAGGGTTTTTTTTGTAGGAAAGGCCCAGCAGGAACTAATTTGCATATTAGGCCACACCCTCTGATGCCGAGCCAGCTGGAACTGCGTTCCTGCTTTAAAAAAAAAAAAAAGCC
This sequence comes from Heteronotia binoei, assembly GCF_032191835.1. Taxonomy (NCBI): domain Eukaryota; kingdom Metazoa; phylum Chordata; class Lepidosauria; order Squamata; family Gekkonidae; genus Heteronotia; species Heteronotia binoei. Next base: position 63,212,277 of record NC_083225.1, read on the forward strand.
CTGGCTGTCTGAATTCAGCCTAGCAGTTGTTTTTTGTTTTTTGTTTTCCTGAAAAGCTAGCATCAGTATTGAAAGGAAGAACATACCAAGAATTTTGGAACTCAATCAAGACGCCAAGTGGAATAAGGGAAATAATATTAATTGAGGAATCCAGCATATTTTTCTCTCCCTTCCTCTGCAGTTATTTCATTGCTTTTGTGACTTTTAACCAGTTACTCAGAAGTAAATATATCAGCATGAATATTATTTTAAATAGTTCCATATGTTGGAACTATCATACAGTAATCCTTTCCTAGAGTGTAGGCAATTGTTCTACAATGCGGGTGAGGGTGAGGGTAAGTCAACTGGGCTTTATAACACTTTTTGTAAACAAACTAGCTTCATTTAAACTGCTGTCATAATAGGCTGTTAAAGATGGAGAATATTAACCAGCTCTGAGTTGGCATGCAGTTGTTTCTCTAGTATACTAGTCAACCCTAATGGTAATTCGGCACTTCCCAGCCGAGCGACCCATCGGCCGCCTTAGGCTGGGGGCCGTCCATTGCCTCCCCTGCAGGATGGGAGACAATGGTTTCTTCCTGCTGCCTGGGGGCGGGCAGCCTTATATAGGCTGGCCCCTTCCCCCTCGTGGCGCAGTTCTAAAACAGGTGTTGGTCGGGGCAGCCACGAGCGTGCGTGGCTGGGAGCACCTGTTGTTCGGCCCTGTCCGCCGACGGAGAGCTACCTAGCTTCCTGGGTGGCGGCAGAGGCCAGAGGCGTCGGGGAATCGGCTGCGAACTTCCTGAGGGCGTCGGCGACGGCGAAAGGCTCGGAGCGGCGCGTTGCGCTCGCCTCCTGAGCCTGCGGCGGTTTTTTCCGGCGCGGCCCTGACTGACGTCGGAGGGGCTTGACAGAGAGGAGAGCAGCCGAAGGCCGCAACTCCAGGCGGCGGCGGGAGCGTCGGCGTGGGAATTTAAGGGAGTATTTGCAGGGCATTTTGTGCACGGGGTTCGGCGGCCTGTTACAACTCCTCTCCCCGCGTTTCATTGAGCTCTTGATTGCCGCCCCAGCGTCCCCCCCCCCCACCTACGCCTGGTAGCTGCAGTTATTCCTGTAAGGGGCGGTGGGGTTGCTTACTCTTTAGGCTTGGCTGAGAGGTGGGCTAGGGCTCAAGGTATAACTTTCTGCTTGTGGGTAGAGGGGCACAGTTTGGTCTCCGGGGCCTCCAGCTCTGCAGGGTCTAGGCATATATTAAAAAAAAAAAAAAAAATTATTTCTTTAAAAAAAAAAAAAAAATCAGGCAATTAGCCTCAGCTCAAGACCCTTGAGAGCTACTGCAGTCTGTCTTGGTAAGATTGACTTGGGCTTCGGCCTGCTATTGGGCAGAGGATACAGGGGGCGCAGACTGCTGAGCTAAGGGAGTCCCGCAGACCCACGTTCAACTTAAGGGGCTGGGCAGTGCATCAGTTGGCGAGTGATGGCGCCAAGGAAGGGCCAGGGCCCCTCAAAGGGTAAACAGCCGGCCAAAAAGCCTGCAAAAAGGCCAGTTCCTGTTGAGCCCCCTAGCGAGGAGTGGGACGATGCCAGCACGCGCCTGGCTATTCTCGAGAGTTTGGCGGCGTTGGAGGGTGAAAGGGGTGTTGCCGGCCCTTCGCGGCGTGTGTCAGGCCTAACGGGTGGCGGCAGAGCGGCCACCATAGCATTTCAAAAGGAGGTGCTGGCACGTTTATCTGCCCTACAGGGAGCTGGGAGCAGTGAGTCGTCAGACCTGGTGACGCCGGAAGAGGAACAGGGGCAGGAGCCGGAGGAGGTGGCGGTGGTTCCACAACAACAAGAAGGTAGGTGTCCATTGCAGTCCCATGGTGGGGCGTGGCCCTGGGGCCCTTGGGGCCCTGTGGTAGGACCCGGGTTGGGTTCAACGGTGCCAGCCCAGGGGCCGCCTTTTCAATGCCCTGTGGGGGGTGCCCCGTTGGGTCAACAGTCGCAGGTAGCGTGGCCTCTTCTCCCGCCCGGAATGTCAGCACAAACAGGCTCTAGGTCTGCCTTCGCATCATCATCCTCAACAGGGGGCCAACCCAACACTGCTGGGGGTGGTCCGTCCCCGTTAGGCGTTTGTGCCCTTCCCTGGGGCTCCCAGACGGTTACGTCACCTGCCTTTCCGTGGCATGCTCAACAGTGGGGAGGGCTGGGGTTTCCCGCCCATCCATCTTTGGCCTATGCTTCAGTTCCCTTCCATGCCATCCCCTTCGGCGATTCGGCCTTGCCGCTAGGTGATCACCTTACGGCGGCGACTAGAGAGAAGATATTGAAAGGCGAGTACGTGGATGTTTTTAGTTTGCTATTTAGGGAGTTGGAAAAAAAACCGAAGGAGGAAATGGACGAAAAGGACAAGGAGAAGCTTAGAAAAAGGAAAATTGACCGGTCTTGGTCTAATTGGTTGCCGGGGTTTTTAATTTATGCGGGAGTGATTGCCAGGGCTCAGCCCTGGCGTGCGGCCCCGCTGTTTCAATACTGCGATATCATTTATCGCGCCTACAGTGATTTTGTGGGTGGGGCGTGGCTCCAGTATGACGAGGCCTTCCGGATGAGGGCCGCGGTGAATCCCAATCTACCTTGGGACCAGATCAGCCAACAGCTCTGGTTGCAGCTGATGGCTCCTGCTAAGCCTAACGCAGGTGAGAGATCTGACAGCGGCCACATCGTCCAGAAATCCAGTCACCCTGCCGGTACCCGCGCGCCCGCGGGGCAGTCGGTTCAACCTCGGCTGCTTTGTTGGGAGTTTACCTCCCAGGGGGCGTGTTCTCGGAAGTTCTGTAGGTACCGGCATGAATGCCCGGTGTGCGGAGGTCCTCACGCTTTCACGGCTTGCAGTAAGTCCAAACAGAGAGGGGGTTTCAAGAGACCCGGGGGTTCCAATCAGCCGCCTGGAAAAGGGTCCCAGCCCCATCAGGATAGTGGTTCTCACTGAGCTTTTGCGTTATTATCCAAGTTTGGAGGATAAGCGTTATTTGTTGGAAGGTTTTGAATTTGGGTTTCGGATTCCATACCAAGGTCCTCGCACCCCCTTCATGTGTTCCAATTTGAGGTCGGTCAAGGGGTTAGAGCATGTGGTGCGTAATAAGATCCAGAAGGAATGCGCAGAGGGTAGGGTTTTGGGCCCCTTTGTTGAGCCCCCCGTGCCTAATTTGAGGGTCTCCCCATTAGGGGTGGTACCCAAGAAGGCTAAGGGGGAGTACCGGCTGATACACCATTTGTCATATCCGAGAGGCCAGTCGGTTAACGATGCCATTCCCGACGAGCTTTGCTCAGTCAGGTACACATCCTTCGATCGGGCAGTGCGTATTGTGCGGCATTGTGGGCTTGGTGCTGAACTTGCAAAATGTGACATCAAGTCGGCTTTCCGTTTGCTGCCCGTGCACCCCGAGGACTTTGAATTGTTGGGTTTTTGTTTTGAGGGTAGTTTCTACATGGATAGGGCCCTGCCCATGGGATGTTCCATATCCTGTTCCGCCTTTGAGCGTTTTAGTTCTTTTTTGGAGTGGGCACTCCAATTTAGGACGGGCTTGCGCGATACGGCGCATTATCTTGATGATTTCTTGTTTGTGGGCCCCGCGGGTTCTGGCCAATGCGCTTTCTTGTTGCGGTCGTTTGAGCGGCTTGCGGCGGACTTGGGCGTGCCGCTGGCCCAGGAAAAAACCGAGGGCCCCGCTACGTTGTTAACTTTTTTAGGTATTGAACTTGACACCATTCAACAGGCTTCGCGACTGCCCCCGGACAAGCTGCAAAATATGCGGAAGATGGTGTCTGCCATTAAGGGGAGGAAAAAGGTGTCGTTGATTGAGCTGCAGCAGCTAGTCGGCCACTTGAATTTTGCATGCAAAGTGGTCGCCCCCGGGAGAGCCTTTTTGAGGCAATTTTGCGAGGGCATGACTGCGCTGCGCTCACCTCACCATGTCACGCGCGTAACTCGGCGTATGCGCGAGGATCTGGAGGTGTGGGAGTCCTTCCTTCACCATTACAACGGGACATCCTTCTGGCGGGAGGTCATGTTGCTAGAAGCCGAACTGCAGATTGTTTCAGATGCGGCAGGTTCGACTGGGTTTGGAGTTTACTTTCGGGGCCAGTGGTGTGCAGAACCATGGCCGGCTGAATGGCGCTCCTCCGATCTTATCCGCAATTTAGCATTTTTGGAATTTTTTCCGATTGTTGTAGCTGTTTTCATTTGGGGAAGGGACTTGGCCAACCATACGGTGCACTTCTGGTGCGACAACATGGCGGTAGTCCATGTTGTCAATAACCTTACGTCCAGGTCTCCCCCCGTTATGGATTTGGTCAGGTGTTTTACTTTGCACTGCCTTGAACTGAATGTGCTGTTTGCCGCCCGGCATGTTCCGGGATCTAATAACGGAGTGGCGGACGCCCTGTCTCGCCAACAGATGGAGCGGTTCCGTCAACTCGCCCCGGAGGCCGACAGTTGTCCCGTGCCAATGCCCGCGGAGCTGTGGCGAATTGGAGGGAAGAAGTGACACGGGCCATTCAACTCGCGGTTGCACCCAGTACACGGAGGGCATATGACCGGGCGGCTAAGCAGTTTTCCATGTTCAGAGCAGGTGCCGGGTTAGAGGCCTGTTGGCCGGCCCCTGTGGAGCAGTTGTTACAATACTGCGTGTTCCAGAAGGGACGTGGCCTGTCCGTTAAGTCCATTAAGGGCCAATTGGCGGGCTTGGCCTTTGCCAGCAGATCCATGGGGCACACAGAGTTCACTAAGGACTTCCGTATTTCCAAAATGTTAGAGGGGTGGGCCCGCGAGGCGGGCCGCCAGACTGACAATAGGGTCCCAATATCCCCATCGATTTTGCGGGGCCTTCATGCTACATGGGCAACGGTTTGTGGGTCCAGTTTCGAACAGGCACTTTTCCATGCAGCGGCTTTAACCGCATTTTTTGGAGCTTTGAGGGTTTCAGAGTTGGTGGCCGGCTCGCGCAACGACATGTCTGGCAGGGCCCTGATGGTGGGGGATGTTAGTTTGGTTGGGGGGCAGGCTGTCATCCGAGTGCGTAGGTCCAAAACTGACCAAAAACAGAGGGGGAATGTCATCACCCTGGGTCCTTGTGTTGACAAGGAGTTATGCCCGGTACGGGCGTTGGAGTTATATTTGGATATGCGGGGTAAATCAAACGGCTTGTTATTTTGCCACGATGACCAGACCCCTCTTTCCCGGTTTCAGTTTTGGGCGGTCACTTCCCGTGCCTTGAAGAAGCTGGGTCTTGGTGGGGTTCGCTTCGGCACCCACTCTTTCCGCATAGGTGCGGCGTCTACCGCCGCGGCAATGGGATACGAAGGCGACGCCATTCGCCGGGTGGGCCGTTGGAGGTCCCGGGCCTTCAGGTCTTACATTCGCCCCCTGGTGACCTAAGTATTCACGGTTTTTTCAGTTATGTTGGGTATTAACATTGTTGAATTTGTTGTTTCTTCTTAGGTGCTGTGGCTGGCCGGGAAAGGAGGAGGATCCTCATTTGCGGCCACAGTATTGTATTCTGGGCGGCACACCAGGCACGTCGGATGCCAGGAGGACCTCAGCTGGGCCTGAGTGAGCGGGCCACGATTGAGTGGCAAGGCCGGCGGGGAATGAGGTGGGCAGGACTCCTCTCACTTTTGTTCAAGGAGAGGAGGGGCCTGCCCCCGCATATCTTGGTGATTCACCTGGGGGAGAATGATTTGGGCCTAGTAAAGGGTAAGGCCCTATCGATTCAGGCCCGGGATGACATCACCCTGATAAAGCGCAGGTGGCCTGGCGTCCTCGTCCTGTGGTCGGCCATGTTGCCGCGCCGGGTGTGGCGGGCAGCTTGGGACCCGGAGGGCCTGGAGCGGGCTAGGTGGAAGGCTAACAGAGCCTTGCGTATCGCCATGGAGGCGGGTTTGGGAGAGTATGTCCCGCATCCTGCCATCAAGGCCAAACGGGCCGAGCTGTACAGGCCGGATGGGGTCCATTTGTCTAAGAAGGGCAATGAGGTCTTTTTAGCCGACCTCAGGCAGGGGTTAGAGCATGTCCTGTCTTGTGGGGGGTCAGTCGCCTAAGCAGAGGCTTGGCGCTGTCCTTGGCAGGTTTACCCTTGGGGACATGTTCTGTTGGGGGCATTTCGGTGAGCGCACATGGCAACGCACCTTTGGGGGTGCAGGGCCTACCTGGGGAACCTATGCTGTACGGCGCAAGGTTGGCTCCAGGGAAGCCTGGTGATCCAGTCATTAGGGAGTGGTCCACAGCCCAGGCTGTACGGCACGGGGAGGGTGGAGCTCAGGCGGACTGGATCGGTGCCTGGCCGGCCGGTTTTGAGCCGTTGGGTCGGCTCAATCCCGGGGCCTGTGGCTCGCCCTGTTTCAGGTTGGGGAGGTGGTCTTGGTTGACCCCTGGCTCATCCTGGCCCCATGTTTTTACCCCATTGCCATTATTTAATAAAGTGGCCCTTCATACCAACTTGTTGTACGTCTCTTTATTCCGAATGGGGGGGCAATTAGACAGAATAAGAGAATTTGGATAACACTGGCCACATTCTCATCTTCAAATCTCTTGTACACATTTCTTTCTGAGTCCAAATACCAGAAGAAATGGCAGGGAATTTATCAAGCTGTTCTAAAATCATTTCCCATAATCCTTGTGGAAAATGTGCTTACTTTGTGGCTTAAACTTTGATGAATCCTGTCTCCAACAGTTAGACCTCTCGTATTAAATTCGTGAGGTTTCTGATACTAGATAATTTGGCTGAGATAATGTCTGAGAGAACTTCAAAGGCCTCATTTTGCACACCACTTTGGGAACAAAAGAGTATTGCAATAAAATGAGTAAAATATTGAAGCAAACCTTGAGACATTCAAAGAAAGACAAAAGGAACATTATGGCAAGTGGAAATGTTTCTTTTAATAACAAAGGCCTGAATAGAAGATAATTTGCTCCTTGCAGAGAGAGAACAATTTCAAACCATCTATAAAGTCATTTCAAGAAATAGGTGAAATAGTCCCAGGTGGAAATAATAGGTATGTGGGTTTTTTTCTCCTACTTCAGGCATTTCGCTAAACAAACTTACAAGATTTTAGCTTCTCTGTGAACACACACATATGTAGGTGCAAAGGAAAGGACACATAGTAAGACCCTAAAAGCCTTTTTTTATCCTATATCAAAATGCTATTTCACTTCCCTTCAATGCTATTATCCTGAGTGTCACTATTTTAGCTAGATAGCATAGCACTAGACCATTTTCTTTAGCAATAACAAAATAGTGCCCTTCCATCTTCATTTTCCATAGCTGCCTGGAGAATATTTTACTGACTGAGCAGAGTATAAATATTTAAAATAAATACATACAACTTGGGGGCGGGGGGGTATTCTATTTTTTTCTCATACAGGATTGAAAACACTCTGAAGATGATACTAAAACTTGAATTCCTTAGTCTGTTTTTCTAGCTGGGCAAATTTATATTTTTTTTTTACCAGAATAGAAGAATTTATGTACAAAATGAAGGGCATAACACGTTACTGATTCCTTCTGAGAGTGCATAAAACACATGCAATATAGAAGAGTATAACCCCTACCTCATCTGTTTTTTGGCACTGGCATATATGGTACACAAAATTGCCATTATTTACATGGAGGAGAAATCCAGGTATGTCTCCATCCTTAAAGGCAAATGGCACACTACAGATAAGCATGGGATGACCTGTGACTGCAGACACCATTTTAAACAAGAATTTAGTAGTTTGAAAATCACTGTGAGGATTGGACCTACATTACATTAAACTGTGCCTATGGCACAGTGGCACCACGTCAGCTTGTCCCACTCGTACCCTTTCAGAAGAAGAAAAAGAAGAGTTGGGTTTTATACCCAACTTTTCTCTTCACTAAGAACTCTCTAAGTGGCTGAAAATTGCCTTCCCTTATCCTCTTCATGATCTTGTGAAATATGTGGGGCTGAGTGAATTCTGAGAGAATTCTGTGGCTGGACCAAAGTCACCCAGCAAACTTCATGTGGAGGAGTGGGAAATCAAATCTTGTTCTCCATATTAGTGTATGCCACTCTTAACCACTATACCACACTGGCACTCTCTTTCAAGTGCTGAAATTGTAATGGGTTGCTGTTTTGGCACTTGAAAAAGTGTGTGTGTGGATAAGATTACATGGTGCTGCTCACCACAGGGATTGGTCCCTTGTGACAGTTTTTAAATTCTCATTTAAAGAGGCATCTTCAACTACAGATTGTCGCATACCCACCCATAATATGTAGTTTGGCTCTTATTGAGGTAATGTGCACAGATACCAAGATGGATCCAGTAATGAAGATGTTCAGTTTTCTATGAAATTACAGCTACATATGTAATATAACTGAAAAATTTCCAAGAACAAATGTATAGTTTACAAATGGCATATAAGATATTTAAATTCATCCCCAAATCAGGCTTCCTACATGGAAACCCTTAAAAAACCCATTTGTTGTAGTCACAGATCCATGTTGGAGCAAGCAATGGAGCATGCCTGGACATTGTGGGTGTCATACATCTGTCTAAGTGTGTATAAGTGTTATATCCTTGAATGGGATGCTTCTCTTTGTCTTACTCTGAGAACTTCCCTCTGACCCTTCCTCTTCTCCTTTGTTCTTCCCATTTCTCTACATAGCTTTTCATGGAGTCACACGTCTCTACAGGTCTCTCCTGCAGAAACAATGCCCTCTTACTCCCATACATATGACACTGGCCACGTGATAGGGAAAATACTTTTTAGATTAGGCTTCTCTCTCTCCTTTTGACTGCAACTCAAATGTGAACTGATTCAACTTGAATATTACCTTATCCAAGATACAAAAAAAGGTAGGAAATCAAAGTGAAATCATCATGTAGTGAGCAGCTACAACAGAAATTCAATAATACCTTTCACATTTGCACAAACCCAGTGTGTTGTTGTGTTATCTCTAAGCTAAATGCCTTATTAAAATTACTGTTAACCTCTATGTTCTTCCCACATTACTAGCTGAGAGCAAGCCAACCCAGAGGAACGTGATAGGAGGGGAGGGGGCTCAAAAGGTGCAGGAAAGGAGAGTTGGACAGGAATAACTATACATTCCAGGCTTACTTCCAAGAAAGCATGCATAGGATTTCAGCTTTGGCTTGCTCTGTTTGCTGACTTAATTTTAATCTTTTTAAATGTAGAATTAGATTGACAGAAAAATAATTTTGCTCTTAGTTCCTCTAAATATTTTAAATAAGTACAGTATAAAGGATTGAACTTGAGTTTCATGTATACCTTTTTACTGCAGCGATATGATCATAGAGACATTAAGCATCTAACAAAATAATTTATTCCATTCTTTTAGTTTCATGTACATTGGTTAAAATTCACTGTAAAGGAAACAGGAAGGCAACACTACGGGTGATTCTCTGCCACTAATATGTGATGTTACCATAGCTACCATCTTGCCCTTGTGGCAGCTGCAATGATTTACTGCATTCAATATTGTCTATAGCACCATTTTCAGAGCACCACACACATGTTTTTCAAAGATAGTGTAGCTGAGTGAAAACACAGTGTACATTTCTTCATTGTATAATAGAGGTGCTGTACTCACTTGCAAACTCAGTAATCAAATGATGTGTTCTCTGTAGCCTTCATAAAGGACATTTTTTTTTTGTAGCCAACAAATAATATGCCACTGTTTGACCTTGGCATCAAGACTAACCATTTCTTCTCCTGTTCAGGGTTTCCTTGTATGATATTTGGATAGAATCTTGGCAAATGCTTACAACATTCATTAAAATAATGCTGCATTTTTTTAAAAAAAATTCACTTTAGCTTCATTTATTGTGATTAGGTTCTTGCTTTTGTTTCCAAATCTCATCAGGTGCTTAGATGGAAGGGCTGCCAAGTACATGGGGAAACCATTAGACATGTTGAAGACATGTAGACTGGCTGGACAACCACTTCAAAGGCCACTAGTATAGAAGGATAGCCTACTGTCCTCCATAAACAATGGACATATGAACATATGAAGCTGCCTTCTACTGAATCAGACCTTCGTTCCATCAAAGTCAGTATTGCCTACTCAGACTGGCAGCGGCTCTCCAGGGTCTCAATCTGAGGTTTTTCATGCCTACTTGCCTGGACCCTTTTTAGTCGGAGATGCTGGGGATTGAACCTGGGACTTTCTGCTTACCAAGCAGATGCTCTACCACTGAGCCATCGTCCCTCCCCTAAAGTTACATAGGTAGAGAGCCACAAATCTAAGAGCTTGATCACATACAGTGGCATTCAAGGTTTTGGTTATGGTTATGATCTTTAAGGCCTTGAGCGGTCTGGGACTGATGTATCTACAGGACAGCCTCCTTCACTATGTCCCTGGAAGGGAGTTATGCTCCACTGGTTGAAATCTGCTGGTGATCCCTGGCCCGAAAGAGGTCTGGCTGTCCTCAACAAGGGCTAGGACTTTTTTAGTCCTGGCCCTGACTTGGTGGAATGCTCTGCCAGAAGACATCAGGCCCTGTGGGGCTTTTACAGGGTCTGTAAGGCAGAGATGTCCTGCCAAGCTTTTGCATGAGGACAGCGATGGTTGCTGTGCTAGCACCTTTTTCTCTCCATTCCCCTCTTGGGGGATCCCCCCACCACTGAAATGATGTAATCACTGAATAAGAGCACTTTAAAGATGCATCAGGGTTTGTAATCTTTTTAATGTAACTGATTTTATATATATATGTATTTTTTAATGCTGTACATTGTCCAGAGTCTGGCACTAGCTGTGATAGGGTGATCCATCAAATGCAATAAATAACAACAAGAACAACACAACTTGGCTCTCTGGTATCACTATCTGAATTCATACAAGGCTGTAACCATGGTTCTTCCCTCTCCCTTGCATGCAGGGTGCTATGGAATCAATCAAAATCTAGAATACCATGATGTCAAAATGAGAATCCCTGGTGGCAGCGGCGTCACTAGGGCGGGGCCAAGGGGGCCATCGCCCCCCAGAGCATTCTCATTGGCCCCAGGCACTGACCCATGACCCCCCCCAACAGGAAGGGGCTGGCCCTGGGACTAGAACGCTGCTGCTGTATGTGGGCTGGCCGGGATTCTGAAATGGGGGCCGCGCTGCCACCAGCTCAGCTAAAAGCGTGTGGGTGAGTGGGGGAAACTTAAATGCTGCAAAACTGGTATCTTGGATTACGGGGGCTGGTCATGTGACCAGAGGGTGGATGAAGGAGGGGCCATGTGAAATGGGCGGGGTTGTGTGCGGAGGGGGTGATGCAGCCCTCCAAAAGGGGTGATGCCCAATGGGGGGTGTGACTTGAATCAGTTACACCCCAGGGTGCAACCCACCCTAGTGACGCCTCTGCCTGGTGGAAATGGTATTTCTTTTTCAAATGTGTGTGGGGTAGGGTGGAGGAGTAAACTCCAATTTTCTAGATCCCTGCATTAGTTAATAAGACAACTGGGGTTTTATTGAAGGCTGACCAGCATTAAACATTTAGCTGAAATATGGACATAAAAGGAGGAGGCGAGGGTATAAGCACAGCATCAAGCCTCCATTTGTCTGGACGTAACCACTGATTCTCAGTGCCAGAAAGATCTGGATCTATTTTAAGAAACTCTTAAAATTGCCTTCAGTTCATTTTGCCAATAGTTCTAGGTCTAGACTAGATTATTCAGGAATCATGAAGACATTTCAGTTTCTAGTTGACATATTATGTTCATTTGAAATGTTAGCAGTTTACTACCTCCGGATTCTGCCTCAGCTATTACATGATGGTCTTCTGTGATCTTTTGGGCCTATAATATTCTGAACACTTTCCATTGTGGTTACAGGGAAAGAGGCTTTGGCTATTGCCTGACCATACATTTCTGGTTCTGATCCATTCAAAATAATGGGTACTATCTGGCCATCTATGCTGTGAGACTCCTTTCAAAGTACTGGATTCCTTTTGGATCAGGTTGCCACCTGAGGGCTGACACTGGAGGAAGACTGGATGGGAGGTATGAGAGATACTGTTGCTGAAATGCATGACATCATTTCTAGGGTGAACCCAGAAGTAACATTTTGGCACTCTAGGATTTAGTGGGAACTCGATGGTTTATCATAAAATGTTTTCTGAACCCTAGAGGGGTGTGATGTCACGTTGATGCAGCAACATTTTTTTCTGTATCTCAGCCAACTACTGAGCAATTTTCAGGGAATCATGAGGCTGCAATGCTGCTTGGGAGCTTGGAAATGATTTATGGAATAAGAAAACCTGAGAAAAGCTCTGAGAAGTTTTTTTCTTAAAGAAATCCCTTCTAGCATGCAATACGGATTAATACTTGCAAAACTCATGTAAAGTATTCTTGCTGGACATCACATAACCAGCCAATAACATGGTACACGTATAATTTAAATGAGGCCCTAATGTACAGGGAGCAATAAACAGAACCTAACCTGTAGAGTTCCTAATCTGACTTTCAGCAACTAACTTCCTCCATTTTGAATCAATAGCCTTGCAAAACTTAAAGCTGAAAGTATGCAACAGCAAAAGAGAAACTTCCTTGTGCCTCAAGATCTGTAGACTATATCATCTTCTAACTTCTTATAATATTCTCATGGAAAAGTGCCAGGCAGCCTATTTTTTTTTTTAATCACCCATTCGTAATTCTGTCAGAGTGCATTAATTTTTTAAATAGTGCCTACATAGGCCTTGGAGGTAATTAAAAATCCTCTCTCTTTTTTGTGGCAAAGGACTGGTAGACTTTGTTACTATCCTTATGTCTTCTGATACTTTCATGAAGGCAAGCAAATTAATCATTTGAGGCATTTCCTATGGGTATATTTAAAGGAGCCCTGTGGTGTGTCATATTGTATTTTGTAAAGAACCCAGGATAACTGCAAACCATTAAAGATGCCAGTTATAAGCAGGAGAGTTAAATGTCATTGATAATAGTAAAACTTAATCCTTATATCTATTAAGAGCATCATCTTGGAAAACAGATAAAAATTGGAGCTAATTAAAGGACTAGGCTGTCAATGGATTGAGGGGGAATTTAGGTAGTGAAACTGTGATTCACAGTTTTCCATATATTTTTATTTATTTTTTTTATTTATTTAGAATTTATATCCCGCCCTTCCCACAAGTGGCTCAGGGCGGCTTCCAGCATTAGATCCAACATAAATTAAACAATATTTAAACATGTAAGGGAATAACTTTAAAACAGATAAAACAGATAAAACCATAAAAATTAAAAAATATTCCAATATATACAGAGATCTGGCAGGTTGCATTAAAATTCTCAAGCTAGGTGTAGGCTAACCGGAAGAGGGTTGTTTTACAGGCCCTGCGGAACTGAACAAGGTCCCGCAGGGCCCTCACCTCTTCCGGTAGCTGATTCCACCATGTAGGGGCCATAACAGAGAAGGCCCTTTCTCTTGCGGCTTTCAAGCGGGCTTCTTTCGGCCCAGGGACAGTAAGGAAGTTTTGTGATCCCAACCTCAGTACTCTCTGGGGAACATGCGGGGAGAGACGGTCCTTCAGGTAGACAGGTCCCAAGCCATATAGGGCTTTAAAGGTGATAACCAGCACCTTGTACCGGACTTGGTATATCACTGGAAGCCAGTGCAGAGTCCGAAGACCCGGCTGAATGTGCTCCCACTTTGGGAGGCCCAATAACAGCCGGGCCGCGGCATTCTGCACCAGCTGCAATTTCCGAGTTCGGGACAGGGGCAGCCCCATGTAGAGGGCATTACAGTAGTCCAACCTCGAGGTGACCGTAGCATGGATCACTGTTGCTAGGTCGTCGCGCTCCAGGAAGGGGGCCAACTGCCTTGCCCGCCTAAGGTGAAAAAACGCGGACTTGGCAGCGGCTGCTATCTGAGCCTCCATCTTTAAGGAAGGCTCCAATAACACCCCCAAGCTCCTGACCTTGTCCGCCGCTATCAGCGGCGCACCGTCAAAGGCTGGTAGGGGGATTCCCCTTCCCGGGCCGCGGCGACCCAAGCAAAGGACCTCTGTCTTCGCAGGGTTAAGCTTCAGCCCACTCAGTCTGAGCCACTCAGCCACGGCATGCAATGCCCGATCTAGATTTTCCGGGGCGTAGGTCGGCTGGCCGTCCATCAGTAGATAGAGCTGGGTGTCATCAGCATACTGATGACACCCTAGCCCGTACCTTCGGGCAATCTGGGCAAGAGGCCGCATGTAGATGTTAAATAACATCGGGGAGAGAACCGCCGCTTGTGGTACACCACAATCAAGTGTGCACCTCCGGGACAGCTCCCCCCCCAACTGCGACCCTTTGTCCCCGACCGTCAAGGAAAGAGGAAAGCCACTGTAAGGCCAACCCCTGAATCCCCGCGTCGGCGAGGCGACCCTTCAGTAGCCGATGGTCGACTGTGTCGAACGCAGCCGACAGGTCTAACAACATCAGCACCGCCGAGCCGCCCCGATCCAGATGCCGTTGAAGGTCATCCACTAGGACGACCAGCACCGTCTCCGTCCCATGTCCCGGACGAAAGCCGGACTGAAATGGGTCAAGGATGGAAGCATCCTCCAGGAAGGTCTGTAGCTGCATTGCCACTGCCCTCTCAATAAGTTTGCCCAGAAAAGGCAAATTTGAGACCGGCCGATAGTGTGCCAATTGGGCCGGATCTAAAGATGGTTTCTTTAAGAGGGGGCGGACCACGGCCTCTTTGAGCGGCATTGGAAAATGCCCTTCCGTCAGGGATCTATTTATGATATCCCGTATAGGATATCTAAGGTCACCCTGGCAAGATTTAATAAGCCAGGAAGGGCATGGGTCCAGTTTATAAGTAGTTGGGCGAGCAGATAAGAGAATCCTGTCAACTTCCTCCAGGCTGAGGGGGCTAAAGCCGTCCAGCATATAGTCCGAAGACAGACTCGGGGCCTCGATTTCGCTAACTGTCTCAAAATTGGCAGGGGGGTCGGGACGGAGTGACGCGATTTTATCCACAAAAAAATTCGCAAAAGCCTCACAGCCTATTTCCAATTCAGTAGAATTTAGTCTGCCTTGCGGCAGCGTTGTAAGTCCTCTAATTATGTCGAACAATTGAGCCGGGAGCGAAGTTGTGGACGCAATCTTAGCCGCAAAGAACACTTTCTTTGCAGCTTTGATTGCCATCTCATAGGCCTTCAAACTCTCTCTATAAGATGTTCGGGTCACTTCGTCTCGAGTACGCCGCCATTGCCTCTCCAGTCGTCTGAGTCCCCGCTTTTGTTGCCACAGCTCCTGGTTGAACCAGGGCGACGGCTTCGAGCGGAGACGCAGAGGGCGCTTGGGTGTGACCTCCTCGATGGCCCTGGAGAGCCCATCATTCCAGGACTCTACCAGATCATCCAGGGAGTCGCCAGCGGGCCAGGTGTCCCGAAGGGCCGTTAGGAACCGTTCCGGGTCCATTAGGCTCCGCGGGTGAGGAAAAATATGCTCTCTGCCTAAACAGGTTTTGGGTGACACCCCCATACGAGCCTTAAGGGCAAAGTGATCTGACCATGGCACTGCTTCCATTGCAATATCAGTCACTGATATTCCGGCCGCAATGGATATATGGATAAAATGAATCCTCAAGGCCTCTATTTTTTCAAGGAAAGTATTTCTGATCAATGCATTTTTTTTCTGTAGCAAAATTTAACACTGTACTGTTACATACACTTATCTTTGTTGGGGACACAGAATATTTGATTGCAGATTAAATGCTTGATTGTGTTTGCTGTATTTATAGCTCATTGATTTCAATTCACTATTTTTAAAAAAAAAAATGAATGCAAAAGTAGATATATTTAAATGACAAAGTACATGCACAACATCATCAAATATATAGACACAGTTAAGTTCAAAAGACCATGTTCCCCACAATTGAGAATGATTTTTCATTATCAAGACCATGACCACACAGCCCAGAAAATCTACAACAACCAATGGACTTCAGCCATGAAAGCCTTTGGCATCATATATTGGCATCATATATATTTTTTGAAGTTAGGCACTTTTTATATCCAAATTTAAAGAAGTGTGACTGCTAATGCAATCTTAAAATTACTTTCCTGAGAGTAAGCCTCGCTGAATAGATCTTAGTAGAATTTAGAGTAGACCTGCTTAGGATTGCTCTCTTAGTCCATGAGTAAATCTAACATTCTCTGTGAATTGCTGCTCAATACTATGTGTCTTTACTCAGAAGTAAGTGTCATTGATATCAATGGGACTTCCCTATCTGTGTGAAGAAACTGCAGTGTTAAAGCAAATTTGTATGTGGACACACCTGCTGAAGATATCATAGAAAATTTACGTAGATCTCCAGTTCAAGGGACTCACTGTTGAAAAACATTCTTAGAACCCTGGAAACAAGCTCTAAGAGATGGGAAGATACTAAGGGAGACCTGTGCAGTTGTCATCCATTCTCCTGTGCCCTATCCCATTCTCCTTGGCTCTTGTAGCTTCTGATGTCTCCCCTTGTCTTCTTTTGTATCAGATGCTTTTGATAATACATATTTGGGGGCATTTCCCTTAGCATTCATTACATAATTTTAGTGCTACTGTTTCAGAAATCCCAGGATAAGTGAATGATATGAGGAAAAATCTGTAGATACAGTGGCTGAAAAACAAAGTGAATAAGATCATGGGGGAAAGATGCCTACAGAGATGTACTCCATTATTGCTAACTAAATTAGAGATTGATTGGGGCTATGAGAGGGGAATATTTGGTTAGGTTCAGGGTGGCTGATGATTGTCAGTCTGTCAAATCTGATTTATTAAGAGAAGGTCATGCATCACTAATTTGATTATTTTTCTCTGAGAGAAATGACGATGAAAGCTGACAACAGTGGAACAGTAGACATAATCATCTTGGACTTCAGGAAGCCTCATGTTATACAACAACAGATAAAACAAGATAGCATGATACAAGATGATTGGTGAGCTTCTTAACTAGGTAACTGAACTGACATCAGTGGGTGACAGGTCAGTGGGAGGAACAGGAGAAAAGCACTGAGAGTAGTATTGAATCTACAATGATTGGTGTAAAATCTTATTTTGGTCACATTTTTCTCTGTGTTGTGCAAATGAATTAAGGGGCAAGCTGACAAGTTTACAAAACACACATGTAAAGGGTGAGGTACAGAAGACTTAATCAGGAATGAAAATGGAATTTATGGAAAACTCAAAATATAAACAAACTGGGGCAAAAAAAGACAAGTTAGCTCAGAACATGTATTATATTTTGGCAAGTTAAAGCTACAATTACTTCAAAAAAATTGCTTTAGTCTTTTCTACCAAAGATCTCCCAACATTTCTGTGAAGTAAATTAAGCTGAGTGACAATGACTGAGCTAATGTCACCCAACAAATGTTATGTCAGAGTGCCTATAAAAGCTAACTTTCTCTGTTGTGGCATTCCAATGATTATACCACACTCAGGAATGAAACCAGCAGGCTTCTTCCAAATCATATGCCAGAGTAGTTAGCATCAGGTTTGTGTTGTTTTAGGTCATCCTGGATTTGTATGTTTATATTGATCCATTTCAGTTTCTAAATAGTCCTATATATCTCTTATACAGAAAACAAGGAGGGGGGTTCTTGTTCAACTTCCTGCTTAACCTCATATCAAAGACTGCAAATTAGAAAGTTCTCCTAAAGCCCAGTTATGGTTTTATGTATAATTCTAGGCCACATGGTATATAGTTTTACACAAACACCATAATCAGGACATATTAGTTGTAAGTGTGGCTATATGGAAAGCACATTGATTAAAGGGAGACAGTATAGCTTTGGCTAAACCTGGCAAAGAATGTGCTTTGGGGAAAGTGATGTGGTTATAATAATGTAGACTTGATCCAAATCTATTTGCTTGGGCTGATCATTTTCTTTACTCCTGGGGCTGACAAGACCTTCCTTCATATCTTGTTACCAGTGAAAAACGTGGTTCCTCCTGGATGCCTGACATGCCTTTCATATTTTAAAGTTGAAGGTATTACATGGACTTTGGTCATTCCTTTCAGTCAGGGAAGATTGAGTTTCTAATCCTGAGTGTTCTAGCTCCCAAATCCTTATTTCCATTTCAGTTCTTCCTTGTGTAAATCAAACCTGTAATTCTTTATTTTCTATTTCCTTGTGCCAGTTTTTATTATAACAATAATCTCTTTGTCAACTTTATCTGTGAATCAGCAAATCAGCAATATAAATAATACATATATGGTACAGATAAATACCAGACCAATGTGTATTAAAAGCTTTCAACATCCAAACATGATACAATCAAATCTTAAAAACCAGCAGAGAAATGTGAAGAGTCCCCCACAAATGTCAAAATGTAGACAAATATAAAAAGAAACAAAACCGAAAACATTCCTTCAAATAGATTGTGATCAATAAAAAGGAGAGACAAACAAGCAAGCATATCTTTATTTGATAATTTACAAGATTATTGTTGGGGGGGGGGTGTCAGTAAATGGGCATCATCTGGATTCACCATTCATAAAGTTGTCCAAAATGTAGTTACCTGCCTGCCAAGAGATAGTGAAGCAATTGCCAAGAAGATTTAACAGCTATTTTTCCATTTATATGGTAAGCTGGAAAAAGTTGAAAGGTTTTCTGATTTGGTTTAAGTTTAATAGTGAAAACTACTGGGGCATAGCAGCACATGCTAGCAACCTGCTGTCATAAAAGAGAAGGATCTTTCTTTTTTTCTTTTTTTGAGATCCCCTCCTCACTATGTTATGCCCATGAACATTCTAAACTGAAACTAAAGGTTGGGCTTCTTTGCTTGTCAAATTCACACTTTATTTATGGACGCAAAGCTTTGCAAAAATGTTAAATGTGGACGAGCACGAACTGGGAAAATGCAGTTCATTTCATTTCATGGTCTGTGCTATACCTGGTTCATGAACCATGAACTGTCATGAACTTTTAGATGCAAAATTAAGTAGTTTGGTTTGTGATATGGTAGAATACCTCCCCCCACCCTCTGCCTTTTTTAGACACCAAACTCACAGTGGATCTCCAGCTAATGTTCTTCTATGCACCTTCCAAGGTTGGTGAGGTTTGAATTTATGTGGTCCAGATTATGTCCCTGCCCCCCCCCCCCAAAAGTGCTTTCTGAGAAAATGACAAGTGAAAGTTCAGGAAGTTCAGGAGTTCATAGAATGAATCCTGTGCAATCTAGAGAAATCAGACTCTTAGAGGATCTCTGGCTGACCCTCCTCTACCTGCCCTCCAAGTTTAGTAATTATTGAATTTATGGGGTTTGAGTTAGCCCCCACAAAGTAGGTGCCCCCAATCCCCCAATTGTTTTCAATAGAAAAAAAAAAATCAGCAAAACCCCCAAGGGCAATAGAAACCCAGCATAACAGAGTCTCAGAGAATGTTTTCAGTAGAAACTGAAGGTGGGGGCGTTTTTGCAAGCCCAGCAGAACCAGAGCAATGTGCCCTGAAGAACCAGTGCCAGTGTGACAGAGCAAACCCAACAGGACTAAGGTCAAGCCAGGAAAGGGCTTTTGGATGAAAGGTCTGGCACAAGTTCAAAAGAGAATAGAATGAATCCCTTGCAAGCTACACAAACCAAACACATAGGGAACCTCTTGTTGCCTCCTGCTTCTCTACAATCTCTCCAAGTTGGGGGTGAATTCCATTTCTGGGGTCCCAGAAAAGGGCTTCTACATATATACTCACGCATCCCTCCTGAATGTGACTGTCTGTGTGTGCCATGAGAGTGAAAGTGGGCATAAAGGGTGTTTATTATGGGGGAGAGGAGAAGTTTTCCACCTCCTGAGTTTCAGAAGACTCTGTCTTCAGACACCAAACTCATCCTGCCAGACCACTGGAGCCCAGCCCTAGCAGGGCTTTACCAAGGGTCTCAGAGCCTCCTTCTCCAATCTGTTCCTGGGGCTCCATACAGAGGCAAAAGAGTTGTTAGCACTCACCAGAGACACCAGCAGTTGTTAACACTCTTTCAGGAGGAGGACTTTGACAGTGGTGACTCAGAAGGTGGGGAGGAAGCCCACAGTTTGGAAATATTCGTTGCACCCTTCCCACAGTGACAGGTGTGCCATACCCATGTAAGGAGGGGGACAAACTTCCAACACCTGTCCTTCTCCATCCTCCACAGGCATCTGCAATGGGAGTACCCAATGATGTTGTCACCAGATGAAAAAGTGGTAGCTAGCAGGAAGAAGAAGAGAAGCAGAGGAGATGCAGAAGGCCCCTCCAAGAAACGCTTCCTGCACTTAGGCTGCTACAGGTGGGACATCAAGGCAGGCCACCCTCCAAGAGGTCAAAAGAGCTATGTGGAGGAGTCACTCCTTTATCAATGAGATGATTGCTGTGGATGGCCAAGCCTTTTCATGAGATGATTGCTGTGGATGGCCAAGCCTTTTCATTTATGGAGGACATAACCTTTCACCAGCTGAAGTCGCAATGGTCAAAGTTCAGCTCTGTAGAGAACAAGGCAGAAACATTCACTTCATGGCAGACCTCTGGAGCAGGAACAAGGCTGTTGAGGAGCAGCCTGGGCCCCAAATGGGGAAGACCTGACTAGGGGTGTGCAAAAAAAAAAAAATGGTACTATCCAGATTTGGAAATATTCGGGGGCAAGGAATTTGCCATAGCTAAATATTTCCAAATACGTATTCAGAAATAGGGAGATATACGGGAGATATTCAGCTATTCCTGAATATATGGCCCCATTATACCCTATGGGCCATTCAAGTCAGTGGCAAAAATAGGGTATAATGAAAGGTGACTGGAGGGGAGGGGGTTTAAGGGAGAGGCCCCAAAATTGCAGGGAACTGCAGGGGCCTCTAACCTACAGAACCCCAGGTTCCAAAAAGATTGGACCAGGGGTCCAATTCTATGGGCATCCAAAGAGGATGCCTGCATCTTTCCATTACACCATATGGCCATTGAAGTCAATGGCAAAATAGGGTATAATGAAAGGCAGTTGGAAGGAAGAGAGTTTGAAGGAAAGGCTCCAAAATTACAGGGAAGCTGCAGGGGCCTCTCTCCCACAGAACCGCCAAGTCCCAAAAAGATTGGACGAGAGGACCCAATTCTGTGGACACCTAAAAGGTCCATATCTCCCAATGGTGGGGGAAAAAGCAACCAGTCACTTTTCCCAATGTGATTACAGTGGGGAAAGTGACTGTGGGAAGCAAAGGGTTTGAGGATAGGGTTGCCAAGTCCAATTCAAGAAATATCTGGGGACTTTGGGGGTGGGGCCAGGAGACATTGGGGTGGAGCCATGAGCAAGGTTGGAACAAGTACAATTGAATTTCCAAGGGAGTTCTGGCCATCACATTGAAAGGGACTGCACACCTTTTCAATGTCTTCCCTCCATTAGAAATAATGAAGGATAGAGGCACCTTCTTTGGGGGCTCATAAAATTGCCCCCCTGGTCCAATCCTTTTGAAAATTGGAGAGTGTTTTGAGGAAAGGCATCAGATGCTATGCTGCAAATTTTGTGCCTCTGCCTCAAAGAACACCTCCCCCCCAAGGGCCCCAGAAACCTGCAGAACAATTTCCCATTATTCCTTATGGGAATCATTCTCCATAGGGAATAATAGGGTGCCCAGTAGACATTTCCCTCCACCCCCCCATTTTCTAAAGTGGGAGGAGGGCCTCCAAACCATGGAATCCCCTGCCCCCACCTGAGGATTAGCAACCCTCCCTCTCACACACACACACTTACTGGGTCTGGTTACTTGCTCTGAAAATGAAAGCAAAACAAACTGAAGGTGCTGCTGACCCAGCCCTATGAAGTGCTTCCTGTTTCCTGCGTCCTGCTCAACTTTAAAAACACACAAACAACAGAAACACACACATACACATTTTAAAATGGGACCTGTTTGCAAGTTTCTAAACCTGCTGGAGCTCTAGAGGTACATGGTGGCTGTGGGGATGAAGCTTTCCCCACCAGCCAGCTGGCTGGGGGTGGGGCTTCCACCCGCCAGCCAGCTGACTGGGGCGGAAGCCTGTAAAACCGGAGGATCCCCTGCTGGGACCTGGGGATTAGGAAGCCTATTTGAGGGAGATGCCCCAAACCTTTTGAGCAGCTGCATGAGCTTCTCCCCCACAGAACCTCAAGTCTCAAAAAGACTGAATCAGGGGGTCCCACTCTAGGGACACCAAAAAAGGACCATTACCTTAAATGGTGGGGGGGGGGGGGAAGCAATCAGTCACTTTCCTCACTGTGATTAGTAGGAAAAGTGACTATGGAGAGGAGAAAGTTTGAGGGAGATGCCCCAAACTTTCAAGGCAACTGCAGAGGTCTCTCCCCCACAGAACCCACAAGGCCCAAAAATATTGGTTTAGGGGATCCCATTCTAGGGACATCCCAAATGGCCCATTTTCCTCAAGGTTGGGGGGGGAAAGCAGTCACTTTCTCCACTGTAATTACAGAGGAAAAACTGACTCAGGGGAGCAGAGGGTTTGAGGAAGATGCCCCAAACCTTCCTCCCCCCACAGGCAGTGCTACTACAGAATCAAGGATGGTGCACAGTTTGTCAAAGGGTTCAATGTGCGGCTTCAGTTAACAATAGATAACTCTTAATTAAATGCTGTTCATGTATCAATTCACACAGAATGCAATTACTATATATTGTAAATGTATTATATTTGGTTGTGTTAGAGGGCATGACATAGTTGTTTGTGCTTTACTTTCTCCTTTATCTACTAATATTAGGAGGGAAAGATCCATTGCTAGATATTGATATCAATACAGAGATTAGTTCATACCAACTTTAACAAAAAGACCGTTATCATTATTTTAATTTTCACCTATAATAGATAGAAAGCAAAGTTAGGACAATATGTGAAAAATGTATTCAATCTTTAAACTAGGTCCCTACCTTCATGGTTTTATTTTCTCTACAGTCTTTGGAAATTGCCTGTTTTTGAAATCTTCTCAGATTAAATACACTCAGAACTCCAAGTTAAAAACAATGCAGAATTGATTCGTTTTCTTTAAGGTCTCTGTGCACAAGAGAAACATACAAAGGAAAAGATAAAAATCAAAATAAGTTCTGCCCTGAATAGTCTATTGGGATATTGTTCAGTGCAGGTGTGGTATCAGTTATCTAAGCATAAACATATAAAAAAACAACAATGGGAAAGGAGATATTAGAATAAGCAGCAAAGAAATCCAAGATTTAAAATTCATAGACTGCAAATGAGAATTTAATAGCAACATTTTTATAGCAACATTAATTTAACTTTAATATAAACATTGCTCTTGGTTCTCTACTTGGATAGTAGAGAAAAAGCTGGACTGATCAATATATTAATAGTTTAAGAATGGAACATTTTAGAGAATTTTTTTTTTACTTTGACCTTACAATAATTAGGGTTTCAAGTCCCTCCTGGCAACCAGTGGCAGATGGGGGGGGGGGGGGAACATACCAGAAGAAAGAGAAAGGCCCAGATCTCATTGCTGGCATTGCACAGGATGTGATATTTTCACACCAGCAATGTCCAAGTGACACTCTGGAATTTGGTTAAAAAAAACTATGGTAAAATCAGTTTCTACCATAGAGCTTTTGCTCAAATACCAGAACATTGTCTGGGCATTGCTGGTGTGATTACATAACTTCCCATGTGATGTCACCAACAAGGCCTGTGCCTTTCTCTTTCTCCAGGTAAATCTCCCACTGGCCATCTGACCAGCAGCTGGGGGACAGGGCCGGGAGATACCCCTTCACTGGGGTGGGGGGCTGATAACCCTAACAATCTAAGTGCATCATTATTCTTATTTGCCAGTTTTGCATTATGTGAATTTCTTCTGTATATATTGCAGAAGATAAAGCCTGTAATTCATTTTGAAGGAGTCTGTCATTTGCTCTAATAAGATCAGGGATAATTTCACTATAGAGTTTTTCGTTTGGGCGGGGGGCAGGATTGGGCCAGGCCCTCAGGCAACCCAAACAACTTGCAAGAAGCAAGGAGAATTTATGTAAGGCAGTTTTGCCTCTTGGCCTGTGACAAGCTACTTTCTCAACCACTCATCGTGTACAAGCAGTGTGGAAGCCAGATAGGCACCATGTACAGCTGAGTACAACTTCTTGGGAGCTTCTAATAGATTGGCTTGGAAGAAATTTTTGCCTGTCCCATTGTTTCCAGGGTGTGAGGAGAAGGATGAATTTTTTTCTGATTGTTTTTGGGGGGGTTTCCCTCCACTAGAACTGGTTTTTAGAAATTAGATAGGCCCTAATGTGGAATACAGCATGTTGCTAGCACATAATTTCTTATAATTGAAAAGCACCCCAAGGCATCTAAGGATGGACATTTTTCTAAATTCATTGGCTATGGTGATCATGTATTGGTGAGAAGTTCTTTTTTATTCTGGACAGCAGCATACAGCCCTTTAAAAGCTAAAGGGCTTGTTGGGCAGATAAGGCTTGGCACTTATTGGGACACTTTTCTGTGTACTTTAGAATAAACAAGATCAGAAGAGAGTTCAGTTGAGTATGGAGTTATAGTGCCCAAAATCCTGGCAGCCAGTTCAGTTGAATATGGAGCATGGAGCCAAAACTGCTGGCAGCCAGCTAACCTGCAGTAACGAAAGGGATGTATTTAACATTATGTAAATCAGTCATTGAATAGTATACCCAGTTTAACCTTTGCTTTTATATTTCATATCTTCGTTTCCAGGGTATAGCAATACTATACTGCTAAGTGCATAATGATAAGAACAAAAGATGAGCCCTGATGGATCAGATCAGTGGTCCATCTAGTTCCAGTATCTTGTCTCACACAATGACCAGTGAGTTTGTCTGGAAAACCAACAACAGGCCATAGAGGTCAAGGCCTTTTGCTGATGCTTTTGCTGATTCAAGAAGAAGAAGACTGCAGATTTATACTCCACTCTTCTCTCTGAATCAGAGATTCAGAGTGGCTTACAATCGCCTATATCTTCTTCCCCCACAACAGACACCCTATAAGGTGGGTGGGGCTGAGAGAGCTCTTACAAAAGCTGCCCTTTCAAGGACAACTCCTGCAAAAGCCATGCTAACCCAAGGCCATTCCAGTAGCTGCAAGTGGAGAAGAGGGGAATCAAACCCGGTTCTTCCAGATAAAAGTCTGCACACTTAACCACTACACCAGACTGGCTCTGAATGTGAAGGTTCCCTGTATCTGCTCAATCTTCTTTGAAAGCTGCCTGTGCTTATAGCGATCGCCACATCCTCTTTAGAAAATACAACATTTTAATCACTCTTTGTGTGAAGTATTTCTTTTTGTTCATTCTGAATCTATTGACTATGAAGGATGCCATTAACCACATGTGGAATCACATTCATGTCAACATGTGGAATCACATTCATGAAGAACTAGAAGCAAAATGTTATTTAACAATGGAAATATCACATCATAAAGGAACATTAGATTTGCCATAAGAGGTTATCATTATGAGATCTTTGGGGTCTTATAGTGATGTAAAGCCAAGAGAAGAATAAATCAGTATAAAGTTTAAGATGTCTTAATGGCCATGCAAACAAAATATTGTTGACTGTAATAAAGACTTGTGCTGTTAGTGAGAGTGAATAAAAATGGAGAACCATGATTTGTGAAGGGAAGGTTGAAGCTTCCCAGCTGATTCTCAATCAAGCTTTCTATTTCTTTATTGAAATTGGTTACATCCCTGTCCTGCAATTACACTGAAACAGTGACCAAAATATTTTTATAGTAATAGCAGATGAGTTTCTCAATCTTTTCCAATTACCTCACCTCAAAATTACCCTTAGTACTAAAATGGGATGATTCCTCTTTAAAATCAAACCTCATTGCTGCTATTGTGACAGAAATTCCAAGAACCAACTTCCAAACAATGTTAGGTTTGTTGCTATAGAAACTCTCTTGACTCATGAATCATAGTTTGACAGAAAATAATATCAAGGTAGGCAACAAAACCACAGGAACAAATACAGTTATGTGGCAGCACAAATGTAGCTGCTGATAATGTCAAAAGTAAAACTAAGAAAATGTTCAATGTGGGTCACTCTGGAACAAATTCCTTAGTACCTAGAGCAGTTGTGAATGCCTGCTTCTACCATAATTCTAACAAGGCTTTCAGGTATGGGGAAAGGATAATGGCTCTGAGGTAGGCACAGGTTAAGTCCCTGGCATCTTCAACTACCTGAAAAACCGTCCTTTGCTCAAGAACCACTGCCAACAATAGTAGATAATATTGAGCTAGATGGGCCAATGATTTGATGTTGTTAAACAGCTTCAAATTTTTAAAAGGCAATTTCAGTACGAAGTTTGGGTCAAAGGCTAGGTATAAGGTACAACATATAGGCAAAGAACAAAACTCAAAGGACAATCTGAAAACATGCTTTACAGTGTCTACAACATTACATTCTGTATTAGGAAACTGGGATTTAATGATTTCCAAAAAAAGAATAGAATAAAAATAACAATGCAATTAAAATGGCTATACTGTTTGTCCATTGGCTACACAAACTATCAGACACATACAAGAGGATAGGCATAAATAAGCATGGTAATAGCCATGTTGGTCTGCAGCAGAACAGCTAGATTTGCACCGTTTTTGCACACAGCTTACCTCGCAGTAACAATCCTGTTCCCTCCACAGCATCTGGTTGGATTTCACACCATCTGCGCTGAAGTTACAGGAAGTGCCGCAGCTTTTGCATAGCAAACGTAAATTGCTAAAACCCAGTTTACGTTTGCTACGCAAAAGCCGCAGCACTTCTTATAACTCTGGCGCAGATGGTGGGAAATCCGACAGACGCTGCGGAGGGAACAGGATTGTGACTGCGAGGTAAGCTGTGTGCAAAAACGGTACTTAACTCAATAACACCATAGAGAACAACAAGATATTTTGGATATAAGCTTTCAAGAATCAAAGCTCTCTGACATATCTGACAAAGGGGGCTTTGACCCTTGAAAGTTTATAATCCTAAAAGCTTGTTGGTCTCTAAGGTGCTACTGGACTCAAATCAAGCAAGGTAATAGTTCAGATATTTTTAGGTCTGTGTTTGTTTGTTTTTTAAAGAAATAGCAAGATCAGAGGGAACTAGTTGCAACTCTCTTCCCACCTTTGTTCTCCATTAAAAACTAGTATCAGCTTGAATTAGGCTTGCCAATTCCCCAGGTCCCAGCGGGGGTTCTCCCGCTTTTCCAGGCTCCTTCCCGCCCCCAGTCAGCTGGCTGGCAGGGGGAAGCCCTGCCCCACAGCCACTATGTCATACCATATTATGAACTAGTTTTACCTTCTTTACAGGGCTGTTGTAGTGATTACAAGTATGTTGAATGCTTTTAATTATTATTTTAACCATACCACAACATGAGATTAAGTGAAATATGTATGTATAAAATGACTCTCTTTCCACTAGTTGCAACTCTCTTCCCACTAAAATAGAACCCTTGCTCCAGCCAAAGTCTTGCTTTTTGGGAGATAATCTCCTTAATGGGATTATAAAATCTGATCCACAGTTTAATTTATTGTAAATGCCCAAACCCATAATGCACTGTGTCAGCAAGACAGCAAATGAAACAAGATACATTGCTTAGATTGCTTTAGACAACTGAAGTGAATATGGAAAATTTCAGTTCAGTGCAACATTTTTCTTAGGCTGAAAATAAAATAATTGGGAAACCTCCTGAAGGTATAGCACATGACCATGAGGCATACAAAAATATAGTTTAATGGCCTGAATATAAAATGTGATGAATATAAAACTGCATCTAAAAGTCTGCTTGTTTGTCATATCATTTACAGATAACAAGAAACTTACCACCCATACGTTCCAAATGATCAATTGAGGCAGTAATTAAGTTATGAACATTACTTGTTAAAGCTTATTACCACTGTGATACTAGATCACTGATCTATGATGACCATTGGACACAACTTATTTATTATGTTATATTTGTAATTATAAGAAAACAAACATGAATAAAACCTTATAAGTAGATGGTAAATAACATTCTTTTCTTGTAATTTGAGGTGCTTGGCATTTATGCCTTAATGTAGATTCATTGCTGATTTATTCAAAGTAGACAGCAACAATTGCTTTAGAGACATAATTAAGGTGCAGCGTTGTCCTCCTGGCTTTGAAATATTCCTTAGCATTTTTTTCTAGATAGTTATTTTTATTTTATGTTCTGCCTTTTCATTCACATACAATGTTTTATAAAAAGAACATGAGACCATGCATAGTTCATTTTCAGTTATCTCAATTTTCATATCTTCTTTTTGTAGAGACTAAGACCATTTCCACAGAAGAGAAAATCCCTGTGCCAGCATTCTTAAATAACTGAAGTATGCAAAAGTATCTGCACAAAGTTTTGTCTCCCCAGGAGTAGATCCAAATGTTTTTCACTTTAACCCACATCTTCAGAATCCTTGCTTTCAGTGATTTCCCCCCTCCCCTTTGGAGCTTAACTCACAGTTGGCGAGTGAGGAATTCCCATATTTGAATTTATTTTCCTACTATACTGCCATTTTATGTCACCAGTAATGCATGTTCACCCTGCCTGCCACCCTCCAGTTGTCCTGGAAACATCTGCCAGTTTTTAAAATATAAAAGTGATTGTGTCATGATACATTTTTCCCCATTACTATACAACAATGTTATAATGCTGTGCCAAAACAGGCAGTATGAACATGACTGCTCCAGAGGCTGGATGGGGGGAGGGGGCGCAAAGCTGAGTTGATGGTACTCAGAGCTTACTGCAGGTGTGTGCACAAGCAAGTGGACACTGTGGCAGGTATGCTTTATATAGCCTCCCCAGCAGCTGGGCTTCCTCCAACAGCCTTGACTCACATGG
Organism: Heteronotia binoei; assembly: GCF_032191835.1. NCBI lineage: Eukaryota > Metazoa > Chordata > Lepidosauria > Squamata > Gekkonidae > Heteronotia > Heteronotia binoei. Next base: position 63,241,042 of record NC_083225.1, read on the forward strand.
TCTGTAAGCTGTAGAGGAACTGGGCAAATGTGGGAGAAAGGAGGGTGCCCTCCCCTCTCATCCTAGTGACTCAATCATGTTTGTTTTACTTGCCACTTGATGACATAGGACAAAATATTGGTCATATGTTCATCGGTAATAAATTGGTTGGAAGCACAAACACACTTGTTTCTGGATGGAACTTTCATTCAACTACCAGCTCTGCTCATCAGAAGTAGGTGTTTGGAGCTGATTAATAGGGAAATCCTGATTTAGCCCAGACCATGTTTTAGTTCCAGGCTCCATTCTTGAATATGTAAAATATTATGAAGAAGGGATTAAATCCATTCATTATCTTTGTTGCTATAATAAAAATGATCAGGAATACTAAAAGCACTAATTAATGTTAGATAAGAATTGTAATTCTGGTGCTTGCATAGAAGTTTAAATGCACAGCAGCATTTCTGTGAATACAAAGTCATCCAAACATAGATCATGTCACCTTCTTCCTACTGCATCCCCAAATGCCACCTGAAATGCTGGATCTTTGGAACTGAGAACTCCCAGTAACAGCATTTCAGAGGGCATTTGGAGCTGATGTAGGATGGGTGAGTCAAGAAAGTCACACTATAATAATGAAAGTCTTTATATCCAGGGCTTTTTTTTTTGTAGCAGGAACTCCTTTGCATATTAGGCCACACACCCCTGATGTAACCAATCCTCCTGGAGCTTACAGTAGGCCCTGTACTAAGAGCCTGTCAGCTCTTGGAGTATTGCTACATCAGGTGGGTGTGGCCTAATATGCAAAGGAGTTCCTGCTACAGAAAAAGCCCTGCTTATATCATTAGAAACCTTGCTCTGGATCTAATCCAAATAGTTCAAGCTAAATTCAGACTTGGAGGATCAGGGCATAATGAAATTGGCATTTGTCCTTTCACCTAGAAGCTTCTCGGCCTTCAGTGCAACTCTGCCATTTGATCTTTGAGTGCCAAGTGCTTCTCTGCACCTGCTCTGTAATGCTGTCTGTCTTTTGGGAACCTGAAATGCCAATCTGTACTAAGTGAGAAATGTAATCACTGATCAAACTGTGAAGTTTCCTCCTATCTACTAGATAAAGGGATAATCGATGAGAATTAAGTTCACGCTGGATGGAAAACAAAGACTTTGCAGTCAAAAACTAGATTTCCCCCCATGTAAACTAATGAAAAATGAAAACAAATTAGGGAGCAAAATGAAGCTGTGAGAATTTTTAAAAAAAACTTATCCACATCCCCCTTAATAAAGAATGGTGCAATTTTCATGTGTACCACCCATGTCTTTTTATTAACAGTGAATATATGCTTCAGCTTTCATGCTCCCATTGATATTCAGTGCAAAGGAATCTTAAGTCATGACTTTCAGGCCCCAGCGTAATTTGTGCTGGAAATTAAGCTCTACCAATAAAGAAGAAGAGTCAAGGGATAAAGACATAAAATATGATCGTGACAGGCTCCTTATAAATTATTGATCTTTTTAAAAAGGAAACTGAATAGACTCTATGCTTGAGAAAAAACTATTTCTGAAAGTTCTGTGTTGGTAAATTGATATAAAGTTAAATGAAAAAGAAGTCATTATGGAAATACAATCATGCTCCATTTCCAAGCTAGGCATTAGTGGGAAGATTAATTAAAAATATACTCTGATGAGTTTGAGCAGATCTTTTTTAAAGATAAGAAAATCAAAGGTGAAACTAGTAAGTGAAAGACAGGCCAGATCTGCATCCCTTTTGCAAATCATCACAAATGATTGCTATTGTGCAATATCCCATAACACATGGATTGTAAGCCAAAATGCCCTCAAAACGAGGTTGGGGAATTGTCAGGTGGGCACCTGGTTTAGTCAGGATCTTTTACCTGTGTATACAGGATACCACGTCCAGAAATTAATGCTTAAAAATATTAAGGACTCTAATTAAGTAAAACAATTAAAATTTATTAAGAAAAATATAGGCTTCCATACGAGATAAAATACCCATAAAATCATACACATAGCCCTAGGAAAAATAGATATAGAGATAGGGGAACACATGGGTAAACGAACAGGGTGATATTTACCAATCGTAGTCTTCAAGGAAGGCTCCAACAGTGACGAGTAAGGAAGTGGGAGAGGGGACCCGACACTTGGCCTTAGAATCGGGGATGGATCTAGACAGCGGAATTGGTATACTGCTAGAAGCACACATGTGAGTAGCTAGTCCACAAGTTATAAGGACTCTCTTGAGCCCTTAGGGGATGGGAGGTACGAGGGAGGAGGAAGATGATCAGCTGGTGCATGACCTCACAAAAAGGGAGGCTTCACAGTGACCATAAGGGCTGGACTACTACAATAGCCAATAGGAAATTCATTGGTGTCACCTGATTGGGTGCCCATTCCTGACCAATGGATTTGCTTGGATCCCGGATACCTGAGTGAACTTTCAGGTTGAAATGGACCAGGGTGAAGCTCCAAAATGACAGTTGGGGAGAAGAATAGGAGAGATTACTGGGTGGGGAGATGCTTAAGACTATTAAACTAATCTAAAAGGGTGACAATAGAGAGTCAAATCATTGCCTAGGTAACACCCGGTTTACACAAAGGAACTTGGCTCTGGCTGAAGATGGTCTTCCTCTTCTTCTGTCTTCTCCTTGGCACCAGTCTTTGTCTTGAGTTCCATTAGACAAAGGCAGTGGCGGTTGGATGATTAGCCACTCCTGGGGTGGGTAGATTGTTTGCAGGCACAGGTGACATCTGGCGAGTACGCTTCGCTGGAATGGAGTCAGGCCTGATAGGAAGATGGCTGCGTGTGGTGTTAGCCCTCCACAGTGGATTCTATGGTCAGTGCTTCAAAACCGTTCACCTGGATAGCTCCTGGCGGTGCAGTCTCTTTCACTTCATGGCCGGGATGGATGTCAACGGGAAGCCATCCGTTCTCCTGTTGGGCACTCTTGTACCGGTCTTGAGTGCCTTCGTAGTGTAATGGCTGCTAGTACTGCATGATTCCCTTTCGCCCCTGGATAGGTTTACCCACACTCTCTGGCCAGACGTGTGAGAGTCACTTCTCCAGGTGCTCTGGCAACCAAGTTGGTGATTATGATGTTCTGTAAGGGTTTTTTTCTCACAGGATGCAGCCTAGGGTATTATTACAGAGAGTTGTTGCACATATGGAAATCTATGATAACATATGTAGAAACATTGGTATACAGCAAAGAAGCTGCAAAGGTTACCAGAGCTACTGATGGATGAACTCTCTCAGCTTCAAGAAGTATGGTGGTAATGTGTAGCACATGTGTGCTATAAACAAATATAATTTTTTTGCAAGAAACAGTTGAAGGAACAGACCCAAATTCAGATAACCAAACAAAAGCCTATTTGGCTGTACAATCTGATTGTGTAGCTCAAAGCAACCAGTGAGATCTCATCAAAAGAAAGAGATTCAATATTAAGCAACTTCTGCACATAACAATTTAGTAATTGCCTGCTTCCATAATCTATGTATTCAAGCGTTTTGAGGTAGACAAGTATCTTTCCTAATTATGAAATCTATTGTAATCTTCAAAACCCTTCTATAGTAGGACTATGGGGCGATAGCATATATATTTCTCAAATAAACATATAATACATAAATCTCTACATAGTGCAGAACAAGTAATAAGAAGGTCAACAATCTGAATAAATTCTTTACAGGTGAGTTGGATCTGATAGAAGATTTTTGTGTGTACAAGAGCCCCTCGAAAGTGCTAAAATAATTCCTCACTGTTTGCTTACACTAACTGAAAGTGATTGTATCCCCACTATTTTTTCTGCATGCCTGAGACATAGCATAAGGTTTTCTTCTAATGCAGTTCCATAAGCAAATTGAACAAAATCATGTAAATCTGTTGTATGTCCCATAACTCCATATGCACATTGCTAATTTGTTATAAATCATGTTATAGTGCTATGTGCTCTTACAAACCCTGTTTTACTGCCTTTGCTAGTAAAACTCTGTAAAGCATTTTCCCCTTTCTACTCACATATCACTGGATCCAAGCCACTGACAGAAAATGGCACTCAGGGGGGGTATTTGTTCAATGCTTCTTAACAAGTTATTAGGACAAATGTCAGAGTTACCAGACACCTTACTTGAAAATGTAAAGGTATTCATACATTTTCAGCATATGATAGAATGTTAAATAGTTTAGAATGATTAATTCCATTGTCAAAGGCAGTATGAATTAAAGCACAGCTAGGTTAGAAACTGGAGAACCACCTTCGAATGTCTTTAATTTATTTAAAAGCTATGGTGAGAGACCCAGATCTGGACAGTAGCACTGGGGGGTGGGGAGGATAAACCTTTTCTCTTACATCTTTCCCCTATGTAAAAATCCTTTTCTCCCTAAGCTAGGTTGTTACCCTCTAGGTAGCATTGGAGATCTCCCATTATTACAATTGATCTCCAGACAACCAAGATCAGTTCCCCTAGAGAAAATGTCTGCTTTGTAAGGTGAACCCCATTGGCATTATACCCTCCCCAATCCTTACTCTCTCCAGGCTTCCCCCTTCCCCAATCTCCAGGCATTTCTGAACCCAGAGGTGACAACCCTACCCCAAGCTGGTATTAACCGCAGTTTGAAAAAAAGACTGTGAATTGAGCTGAAAAACAGTGAGTTCTGTGTGGCCAGTCTTCAAACTTCATTGTTGAATAAGAATCAAATGTATGTTTTCCACACCTACATGGAGAGAAAAGGACAGTATAAAGGTCCAAATAAATAAACATCTAACATTTTATGTGCTCTAAAACATACTTTCAAATATGCCTTTAAATTTTGTTAGAAAAGGATGGCCAAAGGATGGCCAGACTAGCAGGATATAATACTGGTTTTTATAGGACTTTTATGGAATGTAAGCCACCCTGAACCTGCCTCGGCAAGGAGGGCAGGATATAAGACGAAGAAAAACAAACAAACACACAAATATGTTAGGGATACCTCTGATAGGATACAGGCGGATTGTTGGTATCAGCTCCTTACAGTAATTCATCAAAATTAATTTGCACCGCACAAGGAATATATGGGCATACAGGGCTATTTTATGCTAAATCAGATCAGATATTCCTCTTATACATTGCTTTCTACTCTGACACTGGGTCTCTAGGTGTTCAGGCAGAGGCCCCTCCTGGCCCTGCTAACTGAGACCCTTCATCTGAAATCATAGAGGATTTAATCTGTGTATATGCAGAAGAAGAAGCATCTTATGTATGGAATTTTGTTCTAATTATTACAACAACCCACTATAAAGATCAGTGCTATTATATCCATATTTATATACAAGTTCATCGTAAAGACAAAAATTAAGATATGATTTTTCTGATCCCCAAACTATTTTCTTAGTTGTTGTGCTATACCAGCTGTCAAATAAAATGAACCATTGAGCTTTGGTCCATGAGGATATGGCCCTTACACAATCCTTAGGTTAATCTACTAGGGCTACTCTGACTACCCTGCTAAACATAAATTTCCATGTCACAGTCCCATGACATGAATTGGAATTGTGTCATATCTGTCCAGCAATGCTAATGTCTTTGGTTGCCATTACATAGGGGTCATAACCAGCCTCCAGTGCCAGAGCAAGGTGATGATGCTCCATATGTGATGCTGCTGAGAACTGTGAGAATGGTCACTCACTCTGCTACTGTTTTGTGTCCGAGTTTCATTCCAAAACTACCATATTGTACAAAAAAAGTGTGCTTTTGACTAAGAGCCAGTCATGCATTAGGATGTTACTTGATGAAATGTGTTCCCTGCACATTATCTTGCACTCTAATTTAATTGAATGTGATAATGCAAGCACAGTGACCTAGTAAAAATGACAGGTGATTGACCAAAATCATTTTCAGAAGTGTAGAAACCTTTGGAATTGACTTTGTTAATAAAGCAACCTTGCCCACTACAAATGACAAAGCTGACACTGAGCCAGTATTCTGTGGAACTCTGGCCTTCAATTTATTTAATGTGAGTGTTGCACATCTTTGCTGATAGGATCTGACACCTTTTTCACCTTATAAAAGTTGCAAGACATCACAAAACATTCATAAGTAAGGATACAGAGTATTATTCAATATCCAATGATGTAATATATATGATGGAATAAGAATTTTCAAAATTCTGAGTGCATTTCTTGACAAAGTGCATAAACTGTAATTTAACTGATAGATGATAGATAGATAGATAGATAGATAGATAGATAGATAGATAGATAGATAGATAGATAGATAGATAGATAGATAGATAGATAGATAGATAGATACACAGGTAGGCAGGCAGACCTTGTGCCCCCTAACCTGAGAGTTGGATTCTCTTTAAAAATGGCATGGGATATGGTATTACATGGCATTACATTTATAGTGAAAAAGAGAAATGCAAAGAAAATCAGGCACTTGTATGGGCAGAAGTGTTTTATCTGTGCAGGGACAGATAGCAGCCTCAATTAAATTGGTGGAATATGCTTCCAATCAAGAGAAGGGCCCTGCGAAATTTATTACAGTTTATTATAGTTTTATTTTGTCATGAAAATTAAAGCCTATTGGCTATTGACAGCACCTGGGGCTGCAAACCTGAAGGCTCTGCTCAGAATTCCTGGAGAATACACTGTAAGGTGTGAGATCAATTATTAGTGGTAACAGTGCTAGAAATTGGGGAGACAACATAGTGGCAGAGCCAGAAAGAGGAAGGTAAGAAATCACAGAGTCAGATAAAAGGAGCAAAAAACTGCCTGCGTTTTCGCACTGACCTTACTCGGGAGCAACACCCCTCTTCACCGCGCAGCGTCTGTGCGGATTTCGCACTAATTGCTCCGCAGAACCCAGAAGAGCCGCAAAGTCCCATGGCTTTTGCGTCGCAAATGTAAACTGGTTTTTGGCCAGTTTACATTTGCAACGCAAAAGCCGCGGGACTTTGCGGCTCTTCCGGGTTCTGCAGAGCAATTAGTGCGAAATCCACACAGACACTGTGCGGTGAAGAGGGGCGTCACTCCCGAGTAAGGTCAGTGAGAAAATGCCCTGCCTCTACCTCAAAGTACGGAAAGAATTTACAAAAGACAGACAGGTACCGGCAGCATTGTAGAGAGGTGTCCATGGCACAGACACAACTGCATGAGTCCTGGTCAGCTCTTCCACATGAAAAGGCACCCCAATTGTAGGAGCACACCAGAACTCTGTGCTGTGGGTGACAGAACTTGGGGCCAAGACACGGGGATAAACAGGAGGTTCTTGACTCCCTGTATAATAAGACTTACAACTGAGTTTCCTTTCAGAACTTGAAACTAACTAAGCAGTTGGGTGATCTCAAGGCCATCAGTAGCACAGGGGCCCCCACCAACACTTAATGATATACTGTGAACTGCAAGGTCCCTTGCAGAAAGGCATCCCCCCAAAAGTGCCTTGGTTCAAATGTGTACCCATAACACATAGTTACAAACTGCAAACTTATATTCCAGACCTTACTTTGAAACACTTTGGCTGTGATCACACTCAGTAAATAATGTACTTTCAATCCACTTTCAATGTACTTTACAACTGGATTTTGTCAGTTCACACAGTACAGTCCATTTGTAAAGTACATTGAAAGTGCATTATTTAGAGAGCAATCCTAAGCAGGTCTATTTTGAATTCTACTAAGGTTTATTCAAATGAGGCTTACTCCCAGGAAAGTGCTCTTAGGATTGCACTGTTAGTGTGGGTCAGATTGCAGCCTTAGAGAGTTTACTCTTGGTGGTGAAAACTGCCATCAAGCTGACTTACAATGACCTTGTAGGGTTTTCAAGAATGGAGAATGGAAGTGGGTTGCCATTGTATGCCTCTACTTAGCAACCCTGGACATGTTTGATGGTCTCCCATTCATGTACTAACCAGGGCTGACTGTGCTGAGCTTCTGAGATCAGGCTAACTTTGGTTATACAGGTCACTACTGAATGGATGGAATGGTTTGTGTCTTACATTTACAACCCCTTCCTATTGAAAGGTTGTTACCTGGGATCTTTATTTGTATTTATATTTGGATTTGTAAGTCAAATATTTTCCAAAAAGTCCCTGTTATTTGCAACTCTGCACGTTTTAAACTGGAGAGGGACATAATCTGTGACCCTTTGTATACAGCAAGATTACTCTGTTGACCTTGATTTTTTTTTTTTTTTAAAAATGAATTTATGTTTAGTGGCAGAGATAAGGAAATTATACATGTATTGGCTTTCTTTCCCCCCTCCCCACTGTGTCCAAAATTAGGTTTGAGTTTATAAGGTTAATGCAGTTTGACATTGTTATTTTGCCTCGTTTATTGGATATTAAATGTAGTTATCACAAGTAGAGTTTGAACCAAATAAATATTATTTATGGATCTTTATGCTAATTGTACCTACTTTAATTGTTTTATAAATCTGTATCTGATTCTATTGCTATGACCTATGGTTAAAGCAATTAAATCTATTCAGCTATCTTCTTGGCATAGTATTATCTTCTTGGCATTGCTTTAATCATTTGTAGCAGATTACAATTTATTCTTTATAAATTCCCTACATTCTTTTTAAAGATTTTATTAAATCTTTTCCCAGTATACTTTTCTTGTGATGAAATCATTGTTATCTTTTTTAACTTATACCTACCAACTAGTTTTAAGCACTTATACTATAACTTGATACACTAGTATTACTAAAAGCTGCTATGTAGATTTTTTTTTTAAGTCTTTATGCATACATAGAGATCCTGTCCCCAGCAATACTAATGTCTGGAGTATGAACTGGAGTTTGTTCCCCTTCCACAGTGCATCTCCATCCACATTTTGGGTGTTTTTACACTGATAGTTTGTTGCTCTCTATCTCTGCATTGGAAACTCACCTTTTACACTACAGAACATACTCACAACTGTCTTGCATTGTTGCTTCCAAAAGCATCTACATTTGTTTAGGTGAAATGGGTGCCGACTCTGCTGTTGCCTTGTTTTTCTTGAAACTAGTTTTGATCTGGACATTTCTCAAGAGGCGTATCAAATGAATGGTTGTAGAAGTTTTCCTGTCCATTTGAAAGCCACAAGGTGCCATAAATTTGCATGAGAATTCAGCCCCCACCCAGCTGAGTGGCCGATCGGATGCTTTAGGCTGGGGGCCGTCCATTGCCTCCCTGGAAGGAGACAGTGGACTCTTCCTTCTGTGGGTGGGGGTGGGGTGGCCTTATAAGGCTGGCCCCGCCTCCTGTGGTGCAGTTCTGAAGCGCGCTCTCGGCCCGCCCGCTTGCCCATCATGCAGTGCAGGCAATAGACTGGTCACCTTATTAGGGGCCAGGCAGGAATTTTTCACCTTCAAACATATTGGCCGGTTTGGAGCGTGTTTTTGCCTACCTTGTACTGTTGGCAATGGGTGCTGGCAGTTGGTTTGGGCGGTGCTGTTAAATAGGTTTGGTCACTGGCTGTTTATTGTTGGGAACATGTCATGTGGGGTATTGGTGAGCTCTCGCGGCACTGCACCATTTGGGCGAATGGCATCCCTGGGGTGACCGTTAAGCTGTACGGCCCAAGGTTGGCTCTGAGGAGCCTTGGGATCCCATCACTTGGAATTGTCCACATCACAGGCTGTATGGCTTGGGGGATGGTGGAGCGCAGGTGAACGGGATCTTGTGCCTGGCTGGCCGGGTTTGAGCCATTGGGTTGGCTCCCACCCGGGGCCTGGGGCTCGCCCAGTTCCAGGTTAAGGAGGTGGTCTGGTTGACCCCTGGCTTAACCTGACTCCACTGTTTTCCCCTTGCCATTTAAAGTAATAAAGTGGCCCTTTAATCCATATTTTGTTGTCTGTCTCGTTATTCCAACTGGGGTGGCAATTGACAGCACTTGAAATTTTTACATCTCATTGCTTGCCTCAATATACATTTGTATGGTAATGATTTCTAAGCATTGTATACATCCCTGTACTAAGCAATGGTATTCTGTCTGCCCTGATCACAGCTCATCTCACAAAATTTATTTTTGCTCACAATAATCCACACCATAGAGTAATAAGGAAACTGTGAACATTGGAAAGAACTGCAGAATGTAGCAATCAGGCTTCAGGATAAAATGTGATGTCTCAGAACCATATATCTGCAGTTCCTGTAACTAACATCAGCAGTCTTTGCATGAGCTGCAATACAGAAGCTCAGCTCCGCAAAATGAGGGGAGGGACGGTGGCTCAGTGGTAGAGCATCTGCTTGGTAAGCAGAAGGTCCCAGGTTCAATCCCTGGCATCTCCAAAAAGGGTCCAGGCAAATAGGTGTGAAAAACCTCAGCTTGAGACCCTGGAGAGTCGCTGCCAGTCTGAGAAGACAATACCGACTTTGATGGACCAAGGGTCTGATTCAGTATAAGGCAGCTTCATATGTTCATATGTTCAAATGAGCGCAGCAAATCCACAAATGTAAAAAGGAAATAATTAAAGCGGAACAGTGGCCGGCGATTTGAGTACTCAATAGCTCTGGATCAAAACTGAATGTAAAAACACCCTTTATTAACTTTGCCTGTAGAACTCAATTGGAGCCACTGAGGATTGTTTCAGTCCTTTCTTTAGAAAAGAGTAGGTGTCCAGTATCACTTTAAAGACTAACAAAATTTATGGTAGTTTATAAGCTTTTGTTGGTCATTTCTCACTTCTTCAAATACAGTCCTTTCTTTGTAACTGTGTTTCTTCATCCAATGAAAAGTGTTAGGTTCCCTCCTCCTTACAAATGCTAAACAGCCTGAAACAATCTACCAACAATCACCCCATTAGTAGAAAACAAAAAGTGAGGCCCTGCTGTATGTGTGATCATCTTCTGAAATAATCTGGATGGCAACCAGATAAGGGGACTTTTCTAAAGTGGCTCCTAGATTATAGAATGTCTTCCCAATGATTTGCCTAGAACCTGATTTGTTAACCAGGTATCAGGTAAAATGTGTAAAATGCTTGTTTCCCCAGACATATTATTTACTGCACTGGCAAGATTTGTGTTCAAATTTCCACAAATTATGAAGCTAAACTTGGGCCAGTCACCTTCTTTCAGTCTAAACCAGGGATCCCCAACCCACCAGTACTGGTCCATGTAATTGTCTTCCACAAAACCAGTCCCTGTTGCCAAAAAGGCTGAGGATCACTGGTCTAAACTATTTCACAGGGTTAAAAGACAGAAGTAACCAAATGCTCTGAGCTGCCTGGAAAAGTCATAGAATTCAAACACAGTAATAGTAAACACTTGCTATTAGTTAGGGCTGGATTTGAAGGTATATAATGCAGTTACCTTAGTGAAGTTAAAAAAAGATCTGTAATATGTCTGAATGTGACATTATCATTGTACACTGAACACTATTTCTACCACTTTGAGGCCCTTGGAGGAAAAATGGGTTATAAATGTAATGTGAACATAATATGTTCATCGTATGAAGTCCTAAGGGAAATCAACCCAGACTGTTCCCTGGAAGATTAGATGCTGAAGCTGAAACTCAAATACTTTGGTCACCAAATGAGAAGGGAGCACTCCCTGGAGAAGATCCTGATGCTGGGAAAGACAGAAGGCAAAAGAAGAAGGGGACAGCAAAAGATGAGATTACTGGACACTTTACTGATGTAACAAACATGAATTTGAGCAGACTTCAGAGAATGGTGGCAGACAGGAGGGCCTGGCGTGACTTTGTCCATGGGGTCGCAAAGAGTCAGACTCGAATGTGTGACTGAACAACAACGTGAAGTACTATCTCATTTATTTTCCATTTGGAGAAATGTCGACTGCGGTGTGACATGATAGAGGTTTACAAGTTTATGCATGGGATAGAGAAGGTAGAGAAAGAAGTACTTTTCTCCCTTTCTCACAATACAAGAACTCATGGGCACTCAATGAAATTGCTGAGTGGTCAGGTTAGAACAGATAAATGGAGTACTTCTTCACCCAAAGGGTGATTAACATGTGGAATTCACTGCCACAGGAGGTAGTGGTGGCTACAAGCATAGACAGCTTCAAGAGGGGAATGGATAAGCATATGGAGCAGAGGTCCATCAGTGGCTATTAGCCACAGAGTATTGTTGGAAGTCTCTGTCTGGGGCAAGTGATGCTCTGTATTGGGTGTTTGCAGGGGGCAGAGGGCTTCTAGCCCCACTTGTGGACCTCCTGATGGTACTTGTGTTTGTCTCTTTTTTTGTGTGGACACTGTGTGACACAGAGTGTTGAACTGGATGGGCCATTGGCCTGATCCAGCATGGCTTCTCTTATGTTCATGCTTAGACCAGACATGTGAAGTAGGTCATTTTTCTTTGCGTTGATAGATCAAAGCCAAGAGATAGGGCTTTCTGGAGCTCTACATTTCTGGCAGAGAGGAATTTGGGACTAGGTCCAAGTCCAACATGCAAGTTACTGAAAGCTACTCTTAAAATTATAAGACATTTTAGATTGCAGCTATGAGCTTTGCTTAATCCTTTTGTGCAGCTACACTGGATTGTAGTGAATCTGTGCTGAAGGAAGAGTTAGGTTTATAAGGCTGACCCAAAGTATAAAGGCTATTTCTCAGTGACTGCTCTATTGAATGTATTTTATTATTCTCAAGTTGAATTGGGAGGAAATACATAAGAGTTTTGTACCACTACAGATAACACATATTATTTCAGATGGAGAACAATCTAACACCCAGCACCCAGGACATTATCTTCTACCTATCCCACCATAGAATTGATGAATTACTATTCAAATACTCATTTGAATATACCTATTTGCTATACCTATAAGGAGCAACCTGCTCTATTTCAGTCATTCTTCTTATGGCCTAACCAATCCCATTGAACAGGCCTAATTACCCTGAGGAGCATCAAGTGGACAAAAATTGTCAATTATGGTAAAAAAAAAAAATAGGTAGTTCCCTGTGCAAGCACCAGTCATTTCTGACTCTGGGGTGACGTTGCTTTCACAACATTTTCACGGCAGACTTTTTTACGGGGTGGTTTGTCATTGCATCTACACTTTCACTACACTACACTTTGTCAGTTATGAGGCACCCCCAAATTCCTGCTTAGCCCTGTGACTGGTGAAATCCATGGTGGCCCTAGGAATGTAGCAAACACCTGACTGGGGATGGTGCAGAACCTCTTTTATGCTCTGCCTCTTGGCCATCCTCCATAGGCTTGACAATGATTGCCTTGTGCCTTCTTTGCCTTAAAAGGGCATGGACTGCAGCATCTCTGATCTCAATGTCTGAGAATAAATGTATGATAATAGTGAAAACACTTGGGATCTATTGAATCACAGTACAATTTAAAAGCTATTAGAGGGCAACTGCTCAGGCTTTGGGCAAATCACAGCCTCTTAGCCTAATTTACTTCATGGGGTGAAGGACAAAATAAAGGATAAAATAATAGCTCTTTGTATGTTGACCACAATCCTTGGAATGCATGAGATTACTCAGTGATGAGATAAGGTGCTCTGCACATGCTCTGAAATGTTTAATGCCTATTTTGTATCTTTTCTAGGCTAGGCTCTAAATACAAAACAAAATCCAAGGCTGAGATGAAATTAAAATCTGACATGAATTAATTAAACAAAGGAGTCGTTGACACATTTTCTCGTGGCCACATTTTCCTACAAGGCTATTTCACAGAATACCACAAAGATGAAAATATCCACTAGATGGCATTGTTATTTAAGATTATTTGTAATAGAATTATAGGACATCTCCAGCATTCTAGTTCAAAACCATCTCTGGAGTAGACCAGTCAATTCTAGATTGCTTAATATGTACTTGAAAAAGCAGTTCTTTGTCACTTAGTGCATTCCTTCCTTATCAGCACTTTTGTACATCTTCTGTGTTTTATGTGAATGATATTGTGAGATGCACTAACCCCACATTTTTTACACCATAAGCAAATAAAAGCAGTAGTATTTATGTGTTGAGGAAAAATTAAGAAACTCTAGCATGTACATTATTTCTACATCGCTTCTGTTTTTCTATGTACAAGAAATTTCATAAAATATTTGCATTATTACTCATTCATATTTTATATTTCTTTGTCTGGTTTTATTATGGGCTTTTCCTGTATCTAATTTTTTCCCAACAATATCAAAATTATAAGAGGATATGACTGAATAATTTACTGAAAATAATATCCATTATAATATAGCCCCTTTTTCTGTTCTCAGGTTATATGTAAGAAAGCCTGATTTTCTCCCATTAGTACATTAGTCATGTTACATTTTTATAAATACTAGTTTATGGGTTGGATCTCATGTCAATTTCATGCATGAAAATATAATTTCCCTCTTTCCCCTGTCTCAGATCCCTGATTTCCTTGTTCTCTATAAGGTAAGTTCCCTATAAGGTAAGTTGAGGTAAGGTAAGTTGACCCCCCAGAAGGGGAGCCACTTAAACAGCATTTAAAGAGGACTGTATATTTTAATATATATATATCATGAAGATAGAATGCCAGCAGGGGGTTGGGGGCTTTCCAGTGTTTTGCACTGAGTGTCACATGTATGACTATCTGCCCAAAGGACAGAAGTCTTGGGTGTGTGCTCGATGCAAGGAGCTCCTGGTCCTCAGGGAACGAGTTCGTACCCTTGAGGCCGAGGTGACTGCCCTGGAGAAGCAGAGACGGTCAGATAGGCACCTGGGGAAGACTCTCGGGGGCGTATTAGATGAGCCCCGCTCTGAATGTAGCAGCCCCGTTGCTGCCAGAGAGCGAGAGGGTCGAGAGGGAACAGGGCACCGTGCTGAGGACAAGGGGAATGCGCCCTCAGAAGGGACCTCTTCTTCGGTTGGTGAGCGGGAATCCTTTCGCGCCAAGGAACCATCCCTGAGCAGGGGGAGAGGGGGGGTTTTGGTAGTTGGTGATTCGATCCTTAGGCAAGTAGACAGCAGGGTGGCGAAACCGCGTACTGACCGTATGGTGACTTGCCTGCCTGGTGCGAAGGTAGCGGACATTACGCGTGTAGTAGATAGACTGATAGACAGTGCTGGGGAGGAGCCTGTGGTCGTGGTGCATATTGGCACCAATGATGTGGGGAAATGCAGTCGTGAGGTCCTGGAGGAAAAATTTAGGCTGCTAGGCGGGAGACTTAAGGCCAGGACCTCCAAGGTAGCCTTCTCGGAAGTGCTACCTGTTCCACGTGCAGGGCAGGAGAGACAGGCACAAATTAGAAGTCTCAATGTGTGGATGAGACGATGGTGTAAGGAGGAAGGGTTTAAGTTTGTTAGGCACTGGGATGCTTTCTGGAACAAGCGGGAGCTGTACAAAAGAGACGGTCTCCACTTGTCCCCGGATGGAACCAGGCTGCTGGCGCTTAAAATCAAAAAGGTGGTAGAGCAGTTTTTAAACTAAATCTTGGGGGAAAGCCGACAGGAGATGAAATGTCTCTGGTTCGGGAGGACTCGTCTCAAAGAGATGAAGGGTTAGCTGAGATTTTTCTATCGGGTAACAGACCAGAGTTGTCCACTGTGAAGGCGACAAACAATACGGACTGTCTGCCAGAGTCTCGAGGTGGCAGGAGGAAGGTGGCGGGCCTAGCTCGCCTGGGAAATTATAGATGTTTGTATGCAAATGCTAGAAGTGTTCGAAGTAAAATTGGTGAATTGGAATGTTTAGTGTTGGGAGAAAACATAGACATTGTGGGAATTTCAGAAACTTGGTGGAATGAGGAGAATCAGTGGGACACGGTGATTCCTGGATATAAGCTATATCGGAAGGATAGGGAGGGAAGGGTTGGAGGTGGGGTGGCTCTGTATGTCAGAGAGGATATACGGTCCAGTAAGACTGAGGTCAGAGAATTAGATCCACTTTTAGAAATGCTTTGGGTTGAAATAGAGGGCCCAAAAGGAAATTTAACTATGGGAGTTTGTTATCGCCCACCAAATCAAAAGATAGAGGACGATTATAATATGATGGAAGGCTTAAAGATAGCGGCTAAACGTAAAAACTGTGTCGTAATAGGTGATTTTAACTACCCGCAGATTGATTGGGTCAATATGTGTTCTGGTCGAGAGAAAGAGATTGAGTTTCTTGATGCTCTCAATGACTGTGCTATGGAACAGATGGTCTCAGAACCTACCAGGGGTGGGGCGATCCTGGATTTGGTCCTAAGTAATGCCCAAGACTTGGTGAGAGATGTAAAAGTGATTGCGCCGCTTGGGAGCAGTGACCATAATGTTATTGATTTTACCGTTTGTATAAATAGGGAGTTGTCCAAAAAGACCGCCACAACCACGTTTAACTTTAAAAGGGGTAAATACACTGAGATGAGGAGGCATGTGAAGAGGAAACTGAAAGGAAAGGTACATACGGTCGAAACCCTTGGGGAAGCTTGGACGCTATTTAAAACTATAATCCTAGAAGCTCAGATAAAATACATACCACAAGTTAGGAAAGGCACAAACAGGCATAAGAAAAGGCCTGCGTGGTTAACAAACAAAGTAATGGAAGCTGTAAAGGGTAAGAAGGACTCCTTTAAGCGGTGGAAAACCAGTCCAAGTGAGATTAGTAAAAGGGAACACAGGCTGTGGCAAATCAAATGCAAGACTGTGATCAGGCAGGCAAAAAGGGACTATGAGGAGCATATTGCAAAAAACATAAAGACCAACAATAAAACTTTCTTCAAATATATTAGAAGTAGGAAACCAGCCAGGGAGGCAGTGGGGCCCTTGGATGACCATGGGGTAAAAGGATTACTGAAAGAGGATAGGGAAATGGCTGAGAAGCTAAATGAATTTTTTGCCTCCGTCTTCACTGTGGAAGACAAGAACTTTTTGCCCGCCCCAGAACCACTAATTTTGGAAGGGGTGTTGAAAGACCTGAGTCAGATTGAGGTGACAAAAGAGGAGGTCCTACAACTGATAGACAAATTAAAAACTAATAAGTCACCGGGTCCGGATGGCATACATCCGAGAGTCCTGAAGGAACTCAAAGTTGAACTTGTGGATCTTCTAACAAAAATCTGTAATCTTTCATTGAAATCTGCCTCCGTTCCTGAGGACTGGAAGGTAGCAAATGTCACCCCCATCTTTAAAAAAGGTTCCAGAGGAGATCCGGGAAATTACAGGCCAGTCAGTCTGACTTCAATACCGGGAAAGTTGGTAGAAACCATTATCAAGGACAGAATGAGTAGGCACATTGATGAACACGGGTTATTGAGGAAGACTCAGCATGGGTTCTGCAAGGGAAGATCTTGCCTCACTAACCTGTTGCATTTCTTTGAGGGGGTGAACAAACATGTGGACAAAGGAGACCCGATAGATGTTGTTTACCTTGACTTCCAAAAAGCTTTTGATAAAGTTCCTCATCAAAGGCTCCTTAGAAAACTTGAGAGTCATGGAGTAAAAGGACAGGTCCTCTTGTGGATCAAAAACTGGCTGAGTAATAGGAAGCAGAGAGTCAGTATAAATGGGCAGTCTTCGCAGTGGAGGACGGTAAGCAGTGGGGTGCCGCAGGGCTCGGTACTGGGTCCCATGCTCTTTAACTTGTTCATAAATGATTTAGAGTTGGGAGTGAGCAGTGAAGTGGCCAAGTTCGCGGATGACACTAAATTGTTCAGGGTGGTGAGAAGCAGAGAGGATTGTGAGGAACTCCAAAGGGATCTGTTGAGGCTGGGTGAGTGGGCGTCAACGTGGCAGATGCGGTTCAATGTGGCCAAGTGTAAAGTAATGCACATTGGGGCCAAGAATCCCAGCTACAAATACAAGTTGATGGGGTGTGAACTGGCAGAGACGGACCAAGAGAGAGATCTTGGGGTCGTGGTAGATAACTCACTGAAAATGTCAAGACAGTGTGCGTCTGCAATAAAAAAGGCCAACGCCATGCTGGGAATTATTAGGAAGGGAATTGAAAACAAATCAGCAAGTATCATAATGCCCCTGTATAAATCGATGGTACGGTCTCACTTGGAGTACTGTGTGCAGTTCTGGTCGCCTCACCTCAAAAAGGATATTATAGCATTGGAGAAAGTTCAGAGAAGGGCGACTAGAATGATTAAGGGGCTGGAGCACTTTTCCTATGAAGAAAGGTTGAAACGCTTGGGACTCTTTAGCTTGGAGAAACGTCGACTGCGGGGTGACATGATAGAGGTTTACAAGATAATGCATGGGATGGAGAAAGTAGAGAAAGAAGTACTTTTCTCCCTTTCTCACAATACAAGAACTCGTGGGCATTCCATGAAATTGCTGAGCAGGAAGGTTAAAACGGATAAAAGGAAGTACTTCTTCACCCAAAGGGTGATTAACATGTGGAATTCACTGCCACAGGAGGTGGTGGCGGCCACAAGTATAGCCACATTCAAGAAGGGTTTAGATAAAAATATGGAGCACAGGTCCATCAGTGGCTATTAGCCACAGTGTATGTGTATATAAAAAAAAAATTTTTTTGCCACTGTGTGACACAGAGTGTTGGACTTGATGGGCCATTGGCCTGATCCAACATGGCTTCTCTTATGTTCTTATGTTCAGTATAGTCCAAAATTCTGCCCTTGGGGAATGGGGGACCTTCAGTAGCAGCCTGACAGTAACTGGAGAGCATCCATTCCTTTCAAATACATCTTTTTTCCACTGGATCCATATTGGCCACAGGCAGCACCATCCTAAGAGTTTGTAGGCTGTGGTGCATCTATGTCAGCAGGATGTTTGCACACAATAGACACTGTTAGTCAGCACCCTATGACCATTGCACAGAGAGGAAAGAAATGTCAAATACACATCCATAAAATCCAGACTGCATAGTGAGCATGCTCAAGACTCCCCAGTGACACCTACCAATCAAGGCTAATGATAGCTTTTGAACACACACAGGTGCAGCCAACCACCACCTATCAATGCAGTCAGGGCTACCTGATGTTACACTGCATCCACCCACCCTGTAAGTCCCAAGGGGGCCAGGGGCAAAAGGGGCCAGAACACAGGACACATTCCAGAAACCTCTAAAGATGTGGGTTTGAGTCCTTGTCTACAAGCAAGTTCCCTCCTACCAGGGGAATGTGTGGCTAGCATTCCCTGGAGGGGAAGGGAGGATTGACAGCCCGTTTGGGCATGTGTGGAAGGGGGCGTGGCTTGGCCATTGCATCGGCTGAACACCCACCCCCAGCTTCTGTTCCTCATTAGAGATTGGCCCTCATGCCCACCCTGTTTGTTATGTAGGCAAGTGCTGGTCACCTCATTTCTGGGGGGCCAGGTAGGAATTTTTTTGCTTCCCAGCTGATTGGCCGTTTGCTGGCGTGTGTTTTCTGGCAGAATCAACCTTTGGGTTTGAAGACCCGGGGTGGGAGGATGCAGACCATCCTGGAGGCTCGACTAGAGGGTGCCTTCCATTGAGACGTGCGTCTAGTGGTTGGGCCCTCTGGGGTGTGCCTTCTTGCTGGGCTCGCCTGGCGCAAACTGTGTGACATGGCTTCAGCTGGGGGGCTGGGTCTCTCACCCGTGAATGGCAGGGGAACGGTCTATTGAGACCCCTAGCCCTGACCAGGCCGCAGTTCTGGGTGCCCTTGCCATTTTTCATTATGCTTAATAAAGTGGCCCATAATTATACCAACACTTTGTGTCCGACTCTTCATTCCGACTTGGAGGGCAATGAAGGCACCATTGTTTTACAGTATTAAATATATCATTTATATATATATATTTTCAATTTATACCCCGCCCTATCCCACAAGCAGGCTCAGGGTGGCTTACAACATTAAAATCTTACAGAATCATTAATTAAACCACATGGCGACAGACCATAAAGTCGCATATAGGCTGGAGCTTTCAGTATGACTGCAGTACCTAGATAGTAGGATGCTGGAGGAAGTGATGGCTTCAGAGGACACCCACTGTCTCAGTTAAAAGCCTGGTGGAAGAGAAGCATCTTGCAGGCCCTGCAAAATTTGGATAAATCCTGCAAGGCCTGGATCGCCTGTGGGAGCTCATTCCACCAGGTAGGATCCTGGCCCTCGTTGAAGTCAGCTGGGGATCCTTAGAACCAGGGATCATGAGAAGATGTTGTGTAGCTGACCTCAGAGCCCAAAGGGGCTCATATGGGGAGAGGCAGTCCTGGAGATATGCAGGCCCAAGGCCATGAAAGGCCTTAACATCTTTAAATGGATCCGGTAATCGAGGGGTAGCCAGTGCAGTTTTTGAATTTTTAATGAAATTTGAATAAATGTCTTGTAGTGCAATCCTAAGCAAAGGTAAATCCTTTACAGTCCATTGACTACATTTTTTTTAACAATCCATTCTGAAAATATACCCAATACTATAGAGAGAGGGAGGAAGGGAGTTTACGTCAGTACAAGGCAGAGAGAGAAGTAGGGCCCCTTTCAGGGCTGTATGGGCTTTTAAAGGTATATTCACCAGGACCAGCCAATCCCTGCAGCAACTCCTGGGCATGACAGGGGTGTCAAACTCATTTGTTATGTGGGGCGGATCTTCACCTTGTCAGGCCAGGCCATGTGTGTCATAACATGTAATGCCAAGTAGGGGAGATATAAACTTTATAAAGAACACAGATGAACACACACACTCAGCCTAATACACCCTGTTGGCTTGTTGAGCCTCAGCCAATAGGAGGAAGAGAGGCTTGACTCAGTAGTTCTGCTGTGCAATTGAGAGACCCTGGCAAAGCTATCCTTCCCCCACTTCCTCCCCAAAGGGGCAGGTTTGCTCTATAGCTCCTGTGTGATTGCCTGACAAAGCAAGTTGTGATGCAGAAGGAAATGAGAGGAAGAAGGAAGCAGACAATAGGGAGTTGGTTGCGGGCCTGATAGGATCCCTCCAGGGGCCTGATTCGGTCCCCAGGCCACATGTTTGACACCCCTGACTTACATAATGCAGAACAATGCAGCAGCAATGTTCAACAGCAGCCACCTCACAAAAGGCAATATGTTATAGTGGTTAGAGTTTCAGACTAGCATTTGGGCTTGACTATCCACACTGCCATGGAAGCTCACTGGGTGACCTTGAGCTGATCACACAGTCTCAGCTGCCCTAAAGTATCTCACAGGATTGTTATGAGGATAAAATGGAGGAGAGGAGAATGATGTAGGTTGCTTTCAGTCCCAATTGAGAAGAGGGCAATAGAAGAAAGTAAATAATAAATATAAGCTGAAGATCGTGGGGGTAAAATGCAGGTTGTGGGGTTGCCAATCTAGAGATTTAGAGAAGGGCAAGCGGGAGACCCTCAAAGACTTGAGGCGATATCTCATTTTCCTCTTCCCTATTATTTTCTCTTTCCCTTTCCTGAAAGCGCCCATAGCCTTTTTTTGGTATATGGCTTAGTGACTCTCCTAGGTAGTACATAGGGACAAAATTTAGAATTATGTACATAGTTACGTACTTTATATTTACCTGGTTTGTAATTTAATAAAGCCTCTTATAATTTTGATAAGCTTGCAAATTTAAACATAATGCGAGTTCTCTTCTTTTCTTTCCCCCTTCTCTCTTTTAGTTTCCTCATGTTTAATCAACTCATCATTATGCAAAGAATCTTCCCATATCGAAGTGTTTAGAAGTCCTGACTGAGTGTGTTTCATTAGAATTAGAATTACTCTTCCATTGCTTGAATTCAATTTTCTGTCCTCTAGTTAAAGGACTTTTTAATAAGGAGTCTCACTCTATCACTTGTTGTGTTGGTACAATGGTAGCTGTAACTTTTTTTTTTTTTGCCTTCAAGTCTTAGCTGACTTATGGTGACCCAATAGGGTTTCTAAGGCAAGAGACATTCAGAAATGGTTTGCCATTGCCTGCCATTGCATAGTGACCCTAGTATTTCTTGAAGGTTTCCCATCCCCATTTTGACCAAGACTGTTTACCTAATCCTAATTTCCTTTAAAAGTTCCTTATGTGTGACTATCTTCTATGAAGTTATATGATCTAAATGGACAATGAAGTTGAAAGCAGTTAAGAAGAAGAAGAAGAATTGTTTTTTACACTCAACTTTCCTCACTTTTCTCTACCTTAAGGAGTCTTAAAGTAGGGTTGCCAGTTTCTACCTGGCTGCCAGCAGGGGGACTTCCCTAGTGTCATAGAGTTCTATACCAAAATGCTAGAGCATCCCTGCAGTTACATCACTTATGTGTGATATCATCACATTGGGCACATCAGATACCATCGAAGCTCTTCAGGGGGAGGACTCCCCCCACTGACCAATCCTATGCTGGGAGGTTGAAGGCCCCAAAATTAAGGGGAAACCCACCCCCAGCAGGAGGCTGTGAACTCTATATTAAAGTGGTATACAATTACCGTCCCTTCTTTCCTGACAACAGGTGGGTGGGGCTGAGACAGTTCTGAGAGAACTGTGAGTGGCCCAATAAACTTAATGTGACGGTGCAGGAAATAAAACTGACTTCTCCAAATTAAGCCCAGAACTCTAAATCACTACACCAAACTTTCTATCTAATTTTAAAAATTAATTTTGTATCAGCTTATGTTGGGTGCAGGTTTTAGCCTGCTCCCTTTTTTTTTCTTGCAGCCTGCTAATCATCTCTGGCACATATGCATATCAGTTATATTGCATAATTTATTTTTTAAAAACCTGTATGCCACGTTCCACATCAGTTCAGTGCAGCTAGACCTTCTGGAGAAGGAACAGAAGTCTTGATTTATTAACAATCATATCAAAATCGTTGTTTGAGACTTGATTTCATTAATGAGACCATAGAGTGCATTTATCACCTATAAGAGGAAAAAGTGAACTGAAAACTGCAGCATTCTGCATATTCAAAATGAGGAAACTTAGATTTTATGCATTGGTGCCACTCCAAAAATGTGAGTAGGTAATGAACACAAAAATCTGTGGAGAAATTGAGATAAAAAGAATATTGGAAACATTTCTTAAATACAGAATAAGATTCATATAACCATTACTTGGATATAAGTCTCATTAGTGTCCCTAAAAATGAACTGATGCTTAATCATGATGATTGCTTGGCTTCTTTATGTAGTCAAACTACACTTGTCTATACATCTTCTGGTGAAAGAGCCACTTAAGTTGGAACAAGGCTTCTTAGGCTGCAGGATGACTTCTTTGCACCAAACTTTGGGTGCTATTCATTGTGCTGCTTCTTGTACAAATGTGGACATTACGTTCTCTGTGTAATAGCCAATTACCCTTGGGCTGAAAATTTTCTGCAGCATGTCCTTGGGTGGGGTGGGGTGGGATACCTTGCAAAAATAAATTGCCTAAAGTAAACTTTGCAGTATACTTTAAAATAAGTTTTGGCTATAATTCCCATATTATTTTCCTATTTGGGGCCCAAGAGGCTCAAATTAACTGGGACAGATCTAATTCCTATATTCATCATGCCAGAAAAAAAGGCTAGACAAATGTATTTAGACAAACAGAAAATGCTTACATTTCAAATTTTGCTTCTAGGTTAGGGCTGATTAGGATGACAACTAACCTTGATTGAGCCATTACATTATCCCATGCAAGGTATGTATGTTCCACTCTTCTATTTGGGATTCTCCCCACCCCCCAATTCTGCTTTCATATTTGAGATCCTTCACCATCCCTAGCCACAGACTAGATTACTTAGTAGATTAAACACCTTTCCAAATGCAGAGCTAATAGGAGATTTGGAGAAAATCTCATATTCAGATCAGTTTTGTGACTTTGTATCTGGTGCATTAGAATTGCTGGATCACCTCTTATTGTTCTGTTACCAATTATCAATCCCTAGGCCCCTCTGGATTAGTCTGATTTTGCTTAAACAAGCCTTGGGTGACATCTCAACTACTGGCAGATTTTGAAAAAAACTTGTTCTGTTGCAAAGTATCTGGCAATAGTAATCTCTCTGAAACACTGGGAAAATATCCCCAAGTTAACTGCAAATAAATGAAGGTTCTATTATATGACCTTACTATTATATGACCTTTAGATTACACTCAACTCATGATTCTAAGTATCATAACAGAAGGTTTACCGCACCTGACCTATCCAATCTTAACCTTTTATTAACTCTTACACACTGTATTTAATATTTTTAGAAATCTTAATCTTCTCTAATGCTTTTATGATTTTTAAATTATGATGATTCAGATTTTATGGTTTTCATAATATTTGATGTTTATTGGATTTGTTCTAATTCTTTATGTAATATTAACAGATGCTATAATTTTATTTTGGTTCTGTTTAAGCTTAAGACCTCTGGTCAAGCAAGCTAAATAAAAGAGTAAATTTTGCTTCTGAATAAATTTGTTGATGCATACCAGAGCATTGTACCATTACTGCATATTAGGCATCAACTTTTTACCATTTAGCCTGAAATTAGATACCATTGTATAAGCAAAATCCTTTTTTAAAAGGTGATGTTTCTGAGGCTAACCATTACCCACCCTGCCTTTGTATCTGAATACTGGTACTCATAATTCCTTGCAAATAAATGTGTTCTCCATCTTAGCTCATTTAGAGTAGATGGGGAGCAAAGACATGAATATTTAAATAATTTATTGAACAAAAATAATGATGACTGCATGTGTTTTCATGGGAGAATAGTGTATTTGGTTTAATGGCAACATTAACTAGAAACAGCTTACACAACGCTAGTATGCACAAAAATAGCAGACACAGCAGCTTACAGGTCAAGTTTTAATATCTCAGTGGAAGTTTATTTCATTTTCCAACAAAACAGGGACAAGCAAAAATGTTTGTGGGGAGCTAGTTATTCAAAATGATAATTCATACTGTCATATTACATATACAATGATTAATAATGATGTATATATAGCGGCTAAACGTAAAAACTGTGTCGTAATAGCTGATTTTAACTACCTGCAGATTGATTGGGTCAATATGTGTTCTGGTCGAGAGAAAGAGATTGAGTTTCTTGATGCTCTCAATGACTGTGCTATGAAGCAGATGGTCTCAGAACCTACCAGGAGTGGGGCGATCCTGGATTTGGTCCTAAGTAATGCCCAAGACTTGCTGAGAGATGTAAAAGTGATTGTGCCACTTGGGAGCAGTGACCATAAAGTTATTGATTTCACCGTTTGTATAAATAGGGAGTTGCCCAAAAAGACCACCACAACCATGTTTAACTTTAATTTTTTGCCTCTGTCTTCACTGTGGAAGATGAGAAATTTTTGCCCGCCCCAGAACAACTAATTTTGGAAGGGGTGTTGAAAGACCTGAGTCAGATTGAGGTGACAAAGGAGGAGGTCCTACAACTGATAGACAAATTAAAAACTAACAAGTCACCGGGTCCGGATAGCATACATCGGAGAGTTCTGAAAGAACTCAAAGTTGAACTTGTGGATCTTCTAACAAAAATCTGTAATCTTTCATTGAAATCTGCCTCCGTTCCTGAGGACTGGAAGGTAGCAAATGTCACCCCCATCTTTAAAAAGGGTTCCAGAGGAGATCCGGGAAATTACAGGCCAGTCAGTCTGACTTCAATACCGGGAAAGTTGGTAGAAACCATTATCAAGGACAGAATAAGTAGGCACATTGATGAACATGGGTTATTGAGAAGAAGAAGAAGAAGATGATGATGATGATATTGGATTTATATCCCGCCCTCCACTCCGAAGAGTCTCAGAGCGGCTCACAATCTCCTTTATCTTCCTCCCCTACAACAGACACCCTGTGAGGTGGGTGGGGCTGGAGAGGGCTCTCACAGCAGCTGCCCTTTCAAGGACAACCTCTGCCAGAGCTATGGCTGACCCAAGGCCATGCCAGCAGGTGCAAGTGGAGGAGTGGGGAATCAAACCCGGTTCTCCCAGATAAGAGTCCGCACACTTAACCACTACACCAAACTTGAGGAAGACTCAGCATGGGTTCTGTAAGGAAGATCTTGCCTCACTAATCTGTTACATTTCTTTGAGGGGGTGAACAAACATGTGGACAAAGGAGACCCGATAGATGTTGCTTACCTTGACTTCCAGAAAGCTTTTGATAAAGTTCCTCATCAAAGGCTCCTTAGAAAGCTTGAGAGTCATGGAGTAAAAGGACAGGTCCTCTTGTGGATCAAAAACTGGCTGAGTAATAGGAAGCAGAGAGTGAGTATAAATGGGCAGTCTTCGCAGTGGAGGACGGTAAGCAGTGGGGTGCCGCAGGGCTTGGTACTGGGTCCCATGCTCTTTAACTTGTTCATAAATGATTTAGAGTTGGGAGTGAGCAGTGAAGTGGCCAAGTTTGCGGATGACACTAAATTGTTCAGGGTGGTGAGAACCAGAGAAGATTGTGAGGAATTCCAAAGGGATCTGTTGAGACTGGGTGAGTGGGCGTCAGCGTGGCAGATGCGGTTCAGTGTGGCCAAGTGCAAAGTAATGCACATTGGGGCCAAGAATCCCAGCTACAAATACAAGTTGATGGGGTGTGAACTGGCAGAGACCAAGAGTGAGATCTTAGGGTCGTGGTAGATAACTCACTGAAAATGTCAAGACAGTGTGCGTTTGCAATAAAAAAAGGACAACGCCATGCTAGGAATTATTAGGAAGGGAATTGAAAACAAATCAGCCAGTATCATAATGCCCCTGTATAAATCGATGGTGCGGTCTCATTTGGAGTACTGTGTGCAGTTCTGGTCTCCACAGCTCAAAAAGGATATTATAGCATTGGAGAAACGTCAACTGCGGGGTGACATGATAGAGGTTTACAAAATAATGCACGGGATGGAGAAAGTAGAGAAAGAAGTACTTTTCTCCCTTTCTCACAATACAAGAACTTGTGGGCATTTGATGAAATTGCTGAGCAGACAGGTTAAAATGGATAAAAGGAAGTACTTCTTCACCCAAAGGGTGATTAACATGTGGAATTCACTGCCACAGGAGGTATAATTTTTTATATAATATAATTTTTTTGCCACTGTGTGACACAGAGTGTTGGACTGGATGGGCCATTGGCCTGAACTAACATGGCTTCTCTTATGTTCTTATATATCTAAATATTCACTCACAAAAGCATATGTAGATTTATACACACACATCCTGACTTGGATAACCCAGACTAGCCCACTCTCATTACATCTCAGAAGCTATGCAGGTTAGTATTTGGATGGGAGACCACAAAGGAATACCAGGGTTGCTATGCAGAAGCAGGCAATGGGAAGTCAACTCTGAACCATCTTAGTTTACATTCATGAATATTTACATGCATATTCAATAAATAAAAGCACATTGAAAGCTAGTTTCTACAGATAGGCACCCTGAATAGATCTTCACACTTGCTCAAGTTAGGATGAAAACATGTCAAGAGCAGCATTCTCAATAACCATAATAATAATAATAACAACATTTAATTGATATCCCGCCTTTCCCGCCAAAGCAGACTCAGGGTGGCTCACAATGCAATATAAAATACAAAGATTACATAATAAAACAACAGTCTACAACATTATACAATTTCCTTAAAATTACCTTAAAACCATCTAATTAAAACCAACAATTTCATGCGATCGTACTCGGTGCTACATTTTCAAAAAATTCCGATCTTATTCATTTACAGATTTTCATAGCGACGGTATAACAGAATCCACTTTAAGAAAAGGCCAGCTGAAAGAGGAAGACTCCACAGGGCCTGCACCTCCTTTGGTAATTAATTCCACCAGTGGGGAGCCATGATTGAGAAATCCCTATCTCTTATAGTTTTCAGTTTGGCCTCCTTCAGCCCAGGGATTATCAATAGTTTTGTGAATCAGTGGCCCATGTAATCCAGCATCCCGTTTCACATGGTTGCCGAGCAGATACCACCAGGTAGCCTACAAATATGGGATAGAGACCAAGTACTTTCCTACTATGGACCTCAACCCCAACTCCCAGGACTCATGTTCAGAAAGTTACTGCCTCTAAATATGTGGAATTGTGGAAAAAAACCCATTGTGGAATTGTGGAAATATGTGGAATTGTGGAAAAACCCCACTGTGGAAAAAAACCCATCAATTTATCCTTGAATGTGTCTACTCTATGTAGGAACCAACCTCCAGTGAGGTTTGTTTGGCTGACACTAGTGAGTGGCCACTTCTAGCAAGTTGTGAAATTTCCTTTCACAGTAGATGTGAGTGTTGCCAGCTTCCAGATATCCAGACAGAAAAACAAAAACTGTGAAAGCAAAAGCAATAAACAAAGTTATGAAATTTATTATATTGTATCAAGTCTCATATACATCCCATATCTCTAAACATTCACACTTAGTGAAACCTCCTAAACAATCATGCATACAAAAGACATCAGACGATTCCCAAAAGCACAAGCAGGCAGGGCTCCATAGAGCATGTGCATTTGAATGAAGTTGTAAGAGATTTTTTTTTATGTCAAATTGGATATTTTTCAGAATTTTTGGAATAAGTCAGCTTTTGGAAAAAGCAATGTAATGCAAAACGTGGATTACCAGCTAGCGAATACATAAAGGATTATTACCTTTAGAGGCTGATTTATAGTGGATATGGATTCCACCGTTTGTGATATGAAGCATAAAGAGCAACTTGGTACTTAAAATGAGGATTGCAAATCAAGCATCATTATTATACTTTTGAAGACTTTCAACACAGTGGGACTCTTCCTCGAGATACAATTTACCTTTGAGGCTGACTTTGAATGTGGACTCTGTTTTACAGCATATGAAGGCATACTAAAATTCTTGTACCCATAATAAGACTGGGTTCTTGTTTACAGCATTTGGAGGAACATAGAGCATCACATACTTGCATTGAGACTGCTTTTTGATATTGGATATTATTACTGCTGTTTTGAAGATGCAGGACTCTATGGAGCCCTTCCTGCTTGTGCTTTTGAGTATCATCTGATGTCTTTTGTATGCATGATTGTTTAGGAGGTTTCAGTATGATTGTGTGAATGTTTAGAGATATGGGATATATATGAGACTTGATACAATATGAGAAATTTCATAACTTCATTTATTGATTTTGTTTACACAATTGTTTTTTTTTTCTGTCTGCTTGCTACTGTGTTGCCATTTGTTTTTTTCTCTTTGTATCTATGGCAATAGGGATGGGCATGAACTGATCTATGACTCATGATTCATGTAGAAATTGGCCCAATTGGTTTCTTTTGAACCAGTTTGTTGGCAAAATATGCCATGCCATACACAAACTGGAAAATAAACCACCTTTTCCTTTATGGTTCGTTTGGGTCAGTTTTGCATTCTCCATTCGTTGAGATACATTTTTTCCTTTATGGTTCATTTGGTTCAGTTTTGCATTCCCCTCTATTCATTGAGATACATTTTCCACTTCCTCCTGTTGTCCTCTTAAGAGCACTTTATGGGCTCACTTTCTCTCCTCTGGTCTGAATACAAAAAACTGTGAGCTCTAATTAGTTGAGTTTGATCAACTGGATTTCTTAATAGAATATTGGGACAGTCATTTGTACATTTCTACAGTAGAATCAGTCAATATAATGTATTTTCACTTGGATGCTCTTCAGTATAATTATATGACTGCTCCTTGGTTCTCTATTTTATGGATTACTCTTCCTTTTTCTTGTGTTTTTTTAAATTGTTTATTATATCCTCACTAAGGCTGCATTATTTGAGGTGTTAGATTATAGTGTTCTTTATTGTAAACTGAAAATCTGTTAATTTCAATCTGATTAATTAAAAAAAAAATGAGCACTTCATGTGTTCTATCCATGAAATTCTCATCTTCCCTTATACACTGCTGAGTGGGCAAATCCCTGCCCAAATCCCTGTATCTTCTCCTCTAGTAGGGCTGCCAATTTACCCTTGCTGCAAATATAAGAATATCCCACAGACTTCACATGTCACTGCTTCATTTCCTTCACCAGACATACAGCTACAATCCATTTAAAAATTAGTTCTGTTTATCTTGACTTTCTTGAAAACTCAACTGCCTCTTGAGACTACTTGAGATACTCACTTTTCTATACAGCCAGAGCAACAGTAGAGGATGGGGCCAGCAATTACCCCCATGTAGTAGGGCATAGTGTGCAGGCCCTCCTCCTGCAGCAACAAACCAGACAAAAGACACAGAGAAGCAAGCAGAACCCCCTCTCCAGCAAGCTCCAAGCACTCACACAGTTCTCTCACATAGCAACCTCACACAGCAACCCTCACACAATTCTCCCACACAGCAATCTCAGTTAATGCTCCCCAGCAGTTTAGGAAAAGCAAAAAGTGACACCACCTCACCAGCAGTTTTGTTTGCAAAATTTTGAATAGCAGCCACTCAGGTTTTCAAGTTATTAATTCTGCAAACAGTCTGCAGTTTAAATTTGCTGATTTTTTGGGGGGTGGGGGGGAATCATCAACATGCTGAAGTGCTACAGTCTCTAGCAAATGTTAACAATGATGATCATGCCTAAAATGCTCACTGCTTTTTTTCTATGAGACTTAAAACCTCATGTGTTTGTCTAAAGCACTGTCACTTTTATGAACTCATGTGTTATCATTTTTCACTTTAATTTCTCCTTATCAGGGCTTTAGTGTCACTTTCTGTCTTCTGTTATTGTGTATTCCTTCTATACATCACCTGCTACTGAGGTTTTTAGAATGACTTGCATTTACTGATTTTCCCATTACCCCAACCTTTGTTATTCCATATGCACTGTCCTTGTAACAGCTGCCTCCTAGAGATTATGGAAGGCTGAATACAATCAACATACTAAATCAGAGCTTTCTCTTGCACGTTTTCTTTTCTTGCTTGCTTGTCTTTCCTCAAAACTTTTTCTGTTAAACTTTTCTCTAAAGAGTATGAAACTGAACTTGAAATCCACACACACAAACAATACAGTGATGCCGTTTTTAGAGCCTAGAGTTTTGAGCACAATTGAATGACCTTAAATTCTCTTTTTGGTTGGCTGTACTAACCCAGTTAGCCAATTCAAAAACTAGTCATGAAAGGTTATCTAACATATAAGTAAGAGAATTCGCCCCATAGCTGCCAGGCAGTCCCTGAAACAATAATGCACAAATTGATCACACATTTAGTGTATACATTTTCTAATTCATTTTGAGATTTGTCACTTGCCATTGTGTGCAGGTGGGGGCTAAATATTCCTCATGGTCAGCATCAGATATGCATTAAAATGTCATAATTTAACAAGATATCACAAGTGTGCCTTATTTATCAGCATATCTAATTAGTGCAGTATCTATCACAAGCATTACCCCTGAAAGACTAAAACAAAATAATGTTTTTTAATATTCTGATTCCAAAAAGTGACAAAGGGTCTTCTCTAGTAGAAGTTACAAAATGTTCCTTGTGTAAATTTATCTTGAATTGCTTGGCCCCTATATTCAAAGTGAAACCAAAGTATAAGGGATTTTCTTTTCTTCATTCTTCTTTTAAAACTTGCTGATCATGTACAGGTCATTTCATTTTTTTCATATCCCTAAGCTTTATTTGTTTGTTTGTTTGGCTTTCATTGTTCCTGATGTCCATAATGATAAACCACTGAAATCTTGATATCGTAGGCTCCGGCAGCCCGCCGCATCGCGATGTGGCTGCCGGGGAGATTTTGCCCCCCCCCCCGGAGGGAGAGCAGACTGTTAGGCGCGCTTTTTGCGTGTCTGGGAGGGGCGGGGCTTCCGCGCTTGCTGGGAAGCCTCCGCTTTTTCCCTGCAGTCCTCTTCGGGTGCTTGGAAGGAGAGGGAGCGTGTGTCTTAGCTCCTGCTTGCACCTGAGGGGGATTAGGCCTGGCGGCTTGAGAGCGTCGAGGGAGGCCGTTGTTGCTGCGTTCGGCTTGAGAGCGGCGTGGGATCAGTCGGCTCACTGTCATCTGTTTGTATATGGGCTGCTGGCCTCGTGCTTCAGCCCAGTAGGCTGGTAGTGCTTTCCTATTAGGAAAGTGTAATTTAGAAATTAGGGCTGAGGCGATTTTGGGGGGAGGTTGCCTTTGTCGGAGCGGGAGTAGCAGAGTGAGGGAGATGACTTGCCCGACACAGGGCTTCAGGAAAGAAAATCAGGCAGACACGTGCAACTAGTGCCAAAAGGTGTATTAACATATATACACGACAAGTGCTCTCTTGTGCAGTCTATACAATATCACCTCCACGGACAAAGTGCTTCGCCTAACCACCATCTCACAGGGAGAGACCTGTGTGATGCACACACAGATCATATATAGTCCAAGCAGCCAATCCTGGCCGTGCTGACTCAGCAGATTGCATCACTTGGCTTCTGCCGGCTCAAGCCGGTCTGCTGATCAGGTCACTGTGACCTAGCCTGGCAGCTAGATCACCAGCTGTCATACTGTAGCTGTCAGACTGGGTTTATGTAGATTCTTGCTCCAACACACCTCCTAATCTATTTAAACCCAGTGCACCAAAACACTTTACACAGTTTACATACATGTCCACCAGCAACATTACAGTTCATATTTACGTAGCTCGGAACCCTTTCCGGAATTCGTTCAGGAACTCATCATGATTGTAAAACACATCATCGTGTTCCTGTTCAGCCAGCTCTTTCAGACGCTTGGCTTCAGCCTCCTTCTCCCTTGCCTCGCACTCTGCCACCCAGGCTTTCCATTTCTTAGCCTTTTCTTTTAACATTTCCTCTAATCCGGGTGGGTCTGGATTGACAGTCAGAGTGACATAGGGACACTTGTACCTAGCGGGACGTTGGCCTTTGGTGGACCTGGCAGACACCCGTGGCCCTGTGCTTGGACCAGCTTTGTCTTCTTCGGGTTGCTCTGTTCCCACCTCCTGGGCTGGTTGCTCTGCCCCTGTAATTGGGTGTTGAACCTCCTGACTCTCACACTTTACCTCCAGTTCCTGCATTTGAGGCTCTGCCTCCTGACTCTGCTCGTCAGGCTCTGTGCCAGCATTCGGCTCACCTTCTCCAGCCCCACTGGGTGCCACCTCCTGGGCTGGAGTTCTGGGCTGCGCTCCAACATCGTTATCGCTACTTGGCAGCAGGACAAATTGTTTCTGCAAGGAGTGCAACCTTGGCCAGCTGCTTTCTTCATTGAACTGGGCACTCTTACTAAGTGTTATCTTGCTTTTGCTATTGCAGAAACGATAACACCTGGCCCTTGGCTTGTAGCCCAGAAAAATTAGGCTCTCTGCCCGGACATCCCCCTCCCCGCTACTCGTGGAGTGGATGCCAACCCGAGCCCGTGACCCAAAGACTTTTAAAGAACTCAAATCTGGGGTCTTGTTCAACAGTAACCTGTAAGGCACATTTTTCACAGTATTACACCAAACCCTATTTTGCAAAAAAACAGCTGCATGTATGGTTTCTGCCCAATAGGTCATTGGCAGTTGTGCATCCTCTAACATGCAATACATCACATTCTGCAATACAGCCCCATGCCCATTTTCTCGGGGCGTTGCCGGGTTCGTCAGACGGTGGGCAATGCCCTTGTTCTCCAGCCAACGTTTCATCTGGTTAGATAAGAATTCCCCCCCTCTGTCGGTTTGTACAGCTAGGAGATTAACCCCTAATTGTCTCTCCACTGCTTTGACCCACTTGGTGAATGTCTTATACACCTCAGACTTATGCACCATGGTGAAAACCCACGCGTACCTCGTGTGGTCGTCGGTGGCCACCAAGCAGTATCTCCTCCCCGACAGACTCTTTGGCAATGGGCCAATAACGTCTAAATGGACTAGTTCCAGGGCTCGTGTGCTTTCCCTTGAGCTTTCTTTAGCAACAGCACACGCCTTGCTTTTGGTCTTCTTGCAGACCTGGCAATCCAAGTAACATTTGCAAGGATTTACTTTCAAACTAGGCACAAGCTCCAGGGTTTTCTTTAACGCCCTAAATCCGCAGTGCCCAAGTCTCCTATGGAGCAAATGTATACAATTATTGTGCACAGGCTCATTCGACACCTGAGCCACCTGGGCACAATCACTCTGGACCACATACAGTTTACCTTCCCTCTTTCCTGTCACAAGCAACTTTCCCCCACCTCCCAGGATTTTGCAGCAGGTTTTCTCAAATCTCACCTGGTATCCCTGGTCAAACAGTGTGCTAACACTCAACAGGTTAGACTGCAGTGAGGGTACATACAACACATTTTGCAACATACATTTCAGTGCAGGAAATTCCACATTGCCTGAGCAAACAGAATTGGCAGTGGTCCCATCAGCCAATCTCACATACTTATGCTCAGGACTGTCAATGTTTTTCAACAACTCCTTCTCGCAGCAGAGATGGCTCGTTGCCCCGGAGTCTAAAATCCAAGCAGACCCTGTGCTCTCTACTGCAGACGTGACCAGCCGGGTTGCTTCCTCACACGGGCTGGCGGTCCTCCGCTCTCGCCGCACACGCCCCCGCCTCTTCTCCCTCTCAGGGCAAGCTCGGAGCAGGTGCTGCGACGACCCGCATCCATAGCAGCGACGGACTGCAAACGCAGTCGGCTCCACTTCCTCCACCTTCGGACGCCTGCCAGCAGCAAAAGCTGGCTCATTCTTGGCTGTCTTCCCGGACACACCGATAACAGCACGCTGCCCGGCCGACACCCCCGGACAGCTCACGGCCGCAATTCTCTCTTGGAAGTCAAGCAGGTGGGCACAGACGTATTCCATGGTCAGGGTCGCTACGTCCACCGTCTCCAGAGAAGTTATCAGGGGAGTGTACTCAGGTGGCAACGACGACAGCAAAATGTACACTCTGTCGTCTGGAGCTACAGTCTTGCCTCTTGCCTCCAGCTCAACGAAACAGTCCGTTAGCCGTTTGATGTGATCTTTCACACACCCTCCAGCCGGCATAACGGTGCGGAACATCCTCCTTGTCAAGGCCATGAGGGAACCAGCAGTGGTGCTAACATGCACCGCACTCAACGCGTCCCAGGCAGCCTTGGGAGTGTCCTTCCCTCGCACATAAACCAGCTGGTCATCTCCTATAGATAGCACTATGTTGGCCAGTGCCTTATCCGATAACACAGTCTCGGCAGGAGATAAGTCAGCAGGGGGGTTACTCACGAACAGCCATTGCCCTTCACGCTTGAGGTAGTGTTGCATTCTCAGGCTCCACACCGCGTAGTTGGCTGAGGTGAGCTTCTCAACGGCTACTCCAAGCTGTTGCTGAGCCATCGTGCCGACTCCTCCTCACAGCTGGCTGCCGACGTCCCTCTGGCTCTCAAACAGAGAACGGTGGTGCTTCTGTGTCCTTCACCGGCGTTCCTCGCCTCCGGCTCTTTCCAAACTCACAGTCCGCTCAACTCTCAACTCTCTCCTCCGCGCAGCGGAACCGCCCTGGGCCCATAACCCTGTCGGAGCGGGAGTAGCAGAGTGAGGGAGATGACTTGCCCGACACAGGGCTTCAGGAAAGAAAATCAGGCAGACACGTGCAACTAGTGCCAAAAGGTGTATTAACATATATACACGACAAGTGCTCTCTTGTGCAGTCTATACAATATCACCTCCACGGACAAAGTGCTTCGCCTAACCACCATCTCACAGGGAGAGACCTGTGTGATGCACACACAGATCATATATAGTCCAAGCAGCCAATCCTGGCCGTGCTGACTCAGCAGATTGCATCACTTGGCTTCTGCCGGCTCAAGCCGGTCTGCTGATCAGGTCACTGTGACCTAGCCTGGCAGCTAGATCACCAGCTGTCATACTGTAGCTGTCAGACTGGGTTTATGTAGATTCTTGCTCCAACAGCCTTGATGCTAAGGGGCAACCATTGCCTCCCTGCCTTTCCTGCTTTTGGGGGCTGGGGGCTCCTGAGGCGATTTTGGGGGGAGGTTGCCTTGTTGCTAGGGGGAAACCATTGTCTCCCTGCCTTTCCTGCTGCTGGGGGCTCCCTTGCAGTGGCAGTGATAACCATTGGGCTATATAGATTTGTGACTAGTGGGAGAGGAGTGCGGCCATCTTGAGGGTGCCTGGGAGGTTGTCCTTTGCCTGGGTCTGGGTGGCCATTTTTGGTTCTTAGCAGCCATTTTAGGCGGGGTTCTTCTCCCTTCTTCTTGGCAGCCATTTTAGGTGTAGAGAGGTGGCGGCCATTTTATGTTCAAGTAAGGCAGCGGCCATTTTAGGTGCAGGAGTGGGCCCTCTTTCCTCCCTCCTTTTCTGGATGATAATTGTCTGGTGTGATAATTGGAGGCTCTGGTGGGGTTTTCTTTTTGTAGCTCACCTTTGTGGATCAGAGTGATTGCTGGGGTTGCAGCAGTTCCTATTTTCTCTTAATTGGGATTTGGGCTGTGCTCTTTGGCAATCATGTCTGGGCGTAAAGGTGGTGGTAAATCAAAGGGGAAGAAGCCTGCTCCTAAGGCTCCTAGACCACCCCCAAAACGTCCTCCGCCCCCCTCGCCATCGGATGAGGAGGTGGAGGATGAGGTGAATGCAGTCATTTTTCAGAGACTGCAGGCCCTGGAGCAGGCATCAGGGTTTCCACCTTCTCAGATGCCTAAGAAAGGGCGGGTCCCTAAGCGGGCTTTGCAAGCGGATATATTGACCCATTTGTCTATTTTGGAAGGCAGGTCGTCTACATCTTCGACTGGAGGAGCTGCAGGGCTTGTTGGCTCCGATGTGGGAGCAGGTCCGTTGTCTGGGGTACTCGGTGCCGGGTCTGCGTTGGTGCCAGCTCTGCCTCATGGTAAGTCGGGGGATAATTCGCTGCCTTACACTGGGCCTGTGTGGCCCTGGGGGGTTTGGGGATCTGCGGCTCTTAATGGGGCAGTGGCTACACCGGGTAGTGCTGGGGCTCCTTCATCTTTAGGTTTGGGGCAGCAGGGCAACTGGATGTGGTCACAGGGCCAGTTTGGTCCATTCGGAAATTGGCCTGGGACTGGGCAGCAGCGGGGCCGTCGAGTGGATGGGGTTTCCCATCTCCTTGCGGGGTGGTCCCCTTTGGGGCTATGCCCTTTGGTGAGGTGGCCATGCCCTTGGGGGATCACTTGCTGCCTGCCACGAAGGAAAAAATCCCTCTTATTTAGGGAATTGGAAAAGAAGGACAAGGAGGAGTTGGATGATAAAGAGAAGGAGAAGCTGAAGAAAAGGAAGGTTGATAGGACCTGGGCCAATTGGCTTCCGGGGTTTTTCATATATGCGGGAGTGATAGCGCGTGCGCAGCCCTGGCGGGCCGCTGCGTTGATTCAATATATGGACATCATATACAAGGGGTATACGATGTTCAGCGGCCCGGCCTGGATCCAATACGACCAGGAGTTCAGGATGAGGGCTGCTTTGTACCCTTCACTCCCTTGGGATCGGATTCACCAGCAGTTGTGGCTGCAGGTTATGTCACCTGCTCGGCCCAATTTGGGGGACTGATCTGACAGTGGTCACCTTGTATCCAAGAATTCCTCTTCTCCCTCCAGTGCATCAGTATCCTCCCGCAGTGCTGCGGGGCAGGCGGTTCAGCCCCGCTTGCTATGCTGGGAGTTTGGGGCCC
Source organism: Heteronotia binoei (assembly GCF_032191835.1). Lineage (NCBI taxonomy): Eukaryota > Metazoa > Chordata > Lepidosauria > Squamata > Gekkonidae > Heteronotia > Heteronotia binoei. The sequence goes on from NC_083225.1 coordinate 63,278,264, forward strand.
AGGGGTCGTGCAGTCGTAAAGCTTGCCAGTTCAGGCACAAATGCCCCCTGTGCACTGGCCCACACTCTTTCAACAACTGCCCGAGAGTCTGGCCGCGCAAGGGTCAGAAAGGATCAGGGGGGGGCCCTTCTCAATCTGGAGAAAGGCCTCAGCCCAATGAAGGTGGGTCCTCTTGAGGAATGGCTTCGCAGGTACCCACATAAGGGGGACAGTTTATATTTGTTAAAAGTTTTAGTTTCAGGTAGGGATGTTAAGTTATCAGGGGTTAGGGTAGCTCTGAGGTTGCGAAGGGTTGTTGTTCTGCCATTTTGAGGGTAGCCCTCTGGCAAGACATCAATTTTGGGGTTATTTGGAGTGAGGTTTTGTAGCCATTTCTTAGAATCGGCGTGGCCTCTACGGCTGCTGCCCTGGGTTATCCTACTTCGTCCATTCAGCCTTGGCCGTTGGTGGTCTCAGGCTTACAAAAGTGCTATTCACCCTTTGCTCCGCTGGTAGTTGTTTATTAGGAGCGGGGGGATAGTTTAAGTTTGGGTTTTATAACGTGTCTGTTTTTCCTTTTAGATGCTGTTGTTCCTGACCGGAGGAGCAGAGTTCTCATCTGCGGGCACAGTCAAGCTCGGAGAACTGCTGTTGGCTCTCAGCTGGGGCTCAGCAAATATGTTACGGTTGAATGGCGGGGGCGCAGGGGTCTTCGGTGGCCTGGCTTGCTCCCCCCCTTTTTTATTTCATGGGTGTTTGGGCCCTCCTCCGCAGGTATTAATTGTTCACCTGGGAGGGAATGATCTCGGGCTGCTTAAAGGCAAGGCTTTGATCTTGCAGGCCCGAGACGATTTCAAGTACATAAGGAACAGATGGCCTGGTACCATTATAGTTTGGTCGGCCATGATTCCGCACTTGGTGTGGTGCAGTGCTTGGAATCCAGCTGGGTTAGAAAGGGCTCGTTACAGAGCGAATAAGGAGATTCGCAAGGTTTTGGAGGGTGGTTGGGCCACTATTTGCCCCATCCAGATATTTCCAAGGAATGTCCTGACCTCTACAGAGGGGATGGGGTACATCTCTCAGAAAAGGGTAATATGCTTTTCCTGAGGGATTTGCGGCAAGGGCTTGTGTTGGCGTTGGGCCTTTTGGTGGGTGCTAAGCCCTAAGTAGAGACTTGGCCTTAGTTGTGGCAGGTTTTACGGGGTTTATGGCACCATGCGGCCTGGGGAGGACCGGTTAGCCTCCCCCGTTTGGGGAGTTAGGAGTCTGGCAGAATCAACCTTTGGTGTGGCCCGAGGTGTGTGAATGCAGACTGTCCTGGAGACTCGATTGGATGGGTGCCTTTCTCTGAAACTCGCGTCTGGTGTCTGGGCCCTCCGGTGCGAGCCTCCCTGCTGGGCCTGCCTGACGGGAGCTGTGACACACAGCTCCGGCCAGGGGGGCGGGTCTCTCACCCGCTGAAAAAGGCAGGGGAGTGGTCTGAGAAGACCCCTGGCCCTGACTTGGCCGCAGTTCGGTTGCCCTTGCCATTTGCAGCGTTAATCAATAAAATTGGCCCATATTTTCACCAATATAATTGTGTCCGCCTCTTTATTCCGACTTGGGGGGGGGGGCAATATAATATGTGTAGTTTTAGCCAGATTCTTTTGGGGTGGTATTTTTCACCAGTTTGATTCAAAACACCATTCTAGAAAGGGGATTGATATAATTATAGAGAGACTGTTTTGCAGTTTTATTAATGTACACATATGTACATCAGTTTTGTACATGGGCAGAAAGCTACAACTGAGCTGAAAGACTTTGCACCCTATCAATGATTCAGTTCTTCATTTTTTAAAAAATCTCCCATTTAAGATGGAGTGAAGAATGACTAGACCACATCACAGAGGAAAAGTTCAGAAAAATACAGGAATGGAATTGGGCAAATTCATTCATTCTTCTTTTTCACACCAGGTCTATTGTGTCCCCGAAGAGCAAGCTGATTGTTGCTGGACTTTCACTCCAGTACTTCAAGGCCTTCAATTCACTTTTGACTTCCTGTTATTCTGTCCAAAAAATTTGTATGTCAGCTCTCCAGAACTGTTCAAGGCAGATAACAACAATAAAATAAAAACAGACAACATGAACAATGAAAACAAATCATATCTAGAAAAAACAAATAAAATCCAACTCAGTAACATAAATCAAGCCAAGTCAAGCCAATAAAAATATGAATAGAAACAGCCAATAACAGCAAGACAGGGCGTAAAAGAACATAACAGAGTAGTGTAATACATTTTTTAAAGTCCTCTGGCTAGAGGAGGACTATAAGACAACTAAAAAAAATTGAACTCTCTTAGTTAAGAGTGTGCATAAAGAGAGATGAACTGCAAGCAAAGAGAATTACAAAGGCAAAGTTTTAACACTACCCCATCCCCCACCCCTCCAAAAGAAACCCCTATATCTGGTCTCCATATCCTTACATTTGCAGGTGCATGCACAAACAGCAGGGTATGAGAAGAATATCTCAACTAGCAAGTTGGACAGGAGGAGTGACAAGTAGAGATCCATAAGAAACTTGTAAGAGCAGCTATCCCATTCTCCCACCTTTGCATCCCACCTTCCCCTACTTATCTTACACTCATTCTCCTTCTTCCCACTCTTTTTTCTTCATGACTGTCACTTTCTCTCTTTCTGCCCTCCTACCCCATCATTCAGTCAGCTTCCACAGCAAGATGAGGTCTGAACTTGAGTCTCACAAACCGTACTCTGAAGCTTTAACCACTAGATCACACTGGCTTTCATAGGGTGGCTGCAGTTGAACAGTAACAAGCAACCAGGCCTTGTTGAGTCATGCAAGTCAGTAATATCAAGTCACCCAGGTTAAAGTTGCCAGTCTCCAGGAGAGACATGGAGATCCCCCAGAATTACAACTGAGTTCTAGATGACAGAGATCTGTCCCCCTGGAGAAAATGGCTGAGCTCTTTAACACTATATCCAGCTGAGGGCTCTCCCTTTCCCAAACCCTGCCCTCAGACTTCACTACAAATCTCCAGGAGTTTTCCAACCTGGAACTGGCAACTATATCCAGGCCTGGCCCCAGTGAGTTTGCCCTCAAAGGCCCAAATAGGCTTGGAAAGAGCCCTGCCCCACCCCCAACTTTTACTCACAAAAATTGAAGCCAGGAATGCTATGGTTGCCCAGCAGCAGCCATTAAGGGAATTCATTGTTAAAGCTACAGGAGCTCCTTTTACCCTTTTCATTTTTAATCCCATTTTTTTCTAAGATTTCATAATTTTTTTCTGCAAACCTGGAGTCCTTTTGGGGTTTTTAGAAAAATTTGTTTTGCCTGTTCACAACTCCAGTCATTGGATTTAAGTATCCAATATTTGGTCATCCTCACTATTACAATATAAGGTAGGAAAGCTGCAGTCTGCTGAGCTGTTTCATTATGATGTAGATCTCAGTTTACTCTCTATTTTTTTAGCAAACAAAAATATTTTTTATTAAAGTAGGCAAGAGTAAACAAAATATCAACAATCTTATCAGTCTTATTCCAAGGAGTATGAATACATGTATTACCATATAAAATAAAATCAGATGTGATAACTAAACAGTATCAAATAGATATGTTACAACTAAAGAAATCATAATGAACAACTAATAATGTAAATGGAGCATTCATGAAAAAAATACTAGGTATAAATTAAAAATTATTAAACTAAGAATTAAATGAAGAAATGAATAAGAATAAAATAAAGAACTAAATAAAAAGTTCCACTCCTGTGTCATAGCATTAAAAATTTTGTGCAAGAGGAAAAAAAAGAACATTAAGAATCTTCGTTAAAAACAAAGCAAAGACATTTGATAAGAATTATTGGGAGATATTTCCTGATTGAAGATATATTCTACAAAAGGGAACCATTTCACATTTGCTCTCTATTGTGATGTAACCTTCAGCAATACTTTCAACAGAACAAATACAGTAGGTTGATACTGTCTACTTCATGTGTAGACTGCAGGAAGACTTATAGGTTGCCAACTGACCAGGAGTCTGACCTTCTTCTCTTCCTTTAACATGAGCTGGATTTGCAGGGATCAGCTTCAACTCACTGATCTATGCTGACATATACCCACACTTATTGGAAGGTATCCAACCTTAGGCTGGAAATATTCCTCAGCCTAAGCATCCTTTCTCCAACTTTAGCTCTTTTATTGAAGATTCATCCTACAGTTCCTGCCTTCTTAGTGCAGTCAACTAAAAAGAAAGCTAACAGTTCACACTGTCATCATCACTGATACTCATACTGCTATTCATTTAAAACAGCAGGAGATCTTCTGGCATTGCCCATCCCTGCCACTGCTTCATGGGTTGGTGGGGGAAAATGGGATACCTGGCATTATGTGTACATAGAGCTTTGGGTCTGATGCGATGACCTTACCTTTGGTTTTGTACCAGAAGTGATGTTGAGCAATGTGTGATGCTAATGAGCCTGTCCCTGGCCCCCAATTTTTTCCTGCAAGGTTGCCAACTGCAGATGGCAATCTTGGTTTAAAAAAAAAAAAACCATTGTATCTATTTATTTCTTGGGGAAAAATTCTACAGTATTCACTGGAGAAAATTACTTCAAGTTTTCTTATTTTTATATCTTGGAGTAATATCACCATGGGAAGTGCAAAACTAAAAAAAAAGCAATAACAGATGAAACCTAGTAACAGAAATGTAATCAAATGCAAAATATGTCTTTTCAACATATAATCACTGCTGTAATTTCAGAACACTCAGCTACAAATCATTCTATAAAAACACACAGTAACATAAACATGCAACAACCATTCCACAAATATGGAATTCAATCACAGGTAAGGAATTGTGTACTAGTAAACACAAGGGCAAGTATTAATAATTGGAGGAGGGTGCAGGAGACATAAAACAGGCATTTTGAACAATATCTTCCTGCCTGCATTCACAGCCAAAGTTAGCAGACAAATATCCTGGTCTTTGGTGTGGTTTGGGGGAGGAGAAAGTATTTTTCTTGTAACTGAGGATTTGACAGTTAACTATGGGAAATCACCACAGGATTCAGCAACAATAACCCAAGTAGTGCCTAGGGTTGCCAAGTCCAATTCAAGAAATACTTGGGGACTTTGGGGGTGGAGCCATAAGCAAAGTTGTGACAAGCACAATTGAACCCCAAAGGGAGTTCTGGCCATCACATTTAAGGGGTCACATTCCTTTCTAATGCCTTCCCTACATTAGAAATAATGAAGGATTAGGAGCACCTTCTTTTGGGGCTCATAGAATTTCACTCCCTGGTCCAATCTTTTTGAAACTTGGAGAGCATTTTGAGGAGACTCATCAGATGCTATGCTGCAAATTTGGTACCTCTACCTCAAAAAAACCCTCCCCAGAGCCCCAGATACCACGGGATTAATTCTCCATTGTACCCTATGGCCCAGCAGACATTTCCCTCCCTCCCTCTCCCCACCCTGGTTCTGATGATCCTGAAGCTCCAGAGGGCCTCCAGACCGGGGATCCCCTGCTCCCACCTGGGGATTGGCACCTCTATTCACGAGTTGCTGAACGTCCAAGTTTTTCACAGTAACACAGGACAACCAAAGGTTCACGTTTACCTTCACACTATGCAAACGACCTCTGCAAAGATTGTGCAACAAATGGAGGGTCTGGGCTCCTTTCACAGCCATATTGTTCTGCCTCCACCCCCCCCCCCCACTCCCTTTCAGCCTGAAACACACAGACACACCATCCAAAGAGGAAAGCTTTCCAGGTAGAGACTGAAGCCTCCGGAGGTGGAAAGGCACATGATAGCTGTGAGGGCAGGGCTTCCCCCACCGGCCAGCTGACTGGGGGCAGGAAGGAGCCTGGGAAAGTGGGGGAACCCTCGCTTGGACCTGGGGATTAGCAAGCCTAGTAGTGCCATACCTGCCAACCCCATGGATTCGTTGTAATCCTACTTCTTGTCACAGTGGCACTTGGAGGTAATTCCCTAGATCAAATCAAGCCCTTACAGCAGTTCAGAGAAAAGTGGACCACTTCCTACTTTTTAGGTCCCTAGCTGATAGTGATATACCTAAAAATAAGTCACCAAACTTATCAAATGACAAAAAGTGTCCAAATTGGCAGCATTTTTTGTGCTTGAGACCCTGACCAAATGGCTCCTATTCTGATTGGTCTTGGATGGGATTTTGTATGATTGTATACTGTGTAGAAATAATATAACCACATAGCCTGGCCCTATGAGCTGGCTTTTCTGCATGTGATTAGCAGTCTCTACAAGCCAGAAAGTAGAAAGACAAATTGTGAGCAATAAAGCTTGCAGCACAAGCATTAGCGGTACAAAAATCTTTAGAATAGTATACATGAATCAGGGTTCCCCAGGGTTCACATGTTAATACCTTTAACACAAAGCCACACTCACAAATGTTCTACAGTATGGGAAAAATCTAAGAGGGGGAATATGTATTCAGTTTGAAAACCACAAAATCATTTCCTAAACTTGGAGGTGTTCCTCATCACCATGCCACCTACTAAAATGTCCCAAAGGAATTTATTGGTTTCTTTACTTCTGAATGTTTTTACTCAGTAGCGATATCTGGGTCATCACCAAATCCTCATAGAAATACTGTGCTCTTTGTATTTAATTTGATTCAGAATCTATGCATTCTGTGTTATTTTATTTCATTCAGCAGTTAGCACTGTGGCATGTTAGCAATGGTGAACCATATGTCATTTAAAGAGGAAAGCTATCATTATATGTCTTGTGTATCAAGGTGACCCAGAAACTTATGAAAAATATCTCTGAACACTCGCATGTACCTATTGCTGTGATAGGAGTATTGATTTATGCAGTAAGCTTGTGGAAGAACATCACAGAGTGAGAAGGAAGATGATTACTATGCTGCTGTGTGATCTGCCTGAGAGAAATAGGCGAATGCACAGTTGTGAAACTGTTGCTTAAAGGTAGAAGGATGGTTTTCATCCTTTCTGATATTGATGTGTTAACTAAAGTTCTCTTTTTAAAGTACCAATTTGTTCTATCCTGACCTGGTAAGGTTTAAAGTGTTGGCAGTATTATGGCTATAACATCACAGGCCCATTAGAAAAACTACATTTTCACCCTCTAACATCGAATTTTGCTTGAGTGGGCATTTGCATGCATGACTCTTGCAACTGTATTATTGTTACATAAGTAGGGATTACCCATTCCTCATTTCACCCTTCATTTTATTATAAACCAGGCTTTCATTCTAACAGTTATGACTTTCATCTTTTTTCTCCCTGCCTCCTCAGTAATCAAATTTAATATAAAAGGAAAAAATCGGGCACTATTATTTAAAAAAAACAAACAACACAGGGTTACTATGGTAGCCAAAAGTAATCTTGGTTTACCCCCTAAAGGAACAATAAAAGATGAGTGGCACAGAATTCTTATCAACTGCAGGGAAAGTAATCAGAAGGAATCAATCTGCATGAGAAATGGAGAGTTACTTACAGACAAATCTCTCTGCAAAAAAGGTCATCAATTTATCTACTTAAAAATACTGTGTCTGCTTGCAGTGGTAATTTTATGGTAGAATTTGAAGGGTTTTTAATAATAATAATAATAATAATAATAATAATAATAATAATAATAATAATAATAATAATAATAATAATAAATTTTATTTCTATCCCGCCCTCCCCACCTCGGCAGGCTCAGGGCGGCTAACAACATTTTTAAAATATACAAATGATTTTAGTATGCAGATGTTTATTATTCAATGGCCGCCATTGTGCTGGGAGGGTGAAAAGAAGGTACCTCATATATCTCAAGAGGCTTGAAGGAAAGGGCTGTAAGGTTCTCTGTATGATTCCTGTGCTGCAGGGGTGAATTTTGAATATCCCACCCCTGATATTTATGTCCACAAATCTGTTTCAACATTGTTTCTCCCTTGTGCAAATTGAACCCATGATTCTTAATTCTGAAGCCATTATTTCCTCACATCAAATTTTCCTCATTAAATTATGCACTTTTCAGCATTACTTATGCATAAATAAACCTGCAAAATACATTATGCATATATTATATGTATATTGTGTGCATAAATACTGTATATAGTGCCAATAACAATATGCAATATCCTCAAAACCTAATGACTATAAAATCAATAGTGAAAAGTGAAGACTCCAAAATGCTGACAAATATATAAACAAATATTAAAAGAAACAAAATACATACAATTTGAGCTGCTATCATTTACAGTTGTCCCTGTTGCTGGAGGCTGATTAGTCAAAAATTTATCGTCCTCTCCAACCAAATCCCCAAACCAGTGGCAAGGACATTACCTGCTAGTCTCCAGGTGCAGTGTGTTGCTTGGCATAGGAATAAATGGATAAGATGTGAACCAACAACAATTTTTATTTATATCCCGCCCTCCCCGCCGAAGCAGGCTCAGGGCGGCTAACAACAAAATTCCATACATTAGTTATACAAATAATTACACAAAAATTACATTAACAATTTAATTAAAATCTATTAAAATTCTAAAATTGATAAAAGTATGCTGGTGCTATTTACAAAGGCGAATTCTTTAGCAGTTACCCTCTTGGTCGGTGAAGGCCAATCGAAAGAGGATAGTCTTGCAGGCCCTGCGGAACTGTTCAAGATCCCGCAGGGCCCGCGTTTCCTCTGGAAGTTGGTTCCATAGGCATGGAGCCATAGTAGAGAAAGCCCGGTCGCGGGTGCTTTGTAGCTTCACCTCTTTTGGCCCAGGAATAGTCAGCAGGTTTTTCCCAGCTGACCTCAGTGCTCTCTGGGGTAAATATGGGGAGAGACGGTCCCTAAGGTAGGCAGGTCCTCGGCCATATAGGGCTTTAAAGGTAATAACCAGCACTTTGTAGCGAATCCGGTATACAACTGGCAGCCAGTGCAGCTCGCGCAGCCCCGGCCGTATGTGCTCCCACTTTGGGAGCCCCAACAGCAATCTAGCTGCCGTGTTCTGCACCAGCTGCAGTTTCTGGGTTCGGTACAAAGGCAGCCCCATGTAGAGGGCATTACAGTAGTCCAGTCTCAAGGTGACCGCTGCATGAATCACTGTTGCCAGATCCAGTGGACCCTATTATTTTTAAAGGGGGAAACCTGACCCATGTACTTTGGATAAGGAGCAGGTTTAACCGTCTGTGAAGTAGATTATTCAGAAAGAATGACACTATGAGTGGTTTCCCAGATACTGGTCTGACATTCACCACACACTACACCACACTGGCTCTCTATCTCTCAGATTATCCTCCTCTTGGATGGGGTTACACTCCCCTTGAAAAACCAGGTTTGCAGTTTGGGAATTCTACTCAAAACAGCAGTCATTTTAGAAGACCATGTAGCTGTGGTGGTTTGGATTGCATTTGCCCAGCTTTGGCTGGCGTGTCAACTGTGTCTGTTCCTGGGTCAGTCAGATTGAACCACATTGATCCAAGCCTTTGCTATATTTAGAGTGGACTATTGCAATGCAAGGGCTTTTCTTGAAGAGTGTTTGGAAGAAGCTTCAGTTAGTGCAGAAAGCTGTGGCTTAAACTGATGGTTGAGGACAGCAACTGAAAGCATATGATAGCAATATTACAGTAGTTTCACTGGCTACCAGCTCTTTCTCAAGTCCAATTTAATATACTGATTTCATCTGTTAAAGCCCAACACAGCCTGGGGCTGGGATATCTGAAGGACCATCTTCTCCCATATGTTCCTTCTTAGAAATTAAGATCACATTGAGATGCCCTCCTGACTCTCCCACCAATTAAACACTCATTTAGTGGGTTCAGAAGAGAGGTGCTTTTCCATGGTAGCCCCATGATTATGGAATGACCTCCACAGGGAGATGCATCTGGCCTCCTCATGGCATGTTGATGACCACCATGGCTGTGGTCACACTACAGGCTTGGAATATCAACAGGCCTTTCACATCTAATCGGGAGAGGACTGCCACCTTACACTGCTGAGAAATTACGACAACTATGGGATCACTGTTAGGAAGGAGAATCCCGCCTTTACTGTATATTGTATTTAAACAGCACCAAAAATGTTTCAAATTGTTTTAATTGTATTTTATTGCTTTTAATTGGTAATTGTAGATATTCCAGTTGAACTGACAGCTGCCCTGAGTCTGCTTGCAGAGAGGGCGGGATAAAAATTTAAATAAATAAATAAATAAAAGCTTTATTTAGGAGTGTATTTGATTTATTTAAGAGCCCTGTGGTGCAGAGTGGTAAGCTGTGGTGCAGAGTGGTAAGCTGCAGTACTGCAGTCCAAGTTCGATCCCAGTAGAAGCTGGGTTCAGGTAGCCAGCTCAAGGTTGACTCAGCCTTCCAAGGTTGATAAAATGAGTGCCCAGCTTGCTGGTGGTAAAAGTGTAGATGACTGGGGAAAGCAATGGCAAACCACTCCATTAAAAAAAGTCTGCCATGAAACATTGTGATGCGACGTCACCCCAGAGTTGTGTTATAGGCAGTGCTTTTAAGCCTCTTATTTTAATGGGAAATTTGCAAAGAGACTTGGTAGAGCGAATTTAGGAGTGAAGATCTTTTTTTTCAATAATACGGAGTTCAGGTTTTCAGCCAAGAAATAGACCAAGTAATTGTATCCTTTATAGTGTTTACTCAAAGTATGTAGCAAGAGGAGTCATACACACATATCTTTATACAATCAATCAAGAGTCTAAGAAAAATAGAGGTTATTGATAGAGGAATTCAAGGGTCATTGAAGCAGGTAATATTCACCTGATCCAGAAGAGGAGATGTCCGTCCAAAGGAAAAAACGCACGGAGAGGAACACGAATGACCAGCATAATGCGCCCTATAGACCCAATTACAGGAGTAACAGGTGGTACAGACGGCAAATGGTGCCCTACAGAATGCACACCGAGGTGGGTTTTTGACCCACACTTTATAGGGGTACGAGAATGGGGGTTGGTAGTTACCAAAGGGGCTTCGATGCTTCATAGATGGCTATCTTGGATCGCTATGTTGAGCAACTTCACACATTTCAGTAGGATTATAAACTTGGAGGGACTGCATGATTTGTTACCGGGTTTTGTCTGACACTTGGAAAAGGGATCAAAGGCTTTAAAGGTAGGATCAATCAAGTTATGCATTTGATTTTTATAGCAGCACGGGTTGATACATTTTTAAACCTGAAATTGCCACTGGAAACAATAGTAATGGGAGGTATCATGCCTTAACCTGGAGAAATGGTGTATATCCTACCATTCTACGAAGCAAAGCACTCTGCTAAGCTTTCCTCCTTCATTATGGACCAATTCAATGAATGTCAAAAATGGCATTTTTAATATAATGGCAGAATGTGCTCCCAACCTCCATTTCATCCAATAAATATGAAGGTGAGTATTCTAAAATTTACAGGCACACTGTAATGATAATTTCCATCTCTATCTAGTTCTGTGGCATCCACTTAGTATATTATCTTCTTGTCATGGCTGTCAGTGGCAGCATTGCTTCCTCCACAGTATCCCGTAGACTGCCTGTAAATAGCAATATAAACACTATAAACCCTCATTCAATATTTGAAATATCTGTCAAAATTGCAACATTTGTTTCATACTTGAAGCATAATGGAATTCTAGGCAAATTCTTATGTCCTCTTTTCCCCTACACAACCAACATTGTACTAAAAACTAGAATTCCTAAAAGGGGGGGGGGGTTCCCCTTCTGATTTTGGATAATTTTAGCAAAAAATATATGGATGTGCTCCTTTAAAACAATTTTTTTTAAATAGCAACTAAGTGGAAAACTAAGGTTTGCCCAAATCTTGAGAACCTGAAAGATAAAATGGAAGATTACACTATTATGGCAAAATGGAAGAATCATATAAATAAAAGATGGAATAGTGAATTTGAGAACAATCAGAGAGCTTTTTATGACTATTATAGGTAATGCTGCAAAAGGCAATATAATAAAGAACAAAATCATATAACTATAGTAAGCATTAGAATTATTGTTATTAATATTATTAATTAATGTTAATATTTTGTGTATGTTTTGTATATCTAATTTGTTATTATACAAATCTTAATTTTCATATGGAATACTATCTTTGGGGAGGGACAGTGGCTCAGTGGTAGAGCATCTGCTTGGTAAGCAGAAGGTCCCAGGTTCAATCCCTGGCATCTCCAAAAAAGGGTCCAGGCAAATAGGTGTGAAAAACCTCACCTTGAGACCCTGGAGAGCCACTGCCAGTCTGAGTAGACAATACTGACTTTGGGTCTGATTCAGTATAAGGGGTCTGATTCAGTATAAGGCAGCTTCATATGTCCATGTCCATATCTTGTTCTTTCTTTATTATTGCAAATCATGTCATCTTTAAATTATATACAAAGTTCAGAAAACTGCTTTTTTCTTGTCCATTTTTCTTCACAGCTTTCTAGATAGGGAATAACAAGAAATAGCATAGTCTATATAGTTAACAGTGATTTATTATGACTTTTCATGTCTTATATTTTTATATTGATGTTTGTCCTTTAAAATTGGTTTAAAAATGGTTTTTGTTTTTCTGTCTATTCTTTTCCTTAAACTTTTTATTCTGTATCACTATAAAATATTAAAAAAATAAAATTAAAAAATAAAAAGTCAGTAAAACCAGTAATTAAAAAAGGATTCTTGTTAAGTTATATCTTCATAAGCATCCACACAATTTGATTTTTACACTGAGTTTGAAATGTTCATTTCTGGAGTTCGCTGCATAGATTTTCTACATTCATGGTTATTGGCAGTCAGATGAGTAATGTTTACATCTTTGGACTCTGACCTCATGATTAGTTTATATTAATAGGAATAACAGACTTTGGTTTCCATGCATATATGTTATTCTCAGTGTCACTTGCTGTATGCAGGCGAATCTGCTAATGAACATGGATGGATCAGCCAATATGATGGCAGCATATAATGTTTTTGTGCAGTCTGATTATACTACATTTGCACAGGATGAATGACTCAAGATGAAGATTAGAATGAATGTTGGTCATCTGAGCCATTTCTCACAATACTTCCATGAACATCTCTAGATGGAGGATACACAATTGGAAATGATTTATACATACTTATGTATATTACTCTAATGAGGAACATCTGTAAAAATACATTGTGTAGCTTACTTTGCCATTTTAATAACAGGCATGAATTTTACTAATTAATTTAATTGGCACAGTATACTAAGCCTTAGAACAAAGAGATTCTTCATCCATTTATCCTTTAAATTAATTTCTCAAGAAAATACATTTATTTCATAAAAGTTCATCAGCATATTTCATACTAAATTGAAAAGACAATGCCATGTTTAAGCAGTACAAGAAACTGAATAATTATAATTTACAAATTAAAGTGCCATGCCATAGGCATGAAAATTCATTGTCTGTCTCTGTGTGTGTGTCCCTTTAGTCATAAAACTGAAGTCGTGGTGGTAATTTCTGGCATCCTGATTCATTCAGTCATCAGGACTGTACTGTACCAAGTATTGGCTGACACTCTGACCAATTTCCCACTCACCTTGTTTCAGTCTCGTGCTCCTTTTCCCTGCGGGACTGCTGCTGGATTTTGCACAGGCTGCCCCGAGCCACCAAGTTGCCCTAGCCGTTTTCAAGTTCCCTCCATGGCAGACAGAAAACGGTTTTCAGAGGATCCTGACTGCTGCAGAGAGAACTTGAAGAGAGGCGGAGCAACTTGCTGGTCCAGGGCAGTTTGTGCGAAATCCAGCAGCAGCCCCACAGAGAAGAGGAGAGTGAGAGCAATGTAAGATTAGTGGGAAATCAGTCTCTGTCTATCACCACTTCCCACCACCATTGAGTAATCACTCTGTCACCCACCCACTGCAGCCTTTCCCACATTCTTGCAGGATTAGCTTGCAATCTGTCTCTTCTGTACCATTGGCTGATTCTGCTCTCCCCCACCCACCGCCGGCCCTGTCAGGCAAGAACACTATTTTTTTTTTTAGTTTCCAAGTATTTTTTTATTTAAGGCAAGAACACTATCTGATGGCACTGACCTCTGAGGGAGACAGTTCTCTGCTGCGGGCTTACTTATCAGTACTGCCTTTCCTCAGGGCGCTATCTTCCTTCTTCTCATTTTTCTTTCTCTCCATCCTTTCGCCCCCTCTTTTTCCTACCCCTTTCTTCTGTTCTTTCTCTCATTCTTTCTCTGTATTTCAGACTTTTAATTTCATTCTGTCTGTTTACCTTTTTGCCTTTAATATACACACACAGTAGCAGTTAACATCTCTTCAACTGACAAGGAATGTTCGTTCACAGCAGGGAGGGGCCACTTCAGAAGGAGCAAAAGGAAGACTTGCAGAGGGTTTCTTCACAGTGTCAGCTGCTTGATGCTACCAACCATTTCCTCTCAGGGAACCATTGTTACCAAGCTCCAGGTGCCTGGTGTCCCTCCCCCCCACACTCTGTGAAGAAAGACTGTCCTTTTCCCATGTAGAGGCTGCTGGGTTGCCAATTCCAGGTTAGGAAATTCTAGATGGCAGAGATCACCTCCCCCTGAGGGGGTTGGAATTAATGCCTTCACTTGGATGGGTGGGAAGACAGCAAGGCTGGGGGGCTGGGCACTTGCCCAGATGTCTTTAGTGCTACCTTTCCAGGTTTGTGGGAACTTCCTGAAAGAGAGGCCTTTCCTCCTGAGGAACCACTGTTGCCAACCTCCAGGTGAGGGCTGGAGATCATTCAGAATTACAACTGGTATCCAATTCTTGCTGTGGAAGCTGACTGGGTGATTTTGGACTAGTCACACACTTCCAGCCTAACCTGCCTTACAGGGTTGTTGTTCAGATCACACGGAGGACAGTAGAATGATGTATGTTTTTGTTCCCTCACACACACTGTGAAGAAAGACTATTATTTTCATATGTAGAGGCTGCAGAGAGGGGGAAGGCTATGGAAACTTGAAGTCAGAGGGGCAGGTAAATGGAGATAGGGTTGCCAACTCCAGGTTAGGAAATTCCTGGAGATTTAAGGGGTTGTGCTTGGAGAGGGTGGGGTTTGAAGAGGGATTGGACCTCAGGCAGGTATGATGCCATTTCCTCCTGAAGAAGCACTGGAGATCACAATTGCTCTCTAGATGGCAGAAATCAGCTCCCCTTGAGGTGGAGCGGGGAGTCAGTGCTTTCACTTGAGAAGACAGTGGGAAGATAGCAAGGGTGGAGGGTGCTTGCCCAGAGTCTCTTTCTAGAGCCCATTGTATTTTTTCATCACAACGGGGCTTACTCCTAGTATACACACACAGAGAGAGCTGGTACTTCCTTTTTTAATTCATGCTCACTACATTCAAGAATTTTATACACTGCTGGTACTTTTTAAATTCATATTAGACTCCACTACATTCCAGAATTACATTTTTTTACATCTGTGCCTTAAAATGATACCGAACAAAGAGATTCCTCACTCATTGTCATTTAACTTTCTCATTTCTTTTTTATCTGTACAGCAGGGACTATACACAGCAATAAGAATAACAACTCAGTCATTTCAAACACTTTTAATTCCCATTACTCTCCGTGGGAGATTTGATTGTGTGTTTCACATATCTTTGGAAACAGCAAGAATTAAGTGTTTATCAGTACAGTATTATTACTAAGCAGAGTGTCACCTTGACTGAATATTGACTGAATCATGCTCAGTATTAATAGTTTGAAACAGTGGCTTGGTTCCAGAAATATGTAAGCACAAATTAAACAGACTTATATCAGTTCCACTTGCATCAGGTCTTTTGTAACATCTACTTACCACTTCCTTTCCTTTCCTTGGTCACACCTTGGTTTGGGTTATGATCAGGAGGTACTTCAGTTGCCTTCTAACCCTACAACTTCATAATTTTTAAGTGACTCGAATGTGAAATACCATTAAGGAG
Organism: Heteronotia binoei; assembly: GCF_032191835.1. Classification (NCBI taxonomy): domain Eukaryota; kingdom Metazoa; phylum Chordata; class Lepidosauria; order Squamata; family Gekkonidae; genus Heteronotia; species Heteronotia binoei. The sequence goes on from NC_083225.1 coordinate 63,294,132, forward strand.
ATGGGGCACATGACATTATTCAAGTGGCACATCTGAGTACTTTTTCACATTTAATTGTCTTTATCAATGCTTATCATGAACACAACATAATATATTTATGTTTCTATAAAACATAAGCTAAAGCAAATGTGTTTCCTTATAGGTTGAGAAATTTTGCAATACAAAACTATACCTAGAAATTGGTACTTATGGTAATCATGTCTTTTAAAAAAAGTTTTGTCAGAACAATACCACACATTGATATAATTCCTTGGAAAGAACTGTAGCTAATTTCTCCATATGATTACCTTCATATCAGCAAGCCAGCAGGGAGATAATTATCCATGAAAAGATAAGTAGACTTTTATATTTGCTGAAGTAAGGTTTAGCCTTTTCCCCCTAATTGCATCAAACACTCAGGTGTGGAGTTCAAGAAAAGGGTGAGGAATAGTGAAACTTTTTTTTTGCTACAGTAGAGACATTCTGAAGCAAAATGATAGCTGAATTTACAAAACTACACTGTTGAGCTTTACTACAAGGAACAAAGTATTGAATATTATTCTTAATGCTAAACATGTGTCCATACATTCTTTATTGTGTAAATTGCTATAGCCTTGGTGACTGGCTAATACATATGTATTGGGGGGAGAAGAACTCACAAAAATTTTCTCTCATATTTTATAGGTTACAGTAATGACAATTCGGCCCCGCCCTAGCCGCGCCGCAATGCAGCTGCGCGCCGCGGGGCCGTGCTTTGCAGCCCTGGAGGATTGGAGGCAGCTTTCCCGGGCATCCGGGGACTTTGTTGGGGCGGGGGCTGAGGCTTTAAGAAGCCTCGGCTCCTCCCTCCCGCACGCAGTTCGTGGAGTCGTTTGCCCGCCCGCCCACCCTGCAGCAGTACAGGATTATGCCGGTCGCCTTATTAGGGGCCAGGTAGGAATTTTTTCACATCACCTAATTGGCCTTTGGTGGTGTGTTTTTCGCCTACCTTGTACTGCCAGTAGTGGTGTGGTTTGTTAGGTAGCTAATTTGGCCACTTTGCGGCATTTTCAAGGAATTCTGACCTTGCTGGTGAGCACCCTGGCCTGGGCACCTGTTGTGCATGCGATCCGTAGGAAAGACAGATGGGCTTCACGGCTCAATGTCCTGGAATACGGATCGGGTCCATGCCTCCCTTTGATCGCTCCCCCCCTTTCTGGTGATCGAGGCGGGGGTAAGGGGAAGGCATGTTTGGTCTGCCACCCGGATATAGCCACATTGGCATGGCTAGGACCGGGTGTTGGGTGCCTCGCCCTTGTAGGACTTGGCGGGGTCAGGTGTGACCCCAGGGCTCGTCCTCTCCTTCACCTTGCCTAGTTTGTGTTTATTTCAATAAAGTGGCCCATTTCCCAAAAGTTATGTGTCTGCCTCTTTATTCCGCCTGGGGGTGCAAGGTGGTATATTTCCATTGCTGCTCAGTTAGCACATTCCTAGTGTTTGCCTGACCATACAAACAGGCTCCATTATGCAGTTGCCCTGAGTATTAGGGATGGGCACGAACCACAAGAATGTGGTTCAGTTGATGAACTGGTTTGGTTGTGGGCTCAGCAAACTGCATTTAAAGGGACTTCAGTAAACTAATGTTTAACCTATATATGTTCTAAGTGGTACTAAAGAATGCAAGATTGGATAAGAGCAATATTTGGTTCAGAGAGTTTGGAAATAGTCTTGGCATTGTTTATTGATTTACAAGACACTGAAAAAAATCACCCCTGAATTTGTTGAACTCCATAAATCCCCCACTGTTTCAAACATATGAACAAAAGGCAGGGAAAATTGTGCTTCCTTTGCTCATAGTACATTTTTGATGTCTTTCAGTGTTTGAACATCTATCAGATAATTTAATCTTTAACTATGAAATAATTTTGCTGCAACAGAAAACATTGTGGTAACTTTATTGAACACAGTGGTGGTTACTTTGAAGCTCTGTATTTACCACACAATGTACTTGTTGGTTTCTTATATCCTAACTGCTCACTGAAATGAATATGAATCAAGATAAGACTGTTTTTACAGTATACTTTAGTGTTCCTTAGATTAGGATGTTATTAGCTGCTGCTGCTGAATTCTCACAGTAAGATATTTGACTGGTGAATGGTGTTCTACAATTAGGGATCTAGCCAAGTTCTTGGGAATTACAGAGGTATCTTCCAAAGGCTAGGGAGGAATATAAGCCTACTAAATAATTAAAAAAAATAAAAAATAAAAAGTTCCCTCTAAGATGTGGAGTCTTGTGAGTAAAAATTCTACTTTGTGAGCTACTGGCATGTAAGTTGTGAGCTACTGCATACATAAGTTTGCTCTGGCACCATTTTTCCTGAGCTAAGACAAAAATGTGTGAGCTGGAAGCTTAAAAGAGAACTAGCTCACACAAACTTAACTTAGAGGGAACACTGGAGATTCTTGCTGCTCCAAGAAACACTGTCTCCTGATTCCAAGCTGGTCTTATTTGATCAATTCCCAAAATGTCCAAGTGTTTATTGAGACTTCTAGGCACTGCTTCAAGGGCTCCAATGACTGGCACAATGGTAACCTTCTTCTCCCAGAGGTGCTCTTGATCTATTTGTAGATCTTGGTATTTTGTGATCTTTTCTTGTCCTTTCTATTCTATTCTGCTGTCTCCTGAGTTTGCAATGTCAATTATTCAAACTTTTTTTCTACAATTGTGATATCACAGGTGTTATGCTCCCAGTGGTCATCTATTTGTAACTGAAACTCTCAAAGAATCTTTGTTTCATCATTCTCTATGACCTTGTTTGTTTGTGCTCCCATAAATTTCTCACTGATGGTAAGCCATACTTCTTGCAAAGATTCCAGTGCAACATAGCTGCGACTCTATCATGACATTTTTTATTGTTGCTTTGAGCAATTTTACTGCAGGCATTTACCATGTGATCAAATGTTTCATCCATTTTGCAAAGTCAACATTTGCTGTTATCACTGGTGTTCTGAATCTTGGCTTTCATATGTCTGCTTTTGTACAGCTAGAATGAGATCTTCAGTTTGTTTGTTTTTTTCAAGTACCCATTTTGGAGCCATTTCCATGTGCTCCATATTATCAACTTTATTCTCTATGTCTTTCAAATATTGCCCATCCAAGTTATTTCAATCTTTCGGTAATCTTCTTTGGTTTCTGTGACTTTAAGTAAGTATGGCTTGTATACTTCAACTAGAAGCTTTCCTTTGCTTTTTGGTGTAGTCAGTCAGTGCTCATTTTTCTTCTTCAACTGCTTGCTTAACTTACAGGAGACCATTTCCATCTAATTTTCTTGGTAAGTGAAGATGATCACCATTATTTCTAGAGTATAATAAATAATGCATCAGCATTATCTTGTGAGCTTTATGATTTATTTCTTTTAATTCTTCTTATTTCTAATCACATCTATTCACCTTAAAACTGAGATCTCCTATGTGTTAATTACATTTACTGTGTTGCCTCCATTTATTTTTGTTTGCAATATGTTTTAAACTTTTTGGTATTTTTCTTAACACAAGTATGTTTGATGTTGTCAGCAACCAAAACTCCAGGATATTGTAGTTTTCTTCAAAGTCTAGTGTTTTGATGCAGTTGTTTTGCATCTTGATTTCTTTTTGTTCAACAATCTTTCCTGTATTCAGTGCCAAAGCTGCACACTTGTCAAGGTCAAATCCCAATGCTGTGTCTATTCTGAATATTAAAAGTGTATTTAGTAAAGAATCAATCTCTGATGATGACTTTCCATATATTTTCAAGTCATCTATATACAATAAGTTTGAAATCTTTAGGCCTGTCTTTGAATGCTGATATCATAGGCCTATTTTGTTGAGCGTGATTGTGAATGGTATTACGGCAATGACAAAGAGCAGGTGAAAGTGAGTCTCCTTGGAAATTTCCTCATTTGATATTAACTGTTTCAGATTCTTCTTCATTTAATATCAGCCTGTTGTTCTCTTTATGCATGGCAGTTGACCTGTGAGATACCCCATGCTATTTAAGAGCAATACAAAGCCACATCTCTGTGAGGCAAAATGCTGGACTAGATGGACAACTGGTCTGATCCAGCAGTGCTATTCTTATAGTCTTATGTTATCATGAGGTATGGACTGCAATGTTACCAGTATGTGAATAAAACTTATATTTACCTTTCTTTTCTACCTAATACCAAGGATGCTGTTGATGTCCTGGTGCTTGGAGTCAGTAATAGGGGTGTGCATTCGGTTTGGCCAAACCAAATCAGCCGCCGAATCATCACTGATTCGGCTGTATATGGAATCACCTGCAGCCGATTCCAATTGGGGCCCATTATGCGGGAGTCGAGTACGGCTCCCCGTATACTTCCGTATATATATTCGGAAGTATACGGAATTCAATGCAAAAGGCGGGAAAGGGGCTTCTGCAGCCTCAGGGAAGCTGCTTGCCTCCTTTCCCGCCTTTGGTAGCCTTTTCCCGCCTCTCCCATAGCCTCCTTGGGATCAGGGAGGGGGGGAGGGGAAAGAGGAGCCCCAGCAGCCAATCCAAAGCATGCATTTGCAAAATACATTGCAAATGCATGCTTTGAAGGGCTTTTGTGTAGCTGATCCTCCAGCCATCAGCAACAATGTTGTTCTTTTGTCTGGCCAATCACAGAGCAGTGCTGCTGTGTTGGTGTGAGAGATTGTGCTCTGCTGCTGGCTGGCCCTTGGCCTCAGCTGCTGCTGCTCTCTCTCTCAGCCTTACCAGACTTCCCTGGAGTAGAGAAGACAAGGTAAGACAGTCTTGGGGTTCTTGTTTTTATTTTAGTTGGTAAAAGGACTTTTTAAGACTCAGAGTCCCTTTGCTTATCCAGATTTGGATGGTGGTGGTGGGTAGCTTATTTGGGGTTAGGGGTTTCTGCTTGGAGAGGGGGCCTGGCAAGGGGGGGGGTTGACAATTTGCCCATATTTACTTTAGTGAGAGGACTTTTAAAAGTGCAGTATCCTTTCACTTTTCCTTATTTGGGTGGCTTGGATTTCTTGGGGTTAGGGTGAAGGGTTTTTTTGGGGGGGAGGGGTTGGTAAAGTTCCTGTATTGTTAAAAGTTAAGTTTTTTACTGTTTTAAAAGGCTTCTGTGTTTGATTTGTTGCTGCTGTGTTGTGCTGCTGTTGTTCTTTTTCCCCTCTGGTTGGGGGGGGTGCGCTGTTTGGCCTAATTTTCATTGTTTAAAAGGCCACTTTTAAAAAAAAAACAACAGTTGAGTTTCTTGGCCTTCTCCTGTTGTCCCTTTTCCTGATTCTGGTGGTTTTTTTTTGGGGGGGGGGAAGCTGGCACTTGAGTGAGAGACCCAGAACCAGCAGGCTTGTTGTGCTTGGCCAGCTCTCCCCGTGTTGTTTGGGGCAGGGCCGGAGAGCTGGCATCTGTAGATTGTGTGTTCTGTGGCAGGGAAGCTGGCACCTGGATGAGAGACCCAGAACCAGCAGGCTTGTTGTGCTTGTCCAGCTCTTCCCGTGTTGTTTGGGGCAGGGCTGGAGAGCTGGCATCTGGGTTTCCTGCAGCCAGGTCTGCAGAGCAGACCTTGAGCAGATTGTGTTTTGTGTGGCAGTGATGTTGGCAACTGGGTTTATATTGGTTCCAGGCCTGCAGGGTTCATAAAGTAGATAGAGGGATGTAGTGCATTTGGGTCCTATAGAGATTATCTAGTGTGAAGTTAGGTTTGGCTTTGGTGCCCCAGGAATTGGACCCCCTGGCCAATATTTTGGCCTTATGGGTTTTGTGTGGGACAGTGCCCTGAAGCTGCACAGCAGTTTGGGGGGCTCTCTTCAAAACCTCCTGCTCCCAGAGCCACTTTTCCCACAACAATTACAGTGAGGAAGTGGCTCTAATTGGTTTTTTTCTCACCATTGGGAGCAGTGTTCCTTTTGGGGTGTCCACAGATGGATGCAGTCTTTTTGGGCCAGGAGGGTTGCATGCTGGGGAGTCCCCCGAAGCTGTTCGGCAGTTTTGGGGCCTCTTCCTCAAACTCCCCTCTGGCCAGAGCCACTTTCCCCACAGCAATTATAGTGGTGGAAGTGGCTAATTGGGCTTTCCCCATCATTGTTGGCAATGGGCCTTTTGGAGAGCCCAAAGGCAGGGACCCCCTAGCCCAATCTTTTTGGGACTTGGGGTTTTGTAGGGGAGAGTCCCCTGCGGGTTCCCTGCAGTTTTGGGGCTCTCCCTTAAACCCCCTGCCCCCCAGTAGCCTCTAATTATGCCCTATGTTGCCATTGATTTCAATGGCCCATAGGGTATAATGGTGGAATAGGAACACCCTCTTTGGGTGCCCCTGGAATGGGACCCCCTGGCCCAATCTATTTGGGACTTGGGGGGGGGGGGTTGTAGGGGAGAGTCCTCTGCAGGTCCCCTGCAAATTTGGGGGCTCTCTCTCAAACCCCCTCCCCTCCAGGTGGCTTCAAATATACCCTATTTTGCCATTGATTTCAATGGCCCATAGGGTATAATGGGGCCGTATATTTGGAAATAGCCGTGCATCTACCGTATATGCGGCTATTACGACTATGGAATTCAGAAATATACAGGATTCTGAATCCCCCCCCCCCCGTATACTTCCGAATCCGTGTAATTTCGAATTACTTTTTTTTTTTTTGCACATCCCTAGTCAGTAACAGACTAGATGTGTGTGAACAAGTTGAAATTTAATCTGTATGAGACAGAGGTTCTCTGGGTTAGCAGAAAGGCAGACTAGGGACTCAGGATTTCTCCCATCCTGAATGGGGTTATACTCCCCTTGAAAAACTAGGTTTGGAGCTTTTCACCTTAGCAAAACAGGTGACTGATGTGGTACATGCCCAAGATTAGATTTTTGCAATGTATTCTACATGGGGCAGCCCTTAAAAATTGTTCAGAAGTTTGAAGGACCACCTACTGTCTTATGAACCCACCTGACCACAGCAGTCATCTTAGGTGTCCTGATTCTGGTGCCCCTACCTTCTCAGATCAGGCAGGTGGCAACTGTTGAGAGAGCTTTCACAATAGTGGCATCAAAATATTGGAACTCTCTCCCCAGGGAGATTTGCCCATCTCCTTCTCTTGCCATCTTCTGTCAAGCATTGATATTTCAAAATAATCAAGCGTTTGTTTTAAATCAAAGACTTTTTTTTTTTAAACTCCATGACTTGTTCCAAGGACTGAAACCTTGAAAGTAATACAGATCTCTACATTGCATAGTATCTTAAAGGTTACTTCAAAGGCAAGGTTACAGATAACTTCAAAAGAATAACATAAAGATGGAAATTGCATTGAAGGTTCAAAGGCTACTATCAACTATCTCTTTTGTTACTAGGGAATGGAAACATCTCCTTTTCTCACACATTCTTTACTGTGATAAGACCTGTTGGTGAAAATCTGTGGGAGAGGCATTTTACATTACTATTACAAGGTTACTTACACCTCCTGAGACAGAAAGATTTATTATGCATCTACTGACAGAAAGAGGAAAAGAAAAGAGGGGGAAGGGGAGATGGAGAAAGTATGCATAAACCAACACTTAGAAATAACATGCTTGACAGGTGAAGACTCCCCCCCCCCTTGGCATTTTCACAGTGATCCCTCCCCCTCCCATGTTATTAATCTTTGTTTTAAGTTATGATTTTAACTTGCTTTAATGATTATTTTTTGTGTTTGTTTTAATGTTTTAAAGATAATATTTTAATTTGTTAGCCCCCTTGGTGGCCATATGGAAGCAGATAAGGCTACTTTATTTTTCTTTGTGGATACAAATAAATCAAATAAACCACAGTTTCACTAAACTACAGTTTTAATAAGGCTATGTAATCATATTGTGGTAACTTTACAAATAATTATATCTAAGAACAATATATTAATGTGTAAATATAAATATAAAATTGAGGAAAACATTCTTGAAAAATTTGAATGAAGCATTGTTTTATAGCTTTCTGTGGGTGGAATGTATAGCTTTACAGGGAATTTTTAAAGGGAATCCTGTTGATATTGCTTCTACATAGGGAAGTTTCAAATGCCTGAGAGGACTGCAAATAGAGGCAGATAATATAACAGGTGCTTAGAAACAGGCAAAGAAATATTAATCTGCATAATTATGTTGTTCCAAATGTAACCAAGTGAATAAAAGTAGCATTCCTTGATTATTAAAATGCAACACTACCAGACATCTGTTTGGCAAGGCTCTTGAGAATTGGCTAGTAGATATCTGCAAGTTGTGAAGCATTCACTCTTGCCTAAATTGTCACTGTCACATCATTAAAGGGTCTACTAGTCTACACACCAGCCAAGAAGCCTACAATATTGTTCAGGAGAAGAGAAATTGTGAGAAAAGTATGAAAGATACAGGAATGTTGTGTATAGATGATGTCCTTGTGATGCTTTGGAGGCAGGTGGAAGAGAAGGACTGGGGACTGATTTATTCAAGGGATGTCCTGTTGACCAACATAATGCAACATTTTGTATGCAATAAGTAGGGTTGCTGTAGTTAAGCCCCTCTGCTCAGCATGAGTACAGAGACAGGGTAGCTCAGAGCCCTGAGTCCACCTAGCAGCCAAACCCTATCAGGAGAGAGGTACTCACAATCAGGAATAAATTAATGTGCTTTATTTTAACAAGTTCCCTGCCTCTCTGTATAACTGCCGACCCCCAAAAGATGAGAGGGTACAGAGCTGAGTTGAGGTTATATGTAGCATTCTGATTCCCTAGAGCTGTAAGCCAGAGGTTATGGTCTCCCAGAGATTCCCCCTTGACTACCTACTAAAGACTGTGCATTATCGGTAGTCATCTGTAATGGACTGTATTACAACTCTAAGAAGTTAGCCAAAGACTGCCAGAAGTGGGAAGTTTTATTTCAGAGACTTATACAGAGTTATGCACAAGCTCAAGATGAATATTTCAACATATGTAGTAACAGGAAGGAAGATCACTGTCCCAGTCATCCCTCATCCCTGACCAGGCTTCACCATACTGAGCTAGTCAGGAAGCTAAGGAAAAGCCATTTTCAGAAGGAGGGTGGAAAAAGAATGACACATTTTCTTCCCAGCCACCATTACTGTAAAACAGCCACATCATGTCCACAGCTGCAATCACTTCATGCATGTGAAGAACTTTTGGTTCAGATAAAAGACAGGCACACCAATTGTGCCAGGAATTCATCAACAAGTAAATGTCTACCATCAAGACTTTGCAGCAAATAGGTATGTGCAAAAATAAATAAAATTTGGAAATATTCAGATTCGGAAATATACGGGGCAAAAATATTTGGAATACCGTATATTCCAGTATATGGAATACCAGTATTCGGAAATAGCCAAATATATGGGAGATCTACAGCGATTTCCGAATATACGGCCCTATTATACCCTATGGGCCATTGAACTCAAAGGCAACATAGGCTATATTGCAAGGGAGGGAGTTTGAGGGAGAGTCCCCAAATCTCCCCTACAAAAGCCCCAAGACCCAAAAATATTGGGCCAGGGGGTCCCATTCCAGGGGCATCCAAAGAGGGTGCCCCTATTCCACTATTATACCCTATGGGCCATTAAACTCAATGGCAACATAGGGCATAATCAAAGGTTGCTGGGTGGCAGGGGGGTTGGGGGAGAACCCCCAAAACTGCAGGGAACCTGCAGGGGACTCTCCCCTACAAAACCCCCAAATCTCAAAAAGATTGGGCCAGGGGGTCCCTGTCTGTGGGCTCCCCAAAAGGCCCATTGCTACCAATGCTGAGGAAAGCCCAATAAGCCACTTTCTCCACTACAAATGCTGTGGGAAAAGTGGCTCTGGCCAGAAGGGGGTTTGAGGAAGAGGCCCCAAAACAGCAGGGCAGGTTCAGGGGACTCTCCCATATGCAACCCCCCCCCCCCCGGCACAAAAAGACTGCACCCGTTTGTGGGCACCCCAAAAGGAACACTGTTCCCAATGGTGAGAAAAAGCCAATTAGAGCCACTTCCCCCACTGTAATTATCATGAGGAAAGTGGCTCTGGAGAGCAGGGGGTTTTGAGGAGAGCCACTCAAACTGCCATGCATCTTCAGGGCACTGTCCCACACAAAACCCACAAGGTCAAAAAAAAATTGGACCAGGGGGTCCAATTCCTGGTGCACCAAAGCCAAACCTAACTTCAAATCAGAGAATCTCCTTAAGACCTCAATGCACTAAATGTATCTATCTACTCTATGCACCCTGGCCCCAATATAAACTCAGTTGCCAACTTCAGTCCAACACAAAGCACAATCTGCTCAAGATCTGCTCTGCAGACCTGGCTGCAGCAAACCCAGATGCTAGCTCTCCAGCCCTGCCCCAAACAATGCGGGGAGAGTTGGCCAAGCACAACAAGCATGCTGGTTCTGGGTCCCTCACCCAGATGCCAGCTTCCCTGCCACAGAACACGCAGTCTACAGATGCCAGCTCTCCAGACCTGCTCCAAACAACACAACTCTCAAACAACAAAAGGCATGAACCACACCTAGCTCCACATCTGTATCTGATACAAAGCAAGAAGCATTTAGACTTACCTTGAGCGATGGACGGTTGGCTGGTCTAAGATCTTTGGCATAGGTACACCACAAGGAGGTGAGCCAGAGTTGCACCCCAATTGAGGAAGATCACTGAGAGGGCCTCAGATTGTGTGAGAGGAAGGGAACCATTCCTTCTCTCTCAGCTCAGCAGCAACACATCAGCCATCACTGTCCCAATTAGAGGGACCTCAGCATTGTTATGGCTGCTGGCTGCCTGTCATCATCACTGGCACCTCTCTCTTCCTTCCTACTGCCCCTGAAAAAAAATTAGGTTATCCTGGCTGGGTCTGTGGGTGCTGTCGGTTATAGTGGAGGCTACAAGGGCCCTTTCAGTATTATTAGGCATGTGTGGGTAGGGGCTGGGGAAATTTGGATTTCCTTGCAGATTTTAAATCAGCATTCAATTTTGGTTTGGGGATGGCATGAGGGGTGGGGGGCAGGGGTCCAATCAATTTGTGAGTGAGTTTTTGGGCTGTCTTTGGACTCTTTGTTTAGTGGGAGAGCGTTTTACAACCACCTTCCAAGCACAGACTAAGAGAGAATGCAGGCACAAGTAGGTGCTCACTTCAGTCACTCTCAAAGTCAACGTTTGGGGAGCCGAACAGAGGCAAGTTGACCTTCAAGAAGACCAACTGCTCAACTGTCCAGGGTTGCAGGCGATTGCGATGTGGGGAGACAATGTTGCCCATGTGAGAAAAAATGTGCTCGCTCTGCACGCTTGTCGATGGGCATGAGAGGTACACCTGGGCCATGGAGGAGATGGCCGGCCAGACTGCCTCCTTCCTGGTCCAGTAGTCCAAAGGAGATGTTTCCTGCAACTCATTGGCCTCTGAAAGATAGTCCCTCACCATCGCAGCACCCATCTCTGCTCTCAGGTGCCTACTGCTCCCAAAGGGGCCAACGAGCTGCCCAATGAGTGTCATCTCGGCACTCTTCTTGGCATGAGTCTGGTGGGAAATACTGCCTAGCTAGGGAGTTTGGGGATGAACAGCAGTGGAAGTGGCAGATGAGCTGCTTTCACCCCCCTCCTCCTCAGCTACTGGCATTGGGCCCGCCTTGACTCTGCAGCGCTCAACCTTCTGGGAGACTTTATCTCACCAGCGATCGAGCTCGTTGGCACACTCGGCGATCTGCCCTTAAGGCACGGGTCTAACATGGTTGCCATCATGTAGGCCTACTTCTGGGTGAGAGGCTGGAAGTGGGCCTCAAGCCTTCCTGCAGCCTAACAACCAGGGTGCGCACTGCTGGAAGAACGTCTGCACGGCCTTAAGCTGGCGCTAGAAATGAGGCCAGGTCCTCACGGGCCATGTGGACCATGGGGATGACCAGTGTGATGCTCGCTGTATCAGATGAGAGCATTTCTGTGTAGGTCTTGAAGGGCCCAAGAACCTCCACAGTTTGAGAAATGACCACCCAATCCTCTTGGGTGAGAGTTCTTTTCCCGAAAGACCCTCATCTCAGAGACAAAGGCATCCAGGGCTGCTCTCTGCTCCACCAAGTGTTCCAGCATGGCACAGGTGAAGTTCCAGTGTGTGCTGACATCACCAATCAGGTGGTGCCCTGGCACACCAGTCAGTGTCTGTTTCTCATGCAGCAGATACGAGTCTGTATTGCTGCGTGAGTAGTGGCTTGTGATGTACCAACACTTCTGGAGCAGAAGTCGGTGCTCATGGGTTGTGGCAAGATACTGGTGATCATTGCTTTTTATCTGGCCCAGTGCATCCTTAACCGTGAGTTGGAGAAGGTGGGCCACGCAATGACGGCGTTTTAGGTCTTTACACTGGACAGCCGCCTTGATGTCGGAGCCACCATCAGTCACCACAAAGCTCGTGGCGACATCCCTGCCCACCCAGCCCTCTAGCTGCTGTGAGAGGGTGGCTCTGAGAGTGTCCTCCATGTGTGGCGCGTTGACTGCTTCAACATGCAGCAAGGCCCAGCAGTAGCCAACCCGGCAGCCCTGGCCATGCCCTGAAGGACTGCTGGTGCCTGAAGGAACCAAAGAAGGGGTTGGTCCACCTCAACCAGCTTCTCCTCCAGCTCCTACATGCACTCTGCATTATCCTTGGGGTGATCGTTTTGGACAGAGCTCAGCTCCAAGGAGGACTGCTTTTGCTGCCCCTCCTCCAGCTGCTGAGGCAAAGCGACATCAGCTGGAGGAGGGACTGCCTGAGCAGCAGATCCTTGCTCAGTGCCAGCACCTAATGGCACCTCTGTTGGGGGAGCCCCAGCAGCAGCCTCAATGAAAGGCCCAAGGCGGGCCTCCTTCATCACACTCCGGCCAGAGGTCGGAGTGCTGGAAGGCGGCTGTGGAGTGGCCCTCCACCCCTCCACCCCTCTAGTTTTCTCCTTGGCCTTGCCCCCAGGGCCCCTCTTCTGCTGCCTGTCACTCATGTCACCCTTGGCCAGTCTCACACAACCTGAACTGAGAGTGGTTTTTTTTTTATAAACCTACCTCACTACACTAAACCAACATGTGGCCTAACTTCTTTTTAAAAACCCTCCCACCAAAATTCGGTGTTGTTGTTTTTGGTCCTAACCTGTCCTTTTTTGGGTTGGGGGTAGTAGTAGTCTGGTAAAATTTAGGAGACTAGGTGATCCTGTCTACCTGGCTACAGTTTTTAAAAGGCTACCTTGAGATGTAGGAAATCCTTTCTATATCCTCCTAGTTAAACTTCTCCTAACTAGATCCTGGGACAAACTAGACTTCCTTGCAAACTAGAAATCCGGTGTCCCCTACGACTGGCGACAAACCGTGGTTTACCCTATGGAAATCTAAGGATGCACCAGCCTTCAGTGGCTGAAGTAAGATATAGACAAATTGGCAACCCCCCACCTTCTCCCACCCCAGGCTCCCGTCCCCAGCAGAACCCCCTAACTCCAAATAAGCTACCCACCCAAATCTGGAAAAGTAAAGGGACTCTGAGTCTTAAAAAGTCCTTTTACTTCTTTTATCCTAACTAAAATAAAAACAAGAACCCCAACTCTTACCTTAGATGTCTTCTCCTGGCATGCCAGGCAAGGCTGAGACAGAGAGAGCAGCAGCAGCTGAAGCCAAGAGCCAGTGCAGCACAATCTCTCTCACACCAGCACAGCAGCAATGGAGTCCAGCCAGGCAGACTCCTTAAAAAGTTTCTCTGGCCCTACACAGACCAATTTCAAAAAATACCACTGCTCTGTGATTGGCCAGAGAACAGTGTTTACTTGGATACCCAAGTAAACAAAAGAACAACAATGTTGCTGATGGCTGGGGGATTAGCCCTGCAAAACATGCATTTGTAATGTATTTTGCAAATGCATGCTTTGGATTGGCTGCTGGGGCTCCTCTCCCCCTCCTTCCCTGATCCCAGGGAGGCTATGGGAGAGGCAGAAAATGGCTTCCAAAGGCGGGAAAGGAGGCAAGCAGCTTCCCTGAGGCTGTATAACCTCCTTTCCTGCCTTTTACATTGACATCCGAATACTTCCGAATACTGATTTGGCAGTATTCGACAGAGCTGTATATGGCTCCTGTTTAAAGACAGGGAATCTGATTCTGAAGTATACGGTGCCGTATACTTCCAAATCATGGGGTATTCAGGGATTTATTCAGTTCAGCTGAATTGAATGCACATCCCTAGCAGCTAACAGGCCACATCCATTGTTTTCCTTTCCTCTTTTTCATCTTGTTAAAGTTTCCTAGAGATGTCACAGGTAGTTAGCATTTGGACTCCAAATTCTCACATGATAACAGGATCCCAGACTTCATTGGTCCTCCCTGGGAACCAATCAGTAGGTCATAGATCAGTGCCCACTCCAATCAGAGTAACTTCCCAAGTGGTCATTGCCCCTTTCACCCTGATCAGGTTATGAGGGCTATCACTGCTGGTGATAGTAGAGGAAGTACCATCAGGAGAACAATGAACACTTCAATCCTGCTAATGTAAACATCTCTTTCTGATTTTACTTCTGTATATTCTTAGTTTTTTAATGATTGTGTGAATACTAGTGTAACTGTATGATTGTGCGATCTTTAATTCCAATAAAAACACCTTGAATTTTAGCAGTTCATCTCATATTTCATTGGGTCTTCTGGGAAAGTATGACTCCTTTAGATACAGCTCTTGCCATTTTCCTGTTAATTCTAATTTCCCAATTTGACCTCAGAAGCAATTGGCTAACACAGCAGCATGGGAACTGTGTAATTGGCAGCCAGCAGCACCTGTTAAGCTTTGGAGGGTCTGTATTGGTGCATCCAAGGCTGGCGAATTCTGCCTCCCATTGCTTGGAAGTTTGGTAAACATTCTGATTGACGGGAGACAGATTGTATGGAAATGTAACCATTCAGGAACCACCACAAACTGCTTGAAAGTTCATGGAAAGTTTGTGCTGGTTGACCTGCCACGAACTTCAGTTTGTAACCCATAAACTGGCCAAAATTCATCCTGATCTTTAGTTTGTGAGCCTGTTCATGCCCAGTGCTACTTAGCATTAATAAAAGCCACTGTCTATATTTGTTGAAGTTTTTTTTAAGCATATGGGTAATGTCTGATGTAATGTTTGATGCAAGAGAGGCTTTGTCACATTTCTTGAGGTCATCTATAGTGCAGAATACATTTATATAATTGTACCTAGGACTGTAAGAAGTATAATTTTTAAAGCTGGTTCACATGGATAAAAATTAAGTCTTGACAATTCTGACATATTTGCAAAATATGTGTGACTAGTATTGGTTTCGGGCTTCAATCAGGTGAATAGGAAAAACAAATAAGAAGTAGAAAAATGAACCAAGCTACATAATTTTTAGTAATGTGAAATACATCAATACCCTCCAATAAATGATAGACAACCAATGAGATCTGTGCTACTTGTGCAAAATACATATGGCAATTGGTTAGAAAGGCTATGTAAAACAGAATATAATATAAAATCAAAGAAACATCTAGTTAGCTTTAAGAATAACAGTTTTGTTTCATCCAGGTATTTGTACAATGACAGTTGTATGGCATAATTGTTGTATACTATAGTATTGCAGTGTTTATTGGAAGCACTCTGATTGCATCTTCTTGAGACTGAACTGTTAAAGGAAATAGACTTTAATGGGTGAAATTTTCCTTTCCTGAAGCATTTCTTCTTCTCATACAATATAAATCGGTGCCATTTTGAAGCAATTTTATAGCAATCAAAATGGTATCACGAAAGAGAACTAACGTAACACAGTCGGTTGCTGTATTGGCAATAACAAGGCAGCTCTTAGTTCTACAGATGCTGTCAGATAGCCGACCAGACTTGAGGGCTCAAGTGTAACATTTAGGATCTTTATCTACTGCGCTGAAAAGATAAAGCCTGGTGTTTTACCATAAAGTGCTGTTGAGGAAAATTTGGATGTAAGAGCCTGATTTTTTTTAAAAAAAAAAAGCTATGAAGAAGCAAATAAAATCTGATAACTGGGAGCTCCCTGTAAGTGGGAAATAAACCAAAATCCTAGGAATTGGAATCAGGTGCATTTGCAGTCAGCCAAGCACATGTAGGAAATCATGAATTTTTTGTGTGTATTGTGTGAGGACCACTTTTCATGTTATGTTCTATTCCACAGGAAATGATTTGCTACCTATTTTCATAAACACTTGCTTTCAATGTTTGAATCCAAGTTCCCAGCTTTAAAAAAAAAAAATAGCTACCAACTCCTATTTCAGTCAATATGATTCTTTTTAAATTTCTGATTAATGACACTAATTGCACTTGTGTATTTGTATCTGTATTTAATCAGTTAGCCCTGGGATTATCACCTGTTTGCCATCAAGTATATTTTGGTAAATTCTGAAATTAAGTTTAGACCATGAAAGTATCAATATGTACATTCATTTTTATTTTAAGAAATATAAGCCAGTATCATATGGGAGGCAGGAGACTCATCTAGCACAGACTGCTAGAGCATATCAAAATATCTATAGAACCATAATATAAAGAGTACTTGCCATGCTGGATAAGGTGGCAAACTCTGTGTCTTGCAATACTTAGAACACAGTGGGATCTGCATGCAAGCTGAAGTTTCTGTAATACTGCATAGTTTCTAATATGTACCCATAGTTAAGGTGAGGATTTATCAGACAAGATTCAGCAGATTCATGGTTAAGGTGAGGATTCATAAGCACAAGATTCAGTGAACAGCTTCCTATAGGGGACCCATGTACCCTTTAACTGTTTAATAATACAAAATGCTTGAATCATTTCCAGGGCTGGCTCTGGGTATTTTGATATTCCAAGCAAAATACAATTGTGTTCTTCTGACCACCTTAGTTCCTAAATAGTGCAATGTGGGTTCATGCAAATTCATCTACTGCTTAACTGAGAAATAGCATGGGAGGGGCCGTGTTCCCTCTAAGCTGAGTTACTGTGAGGTAGCTCACAGTTTTTTAGCCTCTGGCTCACACATTTCTGTCTAAGCTCAGGAAGGATGGCCCCAGAGCAAACTAATCTATGCAGCAGCTCACACCTTTAATGCCAGTAGCTCACAAGGTAGAATTTTTGCTTACAAGACTCCACAGCTTAGAGGGAGCATTGGGGGGGGGGGTTGTTTGTTTGTTTGTTTGTCATTTCTGTTGAATAGGGCACCCAGCTCTTGGGAAATACTTGGAGATTTTGGAGGTGGAAACTGAGGGGGGTAGGGTTTGGGGATAGGAGGGACTTTACTGAGATATAATGCCATAGAGTTCACCTTCCAAAGTGGCCATTTTCTCCAGGTGAATTTATCTCTGCTGTTGAACACATATCAGATAATTGATAACAATGATAACTCTATGGCAGAATGTGCTTTAAGTGGCTGCTATAATTGCTGTCCTTTCTTATGAACAGAGGAAGAGGAAGTAGTAGTAGTTGTAGATGTAGTAGTTCTGTGGCACCTCAAAGACTAACAGATTTGTAATAGCATAAATAATTGCTGAATTAGAATTTAACAGTTTTCCCAAACTCACAACATTATGGCCTTTGTGAATAGTCATCTTATGTTTTTAAGTTTTGGATAGAGATGCCACAAACACTTGCATTTCATGGCCTTTTAATCCAATGGTTCAGATTCCCATAAATATATCCAACCTAAAGACTGAGAATTCGACTCAGGAATCTGACAAACTCTTGTCATGAAATTGTAAACTACAAGAAATGTTTGGTCTTGAAGGTGGCACAAAACTCCATTTTGGTTTTGTTAAAATAGGTTCACAATACTGCCCTGGAATTTGTCTCTGGAATTACTTACTTCATTTTGTCAAGAACTCACCAGGATTTAGCCCAAGGATTTGTTTTCGAAATTAGAGCTGAGTCCTGATAGAAAAGTACCACTGAGCATACACAGAGAACTTCCCCCTCACCACGTAATGCCTATAGTCTGCTGCCTGACCACATGCTTAATAATTTAGGTTGAGAGCTACTCCCCAGCCTCAGCCTTCAACCCATTGCCCTTTCTACTGCCTACCCAGTCTCCACTGCCTGGGCAAAGTTTCTCATTTTTTAAAAAAGTTGTTTCTAGGTTCAGATTTTGTCAAGATTTTCAAACATAGAATCATAGAGTTGGAAGGGACCTCCAGGGTCATCTAGTCCAACCCCCTGCACAATGCAAGAAATTCAAAAATATCTCCCTCTAAATTCACAGGATTCTCTTTGCTGTCAGATGGCCGTCTAGCCTCTGTTTAAAAAACCTCCAAAGAAGGAGAGCCCACCACCTCCTGAGGAAGCCTTTTCAACTGAGAAATAGCTCTAATGGTCAGGAAGTTCTTAATGTTAAGCCAGAAATTCTGTTGATTTAATTTCAACCCATTGGTTCTGGCCCTACCTTCTGGGGCCACAGAAAACAATTCCACACCATCCTCTATATGACAGCCCTTCAAATACTTGAAGATGGTGATTATATCAGCTCTTAGCTGCCTGCTCCCCAGGCTAAACATGCCAAGCTCTTTCAACCTTTCTTCATAGGACTTAGTCTCCAGACCCCTCACTATCTTCGTTGCCTTCCTCTGGACCTGTTCCAGCCTTTCTGTGGTGCCCAAAACTGAAGAGAATACTCCAGGTGAGGTCTTACCAGAGCAGAGTAAAGCGATACCATCATTTCATGTGATCGGGACACTATACTTCTGTTGATACAGCCCAAAATTGCATTTGACTTTTTAACCATCGCATCACACTGTTGACTCATGTTCACTAAGACCTCTACTAGGGATGTGCAAAAAAAAAAAAAAAATCAGAATTAATCGAATTTGGAAATATACGGGGCCAAAATATTCAGAATACCATATATTTCCTAATACTGGTACTCGGAATAGCCATATATACTGGAGATATATGGCTATTTCCGAATATATGGCCCCATTATACCCTATGGGCCATTGAAATCAATGGAAAAATAGGGTATATTGAAAACTGCCTGGAGAGGAAGGGGTTTGAGGGAGAGCCCCCAAATTTGCAGGGGACCTGCAGGGGACTTTCCCCTACAAAAGCCTGAAAACCCAAAAAGATTGGGCCAGGGGTTCCCATTCCAGGGGCACCCAAAGAAGGTGCCCCTATCCCACCATTATACCCTATGGGCCATTGAAATCAATGGCAACACAGGGCATAATCAGAGGCTACTGGGGGGCAGGGGTTTGAGGGAGAGACCCCAAAACTGCAGGGGGCTCTCCCCTACAAAAACCCCAAGTCTCAAAAAGATTGGGCCAGAGGGTCCCTGTCTTTGGGTTCTCCAGAAGGCCCATTGCCACCAATGTTGGGGAAAGCCCGATTAGCCACTTCTTCCACTATAATTGCTGTGGGGAAAGTGGCTCTGGCCAGAGGCAGGTTTGAGGGAGAGGCCCCAAAACTGCAGGGCAGCTTCAGGGAACTCCCCACATGCAACCCCCCTGGTCCAAAAAGACTGCATCATCTGTGGGCACACCAAAAGGAACACTGTTCCCAATTGTGAGAAAAAAACAATTAGAGCCACTTCCCCCACTGTAACTGTCATGGTAAAAGTGGCTCTGCGGAGAATGGGGTTTTGAGGAGAGCCCCCCAAACTGCTGTGCAGCTTCAGAGCACTGTCCCACACAAAACCCACAAAGCCAAAAAAAAAATGGACCAGGGGGTCCAATTCCTGGGGCACCAAAGCCAAATGTAACTTCACACCAGAGAATCTCTATAGGACCCAAATGCACTACATCCATCTATCTACTCTATGAACCCTGCTGGCCTGGAAACAATATAAACCCAGTTGCCAATGTCACTGCCACACAAAACACAATCTGCTCAAGCAAACCGAGATGCCAGCTCTCCCCCAAACAACACGAGGAGAGCTGGCCAAGCACAACAGGCATTCTGGTTCTGGGTGTCTCACCCAGATGCCAGCTTCCCTGCCACAGAACATGCAATGTACAGATGCCAGCTCTCCAGCTCTGCCCCAAACAACACAACTCTCAAACAAGAGAAGCAGCGGACCACACCTAGCTCCTCAACATTCTGTATCTGACCCAAAGCAAGAAGCATTTGGACTTACCTTGATGGTTGGTTGGCTGGTCCAGGCTCTTTTGCATTACCCAGGGTGCAGCACGAGGAGGCGAGCCAGAGTTGCACCCCAAATGAGGAAGATTACTGGGAGAGCCTCAGATTGTGTGAGAGGAAGGGAACCATTCACTCTCAGTTCAGCAGCAACACACCAGCTATCACTGTCCCGTTAGAAGGACCTCAGCATTGGTATGGCTGCTGGCTGCCTGTCATCATCACTGGCACCTCCCTCTTTCTTCCTCCTGCCCCTGAAAAAAAAAACTGGGTTATCCTGGCTGGACCTGTGGGTGCTGTCGGTTACAGTTGGGGGCTGCAATGGCCTTTTCAGTATTATTAGGCATGTGTGGATGGGGACTGGGGAAATTTGAATTGCTTTGCAGATTTTAAATCAGCATGCACTTTTGGTTTGGGGATGGATGAGGAGTGGGGGGGGTGCACTGCCAATCAATTTGTGAATGAGTTTTTAGGCTGTCTTTGGACTCTAGTCTATGTTTAGTGGGAGAGCATTTTACAACCACCTTCCAAGCGCGGACCAAGAGAGGATACAGGCACAAGTAGGTGCTCACTTCATTCACTCTCAAAGTCTATGTTTGGGGAGCCAAACAGAGGCAAGTTGACCTTCAGGAAGACCAACTGCTCAACTGTCCAGGGTTGCAGACGATTGCGATGTGAGCAGACAATGTCGCCCATATGTGAAAAGACGTGCTCACTCTGCACACTCGTCGGTGGGCATGAGAGGAATGCCTTGGCCACGGAGGAGAGGCCCAGTAAGACCCCCTCCTTTGTGACCCAGTTGTCCAAAGGAGATGTTTCCTGTGATTCGTTGGGCTCCAAAACATAGTTCCTCACCATCGCAGCACCCGTCTCCACTCTCAGGGGCCTACCGCTTCCAGAAGAGCCAACAAGCCGCCCGATGAGTGTCATCTCGGCAATCTTCTTGGCGCGGGTCTGGTGGGAAACACTGCCTAGCCGGGGAGGTTGGGGATGAACAGCAGTGGAAGTGGCAGAAGAGCTGCTTCCACCCCCCCTCCTTCTCAGCTACCAGCACTGGGCCCACCCTGACTCTGCCGCTACTGCCACTCCCAACCTGCAGCTCACTGGGTTGCCACCAATGCACTGTCAGGGAGAGATACCCCTCAAATGCATGTTGGGAGCTCCAGATATCTGAGGTGAAATGAAGTCCGCTCGAAAGCATGGGACAAATGCTCCGTTACCACAGATCTGGTTGCCCTGAAAACAGATGGCACAATGGTCCTGCTAATGGTGGTTCTAGCAGGAACTTTGTACCAGGGTGCCAGGTACTTGAGCAACCCTAGCACCCCAGGATTCTTGACCACAGAAAATGAAAGCCCGTGGGCAACTGACCTGGCAAGGTTCCAGGCAATCACCCTCCTGCCGTACCTGATCCCCCCTCTTGGCACACAGGTGCCACCCCCACCAAACATCTCAGGCAGAGATGCCTGGCATCCCTGTCCTGTCTCGGAACTCTCCTGGAGGGCTCTGGAGGTAGTCGCAGTGGGGTGGACCTTCTGGCTGGGTGGTGTTGGCCGCTTGGGCACCCCAGCGCCAGCCTGCTTACCCCCCTTAAGAAGCACCGCCTCCAATCTTCCAACACCTCTTCTGTTCTCCAAGAATTCTCAAAAATAATAACCAGAAGCTCAGAAATTACATCCACAAGATCTTTTAGTACCCTTGGATACAGTTCATCTGACCCTGAGGACTTAGTTTCATTTAAAGAAACTAGGTGTTTATGTACTACCCCTATGCTGATCCTAGGTTGGAACTCCATACCCTCCTTATATCTTCTGTTATTGCCATGTTGAGCACCGTTTCCCTCAGAAGACTAAGGAAAAGTAGGAATTGAGCAGTTCTGCCCTCTCTTCATTATCAGTTGCAATTTCACTTTCCTGCTCTCGCAATGGGCCTACCATGTCTTTGCTCTTTTACTTACTCTGAACATAAGAAAAGAACCCTTCTTTGTTGATTTAGCATCTTTGGCCAGCCTAAGCGTTAGCTTTCTTAACTCTTTCTCTACAAGCACGGGTGATTTATTTATGTTCATCATTGGTTATAAGGTTGTCCTTCCAATTCCTAAAGGAGTCTTTTTTTATTTCTCAAATCTTTAGAGAGGTGTTTATGGAGCCACCTCAGCTACTTTAGTCTTCTTCCATTTTTCTTCTCATAGGAATCATCTGTGGTTGTGCTTTCAATATTTTGCTTTTAAGAAACTCCCATCCCTCTTGAATCTCCTTCTTCCTAAGTATTTCTGACCATGGGATTTTACCCAGCATACTTCTACATTTGTTGAAATTTGACTTTCTGAAGTTGTCAAGAAATTGAGGTCCCAAGTTGTAAGTCTTGGCAGAATCAGTGTTGTAATGTCTTAACCCTAGTCTGTGAGTCTTTGTTGGGTTAGTATTACCCCTATGTCAATGAGATTCCTGGGTTAAGGGTGACCATCTGGCCAAGTAGTAACACCTGGTAGTAAAACCCCATTGACAGTATTCCATCTAGCCAGCCAGAGTGACAGCTTAGATCAGGAAGATCTAGATCCTAGGGGCCAAATTGCGTGCCAGTTGTTATTGGCAAGTGGCTAACTGGGTGACAGCTAGCCAATGATAAATAAACTAGGAGTTGGCACATTAAAGAAGGACATATCAGGAGAAAAGGAAGACAGCAGAATCTTCAGGGATGAGACGACCTCTGATGTGAGAGAGTGCTTCCAGAAGGACGCTGGAGAGAGGCAATTGTTCCAGTGTACTCTAAGGACAAGGAGCCATGTTTCTTCATTCGAAAGTCTGTGTAATTTGCCTCAGAACTCTCCACTCACTCCCACCAAGCTGTGCAGTTGCAAGAATACTCCTCTTAGGAGCAGCCTTTTGAGCAAGGAAGTATTGTGCCTAGTGTAGCCCAGGCTAGCCTAAACAGGTTTATTGTTTTGTGTGTTAGCTGTATTTTGTTTGTGTACCTATTCCTATTCTTTTAACTTTTAAACCATTTTCTGTAAATAAATTCTATTTTTTATATTTTAATTAGAACCTCTCCTTTGGTCCTTAAGTACTGACAGGAACTTTAGCTACCGGACACTGATTATATCACCAAACAAAAGAACCCAGTTACTTAGCTTATTCAGTGCAACCCAGTTTTATTTAATCTTTTGTGGGTTCTGAGAGTAAATTGGGCAACTGTCCAGGACTGGGAAAGTTCCTGTCTTAAAATCAGTAACTGCTGGGGCTCAGAAGTGACAGTAAGTAGCTTTATATTTTAATATAGTGACAGAAGCTGCTTGATGTTTTCACAGAAGTCCAACCTATGTATATGTCTGACTATGCACAGCTTTTCCCTTCCCTAAAACTGTAAATTCCAAAATCACTTGGTAACTACTGCTCAGGGTGCCCAATATTTCCACTTCATTAAACAATTTTTCCTTGTTGGTGAGAATCAAGTCCAAGAATAGCAGATCCCCTTGTTTCCTTCTTTACTTTATGGAAAAGGAAGTTGTCAGCAAGACAAGTCAGGAATTTATTTGACCTTTCATCTTTAGCAGAGTTGAACTTCCAACAGATGACTGGGTAATTGAAATCTCCCATGATCACTTTGCCCCTTCTCTTGGAGAACTTTGCAATCTGTTGTAGGAGTTCACCATCCAAATCCTCTGCCTGGCTTGGTGGTCTATGCAAGACCCCCACCATAATATCACTGTTATTTCTTACTCCTTTTATTTTTACCCAGAGACTCTTAACTGAGCTGCCATGCTCAGATTCACATATTTCCTCACGGGTATATACCTCCTCACAGGTATATACCTCCTTCGCTCTTTCTCATTTGTCTGTCCCTTTTAAATAAGTTGTACCCCTGAATCCTAATATTCCAATTGTGAGTGTCATCCCACCAAGTTTCAGTAAGGGCTATTATGTCATAGTCTCCTTCCTGTTTTAGGACTTCCAGTTCCTCCTGTTTGTTTCCCATTTTCTGTGCATTAGTGTAGAGACATTGGAATCCATGTTTTATGCATCCTGAGGGTTTTGTTTCTGTACATACCTGCAAGTTAATGTTACCTAGTGTATGTGCCACTCTCTGTAAAGCTTATCCCCAGTTACTGGCATCATACAAGGCTTTGAATTATTGTCTCTCTTCCCCATACAATTTAGTTTAAAGCCCTCCCTAGTAGCTTAGTAAGGCTGTTACCAAACACCCTTTTCCCTACGTTTGTAAGGTGCAAACCATCTCCCAATAGACCATCTTGAAAGCATAAGCCATGGTCCAGAAATCCAATCAATGCACCATACAATGTACACCAGGGGTGGCCAACGGTAGCTCTCCAGATGTTTTTTGCCTACAACTCCCATCAGCCCCAGTCAATGGCTGGGGCTGATGGGAGTTGTAGGCAAAACAAAAATCTGGAGAGCTACCGTCGGCCACCCCTGGTGTACATTGTATGGTGCATTGGCCACCCCCGATGTACACCATCAATGTAGCCAGTCATTTATTTGAAGTATTCTTCTTTCTTGTTTTAAGCCATGCCCTTCAACAGGAAGAACTAACAAAAACACCTCCTGCATTCCCAGCTCCTTCATCTTCTGACCCAGAGCAACATAATATTTTTTTAATACATTCAGGGCTGTTACGGGCAGTATCATTTGTTCCCACATAGATCAGCAAAAAAGGATAAAAATCTGTGGGCTTGATAAATCTTCCAATCCTTTCTGTCACATCCTGGATGCGTGCACCTGGATGGGATAACGTCTGGTTGTGACAATGTCTTGGGACAGCACCTCTTGGGACAACGTCTGGTTGCGACAACATCTTGGGACAGCACCTCTTGGGACAACGTCCGGACAGCATACTTTGGGCTCCACCTCTTTGAGCAAGGAGTCTCCAATTATCACCACCCTCCTCTTCCTATATTGGGGAGCAGAAGCTCCAGGCTTCATATCCACAGGATCCTGAGAAACTTTCTTCAAGCTTTGCAGTGGCTGGGGAAGTAGTTCTTGTCCCAATGGTTCAGAATTAGTTTCTGTGGGGAGATGCTGGAACAGATTGCTGAACAGCAGAGGCTCAGAACATCTCCTGATTTTCCTGCTCCTTCAAGTTACATTTTTCCATGAACCCTCCTCCTGTGTTGGGTTCTCTTCTAATTGTTGAGATAACGCTTCCTCTTCCTCCTGTTTTCCTTTCAAGAGTGCTTCATGGGTTCTGTCAAGAAAATCCTCACTTTCCTTTATACACTGCAGTGTGGACAATCATGCCTACAGTCTCTGTATCTTCTCCTCCAGCAGGGCTACTAACTTACACTTGCTGCAAGTGTAATTGCTGCTGTTCTCAGGTAGAAATACAAATATCTCACAGACTTTACACATCACTGCCTCAGCTCCATCACCAGTCATGCTGCTGCAATCCATTTCAAAATTCTCTCTTTATCTTGACTTCCCTGTAAATTCCACTACCAACTGCAACTTGAGACTATTTGTGAGGAATTACCTTCCTACAGAACCCCCAGGCTAGACCCCCAGGCTAAAAGCCACAGGCCAAGAGCCCTTCGACTCTTGCCCTTCAGCTCATGCCAAAGGCTCACACCTCTGGCAAGGAGGAGCCTTGCAATTTAAAGACCTAAGCCCCTACCCACCTCTGAATGAACAGCTAGAGCAGAGTAGAGGGTGGGGCCATCAACCACCCCCAGGCAAACAGGCCCTCCTCTTTCAGCAACAACTCACCAGCAGTTCTGTCCCAGCTCCAAGCAGCTTCCTCTAATGCAGCTGAGTCACATGCCAAACATGAGAGCTGAGTCCTCTTCTTTCCCACCTTTTCCAAATTCTGTTTCTTTTTTATTTTTAATTCTGTCTCTTAAAACAAACAAACATATATTTAAAATAAGCTTGACAGTGGAATAATGTAGTTTCATTTTTTAAATATAGATCTTGGTGTTTGATCAATAAATTAAACCCTGTGTAGAAGTCTGGGAATTATTTTTTCTGTCTTCCGTTTCCCTGAAGTTTCTGTCGGGAGCCCCAGGCTTGCTTTCTCAGAGTTGGCTGGAGTAGCCAATAGTAAATATATCTAATTTGCATTTTCATTGAAGGATCTTGTAGGAAAGTGGGATGTGTGTGTAAAATATGGTGATTAAAATGATTTCTTGTATGCATTATTTTTTTTAAAAAATGGCCCAGAAACCAATGTGTGTCAGTTTTAATGAAAGGGAGAGAAAGTCTGTGTCACCATAACGACTGAGGTTTTGTGTTAGGATGAATTATATCCTGTTTAGGTGAGCTTAAAAAGGTGGATTTGGCAGGAGGTTATCTGGAAAACAGGCCTAGAGGAATTCTCTAACTGGTCAGACACCCAATTTCTAATGTGAGAGACAAAACACCAGTGAGAAAAGCATTACTCTATTTGTTCCCAAGTTCACCTCTGTTCTCATGAGTCTGAAATCATCGTAATCATTATCATTGATTGATGCTCACAGACTAATTGATCATAAGCATATAAATGATACAAAATCAGTCCAAAATACATTTAAGTCATAAAGGGTGATTACAGACCAGCACTTTGGGCTGACTCAGGGATGGCTCTGAAATCAACCCAAAAAATCCTTCCACACACAAACATCTGCTTCCTGTCCCCATTCCATACTCATCCCATCCTCCTGTGGCCTTAGAGTGGCTCAAAAAGCTACCACTGTCAAAGTGATGACAAATATTTGAGCTGCACACCAGTTGCCTCCTTGGCATCTGGAAGCAGAAGGGTGCAAGTGAGGCACCTTGGTGGTGTGAAACCGCCAAGCTGCCCTAAACCATTTCCAGCTTTTTGTGTGTGTAAAACCTTGCCAGAGTGCTTGAGCGCATGAGCGCACCAGCACTTGACACTTCAGGGGAGAAAAAGAGCAATCTGGCTTCTGAGGTGCCTCCCCATCTGAACGTGCTAAGTCGCCTTGTAGCCAGAATGGGGTCACCTTGACAGGGAGCATGTGGAGGCTTCAGGGTGGCTTTTTGAGCTGGCCAGATTTGGAACTCCTCCCATCCACCCCAAGCTACCCGTCCCAAAGAGTCTGAAGTAGTCACCTATGTTCAGGGCTTGGATTCAGCAGGAGCTCAGAGAGTGCAGCTCCTGAACCCCCAGCAAAAGGGACTGCATGCAATGGGAAGTTCTTTCCCTGCTGCACACAGATCCCTGGGTATATGCAAATGAGATATGCTACTGAACTCTTGCACCCTTTTTTCTACAAAACTACCCTTGCCTATGTTACTTCCATGGTTTTTAATATGCTCTATGCACTATGACAATTCACTACCAACGATCACAACTTCAAACTTGGATTTGGAAAATCTGGATTCAAATCTCTGTTTAGCTGTTAGCTGTTGAACAAATCATTCTCTGTCAGGGCTGAACTACAAGTTATGTGGAAGATCTTTGACTGGATTGCTCATATTTAAACTGCTGTAGAGGAGGCAGGATTTGATCTCTGCCTGAGAGAGGGAATTTCAACCTGCCCTTAGCTTGTATCATTTCCAGGAGGAAAAAAAGACAAGCTCCTGTATTGGTCTTATCTCTTAATTCTACTTGATCAAGCAGCAGTTTAGGGGTGAGATGTCTACTGTGAAAATAATGCAGAAGAAAAGAGCTAACTCCCCTTCGCTTTATCCATAATTTCAACAATTTTTCCTGTTATACATTAGGATGTGGTCATGGATCAGCTTTCACATATAATTCAACATTAATTCTTCATTCTGTACTTATAAAACCTAAATGACAAACCTCCCAGGGTTGTCATTAATATAAATATGAATTGCTAAATGGTTTTTGCTTTAAAATGTTTTTTCAATGAATGATAAAACAAGAAAATGGAAACTGATTATACCCCAACATTGTGTAAACACTGATATTTAATATAATTATTTCAGCCGCTCTGGTTTTTTTTTTAAAAAAATGCACATGTGAGCTGATAATTTTAAATGACACACAGAGGTTTTCAAAGAATACAATGTTTTATTATTGGGGGAAATGCTTCAACTGTGTCTGTGCCATTCAATCCAGTGAAATACATTGATTCAAAAATTCATTGATAATGTTGCTTCATTTTTCACGTGACTCCAGAATCCCCTCATCCTAGGTAAGAAACAGAAACAAATGCAGTTTTTGCATGACTGTTTAAATGCTGGCTTCTCTACAAATCCGGTCCCTCAGACAAAGAGCTTCTGTCCCTCAAATCCAGTCACCATATTAACCCAGAACTTCCATGGGCTCATATGGTAGCAGGAGACACTGAATTTTGTGTTGCTGATTTCCTTTCCTATTCAGGACTTCTGAATATACACACTGTGAATCTAGACATGAGTCACATTTGAAAATCTTAGTTGAATTTGGAGCAGATATGTAGCACACACTATAACAACCAGTAAGAAAAAAAAAAAGGTTTCCCAAGTAGGTGCTGGATATTCAGCTTTCAAAACTGATTATGCACTGTCTGAAAGAAACACCTCCATTTCTCAAAGACAAGAACTGCCTTATGGGGCTCCATGATAGCTTGTCTATAGACAATTTAGAAGGCTATCAGGGACAAACCAAATTGCTTTCCTCCCTATTTTATTTCTAATCAAAGTAGAAAAACAATTCATTCAAATATGATTTTGCCAAGCCATTCTTATGCAGATTGCCTGCATGGAATATGCAGGAGATTCATTTGCTCTGCTGGGTTTTTTCCTTCCTTTTTCCACTACAAATGTTTTTAATTCATGTCTGCATATTTCTGGGAGCTGCTAGTTTCACCCACAGAAGGGAATTCATTTTAATTAAACCTGCTTGGCATCAACTTTGTTATACTTTTCTGAACATTTATTCTGCTGTTTTGGTTTACAGAAATTGGGGGGGGGGGAGAATCAGGATGATACTTCTTTCAAAAATAGTATATTTTACTCACATTAGATTAACTATTTTCTTTCTTATCAAGGAGTGAAATGATAATTGGGGGGCATTTAGTGACCTCAATTACAAACAAAAGTTGAATCCTACCAGGTTTTTGTTGTTGTTGTTTGCCTTCAAGTCACAGCTGACCTATTGCTTGCAACCCCATGGGGTTTTCAAGACCAGAGACAATCAGAAGTGGTTTCTCATTGCCTGACTCTGGACTTCCTTGGTGTTATCTCATCCAAATATTAATCAGGGCCAACCAGCTTAGTTCTGAAATCTTACAAGATCAAGCTAGCCTGTGTCATTCAGGTTAGGGACCACTTTTTCTACTGGAAAAAAAGAGACCTCAGCTGTAACTTACCCATGGCTTTTTTTGTAGAAAAAGCCCAGCAGGAACTCCTTTGCATATTAGACCACACTCCCTGGCATCACCATTGTTTTGTGCAGGGATTTTGGTAGAAAAAGTCCAGCAAGGACTCATTTGCATATTAGGTCACACCCCCTGATACCAAGCCAGCTGGAACTGCATTCCTGTGAGTTCCTACTAAAAAAAAAAAATCCTGAAGGTACCCAATTTCCCAGGTTCCCAAGCTCCATTCGTATGGCTCCAATGAGCCAGGCAAGAACACCCAATTCAGTTCTCTATTGAGTCCACATACACAACAGTCACCATGGCTAGTAACCATTGATAGACCTCCATGAATCTGTCTAATCCATTTTAAATCTGTCTATGCTTGTGGTCATCACTACATTTTCTGGCAAATTTCACATTTATCCTTCCTGAATCTACTGCCCATCAATTTCATTGGGTGCTCTCACATTCTAGTATTTTGGGAGAGGGAGAAGAAGAAATCTCTTTGTCAACTCTCTTCAGCCCATGCATATTTTATAAACTTCTTTTATGTCTCCTCTTAATCATCTGCTTTCAAAATTAAGAAGTGGTCAAGAAAATGATCTGCTAGCTGTTTCTTGGCCTTTCAAATTTTGCCATGAAAATTTTGATTCAAGCTTATGGCCTAATAAAATCATAAGAAGGCCATCTCTGGGGACTTAATGAGCGTTCATTTTCAGAGAGACAGTGATAAAGATATGGGAATTTGACATAGGGGTGTGTGAGATCATGAGACCCACCAGCTTCAAAGCCAGAACCAGGAGGTTGCTTCACCTACACATTTCATCTTGTTGGAGAAGGACCTCAGGGTGGGGGAAGGTGGCTTGCTTAATTGTGCCTACATGCACTGCTGAACATGTGGTCCCATGCTAGCAACACACCTGATGATTAGGTTACTTGCATAGCAACAAATTTGATTGGTCAATTCAGATCATATCAAAGTTGCCAGTTTAGCATAAAGAAATATCTTTCATTCTAGTTTGAACTGTTCTTCTGGATACCTACGTTTGGAGCATCATTTTGATTCTGGACTGGCTTTGCATGGCTTGCAGACTAGACTTTTAAACTCTGTTTGGACTCTTTGTCTCAGTCTGGTCAGGTAACATTGGGATTAGAGAATCACAGTTTATATAAGTATTTATTTAGCTTTTATTATTTTTTTGCTGTTCATTGGCTTTATGTTTCTATATCCCTGCACATTTCTTTTAATAAACGTTCTTAATTATAACCTGTGGTGTTCTTTGGGTGTAGGGGCTTCAGTTCTTAGGTCTTCATTGGCTACAGCTACCAGAATAATTGTTTTTTGGAACTCAGTTTACAAGTGTCCTCCCTTGATTAAGACTCAGTAGGACTAGAGACTCTGAGTGTGTTCACATGCACTAAATAATGCACTTTGCAACTGGATTTTTACTTTGTAAGAATGGCAAAATCCACTTGCAAACAGTTGCCATGTGAAAGCATCCTCTGTCTCTTGGTTGAAAGGTTGGTTAAAGGGACTAGCAGTGGCTAGACACCCTGGAGTGTAAGGACACACCTTCCAGCATTTCAGTGTTTTGTCCTTGTCTAACATGTCACCCCTAAAAGACCTTAATACTTTTCCTAATAATTCCCAGCAGAGTTTGCCTTTTTCCTTGCTGCAGTATTCTGGGTTGACATGTTCGTTGAGCTATCAACTATGACCCCAAGATCTTTTCCCCTCTCAGCCCCAGCAAGTTCAGACATGTTTGCCCTCTGTAGCCTAGACTTTGTATTTTTTGAAATGTTCTTTTTTTTGCACACACACCCCCTTTCCTATGTTCATTCCTTCCTTTTTAAATTATGATTCAGAGATTAAACACACCATTTCCTATGTTTTCTGAGTGCAAGGGCAACACTCCCAGAGCTTTGGTGTTGTGAATCATTCCTTATCATGTTCAGGAGAACTTGTGATGTAATTCTAGGCTATTTGTTTGATTTTATTGACTACAAGTACAGTTTTAGGTTGTAGTTTATTGGCCAGATTCTACCTTTCAATTAAACTACTCTTCTAAGGAGGGCAGGAGAGATAACTGGCCTTTGAACAGATGGGTTATCTTTCCTGAAAAGATTACTCATTCCCAAACTGTTTACACATAATTCCTTACTTTGTTTTATGAGAACTGCAATGATCACGGTCTTCTATTGTAGGACTGGAGGCATTGTCTTGCATGCAAGAAGATTTATGTTCTGTCCTTGTCATCTTCTGTTAAAGGGTCTTCAGTAGCAGATGATGGGAAAAACTCTTCTCTGCTTAAGATCCTGGAGAACTGTTCACAGTCAGTGTAGAGAATGCTAAGCTAGAAGGGTCAATGGTTTGGTTTGGCAGCTACATATGTTGATGATAAATTATTTAGGGTGAGCCTGTGTTTGCATACCTTTTAAGAATACACAAATAGTCCCCACTTTCAATGCAATTCTTCATCTGAAGATAATTGCTGTTACATGAGATCATGTTGCATTACTTCCTGCTGAAATGCTCCTTTTTTGAACCAGGGTAAATTTCAAACATGCCATCAAGTTAAAGGATTGAAACCAGCAGTGGGATCAAAATAGGACAGCCTGGAGCTGTTCCATAAAACAGTAAACCAACAGTTTTCATGTTCCATAATGGAGCACATACAGGGCAACATTAATATTCTATTGAGCATCTTTAATGTTATTATTTTCCCCTTCTTTTTTACAGTCTCCAATTGCTAGCATGTAAATTTGGTCTTTATGAAAGGATCTGAATTAGAAGTGTCACCCAGGTATCTAAATGAGTTCTCATGCTTATCAAAAAGCCTGCTTTATTCAGATTCTGCCATTGTATCTGCCAGGAGGAAATGGCATCAAATGTAAATTCTGTCTCCAGGCAGATAGGGTATTGTGTGGATCTGCAATAAAATGAGAAGGCTTGGGTTGCTGAAATTTTAAAGTCAAAACACCGTGTAAAACCAACAGACTGAACAGAAAAGTTCACTGACTTGTTTGGGAAGAATATTTGAAACCTGTAGTCTTCCTGTGTCTGTCTGTCTGAAGAAAAGCAAGGCCAAACGCCAAAGAGAAAATTATTTGGACAGTCATGAACACTGAACTAATAGCAGGTCAGATTCTGTGTTGCTGAAATTGTATATATGTGTGTATTAGAAGAAGAAGAAGAAGAAGAAGATATTGGATTTATATCCCGCCCTCCACTCCAAAGAGTCTCAGAGCGGCTCACAATCTCTTTTACCTTCCTCCCCCATGGCAGACACCCTGTGAGGTGGGTGGGGCTGAGAGGGCTCTCACAACAGCTGCCCTTTCAACGACAACTCCTGCCAGAGCTATGGCTGACCCAATGTTGTCAATTCACTTCTGACTTACAGATGACCTGTGACTGAATGACCTTCAGTATGTCCTATCGTTAACTGCCTTATGCATGTTTGCAAACTAAAGGCCATAGATTCCTTTATGGAATCAAACCATCTTATCTTCCTCTTTTTCTTCAGCTTTTTGTAGCATTGTTGTGTTTTCCAATGACACTTGTCTTCTCATAATATGCCCAAAGTATGACAGCCTCAGTTTAGTTTTTTTAGCTTGTAGAGAAAGTTCAGGCTTCATATGATCTAGAACCCATTTGCACCCCCCCCAGGTGAAATAATGAGGAAAACACATATATTGGGTATTGTCCCGCCCAGCCCGGGCAGGGACTGCGCGGAGGAGACCCCCCGGCGCCTGCCAGCCGCTCCAAGCCCCCGGCATCGCCCCAAGAGCCCTCCCCACCTCTCCAAGCCCCTGTGGAGGCCCCACCCCTCACCTCGACTGACGGGGTGAAAGCAGCCACCCGAGCGACGCCTCCCAGACGGCGAGCCCGGCTTCGAGTCCGTGAGGTCTGGCCGGGGCAAGACGCCGGCGAGCAAGAGGGAGAGCCATTCAGCTCGTCGCAGCACGAGACGCTCCCTTGCAGCACGCCGCTGAGGGCTGGGATGCCCGAGGCACGCCCAGTCAGCCCGGCCCCGACGCACCTCTCCTGGGCGTCTGGGGCTTTGAAGGGGGGAGGAGCCAGAGAGGGGCAAGTCCTGGGAGGGGGGAGGATGGGTCGGGAAGCATAAAAGGAGGGAGGGAGGAGGTCGCTGAGGAGAGCTGGCTGATGCGCAAAGAGGCTGCCTCGCGCGAGAGAGGGACAGGAGCCATGGCACAGCCAGGAGGGAACGGGGGCCTGCGGTGAAGTAACCCAGTGCCCACCCCCCTGTTTCTGAGACCTCCGGGGAACGCCCCAGAGTGCCCGGGTGGGGCAACGGCGACGCCGGGGGACCGGGAGGGGCACCAAAGACCTGACAACGTGGTGGAGGAGGCGGGCACTCTCCCGAGCCTAGGACGACCACGCCCCCATATTCCGGCCCCGCCCGGGTGGCACTCAAGCCGAGTGGCGACCCCAACCATTGAGCCGGAGTCCAGCGAGTCGTCGACGGACGAGTCAAGTGAGGACTCCGTGATACATGTGGGGCGGACCGCCGCCATGGACACTAACCCCGCCCCTGTGGATTTGGCCCAGTTTGGGCAGTGGCTCGCAGACCACCAGGCGCAGCTCCTACGGGAGGTCACCCAGCAGCAGACGGCGGCCCAAGCCACCCTCATGCGGGATCTTCACCAGGCGCTCCTCGCCCGCCCGGAGCCGGCGGGGCCAACACCATTCGGCGCCGGGAGGAGCCCCTGGCCCCCTCTAACGAAGCTGGGGGCGGAGGACGATGTCGAGGCATACCTGGAAGCGTTTGAGCGAGTGGCTGAGGCCGCTCATTGGCCCAGAGAGCAGTGGGCCTTTATTTTGGGACCCTACCTGACCGGGGAGGCCCAAGCTGCCATGAAGGCCCTGGAGCGGGCTCAGGCGGCGGACTATACAGCGCTCAAGGCAGCCATCCTGGACCGCCTGGAGATCACGCCTGAGGCCCACCGCCAGAAGCTGCGTTCCTGGCTGCCTACGGGGGAGACGCGACCACGCTCAGCAATAGCGACCCTCAAGGATGCCGCCACCCGGTGGCTCAACCCCACCACCAGCGACGGGCGGCGCATCGTGGAGCTGGTGGTAGTGGAGCAGCTGCTGCAGGTGCTGCCGCCGCGTACCCGCCATTGGGTGGCCTGCTGGAAGCCAACCCGTCTCAGCGAGGTCCAGGAGCTGTGGGAGAACTTTCAGGCCGCCGACCACCGCGGCCTGCCCTTCCGCGCAGAGGGCGGCAAGCCAGGGAAGGGCTTGCCCCCACCCGGCGGACGGGCCGCCCCAGGAGCGACACCCGGGAGGGCGCCCAGGACCGGAGACCGGGGGGGCCGGGCGCGGACGCCGCCGGCCCGTGCCACGCCGGGGTGGTGGAGGCCCGGAGCACGCCCGGCGCTACCCGGACTTGGTCTACGCCCCGGAGGCCGCGAGGGGGAGAAGGAGGGGCACCCGCCGCCGGAGGCCCGCCGTCCAGCAGGAGACATAGGGCCCTGCTTCACCTGTGGCCAGTGGGGCCATCTCAAACGCGAGTGCCCCCTGATGGAGTGCGACGTGAGCTGGGAAGAGTCCTGGCAGACGGCTGAGGCGGGGGCTCGCCCCCCCCCCCTGGACGATCCCGGTGTCCTTGGGAGGGCGGCAACTGCAGGCCATGGTCGACAACGGCAGCTCGCTGTCTATGATACGAGCCCACTTGGTGCCCGCCCCGCTGCCTGTCATCCGCGCCGCCGCCATCCGGTGCGTCCATGGGCACATCGAAAGAAGCCCGGTGGTGTCCATCCCACTGAAATACTTAGGCCGCTACTGGAGCGTGCCGGTCGCCAAAGTAAGCAGCCTGCCCTACCCAATACTGCTCGGGCGGGACGCTCCGCGTTTTGGCGACGTAGTGGAAGCAGCCAACCCCGGCCGACCAGGCCAGCCTGCCGGGGCCGGTTATGATGACGCCGCCCCCGCTGGGGAGACAGAGGACAGCGACCCCGGGGAGGGCCCGTCCAACGCAGAACGTCCCGTGGCGGGTGGCCGAGAGGCGTGGCCGGCGGACCCGCAGTTCGTGGAGGCTCAGGCCGAAGACGAAGAATTGGAGGCGCTGCGGCGGCACGAAGCAGTCCGAGACGGGGTGGTTGTAGACGAGCGCCGGAGCCGGCGCCTCCCTCGAATCATCCGGGAAGAGGGCGTGTGGTTCAGAGAGGTAAAAGGGCGGCTGGGCCCCGGGAAGCAGCTGTTGGTCCCTCACAGGTACCGGCCCGAGGTCCTGAAGGGCGCCCACGACCACCAATGGGCGGGCCACCAGGGGGTGAAGAGTACTCTGACCCGGGTGCTAGCCAACTTCTTCTGGCCTTCCGTAGCCCGGGAGGTCCAGGCCTACTGTCGCTCCTGCGGTATCTGCCAACGCCTCGCGTCTAGGGCCGAGCCGCAAGCCCCCCTAGCCCCCTTGCCCATAGTGGGGGTCCCGTTCGAACGAGTGGCTATGGACTTTGTCGGGCCCCTACCCCGCACCCCTCGTGGGGCCCGCTACATCCTGGTCCTCATGGACTACGCCACCCGGTACCCGGAGGCTATCCCCCTGCCCACCATGAAGAGCGCGGGCGTGGCCAGGGCCTTGATGCACTATTTCGCACATGTGGCGTTGCCCCGGGAGATACTCACAGACCGAGGCACACCCTTCACGGCGAGCCTCATGCGGCAGGTGTGCCAGGCGCTGCACATCAAGCAGCTCTTCACCTCCGTCCACCACCCCCAGACTGACGGGCTGGTGGAGCGGATGAACCAGACCCTGAAGGCCATGCTGAGGAAGACAGCATATGACCACCCCACTGCCTGGGACCTCTATGTGGACCCGCTGGTCTTTGCCATCCGAGAGACGCCCCAGGCATCCCTGGGGTATTCCCCGTTCGAGCTGCTGTACGGGCGGCAAACCCGGGGCATCCTGGGCCTGCTCGGAGAGCAGTGGGTGCAAGGCAGAGCAGTGCCGGAAGAGGCCCCGGAGGAGTACGTCAGGCAGCTGCAGGGACGCCTAGAAGACGTGCGGCGGGAGGCCCGGGAGAACCTCGCACAGGCCCAGGAGGTCCAGAAGAGGCGTTATGACAAGGGCGCTAGGGCCCGCGGGTTCCAGGCGGGAGACGATGTCCTGGTCCACAGGGGAGCGATGGGCCAGAGCCAGGGGGACCCGTGGCGGGGACCCTTCCAAATCACCCGAGTCCTGGGTCCCCTGACGTACGAGGTCCAGTGCGGGCCTCGTGCTCGCCAAAGGAAGACCCTCCATGTGAACAGCCTAAAGGCCTGGGTGCGGCGGGAGGCGCGGCCGGAGCAGGGGCTCGTGGCCGAAGATCCGGGCGAGCTCCCGGACGGAACCCTGCCCTGGACGACCGCGGGGGGCGCCGGGGGAGGCCCGGTGTTGGACGCCGCTCTCACCCCCAGCCAGCGACAGGAGCTGCAGAAGGTCCTGGCCGAGTGCCCGACGGTATTCTCCGACCAGCCGGGCCTGACCACCCTGGTCAAGCACCGGGTAGTAACCCCTGCAGGCCAGGTGGCACGCGCCCGGTGGAGGCCCGTCCCACAGAATCGCTGGGACGTGATCGCCCGGGAGGTAAGGGAGATGCTGCGCCTCGACGTCATCGAACCATCACAGAGTGAGTGGCGCAGCCCGGTGGTCCTGGTGCCAAAGCCCGACGGCAGCGTGCGCTTCTGTGTGGACTACCGGGAAGTGAACAAACTGGCCAAATTCGATGCCTACCCGATGCCGCGGGCCGATATCCTAATCGACCAGCTGGGGGAGGCCCGGTACCTCTCCGCCCTGGACCTCACCAAGGGCTATTGGCAGGTGCCCATGCACCCGGCTGACAGAGAAAAGACCGCTTTCGCCACCCCACAAGGCTTGTTCCAATTCAAGCGCATGCCCTTTGGCTTGAATGGGGCTGCGGCCACATTCCAGCGGCTGGTGGACAAGGCCCTAGCCCAATGCGAGGGTTTCGCTCGGGCCTATATCGACAACATCGTGGTGTGCAGTCCCACCTGGGAGGCCCACCTGCTCCACCTCTGCCAGGTACTCCACGCCCTGCAGGCCGCCGGGCTCCACGCTAACCCGCGGAAAAGCCGCCTCGGCTTCCAGGAGCTAAAATATCTAGGGTTCCTGGTAGGGAAAGGCCAACTCCGACCCCTGCCAGAGAAGGTCGTCACCCTGGAGCAGCAGCCCCGCCCGCGCACCAAGAAGCAGCTATGGCGCTTCTTGGGATTCGCGGGCTATTACAGCAAATTTATCCCCAACTTTGTGGCAGTGGCCACCCCGTTGACGGACTGCCTGCGGAAGGCGTGCCCGAACATCCTCCAGTGGGGGCCAGCCCAAGACGCAGCGTTTGAGGCACTGCGTACGAACCTCTCCCGAGACCCCGTGCTGAGAAACCCGGACTTCTCCCAGCCCTTTGTGTTGCACACAGATGCTTCGGGGACCGGTATCGGGGCAGCCCTGCTCCAGGGGGGCCCTGGGGACGAACGCCCGGTCCTATTCATCAGCCGCAAGCTCCTGCCCGCCGAGCGGGCGTACTCCACCGTAGAAAAGGAGGCCCTGGCGGTCAAGTGGGCCATCGGGGCATTGAAATTCTACCTCACCAACAACCCTTTCCGGTTGGTGGTGGACCACGCCCCCCTGCTGTGGATGTCGAGGATGAAGGACTCCAATGACCGAGTCCTTCGCTGGTATATGTCTCTTCTCCCCTTTTCTTTCACAGTGCACCATCAAGCCGGGGCCGACCACCGCGTGGCCGACTACCTCTCCCGGGTCTTCGAGGAGGAAGCGGAGAAGCAAGGGACACGGGGGGGGGTGTGTCCCGCCCAGCCCGGGCAGGGACTGCGCGGAGGAGACCCCCCGGCGCCTGCCAGCCGCTCCAAGCCCCCGGCATCGCCCCAAGAGCCCTCCCCACCTCTCCAAGCCCCTGTGGAGGCCCCACCCCTCACCTCGACTGACGGGGTGAAAGCAGCCACCCGAGCGATGCCTCCCAGACGGCGAGCCCGGCTTCGATTCCGTGAGGTCTGGCCGGGGCAAGATGCCGGCGAGCAAGAGGGAGAGCCATTCAGCTCGTCGCAGCACGAGACGCTCCCTTGCAGCACGCCGCTGAGGGCTGGGACGCCCGAGGCACGCCCAGTCAGCCCGGCCCCGACGCACCTCTCCTGGGCGTCTGGGGCTTTGAAGGGGGGAGGAGCCAGAGAGGGGCAGGTCCTGGGAGGGGGGAGGATGGGTCGGGAAGCATAAAAGGAGGGAGGGAGGAGGTCGCTGAGGAGAGCTGGCTGATGCGCAAAGAGGCTGCCTCGCGAGAGAGAGGGACAGGAGCCATGGCACAGCCAGGAGGGAACGGGGGCCTGCGGTGAAGTAACCCAGTGCCCACCCCCCTGTTTCTGAGACCTCCGGGGAACGCCCCAGAGTGCCCGGGTGGGGCAACGGCGACGCCGGGGGACCGGGAGGGGCACCAAAGACCTGACAGGTATAAATCAGGGTCACTTTATTAATAATTAAATTGTGCGGGGCAAACCAACTACAGGACGAGCACAGGGTACCCACAACCTGCCTCGTCCTGAGTAGGGTGAGCCACCCTGCCCCCGGCATGAGCCATTCCGATAGCTACTGCCAGGCAGCTGAGTCAGGGTTGCCCACTCTTGCCTAAGCCTCCTTACCAAAGGAGCCCCTGAAGATGAAGGCACCCTGTGGCTAGCCATCACTACAAAGAGCCGTACAGCCCAGCTGCTGATCAAGCCCGCCAAATACCCAAAATGGGGAGGACCCAGGGTGCTCACCGAACCTGTAGTATATGCCCCACCTAACTTCTGCCAGTGACTAACTTTAACAAACTCTTCAAAGGGGTTCCAACCGCAAACAAAAAGTGCAAGGTAGGCGAAAAACATCCCAATCCAGACCAATTAGTTGAGATGAAAAAATTCCTACTTGGCCCCAAAAAACAGTGATTGGCTAAGCCTGCACTATTGCTGGGCAGTAGGGTGGGCCAAGAGCAAAAGAGCAACTGCATGCTCTTTGGTGGGGCTGGGCTTATAAAGCCCCAGCATCCCACCCTCCTCCAATCCCCAGATGGGCAGGAAGGCTTGTTAGCCTCCCTTCCTTCCAGAGAGGCAAAATGCGGCCCCCGGCCTTAGCTGTGGCAGCAGTGCAGCCGGGAAGGGGCCAAATCCCCCCCATTGGAATAATGAGGCAAACAAATATGTTGGGTATAAATCAGGGTCTCTTTATTAACAATTAAATGGTATGGGGCAAACCAACTACAGGACGAGGCATGAGCCATTCCGACAGATACTGCCAGGCAGCTGAGTCTGGGTTTCCCTCCCTTGCCTAAGCCTCCTTACCAAAGGAGCCCCTGGAGGCGAGGGCACTCTGTGGCCAGCCATCATGACAGAGAGCCGTACAGCCCAGCTGCTGATCAAACCTGCCAAATACCTGAAATGGGGAGGACCCAGGGTGTTCACTGAATCTGTAGTATATGCGCCACCTAACTCCTGCTAGCGCCAAGTCTCAGCTTAGGTGCTTGTGCCCACTGGGTGGCCCAGAGCCACCCGGAGACCTCTCCAAAGGTCTGCAAGGAAGGCCCTGTTCCCCAACATGGACAGGTGGACACCGTCGGCCCTATACAATGTTGCCTGATCCACTTGAATCTCTGGATGTTGCAAATAGAAACCCAGGTCGCCCTCCAAGGCCTTCTGCATGGCCCTATTGGCCTTCCCTCTGGCCCGCTCCACCCCCACCAGGTCCCAGGCCACATGCCAGACCCAGTGAGGTAACATGGCTAACCACAGCATTACCACTCCTGGCCAACTGTCCTGGATGACCTGCAAATCCTCCACGGCCTGAAGTGAAAGGGCCTTCCTTTTCATGAGGCCATCGAGGTGGAACAACAGGATGTGAGGTGGAGGGGCAACCCTCCCCTGGAACAACAGTAGCAGCAGCCTGGACACTCTACGACGGCCCATTCACTTAGCTGCAATTGCGACCTGATTGCAGTCTGCCGAACTTGATGGGCCACCCAGAAAATCATGCTGTGCCCAGTAATGAGAATCCTCCATCTCTCCTGCTGAGCCACAGCACCTAAATGGAAAAAAAAAACTAGTTAAAACTGGCAACAAAAGCCCAACGGGGCCACACTTACTGTGCCCCTCACTGGTTGCCCAAAGGGCGAATGTAAGAGCGGTATGCTGCTGACTACTGTGACCCACCCGCTGAATCACAGGGCCCAAGGATCCCATGGCCGCAGCCTTGGAAGCCACACCAATCCGGAAGGAATGGGTGCCAAACTTGACCCCATCCAATCCCAGCTTCTCCAGGGCCCTCGTGGTAACTGCCCAGAATTGATATTTTGTCAGCGGTGATCCATCACTATGACAGAATAGAAGAAGAATCGCAGATTTATACCCCACCCTTCTCTCTGAATCAGAGACTCAGAGCGGCTTACAATCTCCCATATCTTCTCCCCCCACAACAGACACCCTGTGAGGTGGGTGGGGCTGAGAGGGCTCTCACAGCAGCTGCCCTTTCAAGGACAACCTCTGCCAGAGCTATGGCTAACCCAAGGCCATTCCAGCAGATGCAAGTGGAGGAGTGGGGAATCAAACCCGGTTCTCCCAGATAAGAGTCCGGCTAATCTAGCCTTGAGACCCAGTAACTTCTCTGCTGGCAGCCGTGAAGCTTGCTGTGCAGTATCCAACTCAATACCCAGGAAGGTCAACACTGGGGTGGGGCCCTTGGTCTTCTCTTGAGCCAAAGGAACACCCAGCTCTCCAGCCAGCTTGACAAATGCATCCAGGAGATGGGCACACTGTCCCGTCTCTGCGGGGCCCATAAGCAAAAAGTCGTCCAGATAATGAACCGTGTCATCTGACCCCGCACAGTTCCTAAGAGCCCACTCCAAGAAGGTACTGAAATGCTCAGAGGCCAAACACGACACTGAGCATCCCATTGGGAGGGCTCTGTCCATATAATACTGGCCTTCAAACGTGAATCCCAGCAGCTCAAAATCGCAAGGGTGAACTGGGAGAAGACAAAATGCTGACTTGATGTCGCATTTTGCCATCTCCACACTGACTCCACAATGGCATACAACCTTGACTGCTTGGTCAAAGGAAGTGTACCAGACTGAACACATGTAATCGGGAATGGCATCATTCACCGATCCCCCATGCGGATATGAGAGATGGTGAATCAAGCAAAATTCACCTGCTGGTTTCTTGGGCACTACTCTTAATGGTGATACACGTAGTTTGGGAACCAGTGGAGATGCAAAAGGGCCTAAAACTCATCCCTTGGCACACTCCTTAGTGGTTTTCTCCCTCACCACATGCTCCAGTCTGAGGACAGACCTCAAATTTGATGCCATGACAGGGCCCCTAGGGCCCTGAAAAGGAATCCTAAACCCAAACTTAAAACCCTCAAATAGGTAAACTCTGTCAGCTGGCTTGGGATATTCAGACAGGAGTCACCTAAGTACTCTCAGTCTGTTGGGACTGGGCCCCTTTACCAATATGCTGTGTATTGCCCCCGGGCCGCTTACCACCGCCCTTGGGCTTCACTTTACTGCAGGCTGAGAAGGCGTGTGACCCGCCACATAATGGACATTCATGCTTATACTTGCATGCCTTTCTGGCACACACCCCCTGCGATGCATACTCCCAGCATAATAGTTGGGTTTGAACCGACTGCCCTGCTGAAGAGCGAGGTCCTGGAGCTGCTGCCTGCTTGCTAACCAAATGACCGCTGTCTGATCTGTCCCCGGCATTAGGCTTGGCTGGGGACATCAGCTGCAGCCATAGCTGCTGGTTGATCTGGTCCCATGGCATGTTGGGGTTGAACGTAGTCCGCATATGGAACTCCTCATTATACTGCAACCAGACAGCACCCGAAAAGTCTGTGTAGGCTTTATAAATTATTTCGCAATATTGCACACACCCAGCTAGCCCAGCACTTGACTGCTCTAGCCACTCAACGATAGCATTTTTTGGGGGGGAGTCAAGGTGCACTGTCCCAGCACTGCTGTGGAGCCCCTGCACCACAACCCTGGCTAAACTGCCCCCCCACAACAGAGGGGGGAGTGCCTGCCTCCACCCCACTAGCCACGATTGCTAAGCATGGGGGGTTGAAAGGCCACTTCCGCCCGCACCACTACGGCCCTGGGCCATGACAGTGAAGACCGCCCTTGCCACTGCAGAAATCATCCCTTGCTGTCCTATCCACCACCAGATGCCACGCTTCAGCCACTTCCAGTTTGACCTCCTGGCTGACCTCAGGCTTCCTTCCCCTGCCTTGGCCTGGAAGGAGGATGCTAAAGAACGTCACTCCTCGCTGAGAGCAAAAGAGCAACTGCATGCTCTTGGGCAGGGCTGGGGCTTATAAAGCCCCAGCGTCCCGCCCTCCCCCAATCCCCAGATGGGCGGGAGACTTTTTAGCCTTGCTTCCTTCCAGGGAGGCAAAATGCAGCCCCCTGCCTTAGCAGCGGCAACGGCACGGCCAGGAAGGGGCCAAATTATTTGTCTTTTTGGCCATCAATGGTATCCATAAAACTCTCCTACAGATTTCAAATGAATCAACTTTCTTCCTGTCATCTTTCTTCATTGTCCAGCTTTCAGAGCTAAGCATAGTAATGAGGAATACTGTAGTATGAAGTATCTCAATCTTGGTCACCAATGACACATCCTTACACTCAGTGCTATTTCCAAGTTGAGTTACTGTAAGTCAGCCCACTGTTTTTTAGCCTCCAGCTCACACATTGTCTTAGCTCAGGAAGGATGGCCCCAGAGCAAACTAATTTACGCAGTAGTCAAATTGCTCACTCACAACTTTAATGCCAGTAGCTCATAAAGTATAATATTTGCTTAGAAGACTCCACAGCTTAGAGGAAACATTGCTTACATTTAAGGTGCTTTTCTAGGATCGTTAAATATCTTTCAACAGAATTACTGTAGAGCAAAATTTTGACTCTCAACTTATGGACAACCAAATCGAGAGTTAAAAGTTTTAACCTAACATGTTGTGCTATTTCCTACTCCATTCTGCCTGTTCAGTGCAGCTTCCAAAACTGCATGGCTGTTAATCAGTGCATGTCCCACAACCACAGGAATCACAAGGGAATGCTGTCTGAAAGCTGAATTTGTGTACCTTTGAAGCAACAGTAGGCTGCTATTTGACAGGTGATCAGGTTTGGCTTCCTTGGCTTTGTTTCTCTGAGGTTAGCCACTCAGTTCATCTCAATCCCAGTGGATACCCTTTCTCTGGAGTTATTGCTCATAGGTGAAAAGGCTCCACTGAAATTGCTATCACAGTAGTAGCATCTGAAAAGATACAGAAGCTTCTTCATCTCCCTGCAGTTAATTCCTCCTTTTTGCCACCAGTGATCCCATATGCCTTGTCATGGTGTCTTCAAAGAGTTTGGGATGGAGCCACGTAAGCAGGGATGGTGCGAATTTTGCATCAACTATGTTAAGCAGTTGAGGTTTCTGTGTTTGTATCTATCAGACATGAGCTGATCAGCAGGTCTGTTCAATTCAGCACCAAAAATGTGCCACAAAATGACTGCTGATTCAAAGAATATTGGCCATTAGTAAAATTACTAAGGACTATTAGATAAACACTGAACTGTAGGATCTTTTTAAATGCAACATTAATATATTTATTTGTGACTGATAGAATTATTTAGAAAACTTCCTATTGAGTGGAGCAGCAGCACATTGAGGTTGAAGAAAGCAGAGGTATATGAGGTTGTACGTGCATAAAAAATGATTATACCATACTGTCCTGTTAGAAAGAAATACAGTGAAGCCTTAAGTGAAGCAAGCTGTCAAACAGCATTGAACAGATTGACAAACAGACCCCCCCCCCCAAAAAAGAGAAAAGGCTTCTGTTTGCAGCTGAGCCATAGCAGTATGGCCTTCTTGTAACCTGCTGTGTAGAGTAATATGCTTTGTAAAATTTCATATACATAATTATCTAACCTGTTCCTGAAACCTATGGTAATGGCTCAGGAGCCCAACAGTACTACTGATCAGGGCTGGTTCCAAGTTTTGGGGGGCCCTGGTCAGACAGTGCCCAGGTGACCCTTTTGACTATGACTAGCCCCCCTTCTTGTCCACCCATCTGCTTGCTACTTGCCTTTGTGTCCTTCCTATACCTACATAAGCTTTCCCTGGACCTGCAATCACAACCACTGTTCCCTCTAAGATGAGTGAGTTAGCTCACAGTTTTTTAGCCTCTGGCTCACTCCCCCCCCCC
The DNA here is from genome assembly GCF_032191835.1 of Heteronotia binoei. Lineage (NCBI taxonomy): Eukaryota > Metazoa > Chordata > Lepidosauria > Squamata > Gekkonidae > Heteronotia > Heteronotia binoei. The sequence continues at coordinate 63,338,627 of NC_083225.1, forward strand.
CCCCCCACAAACCTCAGTTCAGGAAAAATGGCCCCAGAGTAAACTAACGTATACAGTAGCTCACAACTTTAATGCCAGTAGCTCACAATGTAGAATTTTTGCTCACAAGATTCCGCAGCTTAGAGGGAGTATTGGACAGCTGCCTAAATTGCCCCCATGTTATTTGCCTGGTGGTTCCGGGTGGTGAAAGTGCAGCTAGGAATGTCACTGTCAAGGCTGCTAGAAATGCTGACACTTTGTGTACCACCCACATGCCCTCATCCAGCAGCACTAGGCAACATGTGCAACTGGGAGCACAGGTGACAAAACACTCACAAGCAGCCAGTGGAAGGGTGTGAATGCAGGCATCAGAGGAAATGTGTGAGTAGGGAGTCAGAAGCAGTGGGCCCTGCCCAAAGCAGGGTATGCTGATGCTGGTCCTGTTGCTAAGGTCAAAAAAGTTCTGTGTTTTAACTACAAGAATAAGGGGACAATAAGAAATGTTCTAAATATACCTATATAGAATTACAAGTCTGAAACCTGTGCTTCACTATGGCATTTAATTACCTTTAATTTTTGTTTGTTTGTTTTAGGTAGGAAAGGTGTTTTTGGTTTTGGAATATTTAGAAATTCAATTGCCATACCAACTTTTATGAAAATGCCTATTCTGGTTTAGAGCTGACTTCCCCTTTTGATCTGCACAATGACTCTGAGGTAGGTTAAGCTGAGTCTGTGAGTGGTCTGAACTCACACTGTGGACCAAACCAGGAGGGAAGCAGGGTATAATGACACAGAGTCCAGCCTGCAAAGCAGCCATTTTCTCCAGGGGAGCTGATTTCTGCCATCTGGAGAGCAGTTGTAATTCTGAGTGACCTCCAGCACTCATCTGGAGAGTGGCTACAATGGCTCCCAAGTGGCTGCTTTGGAGGGTGGAATCTATGGCATTGTACCTATCTGAGGTCCCACCCCTCCTCAAACCCCACCCTTTCCATACTCCACCCCTCAAATCTCCAGGAATTTCCCAACCTAGAGTTAGCAACTGCATCCCCTTCCCAGCAACAGTAGCAATATTATTACATAGAAGACAGAAGTTCCCTGAAAAGCAGCCACATTCTCCAGGGGAGCTGATCTCTGTTATCTGGAGAGCAGTTGTAATTCTGAGTGATCGCCAGCCCTCACCTAGAGAGTGGCTACAATGGCTCCCAAGGAGGAAGTGGCTGCTTTGGAGGGTGAAGTCTATGGCATTGTACCTATCTGAAGCCCCACTCCTCCTCAAACCCCACCCTCTCCATGCTCCACCCCTCAGATATCGAGGAATTTCTCAACCTGGAGTTGGCAACCCTATCTCCTTCCCAGCACCAGTAACAATGTTCTGTAGAACAGTTGTAATTCTGAGTGATTGCCATCCCTCACCTGGAAAGTGGCAACAATGTTTCCTGAGAAGAAAGTGGCTGGTTTGGAGGGTGCAATCTATGGCATTGTACCTGTCTTCCCCTTCTACTTTTTTTAATTTACTCAAAAATTAAAATAGTGTTGTGACAACACCAATAAAGCAGAAGAAGAGCTTAAATTAAATATAACAGGTGTAAAGTTCTTTTGGAGTTTCCCTGTTCTTTGCCAAATAATTTAAAATAAGAGACCAGGTTCTTTTAAACTTGGCAACCATTGCTGATGAAGGCAAGGAATTAAGATTAAAAGTTAGTTTGGCTAAAACATATTGTTCCCAAAGTCTGGAGTGCCAAGCTGAAACAGATGGAGCTGAAGGGGATTTCCACTGAGAAGCAATCACAAGTTTTGCAGCTGTTAGAATGGCATTCTACCTGTCTGAGGTCCCACCCCTCCTCAAACCCCACCCTCTCCATGTTCCACCCCTCAAATATCCAGGAATTTTCAAACCTGGAGTTGGCAACCCTATCGCCTTCCTAGCAGCAGTAGCAGCATTAGCAATGTCCGGGTGTTTGGGCTGGACTTGATGAATCAGTTAGGACACCTGTTCATATGTCTGCAGTCTCTGTTAACTGATTTTTACCTCAGAACACAGAGCTGCACAGCTGAGCAATCAGAGACAGGGGGTGCTTCAATTGTCTGCAGTCTCCTTTAGCTGATTTCCAGCTCAGACCACAGAGCTCCACACATGACCAATTGCAGTGGGAGTGGGGGTGGAAGCAGGCAGCACACTGCCAGGCACACATCAAAGCTTTACCCCATTGGGAAAACACATTTTACCCCTTTTCACCCAGTTAGGGGTTGAATTTCTAAAAATTCTAAAAATCCTTTCTTAGTGGGCATTGATGTCATGGAAGGAATACACTCCCCAAATTTTGGGTTTCTAGGTCCAAGGGTTTGGGCTGGGCATTGATGATCAGTCAGGACACTTGTTTTGGATGGATGGATGGATGGATAGATAGATAGATAGATAGATAGATAGATAGATAGATAGATAGATAGATAGATAGATAGATAGATAGATAGATAGATAGATAGATAGATAGATAGGGTGGTCATGCAATACATTATGACAATTGAAGGATTTTAAAAGTTTAAATTGATTCACAAAGAAACAGTGTCAATTTTTAACAGATGAACCAGACATGTTTGGTGAATACTCCTATGTCCTTATAAAATGTCATTTTGGACTTCCAGTTATGAGGACTATTAAATTAATTTTACTATTCAAAATTAAAGAGGTGCACTTCTCAGTTTCATCATGTACTCCAGCTGGTAGGGGGAAGGGCATACTATTATTTTCCTAAGTTTGTGATACACAACATGTTTCTGATTGCAATGAAAAAGAATAATTAGTCCTCTACCCAGTTTTTTTTTTTTAAGTGTAGGTCAGATGGAAAGAAATCATAAAGCTGTCTTTGCAAGGTACAAATGATTTCTAACACATGCATTGTACTCAATATTCCACCTACAATGCCAATCAGCTTATGGTGACCAAACTGTGCCACCTGCTCAGTCTTTCTGAGCAGTTTTCTTTGCAATGGCTCCCTGCTCAACAAAGTCTGTGTTTATTAATGATACCAGAATACAGAAAAGGCACCTAAGTGCGTTGCTGTTTACATGTTGCTTTTCATACCTATCACAAACAACAATAGAAACAAACACATACTCACAAATATAAAATGGGACAAATTAAATGCTGGCAGTTTTCTTGAGGTGTTTTCAAAATATAAGGTATCTTTTATCTGAAAAAGCCCGCCTCGGTGGGATAGGGTGGGATATAAATCAAATCAAATAAAAATAAAATGAAATGAAAATGAAAATGAAAATGAAAAACACATTATTGAATGGAGTGTTTAGCATAGCTTTGATAAAATTTAACAGGGGCAAGCCTATGCAGAGTGACTTCAGTCTAAGGCTATGGATTTCTTTGGGTTTAGTCTGGAGTAAACTCTGCATAGGATTGCAGTGCCACAGTGAAAAATTCCATCTTGCACCTCTAACCCTTCCTGTTTTGGGAGAAATGGTAATTGCTTGGCTTTAGAATATTTCTAATCTCATGCAAAAGGCTCAGTTATAAAAATGAACCAGGAAACATTTTTTTAGTTATTAAGATACAGTATGATACAAGATGATCTTGAGAGGCTGAAAAACTGGGCTGAAACCAATAAAATGAATTTTAACAGAGATAAATGTAAAGTTCTGCATTTAGGTAGGAAAAATCCCATGCATGATTATAGGATAGGGGAGACTTGTCTGGGCAGTATTATGTGTAAAAAGGATCTGGGGGTCTTAGTGGCCCATACGCTGAACAGTGTAATGTGGTGGCTAAAAAAGCAAATGCAATATTGGGCTGTATTAAAAGAAGTATAATTGTTGCCAGGAGGTGCAGTCTGCCTGTAGGGGTACCCCACTTGAGCCAAGGGGACCTCAAGTTAAACAAAATGGAGTCTGACCAAAAACAGACCAAGAAATACTTCATACAAAATGGAGTAAAGCAGAGAGCTTGTTCTAGTCCCATCTAAAGGCTCTCTCTGTAAATGGCTCTCCTTCCATCCCAAACGGAATGCATAATAACAATGGGAACTGCTGGAAAGTATTGCTCATGTCCTAATCCTCAACTTCTACCCTGCTTTGTCTGCCACACCAAGCACTTTCCTGAGTGTTGAGCCCAAACCAGTACCAAACCACCCAGTTACACCCTGGCCCACCCTTTTGGTAAAGATATGAAAACTATAATCTATTATTCCCAACCCAGACCCTTTCATGAAGACCATCAATGGGCCATTAAGGACTCTATAGTTACTAAAAGGTCCCCCACCCCTCAGAACACTATATAAGGTGGGTGAACACCCCATTTCAGTATGAATTCTGTAGGGCACCATTTGCAGTCTGTACCCCTCATTACTCCTGTAATTGGGTCTATAGGACTTGTTACGCTGGTCGTGCTTGCCCTCCTCTTTGATTTTCCTGCTGAAAGGATGTCTCCTCTTCTGGATCAGGTGATATAACCCTCTACAACAATCCCTAAATTCTCTATCGATAACCTCTACTCTTCCTAGCTTCTTGATTGCCTGTATTGTGTATTTGTGTGTGGGTGAATGTATTTATTTTACATATTTTGAGTAAACCTTATAAATCTATTTGCCTGGAGTATTCTTGACTGAAAACCAACCTCCGTATCATTGAAGAAAATATCCCTCACTCCTAATTCACTCTACCTAGTCTCCATATTTGCTAATTTCCTCATTCTAAATGAAGACTCAAAGCATTTTCCATAACATAGTGTCCAGATCATGTGAAGTGATGGTATGGCTTTACTCTGCTCTGGTAAGACCTCACCTGGAGTATTGTGTCCAGTTTTGGGCACCACATTTTAAGAAGGATATAGACAAGCTGGAATGGGTCCAGAGGGGAGGCAACAAAGAGGGTGAGGGGTCTGGAGACCAAGCCCTACAAAGAAAGATTGAAGGAGCTGGGCATGTTTAGCTGAGAGGTGATATGATCACCATCTTCAAGTATTTGAAGGGCTGTCATATAGAGGATGGTGCAGAATTGTTTTCTGTGGCTCCAGAAGGTAGGACCAGAACCAATGAGTTGAAATTAAAACAAAAGAGTTTCCAGCTCAACATTAGGAAGAACTTCCTTACCATTAGAGCGGTTCCTCAGTGGAACAGGCTTCCTCAGGAGGTTGGGGGCTCTCTTTCTTTGGAAGTTTTTAAACAGAAACTGGATGGCAGTCTGACAGCAATGCAGATCCTGTATTTTTTTTTTTGGGGGGGGGGTGGTATTTGTGAGTTTCCTGCATTGTGCGGGGGGTTGGACTAGATGACCCTGAAGGTCCCTTCCAATTCTTTGATTATGTGATTCTAAGATTCATTTTAATTTGACTGTGACATGCACAGTTACCTCTCTAAAATTAACACTGTGCACATTAACATTCTGTATTTTTCAGTTCCTAAATATCACTTTAAATCTTCCATTCTGTTGTTAAAATGTTCATGGTTATAAGGTTTTATTAAAAAAAAAAACACCTGATGAAGAGCAATCTTGAGATGAATGTACAGCCCCTCTAATGTGTACACATGCATATCAAATTTTAAAAATCTCCATTTTGTATAAATCATGGTTGCTGACAGTTGCCTAGAAATTACGGACTGTACATTCATACTCACTGAAGAAAAATTAGGGTTTTTTAATGGAAATAAGTTGACACACCACCCCCACAGAGGTCTTTAAGAATAGCCCTGTTCACATGCACATCTTGGCTGTACATGCATACATCTGTTTGTAAGAAAGAGTCAATGGAAATTTACTTTATGAATGAAACTGTGGACCAGTACTCGAATAAATATGGGGGTCTGTATATATGTTTATGGTAATATGACAGTTATTAAACCTGGGAGAAGCAGCAAATGCACCAGAAGATTGAGATAGAATTCAACGAGAGCTGAACACTGGAAAAATGGGCAGATGTGAACAAGATGCAATTTAAAAAGGTTCTACATCTGGGTAACAAAAATGAGCAACACACATACTGTATGGGGGCTGCACTTCTGGCGACCAGTGTGTGTGAACAAGATCTTGTGATATGTGTGAACCATAAGTTAAGTATGAGCAGCCAGTGTGATGCAGTGACAAAAAAGGCAAATGCCATCTTGGAGCGTATCAGAGGCATAACTTCCAGATCACAAAATGTCATAGTTCCACTGTACACTGCATTGGCCACACCTGGAGTATTGTGTGCAGTTCTGGAGGCCTCTCTTCAAAAAGAATGTGGACAGAATGGAATTGGTGCAGAGGAGAGCAATGAGGAAGATCAGAGGTCTTGGAGACCAAGCCCTATGAAGAAAAGCTGAGGGACTTGGGAATGTTTCGTTTGGAGAAGAGGAGCCTGAAGGAGAGACATGATTGATCTCTTTAAATATTTGAAGGACTGTCACTTAGAGGAAAGGAGGCAGCTGTTCCTGTTGGCAGCAGAGGATAGGACTCACAATAATGACTCTAAATTAAGGGTGGGAAGGTACTGGCTGGATATTAGGAAAACTTTTTTTACAGCAAGTTTTTCAACAGTGGAACCTACCCCCTCACTGACAATTTTTTAAGCAGCGGCTAAATAAACACTTGCTTTAGGCTGATCCTATATTGAACAGGCAGTTAGACTAGATGGCCTGTCTGGCCCCTTCCAACTCTGTGATTCTATGATTCTATTAGCGGAGATTCAAATCTGGAACTCCCAGATCCTAACCCGACACTCTAACCACTACATCACACTGGATCTCTCTCTGCACACGCACACCAGTTTTCTGTCAGGGAAAACAAAATCTATAAGCCTTCCTTTAACCCCTCCCCCCATTTTGAAACTCTGCCGCTAAGTCCAGTTATGTTTTTAGGAAATTTGTTGTCATTCTTTATTAAGGGAAACTCATGGACTAAGCTTTAATTTAAATTTAGCCCTAAACTGTATCATACAGCAATTACAGTTTAAATATGAGTACAGATGTCAACAGGAAACAGCAAGAGACACAGATCCAATGCATCCAATGGCACTTCTGTCAGAAATGGTCTAGTGTGACAGCAAGGTAAGAAAGAATATTCAATAGGTGGTGTTGTTTCCCTTGAGAGCCAGTAATACACTCCGTTCTACAAATCATTAAGATTTATGTAGCTAGTAGCTGCCCTGAATCAAAGCTTGGCAACCATGCAGTGACTGCATTAAAAAAAATGTAAGGAACGGCACAATTAGCTCCAAACACTTTCCATAGACTGACGTCTATTGTTCTATGCCTAAAACCTCAGAGTTCAAAAGAGCTTTTCATTATATAGTTTATGAGTCAGAAGCACAGTAGAAATACTAATATTTTTCTCAGTTTACTATAATTAGATCTAACTATCTTATGATTGGATTAGCTATATATATTCATTCATATTCTACCTGAGCCCCAACATGAATTCTTGATTATCTTTAGCTTATGCCTGCAAATACTCTGGCTGCAAATACTCTGGCTTCAAATACTGATTTAGTTTATGAGATCAAAAGTTTAGCCAAAACACTTAGGTACAGTGTTAATCTCTTTAGTCACAACAAGGATCCTGTTCTGTTAAAGTAAGATAATAGAAGAGGTTTGTTTGTTAAACAGTGGGAAAACAATATGTATAAATTACTCAACAAACGATTTCACTTCAGTGTAGAACATCAAAGAGCTTAGAATATTGTGGTTCAATACCAACAAAGGAGGGGGGGGTTTGGGGGTGGTGGTGGTGGTATCATTCCTGTGTGACCCCATTGTGGTGAAGACTGTTTGATGAACACTTCAGTTCTAAGTCAAACAAGTATGGCCATTTTAAAACACTGATTGGTCCTAATTGGTTGAACTAGTGGCTACATGAAAGTTTAACAGAATTGTGATGCCAAAGAGGGCTGAAAACGCATTGTTTCAGTGTTTAGCTTCTGTTTCCATCGGTATGCATGGGCTTGAACTTGATAGTGTTCCAGCAAATAGGAAATCATGTGGACCTTTGTGGATCATCCTTCCCTTCCATTTGATAAAATGATATGACTGCCAGAAAGGACAGTCTTCCTGTTCTCTGGACAGCTCAGCTTGTTATGAATGCATGCACACTGAGGTGCAGGATGGAAGAAACACAACTTTGCTGAACTTTCTGGATTTCTGCCTGTTCTATAGGCACATGTTGCAAAGAGCTAAACTCCTATTTTCCGAGGACTCTGCTACTCTGACTACCTTCCAGCTTTCTCAGTTTGAGAAAGTAGGAAGAATTTATATCAACACCAACATGGTTCATGAGCTGGATATTAATGGATAGTAGAATATTATCAGAATTTAGTCATACCAACAGAATCATCCCAACCACAGTGGGATTAGAAATGGGCTTTTACTTGCTTTTTTTTAAATTGTCTCAAAGATCATAGAATCATAGAGTTGGAAGGGATCTCCAGGGTCATCTAGTCCAACCTCTTGCACAATGCAGGAAACCCACAAATACCTACCCCAAATTCACAGGATCTTCATCGCTGTCAGATGGCTATCTAGCCTCTGTTTAAAAACCTCTAAAGAAGGAGAGCCCACCACCTCCCGAGGAAGCCTGTTCCACTGAGGAGTCGCTCTAACAGTCAGGAAGTTCTTCCTAATGTTGAGCCGGAAACTCTTCTCAGCCACCTCCTCTCCAGGCTAAACATGCCTGGAATTTGTTCATTTATAATGTGGTTAAAACCTAATTCACACACACATCTGATAAAGGAAAAAACCCTTCATGTTGGTTCTCTGTTTATAATACACCAATTGTATGTGTATTTGTAGCAGAGAGATCATTTGGGATATTTGCAGGGATTTCCTTTTATATCTGGGTTGAATAACATTGGGTTGGATTGAGGGAAAGTAGCATGTTGAATTTGCAGAAGGTGTACCAATTCGGTGCTCATCCTGAAAACTTTTACATGCCCACTTGGAGCAAGTTCTGTTGTAAAGGCAGAAAAAGAGAGGAGGGAAAGTTGCATTATGCAACTTTTTTGGGGAGGAGAGGAATGTAACATAAAGGGTTTCTGAAGTTACAGTAAAATTGTATTTTATGTTTGCAACCACTTATGTTTATAATGTTTTCTATTTTTTAGTAATGGCATGAACTCAATTGCAGAAAATGGATCTTTTTTATTGCTTTCAAGACTTTGTGCATACTTTAGCCAAGGCTCCCATTACAAGGCAATTACAGCAACTGAAATGAATCTGGGGGTGTTTAAAGATCTCTCTGTGGGCAAATGGAAAAAGATTTGGTGTACATGTGGCTTAAGCATCAATAAATTGTTCTGGAGTTACACTGTGATGTGATCACTTCCTCCTGAGAATCAAAGTACTAAATTAATATGGCTGAAAATAACTCTCCAGTATCAGGGTCTAATTTTCTACACTGTTGTGACTACTTACCTTTTGGAGGGCTGTTAATACGCATGTACACAGAGGGGCAAAGTGAAGTGTATTTTATTTTATTCCCTGCAGCTCACAGAAGTATCACTATGCTTTTCTAACCTGCATACAGGTTTAATGCAGAGATTTACAATGATTGTTAAAGAATTTTTGCAGTCTATTATATATATGTTATCATCTGAATAGTTTGACATTATGACTCTGGGGTGGTCCCTCTGACCTCGATCCACACTACGCAATCTCTCTTACCCCTATGTTACATTCTCTTCTCACCTCATTGCAGGCCTAGAGTCTTCTTTCAAGTTTCAAACATGATGTGTTGCTTATCAGGATTATAACCTTCTTGGACTATTGTCCCTACTTAGTCCTCTGCTGGGAAGTTCAATCCAAACATTTTATGTGGAGATTCACAGAGCCACTCCATATTCTGCTTCTAGGTTGTCTGCCTTACTGACATCTCACTTCCTGTTACCTGTGGCTTCTGGCTCTCCTGACTCTCCTGCAGGGAGTCCCAAAGGTTCTCCTTCTGTCATGGTTGTGATAGCAGATTTAGGTTTCGTGAATGTCCCATATCTGATACAGGTTCTTCATTAAGAAGCACTGATATGAATTCTGCTGCAAACATACTATGTTCAAAAGTAGTAATCAGATTTGAACTCATCATCAGCCTCTTTGGTTTTGCCAGATTACACTGTGTTTTCCAAAAACAGCATATGCAAAACACACTGCTAAATCAGACTTATACAGACTTATATAGCCTCACTAGAGACTAGTTAGAACAGCAAATGTTAGGATTTTATTGAGACACAGAATTTATTGATGCCTGATTTATATGATTGGTGAGTAATCTAATTGCCTATTTAAACAATTGTCTACTGAGCGGATCAGTATGAAGCAAGGATTGGCAGGGATAATAGGCACAACTCAATTGGACTAGGTGAGAACGTACATGCAAAAAAAAAAAAGCCAATTGTGCTGTACTGCATGGAATACAGTGCAATGAATACAGTGAAACAAACTGCCCAACATCCACAAACAGATGAATGAACTATTGAACTGATTGTCAAAAAACCAAGTATTTGTTTGTAACCAGCAAACAAGATGTAAGCCAAACTGGCAGGATTTGAAGCATCTCTAGCCCCTAAGTATGCTGCAGGGAACCACATGGTGTGGTCCAGAATTATCAAGAGTTGCCTAAGTTATCCTCTCAAGTAAACCTTCCAAATCCAATGCTATATATAAAATACTATGGAACCTCCAGCAGCCCACCGCATTGCGGCATGGCTGCTGGGGAGATTTTGACCCCCCCAGAGGAAGAGCGGGCGATTTGGCGCACTTTTAGGCGCGTCTTTAGGGGGCAGGGCTTCAACGTACCTACAGAAGTCTCTGCACTCCTCTTCTCAGTCCTCCTGCAGTGCTCGGTTGGGTAGGAAGGAGCGTGCTCTCATGCTCGTAGCTGGCACCGGGTGGGGGGGATTAGGCCTTTAAAGGCCATTCTGCATGGAGTGGGTCGCAGCATCGGGGATTTCAGAGCGCATCGTGGAACTGGTTTCAGGGAGTCAATTTAAGCACGGTGGGGCATTCTTCTTTCCTCCTTACTGGCGGCCCTTTTTTACATCCTGCACAGCTTTGTGTTGTATTAGGGCCTCCATCTTCCCCTCATTGTTGGTATTTTTTTGGGGGGGGGGATTGCAGAGGCACTTTATAGGGGCGGCAGGGGGCTGCCTTGTTTTGAAGGCAACATTTTTCCAATGCCCCCTTTTTTACTTAGTGAGCCTCTCTCTTATGGCCTTGTGGCCTTGGCAGACATTTTAAGTTGGGCTGATGCGGCAGTCAGGGGGTGGTGAGCTTTGGCCATTTTGTGAGACACTGGGGTTATTTGTTCTTCCTCCTCGCCTCTGGTCCTTGGTGGCCATTTTATGCTGGTTCTTCCTCCTCGCCTCTTGTCCTAGGCGGCCATTTTAAGTGCTTGTGAGGTGGCAGCCATTTTAGGTGTGGGCTTTAGCCTTTTTTCGGGTGAGGAAATTGAGTGGTTTTTTTGGGGGGGTTGAGACTCAGCCTCTGGCACAGAGTGGTAAAGCTGCTTTACTGCAGTTCAAACTCTCTTTAATTTTTGTCTCCTGCCATGATCCCTTAGGGTGGTGAGCATGTAGGGGTGTAAAGGTGGTGGGAAATCAAAGGGTAAGCAGCCTGCACGTAAGGCTCCTAAGCCGCCCCAGAAGCATCCTCCGCCCCCCTCGTCTTCTGATGAGGAGAGGACGATGTGAATGCAGTCATTTTTCAGAGGCTGCAGGCCCTGGAATGGGCATCTGGATTTCCACCTTCTCAGATGCCAAGGAAAGGGTGGATTCCTAAGCTGGCTTTGCAGGCAGATATACTGACCCGTTTGTCTATTTTGGAGGGCAGGTCTGCTGCGACTGCTAATGGAGGAGCTGTTGGGCTGGGCAGCTAGGATGCTGGATCGGACCCATTGTCCGGTGTGGTTGGTGCGGGAACAGCATTGGTGCCTGCTGTACCTCCTGGTAAGTTGGGGGATGGTTCTTTGCCCTATACTTGGCCTGTGTGGCCTTGGGGGTCTTGGGGATCTGCCGCATCTAATGGGGCTGGTGCTGCTTCAGGTGGTTCTGGGACTTCTTCAACTTTGGGTGTGGGACAGCAGAATAACTGGATGTGGCCACAGGGTAGGTTTGGCCCAGTCGGTAATTGGCCTGGGGCGGGGCAGCAGGGGGCAGCTGCGGCTTTAACTGGTGGATGGGGTTTCCCATCTCCTTACGGGGTGGTCCCTTTTGGTGCTATGCCTTTCGGTGATGTTGCCTTACCTTTGGGCAAACACCTGCTGCCTGCCATGAGAGACAAAATCCTTAAGGGGGAATATGTTGACATATTCTCCCTTTTATTTAGGGAATTAGAAAAGAAGGACAAGGAGGAACTTGATGATAAAGAGAAGGAGAAGCTTAAGAAGAGGAAGGTTGATCGGACCTGGGCCAATTGGCTTCCAGGGTTTTTTATATATGTGGGAGTGATGGCGCGTGCTCAGCCCTGGTGGGCGGCAGCGCTGATCCAGTACATGGACATCATATACAAAGGGTATACGATATTCAGCAGCCCAGCCTGGATTCAATATGACCAGGAATTCAGGATGAGGGCCACTTTGTACCCTTCCCTCCCTTGGGATTGGATTCACCAACCGTTGTGGCTGCAGGTGATGTCACCTGCGCGGCCCAATCTGGGGGACCGCTCTGACAGCGGTCACTTGGTTGCTAAGGGTTCCTCTTCTTCCATTTCATCATTATCTTCCCGCAGCTCTACGGGGCAGGCAGTTCAACCCCACTTGCTTTGCTGGGAGTTCAGGTCTCAGGGGGCTTGCAGTCGGAAAGCTTGCCAGTTCAAGCACGAATGCCCCCTGTGTGCTGGCCCACACTCATTTAACAACTGTCCAAGAGTTTGGCCACGTGAGGGTCAGAAAAGACAGGGTGGGGGTCCTTCCCAAGCTGGAAAAGGGCCCCAGCCCGATAAAGCTGGGTCCTCTTGAGCAATGGCTTTGTAGGTACCCAAGTAGGGCTGACAGTTTATATTTGTTGAACGGTTTTACATCAGGTTTTAGAATTCCTTTTCAGGGTTCTCGGGCACCAACTTGGTCTCAGAACCTCAGTTCAGTTAAGGGTTGAGAGCACGTAGTGGAGGCTAAGATTGCCAAGGAGCTGGTGGAGGGCAGGATTTTAGGTCCATTTGCTAGTCCTCCAGTGGTTAACCTTAAGGTTTCCCCTTTAGGGGTGGTACCAAAGAAGGCGCCTGGTGAATTCTGTTTGATTCACCACCTTTCTTACCACAAGGGTTCTTCCATTAAAGATGGGATACCTGAGGAGCTATGCTCAGTTAGGTATACTACCTTTGATAAAGCCATGGGCGTTGTTTGATGCTGTGGTCAGGGGGCTGAGTTGGCTAAAAGCGATATCAAATCTGCATTTCGCCTTCTCCCTGTCCGTCCGGATGATTTTGAGCTTTTGGGTTTCTCTTTTGCAGGCCAATTTTACATAGACAGGGCGTTGCCTGTGGGCTGCTCTGTATCATGTGCTGCTTTTGAGTGTTTCAGCACATTCCTCGAATGGGCTGTGCGCGAGAAAGTGGGTTTACAGGATGTTCATTATTTGGATGACTACCTCTTTGTGGGCCCTGCGGGTTCTGGACGCTGCGCTCAGTTGTTATCTGGCTTTATTGAACTGGCCACTGAGTTGGGTGTGCCATTGGCCAAGGAAAAAACAGAGGGCCTGGCCCATTGCCTTGTGTTTTTGGGGACTGAGCTAGACACTTCAGTGCAATCATCCAGGATTCCTTGCCAGAAGCTTGAGGATTTAAGGGATAGGATTAGTACTTTCCTCCTCAGAAAGAAGGTTATGCTTCTTGAGCTTCAGCAGTTAGTTGGGCATCTTAACTTTGCTTGCAAAGTGGTTATCCCTGGAAGGGCTTTTCTGCGCAGGTTCTGTGATGCTATGCCCCAGCACAGGACTAGGGTTATCAGCAGCATGAGGGAGGTTGTCTGGAGTGAGGTTTGGTACTCACTCCTTTAGAATTGGAGCGGCCTCTACGGCTGTGGCCTTGGGTTATTCTTCTTCGTCCATCCAGCAACTTGGCTGTTGGCGGTCTCAGGCTTATAAAGGTTATATTCGCCCTTTGCTCCACTCTTAGTTTTGTTATTGGGAGCTGGGGTAGTTTAAGGTTTGGGTTTTATAACTTGTCTGTTTCTCTTTTTAGATGCTGTTGTTCCTGGCCGGAGGAGCCAAGTTCCCATCTGCGGGCACAGTCATGTGTTTTGGGCGGCACATCAAGCTCAGTGAACTGCTGTTGGCTCTCAGCTGGGGCTCAGCAAATACGTTATGGTTGAATGGCGGGGGCTCTGGGGTCTTCCGTGGCCCAGATTGCTCCCGCTTTTATTTCATGGGTGTGTGGGCCCTCCACCTCAGGTTTTAATTATTCACCTGTGGGGGAATGATCTCGGGCTGATTAAAGGCAAGGCTTTGATCTTGCAAGCTCGGGGTGATTTCAAGTACATTGGGAAGAGATGGCCCGGTAGCATTATAGTTTGGTCGGCCATGATTCCGCGCTGGGTGTGGCACAGTGCTTGGAATCCAGCTGGGATAGAGAGGGCTCGTTACAGAGCGAATAAGGAGATTCATAAAGCATTGGAGAGTGGTTTGGGCCACTATTTGCACCATCCGGATATTTCTACGGAATATTCTGACCTCTACAGAGGGGATGGGGTGCATCTCTCGGAAAAGGGTAATATACTTTTCCTGAGGGATCTACAGCAAGGGCTTGTGTTGGCTTTGGGCCTTTTGGTGGGTGCTAAGCCCTAAGTAGAGACTTGGCCTTAGTTGTGGCAGGTTTTACGGGTTTTATGGCGCCATGCGACCTGGGAAGGACCGGTTAGCCTCCCCCTTTTGGGGAGTTAGGGGTCTGGCAGAATCAACATTTGAGGCAGAATCAACCTTTCCCGCCACATTTGAGGCAGTTAGCGAAACCGAGGCTCCGGGCCTGTCTTCGGATTGTGTTCTGGATGGTTTCAGTCCTCTCAGCCTGGAGGAAGTTGACAGGATCCTCTTATCTGCATGCCCAACAACTTGTAAATTGGTGGGTGCTAAGCCCTAAGTAGAGACTTGGCCTTAGTTGTGCTCCTCCTGGCTTATTAAATACTGCCAGAGGGAGCTTAGATATCCTATACGGGATATGATAAACAGATCCCTGACGGAAGGGCATTTTCCAACACTGCTGAAAGAGGCGGTGGTCCGTCCCCTCCTGAAAAAACAACCCTAGATCCGGCCCAATTGGCACATTACCGGCCAGTATCAAATTTGCCCTTTTGGGGCAAACTTATCGAGAGGGCAGTGGCGGTGCAGTTACAGACCTTCCTGGAGGATGCTTCCATCCTTGACCCCCTTCAGTCTGGCTTTCGCCCGGGCCATGGGACGGAGACGGTGTTGGTTGCCCTGGTATATGACCTTCAACGGCATCTGGATTGGGGTGGCTCAGCGATGCTGATGTTGTTGGACCTGTCGGCTGCGTTGGATATGGTCGACCATCGGCTACTGACCTGCCGCCTCGCCGATGTGGGGATTCAGGGGTTGGCCTTACAATGGCTTTCCTCTTTCATTGAAGGTCGGGGACAAAGGGTCACGATTGGGGGTGAGCTATCCCGGAGGCGCACGCTTGATTGCGGAGTGCCCCAGGGGGCAGTTCTCTCCCCGATGTTATTTAACATCTATATGCGTCCCCTTGCCCAGATTGCCCGAAGGTATGGGCTGGGTTGTCACCAGTATGCTGATGACACCCAACTCTATCTGCTTATGGACAGCCGGACGGCCTGCGCCCCAGAAAATCTGGACCGGGCGTTACAGGCTGTGGCTGAGTGGCTCAGACTGAGCGGGCTGAGACTAAACCCGGCAAAGACAGAGATCCTCTGCTTGGGTTGTCGGGGTCCGGGGGGGGGGAATCCCCCTGCCAGTTTTTGACGGTGCGCCGTTGTTAGCCTGGGGGTACTATTGGAGCCTTCCTTAAAGATGGAGGCTCAAATAGCAGCCACTGCCAAGTCAGCATTTTTTCATCTTAAGCGGGCAAGGCAGCTGGCTCCCTTCCTGGAGTGTGACGATCTAGCATCAGTGATCCATGCCACGGTCACCTCGAGGTTGGACTACTGCAATGCCCTCTATATGGGGCTGCCCTTGTGCCAAACCCGGAAGTTGCAGTTAGTGCAGAATGCTGCGGCCCGGCTGTTATTGGGGCTCCCAAGATGGGAGCACATTCGGCCAGGGCTCCGGGCTCTGCACTGGCTGCCAATAACATACCGAGTCCGGTACAAGGTGCTGGTCATTACCTTTAAAGCCCTATATGGCCTAGGACCTGCCTACCTGAGGGACCGTCTCTCCCCACATGTTCGCCAGAGAGTGCTGAGATCAGGAACCCAAAATCTTCTTGTTATCCCTGGGCCAAAGGAAGCCCGCCTGAAATCTACAAGGGATAGGGCTTTCTCTGTAATGGCACCTTCCTGGTGGAACCAGCTGCCGGAGGAGGTGAGGGCCCTGCGGGACCTTGTTCAATTCTGCAGGGCCTGTAAGACAACCCTCTTCCGGCTGGCCTACAACTAACTGGCATAGAAATTAAGTGTAGTTCTAATAGACTTCTGATGTTTTAATGCTTTTAATGTTTTAATGATTTAAATGTTTTTAACTGTGTAAAATGCCTAAAACTTAATATGTTAGACTTCATGTGTTGTGAGCCGCCCTGAGCCACCTTGGTGGGAAGGGCAGGATATAAATCATAACTAAACTAAACTAAACTAAAACCTTTGGGTATTGGTGACCCAAGATGTGTGAATGCAGACTGTCCTGGAGATTCAATTGGATGGGTGCCTTTCGCTGAGACGCGCGTCTGGTGTCTGGGCCCTCCGGTGCAAGACTCCCTACTGGGCCTGCCTGACGGGAGCTGTGACACACAGCTCCAGCTGGGGGGCCGGGTCTCCCACCTGCTGAAAAAGGCAGGGGAGCGGTCTGAGGAGACCCCTGGCCCTGACCTGGCCGCAGTTCGGTTTCCCTTGCCGTTGCTGTGTTATTTAATAAAGTGGCCCATAGTTTTACCAATTTAATTATGTCCGCCTCTTTATTCTGCCTTGGGGGGCAATCAGAAATATGAAGAAAAGATACAATTCACTGGAAAAAAATAAATGCAATAAACATACACGTGTATTAGTACCAAAGATAAAGTAACAAAATTCATGGCTGAGATCATAATGATTCCATCCTTTTAATTTGTAAGCATTATTTTCTGCTTATTTATGAGATAGTTCACATGCAGTCTGAGCCTATGCTTGTTTACTTAGTAGTAATGTTTCTGAGTTCAATGAGGTTCAGTGAGTTCAATATGTTAATTATTCCCAAATATGTGTGCAGAGAATTATAGCTTTGCAGCCCACTGATATGCATTACTTAGAAGCAAGTCCCTCTTTATTTCAATATGGTAGGAAGTTGGCTGTGTTTCCACTCTACAGGATATTTACAAGAGGTGGTATGATCTGGGCAATTTGTCCTCCTACATCATAAATTGTGTGAGTCTGTGTGGGGAGACAGGCTGTAGTTTCTTGGTTGCAAGTGATAGGCAGTCTATACATGCTCGTATGTGGTATAATCACATAAAAAAAAACATATGCTGGTGGCTTTTAATATTAATTCCTTATCACAGCAACATGCCACTAGAGTCAAAAAGCTCAAAACCCAACAAAGCTATTTTATCCCATTCCCTTCTTTCACAAGGCTGGTCATGGCTGGGCTCAGGGTGATGGCTGTACCCTGAATACACAGGGCTCAGGGTGATGAATCACATTAAAATGTTCATAAATTAATGAAACCAATCTCAACAGTTTAAATAAAATACGAAATAAATGTTTTCAGATTTCAAATTGGTTGAGACATCAGCTTGCCAAATTGGAGCCCAAATTTGTCCATTGGAGACCAAACTCGTCAGGGTGGCCACATGGGTTGCCTGGATGGCTAATGAGGGGTAAACAGTATCCATTTCTTGGCTTTGGAGTGACTTCAACAGCCTCAGGGTGATGTTCTAGTCCCTCAGGGGTCTGGCATTGGGCCATGGGAGACCCTGGGAATGTAGTGTTGATGGACACCAATGGTCCTGGCTGATGGTGTATTTCATTATAGGATATGGCACAGGGATGGGGGTCTTCAGTGTAATAGTCAGTGGCACCAACTTAGACACCTAGCTAAGGGTCAGAGACTACCCTTTGGTTGAATGGCTCGAAGAGAGTAGAGTGCATTGGAGCCAATAGTTATCCCTCCTTTATTATTGTTGGTTGACAGGAGCACCTCCCCAGACCATGGTTAAACATTTTGGTGGTAACAATCTGGGTACTAGGTCAGCATCTCCACCCTAGGATCAAGTGGGGTTACTGGGTTGGTCATTTGCTTAGCTGATCTGCAGGGGGGTCTGTGCAACTGGGGGTTCATGGTGGCAGGAGAGGAAGCTGAGGCTAACCCCTTCTGTGACAGAAAACACATGGTTGAAAGGATTTTTAGTTAATGAGCACTCTGAGATATCAGGAATAAGGGACCCCTCAAACTGAGTACCTACTGGTTTTGCAGTCAGGGTGTCTCAGTTGAAGGCCTCTTCAAGGTTGGGGGAGCATATGATGAGCCTTAAGGCTTTGCAGTCAAGGGCTGGAATATGCCCTTTCTCACCTCTATGCATTGATGTGCATGCCATGACAAGTAAAGTCCAGAAGGATCCCAGACCTGGCTCTGAGTTTGGATAGGTTTGCCCTGTGAGGACATTTGCTTTGCAAGTACAATACAACCCATGCTTTACTGTGTTAATGAGATGGTGCAAATCAGCTTATTTATAAATAAAATTCCAAGCTTAACCCATAACTTGTGTTCATTTGAGGGGTGGATGGGTGAACACATGACACATTTTGCTGCATAGGTTCTTAAATAGTGAGGTTTCATTTGAAACCAAGTGCTGTTCACATCTAAATTATCTAAATTCAGCTGCTTTGTTAATTAATGTTTAAACTAATGTCTACCATTTGTGTAGGTATTGTGAAGTTAGCAAAATGAATCATGGGAAGTGACATATTTTTAATTTTGACATTATTTGGGGATTCTGGTATTGACATCATATAAACTGATTATTATGTACCTTCCTATCTCTGCATCCCTCTGTTCCTGAAGCAAGATTTTAATAAAATGTTTCCAAGGATACAAAGCTTCTTCTACCATTTCTGTCAAGGACTCTTTAAATCACTTTGAGTCTTTTACACAAAATGTCTTTGCTCAGATCATGGTGTTGTCAGAACTGAAAAACTGCACTACTTCTAATTATCCTAGCAGTTTGTATTGCCAAGGGACAATGGCTCTTTTCCACTAAGGGATTTGGAGGCAATAAACACAAGCAGTAAAGTAAATTAAGAGGTTTTATTGAAATATCTCTGGTGATTCACAGAAAATAAATCAATAAGTAATAAAACAGAGAATACATGTTTATGCACATTTTGCTGGTCAGGAACCCATAAAATAATAGCAGGAGGACCCCTGAACTTCCACAGTGCTATTCTGCAGTTCAATTTGACCTAAGGTTCACCTTTGGGGTGGTTTCTAGGGACTGATATACTATTAAGATGTGTGATTATTTACTTGTGTGTATGTTTTCCTGTAACTTAACTTGGAGAGGAGTAACACAGTCCAAAGACAACTGATAAACAGTGGTATGTAGCTTCCTTCAAGTGTAGATAGTCATGCTTTCCTCCCTTCTAATCCCAAACGAAGTGAGCAAATTTCCTATATACATGCCCCATGCTCAAATGTGATAACAGGGGCATAAAGATTAGATAAAAGAACATTAAGAGGAAAAAAATGTGTTCAAGAGTGGGAAAAAAACCCTTCAGTCTTGTAACATTTTAAATCTGATCCACAAGGCATCTTTGGTTCAAATGGAAAATGTGGTTCAAACTCCTTGGATTTACAATAGCCTTCCACAAATGCTACTACAGTTAACTCATCACCAATCCTATTTCTACTTTGCAGTTTCTACTTCATGAGAGCTTAAGTGAACACTAAATGTGTAATGTAATTTTAAGAAATGATTTGACAGCATTTCAGAGTGGTACTTGTCTGCATCAAGATATCACTTTTGGATCAGCCACACAAATAAGATGAATTTGTGAAAGTGACAAAATTGTAATAAAGGGCTCATGAAGCAGGACCCAGCTATAAAAACTGGTAACTCTGGGGGCGATATTGATTAGATATTCTAAAGAATATTTAGAGCTAAAATGAAATTGAGAAGAAGAAGAAAAAACTTCCTTGTATTCATTAGTCAGTAGCCAATAACTGAAGATGGAAAGGAGTTCAATGCACCATGCAAACTTTATAAAGACAAATACACACACCAAAAAAAAGTTTATAATACAATTTGCAGCCATACCACAAGCCTTCCTTCACAATATGGCTAACAAGCATGTTAATCAACATAATAATGGCTCACACATTAGCAATGATCTCTTTATCTGTTTATTCAACCTCTACTGCCCCCTCAACACCCAGCTGAGAAAAATTTAAAAGGCAAGATGAAGCCAGGTAACTTAGATATGCCACTTTTCTCTGAGACAGGGTGCTTTGTTAGCCAGAACTGAAGAAGATAGCAGATTGCAGAGCAGAAAGGGTTAAGAAGACGGATGAATCTGAAATGAAATTCAGTTCCCTGTCACATTTGCCTGACAAGATCACCATTTTTAATTCTGGAGTTTACATTACTATACCAGACAAAGTTGGAATTGTTCTTTGGACTTATAATATGAGGTCTATGTTAGTCACTGTTCATCATTACCATTGCATGTACTGCGAGCGATGCCTAGTAGTAAATTTCCATGAATGGAATAAGAGAGTTTAGATAATGCTAATTGTTATCAATCTCTTTTTATTTGTTTGCTTCCATGCTTGGCTGACAGTTCAGCTGTGAAGGAAGATGAGTTGTTCAGCTGAAGAATGCATCTCGGACTTCATGTTGTGATTTTCAGCATATATAATTCAGCTGTGGTGCTGGAAAGTGTAATCAAGTCTCAGCCAGTTTATGGCAAGGCAAAAGATGGACAGAGGTGGTTTGCTATTACCTAACTCTACATAGCCGCCTTTGGTGGTTTCCCATCCAAGTAATAACCATGGTCAATCCTGTTTAGCTTCCAAGTTCCGCTGAGATTAGGCTAGCCTGAGTCAAGATTTACCAGAATCTAATAACTCAGATGAATTGAGTTTTGTTTGATGTTCACTGAAAAGAGCTGGAACCTTTTGTCTTGTTTCAACAGTTCAGACTATTCCAGCTGGCTTGGCTTCAGGGGGTGTGGCCTAATATACAAATTAGTCCTGCTGGGCATTTTCTATAAAAAAGTCCTTTGTAAAACAATGGTGATGTCAGGGGGTGTGGCCTAACATGCAGTTCAGACTATAAAGTTGACCCAGCATAAGAAACTGGCTGCAGCTGGTCCTGTATGTTTCTGTAAATCTTATTCAAGTAGAATATATAGGATTGCAGTGAAATCTACCTTGTCATTTATTTATGAAGTCACAAAACAAAGAATACCCAAGTTACATAAAGCTTATTGTGTGAAACCATTAAATAGGGAATGATCTCAACCATGGTAAAAGCTAGAAAGAACTATATATCAAATACCTATGTGATTCAGGGAGATGCTTGTAGTTATACTGAATGGAATAAATGTAGCAGTGTCATATATTTTAAAGTATGGGATGTAGGGTTAGATAAGGCGAGATGATTCTTTTGCTGATAATGAACCAACCATTATATAACCAAAGTCCTATGATCAGGGTTTGATCTTATCCTCCATGTATTTAATATCTATATAAAGTCATTAGGAGAGGTCATCAGGCGGTTTGGGCTGCAGTGTCACCAATATGCAGGTGACACTTATCTCTCTTGTCAATCTAATTAAAAGGAAGTTGTTGATGTTCTAAACCAGTGCTTGGAGTCAGGAATGGTCTGGATTAGGGTGAGCAAGTTGAAACTTAAGACACAGGTGTTCTAGGCTAGCGGAAAGGCAAACTAGAGAACTGAAATTTGGGTGAAGTACTTCTTCACCCAAAGGGTGATTAACACATGGAATTTACTGCCACAGGAGGTGGTGGCAGCTTCAAGAAGGGCTTTTTTTGAGCAGGAACACACAGGAATGCAGTTCTGGCTGGCTTGGCTTTAGGGGGTATGGCCTAATATACAAATTAGTCCTGCTGGGCTTTTTCTACAAAAAAGTCCTTTGTGAAACAATGGTGATGTCAGGGTGTGTGGCCTAACATGCAAATGAGTTTCTGCTGGGCTTTTTCTACCAAACAATCCCTGACTGCAAGCATAGATAGCTTCAAGAGGGGATTGGATAAACCTATGTAGCAGAGGTCCATCAATGGCTATTAGCCACAGTGTATTGTGGAACTCTCTGTCTGTGGCGGTGATGCTCTGTATTCTTGGTGATTTTTTTTTTGGGGGGGGAGCACAGTGAGAGGGCTTCTAGTGCCCTAGCTCCACTGATTGACTTCCTGATGGTGCCTGGTTTTTTTGGCCACTGTGTGACACAGAGTGGTGGACTGGATGGGCCATTGGCCTGATCCAACATGGCTTCTCTTATGTTCTTATCTCCTGTCATCATTGGAGTTACACGCCCTTTAAAACATCAGGTTGGCACCTTGGGAGTGCTGTTTGACACAACATTCATAACAGAAAATCAGGTGGCTGCTGTTGTTTGGAGTGTTTTTACCCAGCTTTGTCTTGTGCACTAGCTCCACCCAGCCCTGGTTCAATCTGATGTAGCCAAAGTGATTCATGCTTTAGTTACAGCTAGACTGGACTACTGCAGTGCACTCTAACTGGTGTCGAAGAGTGTTTGGAGGTTGCATCTGTGCAGAATGCTATGGCTACACTGCTGGTCAGGGCCAGTTCCTGAGATCATATGACTCTCTCTAATCCTACAGAAATTACATTGAATCCCAATCTACTCTCAAATTTAATTTAAATTGTTATTTTGACCTTTAGAGCCCTGCATGACTCGGGACCTGGGTCTCTGAAGGACTGTCATCTCCCATGTGTTCCTGCCCATGAACTAAAATCACAGAAAAAGGCCCTCTTGACTGTCTCATCAAACAAAGAAGGTTGTATTTTGGGTACATGAAAGAGGGCCTTTTCCAGTGGCAGCCTCACAGTTATGGAACAATCTTCATAGGGAAGGGTGCCTGGCACCCTCACCCTCACTCTTTAGGAGGCAGCAGAAGACCTTTCTTCATGATGGTATTTGATTAGTTCCTCTTCCTACCATCGGTTTTAAATTACTGATTTTAAACCAATAGGGACTTAAATGTATTTTATTATTATTTATGTTATAAGACATCTTGAGTTGCTATAAGGTAGAAAGGAAGCTAATTAATGCTTTAAATAAGTAAAATAAATAAATAATTAGGTACAGGAAGATAGCCATCTCTAGAACCCTGAAGGCTGCAGTGATTTCCAACAAGATTCGTTTTTATGTTAGGGTTCCCAACACTGCTTTGGCAAATGCTTGGGAATTTTGGAGAAAGAGCCTGGGACCAAATGGAGTTTAGGTATGATTTTATTTATTTATTGGATTTATATCCTGCCCTCCCCGCCAAAGCAGGCTCAGGGTGGCTGATGTTATGTCGCTTCCAGGTGATGCTTTAGGCAGCCTCCCCCAGTTTCAATGAGACATGAGGAAATAGAGACATGTGGAGGCCATTTTTAACCTTGCCCCTCATTTCCTTGGGGGCAGGGAATTGGAGTTGGGGGTGAGTAATTGCCCACTTGGGGTTGCTAAATGGGAGACCTGTATTAAGTGTGTGGGTGACAAAAAGCAAGGAGTGGTATGAACACTGGGACATAGCAGGGTCATTCTGGTGCAAAAGTCCAGGATGTTACCCCAGAATCAATGCAACCGCCTCACACATATAGCCTGCCTTCTGTCCCTGACAGGGAAAAGCAACAGGCAGCCCTACCTCTTTGTGAGTTGTGTGGGAGCCATCACAGGAAGCCTCAGATGGAGTGGGCCAAAGTGACTGCTGCTGGGTCAGCTGCCTGAGCTCTGGAGAACAAGCATGACAGGCTGTCACTGTGAGCAGACAGCCTGAGCTCTGAAAAGGACGGGTACAAGTGCTGGCAGTGGGGTCCTGCTCTTTTATTCTTCCCATTTTTCTTCCCCCACCATGTGTGGTAATGGCCCCTGCAACATGGGACCTGGCCAGCTGCCCTGTTGCCCTCAGGCTAAGACCATCCCTGACTTGTATACGATGATTCAGTTAAGACTTTTAATTAATAAACTGTTGCCCTCTGTTAATCCAAAACTGTGACCATGTGTCTTTATTCCAGAGGTGCTTGAGCAGTTACTTCCCTGCACTAAACCAGGCAGTGTTTCTTGTAAAGAAACCAAACCTACACCATCTAAAGGCTGCTTCCAAGAGCCTTGAGAAGCTCATGGAACTAGCTCAGCTGAGAATACAGAATGTAGCCTGGCTAATATAAGGTTGTGAAATCAATATGCCAAGTGATGGGCTCTTGGGGAAGGAAAGGATTAGAAGAGAAAGCTAGAGGAAGCCCAGGGGAAGATGTTCCAAGCATATGAATAGATACCACTGAGCCAGCAAGCTTCACTGGGAGAGCATTTGACATTTGGAGGGCTGTAATATTCAGAAAGCCTGCAGCAATTTGGCAGCCCTGCTTGTATCAAGGGGCATCACTGTAGGAAAGCAAAGCAGAGAAGCTGAAGGGAGCTAGGAGTTCAAGTATGGACATAAAAATGAACATGTATGGCACATCAACCTGAATGTTTCACAAAGATGTAAAGCTGTGGAGGGAGGAAGAGAGAGAGCAGGGGTAATGTGGGGATTTATTCTAAAAGATAATCAGGAGGAAGGGGAGATAAATCAAGCTATGATTTCTTGCACAACAAGCATTTGATACCAGCAGAAAGTTACTTGCTGCTGGTGCTTTAAGCCCGGTGGGGTTTCCCTCCATTAAAAACAAAATGCAGAAAGAGGCTGCAGGGAGCATTGTGCTTCCTATGCGGAAAAGACACCTGTGCAGCTTGAGGAGATGCCAGGTAATTTCTCTTGCAAAATTATCTGTGTGTACACCATGCTTTTCTCTTTCTTTTGAAAAAAAAAAAAACAGGAATCACAATTTTGGAACAGCACAAGTCTTGTAAAATTAATTTTACATACAAATTGTTGTACTATGATTGTTTCTCCTTGTTGGCATATAGGCTGATTTGTACTGCTACCTTATAAAAAATTATTGTTACGGCAATAAAGGTTTTTGGAATTGGAACTTTACATACACCAAGTTTCTTCCCCCAGCCCCCAGAAATTACAACATATGTAGACCAAAATAGAACTGTCAGTGCCAATGGGGTCTCACACTGGTTCATTTTATCTGACCCTTCCTTCCTTCCTTCCTTCCTTCCTTCCTTCCTTCCTTCCTTCCTTCCTTCCTTCCTTCCTTCCTTCCTTCCTTCCTTCCTTCCTTCCTTCCTTCCTTCCTTCCTTCCTTCCTTCCTTCCTTCCTTCCTTCCTTCCTTCCTTCCTTCTTCTGCCATATTCCCACCTTCCATGCCTTTTGTCTTACAAAAACCCCAGATGCTTATTTATAGTGCTGTAACAATAGTAAAGGCTGCTAAATTGAATGAGCTCTTGAGTACATGGCTAAAAGAGCTGACATAGCACAGTCCTCCTCTTTGTTGTTGCTTTTTACATCTCATTTTCTCAACACTACATCTTTTTCTTCTAGAAGATTATAAAACCCACAGTTTCTGAGCACTGACAGTAAAGGACCATCTCCAGTGTTTACTACTAGAGAAATGTACACTGTAATCTTATGGCAAGTAGTGTCCTGCTATACAATCCCAAGGAGTACCAGTGGCTCACTGTAAAGCAGGTAATCTGAATGAAAAGCATACTCTTTTCAGTGTATGTTCTGCAAGACAGATCTGCCTATAGCAGAAGGTGCTTAGGGTTATGCAGCACATCATTTTGTAGTAGAAGTGTGTCATTTGGAACATTAACTGAATTAAGTTTGTGTAGCCTGATGCATTGACAGCTCAGTTAAAAATGTCACACTCCTTTCTTTAAGGAAGTAATTCACTCCATTGAATATGAGGTCTGCTCAGTTAGCATATAGTGACATTTAGCCAGCCATTTTCTCTCCACATCTCTCTTATGAGGTAGAATTGAGCCACACCTCCTATGGATGATCTATGTGACAGGTCTATTTTCCATTTTATTTACTATGTTTGCTTCTGATTTCAAAGTACAGATGGACATGCTAGTAATGTGTCCCACTCCCAGCCATTTTCAGTTATGAAATCAGGTGTGTGTATGTATGCATCTGCACTGTGTGTGCCCATAGATGGGGATTTGGGTGTGTACTTGAACTCTGAATAAATCATTGTTCAAATGTGCACATAAATAAATATACATTAATAGCTTATTGATTAAATTGGATTTTTAACCACCATCCTGCACTTGTGCAGGACTCAGGGTGGTTTACAACAATTCAATTTAATTCCTGTGTCTATTGTTAGGAAATAAGATACAATATAATATAGTGAATTGCATGTAAACTTGCACACACACACACACACATATGTATACACACTGTGGCTAATAGCCACTGATGGACCTCTGCTCCATATTATTATCTAACCCCCTTTTGAAGCTGGCTATGCTTGTAGCTGCCACCACCTCCTGTAGCAGTGAATTCCACATGTTAATCACCCTTTGGGCGAAGAAGTACTTCCTTTTATCCTTTTTAACCTGACTGCTCAGCAATTTCATCGAATTCCCATGAGTTCTTGTATTGTGAGAAAGGGAGAAAAGTACTTCTTTCTCTACTTTCTCCATCCCATGCATAATCTTGTAAACCTCTATCATGGCACCCCACAGTCAATGTTTCTCCAAGCTAAAAAGCCCCAAGCGTTTCAACCTTTCTTCATAGGGGAAGCGTTCCAACCCTTTAATCATTCTAGTTGCCCTTTTCTGGACTTTTTCCAATGCTATAATATCTTTTTTGCGATGCGGTGACCAGAATTGTACACAGTATTCCAAATGAGACCGCACCATCGATTTATACAAGGGCATTATGATACTGGCTGAATTGTTTTCAATTCCCTTCCTAATAATTCCCAGCATGGTGTTGGCCTTTTTTTATTGCAATCGCACACTGTCTTGACATTTTCAGTGAGTTATCTACCACGACCCCAAGATCTCTCTCTTGGTCAGTCTCTGCCAGTTCACAACCCATCAACTTGTATTTGTAGCTGGGATTCTTGGCCCCAATGTGCATTACTTTGCACTTGGCCACATTGAACCTCATCTGCCACGTTGATGCCCACTCACCCAGCCTCAACAGATCCCTTTGGAGTGCCTCACAATGCTCTCTGGTTCTCACCACCCTGAACAATTTAGTGTCATCTGCAGACTTGGCCACTTCACTGCTCACTCCCAACTCCAAATCATTTATGAACAAGTTAAAGAGCATGGGACCCAGTACTGAGCCCTGTGGCACCCCACTGCTTACCGTCCTCCACTGCGAAGACTGCCCATTTATACTCACTGTCTGCTTCCTATTAATTAGCAAGAAGACCTGTCCTTTTACTCCATGACTCTCAAGCTTACTAAGGAGCCTTTGATGAGGAACTTTATCAAAAGCTTTCTGGAAGTCAAGGTGAACAACATCTATTGGGTCTCCTTTGTCCACATGTTTGTTCACCCCCTCAAAGAAATGTAACAGGTTAGTGAGGCAAAATCTTCCCTTACAGAACCCATGCTGAGTCTTCCTCAATAACTCATATTCATCAATGTGCCTACTCATTCTGTCCTTGATAATGGTTTCTACCAAGTTTCCCGGTATGGAAGTCAGACTGACTGGCCTGTAATTTCCCGGATCTCCTCTGGAACCCTTTTTAAAGATGGGGGTGACATTTGCTACCTTCCAGTCCTCAGGAACGGAGGCAGATTTCAATGAAAGATTACATATTTTTGTCAGAAGATCCACATGTTCAACTTTGAGTTCTTTCAGAACTCTTGGATGTATGCCATCCAGACCTGGTGACTGATTAGTTTTTAATTTGTCTATCAGTTGTAGGACCTCCTCTCTTGTCACCTCAACTGACTCAGAGCTTTCAACACCCCTTCCAAAATAAGTGGTTCTGGAGCAGGCAAACACTTCTCATCTTCCACAGTGAAGACGGAGGAAAAAAATGTATTCAGCTTCTCAGCCATTTCCCTATCCTCCTTCAGTAAACAATGTATAGATCATTGGAGGAAGTCAGCTGTAGAATTTCATTCAGTATTTGACTTTCTAATGGGACTTAGCATGAGACTTATTGCAATTTTGCCCCATCAGTGTTAGATAAATGAATACATGAATCCAGCAATTGGTCAATCAATATCATTATTATCTACTCTGATTGGCAGCTGCTTTCTGTAATCTCTGGTGGAAGTTTTCATGCCACTTGCTACCAAATCCTTTACTTGCAGCAGTGAGCCATGACATCTTGCCAGAAAGAGGAGGCCAGCATGGTGTTGTGATTAGAGTTTTGGAGACCCAGGTTCAAAATGGAAGAGGGGAGAATGCTGTAAGCTACTTTGGATCCCCATTTGGAAGAAAAGTAGAGTATAAATGAAGCAAATAAATAAATGTGGTAAAGAAAAGTTATAGAAAGTTTCTAAGTCCCACTAGGCCTCTGTGTGGTCTTCTGTTTATTGTTTCCTAAGAGCTGGATTGTGGGAGTTGAGAAATTTCCTAAAACAATTCCCATCATTTCTACTGGCCATGCTTTTCTGTCCCATCCTGGTTACTGTGGTTGTATACTACAGACCATTTCCTTAGCACAGAATATGTGCTTAGTTATAAAGAAGGTTATGTTTGCCCATGAACATAATAGGTAAAAGAGAAAGTAGAGAATACGCTATGATTCCCCCCAACCTATTTTCCTGCATTATTTCATCAGCTACATATAGTGTTTCTTCTGAGCTCTTAAAAGGAAAAACATGGAGAGATATCTTAGATTTCCCATGTCACTTTTCAAGTAAGGACATAAAGTCTTAACTTTGGAGGGGGAAAAATATCTATTGCTACATTAATGTTGTAAAGTGTATTACATTATTTTACATTCAATATCTATATAGAATTTGTATCTTGCCACAATATGGCATCAACTCTTGTAAAAATCAAGGTCATTACTTTATTTTACTTTTACTTATTTGGATTTACAGTCTACCTATCAATTTAACCATTCTCAAGGCAGAGAACAGCAATTAAAAAAAATATTATTGAGCAATAAAGCATCTACAGAGTATTTGAGTATTACCTTCCTTCCACATACCCAATTAAAATCAGATTAAACATCCAAAGTATGTCTAAATGGATAGTTCTTTACTGTCAAGATCCCTGAACTAGTGGATCTCAGAAGTCAATTGGTTCCATGATCTGGGAACCAACACAGGAAAAGTCCTTCCTGTTCCTACTACCATCCTAGGAGATGATGGGACCATGATTCAAGTCAAATCTTAATGAATCGGGGATGTATACATGGAAGAAGATGGTCTCTCAAATACCATAGCCCAGGGAATAAATTCTTTGAAGGTAAGAACCCAGATTTGCAATTGGTTAAGAAGTGAACTAATAATTAGTTGGTTCACATACTTTGATGGTTATATGGGTAGACTTAGTAATTCGACTGAGTGATGCATTCTAGACCAGTAATCAAGAGCCACTGAACCTGACGGAAGGCTCCTTCAGTTGGAGGAAGGCTTTAAACTCTGATGAATGTAGTGGGAAGATACTGACAAATTAGTACAGAAAAAATGCTGACATCTTTTGGGGTTGTTTGGAATGGCACATTACAGCTGTTTATGATCAAATGCACACTGAACATCCAAATGTATCACTTAAAGATGCATACTCCATCTATAGATGTCATGAGGCCACTTCCCTTTATCATCTCCAGGTTATGTTCTGCTTGTCTTTCTGAATGGTAGTAAACTAATAGAAGGAACATATGTTTACATGTATATTGTACTTTGTACATCCATTTCCAAAGCACAAAAGTTTTGAAAATGTCAACAACTTTTTTTTTGGTCAGCAATTACAAAATGACATGTGAGATGTCACACCCAGTTCCATCACTCATACCAAGTGATTGGTATGTCATGTAACTGAATGAAACAAGAAGACAGAACAAATTACAGAAAAGGAAATGATGAAGAACTCTGATCTGCCTTAGACAATCACCTCAGGCAGTAGCAAAAATAGGTTTTGAAATAAGCCACTGGCAACAAATCCTGCAGAGTACATTGTTTGCAGAAAAGATTTTGCAGATAATAAATCCATACTGAACAGCAAGCACTCTCAGTGGGTGTTTTATGTATTTACCTAGTGAGGCAACATGCTCACAGACTAAATAGAGGAAGAACTGTGACCATGAAAGGTGACTGTCTTAAAACAAAACAAAGCAAAAAATGTCCCTGAGATCCAGTACAGTGTTGATTTAGACCTGGGAGACCTTAGTAGCTCTACCATAACATTCACCCTCAGTCCAGAAATACTAATGCAGACCCAGAGGCACAAGTTTGCTGTTTTATTTCAATGAAACAGAAAATGAATACAGAATAATAGAAGCTACCCATAAAAGTCAAAGGTAGGCACAAACCAATATTAATCCAAACACATTCCAAACAGAGTCATACGACTAGTTTACGATAATTTCTATTACTGTTAAGTAAGAGTTTAATTACCAGCAATGTCTTGAAGGTCCACAGTTCTTTTTTACCAGAAATTTTACTTGGTCTTGGTTTACTTGGTCTTTCGATGTAGTTCAGTTAAACACTAAAGCTATTTAATATCCCAATAATTTTGTCCAGAAGTGGGTTGGGAAGTGAAAAGGGTCCTGGAGCCAACCAAGCTGAAGTTTTCCTGTAAGTTAAATGACTAGTCCACTTACAACTTGTCCTCAACAATATTGTACAAATGTACATTGCCTCATAATGAGGAACTCATTTGACACTGCTTATTATCATTTATTATTTACCCATCAATTGTATGCCCTGATCTACTGAATGGGCTCCCTCTAACCTCAGCTTGTCTAAGGCCCTGGAAGACACCACCCCAAACTGGCATCAAGGGCATCTTATCAGTGTGGAGGAATAAGGGGATGTCTCCATCACAATGGTGACCTGTGTGTTGGTGAAGAACTATCACAAGGCAGAGGTCCTTTTCCTTGCAGATGCCTAATGTAATCTCAGTCTGCTTGCCCCACTGGTTCGCCTTAGACCGATGAACCCTGATGACCACTTGGTCATCCACAAACCATATGTCACCAGGCCAAAGGACATTATCAGAATTATCAGAGTGTGATTGCTTTACCAGTGCACTGACCCATAAGACATACAAAAATCCATCAATGCTGCTGCATGGAATAGGACAATTTTAAATTCAGAGTGGCAAACTTGGCTCTACATCCTATAAAGGCCCTTAAAGACCACAGGTAAGATGGAAGACCACAGTCATCCCTGCATGCTTCTAACTCCCATGACCAGCCCTCCAATATCTTGTGAAGGCAGAAATCCCCTGTGAACTTGGTCAAGTCTTGGGTGTTGCTATTACAGGCTAAGCAGCAAATCAACCTCTGATGGACTTAATCAACAAACCCTTACCTTTTAACATCACACATCAAATGGTCCACCAGAAGCCCCAAGAATTCTGAAATCTTGCCTCCACCTTAAAAGCTTCAGATTGATGAACTGCATGGCCATAAGTTTTCTGATACGAGGTGCTATTGTTAAGCTGATTGCCCTTTGTGCCTTGATCCACCAAGCTGCCACAACTCTGGGGATATCATAGCCATTCCAGATCCAGCTGACAAAACCTCCCCAACTGTTTGTGGGACAGATCATCAGCCACCCCATCACTAACCCCAAGGACATGCTTAGCAACAAAATATTCAGGTGGCAACAATGCACAGACTAACTCCATCAGTCTAACAGATTTGGATGTAAGGGAACTGATGACCAAACTACTGCCAAGTTACCACACCAAGAATGCACCATGGTGTTTGCCATGTGATCACCCCAAACCCAAAATGATACCAGAATGGGGGGAAATTCCAGTAAAGTAAGGTCTCGGCAAATGTCACCTGTGAACCACTCATCAGGCCATTATTCCATGCATCAATGTCCATGGAAAAAAACCTCAAATCCAGTGGAGTTGGCTGCACCCAAATTAACCTGCAATTCAGCCTCAACTCTCAGGTCTTCAAGCCAAAGGTAAACCCCCATTTAATAACTGTTAAAAGGACTCACAAACCTGCAGATCTTCCCACATCCCCTTGTTAATTTGAAGCCTGTGATACGGGCATCACAACCCAGTCATAGCATTATACAAATGGCAAAGGAAAGCACAGCCAGGGATAACTACTCTGCAGGCAAAGTTCAAATATCCTTCTAATTCTTGCAACTCCAATAAGGTGCCCTTTCTTTTAGACCTCCATGACCAAAAGTCTTCTGAGTACTGGGTGCAATCACTCTTTTTAGAACAGGTGAATAACTCTGTCTTTTCATGAGCTAAGGGGACCCCCAGATCCTCTGCTAGCTCCATAAAACAGTGTAATAAATGGGCACAATGGCCCAAACCAGCAGGTCCTACAAAAAGGAAAACAAAGAAGGAAAAGAAACTTAACCCAAAAACTGGAGTAAGAAATCTAAAAGGTTAATATGCAATTAAAGAGCTGAATATTAAAGACAAAGTGTAAAAAAATCATAATTCAACATGCATGTATTTGTTGTTGAAAACTAAAACCATTTAAGGGCCCATCATAAGTCTCTATCCTATGTAAAATCATAAAACCTCAATGGGAACCCACTCAACTTGACCTGACGCGTTTTGACCTAAATTGGTCTTCTTCAGAGGTCAGAAAGGTAAGTACACATATTGGCTCATAATACAGAACAGAATAAAACAATAGAACAATGCTGGACCACATGGAAATTTAGTGAAGTGACAAAGGCTTAGAGATATTCTTGAGGCCTCTTGTTCTATAGCCTTATGTCTTACTCAAGAGCATACCTATAGCATTCAGTGTTTTTTTGTATGCCACATGGTCCAGAATTGATCAAGTAAAGTCAGAGCCTATGTGCCAAGAGTTGTGTGTCCACTTCCATGGATACAAATGTATTGAGTGGAAGGAGGCTGACTGAGGGGAGGAAAAATTTCTCAGTTTAGTTCAGTTGGAGATTGACTGAAAAAAGGAGCTAAGAGCAGTCTGTCAGCTCAGTTCCTTGAGGCAGAACTGGGATTTAAAGTTTCTGTCTGGAAGAGAGAGTTAATTGTGAGAAGGGGCAAACCTAAACTTCTTTCTCAGGGGAACTCTCTGAGTTGTGGCACACTGTGTCACTGTAGCAGAGAAAAACTTGAAGGGTCTGCTGAGGACTCCTGCTCACTTGAAGGGTATGCTGATGAGTCCTGCCCACAATAGAAGGGAGGGCAAGGTTCTTGTGGCTGTGAAGAAATCCCAGAAGTCAGATAGGGATACTAACTATATGGGACTGAACGCAGAGAATTGAAGTACTGTTATGATAGCACTCAAGGGTGTTAGTTCCTAGGTATTACTCAACATCTGGAGTGTACCTGTGTGCTAGTGAAGAGTGTCTCTGTGGGGATATTTCTGTCACAAGTTCAGACAGTCCTCTGAGTGAATGACAAAGAGTGTGTGGATTTTGTATTATAAAAAGCCTGAACAACTTTTTTAAAATTTTTCTTTGATTTAGAGTGTTTTCCAGAGCTAAGGAAATACTGGGCATTTTCGCACTGACCTTAATCTCAGCGACGTCCCTCTTCACCGCGCAGGATCTGCACGGATTTCGCACCAATTGCTGCGGAGCACCCGGAAGAGCCACAAAATCCCGCGGTTTTTGCGGCGCAAATGGAAACTAGTTTTTGGCGGTTTCCATTTGCGCCGCAAAAGCCGCGGGACTTTCCGGCTCTTCCGGGTGCTCCGCAGCAATTGGTGCGAAATCCGCGCAGATCCTGCACGGTGAAGAGGGACGTCGCTGCCGATTAAGGTCAGTGCGAAAACACCCACTGTTTATTTTATTATTTCAGCCTGCCAACATCTCCAGTGTTTCAGAAATCATTTGTTTATTTGAACTTCTGCCTGCCAACTGATTTAATACCAGTCAATAGTTATTATTTTCCTCCATTCCTTGTCTTCTGTATTCAATAAACATAACATTCAGTTTTGAACTTTAGTGCTTCATTATTTCTGACAAAATTTTATTCTGTGTGCCTGAAGTACTGGGTAAAGGTGACAAATATGCATAGAGGTCCCTTTCCCCATGCTGACCCTGACTGTTCCTCACAGCAACTATTGCTGACTGAAAGGAAATAATGGCAGTGGCATTCCAGCGGAAGCTGGGTTCATGTAGCCAGCTCAAGGTTGACTCAGCCTTCCATCCTTCCAAGGTTGGTAAAATGAGTACTCAGATTGCTGAGGGGGGAAGTGTAGATGAATGGGAAGGCAATGGCAAACTACCCTGTAAAAAGTCTGTCTTGGAAAACATTGTGAAAGCAATGTCAACCCAGAGTTAGAAATGGGGGTACTACCTTTACTTTAAGAATTCCTTCAGGTTTAAGGGGGGGAATGTAGATGACTGGGGAAATCAATGGCAAACCACCCCGTAAAAGGACTGCCATGAAAACATTTTGAAATCAACGTCACCCTAGAGTCGGAAATGACTGGTGCTTGCACAGGGAACTACTTTTACTTTAAGAATGCCTTCAAGTTTAAAGACATACACAGGAAGCAATATATGCATCTATGGAATTATAATTGTGTGAGCCCTGTGGTGCACAGTGGTAAAGCTGCAGTACTGCAGTCCAAGCTCTCTGCTCATGACCTGAGTTTGACCCTGGCGGAAACTGGGTTCAGGTAGCCAACTCAAGGTTGACTCAGACTTCCATCCTTCTGAGGTCAGTAAAATGAGTATCCAGCTTGCTGGAGGAAAAGTGTAGATGACTGGGGAAGTCAATGGCAAATCATCCCGTAAAAAGTCTGCCGTGAAAATGTAGTGGTGCGACATCACCACAGAGTTGAAAATGACTAGTCCTTGCACAGGGGACTACGTTTACCTTTTTAATTATAATTGCACAGCTTTGTTGGAATTAATCCTTGGAAGAAGGATTTTATCCAAAAACAATACAAAGGACTGGTAATCCACTGGATATAGATTATTATTTTTGAAATCTATCTTCTGTGCTGTTCATATGGACCTGTGGTGCTACATTGGAAACAATTTGTAGTAATGTACAAAGAGAAAGAGACTGATAAAGTTGTATGAAGAGACGGATATGATAGTAAATAGCATTATGGGTAAAAATGTTTTGATTTTTTTTTGTAGGGCTTGTATTCATTTGTATTTCATAAACACTTTTTCTATATTTGAATATTTGTCACAGGGAGGTTTGTTGGGTGTTTCAGCCACATAGTTGTGTCATGGTGCAGCCTTTACAGGTACCCACAGAGTATGGAGGAGGACAAGTTGGGAAGTTCCCCCCTTCTGGACATGAGTGTGGCACGCCTGGCACACTGCCTCACAGGGGTCATTGGGAAGGGTGAGGAAATATTTCCAAATTGTAGGCTCCCCCCCCCCCCAACCGCCACTCTGAATCTCTGTTGTCATTTTTGGATTTTTAAAAGCTAGTCAATATACAATGAAATCTTCACATTCACATTTTTCTGCAACGCTTTGCAAGTATTTAGAAAGATCTGTCTTCCTTGTTCACAGCTCCAGTTGCTGGATTTAAGTTCCTGAAGATACCCTAACTGCTATTTGAATGTATAATAGAATATTGCTGTTTCTGGATCCATAATATTTCAGTCATGAAGTACCTACTTGCTTTCACGCTGGACCATGTTTTGTTTTACTGAATTAACATTTAAAATACTCCTTAGAGTCATGAAAAAATGGTTAAAAATTATTCCCTTGTAGGCATCACATTGATTTTTAAAACAAAACAAAACTAATGGTGTATTAAATCATTTCTTACAAAGACATCTTGTATTTCAAAGAACATTCACTTCTATCTTGCAAATGCTTAGTGGCATTTTAAGTGTGTGTGTGTGTGCTTTAATACAGCAGGATCCTTCAAGTCTAGACAATTCAGGGGACATGACATTTGTGATTACCAAATTATAGTAAGTAAAGTAGAACAGGCACTGGCATAAATGATGCAGAGTAGATAAGATATATTCAGCATATGAAAAATCTTGATAGGAAGAGTCCGAATCAATGGTGTTTTTTTTTACTGTAACTATAAAACACTATGGCCTCTTCTGCCCAAGAAATAGTAACATCACTGTCTTATCTAGTTTCTCTCTTATTCAATCTTTGCTATTGTAATACTTTACTTTCTGCTTTCTTCCTCTTTCAAATTGCTCCAGTTCTCAACATTATCCTTTCAATATAACTCAACATTCTATTTTTTAAAGAAACAAATGTTTCCTTCTTTTCAGCATATTGATAGTGTACCTTTGCTACCTATCACAGTCTCCTCCAAGCCCTTCTCAGAGATCAATAAAACATTTCCCCAGTTCATATCTCTTCTTTCTTCTTTGTACCAGACACTGATTTGCTCACCATGCCATATGGGGGTCTATAAGCAAAGCTCCTAGGATTTTAAGGAGCATTTTACTTTTTTTTAACAGGAGTTTTGATTTGAAAGCCATTTTTATTAGGCACCAAAGGTCGATTAATGTTCCTAGAGAGTCCTAGAAATATGAGTGCTAAAAAGTAAGCTCCTGTCAGCTTCTAAGCATGAGAGGTAGTTTCTGCCCTGTTGCCAAATTCAAATACCAGTTGGAGGAATACATATTTTAAAGTTAGGAGCTGAATAAGTGCTTAGACAGTTTTTTTTTTAATTCTGCATTGTTTCATTTTTATGTAGATCTATCTGTTAGAGAATTTTGCACGCAGCAGAAGAGCTGAAGGAGAGGAACAGGCAAAACACAGGAATTAATAGACAAGAGAAACAACTGTATTCAATGGTAGAATATATTTACCAGGATAGTATCCAATATTCAGAGTTGTTGCCAGGCCAAGGTCTTACACAGTAATCAGTACACACTTCAGTAGATAACAGTATACACCAGTAAGTATACACAGCACAGTAGATAACAGTATACAGCAGTAAGTATACACAGCACGATCCAAGCACAGTAGCATAGGATCCAACAGCAGCAGTGTTTGCTGCCACCCAGACAGTGAGCCTCACAGTACCCACAATCCTTACAGGCAGACAGAGCAAGCTCACTGAGCTTCCCTAAGTACACGTACCAATCATGCAATCTTACCAGAAGGTTGCATCAGCTTTGTGAGTCAGCACAAAGCCTAATTACAGGTGAGATCATCCCACCTTACCTCAGTAACAGGTAACAGCTGGACCATGATGCAGCATGACTCAGCATGACATTGCAGAAACAACATTACTATTACTAAGATGGAGTCAGTCAGCCATTTTAGGACTGAGTTCCAACACTATCTGTCCAAGAAAAATGATTTTTTAAAAACTTTTACTGGAAGAGGAATTCTGGATTGACTTCCTCCCGTGTAGACTATCAAACTCACAATGACAGTGGAAAGGCAGGTGGGGGTCCAGCCTCTACACCTATACATAAATATGCAAACATACATTTAAAGGTTCATCCATAAGGTGACCTGGAATAGTCTGTTTTTTGTAAATTGTAGGTTTCCAAGGAAGTCAAAGGAGCTCAGGGATCAATTTGTTTGTTCATATCCCCATTGGATATATCTGAGCTGAGTATATATCTGAGAAAATACCTTATCAGGAATATATATATATGTGTGTGTGTGTGTGTGTGTGTGTGCGTGTGTGTGCGTGTGTGCGTGCGTGTGTATGTGCTATCGGGGATTTACCAGTAAATGAGTCCTGGAAAATTCAAGAAATGTTTTGGATTAACCAGTATTGGGAGCCAGTGTTGAAAGACCTGAGTCAGATTGAGGTGACAAGAGAGGAGGTCCTACAACTGATGGATGAATTAAAAACTAATAAGTCACCAGGTCTGGATGGAATACATCCAAGAGTTCTGAAAGAACTCAAAGTTGAACTTGTGAATCTCCTGACAAAAATATGTAATCTTTCATTGAAATCTGCCTCCGTTCCTGAGGACTGGAAAGTAGCAAATGTCACCTCCATCTTTAAAAAGGGTTCCAGAGGAGATCCGGATAACTACAGGCCAATCAGTCTGACTTCAATACCGGGAAAGTTGGTAGAAGCCATTATCAAGGACAGAATGAGTAGGCACATTGATGAACATGGGTTATTGAGGAAGACTCAGCATGGGTTCTGTAAGGGAAGATCTTGCCTCACTAACCTGTTACATTTCTTTGAGGGGTGAACAAACATGTGGACAAAGGAGACCTGATAGATGTTGCTTACCTTGACTTCCAGAAAGCTTTTGATAAAGTTCCTCATCAAAGGCTCCTTAGAAAGCTTGAGAGTCATGGAGTTAAAGGACAGGTCCTCTTGTGGATCAAAAACTGGCTGAGTAATAGGAAGCAGAGAGTGAGTATAAATGGGCAGTCTTCGCAGTGGAGGACGGTAAGCAGTGGGGTGCCACAGGGCTCGGTACTGGGTCCCATGCTCTTTAACTTGTTCATAAATGATTTAGAGTTGGGAGTGAGCAGTGAAGTGGCCAAGTCTGCAGATGACACTAAATTGTTCAGGGTGGTGAGAACCAGAGGGATCTGTTGAGGCTGGGTGAGTAGGCGTCAACGTGGCAGATGAGGTTCAATGTGGCCCAGTGCAAAGTAATGCACATTGGGGCCAAGAATCTCAGCTACAAATACAAGTTGATGTGGTGTGAACTGGCAGAGACTGACCAAGAGAGAGATCTTGGGGTTATGGTAGATAACTCACTGAAAATGTCAAGACAGTGTGCGATTGCAAAAAAAAAAGGCCAACACCATGCAGGGAATTATTAGGAAGGAAATTGAAAACAAATCAGCCAGTATCATAATGCCCCTGTATAAATCGATGGTGCGGTCTCATTTGGAATGCTGTGTGCAATTCTGGTCACCGCACCTCAAAAAGGATATTATAGCATTGGAAAGTCCAGAAAAGGGCAACTAGAATGATTAAAGGGTTGGAACACTTTCCCTATGAAGAAAGGTTAAAACACTTGGGGCTCTTTAGCTTGGAGAAATGTTGACTGCGGGGTGATATGATAGAGGTTTACAAGATAATGCATGAGATGGAGAAAGTAGAGAAAGAAGTACTTTTATCCCTTCCTTGCAATACAAGAACTTGTGGGCATTCGATGAAATTGCTGAGCAGTCAAGTTAAAACGGATAAAAGGAAGTACTTCTTCACACAAACGGTGATTAACATGTGGAATTCACTGCCACAGGAGGCGATGGCGGCTACAAGCATAGACAGCTTCAAGAGGGAGTTAGATAAAAATATGGAGCAGACACCCATCAGTGGCTATTAGCCACAGTGTGTGTGTGCGCGTTTATCTATATCTATATCTTTTTATATCTATATCTATATATATATTTGCTGGATGGGCCGCTGGCCTGATCCAACATGGCTTCTCTTATGTATGTTCTTATAATTTTTGGCCACTGTGTGACACAGTGTTGGACTGAATGGGCCATTGGCCTGATCCAACATAGCTTCTCTTATGTTCTAAAGGTGCCCACAGGATCAAAAGTGTTGGGAACCCCTTGTCTATCCATATTCCCCTGTTTGTGGCATTTAGAAATTTACAACTCAAGAGCTGACTCAAACATCACATCTTGTTTTGGGTCCCCAGACAGTGAGAGGTAGTAGTGGCAATGAAACAACAGTTTGTGTAATACAACAATAGTGGCAATGAGACAACAACTGTGTGCCTGCTATGTAGGGTTGCCAAGTCTAATTTAAGAAATATCTGGGGATTTTGGGGGTGGAGCCAGGGGACTTTGGGGGTGGAGCCAGGAGACATTAGGGGTGGAGCCAAGATCAAGACTGTGGCAAGCATAATTGAACTCCAAAGGGAGTTCTGGCCATCACATTTAAAGGGACAGAACACCTTTTCAATGGCTTCCTCCATAGGACATAATGAAGGATAGGGGCACCTTCTTTTGGGGCTCATAGAATTGGACCCCCTGGTCCAATTGTTTCAAAACTTGGGGGATATTTTGGGGAGAGGCACTAGATGCTGTACTGAAAATTTGGTGTCTCTACCTCTAAGAACAGCCTCCCCAGAGCCCCAGATACCCATGGATCAATTCTCCATTATTTTCTATGGGAATAAATCTCCATAGGGAATAACAGAGTTCCCAGCAGACATTTCCCTCCCCTCTTCCCGCTTTCTGACGACCCTGAAGCGGGGGGGATGTCCTCCAAACCGGGGGATCCCCTGCCCCCACCTGGGGATTGGCAACCCTACTGCTAAGGATGCCATCCAACCAGAATATTGCTGGTTCCCCACATACTGCTGGTTCTCCATGTTAAATGAGAATGTGCTACAGAATCCTTAGCCATGTTGTAAAGCATTCTGGAACATGCTCATATTACAGACTAGTGTATATTAGCAATGGAGAACATTTCCTCTCTTTTCTCTCAAGCATTCTGCCCAAGCAGCAGCCTCTAAATATGACTTAAAATTTCATTTCCTGTGAGATTTAGTGGCAACTTTATTTTTTCTGCTCTTGCCCTTTGGAAATCGCATGTCTTATTATAACTCTTTTTGCTTTCCTTGAAATTCTTTGGCTGTTTAGCCTAAGCAAGAACACCAAAAATAGCTTCTACATTTTGCTTTAAGCTAAATTTCATGGCAACTCAAATGAAGCAGTTACATGTAGCAAACCTAAGAAGATATTAGCTCAGATAGAAATCTAGTATGACGGAGAGCCAGAACAAAGCATAAGCCAGGACTGGCCTTATGACTGTGAGATCATTAACTACAACTAACTATGCACCATATTCTTAAAAAGCAGACCACATTCTTCACACAGTTTTAACCCTATGATCAAGGGTGGAAAGAATGTAAGGGATAGGGGAATTCGGCTTGTTAATTTTTTTATTAATAATATAATGAACCACTGATTTACTAGAACAAACAAAATACAAAAAAGAAATGCCTCAAGGCATTTTATCTTGCACATTACTTGAACAGCACATGCAGTGTTATATCTGAAATAATTATCTTGCGATTTATGTACCGTAAGGAAACTATATCCAATATAACACAATGCTAGGAGTAACACTGAAAAAGCAATTACAGTCATTCATTTGCTTTAACTTTTCTCTTACATCCCATATAATATAATCACAAATGTGGTTTACTTTGTTAGACTTCATTGTAAGTCATATCAGATTGCTGCACTGTGATTCTAATTAAGTTATTGTAGTGGATAACCACAATTTTCAAACTTTATTTGCTTAAATCAATGTCAGCATAACTCTTGAAGCCTAAAAATATCTCTGCAAGTTTCAGTAACAAATTGAAACATTTCATTTGTTTGGAAAGAATTTTCATGATGTTTAGTTTAATCTGTATATCCAATATTATACAATACTGTTGTAGTTAACACAGACAGGAAAAAAACCAAGGCAATGTGATTTGAAAATCACAAATAATTTTGGTAAAGTTGTATTATTACTAACAGCTGGATTCTGCACTGTCCTGACCATGGGCCATATTGCCATTTTGGATTTCAGTAGACATCTTTCAGTGAGAGATACAATGGAAATGTGCGATTTGAGGCAAAGCTATTCAATAGCCTCAGGAATAAGCCATTTATATTGTGAGTCAGTATGCTAAACAGCTGGAGCGGTGTAGCAGGTAGCATGTCAGAGTAGGATTGGGGAGATAAGGTTCAAATCCCCACTTAGCTAGTATGCAGCTTACTGCATGACTTTGGATCACAAAACTACCTATGTGACCTTAGACCAGTCACTCTCAGTGTCAGCCTTACACATCTCACAAAGCTGTGGGAGAATAAAATATATGAGCTGAGAGCCCTGTAATCCATTGAGTCTCTTGAAGGAAGGGTGGGATACAACTCTCATAGCAATCAGGAATTTGATGTCTCCTGACTCCTGGGGGATAATCAATGTGATCTTAAGTTTTTTTAAAAAAATAGAAAATGCTCCCCATCCTTCAAATGAGATTTAAACATAGGAATGATTTAAAAGGAAAAAAAAAAACTTGTTCACTTGTTTCAGTGTTGCAGTTCAGCTACCTCCAACCTTGGTGCAGATGCTTTCAGTGATACCAGTCAATGTGCTGTATTGCCTTAATCGGTTCATAAAATGTTTTCAGTATCAAGGATAAGAACAGATGAACAACACAGGTTCAAGGAGATGACAAGATCCTTAGACCCCTCCCAATAGCCCTTGATCACTTGAATAACCATGCTGCTTCAGTCATGATTTTCAATACTGGTGGGAAATTAGGGGCTTTCAACAACAAGACCTGGGCAGCTATCTGATTTGCCTAACAGGCTGGTGTTTGAGCAGCAGAAGCAGTGCAAGCCTGGTGAAAGTGATGTGGCAGCACAGGACTGGGTGGCTTGCCTACAATCAGTTATTTAGAACTTTTTTAAAAAAAGGTCAAAATTCTAACTTTTGAGGCAAGAAACCTACCGATATTGCTATAGCTTGGGCATAGTAATCATATCTGAGAGTTTAGATATAGTAATCTCACTTGATGGTATAATAATAACAGATGTAGTAATAAGAAAATAATATGCCCTGCTTGGCATCTTAGAAGGGAGAAAGGTCAGATGCTCAGCGCCTGGAAAAAGTGATTTGATATATGGTACTGCACACTGTAATGTCTCATCACCAACACAGTAATGCATCACTGTCATATTGTAGAATAATGGGGTTATAAAAATAAGAAACAGGTGATGCTATATATAGGATACTAACAAGTAGAAAACCTATATTTCTGTTGAGCCCTAAAAGTGAAATGGACTTGTGTTACTCGAGGATTTATATATTTATAACATCTTACCAAAGACCCCTACCCCAAGGAAAAAATCCACAGGATAAAAACTAACATCTCACCCTCCCCACAACATTAAATTGTGTTTAAAAAGCAGGAAAGTGCATTCGTTTAAAGTATTTTAAAACAAACAATATACTCCATAAGGCAAAAGCCTCTTCATCTGCAAGTTCAGATGGGA
Source organism: Heteronotia binoei (assembly GCF_032191835.1). NCBI lineage: Eukaryota > Metazoa > Chordata > Lepidosauria > Squamata > Gekkonidae > Heteronotia > Heteronotia binoei. Next base: position 63,381,807 of record NC_083225.1, read on the forward strand.
TACCATAAAAATAGGCAGGGCTTTTTTTGTAGCAAGAACTTCTTTGCATATTAGGTTGCACCCCCCTGATGCAGCCAATCCTCCAAGAGCTTACAGAGCTCTTCTTACAGGGCCTACTGTAAGTTCTTGTAGGATTGGCTGCATCAGGGGAGTGTAGCCTAATATGCAAAGGAGTTTCTGTGACAAAAAAGCCCTGTAAAATAGGCATACCACCTCAGTAAGAATTTTAATTTAATTTGTGATTTATACCCCGCCCTATCCCGCTAGGCAGGCTCAGGGTGGATTACAACATTAAAACATTACAGTAACAATATACTCAAAAATAAGTCATGCATAATAAGGCCAAAGAAGCACCCCTAGGGTTTCTGATTCCAGGTAGGATCATTAGAGGCTCACCAGCACATTGAGGCAAGGCTTTAGAAGAGTCCATGAGGCAGTCAGCATCTGTGCAAGACAACACAGCAGTCCACAGTAGTTTATTGCAGTTAGAACCATTGTTAGTTCTCGTTGAAGGCTGGATTCAGCATCACTAATAAGTACAGAGTGCTGCTCTAGCACCAGTCTGGAACCAAACTGAAGCACAGCACTTGAAAGAAGGTGCATTGTTTCACTTTTTTTTTTTTTTTTTTTGCCTTTTTGAAGAAGGCAAAAGGGATTATGCTTGATAGGTTTGCCAACTCTGGATTCGGAAACTCCTGAAGATTTGGGGATTGTACTTGGGGAAAGATTTCCATTTCTCTTGATCTGCATGGTATTCCATACAGGCTGCTCTCCAAAGCTGTCATTTTCTCTAGAGGAACTGAGTTCTTTAGTCTGGAGATCAGCAGCAATTCTGGGAGATCTTCAGGCCCTGATGCTAACTCTAGTGCTTGTTCATGGAACTGGGTGCTTCAACAGGAACAGTATTGGGGTTGAGGGGGACATTTAAGGCTGCAGTGCAGCATCTACATTTGCTGCATGTAAATAGTCTTCACACATAAGGGATACAGCAAGTGAAGGGAAAATAGAAGTTAACCCCATCTGTGATTACATAAGAACATTTTGAAGCATATATGTCATATGAAACTGCCTCCATGGCTATGTCTTGTTTTGTTTTAAAAAAAGACTTCAAAACAAACTACATCACATATAGATTGGCTCTGAACTTTGATGAGCAGTTAGTGAGTATGCAGCGGGAAGAACTGGCAACCACTTCATGGATTTGTTAAATTGATCACTTGTGAGCTTGGTCATGCAGTTGTTTATGGGGCCCTAACTCAATAACGTGACTCTCTCTTGACTATTATCAAAGGGGAAGCAATCTCAGAAGGCAAGCAAGCATTCAAAATAGCAAGGCATGATTATAGGTGTTTCTAGGTGGTAAAGGATGTTTTCATTTTATTGTCCTTATTTAGTGTAATAATTGCATGCTGTCATCTTTAATGAGAAATTAATTTCAGATGAGTAATTTGGTCCATGAAATGAATTCTTCATTAAGATTATGTTTGTAATGGAATCACTGCTGAGTACAATTATTTTTTTCTGCTGGATCATTAGAAATGATACAGCTTCTGTTTCATTCTACCTACAAACTTCGTTGCTGTTCACAACCTAATAGGAAATTATCCTGGGTCAGTTTCATAGAAATGAATTTTAGTTACATGAATGCAGTGCCATAATATCAATTGACTTGCAGAAGAAAATATGGCATTAGATTGTGCCCTATGAAAAAAGGGGAGACGTTATAAAATAATTGTTTTGGTTTGATGCAGCTTTTTCAATCAACCCAACCCAGTTCCCCCACATACTGCACATGGTTTTTGTCTATGTAGATTTCATGATCATTAGCATAGTCTTTTGGGGGTGGTCCTTATCCCCTATTCACTGGCAGAAAAACTCTATAAAGCAATTTCATTTTTATGTACAATGTACGGCTATATTTTAATTGAACATTCTATCATTCACTCTGCACAATGCAAGCAATGCTTATTTTCTACTTGTGCAAGGGTACTTCCACCCATAGGGGAACTAAGTGATTTTGTTTTCCAATGTGCTCCCACAGAGCAGATGCCCATATTGTACTAAAGTTGTTTGGATTGGAAGAGCAGTTTTTGTGGGTATTGTGGACAAGAGTGGGAGGCAATGGTGGAAAAGTTCCACTCCATGAGTGAAGCTCTGCTTGCAGTTTGTTGGATATAATTCCTAGAAGTATACTGGAATACTCTGAAAATACATTTGTGTTGTTAGATTGCAATTTTTTTCATGGCCTTCTAATCATCTTCATGTTTTCTTAGTACATCCTTTCCTAGGATGCAATAATATGTATTATTTCCAGGATTAGAGTACAAATACAACTGACCTACATTTCAGAACAAATCCATGAAATATGAAGTTTTTTTCAAACAACTTCAAATAATGCCATTAATAGCCCAAAAAGATATGCTAAAGTTGTTGTTTTCAAAGTCAGGCTACATGGGAGAAATTCTAAACATATATACTAGATTTACATGAGTTTGTGTAATTGTGTTAGAAATATAGCAAACATTGCTTATATTAAAACTGTCTGAAAAGTTTGTTCTACAGAAACTGCTATAGATGTATCCTCAAATGTACTTATTAACTGAAGGTTGCTTCTCATCTTCAGGGTGGGTATCATTCTTTTGTCTTGACCATCTTTTGAAAGGAAGGCTACAGATAACTGGGTGGGCTAAGCAACCTCATGGTTCCAGCCAACCAGATGAGCTCCACTACTGTGCTTGCCTTTCACATTACAGCGTGGGATTAGTTTATTAAGTAGGAATATTTTATACCCATCTTGGACTGGCTAAGTCTCTCTCTCATACTATAAGGAAAGAGTGAAGTTATTTGTTAAATAGATCTGGTCTGATTTGATTAGTAAGTCCCTAACTTTGGGCCAAACTATAGAAAATGTTTTAAATTAGCTGGGTTTGGGTTCCCATGTACCAACTTACTTCTATCCCACTCATAAAGCTGGGTGTAATTCTAGCTCACTTCTTTGTAATGTGCCCTGGATAATACTAAAGAGTTAGGACTTCTTGCTGCCAGACACTTGTAGACTCTCCTGGCTACCCTACACACATGGGAAAAAATCAACCAATTACAGTCCTTCTCAGGACTATTTGGCAAGGGATACAGAAGACAGTACCTGATTCTGCCAAATGATTATTGAGGGTATATTTAGGGAGATTGCCCAATCGCTCTACATACCCATTGTATCAACTTGGTTCTGTATTTTATATTATTGTATATTTCCTGTGTGTAACTATGCCATACAACAGATAAATAAATATAAATACCTGTCACTTTTAAAGCTGATGTGTGACTGATGTAAAATATGTTGGATTGGGGGAACCCAAACACAACTTACTTTTAAAAAAGGATACTTTGTTTAGGTATCTAAGTAGGTTTTCAAACCAAACAGTTCAGACTGACCAATCCAAGTGTTTAGGATTGGAACTCGCTTGGCAGACAGCAATGTCTGAACATTCAAGCAGACTGGCTTAGTAGAATAGTAACAATGCACAGCATCTTTTAGATATATGGTGTGCAGGCAAGGAGAACTAGTCAGTGGCCATGCTGATGAACGTGGGTAGAACATAGCAGTTTATTAGTTCAGCTGTTAAAATTATTTTAACTCAATATTAATGTCTTTCTCTTCTTTTATATAATGGAAAGTCACAATATTTTGCAGTAATAAAGGGCAATTGTAAATAATTGCATTCCATACTAAACATAATTTTTATGGTATTACTAAAAAGCTATTGTTAAGGTGTATACATTCCTTGTGCTTTCAACAAATTGTACACGTGATCTCAAATGTCATTTCTTGACAACTATTATCATAATTTCTAAATAATGCTATTGTCATCTGTCTTTTTTCCTCTCCTCCATTAATCTGGTTTTAGATTTAGTACCTGTCTCTTGCTGGTTGAGTTTTTAGTAGTTATAAACCTGCATGACAGAATGCCAGACAGTCTTATTTTGACACTGTAATAGAAAGAGGCCTAACGTAACACAGTGAAATGAATCCTTCATTGGCTTGTGAGGTATTAGTGCTTATGAATTCTCTTAGTAACCAGTTCAGAAAACAAATGTCTATACCTGTTATGGATTCCATTTATATACATCAGTTATTTGCCAAAATAAGTCAATACTGAGTTCTTTTTCACCTTGCAACATGCAAATGAGAGTCAATTTACTCTTTTCTGGAGGAAAGCTCAATATGCCTCAGGCAACAGTAAATATTTTAAAAGATTTAAACAGGACATATATAGACTGCAGAAAAGAAAACAAGCAAGAATGCCTTTCTAATATGTATGTACTATTAAAATTAAGCTTAAGGTGCCTCTCTCTTAAGACAGAAGCTTGTTTCGTTCTAATTTATTTACACTAATTTGAAAACACCTTTTGAGAACAGTGTTCACCAGGAGGTTTCCAGAAACACTAAAATACAAGCACCCAGTTAAAGCAGTATAAAAATAATGGAAAAACATATCAAAAATGCAGTAAAACTTCCCAAATGCCTATCAGAAGAACCTTCAAAATAGGCCAAGTGAGAACATGTATGGACTTCTCAGATATGTACATTTCATAATTGTGGGACCATCTAGGGAAGCACTTAGCAGCTTCTTAAACTCCCTGGGAAGAATCATGAATGTACATATGGAATTGGATCTACCCATCTTTTTTGCTCAGTCTCACCAACTTTTTTTCCTTACTGAAGACACAGTTCCACATAGATTTTGTATAGGCAGGTTAAATTATTTCCAGTATAGCCTTTTTATATGGTAAAATGATCCCACATCCCTTTCTTGCCAGCAGAAAAGTGACTGGATACAATTTTTGCCCCCAAAGATGGAAGGAAGAGATGGACACAAGGGTTTGGGTAACTTTCTTTATTATTAAATTAACAGCAAGGGCTATAAACATAACAGGCAGCACAGATGGAATACCCCTCCCCTGCCGCATGACAGGTGAGCCACCCTCCCCCTAGGTATAGCCAAAATGCATGGCTCATACCCAGCTGGCCTAGGAAAGGTTATGCCCTGGAATTCCAGCCCCATCCGCATGGCTGAAGAGCGGATCAATCCATGCAAACCCGAGGCAGTCCGCTTCATCACTCAACTAGTCCGCATGGGCCAGGAATGATTTAGCAAGACTCCATGCCCCAAAACTGGGGTGCTATTGGTGCTCACCAAGCTGCAAAATGGAAGTTAGGCAAAAAACCCCAGCCACCTCGAGGCCAAGCCTCTGCTGAGGCAGCTGCGCCCACTAAACACCTAGCACTTCTCGAAGCCCAAGTTTTAAGTCATCCAAAAAAGCGTCATTTCCCTTATTGGAAAGATGGACGCCATCAATCCTGTATAAATCCGTGCAATCAGCACAGATTCCAGGATGAGGGAGAAAGTGGCCCAACCCCTCCACAAGGGCTTTTTTAATTTCTAAATTGGCTTTGCGGCAAGCTCGCTCAATCGCCCGTGGATCTCATGCCCCATGCCATTCCTGGCACGGGATCATGACTGACCACACAATCAAAACCTGAGGCCAATGACTCCTAAAGTCATCCTTGTCCTGCAGCACAAGGGCTTTACCCTTGAGCAAGCCTAGATTGTTTCCTCCCAAATGTATCACCACAACTTGTGGTGGCAAAACATGAACATTTTCAAAAAGCAAGGGTAACAGGCCCGACCAATGGAGACCCCCGCTGTTCATGCCACTCTATGGCAGCCCACTTGCTGAGCCCCAGTCCTTCTGGCCCTAGGGGCAGCCCAGAACACGAAGCTGTGTCCACATATGAGGACGCGTCATCTCTCCCCACGGACAACAGCACCTGAGAAAAGAAGAAAACAGTGAATAACCACACCCTCAATAACCTGATGCAAGTTACTGCAGCACCAGAGGGCGGACATAGCCTTTATAGGCCAAGGAACACCACCTACCAAGCTTCTGAATGGACAGTGGGGAGTACCCCAGAGCTGCTTCCGTAGAAGCTGCCCCTATGCAGAAAAAATGAGTGCCAAACTTAATCCCCGCCAGGCCAAGTCTGGCGAGAGTTTTGACAGTCAGAGACCAAAACTGATGCTTCGTCAGGGGACTACCATCTCCAAAAGACCAGCCCCAGAACCATGGGCAGCTAGATAGCACGTTAAAGCTGCTACAGGACACAGTTCCCCCTTGAAACAGGCGCCCAAACTAATAGTGTTCCCCTGCTGCAACTGGTCAGAATGACACACTGTGATATATGCCACTACATCAGCAATACGAATGTCTTGGGCCAATAAGGTTTTTCCAGAAACCTCCCCTCTGGACTGAGCTACCAGCTCACTCACCCGAAGAGCCACAAAAAATGCCACCAGGGAGGCAGCATGAAAGAGAAGTGTTTCATACTCTGACACACCTGGCCCCAGACTGACCGTAAACCCCTAAGAATTATGGGTGAAGTTGGCTGCCTTGCTTCCAACCTAACCCCAGCCTCTCTGGCCCACCCTTCAAGCATCTTCTGAATGTGGAAATCACTAGTTAGTTCCTGTAACCCCATGACTTTACTGGCAAAAGCCAAAGCAGACAACCGGTCCCGAATGGTTCGAAATGCCGGGCCCCTGTGCTGCAATGATACACAATAGTGGAGTAAATGCTCCACTGGAAGATGCCATTCCATGCTGTAACCTACGGTGCTCCTAAACTTCTCAAACTGGCTCACTGCCCTTGTGTATGATTTTCTAATGCTAGGAGCAATAGCGATACATATCACTCTGCTGGCCTCGACCCGCCAATCGTCCCAATCTCCAGGGGCATCCTTGTAGGAAGAAGATCTACATCTGGGGTGAGCTGACGAAACCTCTGCATCTGTTTGCGAGAGAGAGCATCAGCCACCCCATTATACACCCCAGGCACATGCCTGGCAAAAAATAAAATATTCTGCCGCTGACATTGCAGTGTGAAAGCCCGAACTAACATCATAACCCTGGGTGATTTAGAAGTGAGGGAATTGATGACATGCACCACAGCTAAATTGTCACACCAAAAGTGGACTGTGTGGTCTGTCAACTCATTTCCCCACAACCAAACGGCCACCAAGATCGAGAAGAACTCTAAGAAGGTAAAGTCCCAGGCCCACCCGGCATCTACCCATTCCATAGGCCAGTCCTCCATGTGCCAGTGTCCGTGAAAATAGACACCAAATCCCAAGGACCCTGCAGCATCGGATGTAATTTGAAGCTCGGCTTTCAACCTCAAATCCTCCCTCCAAAAGGAGACACCATTAAATGAGGTCAAAAACTCCTGCCACAAGAAGAGGTCCTCCCGTATACATCCGGAAATCCTAATTCTGTGATGTGGCTGGCGTAAACCAGCCATTGCATCACACAACCTCTTCAAGAAAGGACGACCAGGAACGACCACCTTACAAGCAAAGTTTAAGTGTCCCACTAACTGCTGCAACTCCTTCAAGGTTGCCTTCCACTGCAACGAAAACTGGGCAACCAGTCCCTGGAGACTTATTTGTCCCACCACCCTGCCTGTGCAGCCCCCTCCTGGGTTTACCCCAGAAAGAATTCGCAAAGGAGTGAGACCCTCCACACAGAGGGCACTCATGCTTAAATGGGCAGTTTTTCCTTCCACACACCCCCTGCGACCCAAACTCTCAGCAGAGCAAGTGGGGTTGAACCACCTGCCCCACATTACTGCGGGAACCAGAAGGAGCGGCTGTGCACTGCACAACATGGCCACTGTCTGACCTATCTTTGAGATTAGGTCTCGCTGGAGACATAACCTGCAGCCACAACTGTGGCTGAATTTGATCCCATTGAAGGGATGGGTTCAAGGTGGCCCTCATCCTGAATTCCTCATCGTACTGAAGCCAGGCAGGGCCACTAAAGCTGGTGTAGCTCTTGTATACAATATCAAAATACTGGAAAAGGGAAGTGGCCCTCCATGGATGAGACCTGGAAATTATTTTGGCGTAAATAATGAAACCGGGCACCCAATTTGCCCACATCCTATGAACTTTATGCCATTTGATTTACTCCTTTCCCCTATCATCAAGGTCCTCCTTATCCTTTTTCTCCAGCTCCCTGCAGAGCAGAGAAAAAAGGTCCACAAATTCACCCTTTAATATTTTATCCTTGGTGGCTGGCAAAAAGTGATCCCCTAAGGGAAGAGCCAGATCACCAAAAGGTAAGGCCTTAGCAGGCACCGAAGAGTAAGATGGGCCCCAGGGATAAAGGAAACCCCAGCCACCGCAAGGGGCCGAGGATAGTCCAGGAAACTGGCCAGGAAGGCCACCCAAAGAGGCTAGAAGGTTAGCCGAATTAAAGCCCCAAGCCCAAGGCTGAGGATTAGTAAACACTGCAGACTGGCTATTGGCCACAGGTCCAAATGTATCTGGCTGCCCCCACGGCCCCCAGGGCCAAACTACATTAATGCATTGTACAGACTCACTCCTACCAAACTGCACACCTTGCCGGGCATCCACAGCAGGAACTTCCACCAGGAGAGGTGACGCTCAATCCGTCTCAACAGGGCCGGACCTGCTTTCAAGAGAAGATGAGCCGTTAAGAATCTCTTCTTGCAACCGTTTCCTATCAGCAGCCTTGACAGCTTTGGATAAAATGCCTTTCTTACCCCCAACCTCTGTGATATGGGGCTTGCAACTAGAACCCTCCAAAGCAGCCAACCTAGCTAATACAGACTGCTCAAAGGCATGGCTAGTGAGTCCAATATATAGCCTGCAAAAAACGGGGGGGGGGGGGGGGCTCTAAGCAGAGACTAACAAAAAATGGCCACCACCCTGTCTAGCAACAGGGAAGTAATAAGCAGAGAAAATGGTCGCTGCCCTGCCCAGAAACAGGGAAGTAATAAGCAGAGAAAATGGCCGCTGCCCTGCCCAGTAACAGGGAAGTAAAAAGCAGTGGAAATGGTTGCTGCCCTGCCCAGCAACAGAGGAGAAATAAGCAGAAAAAATGGCCTTCACCCCGCCCAGCAACAGGGAAGTAATAAGCAGAGAAAATGGCTACCGCCCTGCCCAGCAACAAGGAAATAATAAGCAGCGAAAATGGCCACCGCCACACCCAGCAACAAGGGAGTAATAAGCAGGGGAAATGGTCATTGCCCTGCCCAGCAACAGTGCAGACCACCCCAACAATAAGATGGGGGGACTGAAGAGGGCCCCAAAGCTAGACCCGATATTCCCAGCTACAGAGAGGGAACAATCCCTGGGAAAAGGCAGAGAAAAAATGCTGGCTGAGCTAAAAAACCCAGCTAGCAGCAAACCACCATGCCAAAAAACTCTTCCACCGCCTTCATGCAGCCAAAAACCGGGTGCTCGCTGTCCCTCGATGCCCAAAAGTGGCTGTGGCCACCAGGAAACTGCCATCACTGAGCTACAGACTCCTCCTCTGAAGCTCAGCCGAAGGATTGCTGCCACAGCTTGCCGCAGCACAAAAAATAATGCACCAAAAGGCCCCGTGCATCCAAGCTCTCTGCTCCCAGAGCACGAGGTGAAGACTGGGAGACAGGAGTGGAGACAGCCGTTAAGGAGTGCCTGCTCCGCTCTCACCTCCCATAATGCCCTGCCGCTCATCCTCCTTACGAAGGGGCAAAACAGCCGCCGGAGACAAGGCTGTGCAGCCTGCCTCCAGTTGGGAGCCGCATTATGTCTCATAATAGGTCTCATGAACTCAAGTGGAACAGCCATACTTTTCAACTTAGTGATTTGTATTTTGGTGGTGAATGTCTATTATATACGCTTTTACATTTAATTTTACAGTCAGTTTGAAGAGCTAATTAATTGACTAGAAACAGAAAAATAACCACATGAAATCATTCAGTACACTGATTACACACTTTTTCATTTTCCTCAAATCTGCATGAGATAGTAGGTCTTGCTTGGGTGGTACACTGGATGAGACAATATTCTGTAGCTAAATCCAGATATAAATGAATTACTGACGACAAGTGGCTATACTGACCCTCAAAGTGGTTGCCAGCCTACTCTGAATAGTGTTCCACTTAGATTTCATCAAAGTAAATCAATCAATATGGGGGCAATGCAGACAGGATTTCATTTTAAAGCAAAATGTCATTATGAATAGCTAGACATCAGGTCACTTGTACAATCTAATGGGCATAGTGTATATGCTGCCATAATCCACCCTACAGAGAACTCAGCAGTGTATTTGGATTTTTGCCTATAAGAAAGCTGTGACTGTCAAATTATTATAACCTGGCAGGATTATAAATCACCTTTGGTCCCTACCCAGCCCAATCCACTGGCAAGATCTTTTTTAATAGACACACTGTGCTAGCTACTGCTGCTGCTGCTGTTGAAACCCTGGCACATTCCAAGTCCTGTGAATGAACAACTATGTTCCTATGGAAGTTCCAGAAATATCATTAATTTGAAACTATGCAGCTCCCATCCAGAAGCAGTCTGCACAGCCTTGCTTCTCGGGGCTGTTTTGCCTCCTCGCAAGGAGGAGGAGCGGACAGGGCAGCATCAGAGGTGGGGGCAGAGCAGGCATGCCTAGAGGTGGGCTCTGCTCCCTCCTCTCAGTCTTTGCCTCGTGTTCGGCCCTCTCTCCCACCCTTGATGCAGTGTGGGCAACCGCTGGTTGCTCGGGTTTTGGGGACCACGTAGGAATTTTTTCGCCACTTCTGTTTTGGCTGTAGGAAGTGGTGTTTTTCGCCTACCTCACACTGCTTGTAGAAGGGATTGTGGAATTGGCTGGGGTGTGGCTGGTTAAATAGGTCGGTCACTTATAGGTTGGCTGGGTTTTGGCCTAAACTTCTGTTATGCAGCTCAGTGAGCACCTGTAGCATCCAGTTTTGGGGTACGGGGTCTCGCTAAACCATTCCTGGACTGTGTGGGACGGTTGAGTGATGAAGTGGACTGCCTTGGGTTTGCATGGATTGATTCGCCCATTAGCCATGCGGCTGGGGGTTGGAACTCCAGGGCATAACCTTTGCTAGGTAGCCTGGATACAAGCCATGTATTTTGGCCAGACCTAGGGGCAGGGTGGCTTGCCCGTCATGCAGCAGGGGAGGGGTATTTCATCCCCTCGCCCTGCCGTGCTGCCTCTTATGTTATAGCTCTTGTGTTAATGTAATAAAGAAAGAAAGTGGCCCTTTAGTTACCCAAACCCTTGTGTCCGACTCTTCCTTCCGTCTGGGGGGGGGGGGCAAAGCTTTGCTTGCCACATAGCCCATCCTACAGTTCAATAGTTCTTCAACAAATAGTAGCTTCTGGCATAAGTCCTTTGGATGGGTATGTATTATGTAATGGGGATTTCCTTTTTAAAGTCTTGATAAAAGATAATTTTTTTTGTCTTTTTATCTGGCAAGCACTTTTAGTATTATATTAGGAGCCCCTTGATAATTGGAATATTTGCATTCAGAAAAAAAACCAGAATGGAGTAAGCTCCTGTGAGACCACAACATAGAACAGGATATAAATGCAATGTTGAAAATCAAGGTACTGTAGTGTCAGCAGAACAGCAGTTATCTGACATAATAGCACTTCCATAAAGGAAGGAGGAGCTGGCAATTTGTTTTTCATGAGTCATCCTCCATCTACATTCCTTTTCTTTTGAGCCCTTCGCATACAATGTTCCTGAGGATCTCTTGACCCCAGGAGCAGAAGAGGGGGCTTAATTTGCTACATCTTGAGGATACCGCATGCTGGTCTCTGCTGGCAGTGCTTTGTGCCCAACAACACTTTTGAGATTGTGTGAGTGAGACTGAGTTAAATTTTGTAGGAAGTTTAATTCCCAGTTCCTTCATATATTTAAGGCTACATTTCCAAAAGCTATTTTTTATAGCAGCATTTTGTTGCTGTTAATTTCCTCACAATCTATCACATTTTTGTCTCACTCTTTCTCTGAGGAGCTAAGGGTAAGTGAACACATAGCTCTGTCATCTTACATGTTATCCTCATAACAACCATGTGAGTTAAACTAAGCTGATAGAGTGACTAGCTCAAGGTCACTTAGCAAAGCTCTTTATGGTTTAGTGTAGTTTAAATCCAGGTAATTTCAGTTCTATTCTGACACTCAAACCATACCGGAACCTGATCAAGCCTATCTGCATAGGTGAAACAGTCATACTTTTTAAAAGCTAAGTGATTTAGGGTACACCTTTGGGGTATCCCTACTGTAGCAGCAGTCATTTTTAACTATCATATTTATGGAGTCCACTGACCACATATTTACCGTAAAGACAAGAAAAGCCAAGGATTTACAGAATGCAAATCCGCGTGTAAAGGGAAACATAATGCTTATCACTGGACTTTTATTTGCATTTTCACACATCTTGTATTTCCCATGAGAAGTGATAGATTGTGCAGCTTGATGAACTATCTACAGTAAACAGCCTCCCTGGTGTATTTCCTTTGCTGAAATATAATTACAAAGGAAGCAATTTTAAATATTATTTCTATCCAAGTCTGACTGCATTATAAATAAATGACAAGGAAATGCATGATGTTATCAGTCATGTGGTGCATAATGTACACAGCCCAATATAGAAACTAACTTTAAATTCAGCACAATGATAATTCCCATTAAAGCTATGAAAGCTGTTAAGTCTCAAAAGGTTTGCTATGCAAGGTCCCTGTATGAACCATTTTTAAAATCAGGGCTAGGCATTTTACTCCTCCTAGTCAAAGCAGAACTGAAAGATATTATCTGTTTTTCAGAGGGAGAAGAGCAACAGGATCTATTTGTGCATTGCAGTATTTCTGGTAACAGAGCTGTCTGTCATGGTGACTGCCAATGTGCTTCTGGTGCCTGCTTCCTTTTCCCCTGAAGATTTTTTTTTAAAAGTCTTGATTTTCTTGCACCTCTTTTGAGTAGAAGGTACTTCAGAAGAGGGTAGGAGGTATCATCTTTGGGCCTGCTGAAAAGAGTGGTAGAGATGCCTGCTATGGAGGGGGGCCTTCTAACAATGTTGCCTGCTGGTGGGGTAGATGGGGGGAGGAATACTAGCATCAACTGATTCCAAATGTCATCTGAATTGGTGTGCAAGAAGTGATGTTATACTGTTGGGGATGATGCTAGGAATTGCCAGAAGCTGCATGGTTTAACTTCCAAATCATCGCACAGGTGCACAGCAGCCATTCTAAGTGTTTCCAGGGAAACTATGGTTTTCCTGGATGCTCTAGCCATTTGGGAGGGGAAACTCTATGGTATAATAGGTACCATAGAGTTTTCCCTTCCCAAATGGCTAGAGTGTCCAGGAAAACCATAGTTTTCCTGGAAACGCCTAGAGCAGCTGCAAGTGCCATCGCCGGCACAATGGTGTCACTTCCAGAGAGTGGAGGGGACTTGGCAACCCTAACACACACACACAACATGTCATGATTAATGGGATATAAATAATTAAAATGTCATATATTTATTTAGTACCTTTTCCCCTGTTCTCCCTTCAAGAAACTCAGAGCAGCATAGATTGTTCTCCCCTTCTCTATTCTAGCCTCACAACAACACTGTGCATTAGGTTGGGCTGGGAATGTATAATTAAAAAAAAAGAACATAAAAAGAACCCTGCTGGATCAAACCAAGTGGTTCATCTTGTCCAGAACCCTGTCTAACACAGTGACCAACCAGTTCCTCTGGAGGCCCAGTGACAGAGCATAGAAGCCCAGACCTTCCCCTGATATTACTCTCTGACACTATCACTTAGAAGTTTAATGCCTCTGAACATAGAGGTTCCATTCAGTCATCACAGCTAATAGCCAGTGATGGACCTATCTTCTATGACTCCATCTAACCACCTTTTAAAGCTGTCTATGTCTGTGGACATGTCTACATCCTCTGGCAGCAAATTCCACTTTTGAATCACCTTTGCCCAATGGCCCCCAAGGCCAAGCTACATTAGTGCATTGTACAGACTTGCCCCTACCAAACTGCACACCTTGCCGGGGATCCACATCAGGAACTTCCACCGGGAGAGGTGACGCTCCATTTGTCTCAACAGGGCCAGACCTGCTCTCAAGAGAAGACAAGCGGTTAAGAATCTTTTCTTGCAACTGTTTCCTATCAGCAGCCTTGACAGCTTGGATTAAATGCCCTTCTTACTCCCAGCCTCTGTGATATGGGGCTTGCCACTTGAACCCTCCAAAGTAGCCAACTTAGCTAATACAGACTGCTCAAAAGAGTCATCCTCGTCCTCAGACGACATAGGCTGAGGTGCCGGGCGCTTATAAGAAACTGGCTGGCGAGGCTGGGATTTTGGTGTAGGGCTCTTGCCCTTTGATTTTCCTTGCCCCTTAGGCATGGCTAGAGAGCCTAATATCTAGCCTGCAAAAAACGGGGTGGAGGGTGGCCCTAAGCAGAGACTAACAAAAAATGGCCCTGCCTAGCAACAGGGAAGTAATAAGCAGAGAAAATGGCCACCGCCCTGCCCAGCAATAGGGAAGTAATAAGCAGAGAAAATGACCACCGCCTCATCCAGCAACAGGGGATTAATAAGCAGGGAAAATGGCCATCGCCCCGCCCAGCAGCAGTGCAGACCACCCCAACAATACGACCGGGGGAATGAAGAGGGCCCCAAAGCTAGACCCCCTAAATGGCCCACCCAGCAACAGCGCAGACTACCCCAACAATCAGGATGGGGGGACTGAAGAGGGCCCTAAAGCTAGACCTGATATTCCCAGCTACAGGGGGGGAACGATCCCCAGGAAAAGCCAGAGAAAAATACTGGCCGAGCTAAAGATCCCAGCCAGCAGCAAACCACTGCGCCAAAAAGCTCTCCCGCCGCCTCCATGCAGCCGAAAACTGGGTGCTCGCCGTCCCTCAACGCTCAAAAGTGGCTGCGACTGCCAGGAAACCACCGCCACTGAACTACAGCCCCTTCCTTTGAAGCTCAACTGAGGGATCACCGCTGCTGCTCACGGCGGCATGAAAACAAACGCGCCAAAAGTCTCCATGCCGGGCAGGACAGGAAAAGCTCATCCAAGCTCTCCGCTCCCCGAGCATAAGGTGAAGACTGGAAGGCAGAAGCAGAGACAGCCATTAAGGTGTGCCTGCTCCGCCCTCACCTCCCTGCCCGCTCATCCTCCTTACAAAGGGGCAAAACGGCCCCCAGAGAAAAGGCTATGCAGCCTGCCTCCAGTTGGGAGCCACATTGTGCAAGGAAGTATTTGCTTTTGTCTGTCCTCAGTCTACGGTCCATCAGAGTTATTGGATGCCCTTGATTTCTACCATTCTTGGAAACAGTGAAAAAGTTCTTTCTTTCCACTCACCCTACTCCATGAATAATTTTGCAAACCTCTGTCACAGCCCGCTTTTGTCTTGTCTAAGTGAAAATTCTCAGACTCTTCAGTCGTTCCTTGTGAGTAGCCTAAAGTCTTCCAGAAAGCTTCATAGTAGAGTAGGGATTTGAAACTGGGTCTTCCAATTATAGTCCATTAGTCTTACTACTACCTTTATATTATGTTTCCTTTGAAAAGGTATTACTGTATTTAGACATAAATTCCAAGGAAGGATGTTGGGTTGGAAAATGCAGATCATTTACTAGACTGCAAAATTTTAGCTGAAGAATCAATGAAACACCTAGCATTGTCCACTCAGAACTGCATGAAGAACACTTCAGTTGCACTACTTACTTGAACAAGCTCTCAAGGAATAGGATATTCTTAAGAAAAGCACTTTCTACAAGAAAGCATATTTTGTTTCAACAGGAAACACACAATGATAGTAAAAATAAATTTCTAGATGCAAGTCTTATGACAAATATGTGCATTATAAAACCAGACAACATTCAATGCATGAAATATATATATTTTTAAGTTTCAATATTTTTATTAAAGTAAGAAGGATCATACAAATATAAGGTGAGTATAGTTTTAGCAAAGAGCAGTATATAGCCAAAATATACCAAACTTATCATTGGGGTGCCACAGCTAATGCTGAGATATGATCCAGGTCAGTCTGTAAAATGTAACAATACAAAAAATAGCATAACAACAACAACAAAGGGAAAAAGGAAATGGTATGCTCATAATGAATTGGTTATAGTGGATCTTGGAATATCCAAGAGGAAAGGATACATCAAAAGGAGACTTACAACAACAAGAGATCTTTGTACATCAAACTTTTGGTAAGAGAGTTGATATAAAATGGATCACTATCTAGTTTTTCCAAAATAAGTAGCCATATTGCAACATAATTGGTGTAAGCTTGGAGGGGATCGTTTTGATCCAAGGCTGCCCGAATTTTGTCCATTGCAATATGTTCCCAAATCCCAAATTAGCCGCCCTGAGCCTGCCTTTGGCGGGGGAGGGAGGGATATAAAAATAAATTTATTATTATTATTATTATTATTATTATTATTATTATTATTATTATTATTATTATTATTATTATTATTATTAAATCTTAAGAAACCAGGAGTCAAGTGACAGGCTATATGGGTTTTTCTAGGCTTGCATGATCGTCGTTTTTGCAGCTGTTAATAATTTGACAATTAAAGATTTTTTAGAAGGAGTTAGAAGTATTACCTCTGGAGTAACGGGTATTAAAATATTTGTTAAGGAAGAAATATGAGCACAAATTAGTGACCAAAAAGATTTGATTTTAGGACAGTCCCACCAGCAATGAATATAGAATGCCTTGAAGCCACAGTCCCTCCAACAATCAGAGGATCCATGGGGCAATATATGAGAGAGTTGATGAGGTGTATGGTACCAGCGAGCAATTAACTTATAGTTTTGTTGAGAAATGTTTATAATTTTGGATTGTAGTGTTTCACTAGCCCAGATGAAATCCCACTGTTCTGAGGAAATTGTAACATTACAATCCTTTGCCAAAGGGTAGTATATGAAGGTGGAGAGAATTCTAGTTTAGTTAAAAGGATTTGGTATAGCCGTGAGATGAGACCTTTTGTTTTGTTTTGTTTTTAGTCAGTTGAAGGATCAGGTGCTCAAAATCTGGACTGGTCCACTCTAAGATCTTGAAGTAAGTGTCTGATTTGGAAGTATTCAAACCATGGCAAAGGCGTTAACAATTTTTTGTCTAACTTATCTTTGGGTAAAACTTGTCTTGAGGTGGAGAGAGATCAAAAAGAAAAACTTTTGAAGAGCTTCTCCAGATTTTATAAAAGGATGGTAGCTGGGGGAAACCATTTTTGGCCTATATAGGAAGAAATGATAGAGTATCCTGGCGCTAAATAAAAACGTTCAAAGTCTCAAACGGATAAGAGAGCCTTAAGAAAAGGATTTACAAAATGCCAAGTGGCCGTTCAGATTTTTTGAGCCATAATAGTTCATAATATTTGAGAGGAGAAAAATGAGCCTCTTTGATAATGTATAAAAAAGAAGGAAATGTTTTATTTATAAAATATATAATAAAAATTATTATTATGTGTTAGTGATAAACAGCGCACTTTATATCACTTGTAGGATCCCCATAAGATGAACTGCCCTGTACTTTCCTATAACAGTAGACATATCATTTGCCAAGATCTGGAGGTCAGTAAAGTCCCATCGGAAAGAGAGCAGGTGGGGACAGTGAAATTGATTTAACATGTTGTTCAGTCGCACAGTCAAGTCTGACTCTTTGCAACCCCATGGACAAAGTCATGCCAGGCCCTCCTGTCTTCCACCATCCTCCAAAGTCTGCTCAAATTTGTTAGATCAACATTCAAATACCAAGTAACAATGTTTCTTTAAATTCATTGTTTGTTTGCAGCAAAGTAGTTTGGGTTTGATTACACTGTTCATTTATTCACAGTCACTCCTCTATGATCTAAAAACAGGCTCTCAAAAGAGGGTATTATGCAAGTTTTCAAGAGTTATGCGTGAAGAGTTAAAAAAAAGAGTCTAGTTTAGACACTGAAAAAAATCACAATAGTAGTTAATAATATATACTGAAGAGCCCCCTAAGACTGATGGGGGCCAACCCTGAGGCCCAAACTGAGACACCCTGAGTGCAAAGCCCATAGGTACCCAGTTTGAGGATCTCTCCTATTACTGATATCTCAGGGTGCTTGCCAACTCAAAATCCCTTCAACCCATGCTTTTCTCACCTTCTCAGTTAGGGCCTAACCAGCTTTGCCAGGCCTATTTATCCCTCACCACTTCTGACCATGCAGAGCCGGCAAAAAAAGCCTCCCTCTCTGGCAATCTGAACGAGGCCCAAAAATTCCTGATCAGCCCCCCCCAAAAAAATTGGCGACTAGCTGACCCCACATGGTCTAAAAAGAGGGTGGGTGAGTGGGGAGCTTGCGCTGAGCTAAACTGATGTCAAAGGGTGGCTGACACCAGACCTGGCTGGCAAGCCAAACTCTCATTGGCCAGCACTACCGTGCTGAGCCCCAATTGGTTCTCCCCAGCCTCATGCTTCCTTTGAGGAGATGAGGGGACTGGTAAATGCTACCGTCTGCTTCAGAACAGGCAGTGGTCTTTGGATTATTTCCAGAAGCAGGCTGGAAATCATAAGCACCATAGTAATATGGTTACTAGCACAACCCACAATGAAATGACCATTACTTCAAATCTGATACTTTCCAGAAATTTCATGGAGACATTGAAGAGAATGGCATGCAAGAGGGAATCCTGTGTGACTCTGTAGCACAAGTGCAAAAGAGTCGAACAGCAGGGTCCCAGCACCACTTTCTGGAACTGAAGCACTTATAGGGAGAAAACCACCAGCAAATGACACCATCTCAAACAGCCATCTGTGCATCAAAGCTTATATGTAAATATGAGTTGTCTTGTGGA
Source organism: Heteronotia binoei (assembly GCF_032191835.1). Lineage (NCBI taxonomy): Eukaryota > Metazoa > Chordata > Lepidosauria > Squamata > Gekkonidae > Heteronotia > Heteronotia binoei. Next base: position 63,400,522 of record NC_083225.1, read on the forward strand.
ATCAAGGTTATTTATATGTACGGATGGAATATCGACATGGGTGCTTTGTTGTCCCCTCCCCACACTTTGAAAGAGTATTTCTGAATGTGTAAGCTCCTTGATTAGTATGCTGTAGGACTAGCTAGTCTGTTACACAAATGGTAAATACTGAGAGAAACAAATACTATTCCACCAGTGTTTACACACAATAAGACTATGTAAACAGTATGCATTAAGACTACACAGGCCGTTTTAAACTCCCCAAGCTTTCTTGGTTCTCTGCCTGTAGGGAAATGTTGTTGATATGCAATCCACCAGAACATCTGGCAACTCACTTGAATTCTTATTATCCCCCTGGATGCCTGAAGTAAAATATATCATTTAATTAAAAAACAATTAAAAATAAAATAGATGAGAAATCCACTGAGGTGTAAAAGAGCATAATCAATCACTAAAGGGAATCACAGTTTTACAGCAAAACAAAACTCAGCTTTAAGGCTGAGTTTCTATTGAAATATCAGTGGCAGCCTAGAGAAATGAAATCTGTCACTGAAGCAAGTCAGGTAAAGTTCTGTTTTCAAATTGTAGTTGACAGGTCTAGCAGAATACATCATGAGAAAAAATATTTTGACAGTACTAGACCATGGTTTGAAAAGGGGATTAGGAATAGTAGGGACTAACTCTCAGGAACTCTGGACCTTCAACCATTTATCATTTTAGATTTATATCCCACTCTCTAAAGCAGTGTTCTTGTTTCTTCCCTCTCAGTTCTATCCACACAACAGCCCTGTGAGTTAGGTTCAGATGTGAGTGATTCGGCCAAGGTCATTCAGTGAGCTTGAAGGCATAGTGGGGACTTCAGCCCAGATCTCTCCATTCCTAGTGTAGCATTCTAGCCACTGCACAATATCAGTTCAATCATTCAGTACTGATAAATGAGACAGCCTGTATAGTACAGTGGCTGTGTCTTTGTATTAGGAGATCTAGTGTAGGGAATGAAGAACAACTGTACATTCTGAGCTCTTAACATGCTCTTCAGGCACAAAAAAACATGTGATTAGTGGGTAGTATTTGGCTTTCCCAAGGATGGGATAAATATTGCATACCTTGTTTCCCCTGTTAACTGATAAATGAGCATCACTTGACCTCTGTATTTCAATATTCAGGGACACTAAGTAAAAGCACCCCTGATCCACATCTGGATTTGGGTATAGCTGTAAAACTTAGTCCTGATGTTAAATACTCACTGTAATAAGCACAATGCTCAAGGTGTAATAATTCTGTGCTCAAAAATCACTACAATATCTCAAAACATCCATTGAGATTCCATCTGGTTTTGCTCTCACATTTTTCATTGGTTGTATGTATGTTTATCACTGTAACAAGATTATTTCTCTTGATAATAGCAGATATTGATAATATTTTGTTTTGTTTTGTGGCTCATCTTTGAAAATGATAACCATCAAAGTTTGAGGAAGGTTCAGGGAGATGGGATTGCTTGCAGCCTGCAGCAAAGCTGCTAGGCTGCTTTAGCAAGATTTGCTCCCCTGGAGAGGGAAGAATGGATCTTCAGCCTGTTTGGGCACGATCTTGAGGGGGCAGGGCTTGGCTGTGTTAATGGCCAAGCCTCCACTTCCCCTTGCAGTCTGTTTCTTGTTTGCGCCTGGCTGGGAGCGTTTAGAGTTGCTCCGTGAGTGAGGCCTGTGAGCCGCGTCAGGTCGGTGGTGGCCGGAGCTGTCGGGTTCCGGTGTTGCGGTCACGGCACTGGGGCTGAAGAGGAGTGGTTCAGGAGGCTTCCTGGGAGCTGAGTCATCATCTTTCAGGCTGTGTATCCTGGGGGGCTACCTTTATTTGCCTGGTTGGGGGCCATATTCATCTGGAGAGCCGTTTGAGGCTCCTGCTTCAATTCTTGGGGGCTGCCTCTATTTCCCTGTTGGGAGCTGTGTTTGAGGCTCCTGCAGCTTCTTTAAGGCATCATAATTTGGGGTCTGTTTCTATTTTTTCCCTATTGGGAGCCGTGTTGTAATTTGGGGGCTGTTTCTATTTTTTCCCCATTGGGAGCCGTGTTCTTCTGGGGAGTTGTTTGAGGCTCCTGCTGTTACACCTCAAACAACTTTTTATTGGGGAATATTAATATTTCTTAGCTCAAAATGGTAGGCCTACGAGAGGTGAGGTGTATAGGATCTATGTCTTTGTCTACGGAGATAGACCACTGAAAATCCTTTGGTTAATAATGGTTTTTATTATAGCAAAAGTTTCAAATAGTTACATCCCAATCAAACAATTTCAAGCATACAAGAGGAATTACAAGAGGTTAGCTGAATAAGCAGGATGGGGGAAGGTGGTACAATACCTAGATCTTGCAGGGTAGGCTCAGTCAGAGGAAATGCAAGGCCTCTGGAGGGAGATTTCTCTTGAGAGGAAGGGGGGGTGAGGGTAGGAAGGGGGTGGAGGAAGGAGAGGATGAAGGGATTCCCTTTTTCCCTTTCTTCCCGTGCTTCCCTCGCTTCTCTTTTTCCTGACAGGTTGGGTTGTCTGTTTTCTAGGGTAAATTACGTCACATCACTCAATTCCACTACCCAATGAGGGGACAGAGTGTCACACCAATGGAAGGTCGGGGTGTCATATGTGTAATATCCAATCAGAGATCATTCGTATCATAGATCCATACCCCAACATAGGCATTTTAATTAGACTGGCCAAATGACTTTATGGCCTTGTTTTTCCCAAAACTGGTTCCTTTGAAGCTCCCCAAAAGTGATAGATTTCTCTCTTAGTGTCAAACATGGATGGGCATCCATCAAGTGGTCAGGGGACTGGCTGACTTTGATGGCTTTAGCAATTAATTAAAGAAAAATAGAAACTTTGTTAAAAGTCAGAATTGTGAGATCAGTTTACAGGTTATTCACAACAAAAGGAGTACCTAACCTTTAACCTTCGTGTTTCTGCCATCTTGTCCTGAGGATTATCAGATACAAGCCATTTATTTGTGTTGGAGGTTTCCTGGTTCATTCTTATTTCCTTATGCTTTGATAACAGGACTTTTAAAGGTTGCCAAAAGTGAAGGAATTTTTATGGCAGTGCCCACCAGTCTCTCTGAGCCCAGAACATTTTCATTCCCAGGAGCAGAAAGATGGACGCTTCTCAACCTTTTAGCTGGCATCATGTTGTTCTGGCTTGTGGACCAGAATCACATTACAGACCTGCTTTGGGTCAAGAAGGAACTGGATTTGTCTCCTTTATGTGCAAGAAAGACCATTCCAATTCAAATGGGCATTGCTGTATCCAATTAATATTCTAGGGTTACATTGCAATATCACATTCCAGGGGTGCATGGCTTGGGAATAAGTACAGGGGTGTCTTCCTGGGTATCACTGCAACCTCCTTAAGGTGGTGTATCTTGGGGGCTGCCACTATTCTTCCTTTCATCTATTAAAGAGGCTTTGGTGTGGTATTGGGGTTCCTTGCAGGGCTGGGTGGTCTGCTTAACATTCTGGGTAGCATTTCCCGGGGGAAGGCAGCCATTTTTTAGAAGGTCCTTTCTTGGTGTGGTGTGGCAGCCATTTTGGATCCCTTTCCTTCTTCAGGGGAAGGCAGCAATTTTAAGAAGGCCCTTTGTAGAGGCCATTCTGTGGGTTTGCCTTCTGGGTGTTAGTTGCCCTTTAAATGGTGTAGTTATTCTTTGGGACAAGTCAAAGGGCAAGCAACCTGCGCCAAAGGCCCCTGCCAAGAGGCCTCCACCCCCACTTTCATTGTCTGACGAAGAAGGTGATGAGGTGGTTAATACTAATATTGTGCATAGGCTTCGAGAGCTGGAGGAAGTGTCTGGTTTGCCTCCTGCTGAAGGAGTTGTGGTAGAAAGGGCAACCAAAAGGGTGATCCAGGCAAATATATTAACCAGGCTGTCTATGCTTGAGGGCAGGTCTGGTGCACTCTTCACTGGTTTCGGTGGTCTGGATGGCGGAGCGGTCCCATCGACAGGAGCTGCTGGAACGGGGTCATTGTTGGTGCCTGCTGGATTTACTGGTAAGGCTGGTGAGTTTTCTCAGGCCTTTGCTGGGTCTGCCTGGCCTTGGGGGCAGGCTTCGCTTGCTGGGCAGGCCTTCCTGGCTGTGGGTGTGGGGTGCCCTTCCCCCACAGGTGCCAGCCAGTTGTCAAACTGGGCTTGGCGAGCCGGACAGTGTGGCCCTTATGGTTCTTGGCTGGGTGTGGGGCAACAGGGTTTGGCAGATTTCTTTATGGGGTATTGGGGTGCACCATCCCCTTATGGGGTGGTTCCGTTTACCACCTTGCCGTTTGGGGATGTGGCTTTGCCTTTGGGGGACCATTTGTTGCCCGCAACTAGGGAAAAAAAATTAAAGGGAGAGTATGTAGATATTTTCTCCCTCCTTTTTTCGGAGTTGGAGAAAAAGGACAAGGAAGATTTAGACGAAAAAGAAAAATTGAAGAAGCGCATGGTGGAGCAGACCTGGACTAATTGGCTACCGGGTTTTTTTAATCTATGCTGGGGTGATTGCGCAGGCTCAGTCATGGAGGGCAGCTTCCCTTATACAATACATGGATATAATTTATAAGGGGTACTCGGCTTTTAGCAGGCCTGCCTGGCTGCAGTATCACAAAGAGTTCAGGATGAGGGATGCCTTGTACCCTTCGCTGCAGTGGGACCGCATTCACCAGCAACTGTGGTTGCAGGTTATGTCTCCGGCATGGCCAAATTTAGGTGACCACTCTGATAGTGGTCATTTGGTGGCCAAGTCAGGTGTAGGCTCTTCAGCTTCGGCAAGTTCTTCCCACAGTTCTGCGGGGCAGGCGGTTCTACCCTGCCTGCTTTGTTGGGAGTTCGGTTCACAAGGAGTGTGTAATCAAAAGGCCTGCCAGTTTAAGCGCCAATGCTACATGTGCGGCAGGCCTCATTCATTCAATAACTGCCCGAAAGTCTGGGGGTCCAAGACTCACAAGAAGCCAGGGAGTGGGGGAGGAAATAATCAAGTTGGAAAAGGGGCCCAGCCCGATACAGGTGGGTCCTCTTGGACACTGGCTATCTAGGTACCCGAGAAGGAATGATAGTGGCTACCTGTTAAAGGGTTTTAAGTTTGGTTTTAGGATCCCTTTTTGGGGGACCCGGATTCCGTTTATGTCAGGGAATCTTAGTTCAGTTAAGGGGCTAGAGCAGGTCATTAAAGGGTCCCCACATGTTCCCGGAGAGCACTGCATTCAGGGACAAAAAATCTGTTGTCCATCCCTAGACCAAAGGAGGCTAGGTTACAGCTGACGTGAGCTAGGGCCTTCTCGGTGGTAGTGCCAGAATTGTTTTTTTTTCCCATAATAGTTTTTTATTTTATTTGTACCATTAACAATAACATTGGTAGACCCACTTCATCAACTTATTATCAACATTAGTATGTACATAGTATTTACATAAGTAAAGTTGACTAAACTTCCTTGAGGAGGATGTCAGCGGCTTCTATCTTAACTTAAATGCAAAAAATATTTGATTATAAATCATTACATAAGTATATATCTATTCTATGAAAATGAGAACAAATCATTGCTGCAGCAAATCATTTTTAAATGTTATCAATATTGATACCTTCTTTCTTCTGATACCATTCATAAAACTTTCCCCAGTTTCTAATAGCTTCATCTTTGGACTCTCCTTTTAACATGTTTGAAAGTACATCCATTTCGGCAGCGTCCAAAACTTTTTCAATAACTTCACTCAAGTCCGGGCAACTCTCTTGACGCCAGTGTTTAGCATACACTATCCTCGCCGCGGTTATAATGTAAATCACCATATGTTCATCTGCTTGTGGAACTGTGTTCTTAATAAATGATAATAACATCACTTCTGGTTCAAAGATTAAGTCTCTAACTAATATTTCTTTTATCATACAGTGTACCTTTTTCCAGAAAGTTCTAGCCACTTTACAATTCCACCACATATGATAAAATGAACCAATGTCTACTTTACATTTCCAACATACAGGTGACATTGAATGGTTAAATTTAGCTAATTGCACAGGCGTGAGATACCATCTATGGAATAGTTTAAAAAAATTTTCCCTGTAATTAATTGGCTTTATTACTTTGTAGTTCTTTTTCCAAAAATTGGACCATTGTTCTAAGCTGATATTACGTTGTAGATTTTGAGACCATTTCACCATAGAATTTTTGACCACTTCGTCCTCTAGTTTAATTTGCAAAATATAATTATAAACTTTCTTAATTATTTTCTCCTCTTCTCTTAATAGCAGTTTGTCAAAATCGAAATTTGTTTTTGTAAATCCTTTCACCTTGTCTAAATTATATTTTGTTATTACTTGATTTCTGGTCCACCAATCCATACTTATCCCCCTAGAGTCAAGATCTTCTTTTCCTCTCAGGTTATCTTTTTCATCCAGAATATCCTGATACCTAATTATCTTTTTTGAGTTGAACAGTTGAGGCAGAATTGAAGCCTCTTCGGGAGATATCCATCTTGGTGTCTTAACATAAATCAGTCTTCTAATTTTTAGCCAAACCTCGTAAATAGTTTTACGGATCAAATGATTTTTAAAATATTTCTGCCCTTTTTGCACATACCATAGATTAGCATGCCATCCCGATTGCAAATCTGAGCCTTCTAAGGCTAATATACGCGTATTCTCCAACCGAATCCATTCTTTTAGCCAAAGTGTAACACACGCAACATGGTATGTTTCCCAATCTGGGAGTCCCAATCCGCCCATATCCTTTTTATCTTTTAGCGTTTTCCATTTTACCCGAGTGCCAGAATTGTGGAATGCTCTCCTGGAGGCCATAAAGGCCCTGTGGGATCTCTCTACTTTCCACAGGGCCTGTAAGACCGAACTGTTTCGACAAGCCTTTGAGATCTAATTTGGAGAGAACTGCCACCCTACATCATTATAGAGTACCATGATCACCACTTATACTATATTATATTGTAGTGATACAGCACCATGAAATGCAATGTTTTAAATGATTTTAAACTGTAGTTTTTATTGGTTAAGTTGTAAAACTGAATGTTGTTAGCCGCCCTGAGTCTGCTTGCGGAGAGGGCAGGATAGAAATATAAATAGATAGATAGATAGATAGATAGATAGATAGATAGATAGATAGATAGATAGATAGATAGATAGATAGATAGATAGATAGATAGATAGATAGATAGATAGATATTGCCAAGGAGTTGGCTGAGGGTAGGATTTTGGGTCATTTTTCATACACCCCTGTGCGTAACCTTAGGGTTTCCCCCTTGGGTGTGGTTCCTAAAAAGATTCCTGTTGAATTTCGTTTCATTTGCCATCTTTCCTTCCCCAAAGGGAAGTCTGTTAATGATGGGATTCCTGAGTACTTATGCTCTGTCAGGTATACCAGCTTCAACCAGGCCGTTGCCTTGGTGCGACGCTGTGGGGTGGGTGCAGAGTTGGCAAAATGCGATATTAAATCTGCATTTCGCCTTTTACCAGTTCATCCTGATGACTTTGAGCTCTTGGGCTTTGCTTTTGAGGGCCAATTTTACATGGACAGAGTATTGCCAATGGGCTGCTCTGTATCGTGTTCAGCTTTTGAGTGTTTCAGCACATTCTTGGAATGGGCTGTGGATGAGAAAGTGGGTTTGCAGGATGTCATTCATTATTTGGACAACTACCTTTTTGTAGGTCCGGTGGGGACGGGGTGTTGTGCTTGGCTGCTGTCTGGCTTTATGGAGCTGGCTGCAGAGCTTGGGGTTCCTCTGGCTAAGGAGAAAATGGAGGGTCCAGCTCAAAAACTGATCTTTTGGGGGATCAAGCTGGACACTCTGGCGCAGCTGTCTAGGATCCCTTTGCAAAAAATATTAGATTTAAGGAATAGGATTTCATTCCTTTCTTAGTAAGTGGAAGGCCACCCTGCACGAGTTGCAGCAGCTAGTCGGCCACCTTAACTTTGCTTGCAAAGTGGTTGCTCCAGGGCAGGCCTTCCTTCATAGGCTATGTGATGCTATGGCAGGCCTCCGCTTGCCTCAGCATAGAACACGGGTTACCAGCAGCATGAGGGAGGATTTGTGGGTTTGGTGGGAGTTTTGTGGGAGTTTTTGAAGTCCTTTAATGGGGTCTCTTTTTGGAGAGAAGACATGAGGCTTGAAGCTGAGCTCCAGGTCATGTCTGATGCTGCTGGGTCTTTGGGTTTTGGAGTCTATTTCCACGGACATCGGTGCGCTGATGGTTGGCCAGACTCCTGAATACAGGTAGGTGTGAACCAAGATCTTACATTTCTCGAGTTCTTCCCTATTCTAGTCGCGATTTGGCTGTGGGGGACGAATATGGCCAATCGCACAGTTCATTTTTGGTGTGATAATATGGCAGTAGTCCATGTCATTATTTCCCTTTCATCCAAATCGCAGTAGGTTATGAGGTTGGTGAGGGCTTTCACTCTGCGTTGTTTAAGGCTTAACATATTGTTTTTTAGTCAAGCACGTTCTGGGGTTGAATAACGGGGTGGCTGATGCTCTCTCTTGCAAAAGATGGAGAGGTTTTGTCAGTTGGCCCTGGATGCTGATCAAGAGCCGGAGCCAATGCCCCTGCAGCTATGACTGATTGGAGAGCCAAAGCCTGCAGAGCGATAGGTCTATCCATTGCGCCCAGCATCAGGAAGTCTTATGAACATGCTGTGCGGCAGTTTGAGGACTTTAGGGCTGAGGCAGGGTATTGCATTGATTGGCCTCTCCCGGTGGAGCAGCTGCTCCACTACTGTGTTTCCCTACGTGGTAAGGGACTGGCCGTGCGATCTATTAGGGGGGGGGGTGCCTGGCTGGGTTGGCGTTTGCTAGCAAGGCACTGGGTTATAGGGAAGAAACAGCTGATTTTTGTCTTTGAAAGATGCTGGAAGGATGGGCCAGAGAAGTCAGTTCTAGGCCCGATACATGGAAGCCTATTTCCCCTCTGATTCTGAGGGGCCTGAAGAGGGTTTGGGGTTTGGTGTATGCTTCATTTTTTGAGGCTGCTTTGTTTCACGCTGCATCCCTAATAGCTTTTTCCTGGGTTCTTAGAGTCAGTGAGCTAGTGGCAGGGTCCAGAAACGATGTTTCTGGTAATGCTTTGATGTTAAGTGACCTGAGGTTTGTGGTGGGTAAGCTGGTCATTACCGTACATCGCTCTAAAACTGACCAGGGTCAAAAAGGAACTGTGTTGTAATTGGGTGCCTGCTCTGAGTTGGAGTTGTGCCCTGTTTCCGCTGTGGCTGCTTATGTAGCAGTTCAGGGGCCTAGGGAAGGGTTCTTGTTTTGTTACAGCAATGGTAGTCCATTCACAAAGCACCAGTTTTGGGCTGTGACGTCTCAGGTTATCAGGGGTGCGGTTTGGTACCCACTGTTTTAGGATTGGCGCTGCTTCTACAGCTGCTGCCCTGGGGTATCCTTCATCCTCCATTCAGCGTTTAGGCCATTGGTGTTCTTTGCCCTACAAATCTTATGTTCGATCTTTGCTCAGTCCCTAGGTTGGCTGGTTGGTTGAATTGTTATTGGTTATGTTCTTGTTTGACTGTTTTTTTTCTTTTTAGATCCTGTTGTTCCTGGCCAGAGGAGCCAAGTTCTCATCTGTGGCCACAGTCATGTTTTGAGCTGCACATCAGGCTCGGAGAACTTCGGTCAGCTCTCAGCTGGGACTCTGCCAACATGTTTGTATCAAGTGGCAGGGGCACCAGGGCCTTCAGTGGTCGGGCCTGCTGCCTTTGTTATTCCATGGGGGTTTAGGCTTACTTCCTCAGGTTTTAATTATTCACCTGGGAGGGAATGATCTTGGGCTAGTTAAAGGTAAAGCGTTAGTCTGGCAGGCCCATGATGATTTTCGGTATATCAAGGAGCAATGGCCGGAGACCATGATGGTTTGGTGCACCATGATTCCTTGCCTTATTTGGCACAGTGCTTGGGACTCTGCTGCTATTGAGAGGGCCTGCTACAAAGCCAACAAGGAAATTAAGAAGGCTCTGGAAGGAGGGTTGGGCCACTATTTGCCCCATCCTGATATCTCTACTGAGTTTCCTGACCTCCACAGAGGGGATGGGGTACATCTCTCAGAAATGGGCAATATGCTTTTCTTGAGAGATTTATGGCAAGGGTTGCGGGTGGCTTTGGACCTCCCAGTGGGTGCTAAGCCCTAAGTAGAGACTTGGCCTTAGTGGTGGTAAGTTTTACTGAGTTAGGGTACTTTGAGGCTAGGGGAGGACCATGAAGCATCCCCCTTTCGGGGAGTCAGGGGTCTGGCATAATCAACCTGGGGGTTTGATGACCAGGGGTGGGGAAAATGCAGACTATCCTGGAGGCTCGACTAGAGGGTGCCTTCCATTGAGACGTTTGGGGGTTTGATGACCAGGGGTGGGGAAAATGCAGACTATCCTGGAGGCTCGACTAGAGGGTGCCTTCCATTGAGACGTGCATCTGGTGGTTGGGCCCTTTGGGGCATGCCTCCCTGCTGGGCTGGCCTGGGGGTTGGGTCTCTTGCCCGTTAATGGCAGGGGAGCGGTCTGTTTAGACTAGCCCTGACCAGGCTGCGCTTTTGGGTGCCCTTGCCATTGTGATTATTATGATTAATAAAGTGGCCCTTAGTTATACCAAAACTTTGTGTCCGACTCTTCATTCCGATCTTGCGGGGCAAGTTTTTAGACAGTTTGTCTCTTGACTGTAATAAAGAGAAGGAAATAGATCTGGGAGCTGACTGTTAATGGAACATGCTAGACAAAACCAGAGTTTCCTCTACCTGACTTGCAGTCATACTTGCTGCCAGAAAACTAATGTTACCAAACATGCTGGGACCTAATCTGACTTGCAACACAGAATGGAGTGAAGGAGCTTCCGCCTTCCTTCTTGCAGCATTTACCTGACTGGAAATGGCCATGACAGCGGTTTATGTGCAGCCCAGCCGGTAAGCAAATTGACACCTCCCTGGCTGTTTCAACTTAGGGAAATTACAAGGGAAGGAATGCTGAAGACTCTCCTTCTCCAAAGCCACACTCCTATGCTGAATTGTGTCCTGGTATGCTTGGGAGCATAGGCTCCCTGGTAGCATGTATACCTGAAGTTAAGTTGGGACAGCCCTGCATTTTAATTATGTTCAGTACCTTGAAGATTATTGGGCCAGCACCCTAGAAACAGATTCTTCCCTACTATCCATTTTGGAAAAAAAAGAATATTTTCCCTTCTAAAGGATATTATGTCCATTCTCTGCCGGATGCTATAACATAATAATATGAGCATATGAATCCTATTGTGGCAATTTTTAAGACTTAAAAACTAGTTCATCATATTAACTGTAATGTCAAGATAATAGAAAAGGGCTGGTCTACACATTACATCTTTTGTATTCATATGTGTTTTTTGCATGACACAGAATTCTTACATCCAAGCTCCTCATGGAATGATCATATATAAAAGCTCCATGCCATGAAGAGCTATTACAAATCACCCTACTAGTTACAGGGGAGTGAGGAGAGGCCACCACATAGTGCTCATTATAATTCAGGTTTAAATGCAGTAACTGCACATTAATGATGCTTTTACCTTCAAACTAGAGTATCACAATCAAAGAAATTTGTCCTCATTGCAGAAAGAAATAAAAATATCATAAACTATTAACTTTGTACACATTTTCATCCTATAGATTAAGGAAATTATATGGGTATCTTGACAAATTGGTTATAAATGAAAATATATAATCAGGTTTTAATGAGCACATTGTAGTACAGTATGAAACACACCATGTCCAGGTTTATAGTTAAAGGGTTTAGCAACATCTGGCTCTGCTGTCCCTTCTTTAACACGCTTTGCTGGATGGCTGAGAGTTGCCTTCAGATTCTTCATGGTCATTTCAGGGAGCACAATCATGGAAATTAATTTAGTCTCTGCATTAATCCAGTTTTATAATTCTAACACCTGTCATTTTTTAAGACTACACTTCAAATATGTGCTTGTCTGCTTGGAGATAATGAGGAATATGTGGTCCCTCTCATGCAATTTAATGAATTCTGTAATGATGTTTTAGGTAAAAACTTGAATTTTGAAAGCAAAACAGAACAGAGCATTTCACAAATCATAAACAGTTTGAGATCATGAAGCATCAAGCTAGACCTGAATAATTATTCAAAGCGCATTTGTCTGCTGTTGTGTCATTCCCCCTCCCAACTGTGATGACTTTTTCTGAAAAGGGAATTATATAGTTATTTGGGGATTTTCCCCATTAAATATAATATCCAAGGCAGTTTCCAGAATAAAAGCAATAAAATAATCACACAGAGACAAACAATATATTGGTATAGTAGTCTTTATTTAAATGTTTCAAAAAAAAGCTAAAGTGAACAAATTTCAGCTGGTGCCCAAGACAGGAAAGTGCTTTTTATTTTAATTGTATCATGATGCCTTCCCTTATGTGATTATCCAGCCTTTAGGATGTCTTCCAGACCCAGGTATTATGGGTATTTTGGTGCACAACATGCATGTCCATATGTTCTGATTCATACTAGATTAATAAAATAAATTAACAAAGTTACTTTGGAATAACTTCAGGTATATACATGATTCAAAGTGAATTTGGAACTGTGTTGCGCAATGATTGCTATTTTTCTGCTCATATTCCATGCTATGGACTTTCCAAGACATGATCTTTTGTCTGCAATGATCCTTTGCAATATATTTTATTCAGCAACCTGGGAAAGGAAGATATAACTACCTTGAACTAGAACCAACCTTTTAAATATAGAAAGAAATAACTCAAGGCTGTTTATCTCAATCAAGAGTCTGTTCCATCCCTATCTCCCATGAAATATGTGTAGAGGGTATGTAATCTTGTTCTCCCTAGAAGAGAAGTAGGATGCGCTCTGAAGGGAGAATAAAAGTGAATTATGTTTAAGGAGATTGTGAACTTTCTTTTGAAATTCTAGATCCTGACCTTTTGTCTGTTTTATTCTCTAAAAGAAGAACTCTGAATGTTGTTCAGTATGCCAGCTTGTGGTTTTCTTGATTTTTTCCGTGTTAGCATAAGGATGATCATCTTACTAAAACTTCATGCTCTGGTGGCCTAAAGCATTACGTGAAATTTGTTATATTCCAAATATAACTCAGGAAAAGGGAGAGGATTGTATTAGGATTTTGAAAATTTCCCTAACCTTCCCAAGGTGAAAAAAATGACTACTGTATATTACTTTGGAATAGGGGTCAAAGTGACCCCACATTACAGCAAAAAGCCATGGAAACCTGACAGCTCTCTCAGTTATGGCATTAGCTCTAAGGGAAAAAAATCAGGCTTCAAGAGTAACTTCCTTCAGAAATGCAGGTCAAATTTGGAATTGGGGTCAAAAATACCCCTCATTGAAAACATCAAAACTCCACAAAAATGTGAACTGGGTCAAATTGACCCTACCATTTTTAAAGCAGAAGATGCAGTTGAGAATATATAACACTCTATTTTAAAGGACTGAAAGGTACCCTGGGTTGCCAGTTTTCCCACTGTTCAAAAGAATTCTGAATTTCAAGCCTAGGCAAAAAAATCATTTTTTTTTTCAATATTTCTGGGGTCAGCAGAACCCCAAATTATGATTATACATAGTGCTTTCATTTTCAAGCCAAGTCTATTGGTACCAGATTGATCCCATTTTCCCTTTTGATGAAACTCAAAATAAAAAAAAGGTAGTGGGGAGGAGAGAGAGGGACTTAAGGGCGCTGCAGTTCACTGAGGAGAAGGCATAACAGGAGGCTGTTACACGTAGAAAACTTTAAATGGGTAAACCATTTTTCCCCATGACTCCAGAATCAAATATATCCTGATTCCTTGGGAGGACTAACAATAACATTGCATGCTAAAATTATTTCAAACAACCAACTCATCTCTTATCTGTAGGCATAGAACACTATGAGAGAAAGAATGCAGACTGAGCTGTCATAATTGATATCCCCTGTAAAGCAAACTCCAAGTGTCTCAGTTCTGTATTGTGAACTTGGGAATTAAACAAAGCAGTCCACTTAATAATATAAAATATGAAAGTCCTCAGTGTTCATGAGCATTTTTCAGACTTTTAATTATGATCAGGAAAGCTAACACCAAGAAACAGCAGCTGTAATACTCTAAGCTTGAATACCTACCAACCTCCTGCTTTTCATTTTAAAATCAGTTGTAACCAGGCCAATAATGAAGAAATCTCTTTCTTGCCACACTGTCATGACCTTTTTATGACAAAATGTCTACTATTTATGGTGCCCTAAATAGCGCAGTGTGGTAAAACAGCAGTACTGTAGTACTGTGGTATGTCTGAACTCTCTGCTCACGACCTGAGTTTGATTCCAGTGGAAACTGGATTCAGGTAGCTGGCCCAAGGTTGACTCAGCCTTCCATCCTTCCGAGGTTGGTAAAATGAATACCCAGCTTGCTGGGGGGAATGTGTAAAAGACTGGGGAAGGCAATGGCAAACCATCCCGTATAAAGTCTGCCATGAAAACATTGTGAAAGCGATGTCACCCCAGAGTCAGAAAATATGGGTCTAATTACAAGGCAGTTGAATTTACAGAAGGTCATGTAAACAAGGCACTAGTGCAATGATTATTAATTGTTAATAATGTCTTTGGGAAACTATTCAAATTTGGGTTTTTTGAAGACCTAACAAAAATTTTTGTCCTTTTTTGGTAATAATAAAGCACCTAATATTACAAGCAAAAGGTATTTTCTCTCTTTGTTACCCTTTCTCGGTAATTGTTTTATCCTCCAGACTAACAGACAATATTGAATATTTTTATCCTAAATTAGCCTCCTTCTAAAATTGGACAGGGTCCTCAAAGCAGTGATGATGTTCCCGAGAAGCTCCTGCTTTGCACAGTAACCAGTAGGCATGGTTTTATGAGTTTTCTGTTAAGTAGAGCCTGAACATAATCATTCAGAGCAGGGGGTAGTGGAGGGATGATTCCTCCCAGTAGTTAGGCTCTATTTGGGAGGAGGAGGAGATTGAATTTGTACTACACCCTTCACTCAGAGTCTCATAGTAGCTAACCATCTCTTTCCCTTCCTCTCCAAGCCACATTGGGAATGATGTTGCTGTGGTGACAGAAGCACAGGGCATTGATGTTTAGTTGTTTTGTAGCTTCGTTCCGTTTCTTTACTGGGGGAGATTAGAAAAAGATCCCCAGAAACTTAAACACAGAGAAAGAAGTAATGTTTCTTTCTCATCGCTCACCCTGAGAATTTGAGAAAGTGTAGAAGTAGCAGATTTCTTCCAGGACCCATGCTAGAAAATACAAGTAGTCCTCGGTCGAGTCTTGGTTGGTGGACTGGCATCTGTGGGTGGCCTTGGCCCGGCAAGCCCGCACAATGTGGCCCATTTTCCCGCAGTTCCTGCAGTCCACGTTGCGATAGGGGCAGTCCCGACGCTCTTGTGGGTCCCCGCAGCTTGCGCACTTGGTGATGGTTGGTTTCTCCATCGCTCATGGCCGCTGGGTCGCTCTCAGTCCCATCCCTGGTTGGCAGCGTAGCTGGTGCATCTCCTCCTCTGGGTGGCTCGGCGCCATCTCCTCCTGGTGGACGGCTTCTGCCCGCGGGTTGTGGAAAGCTTTAGTGGCTCTCTCGAATGCGGTGGCCTCCTTGAAGGCGCCCTGGAGGGTGAGCTCTTCCTTTGCGAGGAGCTTTTGCTGTAGTCTTTCGTCCCTCAGGCCCCAGGCAAAACGGTCCCTCGAGCTTGTCGAAGCTACAGTTTCCCGTGATTTGGCGGAGAGCAGCCAGGTATTTGGCTGCCGTCTCTCCCGCCTTTTGGTCCCTCTTGTGGAAGAGGAATCGGTGGGCGATGATTGAGGGCTGTGGCAAGAAGTGCTCAGTAAGGAGTCGGACTATCTCCTCGTACGTCTTCTCTGTGATCCTCGCGGGGGCCGAGAGACCCTTGGTGATCTCGAATGTGGCCTCGCCGCAGATGCTCAGGAGCATGTCTCTCTTATGGCTGTCATCCATTATCATGTTTGCTCAAAGGTAGCAATTGACCCGCTCCGTGTAGGTCTCCCACCTCTCTGGTTTAGCAGGGTTGAATTCTTCGAGACGACCCGTCGCTCCACCCAGGTTAGCCATGGTGGCTGCGGCGGCGGGTGCTTCCGTCTCCCTAGATGGTATGCCTTCTTTGTCTCCGGCCAGCTCCGCAAAGTCCCTCTTTGGGAGTTACCTGGCTAGAATCCCACCTTCATCGCCACTGTAATGTACTGAGTGACGAGATGGTTTGAAGGCAACATACTTTATTCGGTGGTACATTACAAGAGGAGGGACACGCGGGCCGGGTCCCGCTTATATACATTCCCCGGAACTGCCCCCTAGTCTGGCCAGTCCAATCCTGGCCAGTCAAACTTCCCACCACGGATCTTGATGGGCGGGGCGTATAGCGAGCTACATCCAAGGAGCCGTGGGTTTGCCTGGGTCACCTCTGTAGTGATCGCCATGTGGTACCTTAGCTTATGTTTCAAGACATAACATGGTATAATGATTAGAGTGTCTGGCTAAGATTTGGAACACCCAGGTTAAAATGTGTGGAAACTTATTGGTTGGTTTTGGGCCACTGATCCTTTCTCAGACTAGACTGCCTCAGAGGATGGTGATTGGATGATAAAATGGAGGCAAGAATGATATTGTAAGCAACTTTGGGTTCTCATTAGTGAGAAAAATAGAGCACAGATATCTAAAGTAAATAAATAAACGTTAACTAATTTGAAATTGATAAGTAGATAAGAGGATGGGCTCTCTTATAGATTAAAAACTGGCTAAATGTCAGGAAGCAAAGAGTAGGAACCAATGGACAGTTCTCACAGTAGGGATCCTACAAATATCAGTATCGGGGCTGGTACCATTTAATTTATTTCGTAAATGAACTGGAACTAGCAGTGAGTAGCATAGTGGTCAAGTCTGCAGATGACACCAAATTTTTCAGGATGATGAAAACCAAGGCTGACTGTGAAGCACTCCAAGAGGACCTCCACAAGCTGGGTAAGTGGGCAACAATATGGCAAATGAAGTTCCATGTTGGTAAGTGTAAGGTGATGCACATTGGGACAAAAAAAACGACTTCAGGTATATGCTAATGGGATCTGAATTTACTGAGAGGGAAAAAGATTTTGGGGTCATAGTGGATAATGAAAATGTCAACTCAGTGTGCTGCAGTGATGAAAAAGGCAAACTCTATGTTTGGGACTATTAGAAAAGGGATTGAGAATAAAATGGCCAATATTGTAATGCAGAGAGCCAGTTTGGTGTAGTGGTTAAGTGTGCGGACTCTTATCTGGGAGAACTGGGTTTGATTCCCCACTTCTCCACTTGCATCTGCTGGAATGGCCTTGGGTCAGCCATAGCTCTCATAGGAGTTGTTCTTGAAAGGGCAGCTGCTGTAAGAGCTCTCTCAGCCCCACCTACTTCACAGGGTGTCTGTTGGGGGGGGGGAGTAAAGGAGATTGTGATTGCTCTGAGACTCTGAGATTCAGAGTATAGGGCAGGATATAAATCCAATATCTTCTTCTTCACCTGTATAGATCTATAGTGTATAAATCTATACAGGTATATGGTGTATATACATAGATCTGTATAGAGCTGTAGTGTTGCCTCATTTAAAATATTGTGTACAGTTCTGGTCACCATACTTCTAAAAGTACACTGCAGAGCTAGAAAAAGTACAAAGAAGCAACTAAGATGATTAGGGGTTGGAGCACCTTCCCTATGAAGAAAGGCTGAAGAGTTTGGGACTTTTCAGTTTAGAAAAGAGATAGCATTGGGGGAACATGATAGAGGTTTGTAAAATTATGCATGGGGTAGACAAAGAGAATTTTTTCTCCCGCTCCCAAAATACTCAAACTTGAAAGCATCCAATGAAGTTGGGGAGGTGTTTGTGAGTTTCCTGCATTGTGCAGGGGTTGGACTAGATGACCCTAAAGGTCCCTTCCAACTCTGTGATTCTATGACTGGTGCTTGCACAGGGGACCTTTCCTTTCCAATAACTGATAAGATTAGTAATTTTTCTGAGTCTATGATACCTTCCTAGATGGATCTGTCTTTTGGCTGAAGTGAAATCCTATGTTGGTTATATTGGTGACTTCCTACTTCTTCCTTTCCCAAATTATCCGTGATTGGATAATAGACTCCATAGATGTTGCCCTGCCTCTTGGTTCTGGAGCTGTGATGTTGAAATAGATTTTTAGCTACAAAGCCCATCAATACATTTTCTATATCAACCTAGGAAAGCAAAAAAGTAACTATCTTAAGCTAGAGCCAGCCATATTGTTTGTTATTCTCTTGATAAGACATTAATGCTTAGTTTCTTTAAAATAATGTCTTATTAAAGAACTTGTGTTTGCCTTTGGGTATTCAAGGCAATATCTAAAGCAATGCTCTCTCTTCTGATGCTGCCTGACCGTTTATTCAGACAATGAAAAGATTGTTCAGGGAAGAAAACTGGGAATCTACATATACACAAGGGATTTTGAAGAGATGGAAAGAAAACGTTTGTGAGTCGCAACAGTTAGACTATTTTAAATTGTTCTAGCCATTCTGAGTCCAGTTTAGGGGGGAAAGTCTGTATAGGGTATGTGATATAGGTTTATAAAATTATGAATGGTGTAGAAAATAGATAGGAAGAAAAATAATTCATTTCTCAAAATAGTAAAACTTGAAACAATAGAAGGATCAGGAAAGACAAAAGGGAGCGCTTTTTCACATAGCACATAATTAATGTTTTGCACAAGATGTGGTGGTATCCTCTTTCAAAGGGAATTAGATCTAATCATGGATAATAAGCATAACAACAGCCATTGACCTTAAGAACTTATAAAAAAAATCTATGCTGAGAAGCAATGTATATTTAATATTACATAATCAATGAAGTAGTATCCCCTTGGTGCCTTGTTTGGGGCATTTGCCTGGGGTCTGCTGATAGTCCTATGGTCTTATTCAGTATGGAAGATGGTACATCTTAGAGTGTATGTTTAGTAATTAGAAGTTTGTTCCATTACTACTTTCTGGCCCAGGGAATTGCCTAGTTATGAATACTGATACATTGCTCTTGCCAACAGACTTAAATTTTGATTGGTTACCGATAATGTACCGGATTCACTTCAAGGGGCTGGTCATTACCTTTAAAGCCCTATATGTCCAAGGTCCTGCATAATTTAGGGACCACCTTTCCCTGTATATGTCCCAGCGAGCACTTCGGTCTGGGTCTCAAAACCTGTTGACAGTTCCCAGCTTCAAAGAAGTTAGGCTTAAATCAACTAGAGCCAAAGTTTTTTCCGTTGCTGCCCCTAGCTGGTGGAACGAGTTGCCAGAGGAAGTCAGGGCCCTGCAAGAGCTTTCACAGTTCCACAGGGTCTGCAAAACAGCACTCTTCCGCCATGCCTTCTCATAAAGGTAACACCTATAGCAATGGAACAGGCCCATAAATTCTACTTATGATCTATCTCACCACGCTACGTGACCCTGAGTTCTTCGTAGAACACCTAATATCAACCAATTAGCTATTTACCATCTTAGAATTTTAACTGCTGTCTGAAACTATTGTGCTAGCACCTGCCAATGTTTTTAGTAATTGTTCTTATGTTTTTATGTTTGTATTGCTGTTTTTATCTTGTCCGGTCAAGCAAATCTAATTGCTTGACCTCTAATCTGTGAGCCACCCTGAGCCTGCTTTGGCGGGGAGGGCGGGGTACAAATTAAATAAATAAATAAATAAATTATTTTGGACTGGAGATTAACTTTTGTTTGTTTTAAATGAAAGCAGGAACATCAGGGACAATGGCAACAGACCATTAGAATATTAGTGTGCAATCACCTATGTATCATGTTAAGGGAGGTACTGATCTCCTGTTTTGCTCAAACTGCTTAGAAATGAAAGCAGGGAAAGGATATTGTCCATTTTAGATTTTAATGTCTTGTATCTATTTTGTACTTGCATATTTCTAAAAAAAATAATTTATTTAACGAAAAAATCACTTAAAAAACAAACTCGAAAGATCATCTAATGGGGCAGCAGAAGAAACGTTGGGAGAAATGACCACTTACTGTGTGGATAGAGCCATAAATAAACTGTCACAAATCATATAAATCAATCATTTAAAAAATGCACACTAACATTCTAATGGTCTGTTGTCATTGTTCCTTATGTTCCAACTTTCATTTGAAGCAACAACATTAATAATTCAATTTACTTAATTGACCCATCTTGGCCTAGGCTGGGCTCTGGGTTATGTACATCGAGTAAAAAATTAATGGCTGTCTGTCTTTTTGTTAGGCATTCAAGAAATTCTGTGCTAATCAAACACCTGGGTGATCATCTCTCATCTGATCATTGCAACTGGACATGGTAAAATCATCTGCCAAACACATTCCACACAAAATTCACAGCATCCCTAGTTAACACAATTTGCTCCAGATTGAAATTTTCAGTGTCCTGCAGTATGAGCTTTTGGGTGATGAAATAATGTTCCACAAAAATGGCAAATAAAACATGGATAATTACATTAGATCCACAGATCAGATTTATGTCCTTTATTACTCCAGTTTTCAGTCTTGACATAATAATAATAATAATAATAATAATAATAATAATAATAATAATAATAATAATAATAATAACAACAACAACAACAACAACAACAACAACTTTTATTTCTATCCCGCCCTCCCCGCATAGGCGGCTCAGGGCGGCTAACAACAACTTACACGTTAACATAAATAATAAAACTTTGAATTTAACAATTAAAATTAAACATATAAAAAAAACCAGTCAGTTAAGTTAAAATACATAATTTACGTTACACTATATATATATATATATAAATATATCTGGCAGCAATAAAACTGTTATGGCGCTGGTTCTGCCAGTTTAGATAATCTTATAGATGGCGGTTCTTTGATGTAATACATTTGTTGGTCATCCAGATTCATTGTCTGACTCAATCTGAGAAGTTGCAATGTCACTGAAATAAAGGCAAGTGATTTTTTTTCAAGTGGTCTTACTGAAGGTAAGACAAGCTAGATCAGGGGTTGCCAACGGTAGCTCCCCAGATGTTTTTTTCCTACAACTCCCATCAGCCCCAGCCAGCATGGCCAATGGCTGGGGCTGATGGGAGTTGTAGGCAAAAAAAACATCGGGAGAGCTACCTTTGGCCACCCCTGATCTAGATTAATTAATAGAGAAGATTTCTTAAGGGACAGTAAAAAGGCCACATGACTGATCACAGTGGTAAGTATATATTACAATCAGTTGTTTATAAAACCAAGTAGATAATTTCTCATCATTTCAATTGCCTAGATCAGAGTTTCTCAGACCCTGTGAGCACATTTGGAATTTTGAGGTATGGTGGCAGCTGCCACCACAATCTGGTTGCTACAAGAAGAGGAGCCAAGCACACACACCCCCACACACACATACACACATTACAAGAGGAAGAAGGATGAGAAATTTAAACACAGAGAGAAAGAACAAGTCCAGAGGGGATGTACAGACAGAGAGAGATGACAATATAAGAGGGATAACATGCACACATACAGAAAACTACAGGGAGGTAACATGAACACAACCATACAGAAAATAAAACCAAGGAGAAAAGGGAGACTAAAACACACACACACACACATACACACAGGGCTGTGCAACTTGCAAGCCATCTGAGCTTTGAACATTTTCATTTATCTGAAGGATAGAAGCAATATGTATTAAGATGCTTCATTAATTGTACTCATCATGTGATCCATACTATTATTTGTGAACATAGGTTAACATAACAACTTTTTGTGACTGTCACATTTACACAGTGTATGTGAGCGGGGGGTGGGGGGACTGCTGTCTCAAGTCCTGGGTGGAGACTTGGTGGAAACTGGTGCAATGTTATTTATGACTAATAGCGCTTTTTGTTTATTTTAAAATGTGTGTACGTATATATGCACATATATATTTCATTTCCCATATTGGTTATTTTATTGTACCCTTTTTCTTTACACTAGAACATTACAGAAATAAAAGCATAGTAAATCATCACAGCTCATTATAATACAAGAAATAACCTTAAATATACTCCACATTATATTTGTGCTTGTTGCACTTTAAGGAATTGTATCTTAAGAACAAAACAAAACATGGCAAAGCTGCACAGCTCCATTTATTTCCCCTCGGTTATCTGTTTCTCTTTGCTCTAGTACATTCCATATCATCTAAAGCACATTTTAATGGATCGTATAGGCATACAGAAACAATTGCATTCACTTTGGTCTAGCAACACTAGAGCTGACAAGAATGATCCTTCAGAATCTACTCAATAGAAAACATTCTAAGCAGAAGAGACCCAGCTGGGTATTATGCTGAGCAGCCAAATACTTCAAATAAATTAATATTCCCATACAAATCTGTATTGCTTATTTCTTTAAAAAGAATTACTCAAATTCATGCTCTTTGCAAATGTTTGGGATTTTATAATAACTGTGTATTCTCATGGTGAAACCAACAGCTTGATGAGGAAAGAGCAGTTGTAGTGGGAAATAAATAAATGAAGCACTCAACAGTAAATGGGGTTAAAAGGGCCACAATCTTATTTTTAAAACTTGATTTAAATTCTGCTTTTTGAGCCCAAAGATCTCCCAAAGCATGTTATGGAACAAAAGATGCAATTGAATAGGGGTGTTATGTATTGGTACTGGAACGTTCTATGGTGTACTACCAGAGACTTTGCTGAGCTTGAGGGTCCAGAACAATAGCCACCTGGACTCTGGGAGGAGTCAAGAGTCAATGGGCCAGTACTTGTACCTATAGTTAAGAGCTGATGGGTTTAGGGTGGGTTCATTTTCATGTATATAAGCAGGGCTGTTGGCCCTGGGAGCAAGTCTTGTTGCTAATTTCACTGAATAAAACAGCGTTGTTTCATGGCAATGCATCTTGAATCCAGTATTTAATAAGGCACTTCTTCCATCTCTTGGCCATGCAATTAAATAGGGGCTTCTTTCATCTTTAGCAGGGCCACATTGTTCTAGCAGGGCAATTGTAGCTGTTCCTGTCCCCTTAACCCTGTCTCAGCCTCCTGACTGCTGGCTGTTGGGTGCTTCTTGGGTGGCTGAATATTACTTATGGTATTCTCTTTTTCTTGGATGACAGGCCTGTTTTCTATCTTGGTGACTAGAAGGGGGAGACAATTACAGTAGCTTAAAGAAAATAACTGTACTTAAGGAATGTGGCATAACCTGCAGGCTATTAAGACCAATTTGGAGAGCATAGGTATACCCCTAGCTGTTAAGATACCCAGGGAGACTGTCTGGCAGATACATTCTCTCTTATGAAAAATGGGGTGGAAAATTCTTCATTGTCTACAATTTTCTGAAGCAATTTCCCCCTAAGTAACACATTTTTCAATGACATTTGCGTCAATGAAGCAGCATTTTATATGTACATAAAATGTACATCATACATATAAATGTTTGTTTTTACTGCTGTAAGCCGCCCTGAGCCTGCTTGCAGGATAGGACAAGGTATAAATACAATTAAAATAAATTAAATACTGTATAAATGTGTTTAAAGGCAATAAATGTACAAAGTACATATCAATCTGTAAAGCCAACAGCGATCTGATACCACTGGAAAAAAACAACAAACAAACAAAAAGGAGAACATTCATTCATCCCTAACAGTTAGCAAGATGTTCTCCTGACACTACTAAATTTATTTCTGTAATGAGTCTGGTATGTTGACCTGTTCCCTTGTAGATGATGGATATGTTACAGATTGGAACTATTTGTACTCTGTTGGTTCTATTATACTTTCACTGTCAGAGAACATTCTCACTCATGAACCACTCCAGTTTTTTCACCTTCTTTTTCAGGCTGGCTGCTGATTAGCCTGACATGCTAAAGCAGGCTCATTTAGACTTCATAGTCATCACATTCGACTATTGCTGTTGAATGTTCAAAGTTGCCAACCACTAAATATTCCGTACTGCTCAAGTGCCCCATACATTGGTGATACCAGCAACGTTGCAACAACAGTCATCCGACTGAGACATAACATTCTGCCAGGCTCTCTAATCATTGCATGCTTATGTATTACGAAGTTCTTCAACAGACACAAATCAGGACAACTTTGGAGTTCCGCATAGGGCTGGAGCAACAAGACTCCCAACTGAATTTTCCCCTCCCCACCCTGTAGCTACCAGATGAAATAGGTACAAAGCAGAGGAATGAAGGAATTTCTGCAAAGGGCTGTGGGAGAATCACCTTCTGAAACCCATACCCCGTTGCAAAAATCCTCCCTCCTTCCCTTTCCTTCCTTTTCTTTTTGTTTTAGATTTTTTATTGTAATTGTTGTATACACTATATAATAGCTTAATACAAAGAAAGAGAGTCGGGAAAGTGGAAAAAGAGAGAAGGGTGTTTACAACAGTTTATAAAAAGGAAAAAAAATGGGAGTGGCTATTCCAATTCAGTGTTCAGTGTGATGTAGTGATTAGTTTGCTGGACTAGAATATTACAGGCCAAGGTCAGTTTTAATGTTGTCAGTTACCATGAGACCCTTTGGATGACTGGCAACAATAAGTAAATGAGTGAGTGGGTAAATAAATAAAGGTTTAAATCCTAGTGTGTTCTGAAAGCTTGCTGGGCAAACTTGATCCATTCACACATTCTCACTCGACTCTAACCCACAGGATTGTTTGTTGTGAAAATAAAATGGAGAGCAGGCGAGCAATATAAACCACTTTCAGTCTCCATGGGGGGGGGGGGGGTCAAAGTATGAATTAACTATATGAAATAAGTAAACAATCTAAATGAATCTAGAATTATGGTAATTCATCTAATATTTTGACATCACTTTCCACACTTCTTCTTATCATAATGTAATAATTGAAAAGTCTCTTGAAGTCATATTCAGAAGTTTTTAAAAAATAGCTGCACACAAAGAGGAGGTAAATGACAGGTAGCTTAACTCCATCTGTTTCAACTACTACTATATATAAATAATAAACACACCTATTAACAAAAACAGTCAACATTTTCTTTATATATTTGATGCCCTTGTTAGTTCTAAAGAAGATCTATCACTGTTCAAAACGAGAAAAAAGGTATGGTGTTAGCTGACTCACAGGATGATTATGTGTCCTCCTATTATGTATACAGTGATTCTCTGTAGATGTACACAGCTGTGGTCCTGATGTAGCTTGCTTTTCAAAATAATGAGCTTTATAAAAGCACTGAAAAAAACTTTTTTCTAAACAAAAGGCATTTGAATCTTTGATTTCAACTGCCTCTCAAATCCAAAGTCTGAAAATCATTTAAGATACTAATATTACCTTACTGACACATCTTAAGATCCGCTGGCCAAAACTGGAACATATGCTATATTGGCTGTGGGGATGCCTCTCACTAGGGCTGCCAAGCCCCCGGACTGGGTGACTGTTCTTCTGTCCTGGAGGTTCCCAATCCATCGGCTCACATTGGGCCAGCGGGGAGAACCTCCCTTGACGTTGCCAGCTCAATGACGTCACCCAGAAGTGACGTCATTGTGCTGGCGACACTTTACACCAGCGTTTCCACCACACTCTAGGTGTTTCCGGGAAAACTCCATGGTACAAACTCTAGCAATTTGGGAGGGAAAACTCTATGGTACAAACTCTATTCCCGGATGCTTATTCATAGGCTGGCCATTGCTTCTGTTCCCAAACCTGCCCTTGTGAAAATGCTCAGCTCCCTGGACTGTAAGCTGGAATAATGGTCTCTCTATATTAAGGCAATAGTTGGTCAGGTCATAAACTCCACTTGACTGCTCTGACCCCCTCTGTCTCATTTTTTTCTACAATGAACACATAAAGTAGCATTATGCTGAATAAACTCTTTAGTCTATCAAGAGCAGAATTTTCTCTATTCTGGTTGTCAAACTTTCTTGATGCCATTGTTTAGTGGCATGTGTTAAATTTATCTCTGGCTTTCCATATTAATAATCCTCTTTTTATTGAAGAAGGGGCTGTTTTTAAAATGCTTTTCCTGAAGAATAAAAAAAAATATGAATACATGTTTCTCAAATAAAATCAGGCAAATAGAAGAAAAAGAAGAAAAGTCTGAGTTAAAGGTGGAAAAAAAGATTGAGAATAAAAGGAATGTCATCTGGCAGGTATTGTGACTCATGGCAGTAAGGAACTGGAATACCATGATTTCACTTTGCACAAAAGTCTGAAACCTGGAACTTGGATGTGTAGTGAAACAATTAAGTTACTGTTTAATTCAGGACTCTCATCAAAGGTTGGGCACGTACTAAAAGCCAAGGGCTTTGGGAGGACCTACCACTAGTAGATATGGACATGAACCTGGAAAATGTGGCTCAGTTTGGTTCGTGGCTGAACAAAGAACTGAACCCCAAACTAAGAGGCTCATTTACAAACTGGACTGGTTCATCTGGTTCAGGATCAAAGGGACCATAGTCATTTAAACGAGGTTTGAAGAATCCCCCCCAAACTAGCTGAGTGGCAGGTAACAGTTCACTCTGTCAAGTTGACATCAGGTTGCAGCCAACTTGCAGCCAATCCATAGAGTTTTCAAGGCAACAGATATTCAGAGGTGGTTTGCCATTGCTTGCCTCTGCATTGGTTTTCTATCCAAGTACAAATCAGGGTCAACTCTACTTAGCTTCAGAGATCTGATGAGATTGGGCTAGCCTGGGCCATCCAAGTCACAGCAAGCTTAAATGCATATCAAAAACTTAAATAATGATCTTGCTTGCTAGAGTGAGCAGTATCAGTGGTACCACAAAGTAGCAGCAGTCTTTCTGTTTATATTTGGTGGGGAAGACAAGAGAATAGCAGCAGAACTAACAGGGATAACTTTCTAGGATGCCTCAAATCTTGGAACCATCTTTCATTGACATAACCCCCTTCTCTAGCAATCAGCTTTTTAGCTCATTTGAAGTTGCCTGCAGATCTGAACTGAGCACCATATATCTAATTTTCCACAAAATGGAACTAAAAACAATTTCTTTTTAAACCTGAAGGAAGTCCCAGATTTGCAGGGGAAAAAAGATGAAATTAAAACACACACACACACACATAATAGAAACAACCCCTGTAGCTTTAAGAAATGAATGTCTACTGAGCTCTCAGTTGCCATGCCCTGCCCCCAGTAACTAAACAACCACAAAAATATTGCTGACCCTTCAGATCCTTGGATTCTGTAAAACAAAGCCTTGAGGAAAGCAGGGACAGACAGAAGCCAAAACAGCCCAGTTCCACTTTTCTTCCTTATGTCCCTGATGGAGGACAACTTGCCAGGGACAGGCCCAGTGGTGAGCACTGGAGACTTACTACTCACGTCACTTGCTCTAGCAGCAGTAGCCACTATACAATGGGGCCACTTTGTAATTGGGCCGGCCTCAACCTGATAGCTATAGTTCAACTAGACCCCATATGGTCCAATCCAGCAGCCACCACACACCTCAGCCAGTCTTTCTGAGGAAAGGCTGTCAGGGGGAAGGGAAAGATGAAATCAGGGTAGAAGATAAAGGTAGATTGACTGGTTGATGGGAAGAAGAAAGCAGGAAAAGGGAAGATGCTTGGGGGGGGGGGGGGGAAGGCTGCCAGGAAAGGGAAAGAGGAAATTGTGGAGGTGGGAATGAAGGGTGAAATGAGATACCCACACAAATCCTTGCAGATCCCCCACTTGTATACATCTGTTATCTAAAATAGTTACTATTCTGCCTTTAGCTTGACTCTTGAATGTGATGCCTGCCATGCAAGCCTAGTGGAGCATGTGGTGTGCTATTGCTACACATTACAGTGCAAGCTGCTGAATGCCAACCCTGTAAAACCTCCCCCCACCCAACTTCACCACAGAAATATTATGGCTTGATCATTTAAAAAATAAAAAAAAGTTTAGGGTAATTATTATTACCTCAAATAAAAGTTGTAGTTGTGGAAACTAATGATAAGGGAAATTAAATCTCATGCTTCATGGAATAAAATGATTGCCTTTGGGTGTGAGGGAAAACTTTTCCTTCACAATAACATGTGCAGTATGTCTGTGAGGGTTTGCCAGCCCTCAGTAGAAAGCATCAGCATAAGGAAAGCACTGCTGAGCTTCCATATTATTAGTCTATTGCACAGAAATTCAACTTGCTCATGACTACTGCATCATATAGTTATTATAAGTGCCCTATAAACACTGCCATATACAAGATGTTAAAATTGGTAGAAAATAATAATTTTTATTTAAAATAATAAAACACTTGTTACTAAAATTCTGATTTTTTTAAAAAAATCACTATGTAACAGCATGTACACTCTACACATTTTAACAGCATGCTTTATTCACATTTTGATGTGCTATTATTTTTGTATAATAGCACATCAAATAGCCTACATCTCTTCTACTGTGTAGAAGAGGCAACCGTGGAGCAGTAAGGGTGGGGCCTGGTGTGCTGGTGTTGTACTAGTGCAACTACAACACATCCTGTTTAAGCCAGAAGTAACACAGGGGGGTGTTCTAGCATTTTCCAAAAAAACTCTATGGTATCATTTCCACTAGCTCTTTCCTGTCTAATTCCTCCTGCTGCAGCAGCAGGCATCAAAGGGAATTGACAGGAGGAGACCTGGCATTCCTAGTTAAGAGTAAGCATACTGATTTTGTGCAAAGGCAGCAGTTGTGCTTTTGTTGTAGCATCAGAAGCATTCCCAATAGTCACTCTGTTATATGATGCTTCTGCAATACCGCAGCAATTCTCAGCCTTTCATATCTTACATCCCACCAATTGCTTTGTCTGAGAACCTATGTCCCATCAAAATAGAAACAAAAAGCCCACTTTTTCCTGAGAACGGCATTTGCATATGTATAGGCATTCTCTTATTATATTTATCATTTATGGCAAGTTTTAAGAACATAAAAATTGCAATGATATTGTTGTGAATAGGGTTGTCACGTCCCCTTGTCCATCTGGAGGGGGAATTTGGGAGACGTTTTGGGGTGGCACGGTTTTTGTCCTCAAAACCTGACATCCTGACATGACGGTCACTTCCAGGTACTATCATAGTGTCTGGGACATTGCATGGTGACATCCCTATTTAGGGGAGGGGTTTCCCTGCTGGTCAGCTGGTCTGTGGCGGACAGGAGTCCCAAAACTGGGGGAATCTCCCGCTGGGACCTGGGAGCTGGTAACCCTAGTTGTGAATACGTTTTATTGCTATGGCATTAAACCACATGTGAACAAAAAGTAGTGATTCCATTAGTAGTTAAGAATTAAAAGATAATGTGAATTTAGTTTTAGGTGTACAAATAAATAAAAAAATTCAATCACGTTAAAGCTCAGTCGCCAGCCAAATAAATTAGATTCATTAAAATAATGACAATAACAAATAATTAAAGTGTAATTGATAAAATAACATTCAATTTAATGTAATATGTCTCTGATTTAATATTTTTCTTTCTTTCTTTCTTTTTATTAGCTTTATTTATAGTCTGCCTTTCTCTCTGAGTGCAATAGTGCAATGACTGGGATGTCCCATGGATAATGTAGTAGGGTTTGGACTGCAGAAATTTGAAACAATGCAGAAACAAAGTATAAGAATTTTAACACTGCATGTTAAATGATGCAGAAATTACCTACCAGAAGCATACTTACAGCAACAGGAAGTACACAGTTGTATTGTCTTCCGTTCTATTGTCTATTGTGTATTAAAGCATAATTCTGTACAATTTCCTTACAGTACAGTCCTCCTACCTGTGTAAAAACAAAGAAGGATTTTCTCATGAATAAATCAGTTTGGCATTCTGCAACATATGCAAAGCAGGAGTGTGGAGCCTTCCTAACCTCCTCTGACAGGCCATTCCATTGCAGGGATAGGGAACACTAGGCTTCCCAACCCCCCCGCCCTGGCGGGGGACCCCGAATTTGCAGCCTCCTCCCCCGCTCTCCAAAAATCTGGAAGTGGGGGGAGGGGGCGGCGCTTCCCCCTCACAGCGCCCGCCCGGCCGCCGCTGCAGCAACACCAGCGCCGCCACCACCAGCCCGGGCACAGACAGCAGCCGCCTGCCGCCGCCCGCTGCCGCCGCTGCTGCCCGCCACTGCCATCGCTGCTGCTGCGGCCCAAGCTACAACCCGCAGCGGCGGGAGCAGCGCACCAACCCCAACCCGCAGCGGCGAGAGCAACGTGGAGCCTCGTTCCCCCCCCACTCGGAAGCCCACTAACGAGCGGCCAGGTGGGAGGAGGTGGCGCTGCCGATGCGCGAGGAGAGGAGAAGCGGGGAGGGAGAGGAGGGGGTGCTGGCCGGATGCCTGCCTGGGCTGCCCAGCCTTTGTTTCCCGGCACCTCTGGGAGCCTCTCCTCTCCCAGCAGTGCAGCCTCCTCTAACCTTCCCTCTCCCTTGGAGGGCGCCGGGGAGGGAGGGAGGGAGCAGGGAAGGCCCCCACCAGAGATCTGGAGGGGGACTGGGGGGAAACATGGAGTCCTGCAGGGTGAACGGAGACTTGGCTTCCAACGAGCTAGTGTCGCTGAGAAAAACCTCCGCTGCCTGGGAATGTAAAGGAACCACTTGAAACACAGCACTGCGGGTTTCAAACGACTGGAATCCTCGGAAGCGAGGCAAGGAGTCCGGAGAAGAGTGAACAAGTTCACGTCATGGGGGGAGGGGGGTATTCCGGGAAATCTAATTTAGTTGCAAACTTAGTCGTACATGTTGCACACATTCGCTTTTAGGATACCCCTAAAAAGTTAACCCTTCTCGTGACCAACCCCATCCCATGGAGCTTGTTTGCATGGTAAGGCTCTTTCACCAGGAGATCAGGGAGTTGCACGCAGCTTCGCTCACTCCTCCCCTCTTGTCTTCCTGTGCTCTGAACTGACCTTGTGCTCCTTGTGTGTGAGTGTGTGTGTGAGAGAGAGAGAGAGAGAGAGAGTGAGAGAGCGTGCAAGGCATCCCTCCAGGAATATTATTTCCAGATGGAGATAAGAAACATTCATTTCTGAAATGGTAGCCGGTATGGTTGCTGGCTGAGGATACAAAGAAGGTCCCTCCTCATAATTTCAAGGCATTCATTGCACCAGTGACAAGCACTTTGTGAACACTGTGTGTTGACCGAGGTTTGGTTCAGACCTCCCCCCATCCCGAGTATCACGCGTTCTGCCCTCGTCTTTTCCCCATTTTTACAATCATTCACTTTTGCTTTCATTCGTGATGGCACAAATCCAACTTCCCCAGTTTGGAGGCCCTCTTCCTGCTTCAGGGTCATCAGAAAGCGGGGGGAGGGGAGGGAAATGTCTGCTGGGAACTATTTTTCCCTATGGAGAATTGATCCGTGGGTATCTGGGGCTCTGGGGGGGGCTGTTTTTTGAGGTAGAGGCACCAAATTTTCAGTACAGCATCTAGTGCCTCTCCCCAAAATATCCCCCAAGTTTCAAAATGATTGGACCAGGGGGTCCAATTCTATGAGCCCCCAAAGAAGGTGCCCCTATCCTTCATTATTTCCTATGGAAGGAAGGCATTGAAAAGGTGTGCAGTCCCTTTAAATGTGATGGCCGGAACTCCCTTTGGAGTTCAATTATGCTTGTCACAGCCTTAATCTTGGCTCCACCCCTAATGTCTCCTGGCTCCATCCCCAAAGTCTCCTGGCTCCACCCCCAAAGTCCCCAGATATTTCTTAAATTGGACTTGGCAACCCTAGGGAACACACAGGGTATACATGTGAACAGGCAGGGCTGTTTTTGTAGAAAAAGTCCAGCAGGAACTCATTTGCATGTTAGGCCACACACCCTGACACCAAGCTAGCTGGAACTAGGTCCCTGTGCATTCCTGCTCAAAAAGCCCTGTGAACAGGCAATCAGTAATCTATGAGTAACCAATACTATCAGCCCTTCCTGGTCAAACTGCTTGTCCAACTGTTGTTGGCATTAAGCCATTAAACTTGGGAACCCACTGATCAGGCCATATCCAGTAAAATCTGAAACTGAACCAATATATGATCTCCCCCCCCCAATGCCATATTTATTATTGTTCATTGTAGTTTTAATTGCTGTTTTTAAAATTGTAATGTGGTTTATGTTGCAACTCCTATGCTGTAACCCACTCTAAGCTTGTAGGGAGGATGGGATAGAAATCAAATAAAAAACACCTATTTACTTCTGGAGATGGCAGATTAAGCAAACAAATATGCAACAGCTTCTAAACTTTTAAAGTCAATCAAATTTACTGCATTTTTTTCTGTACCCCCAGCAACACAAACCCAAAACCAAAAAGCCCAGAAACCAAAACAACCTACAGTTATCAGTTATCAGATGGCTAATACACAATAACAGATAGGCTTTATTAGATTCCAAGTTTCTCCTTTAGACAGAAGGCTTAAAATGTATGGATAGAAAAGCAAAACAGTTTAGATAACTTTCAGAAAACAGTTAGAATTCAGTCAAGCATGAAGCATCATAGATACAATAAAAGTTGAATGTGTTCACTCGTTCCTCAATTTTTATTGGAAGTTGTGGCTACCACAGGAATGGCCTTGCACTCTGTCTGTCACCACTCCCCCCTGTCATTGGGTAGCCTCGCTGTGATTCACCTACTGCTGGCCCTGTCAGGCCAAAACCGCATCAGAAGGCTGCTGACCTTAGAGCAAGACAGTTCTCTGCTGAAAGGTTCTTCTGGAGCCTTACTGACTACTACTGCCTCTCCCCAGGGCCTGTTGTAAAGTCTGGGATAGTCCATCTCTCCCACACATACACACCACGCTGCTGCAAAGCAAACAGTGAAGCAAACAGTAAACTGTGAGAGATCTGTTCCTTGACCCCCACCTACTCAGGCCCAGGAATGTTAACAGTCTTACCTTAGAGACAGCCAACTCTTCTCTGTGTCCTCTCTGTTAACCAGCCTTAGAAAGGGCTGCAGAGCTACTGTGGCCTCACAAAAGGCCTACCAGCACATGCAGCCTGCAAAGGCCACACAAATAGCCAGGGAGGCAAGGTTCCAGTTATTACTCCCAGGAAGTGCTAGCCAGAGGCTGTTGCTAGGCAACCCAGGCTGCTCTTTCTCAGTAAAGGGTGAGGCCTCAGGCAAATAAAATAGCATACAGTCTACAGTTATTTTCTCCAGGAAGGAGAGAGAAATCTGTTATCTGGAATTCAGTTCTGATCTCAGGAGATCTTCAGGCTCCACCTGGAGGTTGGCTACCCTAGGCCTGGCAGCACCTCTGGGTAACTTGATGCCACCTGGCTGGCATGACTTAACTAGGTCTGGTGCTTGCTCTTGTTCAGCAGCAGTCCCTCTATGACAGCCAATATGAGTTAGCAGTTGCCAAATACAGGTTGGGAAATTCCTGGAGATTTTGTGGGTGGGGCTTGGAGAGGGTGAGTTTGAGAAAGGATGGAACCTCAGACAGGCACCATGGCATAGAATCCACTCTCAAAATTAGCCATTTCTGCTTGGAGAACCATTGTTGACAATCTCCAGGTGAGGGCTATGTCATTATACCCTGCTGAGGTCACTTGCTTCCTGCTTTTGTCCCCATTGTGGAGAAAGACCGTACTTTTACTAGGTAGGTGCTGTAGGGAGGGGGGAGAAGATGGAAAACTGAAATCAGATAAAATCGCCTACAGAAAATACTTGCTTTGAAGTGTATACTCTATAACACAACCATGCCAAGCAAAAAAAAAATAAAAATGCCACAAGCTCCCACTGATGCTAAACACCACAAGGCTGGATATGACAGGAAAAAGTGGCAACAATGCACCCCAAACAAAAGGAATTATGTGCTCCAGTGTCTATGTGGCTGTTGTCATGCTCCCCCTGCACACACCTCCCCCCATTATTCTTCCTTCTTGGCATTCTGGACCTGTTTCAGGGCTTTGAGTCACCACAGACACAGGGACACACACACACACAAATGCGGAGTGGGGGGGGGGATGGAAAGCCAATGTCCATTTCAGCTGCAGGGTGGGTGGGAAGACAGCAAGGGTGAGTAGCACTGTTCCCTCTAAGCTGAGTTAGCATGAACTAGCTCACAGATTTTTAACCTCCAGCTCACACCTTTTTGTCTTAGCTCAGAAAAAAAGGCCCCAGAGCACAATAATTTATGCACTAGCTCACAACTTTAATGTCAGCAGCTCAAAAAGTAGATTATTTGCTCACAAGACTTAGAGGGAACATTGGTGAGGAGCTGAGTGAAAGTCAAGGTTGGGGGGGCGGGGCTTCAGAGTGGGGTCTGCCAGACCCAGGTTTTTGCTCTGGAAGCTGAAAGGGTAATTTTGGGCCAGTCACAGACTTTCAGCCTAAGGTTTTGCAGATCAAAGTAGAAGCTGCAGGGAGACGGAAGGCAATGGAAAGCTGAAAGAGAGACAGATAAAGAGGAGGAGATATGGTTGCCAACTTCAGGTTATGAAATTCCTGGAGATTTAAGGGGTGGGGTTCGAGGAGGGATGAGACCTCAGGCATATACAATGCCATTTCCTCCTGGGGAATCACTATTCCCAATCTCCAGGTGAGGGCTGGAGATCATTCAGAATTACAACTGCTCTCCAGATGACAGACATCAGCTCCCATTCAGGTGTGGGGGGGAAGTGCATGCCTTCACTTGGGTGGGTGGAAGATATCAAGGGTGAGGGACACTCACCCAGAGCCTTCTTCTAGAGCCCATTTATTTTCTGCACAACAGGCCTTATTCCTAGTAGTTCTATAATAAAGCAAAGAGCATAATGAAAAATATAAGTCCCAACAGGGACTTCACCCTATTAGTTACATTTTCCATTTAAAATCTAAGTTCCAAGTCTCTAGTAGAGCTAT
Source organism: Heteronotia binoei (assembly GCF_032191835.1). Taxonomy (NCBI): domain Eukaryota; kingdom Metazoa; phylum Chordata; class Lepidosauria; order Squamata; family Gekkonidae; genus Heteronotia; species Heteronotia binoei. The sequence goes on from NC_083225.1 coordinate 63,435,249, forward strand.
GCTCTATATTCTAAGGTTGAGCATTAGGCTATGTTTGATGCCTCAAACAGGAGATGACTTAAAATCAGCAAGGGCTGTTAATTTGTTGGATTGTCTAGGAGAGAGAATGTCTCTCATGCAGGCCAGCCCAATTAGCTTGGCATGATCAAACACAGAGGCAGCCTCTGGTGCAGATCAGCTGTTTTCTGCCCAAAGTCCAGAGCTTTTAAAGGCTTGGAGGTATCTCACCATCTTTATCTTATTAGATAGTATCTCTCCAACTGCATTTCAATGTCAACAATCTTACTGCCAAATTAAAACATTTGAGGCTATGCCCTCAGTTCACTTCTACCTTTAACCTGCTTTTACAAATGGCTAGTTCTCTTGCTTCTTGCCATACCAAAAAGGACCTTATCATATAAGGCCTTTCCTGCAAGAGAGACAGCTATGAACTTTCACACACTAACCTAGATTCGTTACTCATGCTTTTCTCTGAGATAAATATAGATGCTTAATATGCTGAAGAGCTTAAAGCTGAAGAGCTCTTTCATAAGAGTATGACTACTTTCAGAAATTGTAGCCAATTTCATAAAGAGTCTGGTTAAGATCATAAAGAGGGCCAACCCAAAATAAATCCTGCCACACAGTTCAGTGTATTGAACAGAAGCAGGACATTCCACTAGCATATGTAGATAAGATAGCCTGCCTGCCTGCCTACCTACAGGAAAATCATTTTGTAAAGCTCACAGGAGTGGATGTATGCTATTGCACCATGTGACTTCTAACACTTATTCTCTAGCTATGCAATGGTGGAGAATTCGGTAAGGAATTCAAGTGCTCTGCCCAATACATTCAGATACAGCTGTGGTGGTGTGGCAAATTGGAAAACAAGTGCTTTGGGGCATAATGAGGCAATCATCAAATAGCTTTTGCTGCAGGCCCAAAGCCATCGCATTTCTGGGTGTTCTCAGGTTCAGTGAAAACATATATATACTCTTACCATGTAGCTTGAAAGATGTCGCACAGTGGCCTACAACATTAAAATCTTCCAATGACAAAACAACATGAAACAAATAATAATAGATGGAATTCTGCTAAAACTTTCATAGTATTATAAATACCCCCAAACCATATGTCAAGTAAGAATGTACCATAAAACTATGGGTGAAATTCCTGTCAGAAGAAAAAGATCTTCAGCATCTTCCTGATGACGGAACATGCGTAAGTAATTTCTCTGAAAAAAAAAATCATGATGAAAACACCACCATTAACAACGACATAGCCATTAGGAGTGACACAAAGCCACAATCTGGAAGAGGACCTCATGGGATGATGTCAGTGTACAGATAGATAGCATTTCTAACTTGTCCTGAATCCAAGCTATTTGTTAGGAACAGGGGTCATTTTATGGAGATGCTGGAACTCATTAGCATAACTCATTTGAATATGCCATATACCCCTGACATCATTAGAATGTTGTCAGCATTGTGATGGAAAGGAATCTTTTAGTAATAATTCTCCTATCATGGTGGCAAATCTGACCATCCTATTTGGTTGGGGCTTGGTGGGACTGTGGGGTATCAGCCTTTGGCCCATCAAACTATCAATCAAGAGTATTTGTATCTCATTGGTTGAGTCTGTTCCTCTCTCCTGCCCGAGTGGCTGTTGCTAGCCAGAAAAGCTGATTCTGTCAGTAAAAGGCAACCTTAGTTCTGGCAGTTACTGCAGGAACATGCTATTGGCTATTACACGTTGGTCACTGTATGTGGCCTCCCATTGGCTAACTTCTCAGTCCCCACTTACTGCAGGCCCAGGAATGTTAAACACACTACCAAAACAGTCTTACCTCAGAGACACCCACATCTCCAACTCTCCCCTGTATCCTCTCTGTCAACTGCTGGGAATGTTTTCTTAGAGGCCATAGCTGCCACTGGGGAAGTGCTAGCCAGAGGCTGTTGCTAGGCAACTCAGATATATATATCTGAGCCAGTTTGGTGTAGTGGTTAAGTGTGTGGACTTTTATCTGGGAGAACCAGGTTTGATTCCCCACTCCTCCACTTGCAGCTATTTGGAATAGCCTTGGGTCAGCCATAGCTCTTGCAGAAGCTGTCCTTCTCGATCTGTCAGCAGCATTTGACATGGTCGATTATGACCTTATGACCCACCACCTTGCTATCATTACTCCTTTCTCCGGGGAAGGGGACAAAGGGTGGTGCTTGGTAAGCAGACTTCCTTGTGGCATCCACTTATACATGGAATGCCAAAGGGAGCCATTTTCTCACCAATATTAAACATCTATATGCGCCCCTTTGCCCAGATTGCCCGAGGTTTGGGGCTGGGTTGCCACCAGTATGCTGATGACACCCAGCTCTATCTGTTGATGAATCGCTGGCCAGTTACCACCCCGACCAGTTGTCCAAGGCATTGGGAACCGTGGCTGGGTGGTTACAACAGAGCCGGCTGAAGCTGAATCCAGCTAAGACAGAGGTCCTGTACCTGAGTCGGGATGGGGTGGTTATGGGCATCCAGCTCCCAGCTTTGGATGATGCCATGTTGGTGCCAGCCCAACAGGTGAAGAGCTTGGGAGTGACCTTGGATGCCACCTTTCCATGGAGGCCCAAATCACGATGGTTGCCAGGTCTGCCTTCTATTATCTTCGGCAGATCAAGCAGCTAGCACTGTATCCATCCCTCCAGGACCTGGCTACAGTGATCCATGCTTCAAGGTTTTAGTTTTAATGTTTAAAGCCTTATGTGGTCTGAGACCAACATTCCTGTGGGACTGTCTCCTTCCACATATGCCTGGGAGGTCATTAAGTTCAGCCTCCCAACATCTGTTGGCCGTCCCCAGCCCAAGAGACGCCTGCCTTGCCTAAACTAGGGCCAGGGCTTTTTCAGTCCTGGCTTCAATCAGGTGGAATCAGCTCCCTACAGAGATCTGGGCCCTACCTGGTTATTAGCCTTCTGTAGAGCCTGTAAAATGGAGCTGTTCTGCCAAGCTTTTAGTTGAGGCTGCGGGCATCTATTCTTGATCTGGTTGACCTCCCCTGCCAACACTGTCACCTGTGTATAAAACAGAATAATATCTGCCATCTCTATGGGATATCATGATGTAAGACAGCCAGGCTGGGCAATATGTGATTATGGTAAATTTTCTGAGTGCTGTCGAGTTGTCTGTTTATAAAATGTTTTTATTGTATTTTATTGTTTTATCTTATGTTGTACTGCACCCTGAGCCCTATGGGGAATGGGCGGAATAGAAACATACTAAAATAAATAAATAAATAAATAAAAAAGAAGATTGTAAGCTGCTCTGAGACACTGATTCAGAGAGAAGGGTGGGGTATAAATCTGTAGTCTTCTTCATATTTATATAATGCGATACAGTCCACCCTCCAGAGCAGTAATTTTCTCCAGGATGGGGAGAGAGATCTGTTGTCCAGATGGCAGACATCAGCTCCCCTGGAGTGAGGTGTGTGTATGAATGCCTTCACTTGGATGGGTGGGAAGACAGCAAGGAGGGCACTAACCCAGAGGCCTTTAGTGATACCTTTCCAGGTTAGTGGAGAATCCCTAGAGATTCTGTGGTGGAGTTTGAAGAGGGCATAGGAGTTAGGGCTGACTGAGTAATTTTGGACCCATCACAGATTTCCAGCCTAACCTGCCTCACAGGGTTATTGTTCAGATCAAATGCGGGGAGAAGAGAATGATGTAAGCTGCTTTGGTTCCCCCTCGTCCCCTGTGGAGAAAACCTGTGCTTTTCCTTTGTAGAGGCTGTAGGGAGGGGGAAGGTGATGGAAAGCTGAACTCAGAGGGGCTGATAAAGGGAAGGAGATTGGGTTGCTAAGTCCAGGTTGGGAAATTCCTGGAGATTTAAGGTATGGAGCTTGGAGAAGGTGGGGTTTGAGAAGGGATGGGACCTCAGACACGTACAATGCAATTTCCTCCTAGGGAACCACCGTTGCCAATCTCCAGGTGAGGACTGGAGATCACTCAGAATTACAACTGCTCTCCAGATGGCAGAGATCAGCTCCCCTTCAGGTGGGGGAGAGAGTGAATGCCTTCACTTAGGTGGATGGGAACACAGCAAGGTACGGGGGGGCACTTGCCCAGAGCCTCCTTCTAGAGCCTGTTGTATTTTTCTTCACAATAAGCCTTACTTCTAGTAAAAGAAATGAAAGCATAAATCACTCTAGTTAAGAGTGCACATAGTAAATTTTGACTTTAAACTTTAATACTCTGAAGTAGCTGGAGGTGTCAATCTTTGGAGATGTCACCAACTTCTCTCTCCATATTTATAATATATTTGGTCCAGTAGCTCTTAACTGATATTTAAACCTCAGTTATTTTTATACAAATTGTTAGAAAAATATATTGTTTAATGTATTTCAGGACTAATGAGCTGATCCAGTTACCTCTCTGCTAAATTTAAATGTAAAAATGTGAGAAATGTATAGCAAAATAAGGCCTTAAAAAACTAATTATAATAAAGAAAAATCCATTTCCCCTCTATCCCACTTTCTCTGAAAACTGCCAATAATACTTTTTTTGTATGTTCTTGCTATAGAATCTAGATGATGATGAAAGTCATAATATGCCTGGTGGGGATGCTCCATAATATAATCAAGTTCTTATATCTTTTGACAGAATTTGGTATGGTGGTAAGATAAGGTCAATTGAAATAGTGTTCTATTCAATAGCTTGTTGGGATGTATTAGCTTTCAGTTCTCAGCAAATGAGTCTTGTGGATCTGCTGCCATGCATAAGATTCTGGCATTCCACTACAAGTGCTTTCAGAGCAGGACAGCAAAAAGGAAAATGGTCTTCATGGAATCCAATTCACATATATGGCACTCACTCTGTGTGTCCTATCCAGCCCAGGGAGTGGAGAAAGAGCAGTGACAGGCTGCATAGACAGAGAGTAAGTCCATCTGGCGTCCTGGCACTCTGGTGCAAAAATTGGAGACCGCTTTGTGTCAGCAGGGAGGGCCCCCCTGAGGATGGTGCCCACATTGTGTGGGGGAGGAATAATAATAATAAGTTTTTATTTATACCCTGCCCTCCCCGTCAAGGCAGGCTCAGGGTTGCCAGGATTGCTTACCTCCCCCCAAGGCCAGCTTCCCCCAAGGCAATGGGATGGGATGAGAGGGTGGCACTGAGCCCCTCTATCAAAGCCAAGCCCCAGGGGAAGCCAGGAGAGTCCAGAAGCAGAAGTGAGTACCTGCTTGCCTGCCCTGAGCACAAAAGATGCAAAGAGATGGTGGAAGAAGGGACACAGGAAAAGCATGTGGCAGGTGAGCTGCAGCCAGGGACCTTGCCAGGGCCTCGTTAGGCAGGGCCACTGACAGCACAAAGGAGGAGACAAAAAGTTGTCGGGGCAAGTCAGCTGTTAGAGCTCACAGAGCTCTGCTCCTGTGAGCTCCCTGCCCCCCCAAAGGAGGCCTGGTCAGGAACATAATGACAATGATGAAAAGTAAGAAGAATAGGAGTATGGTTGCAAGGAATTTAGCCTTGATACCTAGGCAGTGAGAGACATATTAAGATTGACTCTATAGCCATATTTTTAATATGCTTCAATTGTAAACTCAAATAAGACATACAGAAACTCTCACTGCAATGTAGCTATTCATGCATAAATTAACTCTTCTCCTGTGAGTTGTATAATAAGAACGGCAGGATGATAAACAGGCAAGAATTCCTTTTAGGAGAAATCTTGTGTACTTCAGTATATTTACCATGCATAGCAGATGTGGCTCCCTAACACTGAGTGACATAATCCTCCTAAGAAATTTCAAGCTCTGCCACTTTCCTTTATGTGAGCTACAAGTGAATGAGCATTGAGCTTGCAGGGGGGAAGGAAATAACAAGGCAGATACCAATAGCTGGGATTAATCAAGTTAGAACTGTATGTTAGGAATGTGGAAAACCTTGAAAATGACTGTCTACATGTAGAGAGATATGACTTGTCACTACAGACACCCTCATTGCTGTTTTTTGCATCCTCAAAACACCCTAATGGAGCCCCTATAATGTCCCTTGTGAAACTTACATGCTGCCAATTAAGTAACATTGAGTTTTATGACAGAGCCTATAATGATTCCATGGAGCTGTTTGAGAATGCAAAATCAATTGGGGAGGGGGGTATCTTAGCCACTTATCCCTGGATGCTATCACTGCAAACAAAAACAAAAAAGAGACAGTGTGCATCTGAGAGGTACAATACTCCCATTGTACATGTGAGACATAGTCCTTGTGTTGTTCCACAACAAACAAAAGGTCTTTGTAATGTGTAGATGGTGCTTCAGATCAGGCCTGGCCCTAGGGTGCTTGGTGCCCCAGGCAGACTGAGTGCCTGCCGCCCCCCTCTGCAGGGGCCCCTCAGCCCTTTCCTGTTTTTGTGACACTGCAATGTGGCACCACACTTTGCCCCCCATGTGCTTAGAGGAGCACCACCCACCAGCCTCCTGCTTACCCACTAGGTGGGCATTGCGTTCTCTTAATAGACAGCAGGAAGAGGCTTCACTCACCCCTCCCTTCCTGTTCGAAAAGGGAGGGGTGAGCGAAGTCTCTTCCTGCCATCTGTTAAGACAATGTGATGCCCGCTAAGTGGGTAAACAGGAGGCTGGCGGGTGGCGCTCCTCTAAGCGCACAGGGGGGTGGACTGCCCACTGCCTGCCTAATTTCTGCGGCGAGCTGGCGACCACAGCAAAGCAATTAAGCCTTTGTCTTGGGCACCAGGAGGGGAGGAGAGCCCAATTTGACACCCCCCCTCCTGGTGCCCTTGGCAAATGCCTAATTTGCCTAGTGGGTGGGCTGGCCCTGCTTCAGATGCATGTTGAGTAAACATTTATAACCTCTCCTATTAGGATGCCCAAGGAAATTGGCTTGGAAAATTCTTTTGCACCAGGTCATGTAGCCCTGAAGCATCTGAAGAAGTAGATTTTTCTACTGGAACTGACTGAAATCATGTTGGAGTTCCTCACTACCATATAAAGTGAAAACCAACATCAGCTGAGATACCTTTCACTGTTGCTGATGTTTTCCCAACTCCAAACTGATCTTTCTACCAGAGAAAAGTATCAGCCTCAATATTCCCACATCAGACTTTCTAGTTACACTAAATCGCAGCCCAGCATGATTCATTGACCTTTGCTAAGGAAGATGCCTTTCACATCTCTCCACTTAAACTGGCCTAGTCACAAAAAGAAAGAAAGAAAAAGGAACTCCTCCCACATTCCTGAAAACCTTGCTAATAAAAATAAACACATATACTTCACCAGAAACATTTCCAAAAAAAAAAAAAAAGATTACAAACAACTGGGGAAGTTGTTCCTGCCTTCCCTAATCTCACTGCATTTCCTGAGAGCTGAACTGAATAATGTGGGTCTACTGCAGAATGATGCATTGCTGAATTCCCAGGCCACTCACAACAGTCTGTATGCACACATTGTAAGCTGTAGATCTCAGATGCCTGAACAGACCTGTCTCCCAGTCCCACTGCAGCAGCTGCTGTTGCAATTACAATGCAAAGCAAATGAGAACTAAAGACTTTAAATGGAAGGCCAACTTGGAAATTGAAATTGTGTAAACAAAAACTAGGGTTGCCAACTTCCAGGTGGGATCTGGATAGGGTTGTCAGGTTGTGTTGGAAAATACCTGGAAATCTCCTGGAATTACAACTGATTTCTGGGCTTCAGTTTCCCTGAAGAAAAATGGCTTCTTTGGAAGGTGGACTATATGATATTGCACCCCGCTGAGCTCCCGCCCCTCCTGAAACTCTGTCATCCTCTGGTTTTGTCCCGGAATCACCAGGAATTTCCTAATTTGGTGGCCCTAACAAAATGCATGACTGTGTACAAAGGTCCCCAAAAACTTAGGCTGCCATAAATATGATCTTGTAAAGCTGGATCAAGATCCCTTCCCTTCCTTTGTATCTTAAATCATGTTATACCAAAATTAATGTTCCCTGACTCCAAAATAAGAACCTGATCTCAACTGCATGTTCACAATACTCAAATGGGTTATCTTGAAATTTATTTGCTTACCTGCAGTGGTTCAAGGAATGCCAACAAAGAAACCTTGAATAGCCATGTTCATGGCCAGTAAAACCTCATCTAACAAACTCAAAACCTCAGGGGATAAAAGTCATCAGTGGCTACCAGCACCACACTTCTGATTACACTACACCTCAAGTATTTCCTTAGCATGCATCTTGGGGAAAAGGGGATCTGAAACCATTACTTCACACCACAATTCATGCCAGTATAAATTTAATCCGCATCCAGCACTAGGATGCATCTGTAACTTCATGCCTAATCTCTTAGGCTGCATCAATGAAATCAGCTAGAAATTTTTGCCCAGTCTTATTCCAGGTCATTAGACACTCTACTGTTATGGATGCATGAAATCAGGCCCCAAAGGTCTACTATGAACTACCATAATACATACAAAGTTTAGTTCCTTGTAATGAACTGAAATACACTCAAGATCAGGATCTCCTTTATAGTGCATCAACTGAAATAGTCATCCAGGGCTATTTTAAGACACTTTAAGGCCCTAAACAATGTCCAGTTTAAGAGGTCCTGAGGCTCTTTGGCATTACCTTTCCCCCCAATGGTAATGCATTCACCTTAGGTGACATAGTTTTGGAAGCTCCAAGCTCCTGTCTCACCTGTCCCTCACTGGCCTCCAGTTGCCAGTTAGCATCTTTCTTGCTTCTGCCTCTCATTCACTCCAGTTGTCACCAACTTCATCTCACTGCCATCTTTCCGCCACCCAAATGGTGTAAATAAAACAGTGTGGCAATATGCCATAACAATCTTTGTTGTCCTTGGCTGTTTGAGCAAATTGCCTCTGGACTGGGCAAAATTCCCTTTTCTTTAGAGGCTGTATAACCAAAGTGTGTTTGCACTCTCAGTGTACATGACAGGAGGTTAGAGAAAAATATTTGCATGCTACATGCCCTACTATCTAAGCTATGATCGCACTGGTTCAGGATTATACAGTACTTAGAAGAGCTGTGGCTGGATATTTGCTTAGTACTTAAAGTGGCGCTGTGGCTGAGTACATATAATGGAAGGCAGATGGAAGGACTCTGTTTTTCCACTCATACCAGTGTTTTTGCAGGTGTAATATTACACCTGTGTCAGTGCAGTGTGTGGCCAAGGGGAGCTTAGGATACTGGTTAAAACCTGTTCCTTTCCACATCTCTCACACCACTTATTTCTTGTCCCTGTGCTAGTTTATATTAGCAATCTCCATCTCTGAGTTATCTCACTGAGTTTACATATCAGCTTTAGGACTGAACTGTAAACTCCAAGGTTATTATTTTACCACACCAATTTATTTTTGAAAGTGGGCCTGGTTGATGCTTAGAATTTCAGAGAACTTTTAATATGCATTCCTGATATTACTTTTTTTTTAAGTTGAACAATTCAAATGGCTGCAACACCATCTAATTGATCACAGTGCTCTAATTTTCCATCTCTCTAATGCAAAGGAAGTACAATTAATATTTTATTTGCTATTCATTTTTTCCTCTCACTGATGTCAGCCAAGTGATAAGAAAAACAAACAAGAACCAATAGAAATGGATAGCGGCAGAAGACTGTTGATCTAAGATCAGAAAGCAGACTAATCATATTGTCTTCAAAGTGGAATTACATTGCAAAAGACCTTATTTGTCGCTGCCCTTATCACTCAGATATTTGCTTGCCTTAAGCAATGAATGAGGCAAAGAAAGACTTTGACTTTCAAAAGTACCCCAGAAGGTCAGGCTGGGCTCATTTTAATATTTATCATTGCATATTCTGTATTATTTATAGTGCTAATCAGAATAGCAGTGGGAGTATTCATAAATTCCTCCCAAACTCTATGCTCTGTAAGGGTCTTGGAGGTCTGTATAGGGAAGAAGAATGACTCCCTTTCTAGTGGTGATAAATCATGAGAATGGGAATTAATAATTTCTATCAGTAATGCAGAAATCTCTGTTTCTATCATCAAAAAAGAGGAGGCTTACCTTGAATTTACACAGATGTTTATTACAGTTATTCATCAGCTCTGCTGTTTTATCAGCATTCAAGCTCACTTGCATAAGAGAAGCCCCACTGACTGTAAGTGCTCAACTATGGAGTGCGGGTACAAATGCAAATGCGAACATTCATGTGTAAGCATATCTCACAATATTTACTTTCAGAAGCTAAAAGATCTGTGTTTCTCTGGTGTTGTATTACTGGTGTTCAGCAGTTCATGCTGGTACATGAAAGCATTACAAGCATGAGTAAAACCACTCCACTAAAATTTTGGGGCAGATTTCAAATGTCAAAATGGAATCTTTAATTCACTCCAGATACAGAGGAATCTGCCTATTTGCTGAAGTAAGGACAGGATGGTATCAACCAGTCATGGTACAGGAGACAAATATGAAAGTCAGTGCATGGCATATGACAATGAACAATGAACAAGATATAGTCACATGGAAAGGAAAGGTTCCCTGTGCAAGCACCAGTTGTTTCCCTCTCTGGGGTGACGTTTCTTTCACAACATTTTCACGGCAGACTTTTTACGGGGTAGTTTGCCATTGCCTTCCCCAGTCATCTACACTTTCCCCCCAGCAAGCTGGGTACTCATTTTACCATCCTCGGAAGGATGGAAGGCTGAGTCAACCTCAAGCCGGCTACCTGCAAACCCAGCTTCCGCTGGGGATTGAACTCAGGTCATAAGCAGAGTTTAGGACTACAGTACTGCAGCTTTAACACTCTGCGCCACAGGGCTCTTGATAGTCACATGTTGTTCAGTTGCACAGTCGAGTCCAACTGTTTGCAACCCCGTGGACAAAGTCACGCCAGGCCCTCCTGTCTTCCACCATCCTCCGAAGTCTGCTCAAATTTGTGTTTGTTACATCAGTAACACTTTCCAGCCATCTCATCTAATCACATGAGGCCATCCTAAATAAGAAAAAAGCATTCTTCTTAAAAGAACAATAACTATGTGTCAGAATACACAGTAACTACAAGGAAAAAATGAAGAGGTGAAACATGTATTATACATCTATAAATGAAGAGCAATGGAACTTAGTAAGGTGTAACTTTGAGGTGAACCATCAAGATAATCAGAAATATGCTCTGACTTGGATAACTCAGGCAAACCTGATCTCGTCAGATCTCAGAAGCTAAGCAGGGTTGTCTATAGCAAGTACTTGGGTGCCTCCTTGGAATACCAGAGGCCATATGAAGGGTCAGTCTTTATTTAGCCACTTCGCTGAAGATCCTCCATGCTCCCAGTATGGGTCAGTCACCAGAGGTTACCATGACTTCCAGGTGCACACACATGTGCGCACACACACTTGCACATAAAAATACAAAAATACCCCCAAAAGATAATCAGAACTATAATTTAAAAGCAAACATCATTAGCGATCATTCATTTTACATTTATATCTCTCCTTTCTGCCCAATCAATCCATTAAGGCAGCTAAAAATGAAAACAGCATAATAAAATACATCATAAAACAAATTAAAAACAGAACTAAAATACAAATATAAAACAAAATATAGCAAATTAAACATATGGTAGGAAGGATCACTGAGGGAATGTCACATGAAACAGAAAAGTCTTCAGCTTCAAATGGAAGACAGCAAGAGAAGGGAACCAATGAATTTCCTTGGGAAGAAATTCCATAATTCTTGACGTGATAACTGTAAAAGTCCTCTCTTTGCTACTCATCCAGCCTCAGAGACTGGAGCATTCAAAGCAGTGCCTCACAGACTGATCACAGTGATCTGGTAAAACAGTATGGGAGAGAGTTGTCTTAAGGTATGCTGGTTTCAAACCATACAAGGCTTTGAAAGTCAAAAACCTAAGCTTAATATGTCCAAAACAAATCAAGAACCAATGTAGATGGATTCAGATTGAAGTGATATAGTCCCTACAAAAGTGAAATCCATTAATGTAAAATAACAGTGTAATATTCATGTAGCAGGATTTTTGTCTTAACCTGGGGACACTATCAGGGAATAGCGACATTCTTGTAAGAAAGCAGGTTCTGTGAACCACATCTGCTGCTTTTTAAACACTTTTCAAGGGCTGTTTCTCTGATAGAAAGTGATGGTATGGCCCAGTGGCAGGGGAGAAAAGTGAACAAGCACTTGTGTACTTTTCACTTTGTGTTACTTTTCTCTTTTCAAGCAACTGAAAAGTGGCAAGGCAGTGGGAGTTGATGGAATCCCACCAGAGATCTGGAAGCATGGGGGCACAGTACTACATAGCACACTTCACAAAGTACTTGTCACCTGCTGGGAACAAGGCAAACTACCACAGGACTTTCGCGATGCAATCATCATCACTCTACACAAGAACAAAGGGGAAAAGTCAGACTGCTCCAACTACCGGGGGATAACCCTGCTCTCCATCGCAGGCAAAATCCTTGCCAGAATACTCCTGAACAGACTGGTGCCCACCATTGCAGAAGAACTCCTCCCAGAGAGCCAGTGCGGCTTCAGAGCTAACAGGAGCACCACCGACATGGTATTTGTTCTCAGGCAGCTCCAAGAGAAATGCAGGGAACAGAACAAGGGTCTATATGTGACTTTTGTCGACCTTACCAAAGCTTTCGATACCGTTAGCAGGAAAGGCCTGTGGCAAATCTTGGAACATTTAGGATGTCCCCCAAGGTTCCTCAGCATGATCATCCAGCTACATGAAGACCAGCGAGGCCAAGTCAGACACTGCAACGACCTCTCGGAGCCCTTCCCAATAGGCACAGGTGTAAAGCAAGGCTGCGTTCTCGCGCCAACTCTCTTTACGATCTTCTTTAGCATGATGCTTCAAAGAGCCGCAGTAGATCTAGATGATGACGATGGTGTCTACATCTGCTATCGCACCGATGGCAGCCTGTTCAACCTGAGGCGACTAAAGGCTCACTCCAAGACAATGGAAAAACTTATCCGAGAGCTACTGTTTGCTGATGATGCTGCACTCGTCTCCCACTCGGTATCAGCTCTGCAGCATATGACATCCTGCTTTGCAGAGGCTGCCAAGCTATTCGGCCTAGAAGTTAGTCTGAAGAAGACAGAAGTTCTCCACCAGCCTGCACCCCAGGAAGATTATCACCCTCCCTGCATCACTGTGGGTGAATCAGTTCTGAAGACAGTCCAGCAGTTCAGCTACCTGGGGTGCATCATCTCCTCAGATGCCAAGATCGACAAGGAGATTGACAACAGGCTGGCAAAGGCAAACCGTGCATTTGGCCAACTGCACAAAAGAGTGTGGAGCAACAAGCATCTGAAAAAAGGCACAAAGATCAATGTTTACAAAGCGGTTGTGATGACAACCCTCATCTACGGCTCCGAATCGTGGGTTTTATACCGTCATCACCTGCGACTCCTTGAGCGCTTTCATCAGCGCTGCCTTCGCACCATCCTCAACATCCACTGGAGTGACTTTGTGACCAACACTGAAGTCCTCAAGAGGGCGGAGGTTACAAGCATCGAGGCACTGCTGTTGAAGACGCAGCTGCGCTGGGCAGGGCATATTTCTAGGATGGAAAACCACCGCCTTCCCAAGATTGCTCTGTATGGCGAACTTTCCACCGGCCATTGAAATGGAGGGGCACCAAAGAAGAGGTACAAGGACTCCTTGAAGAAATCCCTTGGCACCTGTCACATCAACCATCACCAGTGGTCTGACCTAGCCTCAGATCGCAAAGCATGGAGGCACACCATCCACCAGGCTGTCTCTTCCTTTGAGAACACACGCATAGCTGGTCTTGAGGACAAAAGGAGATTGAGGAAGAATCACACTGCTACAGCACCAACCCCAAATCAGACTTTTCCCTGCAGCCACTGTGGCCGAATCTGCCTGTCCCGCATTGGTCTTGTCAGCCACCAGCGAGCCTGCAGCAGACGTGGACTACTGCACCCTTCTTAAATCTTCATTCACGAAGTCAAGCCGAGAGAGACTTTTCTCTTGGACATATTTGCCACTTTCACTTGCAGGGGGAAAATGATGTGCAGCTGCTACTCTTCCCCTGCCAATCTCTTCTCCCCCATCTCTTTGCCACAGAGAAGGAGCAAATGGGGTTTCTAAACTGAAATTTACCTCTGAAAACATATCTCTGGGTCTCACTTTATCTAACAACAACATTGGGCCTGAAAAAGAAGATAGCCTTTTAGCTACATGGAAGGAATTGTGAGTAAATTCTCTGGTGAAACAGTGCTGAGTTTCTTACCTCAAAGATTACTATAGCTCCACATTGGTTTCTGCTGTGAAGTTTCCCATATTTTGCTTAAAACAGCTGTTATCCAGAGATATAAACAACTATCAGCATTGTCCACCTAACATTGACATGAATCAAAACTTTTTATATATATTTAAGCAAGCTGAAAAGGAATGCAAACATATTCCTGAAAGAGCCATGCAAGTCCATTGTGTACCTCCCACAGCGTTTAATCTGATGTAGATGCACTGTACATTGCCATTATACTCAGACCATTTCTGTGCTTTCTCTTTCAGGACTCTAAAGAGTACTGACCTACTAGATGGTGTTTATTCAGCTTGCAACCTTTTTCAGATTTAATAGGCAATCCTTCATCCAAGAGCAAACAGCCCTTAACAGGCCTCCGATAGATCTTTGAAGTGTTTGTTGTCAGCACTGCTGCATTCCATTTCATTTATGACCTTTTTTGGGGTGAAAAACGGCCTTCGTTCTTGCTTCTAAATGCTTGGGCAATAGAAAATGGAGAGGCCAGCCACTTGTTTATAAGCTTACTGTAAATTCTATTTACCAGTAAGAAATGAGAGTGTTAACTTTTTTTTTTTCATGACTTAAATGGCCATACCTAGAGAAAAAGAGACGGGCAATTTTAAAATATGAATATATATATATATATATATATATATATATATATATATATATATATGAATAGTGTCATTTTTAGAATGGACGAATAGGGAACAGGGAAAATTTAACTAATTGTATAAAAATAATGCATTAATGTCTAATATAATCTTAAAGATCAGTCAAGACAGGCCTCTTCCGAGTATCACAAGTGTTTCTATTTGAATTCTAATGGAGTATCTTCAAAGCTCTGCAAAGTTCTTAATTTGTGAAAGTGTGGTTTTGCAACTACAGCTTCTAAAACTAGCCAAAATCACAGAAAAAGAAACCTACCAAACAGGTTCTAAGTATGTTGGCCAGGCCTCAGATTCAGTGGGAGCTAACAGGAGCACAGCTCCTGAACCTTTCTGAGAGTTCCACCTCCTTGTCCATTGAATAGTATGTGCAGCTGCATAACAATCCCTAGATGAGCTTCACCACCAATTTTTCTGCAAAACAACCCTTGATGTTGATAGTCACTTTCAACTTGCTCTCGCAAAGAGTGTTTTTTTCCCAAATGACACAAAGCCTCCCAAATAAGGTGATCTTTAAAGAAAGATGATATGCTCTCCCCAATCCTGTACTCCTTTACAGCTTCAATATTCTTCATAAAAAAAGAATTTCCTTTTCAAGCTTTTTTTTTTTAAAGGGAATCATGTTTCAGTTTTTCTGTGCCAAGGAGTAAGAATATTTATTTACCATAGTGAAGGAACAGTTCTTGGTTTCTGGAAACCAAAATGCATCTTATATGTTTGCCTCATAGGCACTGCATGCTTTCACGGCAGCAGATGACAGCTAACCATTTGACATTCTTCTTCTAGTGCTCTCCCCACCCTGTGTTTCATGTAAGAAAAGACACCATTGTTTTCTTACCTTCAGCCCTATGCTGCACCTTGCTGTTTATTGCCAAAGAAAGCAAGGATGTATGTGTTCCAGCTCAATTCCCTTCCTTGCAGGTCTAATGAAAGCATATTCTCTGTCTAAATGGCTTTCCTATTTCCCTTCATATGTGTTCTTCTGGGTTTCAGTCAACAATAAGAACTGCTTGATGAATGGTATTGGCATGCCTTACATTTCTGTCTGCTAAGACAAATATATCTGAACTATTTCTTGCAAAACAAAAACCACACATCTGAAAGTATAGTCTTGCAGTTTTATAAAGAACACAGTAAAGAGAAGTAACTCAATAAAATAACTCTTAAGAGAAAAATATCCACAATGAAGCTAAATAAGCACTTTCTCAAAACCTTTCTTTAGATTTTATTAGGCAAAAGCAATTTTACTTAAGAGTTTCTTTAACACTTCATCTTTCTTGGAGTTTTCCTTGCTTACAATAAAGTGGGAAGAAAGTTCATGGCTAATGGTGCCATGATTCATAAAATATAATGAAGCCAAAGCAGAAAACTCCAAAGAAAACTCCTAAAAATATAATTAGAGAAATAAAAAAGGTTTCCTTTAATATTGTGGTGCCATCTTATTCTGTCAAACGATTACAATTATTTTGTAACCCAGTCAGTGCTACAATCTTGGTACATCAAGAGATTACTTCAGGAGAACTCATACATTCATAGCCCTTGTGGGCAGGGAGTTATCTCCCAAGGTAGGAATAAAGAGTCAGACACAATGCATTGGAGTAAAATTGGGCCACTTTATTAAATATAACAATAAACGGCAAGGGCACCCAACCAGTGGCCTGGCCAGGGCTAGGGGTCACTGCGACCGCTCCCCTGCCATTAGCGGGCAAGAGACCAAGCCCCCCAGCCAGAGCTGAGTGACTCAGCTCCCTCCCAGCAGGCCCAGCAGGGAGGCACGCACCAGAGGACCCAAACCCAGATGCACGTCTCCACGGAAAGGCACCTTCTAGCCGAGCCTCCAGGACAGTCTGCATTCTCTAAACCCAGGTTTCCAAACCCCAAGTTTGATCATGCCAGACCCCTAATTCCCCAAAAGGGGGATGCTTCACAGTCCTCCCGTAGCCGCATAGTGCCCTAAACCCCAAAAACCTGCCACTACTAAGGCCAAGTCTCTACTTAGGGCTTAGTGCCCACCGGGAGGCCCAAAGCCACCCGCAACCCTTGCCGCAAATCTCTCAGGAAAAGCATATTACCCTTTTCCGAGAAATGCACCGCATCCCCTCTGTAGAGGTCAGGAAATTTCGACGAAATGTCTGGATGGGGCAGATAGTGGCCCAACTTCCCTTCTAACACCTTCTTAATTTCCTTATTAGCCTTATACCAACAACAACAACAACAAATTTTATTTGTATCCCGCCCTCCCCGCCGGAGCAGGCTCAGGGCGGCTAACAACATGGTTCAAAGTTAAATTATACAAGTAAATAAAACTACATTAAACATTATCAGCATTTAATTAAAATCTGGTTAAGCTTTAAAATTAAATTAATTAATTTTTAAAAGTGCTAGTGCTATGTTTACTTTTTCTGATGGCGGTTTCCTTCGCAATTTCCATTTTCATCAGGGAAAGCCAGTCTGAAGAGGAAGGTCTTGCAGGCCCTGCGGAACTGTTCTAGGTCCCGCAGGGCCCGCATTGCCTCTGGAAGTTGGTTCCATAGGCTCGGGGCTATAGAGGAGAAGGCCCGGTTATGGGTGCTTTGCAGCTTCACCTCTCTCGGTCCGGGGATAGTCAGCAGGTTTTTCCCGGCTGACCTCAGTGCTCTCTGGGGTTCATATGAGGAGAGACGGTCCCTAAGGTAGACAGGTCCTCGACCATATAGGGCTTTAAAGGTAATGACCAGCACTTTGTAACGAACCCGGTATGTAACTGGCAGCCAGTGCAGTTCGCGCAGCCCAGGCTGTATGTGCTCCCATTTAGGGAGTCCCAGCAACAGTCTAGCCGCTGCGTTCTGCACCAGCTGCAGCCTCCGGGTTCGGTACAGAGGCAGCCCCATGTAGAGGGCATTACAGTAATCCAGTCTCGAGGTGACTGTTGCATGAAGCACCATTGCCAGATCTTGGCGCTCTAGGAAGGGAGCCAACTGCTTTGCCCACCTTAGATGGAAAAAGGCTGACTTGGCAGTGGCTGCAATCTGGGCCTCCATTGATAATGCAGGCTCCAGTAAAACTCCCAGGCTCTTAACTCGGTGCGCCGCTTTCAACGGCGCCCCGTCAAAGACCGGGAGAGGTATTTCCCCTCCCCGAGCGCCCCGACCCAGACAAAGGCCTTACCAGGCCCTCTCAATAGCCGCAGGGTCCCAAGCACAGCGTCAAACCCGGCAGGGCAGCATGACTGACCACATTATGGTGGTCCCAGGCCATCACTCCCTAATGTGCTGAAAATCATCACAGGCCTGCCAAACTAAGGCCTTGCCCTTTAAGAGCCCCAGATCATTACCTCACAGGTAATGAGGAGGAGGACCCACACTATTTTGAAATAGCAAAGGCAGCAGGCCCGGCCACTGAAGGCCCCGGCACCCCCGCCATTCAATACAAACATGTTGGCTGAGTCCCAGCTGAGAGCTGACCGAAGTTCTCCACGCCTGGTGAGCGGCCCAAAACACGTGGCTATGGCCACAGACAAGAACTCGGCTCCTCTAGTCAGGAACAACAGCATCTAAAAAGAAAAAAAAACAGTTAAACAAGATCAGAACCACTAACCATTCAACAATAAATCACTTAAGGCCTGAGGAAAAGCCAAACATAAGATTTGTAGGCCGAAGAACGCCAATGGCCTAAACGCTGAATGGCGGATGAAGGATACCCCAGTGCAGCAGCTGTTGAAGCTGCTCCAATTCTAAAGGAGTGGATCCCAAACTGCACCCCAGACAACCCCAGTTCACCTAAAGCCCGTGATGTCACCGCCCAAAACTGGTGCTTGGTCAATGGGTTACCATCACAAAGGCAAAATAAAAACCCATCTTTGGGCCCCCGAACAGCCAAATAAGCAGCCAGCGCAGCAACTGGACACAGCTCAAGCTCTGAACAACTACCCAGCTCAAGTACGGTACCTTTTTGCAACTGATCCATCTTAGAACGATGGACAGTAATCACCGCCTTTCCTCAAGACAGTTCCAGGTCCCTTAATAACAGAGCCTTACCAGAAACATCGTTTCTGGACTGTGCCACCAGTTCACTGACTCTAAGAGCCCCAAAACAGGCTGCTTAAGACGCGGCATGAAACAAACATGCTTCAAAAGAAGAAGCACACACCATGTCCCAAATCCCCTTCAAGCCACGCAGAATCGATGGAGACATAGAATTGCGTGTATCTACCCTGGGTCCAGCCTCTCTGGCCCACCCTTCCAGCATCTTTCAAATACGAAATCAGCTGTTTCCTCTCTATAACCCAGCGCCTTACTGGCAAAGGCCAATGCAGACAGGCCCCCCCCTAATGGATCGCACGGCCAATCCCTTACCTTCAAGCGAAACACAGTAATGGAGCAACTGCTCCACTGGGAGGGGCCTAACCATGTGATACCCTACCTCAGCCCTAAAATCTCCAAGCTGCCACACAGCCCATTTGTAAGACTTCCTGATGCTAGGCGCAATGGCTAGGCCTATCGTTCTGCAGGCCTCAGCTCTCCAATCAGCCATAGCTCCTAGGGCATTGGCACCGCCTCTCTGTCGGCATCTGGGGCCAGCTGACAAAACCTCTCCATCTGTTTACGAGAGAGCGTCAGCCACCCCATTACTCACCCCAGGAACATGCTTGACTAAAAACAAAATATTAAGCCACAAACAATGCAGAGTGAAGGCCCTCACCAACCTCATAACCTGCCAGGATTTGGATGAAAGGGAATTAATGACGTGGACTACCACCATATTATCACACCAAAAATGAACTGTGTGATTGGCCATATCCTTCCCCCACAGCCAAACCGCGACTAAAATGGGAAAGAACTTGAGAAGCGTAAGATCTTGGTTCACACCTACCTGCCTCCAGGAGTCTGGCCAACTATCAGCGCACCATTGTCCACGGAAATAGGCTCCAAAACCCAAGGACCCAGCAGCATCAGACATGACCTGGAGCTCAGCTTCAAGCCTAATGTCTTCTCTCCAAAAAGAGACTCCATTAAAGGACTCCAAAAATTCCTGCCAAACCCTCAAATCATCCCTCGTGCTGCAGGTAAGCCGAGTTCTATGCTGAGGCAAGTGTAATCCTGCCATAGCATCACATAGCCTTCTAGAAAAGCCCTCCCCGGAGCAACCACTTTGCATGCAAAGTTGAGGTGCCCCACTAGCTGTTGCAACTCCAGCAAGGTAACCTTCTTTTTAAGAAGAAAGGCAAAAATCCTAGCCCTCAATTCAACTATTTTCTGAAGAGGTACCCTGGACAGCTGCGCAACAGTATCAATCTCAATCCCCCAAAAGGTCAACTTTTGGGTCGGACCTTCCATCTTCTCAGGAGCCAAAGGGACCCCAAGTTCTGCCGCTAGCTCAATAAAGCCAGACAGCAGCTGCCCACAATGCCCAGTCCCTTTAGGAGCCACAAAGAGGCAGTCATCCAAATAATGAACGATGTCCTCTAAACCCACTTTCTCCCGCACAGCCCATTCCAAGAATGTGCTAAGCACTCAAAAGCAGAACATGATACAGAGCAGCCCATTGGCAATGCTCTATCCATGTAAAATTGACCCTCAAACAAAAACTCCAGAAGCTCAAAATCATCGGGGTGCACTGATAGAAGGCGAAATGCAGATTTAAGATCGCATTTTGCCAACACTGCACCCGCCCCACAGCGTCTCACCACGGCAACCGCCTGGTCGAAGTTGGTATACCTAACTGAGCATAAGTGCTCAGGAATCCCATCATTCACCGACATCCCCCTAGGGAAGGAGAGAGGGTGAATCAGATGAAATTCACCAGGCGCCTTCTTTGGCAGAACACCCAACGGTGAAACCCTAAGGTTACACACTGGAGGATCCGAAAAAGGACCCAAAATCCTACCTTCCACCAACTCCTTGGCAATCTTGTCTCTAACAACCTGCTCTAAGACCTTAACTGACTTAAGGTTCCCTGACATAAATGGAACCCGAGGCCCCTGAAAAGGGATCCTAAAACCAACATTAAAACCCTTCAACAAATACAAACTATCGGCCCTTTGAGGATACCTCGACAGCCAACGCTCAAGAGGCCCCACCCTTATCGGGCTGAGCCTCTTTTTTAGCCGGATAGGATCCACCACCCCCACCAGGCTTCTTTGCATTCCTACGTCCCCGGGCTCTAGCGCAGTTGTCAAAGGACTGGGACCCACCACACATGGGGCATTCATGCTTGAACTGGCAAGCCTTCCTGCCACACACTCCCAAAGATCCAAATTCCCAGCAGAGCAAGCGGGGTTGAACCACCTGCCCTGCTGGACCATGGGAAGAGCCTGATGAAGTCAAAGATGATGCATTTGACCTGCTTACCAGGTGACCACTATCAGAGATCACCCAAGTTAGGCCTAGCTGGGGATATAACCTGCAGCCACAGCTGCTGATGAATACGGTCTCACTGAAGAGACGGATACAGGGCAGCCCTCATCCAAAACTCCTCATCGTACTGCAGCCAGGCGGGGCCGCTGAAGGCCGTGTAGCCCTTATAAATGATATCTAAGTATTGAAAAAGGGCCGCCGCCCACCAAGGCTGTGCTTGGGCAATCACCCCGGCATAGATACAAAACCCCGGAAGCCAGTTTGCCCAGGTCCTATCCACCTTCCGTTTTTTCAATTTCTCCTTCTCGTCCAATTCCTCCTTATCTTTTTTCTCCAACTCCCTAAAGAGCAGAGAAAAAATATCCACATACTCCCCTTTCAGGATTTTTTCCCTTGTTGCAGGAAGCAAGTGATCCCCTAATGGTAATGCAACATCGCCAAAGGGCAAAGATGTAAAAGGCACCATCCCATAAGGAGAAGGTGCACCCATGAAGGAACCTGCCATACCCAGGTGCCCAACACCCGCGCAAGCCCCGCAAAGGCCACCTTGCCTACTAGGGCAAGACCAATTCAACAGGGACCCCAACCCAGAGGAAACAGGCACCCCCGGACTTCCACCAGGATAACCCTGCCCAGCCATCAAGGCAGGACGCCATGGTCCCCAAGGCCACACCTGCCCAACTCCAGCCTGCAAATTGCTTCCCAACTTACCCACCAATCCAGAGGGAACCAAAGACGCTCCAACTTCCGATGCTCCAGCCACTGAAGTTGCACTCGCATCTTCAGCAACCACTCCACCAGACCTGCCCTCAAGGATAGACAGCCTGGTCAGAATATTAGCATGCTGCCCCCTCCTGGAGGCCCTATCCCCCTCCAACCCACCTGGATGAGGAATACCTGATGCCTGTTCCAGCACCTGCAACCAACTCAAAATATTGGCCTCAACCACCCCATCACCTTCCTCGTCAGATGAGGATAATGGGGGTGGGGGCCTTTTTGCTGGTGCCTTAGGTGTCTTAGGTGCCAGCCTCTTTCCCTTGGACTTCCCAGTCCCCTTACCACCTGCCATAATCCCGAGCACTAAAATAATCTAAGATGGCCCCCAGAAGTACTCCTCAAAATGGCTGCCTCTGCTCCCAGGAAATTAAAATGGCTGACACTACCCTCCTAAAGAAGGAGACTTAAAATGGCCGCACGCTCACACAAGCAAAGCAGCCCCAGCAACCAGAACCAAGCCACATCCTCGTGGACCTCAAACTAACGCTATGCATCCCCCTTGGGCCATGATCCTACCCCCCCATCACCCTTCACAAAGAAGGGAGAGGGAAGACCCCCCAGGTGGCACACACAACACGAACTAGACTCCCCCACAGACTCCCCCCAGCCAAGGAAAAACACCAACTGCTTTAAAAAATTATCGCCCCACAACCAGGCCCCAAGGAACCATCCAGCCCTCGTCCAAGATGGCAAGCCACCCCAGGCTAGCCCGGCTGCAAGCCAGTGACCTCCGCAGACACCAGCCCAAAAGAAAAACCCCTCAGCCATCTGAAGAGAAGCCCCCTCCCAGGGAACCACTCAGCCTCTGCTCGCTCCTCCACGCTGCCTGCACCCAGCCTCCGCACGCTCGCTGTAGCCTTTAACTCGCCCAAAACCAGCACGCCTCACCACGGCCGATGCGACAAAGAAGCAGCCCAAGGCCTTCCTAATACCGCCGATCCTTCCAATGCGACGAAGAAGCAGCCCAACGGCGTCCAATCTTTCCCCAGGAAAGACAGCAGGGAGCGGGAATCTGTCCGTTAATACAGCCAGACCCCATCCTCAACATTGCACGCCCAAATGGGCGAGCCGTGACTCCTCCCTCCTAGAGAGACAAACTAGGCAAACGCAGCCTAGCAGCTTCGCTGCAGGCTGTGAGCCTCAGATTCTTTGCAAGCTTATGCATCTCTTCATGAGGAATAACTGGATTGGTCTGTGACCAGGGTACACTGGTCAGTGTGCATTAAATTATATAGTTAGCAATCAGTGTTCGCTCTAAGCTGAGTTAGTCTGAGCTAGCTCACAGTATTTTAGCCCCTGGCTCATACATTTTTGTCTTACCTCAGGAAAAATTGCCCCAGAACAAATTAATTTATGCAGTAGCCCACAACTTTAATGCCAGTAGCTCACAAAGTAGAATTTTTGCTCACAAGACTCCACAGCTTAAAGGGAGTATTGGTAGCAATGTCTATGTCGTTCTTTTTGTGTGTTTCTTCAGCGGAATCAAATCTATGCCAAATGGCATCTAAATATGAAGGTGCTGTGGAAATGCATAAAGTAAACCATACACACATGTTACTGATGCATCTTATATTGCCTCAAAGATATGAAACATTTATCCAGAAATAAAGTCTCTATATTAAGAACATAAGAGAAGCCATGTTGGATCAGGCCAATGGCCCATCCAGTCCAACACTCTGTGTCACACAGTGGACAAATATACACACACACCCACACACACACTGCGGCTAATAGCCACTGATGGACCTCTGCTCCATATTTTTATCTAAACCTCTCTTGAAGGTGGCTATGCTTATAGCTGCCACCACCTCCTGTGGCAGTGAATTCCACATGTTAATCACCCTTTGGGTGAAGAAGTACCTCCTTTTATCCATTTTAACCCGACTGCTCAGCAATTTCATCGAATGCCCACGAGTTCTTGTATTGTGAGAAAGGGAGAAAAAGACTTCTTTCTCTACTTTCTCCATCCCATGCATAATCTTGTAAACCTCTATCATGTCACCCCGCAGTCGATGTTTCTCCAAGCTAACCTTTCTTCATAGGGAAAGTTTTCCAAACCTTTAATCATTCTAGTTGCCCTTTTCTGCACTTTTTCCAATGCTATAATATCCTTTTTGAGGTGCGGTGACCAGAATTGTACACAGTATTCCAAATGAGACCGCACCATCGATTAATGCAGGGGCATTATGATACTGGCTGTTTTGTTTTCAATTCCCTTCCTAATAATACCAAGCATGGTGTTGGCCTTTTTTATTGCAATCGTACACTGTCTTGACATTTTCAGGGAATTATCTACCACAACCCCAAGATCTCTCTCTTGGTCAGTCTCTGCCAGTTCACACCCCATCAACTTGTATTTGTAGCTGGGATTCTTGGCCCCAATGTGCATTACTTTGCACTTGGCCACATTGAACCTCATCTGCCACGTTGATGCCCACTCACCCAGCCTCAACAGATCCCTTTGGAGTGCCTACAACCCACTCTGATTCTCACCACCCTGAACAATTTAGTGTCATCTGCAAATGTGGCCACTTCACTGCTTACTCCCAACTCCAAATCATTTATGAACAAGTTAAAGAGCATGGGACCCAGTACTGAGCCCTGCGGCACCCCACTGCTTGCCGTCCTCCACTGCAAAGACTGCCCATTTATACTCACTCTCTGCTTCCTATTAATTAGCCAGTTTTTGATCCACAAGAGGACCTGTCCTTTTATTCCATGACTCTCAAGCTTACTAAGGAGCCTTTGATGAGGAACTTTATCAAAAGCTTTCTGGAAGTCAAGGTATACAACATCTGTTGGGTCCCCTTTGTCCACATGTTTGTTCACCCCCTCAAAGAAATGTAACAGGTTAGTGAGGCAAGATCTTCCCTTACAGAACCCATGCTGAGTCTTCCTCAATAACTCATGTCCATCAATGTGCCTACTCATTCTGTCCTTGATAATGGTTTCTACCAACTTTCCCGGTATTGAAGTCAGACTGACTGGCCTGTAATTTCCTGGATTGCCTGTGGAACCCTTTTTAAAGATGGGTGTGACATTTGCTACTTTCCATTCCTCAGGAATCGAGGCAGATTTCAATGAAAGATTACATATTTTTGTCAGAAGATCCACAAGTTCAACTTTGAGATCTTTCAGAACTCTTGGATGTATGCCATCTGGACCTGGTGACTTATTAGTTTTTAATTCGTCTATCAGTTGTAGGACCTCCTCTCTTGTCACCTCAATCTGACTCAGGTCTTTCAACACCCCTTCCAAAATAAGTGGTTCTGGAGCACGCAAACACTTCTCATCTCCTGCAGTGAAGACGGAGGCAAAAAATGCATTCAGCTTCTCAGCCATTTCCCTATCCTCCTTCAGTAATCCTTTTACCCCTTGGTCATCCAAGGGCCCACTGCCTCCCTGGCTGGTTTCCTGCTTCTAATATTCGGTATCCATCTGCCATAAAAGAACCCATGTATCTAGTCTATTACCCTGCTTTCAATAGTGGCTAGACAGAAGCTTTGAAGAAGTCACCAAGCATGTCCTGAAACATGATCTCCAGCAACTATTATTTAAGGTTACACTGCCTTGAAACATGGAGGTTTAATTTAGCTACCGTGAGTAATATTCATGCAATCTTCCATGCATTTATCTAATGCCCTTTCAATCTAGTAGCTATCATACATCTTGTAAAAGCAATTTGTGTGAAGTGCTTTTTATTGCAGTCCTCAATCTATTGCCAACACATACTAAAACTAACCCCTAATATTATGAAATGCCTCTCTAGCCCCTTTCTCAATTCCCATACAATTCATTCTTTTACCAGTCTCTGTGTTTTCACCTCTTGTCGCTCCTTGATAAAATTTTTGAGATGAATGGTCAGAAGTGTATTTAATGAACTAAATCTGGCCACATTATAAAGTTATGTAAAAGTATTATTATATTAGCCATCTTATTTTCAGTCTTCTGTCTAATAATCGCTAAGTGGATTTTAGCTTTTGAAAAAGTGCCATATACTGAATTGATTAAAAATCTGGAAACAAAAGTGTTGGGGTTGCATTAGGGTGGCACCTGCATACGGATCAATTATACGTTAAGGAACTGTACAACAGCAGCAGTAATGGTAGTTTTTGTTTAGTATGATTGCAAGGAAGGACATTAGAGAGAAAACCAAAATTAGTTGGCGTCACCTACTGTAGGCTCTGACTCCCATGCCCTCTGCCCAACCAGCACTAATGGATACAAGTTCTAAATGTTTGGTTCTCTTCATAGGCTGCTGGAATTTTTTTGGAATTGTACTGAATAAATTGTTTATCCTCATATTTGGCTATGTTTCAGCTCTCTCGGTCCAAATCATTTATAAATGTTAAATAGCAGTAGTCCCAACATGGATATCTGGAGGATCCCATCACTTACTTACTCACAATATACAAACTTTTAATGATATCCTCAGAAC
Source organism: Heteronotia binoei (assembly GCF_032191835.1). Taxonomy (NCBI): domain Eukaryota; kingdom Metazoa; phylum Chordata; class Lepidosauria; order Squamata; family Gekkonidae; genus Heteronotia; species Heteronotia binoei. The sequence goes on from NC_083225.1 coordinate 63,461,687, forward strand.
CCCAACACTTTTGTTTCCAGATTTTTAATTTTTTTCAGAATTTCTGGTAACAAAATGATATACAGCATATGAAGAATATCCTGATTCACCACTAATGGTGTAAACCATGTGCATGTTTACTCAGAATCAATACTTTCTATTTTCAATAAGATTCACTCTCAAACCAGTGTACATAGGATTACAGACTGAACTGTGTAAGGTTTGGTTTTCTTTAGGCACGGAAGTTTATATTATTTTACATTGGCATTTATATTATATTATATTGGGGTTGGACGAGATGACCCTGGAGGTCCCTTCCAACTCTATGATTCTATGATTAGAGACAGTTACTGAAGAAGTTTCCTTCCATCAGCCTTCTCAAAGCCAGGGAAAAGACTGAAAAACAAAAGCTAAGAAAGAAGCTGCTGATGCAGCAAAAATTTATTGTTAAATACACCTTGTTGTCTCCTCCTCTCTTGACTTTCCCCTTTTAGACTGATTCCCCACTAGGCTTATGCTGGCGTCAGAGCTCTTTCACCACTGATGCTTCCATGCGATTTCATACAAGCTGACGTGGGACTACAACTTACTCCGTCTCTTTCCTGTGGCAAGCAAGATCCTCTGAAAACCGGTTTCTGCTTGCCGCAGGAAAGAGGTGGGGCACGTCGCAATCCCACAGCAGCTTGTGTGAAATTGGAAGGAAGCGTTGGGGGCGGGGGGAAGAGCTTTGATCTGGAACAAGCCTAGTGGAGAATTGGTCTCAGTTTGGTGTAGTGTTAAGAGCATGGACTCTAATCTGGGAGAACTGTTTGATTCCCCACTCTTCCACATGCAGCTCCTGAGTGATCTTGGGTCAGTCACAGCTCTGTCAGAGCTATTCTCTTAAGAGCAATTCTCTAAGAGCTCTCTCAGCCTGTTTATCTCAAAGTTTGTCTGTTGTGGGGAGAGAAAGGGAGGGAGATTGTAAACTGCTCTGAGACTCCAGTGAAGGATTTGGTATAAATCCAGTCATCGTCATCTTCTTTTGCTGCTGTTGCTGCTGCTCCTCCTCATTATAACAGAAAATTGATATCCTCTGCCTCCTTAGTTCTTTGAGTGATATCCAGTATGTAAGAGTGCCTATCCTCTTAGGATAACTGTAATGAAGCACTTGTGCAGTTGAATTTTATATTGGTCACAAGTTACCTTAGAATAAAACACAAAATCAGTCTTACATTTTACTGAAAATTTGCCTTCAGTATTGACATAAGAGAATGAAGGGGAGGGGGAGCAGATGATTCTTGTGACTCCTACAAATATGCAGTAAATGTCCCTGTATTTGCAGAGCATAACAGATAGTTGCCAAGGAAACATGTGCTATAAATAGGGAATCAAACTAATTTCACTGACAAATGGACAAAATTATAGTAAATGACAAGATGGCAATTTGTTAATCGAGGGGGGTGGAGAGTTAAGGTCAGCAAAGTCATGAGATCTAGTAAATTTTTTTAGAAATGTTAACCCTTCATCAAACAGACTGTTAATTTATCATTTTTCATCAAGTGTCACTTCCTAGTAGAAAGACTTGAAGTGTGCCATAATCAACCAATTCAATGAAAAACATGGGCAATTCGTTTTCAGTTCAATTAGTCCTTGAAGCAAATAAACTGCTGTTACTCAGCATTCAGTTTGGTGCTAATTAAATGTCCCAGTTAAATGCAGCCATCTTTGTTTGTTTGTTTGTTTCCTTTTCTTTGGTAATGTTAAATTAAAGGAGCAGAAAACAGGACTAAATAACTTAGCTATGAAAGGAAAGGGGAAGCCTGCAACCAGGAATTTGTGGATAAAAACACATCAATATGTCAAATTCAGCATACCTTCACAGCTGCCTCAGAATTACCAGTTCACAATATTGCAGTGACAGCTGAGGCCATCAGTAGAAGAATTTATATTAAAACTACAGCCTTCACAGGGTCTGAAGTCTCTGGACCTTAAACCTAGAAACTATTCTCCCTTGGCTAGTTAACTCTGACCCAGGCCCACATTCCCCTGCCCTCTAAAGCTCCCTTGCCTATCTATTTATTTTCTGCCAGTATTGCAGTTCTTTTTAAGTAGAATTTCTCCCTAGATGTACTTTGACTTGTATTTCCTTAGCTATATCAGTGCAATCCATTGTGTACCTGGGTCCTCACTTTGCCCATTTCCACATATCTTGTGGCATGCATTAGTTGGAATACATTATTTTATATCCAGAAATATTACAACTAAATTTAGGGATAGAAATTAAGGTAGTTGAAACTCAAATACTTTGGCCACCAAATGAGAAGGGAGCACTCCCTGGAGAAGATCCTGATGCTAGGAAAGACAGAAGGCAAAAGAAGAAGGGGACGGCAAAAGATGAGATGGCTGGACAGTGTTACTGATGTAACAAATACGAATTTGAGCAGACTTCGGAGAATGGTGGAAGACAGGAGGGCCTGGCGTGACTTTGTCCATGGGGTCGCAAAGACTCGACTGTGCGACTGAACAACAACAAATGCTAACAGAGACATATAAGTTGTATATTTAGGTTTAAATATGTTAACCAAGGAATATGGAATGAAGGCTTCTATATTTTCTGGATTTCTTCTTCTCTGTTTGACTTAGCTATGAAAATGAAAGAAAAGTTTCAATAGGACTCTAATTAGCTTCACATACTTTAACTTGGCCATTCCCCCTGATGTCTTTACTGGCTAAGAAGGCTTAGAAAGCCTGGAGACCTTGAGGCACCTTTAAGTTTTATTCAAGATCAGTACTCTTAAAGGTGCCTAAAAATGTACTGGGTTCGAAGCATGAGGACACCCAGGAGATAGTGAATTCAGCTCTTTATTCAGTGGTTCAGCATAGTAAGGTAAAAACGGAACTGCCTGGCAGGACCAAGGGCAGCCCTGCTTATATGCATGCAAATAACCCCACCCAAAACCCATTACACACAACTATTAGGCTATTAGCTGGCCCCAACAATCCCTGATAGGCCTCCTTCCTGAATCCAGGTAGCTATTGTTTTAGGGTCTCAAGCTCAGCCAAGTCTTTGCTGGCCTTAAGGCCAAACTCCAGTCCCAATAAATAACAGTGCCACTAGACTCAAACTTTGTTTTACTGCTTCAGACCAACATAGCTACCCATCTGAATCATCTTCTTGTATTCCTCTTCTTGTTTCTTGGAGCATTGAACAGTGACATCATGGCATTACAAAAACAAAAATTACTTGCATTGTGTTCCTAGAGAAAACACAGTCTTTCTTTTCATCTTCTCACATAGCTTCTATGCAGGGGTTGTGGAGTTACTTTTTGATCCTTGTCTTCTAATGAATAAAAAATGGTGTCAAATGAGAAAAGAATTTATGCCTAAGAAGTGTTTTTTTCTCTCTCTCAGGGGAATCTTACCAGCTCTGTTTGTTCACTGTGCAAGACACAAGATTCATCTCCTGGGGAGTGAATCAGCAGGGTGTGTCCTTAAACTGAAGAGATATATAAAATTAGCTGAGTGCTTGTCTTCAGATTTTTGCATAAGTTATGTTAGACTCTTTCAGATGAGGTCTATTTCATACATTACCAGCTATAGAATGATTGCTTCCATGCTGCTTTGAGAACATTTGGAGAAAGCATACCAGGTGGAAGAGCAACGTCTCAGAAGTAGAGCATCTGCTTTGTATGCAGGAGGTCCCAGTTTGAATTCCCAGCATCTCCAGTTAAAAAGATAAGGTAGCAGGTAATGTGAAAGCCTGAGACCCTAGACAATCTCAGCAAAATGGTGTTACTTCCTCCACTTAACCTGCAGTGCTTTCTAGACCAGCAAATCAAATAACTTTGGCACTAGCTTCGCCACATGATTGCTTCTTTCAAATGTGACAAGCAATAATTTGGAAGAAGTCATGCTGCAGCAACTCCCACATTACTTCAGGTCACATATAGCAAGATAAATTTGTTTAGTAGAACTGTGCATGGTTAGATCCAGACATCTGATAAATAAATTGTTGCTCCATTCCCCTACTCATCACCGCTAGCCCCCGTTAGAGTTCTTGTGAATATCCCAATACACATATTGGCTCCTTAAATATATTTTGTAATGGACAGACTCAGAAAACCAATTAACTTGGCCATTCCAGATCAATGATTGAGAGGGGTTGGGGAGGAGAGTCCTCTTCATAGGAATGGAAGAATAAATGAGGGTGTGTATCAAGCCAAAAGCTGGAACAAAAGGTTTAAGTTGTTTGCAGTGGCAAGGCAGCAGTGGAATATTTGTGCCCTAAATTCATGTCAGTTTCTAGTCAATGTATGGAATGACTGGAAGGGTTATGCTAACTTGGGTGTTAAATTGCTGACTCCTGGTGAGTTGGAAATGCCATTCTCTCCCCCTCCCCCTCAGTCTAATTGAACCATTGTATGGTGCAGAGATCTGATGCCTTTAACACCTATAGCTGTGGGAACGAACTCTGGGGTGCCAGAGAGAGAGCATTAAATCCTTTCACCTTCCCACTGACGGGGGGGGGGGAGGGGGTTGCATTAGATTTCTATTGTCTGTACTTGATTAAGAAATTCTTATTAGTAGTATCTCCTTGCCACTTCTATCTATGGATCTCACTCTAGTTGCCAAGACTCTAGACAGGGCCGGGAGATCTCCCACTTTTACAACTGATCTCCAGCTGGTAGATGTCATCTCCCCTGGAGAAAATGGCTGCTTTGAAGGGTGGACTCTGTGGCATTGTACCATGCTGAGGTCCCCACCCTCCCCAAACCCCACCCTCTCCCAGCTCCACCCCCAAAGTCTCCAGGTATTTTCCAACACAGACCTGCCAATCCTACCACACACAGATGAAAATCTGACAACATCTATGTCTTTTCTTGGGCATTTTATTCAGCATTTTCCAACACATTATTTTACTCCCAGTTAATCCCATCAGTACATTGTGTTAGTAATGCAGATACATCAGCATGCTGCAGGTAGCATTTTCACCTATATCTGGATTAGCACTTCCTCATTGTGGATTTGTCTTGTCTTGGTCACCCACTGGCATCACACATCCAAATCAATTTGGGTCATTTTGCATCTTCACTGCCTCTGCTCCATAGACTTCTGGACTTCTGAACGGTAAATATAATTTCCCCAAATCCTTACTATGATCTTTCTCACTCCTGTATATTTGCACCTTGTGATTTTGTTTTTCAACGTGTATTCTCTTTATTTGTTCACTATTATTTTCCCTTAATAAAATAACCTCTCTTGGTTAAGCAACAGTCTGGTTAATTCTGAGTTCTCAAAGGGAAAAATCCCCATAAACTTTGGCAGAGAAATCTCACTGTTACTCCCTCTCATTTAGTTTAAATGTCTCCTGAAAGAGCTAATATTCCCCCAAATATTAGAAGGCCAACCTTTTGGGTAACAAGTACTTTGTATGCTTCATTATTGATGTGATAGTGTTTTTGCTGTGGGGTGAGGCAGACTGGTGCACACACAGGAATGACTGAGGCAGTGGGGGGAGAAAGAGCCCTCTTGGGCTGTGTGTTATGCAAATGCAAAAAGCATGAATGCTTCACTGTGCTATGCTGTTTGGAAGGAGTATATCAGCCCTTACAACAGCCACAAATGGGTTATGAAGAGATGGACAGTCTGTCAAAACATGTGTGCTGATTATAACTGCAGATCTGGACTGGCTGGTGTTCAATCATTCCTAATAGTGACACCATTTTATTACTTTTTGGAAGGACCTGCTGCTAAGGTGCATGCACGGAGACCAAGGGTGCAATGCTCTCTGCTTCTTTTTGTAGCCATGCAAAGACAAGCAGCAGGACTACAAAGTGAGGTTATTCAGTGATTGAGAAGGTACCTTTTTAGAACAGGCAGTTCTCAGAGACTTTGGATCTTCCTGTTATCTGACTTAATATCACCTGCAGTGTCACCTTTTTTTAATGTAAAGGTAGTCCCCTATGCAAGCTCTGAGTGGTTACCAACCCATGGGTGTGACATCACATTATGACGTTTTCTTGGCAGACCTTTGCAGCTCAGTAAATCCATGCTGCCACCAGGGGTTAAAGGTCTGAGGTGGTCTTATCCAAAGCTGGGTATGCAGTATTATCATTTAGCTCCTGTGGTGATGTTGGCAACCGAAGACATGCCTAACCTATTGATATTTATTATGATAGTGTATAATAACAAACGGAATCAGAATCAAGAAGTGAAGAAAAAGAACTCTTCTTAAAAAGCGCATTGCTCCATCAGCAGTATAAAGAACAAGTCCCCCACTGTGTCTGACAGAGTACTTCAATTTACCCACGTTATTATCTTCCTGTTACATAGACTGATCTTCAGTATCATATGCTTTTTTTTTTTTAACCTGAAGTGTGAGAAGCTGACAAAAGAATTGCTAAAAGGGAGCTCTAGTGAGCAGGTTAGTACAGATGCATTTAAAAGCATACTTGTTTAAAATAAAAAAAAAACCTTGTTTCTCTTTTTTTCCCCAAGGGTGGCACTGTATAGATTTTTTGTGCCAGTAAGAATCATATTCCAATCTTCTTACAGTCACCTTCTTGACTTCCCTTTTAGATAAGGGATAAGGCATTCTGGAAGACTTGATCTCTTCTTTTGTTAGTCAGATATCAGTATTACTGTTCTCTCAGTTTATATAATGCTTAGCTTTTTTTTAAAAAATATTTAGACCAGAGTATGTCTCATGTTTCAGTGAATGTATATATGATAGTCTGCTAGAAATGAGGCTTTATTGCTTCAAACCTTCTTCTACCCTTTGGTTTTGAAGTTTGCTTATGATACAATCGAGTATAAGTTACATTTTTTTTTTTTTTACCAGTGGCTTTCCTGGGGAACAACAAGCAACACACCCCCCCCCATTTCACATATGCTACAGACTAAATATTGAATGTTGTGTCACTCCACTGTCCAGTAGTGTACTGTTTTCAAAATTCTACAGTTTTGCATTGTTGCAAGTGAATCAGCAAGTTTTGCACATTGCTTGCTTTTTAGTCAACAACAGTTAGGCTGCTTTTCAAGGTTGCTACATCTAAAAGTCACCCAGGAAACTACTTCCCCCAAAGAAAATGATGGCAATGAATATTTTTTAAGTCTATTTTCTGGAACTTCCACATTCCATTTGCTGCATTATTCTCACAACACAAGACTTCTGAAATTTCTAGTACTTGTTCCAAATAAGAAAATTGTTTTGATTTATGGTTAAACAGTCTTAAACAAATCTAAAATCTTGTTGCACGCATTTTAAAAAAAGATTTACCTAATTTATTTACATGTAAATTAATGAAAGAAAGTACACAAAAGTTATACACCAAGGAGTACACAAAAATGCATTGTTAAGAACATGACTTTCCTTGATTGAATCACATTTCAGAAGTCCAGTGTACTATTTCCAACAATGTGGTCTGAAGCCTCTGGAAACTCACTTGCCAGGTATGAAGTATATGTCCACTTCCTACTGAATGTCAAATGTTCCAAGAGCCTACTCTTAAATGACATTTTTTGGGGGGGAATCACACTTAAAAAATGTGTTTACACCAGTTAGATCAGGGGTGTCAAACTCATTTGTTGTGAGGGCCAGATCTGACATAAATGAGACCTTGTCGGGTTGGGCCACGTGTGTTATAAAATGTAATGCCAGGTAGCAGAGATATAAATTATATAAAGGACACAGACAACACAAATATTTTTAAACAAAAACTTAAAATAAAACATGCTTAAAACATTAGCACACTTTCAATTTGTTGCTTATTTTCAGTCTCTGATAACTGGCACCTCTTGCTCTGAATTATTGCATCAAAATCTGGAGACAAGGTCCGGCCCCTTCCCAGCCGAGCCGGCTTGCCGGCGCCTAGGCTGGGGGCCGTCTTTGCCTCCCTGGAAGGAGGGAGGGGCGACATCACCCGACATACGGGTGTTTGTCCTGGGCGCGGAGCCGGGGCTTTATAAGCCCTGGCTCCCGCCCCCTCAGCACGGAGTTCCTTTTGGCTCTCTGAGAGAGAGCCACGTGTGAGTGCGCTAGGGCTCGGTCGGCTGGGCCTCGGAGCGGCGAGGGACGTTGCCAGTCGGTCTTGTTTGAGCGTGAGCTCCAGCGGAGCGCAGTTGCAGCGCAGGCGGAGGTGGCGGCCGCGGGCGTCGGTGTGGCCTTTGCTCTGTCCTGCAGGCTGGTTGAGTGTGCGGGGACCCGCGAGTGGCCGGTGGCGCGCGCAGCGGTCATTTGGTGCCTGGTTGTCTTAGAGTCACAATGTGTGCAGGGCGCGTGTGGCGGCCGTTTGGCAGCACAAGTGAAATGAATGGAGCGTTGGTGGTCCTGGATCTCGGGGGGAGAGTTATGTTATCCGGCGTCGTTTGGGCCGAGGCTTGTGTGCGTGGGCGGCGGGCTGGCGCGGCGCAGGCCCCTTCTTACCGCTGCTTGGTCAGGGCGGCGGGGAGCAGTTCGGGACGGCGCTGGATGGCTAGTATTTATCCACGTCTTCTGTCATCGCCGGGGCCGAGGTTTGGGCGCGCGGGCTGCAAGGCGCTGCGGCGCAGGTCCCTTCTTAAAGTAGCCGGGTCGGGGCTGCAAGGAGCAGTCCGGGGCGGCCGGAGCAGCACTGTACTTCCCTTCGCTAGAGGGGTGGCCTGAGGTGTTCAGGCAGCGTATGAGTTGTGGGCAGCCCCTCCCCCTCCGCTTATAGTCTCAGAAAGCGGCGATGGCCCGGTTGCAGGGCTCCTGCTTGATAAGCCGAGGGCCCTAAGTTTAGTTCACGACATCTAAGGGAGCTGCTGCCAGTCAGTGCAGATAGTGCTGACTTTGGTGGACCTGGGGGCCTGATTCAGTATAAGGCAGCTTCATATTTTATATGTTCAAAGTCTCCTTTGGAGCCAGTTTCCTTGGTGGACCTGGGGGCCTGATTCAGTATAAGGCAGCTTCATATTTTATATGTTCAAAGTCTCCTTTGGAGCCAGTTTCCTTGGTGGACCTGGGGGCCTGATTCAGTATAAGGCAGCTTCATATTTTATATGTTCAAAGTCTCCTTTGGAGCCAGTTTCCTTGGTGGACCTGGGGGCCTGATTCAGTATAAGGCAGCTTCATATTTTATATGTTCAAAGTCTCCTTTGGAGCCAGTTTCCTTGGTGGACCCGGGGGCCTGATGTAGCATAAGGCAGCTTCATAATTTTATATGTTCAAAGTCTCCTTTGGAGCCAGTTTGGTGTAGTGGTTAAGGTGCGGGCTATTATCGTTTCGCCTGAATGGCCCTGGCTAGCTGATCTTGTCTGATCATGGAAGCCGAACATGGTCTGCTCAGGTTATTTCTTGGATGGTTAACCGCGTGGAATACCAGAGCTGTTGTGCAGAGGCTAGCAATTAGGGTTGCCACCTCCAGGTAGGGCCTGGAGACCTCCCACTTTGGGAGAGCCAGGTTTGATTCCCTACTCCTCCACTTGCACCACTTTGAATGGCCTTGGGTCAGCCATAGTGCTGGTAGGATCTGGCCTTGATTGGGCAGCTGCCATGGGAGCCCCCTCCAGCCCCACCCACCTCACGGGGTGCCTGGTTGTGGGGGTGGGAGGTAAAGGAGATTGTGAACCGCTCGGGGACTCTTCGGAAAGGAGGGCGGATATAAAATCCAAAATTTTATCCTTTTGAAAGGGTAGCTTCAGTGTGAGCTCTCCCAGCCCACCCGGGCCGCGGGGTGTCTGTTGTGGGGGGGAGAGGATGGAGGGGTTTGTGAGCCATTCTGCACCTCCGATTTGGAGAAAAGTGTGGGGTATAATATCGGTGGTTGTCTTCAACCAGACGGAAGGCAAGGCTAAGTCAGTGGGCCAGCGCACATCTGCCCCCCCCCTTTTCCCTAAAGGTGAAAGGGGATTTATAATTTTCTTTCAGTAAAGAAAAAATTAAACGTATAGGTGGATAGGACGGGGGGGCAAACTGGCTGCCTGGCTTCCTGCTTATGTGGGTGTCATGGCTAGGGCATAGCCGGCACGTGCGGCCGCACTGTTCAGTACATGGAGATTAATTTTTGGGCGTATACGTATTTCATCGGCGCGGCTTGGCTGCATTGTGACGAAGCCTTCCGCATGAGTGCAGCTGTTAGCCCACGGTTGCCATGGGACCAGGTCAACCAGCAGCCGTGACCGCAGTTGATGGTCCCACCAAAGTTGAACTTGGGGGGATAGGTCCGATAGCGGACACTTGGTCATATGCAATAACAGCTTTCTTCCGGCCCTGCATTAAGGCGGGCCAGCCAGTTCCATCCTGGCTGTTGTGTTGGGAGTTTGTATTTGAGGCTGTGTGCCCCAGAAAACCTGGCAAGTTCAAGCGCGAGTGTCCACTTTGCAGTGGGCTCTCCCCCGCCTCTCTTTGCCTGCAGCAGGTCGAAGAAGAGAGCTGGGGATAGTTGACCCGGGGACAGCGGCGGCGGTCTGCAGCCCCCCTGGAAAAGGGGCCCAGCCCCATTCGGCCAAGGGTACTTAATAGATTGTTGAAAAGTACCTACTTAAAACGGACGGCCTGTATTTCTAGGACGGGTTTTTTCTTAGGGGTCCGGATCCCTTATCAGGGGTCTCGCCCCCCCCTTTTTTCTTCTCAAATCTTCGTTCAGTTGTGGGTCTTGAGGGCACAGTCTGGGCCAAGATCGCCAAAGAGTGGCCGGCGGGCAGGGTCTTAGGACCTTTGATATGCTGCCTGTAACGGCATTGCGTGTATCTCCCTGGGGGTGGTGCCTAATAAGGGGAATATCACCTTATTCATCACTTGTCCTACCCCAAAGGGGCACTGGTAGGTGACACCATTCCTGTGGAATTATGTTCAGTACAGTGCACTTTCTTTTAACTGGCGGTCAAAATGGTGTGGGGTTGGCATGAGTGCTGAGATGGCGACACGCGACATCATGTCGGCATTTCGCCTCTGGCAATTGCATCCTGAGGAATTCGGGCCCCTGGGTTTTTGTTTCGAGGGTATATTTTATATGGATTGCGCCCTCCTGATGGGTTGCTCGGTCCTGTGCCACATTCAAGCGCTTTAGTTACTTCGTTGAGTAGGCGCTACTAGAAAAGACCGGGCTTAAGGACACGGGCATTACCCGGGCGACCGAAGGGCCCTGCATGGCACTTATAATTTTGGGCATCGAGCCCGATACCCACCGGCAGGCGTTTTAGCTGCCAGAGACTAAGGTTGCTGATCTCAGGGGCCAGTTGGTTGCCCCGAGGAGGCAACGCGAGGTGTTGCTGTTGGGTTACAGCAAGTTGTGGGCACCTTAACTTTGTATGTAAGTGGTGGCCCCAGTAGGGCTTTTTCTGGGGGCATTTGTGACGCTATGGGTCGTCTGCGTCTCCCTCATCGCGGGTCCAGGTGACCGCAGGCATGCGGGTGGACCTTGGGTTTGGGAGGGGTTCCTGGAATCATTCAACTGTGCCTCCTTGGTGGGAGGAGTTGAAGATTGAAGCTGGGTTTCAGATATCCTTGGATGCTTTGGATCTGCCGATTTGAAGTGTATTTTGGAGGACACGCAGAATGGTTGGACAGTGGGCGCAGTAGGGACCTGACATTTTTGGAATTTGTACCTATTCTAGTTGCCGTTTGGCATTGGGGTTAGCAACTCACCAACCATTCTTTGCTTCTCTGATGAACCTGGACGGTTACTCACACGTAGTTGCTCTGTTCGAATATTCTGCCCTGGCAAGGCACGTACTAGGAGTCTGCAATGGGGTGGCAGACGTTCTATCTCGCCAATAGATTGGGCATTTTTGGCAGCTTGTTCCGGCAGCGGACCTATGGCCAGCGCAAATGCTCCTGGACCTTTGGTAACTGGGGAAGCTGAAGACGGTGGGGGCCATTCAGCTGATTCAGCACCTAGTGCCAGAAGGGCTTATGATGGAGTGGCTTCCCAATCCTGGGAGTTGGGTAGTGGATTGCTGGCCGATCCCGACGGCTCTTATTATGCAATTCGGCGTGCTTCTGCAAGAGAGAGGTCTGAGGTTGAGGACTATTGGGGGCCAACTGACGTGTTGGCCTTTATTGGTAAAGCCCATGGGTTCTCGGAGCATACCTACTAACAGATGGGCATGCGGCATAGCAGCTTCCCAATTCCGGGTATTTGGGAGCACCGCGGGTCGGCTTGATAGTTGGCCGGTTCCGTGGCGCAGGTTAGGCAGTTCCACTTTCGGGGCTGCCCTGCTTTATGCGGCCGCGTTGATGGCCTTTTTCGGCGCTATGTATTAGCGAGTTGGTTGGGCAGTCTAGGACTGACACTGCGGGGCGGGTGCTCCAGGCCGGGGACGTCAAAATGGGTTAACTTGGGTCGGTTGGCAGCTTTTACGCCAGATGCGACCGTTGTTCACCTCGGGGATAGTTTTGGTGGGCAACAGTTTTATCGCCTGGGGGTCATCATTTCTTCTGACAATTTTCTGTTTTTCAGGTGCTGTGGCTCATAGTGAGAGGCATCATATTCTCATCCGTGCACACAGCAGGGTGTTCCGGGCGGCCCATCCAGCCAGGAGGTCTCCAACAGGCACCCAGCTGGGCTCAGCGGCGGGGCAGTTGGGGAGCGGCTGGGTCGTCAGGGCCTGGTTGGACAGGGACCAGGCCATTGCAGTGCAGGGGGAGGAGGGCACCTTCCCCGCACATCTTGGTCATTTACCTGGGCGGTTTCAGGGGAGCACCTATGGCCTAGCACCAGCGGTGCGGGTGGTCAGTATGAACCGCAGATGGGCTACACGGCTCAGTGCGTGGAATGCGGATCACCGTGAGCCTCACCTGGGCGGATCTTTCCATGGGGGATTGACGCTAACACAGGTGGTGAATGGCTCCGGGCCTGGCCGCTCAGCAACAACCCGAATCTGGCGGGCTTGTGCTGGGGGCAGGGTGGCTCGCCCTTTGGACAAGGCGGGGTCCGGGTGTGACCCCAGGGCTTGTCCTTCTTGGCCGGTCCTGGTAAGGTCAGTAGATTACCAGGCATGAGTGGAGGTGCCCCCCTTTCACCGGTGTGGGATAGTGCGCGTTAGGCGCAAGGCCACCGGGGACCTGTAGAAAGCCATGGGAGTGGCTTGGGGAATTTCTCCCTCATCCGGCCATACGGGTTGAGGACGTCGACCTATGTTGGCCGGATGGGGTTCATCTTTCAGAGTTGGGCAACCGGGCATTTTTAGACGAGTTTTGGCAAGGGGTGCGGTTGGCTCTGGGCCACCCGTTGGGGCGCTAATGCCTAAGCAGAGGCTTGGCATTGGCGGTGGCTGGAGGAGGTTTGGCCACAGGGTTTTCCAGGGGAGCACCTATGGCCTAGCACCTTGGTGCGGTGGTCTGCAGGAACCGTAGATGGGCTACACGGCTCAGTGCGGGGAATGCAGATCACAGGGAGCCTCACCTGGGTGGATCTTTCCATGGGGATTGATGCCAGCCCAGATGGTGATGGCTGGAGGCCTGGCCGCTCAGCTACAACCCGATTACGGCGGGCTTGTGCTGGGGGCAGGGTGGCTCGCCCTTTGGACAAGGCGGGGTCCCGGGTTGACCCCAGGGCTTGTCTGGTTCAGGTTCTTTCACCCCCTGCCAGTTACAGTTGTTAATTGTTAATAAAGCGGCCCGGTTTAAAACCCAACACTTGTGTCTGCCTCTTCATTCCGACTGGGGGGGCAAGGTCCGGCCCCTTCCCAGCCGAGCCGGCTTGCCGGCGCCTAGGCTGGGGGCCGTCTTTGCCTCCCTGGAAGGAGGGAGGGGCGACATCACCCGACATACGGGTGTTTGTCCTGGGCGCGGAGCCGGGGCTTTATAAGCCCTGGCTCCCGCCCCCTCAGCACGGAGTTCCTTTTGGCTCTCTGCCCGCCCACCCTTCCCTTTTGGCAGTACAGGTGTATGCCGGTCGCCTTATTAGGGGCCAGGTAGGAATTTTTTCACTTCCGTACAATTGGCGCATGTGGGGGGTGTTTTTTGCCTACCTTGTACTGCCTAGTAGGTTAGGATTTGTTAGTGGTATTTGTTATGGTCGCAGGCTGGAGGAGGTTTGGCCACAGGGTTTTCCAGGGGAGCACCTATGGCCTAGCACCTTGGTGCGGTGGTCTGCAGGAACCGTAGATGGGCTACACGGCTCAGTGCGGGGAATGCAGATCACAGGGAGCCTCACCTGGGTGGATCTTTCCATGGGGATTGATGCCAGCCCAGATGGTGATGGCTGGAGGCCTGGCCGCTCAGCTACAACCCGATTACGGCGGGCTTGTGCTGGGGGCAGGGTGGCTCGCCCTTTGGACAAGGCGGGGTCCCGGGTTGACCCCAGGGCTTGTCTGGTTCAGGTTCTTTCACCCCCTGCCAGTTACAGTTGTTAATTGTTAATAAAGCGGCCCGGTTTAAAACCCAACACTTGTGTCTGCCTCTTCATTCCGACTGGGGGGGCAATGTGCTGTAGCAATCTTGAGTATGCTGTTCAAGTGTTGTTCAAATGTGTATCTGTAAGTTGTGAACCTACTTTTGATTTACTGACATTCATTGCAGAAATCTCAAGGTCACTGCTTTGAGCCTAAGACCCAGCGGAAAATATGAAATGGCTGGGCGTTGTGAGCTTTTGTACATATGTTTCTTCATGTGCTAGTCAGCAAATGAAGAAAATAGAAGCTTTGCTCTGGAGTTTGATTGAGCAAGCCTGGCAAAGCAAGCTGTTATGTAGAAGGAATCAAAGTGAGAAAGAAGGACGCAGGCAACAGTGAGTTGTTTGTGAGCATGATAGGAACCCTCCGGGGGCCTGATCCGACCCACGGGCAGCATGTTTAACACCCCTGAGTTATTTAAATCTCTTTATTATTTAAAACGGTAGAATAATTGTACAATGATGCTGTTGTACAATGATGCTGTTATGAATAATCATCTCTTTTTCCTGATATTTATATATACTTGCTACATAAAATAAGAACACAATAAGATATAGTGACAGATTGCAAAGTTCATGGTTGCAAAGTATTTAATATTCAGAGGTAAAAATGTAAGATACTGAGTTTTTCATGTCATGTACCCCTTTCCAATGATCAATACATATCTTACTCCAAAAGAAAAACATGTTCTTAAGGTCAAGAAATGTAACAATTATTTTTTTAATAAATAAGAGTTTACCTCTGAGTCTAATTTTTTTTGTTAAATTATAATAATATTAAAGCCCATACTGTGCAACATGCTTAAGTACTTAATACTGTTCTGATTGCAGGCAAATTTTCCTTGATGATTTTGAATTCTATATGTAATGATAAACTGAGAATACATTTCATTTGCTAATATGAATTATGGCAACAACAAGGGCAACTAAGACCATATGAAACATTACTTATCTGTCTCTGTTCATGTTTGCATGAAAAATGTAATGTCCTGGGAAATAATGCATCGAACGACAGCTTCTGTGAACACAGATGGATTTACAGTGCACTCTGCTTATGGAAGGTTCTGCAAACTTCTTCTCCACAAACCTGAACAGTTAAATGCTCAAGAAAGCTGATAAAGCAATGCATGTTCATTTCAGAATTAACAATAGTGATAGAAACAGTGAAACAAAAGAGAATGAATTGTTGAAACCAGGTCTAAATCTAAGACAACTGAGGTCTGGTTCCCAAAATTCATTTTGTTTCTCAGTGAAAATAGCAGCAGGCTTGACAGCATATACTGTAGACATTAAAATTCTCTTTGCGATTGGAAGGGGAAGATTAGTCTGCATGGCAAGCCATTCTGTATATAGCAACTTGGGATACAGCAGTTAATACAGAGGCTACTTGAAGTGCCATTCACAAACAATCACAATATATGGAGAAAGGGTGCCATGAAAACTGCATCCTGTAAAATTTTCTATACACATGTCCTGTGTTCTTTTTCTTTGCTTTTACTCTTTTTTAAAAATGTGAAGTGACCATGAAAGCTCTCCTCAGTTCTCTGGATCAGAGAGTGAGAAGATGCTGTCTAAATAGTGTGCTTAGAAGAACATTTCTGGAACTTTACAGCACAGAAATCTAAATCAGGATGATAGTTTGGCAGATGTTTAAAGATGTTCCTTTCTTTGATTTATGCCATTCTGATTTTCAACAAAATTTAATGTGGCTTTCCTTATAATCTATTATACATAAAACAATTCATGCATACATGTACCCACCATCAACCTTCCAGGCTCTATTCCTCCCCCCTCACCCCTGATGAGTCCTTGCAAGAGGACCCTCAGCTTCCAAAGACAGATATGGCAGCTGGCTACCTCTCACCAGAATCTCTCAGATACTTCCCTTCTCCTCCTAAAGTGAAAGGGGAGATGAGGAGAAGGTGTTGGATCTCTGAAAACCGTAGGAGATCAAGCTTCAGCGGTTCCTTTATTTTTTAACCCCACCGTTTCTCCATGGAGTTCAGGGCTCCTGAGCTTTCCCATGCCCATGTTGCCTTAACAATAGTTCAGGGAGTTAAAGAGGGACAGACCCATTACACCTTACTAGTGCTCTCGGTTTCCTTCATAGGCACTAATAGGCTTCATATGTCACAATATCTATTAATTGAGTGCATTTTTTAATTCTACCTGCCCACCAGGGACCTTAGGGTAGCATATGTGGTTCTGTTTTCCTTTTTATCTTCCCATCAATTCTGTAATCATAATTATTATCATATGGCATTGTATGTGGTATAGCCAGGAGATCCAAAGATTGTGTGGCAGCCATAAGTTCTAACTCTATTAGCATTATGCACCACTAGGTATATATTCTGTTAGACATCTTAAGCTGGGAAAGAGAAGACACGCCAAACATGAAGCAGAGCCAATGAGTGGGAAACTCCCTTCTAAGGCCCATGGTGCCCAGGTTCAAGCAGGCACCTGGGGCACGGGGCAATAAGTATAGTCCAAAACAAAGTCCAGGGTCAAAGCTAGTCAAAAGTCCAAGCATCATTGCCAGAGGATAGATCCAAAGAGTACAACCCAGGTCACAGTCAAGAAGGTCAAACATACAGAAATCTAAATCACAGCACACACCCATTAGAAACAAATTGCTTCCACACTGGATCTCCCATTTCTGACTGCTTTTAACAGGAGTCATTCAGGATCTGGTGCAACTCATCAACCTGCTGAGTCATCCAGGAACAGGTGCAAGCAGCCCTGACCCTGCTTCAGCATGGAGGGTGGGATATAAATCCAATAAACCTATCAATGAGCAACCTACAGGACTGTCAGCCCTGATCCTGCAATGACTTCAGCTTACAGGCAGAGGTTGACCAGTGCTGGGCTGCACTATGATGTTGCTCCTGTGCCTCCCTCCAGACCTTCATTCTCTGGCATTCCAAAGGCTCTGGCAAACCCTGGGGTGAGACTTCAGTCTGAGACTCCCCATCTGCACCTGATGGAGTCTCCACTTTCTCAGGTGGGTTTTTGTACAACATTGAAGGGCTGGAACCAGCGTCCCCCATCTCTTTCTCATCTGAGGAAGTGTTAGCAGGCAGACCCTTGACACATGGCCTTGAGAGGCCAGATAAAGCAGTGGTGCTTTGGGCTGTCAGATGGCTGAGCTAGGAAAAGTGGGGCAGGGAGGATGGAATCCCCTCTCCATGATTTTCATGGATCCCTGCTTGTATTTCTCTAATTTTGAAGTTCTGCCTCTTGTTTGGATAGCCATATCCATTCAGCAACCACCACTGATGACCATTTAACTTTAATACTGAAACTCACATTACAGTTATCTGCTTACAGAATGTGCTTTGAAGTGATTACTGTACTTTGAAGTATACTGTTAGGTGGTTTTGTAACTGGTTGACAGATCCCATCCAAACAGTACTTGTTAATGGTGTCTCATCCATTTGTAGCAGAATGACCAGTGGAGTGCCTTAGGAATCTGTCCTGTGCCTTGTCTTTTTCAACATATTTATAAATTAATTGAATGAAGTAATAGAGAGGATGTTCATTAAATGTGCAGATGATACAAAACTAGGAGGGGTAGCAAATACAGTAGGAAACAGAATCAAGATATGGGATGATCTTCATAGACTGGAAAATTGAGCTAAAACTAACATAATTAATTTCAACAGAGATAAATGGAAAGTTTTGCATTTAGATTGGAAAAATCAGAAGCATAATTATAGGATGGCAAAGACTTTTCTTGGCAGTAGTGTTTGCAAAAAGGATCTAGCAGTCTTGATATACCATACACTGAACATGACTCAGCAGTATGATGTGGTAGCTAAAAAAGGCAAATGTGATTTGGGGCTGCATCAACAAAAATATAGTGTCCAGATCACACAAAGTGATGGTATCACATTACTTTGCTCTGGTTAGACCTTACTTGGAGTATTGTGTTCAGTTTGGGGCACCACAGTTTAAGCAGGATGTTGACAAGCTGGAACATGTCCAGAGGAAAGCAACAAAGATGGAGAGAGGTTTGGAGACCAGGTCCTGTGAGTAAAGATTGAGGATCTGGGTATATTTAGCCTGAAAAGGAGATAACTGAAGTGATGAGATAGCCATCTTCAAGTATTTAGAGAATGGAGTGGAACATCTCTCTGTCACCGATCCTGGTGGAGGCTTCATGGACTAGTATCCTTCAGTATGATATGTAGCTCTAATTTAGCACCAATAGATGTGACCAAAATGTTTTTACACACATACATATATGTGAACTAAATGACAGCACATTTTACTGCGATGCTGAGAAAATGAGAATTAAAACTTTATGCTTTGTACCAGTTTCTTGTAGAAGCAGTCACCTAATTCATAACAACAATGTATATATGAGAGGCTCTGTGATAATTCTTGTCTGTAAACAGAATGCTTGAAATAGCTAATTTGGGAAATATATATATATATATATTGGGTTACTCCTGCTGTTTTTATATGCATGTGATAATATTAGATAGCACAGAGTTTGGCTTTTAAAAGACTAAATTGAATAGAACTGAGAATGTGCTTGTCTACAAAAACCAAGGAAGGAACAATAAATAGACTTATATCTGCCTTCTATATCCAGATCATCCTATTCAGTAAGCTGGATCACTTTTCTTGGAACATATGAGAGGCTACTGCCTGGAACATAGAGCCAAATTCTACCCACATGGAAGTGCTATTTGTGAGAACTGCTGCTATAACATTGGGGCCACATATGCAACTATTATAATTTATATTATCACTTTAAAAGAGACTGGTTGATTTTTGTAGTGTACCCTGTGTGTACCCAGCCATGTAGGAGTGTGCAGAGACCATAGCTGGATGCAGAACAGAGAACCCTTCATGCAGAGTCATAGTATACCGTTAACTATTCATCGTTATATCACCCCCAAGCAAATTATTAGGATGGGATCCTCACTGTGGTGCCCATGGGCATTATGGTGCCTGCTGACACCTTGCCTATCAAGTGTTTTTACAAAGTGGATGGGGCCTGGTGGGGTTTTTGCCCAGCAAAGCTTCTAATTGGTCATTGGAAATTTAATTGCTATGTGGATTTTTCAAAACATTGTTTTGGCAGTAGCTGCTACTATAGCCGAAGGATCTTTGAATATCTGACTGAGGTAAACTTTGGCAGCATTTTGTGGCTGGCTCCACCTCCTTTGACAGCCATTTTGTGGTTGCACCCATCATACCATGTCAGAATTTCAGATGTGCCCACAGGATCAAAAAGGTTGAGGGGCCCTGGCTTAGGAGTAGGATGGGCACAATCTCATTAAAGTTGGTGATGAATTTATTTATTTATTTGATTTATATCTCGCCCTCCCCTCACATTTTGGCCTGCTCTGGTTTGAGAATGGAAGTTTACGGCAGGTACACCATGAACTTTCCATGAACTTTCAAGCAGTTTGTGGAGGTTGCTGGTTCATGAATAGATACATTTTCAGGCAGATTGTGTCCAGTCAAACAAAATGTTTGCCAAACTTCAAAGCAATGTGGAGGGGGGGGAATTCTCCAGCATTGGAAACACTGTGGTCATTTTCAAACTAGTCATGTCAGTTTCAAGAGGGTATCTCCCCCTTTTCCAGCATTTATTTGTTCTCCATTCCCATTTTCTTCATCAAAGCTTACAAAATTCCACCCCCTTTGCTTGGATTTGTGACTCTGTGCTTTGAGATCAGCCCTTTAAACTTGCAATGTCAGTGGCACTGGGTACTGCTGAGTACTCATACACTGCACTGTTACTGCTGGGCACTCTGTACATTATACTGGTTCTGTTGGGCTTGCAAAAATTACCCACACCTTCAGTTTTTACTGCAGATATTATCTGGTTTGACCTTAGTCCTATTGGGTTTGGTTTGCCACAGTGGCATTGGTTCTACTGGGCACATTGCAGTGGTTCTGTTGGGTTTTCAAAAATGCATCCCACTACCTTCAGTTTCTATTGCAGAAGTTCTCTGAGACTTTGATTCTATTCTGCTGAACTTACATTGCCCTGGCTTTTAAAATTTTTTTGCTGTTTTTCCCCCCACTGGAAACAATGGAGATTGGGGGCACCTTCTTTGGGGGACCATAACTCAAACCTTTGAAATCCAATCCTTACCAAACTTGGAGGGCAGGTAGAGAAGATCCCTTGTGAGTTTGACAGCACGCTTGGGGGTGGGGTGTTCTACCACATCACAAACCTCACAAACTGAACCAGTTCATTGGGCCCTTAATAGTTTGTGACAGTTCGTCATTCATGAACAATGTGCACCAGAAATCATGAACCAAAATGAACCAGATTTTCCTTAAAAGGGGGGCATTACTGATATTGTGGACAAACTTCAATCATCAAGGCCTCATTCATGAGAACTGCAATGTCCCCCTGAGGACTGCACATGCAATTACTAAGATTCACACTTAAGATGGGCTGTCATGTAAATTTCTTGGGATATGGGGGTTACCACTGAGCTCATTGTTGGGTACAATAGAACAAACATTTTTGACAACTAGTACATGAAACTAAATTTTGGGCCATCATGAGTTGTGCAGTAAAGGAGCTACCACAAATATGAGCTGGGCCTACTCCTAAGGGTGAACAGTTCTATGTTTGTATATCTTCCTTATTTTTTGCTTTCATAAAGACAAGTCCAGGTCATGCTATAAGATGTTCCATTCTTAAAACTAAGCCAGTTTCCACATTTTCCACTGATTTGGACACACACAAATCTACATATCTGACTATAATAGTATACAGTGAAGGACTTCTGGAGGATGTTTGTCCTCTTTCAACAGAGAGTGTGTTAATAGGCAACATAATGCAGTATGTTAATAAGGTAACATAAGGGTTTGGCTCCTGGATGGGAAGTTAAGTACTTCATACTTATTTAAGATGATGATGATGATATTGGATTTGTATTCCACCCTATACTCTGAATCTCAGAGTCTCAGAGTGGTCACAATCTCCTTTTACCTCCCCCCCCCCCACAATATATTTAAAAGGATGAAACCTTAATTAAGGCCAAACTAGACATTTGCTGTTTAAGCGTGGGTGTGATTTTCCATTTGTGCTGCTCCACATTGAGTTTTTGGTGCATAATTAAATAAATGCATACATGAAAAAAACAAGGAAAATACACCCCCACCCCCACCCCAGTGCTGTTTTGGTACGTAATGGCTGGAGATGGGAGGCAGAAGTTCTTCCTCCCCCTGCAACTGCATTGCAAGCCTAAATGCACCCCTCTCTAATTTTTTTTAAACTTAGTTGTTGCAACTGCTGTGTGATTGCAGGGAACCCAAGTTGAGTCTGAAGAACCCTGATACAATTATTTTATAAAGTGAATGTTTAGTTTGGCTTTTAGTGCTGATGAAATTCTTGATTCAAGAATTACCCCTTAATTTCATTTTCCTTGAGTTCTTAGCTAAGTTGCACAAGGTTAAAATACAGCTGGATGGTTTTATGGTTTGGATGGCAGGAGGTTTGGGATATTTGATGTCTTAAAAATAAATATAGAGTTAGAGTTAGCTTTTATTTGAATATTTAACATGAATTCTAAATATAACATATGGATTAAATCTGAGAGAATACGAGATTCCTGGTCTAGCTATAGGAGATATATCTGGGGATGTGCAACGTGGATTCTGAAATAGAAGTACTGAATAATGCTATATTTGTAATACTTCAGAATAATTCCAAAACCCAATT
This sequence comes from Heteronotia binoei, assembly GCF_032191835.1. Classification (NCBI taxonomy): domain Eukaryota; kingdom Metazoa; phylum Chordata; class Lepidosauria; order Squamata; family Gekkonidae; genus Heteronotia; species Heteronotia binoei. The sequence goes on from NC_083225.1 coordinate 63,483,704, forward strand.
TTATAGCTGCAGAAGTTTGGAATAATTACTAATATTTGGAGTCCCACTGACTACTATAGAAGGCAGGCTAAGCTAATTGCAAGAGAAGCAATGTGAAAACTATTCCTCAGATAGCTTAGCCTGGCTTCTTGAACAAGGAAACTGAAACATTTACCAGACAGTCTGGCACCAAGGATGGTGGGTACAGAGGGTTGAATGTCCCCTTAATGGTGTTGCCATGGTCTTGTCAAAGGACGGGAAATAGGTGAGAGCAAAGTCTGTGAGTGATATCTGTCTGCACAGAAACTAGAAGATATGTTCATGTAAGCCCATTCAAAGTCCACTAACTATTTGCATTGCACACTGAATGTCTTCTCTGTGTCCCTATTTTACAATTTATTTCCTCTGTACCCTCTACTGCATATTAGTAATAATGATTTTAAATTAATAGGGAATTTTTATATTAAGTTTAGGCCCTTTAGGGGTATATATTTTGACTATGTCTGTGTGTGATTTTCATTTTGGTTAGGGGTTTGTATGCTGCTGTAGCAGAATCAGATACTGTTGTTCTTTCCGGTAGGGTCTGCAACATTATGAAATATGGACACTGTAGAAGAATTTGGCGCATGGATAAGGTTGCAGGAACATTTCTGGGCTTTCCTGACATGCCTTTTGAGTAAAAGAGAATGTCACAATCCAGTCCATAGTATGATATATGCCATACTTCAGTGTGATACCTCCTCTTCCAGCTGTTGTCAAGATTCCTTGCCATGTTAATGCTTTGTTCTATCACTGCTCTGTTCTGAAACATCTACTATGCTGCTGGAAAAATGAAAGTATTTGGGCTCCTAGCAGTGTCTTCCTCTTAAGGTCATGACTATCTGTTAAGAGTGTTTTGCTAACAAATTTCATAGTGTGAGAATGTCTGCTTTGTAACAATTTTATGTTTTGAACTTATCTCGCACCAGAAAGATGGGCATGCGCATGACCTGAAACATAAGCACAATTTAGTTTGACCTTGGTTTGAATATTTGCATATTCATAGTTGTATTAAATCTCATTCTTTTCATCCCTCCTCCCCCAAGAACGACATTAACTGACTTTGAATGCATGTTGAAATTGGATGATGTCCTGGTTAAAAGTTTAATTTCGAGTATTTATCTACTCCTTCTAAAGCTTGGTGACTCATCTCAATCACCCTGTAAGTTAGCCTGGCAGAATGACTTAGGAGGTGCCTTCACAGATGATCAATTGGCTCAAGTTTGGAGCTTTCCTCCTTATACTTCCAAGTCTCTGAATATTATTCTTCAAGAGTATAAAGTGGCTTCATGTGGTACTTAATCCCTGTCCATTTAGCTCATATATTCCAAAATTATTCCTCAGCTTGTTAGAATGGCTGCAGTGAAGTTGGTTCTTACCTACATAGTTGGTGGCTCTACCCAGTCATTGCAGAATTTTGGAGTAGTGTCTTATTGCATATTAAACGACTAACTGGTCTGATTCTTCTGCTCTTACCTCAATTAATTTTATTAAATATTTGGGAAGACTATAATGTTTCAACTCCATGATGTGAACTTATCTCCTTAATGTTCATGGCAGCAAAGCATGCCATAGCACTGAAAAGAAAATTGGTAGAGCTCCCTTCCATTAGGTCCTGGGCTTCTAAATTATGGGAGTTCTTTCTTTTAGACAAAGTGGTGTGCTGTCGTGGCTCTACATTACATCCTGATAGCAGGAAAAAAAATACATATATGGGAACCCTTCTTAAATTGGAAATTTGGGCCCACCTGTGGTGCACCTGCTTTGACCCATGAAGATTACATTTCGTGTTTAATTTTGTGTTAAGTAGTTTAATATTATTACAAGTTGTTTTGCATTTGACAGCATACCTCTACAGATGAGATTTCTATTGAATCTGTATGCTTATCTTATTGTGTTCTGGTCGAGAGAAAGAGTCTGAGTTTCTAGATGCTCTCAATGACTGTGCTATGGAGCAGATGGTCACAGAACCTAGCAGGGGTGCGGTGATCCTGGATTTGGTCCTAAGTAATGCCCAAGACCTGGTGAGAGATATAAAAGTGATCGCACTGTTTGGGAGCAGTGACCATAACATTATTGATTTCACTATTTGTATAAATAGGGAGTTGCCCCAAATGACCAGCACAACCACATTTAACTTTAAAAGGGGTAAATTCTCTGAGATGCGGAGGCATGTGAAGAGGAAACTGAAAGGAAAGGTAAATACAGTCAAAACCCTTGGGGAAGCTTGGAGGCTATTTAAAACTACAATCCTAGAAGCACATATAAAATATATATCACAAGTTAGGAAAGGTACAAACAGGTATAAGAGAAGGCCAGCATTGTTAACAAACAAAGTAATGGAAGCTGTAAAAGGTAAGAAGGACTCCTTCAAGTGGTGAAAAGCTAGTCCAAGTGAAATTAATAAAAAGGAACACAGGCAATGGCAAATCAAATGCAAGACTGTGATCAGGCAGGCAAAAAAAGACTATGAGGAGCATATTGCAAAAAACATAAAGACCAACAATAAAAATTTCTTCAAAAATATTAGAAGCAGGAAACCAGCGAGGGAGGCAGTGGGGCCCTTCGATGACCAAAGGGTCAAAGGATTACTGAAGGAGGATTGGGAAATGGCTGAGAAGCTAAATGAATTTTTTGCCTCCATCTTCACTGTGAAAGATGAGAAGTGTTTGCCTGCTCCAGAACCACTTCTATTGGAAGGGGTGTTGAAAGACCTGAGCCAGATTGAGGTGACAAGAGAGGAGGTCCTACAACTGATGGATGAATTAAAAACTAATAAGTCACCAGGTCCGGATGGCATACATCCAAGAGTTCTGAAAGAACTCAAAGTTGAACTTGTGAATCTCCTGACAAAAATATGTAATCTTTCATTGAAATCTGCCTCCGTTCCTGAGGACTGGAAAGTAGCAAATGTCACCCCCATCTTTAAAAAGGGTTCCAGAGGAGATCCGGATAACTACAGGCCAATCAGTCTGACTTCAATACCGAGAAAGTTGGTAGAAGCCATTATCAAGGACAGAATAAGTAGGCACATTGTTGAACACGAGTTATTGAGGAAGACTCAGTATGGGTTCTGTAAGGGAAGATCTTGCCTCACTAATCTGTTACATTTCTTTGAGGGGGTGAACAAACATGTCGACAAAAGGGACCCAATAGATATTGTTTACCTTGACTTCCAGAAAGCTTTTGATAAAGTTCCTCATCAAAGGCTCCTTAGTAAGCTCGAGAGTCACGGAGTAAAAGGACAGGTCCTCTTGTGGATCAAAAACTGGCTAATTAATAGGAAGCAGGGAGTGAATATAAATGGGCAGTCTTCGCAGTGGAGAACGGTAAGCAGTGGAGTGCCGCAGGGCTCAGTACTGGGTCCCATGCTTTTTAACTTGTTCATAAATGATTTGGAGTTGAGAGTACGTAGTGAAGTGGCCAAGTTTGTGGATGACCCTAAATTGTTCAGGGTGGTAAGAACCACAGAGGATTGAGAGGAACTCCAAAGGGATCTGTTGAGGCTGGGTGAGTGGGTGTCAACGTGGCAGATGAGGTTCAATGTGGCCAAGTGCAAAGTAATGCACATTGGGGCCAAGAATCCCAGCTGCAAATACAAGTTGAACTAGCAGAGACTGACTAAGAGAGAGATCTTGGGGTCGTGGTAGATAACTCACTGAAAATGTCAAGACAGTGTGTAATTGCAAGAAAAAAGGTCAACACCATGCTGGGTATTATTAGGAAGGGAATTGAAAACAAATCAGCCAGTATCATAATGCCCCTGTATAAATTGATGGTGCAGTCTCATTTGGAATATGTTGCAATTCTGGTCACCGCACCTCAAAAAGGATATTATAACATTGAAAAAAGTGCAGGAAAAGGCAACTAAAATGATTACAGGTTTGGAAAACTTTCCCTATGAAGAAAGGTTAAAACGCTTGGGGCTCTTTAGCTTGGAGAACCGTCGACTGTGGGGTGACATGATAGAGGTTTACAAGATTATGCATGGGATGGAGAAGGTAGAGAAAGAAGTACTTTTCTCCCTTTGCCCCCCTAGTCGAAATAAGAGACAGACACAAGTATTGGGTTTAAACCGGGCCGCTTTATTAAACTCAATTAATCTGAGAACTCGGCAGGGGTAAGACCTATCCAGACAGGCCCCTGGGGTCACCCACGGACCCCGCCCTGTCAAAGGGCGAGCAACCCTTCCCCCAGCACAAACCCGCCATATTCGGGTTGTAACTGAGCGGCCAGGCCTCCAGCCTTTCTCCACCTGGGCTAGCATCGATCCCCCATGGAAAGATCCGCCGCAGGTGAGGCTCCCCGTGATCTGCATTCCCCGCACTGAGCCGTGTAGCCCATCTGCAGTTCATACAGACCACACGCACCAAAGGTGCTAGGCCATAGGTGCTCCCCTGAAACACTGTGGCCAACACCTCCCCGGCCAGCGACCAACTTATAATCCACCCCCAAAACCTAACACTCTAAGGCAGTACAAAGTAGGCGAAAAACAACTCCACATGGGCCAATTGTGCGGAGATGAAAAAATTCCTACTTGGCCCCCAACAAGGTGACCGGTTGAAACCTGTACTGCCAAGGGAGGGTGGGAGGGCAGAGAGCCGAGAAGACAGCCGCACTGAGTCGGGCGGGGCCAGGGCTTATATAGCCCTGGCGCCACGCCCCGCTAAAACCCCGGATGGGCTGGGGCTGTCAAAGCCTGCTCTCCTTCTTCCAGGCGGGCAAATGCGGCCCCCAGCCTGAACGCCGGCGATGCCGGCTTGGCTGGGAAGGGCCGAGCCTTGCCCCCCTAGTCGAAATAAGAGACAGACACAAGTATTGGGTTTAAACCGGGCCGCTTTATTAAACTCAATTAATCTGAGAACTCGGCAGGGGTAAGACCTATCCAGACAGGCCCCTGGGGTCACCCACGGACCCCGCCCTGTCAAAGGGCGAGCAACCCTGCCCCCAGCACAAACCCGCCATATTCGGGTTGTAACTGAGCGGCCAGGCCTCCAGCCTTTCTCCACCTGGGCTAGCATCGATCCCCCATGGAAAGATCCGCCGCAGGTGAGGCTCCCCGTGATCTGCATTCCCCGCACTGAGCCGTGTAGCCCATCTGCGGTTCATACAGACCACACGCACCAAAGGTGCTAGGCCATAGGTGCTCCCCTGAAACACTGTGGCCAACACCTCCCCGGCCACCGCCAATGCCAAGCCTCTGCTTAGGCATTAGCGCCCCAACGGGCGGCCCAGAGCCGACCGCAAACCCTGCCGAATCTCCTCCAAAAAGGCCCGGTTGCCCAAATCTGACAGATGGACCCCATCCGACCGATACCGGTCAGCATCATCGACCTGTATGGCCGGATGAGGGAGGAAAATTCCCAAGACATCTTCCATGGCTTTTTGTAGTGCCCTATTAGCCCTGCGCCTAGCGCGCTCAATCCCTCCAGGGGAAATGTAAGGTCACCTCCAACTCCAGCCTGGCGATCTAGCTGACCATATTAGGACCAGCCCAAAGACAAGCCCTGGGGTCACCCCCGGACCCCGCCTTGTCCAAGGGTGAGCCACCCTGCCCCCAGCACAAGCCCGCCAGAGTCAGGTTGTTGCTGAGCGGCCAGGCCCAAGCCATTCACCACCTGCGCGTGCATCAATCCCCCATGGAAAGATCCGCTCGTTTAAGGCTTTCCCGTGATCTGCAGTCCCCCGCATTGAGCAGTGTAGCCCCTCTACGGTCCCTGCAGACCACCTGCACACTTGGTGCTAGGCCATGGGTGCTCCCCTGAGACCGACCAGGTGGATGACCAAGATGCGCGGAGGAGGTGCCCTCCTCTCTCCGCACGGCAATGGCCCAACACAGGCCCCGACGACCCAGCCGTTCTTCCAACTGCACCATCACTGACACCCAGCTGGGCGCCTGTTGGAGAGCACCCGGCACGATGGACCGCCCGAACACCTTGCTGCGTCCGCAGATGAGACCTCTCACTACGAGCCACAGCACCTGAAAAACAGAGAATTGTCAAAACAAATAATGACCGACCGGCGCCTACAACGCTGCCGTCTAGGTGACCAACGGTGCACCTTTCTTTTTCTTTTTAATAAAAGCTGCCAACCGCCACAGGCCAACCAATTTTTAACTTCACGGGCCTGGGGCGCCTGCCCCGCGGTATCACTCGTAAACTACATAGCCAACTCACTATACATAGCACCGAAAAATTAGAGGGCCAACACCAAGGCCGCATGATGCAGAGCGGCCCTGAAAGGGGGACTGCATAACCTGTGCCACGGAACCGGCCCACTATCCAGCGGTCACCTGGTGCCCTCAACTGCCAGAATCGGGAAGCTGCTCCGTCATATGCCCCCCGTCATATGCCCCTCTACTAGTGGGTATTCTCCGCAGACCCATGAACTGTACTACCAAAGGCCTAACACCGCCAGTCGGCCCTAAATAATGCTCGACTCCATACCTCTCTCCTTCCAAAACAGGCAGATGCCTAATATGAGCTGGCGAGATCGGCCGACCAGCCTGCAGTGTCGCGGTTCGGTCCAAGCCGCTCTATCCTAAGCCCTCCTGGTACCAGGCATTAAAACCCATCGAATGGGCCAACCAGTTTCAGCCTCCCAAGCTACCATGGGTCCAGGGGCAATTAACTCACAGCGTCACCCAGACGCCACAAAGAAGGCCATAAATAAGGGGGGGGCACCTTCCATGCAAAATTAAGGTGACCCACCACCAGCTGCAATTGCGGTGTTTTCTTAGGGCAGCCAACCGGCGGTGTTTTCTTAGGGCAGCCAACCGGGCTTTAAGATCCGTTATTCCTGTTCCCGTCAGCCACACCCATTTGTGGGTATCCCACCCGATTCCTAAAAGGTAAACACCGAACTGGGCCCTACCGGCTTCGCATGCGCTCCCCGGCTTAATGGCTAAGTCCTGGAAGGAATGTCACCAAGCGCTGAAATGCAGCCCATCAGGAGGGTATGATCCATATGGAAGGGCGCTATCCCCTGGAATTCGCCCTCTAGCAAAAGACCCCATGAGCTCGAAAGCATTGTGATGCACTGGCAAGATACGAAATGCAGACTTAATGTCGCCTATCGCACTTTCAGCCCAACACCGAACAGCCATCCGCGAGGCATGCCCCTGCAGAAAGCTGCTGGTGTTGCCTCTGTACCACGTGTCCGCTATCGGACCGATCCCCAATATTAGGCTTTGCCGGGGACATCAACCACAGCCAAAGCTGTTGGCTGACGTGGTCGCAAGGTAACCCCGGGCTAACAGCGGCCGTAGTGCGGCAGGTCTTGCTGTAGTGCAGCCATGCTGCACCGCCGAATTCCGTATATGCCCCAGCGATGGCGCCCGCCTAAATTAAAACGCTGGGCAACCAGAGTGCCCCTGACCTATCCACCCATAAGCGCTTTGGTTTTCTTCTTCTTTCCTGTCGAGCTCGTCTGTGAAGTAGGCTGGACACGTCTCCGACTCTCCCTGAAGGATTTAGACACGTATAACAGCCATTAAATGATCTCCCCGCGGCCTCGAAGTATCGCCATATGGTAGTATGCGGAAAGGTATGCTGCCAATAGGATTCAAAGGTGAAACCACCCACCTCCTTGCCCACTCGGCCACGTCCCTTCCATTTTGCGTTTATAGAGCTGCCTGCCACAAGGCAGGACCCCTTGTGGAGGGACGGCAACGTGGGGACTGCGGGCGCCAACGCCGGGACCACCCGTAGACCAAGCTCCTGGAATCCAGAGCTACCCAAGCCATACCCCTGTGGGGCGGAACTCTGCAGGCCCCACGCCCCATGGCAACCCAGAAACCACTGCACAGCGGGTGCTCCCGGCCTTCCTGCGTCCCAATCCCCGCTCCACGTACCCAGTGGGGGTACTGGAACGGGACCCCAGGGCCACCCAGGTGTCTGCTATAACAAAATCATACCACCTACGTCCACTGGCGTTCAAGACCCACCCGGAGTCTACTGCAACAAGATCTTACCACCAACCTCCAATGGCATTCGAGCCGGCATGGAGACAGTTGTACGTCGCCGGCTGCTCACCTGATGGACCCCTGCCCGGGTCGTCGTCTTGTTCCAGCTCCGGCATTGGCTCGTACCCCACTGCGCAACCCTGTAAGGCAGACAAACGAGCCAGCATCTCCGCCGCAAACGGTAGACACGCCGCCGCCCTGAAGCGCTGTGATGCCCCTCCCCTAAGGGAGCCCCATGGCGACCCTCTACTGCTCTAGTGCCACCCGCGGCCAATGATGGCTAGCCGTACCCGCTCCCTTTGGCCTATCTCTTCCACAGAACAAGGCTGCTGACCCTACCCACGTAACAGGCGGGCCGGCTGCATGCCTATGGAGCCTCCCCGTCCCTTCTTAGGGGCCATGAGTACGACCTAATCCTGTCCACACACCACAGTGGCCCTAAGAATATGCCAATTTAAGACCCCGCCGACCACTAAGCCAGAGAAGGAGGGGTGAAGCGACATGAAGCAAAACCAGGCCCTATGTATGCCTGTCAGTACAATAAACCGGGGGTATGGACCATCTCAATTATGGTTCCTAGGACAGCTGTAGAACAAATAAAGTCAGCACAATTAACCGGGGATATGGACCATCATAATTATGGTTCCTGGACAACTGTACAACCCAATACAGTCAGCACAATTAACCGGGGGGTATGGACCCTCTTAATTATGGTTCCTGGACAACTGTAAAACAATTACAGTCCTCACCACATGGCATAGGGGGGGGTGTTCAACCGTCCCGAAGCGCGGTGTCACCCATCCCATATGGGAGCCCCAATGGCAACCCTCTACTGTTCTAATGCCTTCAATTGACCAATGATGACCAACTGGACTCGCCCCCCTTGTCCCTACTTCCCCGCTGTACCTGGCTGCACACCACACCCCCGAGACGGGTAGGCAGGCAGCTTACCCATGGACCCTCCTTAACCCGTCTTGAGTGCCATAGTGTTGCCCTTCCACCAAGCGGTACACACCACGGTGACCAAAATAGCCCACAAAGCACCCAAGTAGTCACTGAGTTAGCTAATGTGAGCCACCCAACCCTGAGAGGAAGGGTGGAGGCAAAATAAAGCAAAGCCAGCCCCAAACGGCACCATTGCATGCCCGTCACCATAACATGAGGAGAGGGAGGGGGGGGTCTCTAAATAGGGTTTACCGGCTGAAGCCGGTATGGTAACATACGTAGCTACCTTCTACTGAATCAGACCCTTGGTCCATCAAAGTCAGTACTGTCTCCGACTGGCAGCGGCTCTCCAGAGTCGCCAGCCGATGTTTCCTCACCTATTTGCCTGGACCCCCTTTGAGAGACGCTGGGGAATGAACACGGGACCCTCCGCCTGCCAAGCAGATGCTCCACCACCGAGCCACCGTCCCTTTCCACAAAGCCCCAGCTGTGGCTCTCCATGGTCCCCGGCAGAGATCTTACTCCTTTCCTGCTGCCTGATCGCCTCCACCGACCCGACTTGTAACTGGAAATGCCGGGGATTGAACTTGAGCTCCACTGCCCACCAACCCACGGAATCTCCCACATAAGGATGAAATGCAATTACCCTCTAGCCCCAAGGGGACAGAAAACCCAGCTCAGGCCTGAGCAACAGCCCAGCCACCCAGGGGTTCAATAAACATGGGGGGGGGGTGGTGCCCGGCGGCAGAAAAGTGCGGGAAAACCAAGCCCCATGCACTGCTCTGTATTCCCTTAGCCAAGGCGAGCTCCTACCCACACTGGCCTAAAGGGTAGGAGGGGGGGAGTGGGGGAAGATGTCAACTGCCCCTAAAGAACCCCCCCTGTGCCACTTATAGCCACCAAAATTAGCCCCACAAGCGGCCTCGTGCGGCAGCAAAATGGCCGCCGCGCGCGCTTTTCCGACCCCCTCAGGCTTAAAATGGCCGCCGCATGCGAACCCGCGCGCATATCACCCAGTCCTGAGGGACGAGAATCAGCTGTCCAGTGCTTGCAGGCCCAGTCCTGAGGGACGAAGATCAGCTGGCCAGCGCTTGCGCTGCACCCGCCGCTCGCGCTCCGCCGCCGCTGCCGCCCGGTCCTGAGGGACGAAGATCAGCTGGCCAGCGCTTGCCGGCCCATTCCCAAGGGACGAAAATCAGCTGGCCCGCGCTTGCTCTGCACCCGCCGCTCGCGCTCCGCTGCCGCCGCGTCAAACCACGGCAAACCGCAGCCGCATTCAGCTCCCTCAGTCGAGGCTCGCAAGGCCCGTTCCCCTTGCGATCTACACGTGGCTCTCCAGACAGAGAGCCGAGAAGACAGCCGCACTGAGTCGGGCGGGGCCAGGGCTTATATAGCCCTGGCGCCACGCCCCGCTCAAACCCCGGATGGGCTGGGGCTGTCAAAGCCTGCTCTCCTTCTTCCAGGCGGGCAAATGCGGCCCCCAGCCTGAACGCCGGCGATGCCGGCTTGGCTGGGAAGGGCCGAGCCTTCTCACAATACAAGAACTCATGGGCATTCAATGAAATTGCTGAGCAGTCGGGTTAGAACGGATAAAAGGAGGTACTTCTTCACCCAAAGGGTGATTAACATGTGGAATTCACTGCTACAGGAGGTGGTGGCGGCTACAAGCTTAGCCAGCTTCAAGAGGGGGTTAGACAGAAATATGGAGCAGAGGTCCATCAGTGGCTATTAGCCACAATGTATATGTGTTGGACTGGATGGGCCATTGGCCTGATCCAACATGGCTTCTCTTATGTTCTTATTTATTAAGTAGATCTAGAATCATACTGTGTACGATTATCATCTGTGTTATGTTTAGGCAGCCTTATGCGTGTATATAAGTGTTGATACTCAATTTCGCACTATTCTGTAACTTATTTATTTCTCAATATACTGGTTATGAATCTATATAAAAATAAGATGTTTATACTGATAAACAAGTGCAATTTATTATTGTGGTAAAGAATGGATTACCAAAAAACTAATACAACAAAAAAGTGAATATTTATTGTGATGGTGGCCTTATTTGTATGCCAACAACCTGTGGACATTGATTTGTATTATTTAATGTACACTGAGGGCTTCTTAATGTCGTGGTTTTCTTAGTCCAGAGGACTTCTTAGTCTGGTGGTCTGAGAGTTAGTTTGGGTCTGAAAGCCAGTTTGGTGTAGTGGTTAACTGTGCGGACTCTTATCTGGGAGAACCTGGTTTGATTCCCCACTTCTCCACTTGTACCTGCTGGAATGGCCTTGGGTTAGCCATAGCTATTGCAGGAGTTGTCCTTGAAAGGGCAGCTTTTGTGAGACCCCTCTCAGCCCCACCCACCTGACAGGGTGTCTGTTATGGGGGGAGAAGGTATAGGAGATTGTAAGCTGCTCTGAGTCTCTGATTCAGAGAGAAGGGCGGGGTATAAATCTGCAGTCTTCTTATATTTAGAGACTATATTCAAGACCTATGTTCTTAATCTGCATTTTAAGTGCACTGTACAATAGATTTGTATAGGAAGGAAGGAAGGAAGGAAGGAAGGAAGGAAGGAAGGAAGGAAGGAAGGAAGGAAGGAAGGAAGGAAGGAAGGAAGGAAGGAAGGAAGGAAGGAAGGAAGGAAGGAAGGAAGGAAGGAGAAATTGTTGCTGGTACTACAGCTCCAGACTCATTAAATTGGACAAACTGATGATGACTGCAGATTTATACCCTGCCCTTCTCTCTGAATCAGAGACTCAGAGTGGCTTACAATCTCCTATATCTTCTCCCCCATAACAGACAACCTGTGAGGTGGGTGGGGCTGAGAGGGGATCTCACAGAAGCTGCCCTTTCAAGGACCACTCCTGCAATACCTATGGCTAACCCAAGGCCATTCCAGCAGGTGCAAGTGGATGAGTGGGGAATCAAACCCAGTTCTCCCAGATAAGAGTCCACACAACCACACTTAGCCACTACACCAAACTGGCTTTCTTGTTTAAAACTGTGCTCCTGTTTTGAAACTGCTGCCTCCTTATTGTGATACCTAGCATTAAAAACACAACACCTTGGTGTGCATATTTCTATTTTTAATACTGCTCATATTTTTATTCAGCCACTCAGCTTTATTATTACCATACTTGATGTAAAGTAATCAGGATAATGTGATTAAAAGTTCATCAGAAAAATAGATTGTCACTTCATTCCTAAATAAAGTTACGCCTTTCTAAGGTCATCAACACTTATGTCAAAAAAGAAGTGACTGTGCCTCCACTACACACATTTATACTATACTCAAGTCAGACACAGTACAACCTTAGACAGAACTATACCTAAGTCCATTGTGCAAATTCTCAACAGAACTAAAAACCAGTAAAAACTGTATGGAGAAAAAACCACACAAAAACGTTTGATTACCTCTACAGCAGTCAAACAATCCCCTTCAGTGATATTGCCACTATCTTTGAGGCTGCACAAACAAACCACCTGAACAATAGAAAAATTAACCCCAATGCCGCTATGACAACACTGACTTTCCTTTTCAGAAGCCAGACATTATTCCATTTATTCAATGAAACAAGGATCCTATCTCATGCCGCTTATCATGGAGGTGTTGGGCAATCAGGGAAACACACTGTGCAGAATTATGCATGAGCTGAATGGAGGGGCATTTGGACTGCTGTAAATGCAGACTGCACAATGGCAGCATTGCTGGATTGGAGGAAGAGTGTTGTGTCTGGTGTCCATCCCGGAAAGTACAGCACAGTGCACCTGTGGGAGGTGCCTGGAAGGGATGAACGCAACCCGCCTATGACAATCAGTGGCGGGAAGTTTAACTGGCCAGGATTGGACCTGACCAGGAAGAAGGTTGTTTCGGGAAATGTATATAACTTGGGTCCCTGCCCCGCCATGTTGTCTTTGTGATTTACTTGCTAATAAAGCATGTTGCCATCTGAATGTCTCCTGAACTGGGGCTCCTGAACTTTTCCCACTCATTCTTCCCCCGCAAAGCAGCCCTGGCCGAACCCCTACACAGACTCCTAAATAAGGGCTCCCCATGGGTCTGAGGGAAAAAGCAGGTCGCGGCCTTCCTCCTTACGGAGTGGGCGTCGTCCTGGGCCACCAACTCCTGGATGGGAGAGAGGTCCCCATGGCCTATTACTCTTGCACTTTGACCCAGGCGGAGCGCAACTACGCCCAAATAGGCATTAGCAATCATGGCAGGCGTATACAAATTCAACGACTACCTGTATGGTAGGCGTTTCATGATTGCCACAGACCACAAGCCATTGCTTGGCCTACTTGCCCCAGACTGCCAGACACCGCAGATCCTGTTGCAGCGGGTCCTGCGATGGAACAAGTTCCTCAACTCATACACATACAAGCTCATCTACTGCCCTGGCAAGGCAATGGGCCACACAGACGCCCTCAGCCGCCTACCCAGATCCGGTCCAGCACATGATGCTCCTGGAGTCTCTGCCGGAGCAGCCCCTCCATGCAGCAGAGGTAGCCAGGTCCATGGGCAGAGACTGCATCCTTGCACACGTTTTGGACTGGGTGGGGAAGGGTTGGCCCACAGGTAAATTGAATGCTGAATCCATACCATTTGTTTTCCGCTGGGAAGAACTCTCCTTATACAAAGGGTGTATTCTTTGGGGCAGCAGAGTGGTGGTCTCTCCCCCACTCCAGAAGCAAGTGCTTGAAGCCTTGCACAAGATGCACCCGGGAATAGTGCATATGAAAGCTCTGGTGCGGAGCTAGGTATGGTGGCCGGGAATGGATGAAGAGATAGAGGGGTGGGTTAGGAGGTGCCCACTCTGCCAAGAGTCCTGGTTGAATCCACCCAGAGCCCCCGTTCACTGCTGGGAATCCAATTGGGTGCCATGGACCTGGCTACACTTAAACATTGCGGGGCCATCCCAGGGGCAAATATTCTTTATCTTGGTGGATGCTTACACAAAGCGGCTTTAGGTCATCCCAATAACTTCCACCTCCACCACGGCCACAATCATAGCCTTACAGAGGGTTTTTTGTGTCCACGGAATCCCTGACACTGTAGTGTCAGACAATGGCACCATATTTACCTTTTGGGAGTTCCAGGAATTCCTGAATAGGTACCTCATCCGCCTCATATGGTCCGCTCCCTTTCATCCGGTCACTAATGACCAAGCAGAGTGCTTGGTTTGCACAATCAAGGAGGCCCTGGGTCGCATAGCCCAAGGGAATTGGGACCACTGACTGTCCACCTTTCTGTTTGGGAACAAGATCAACCCCAACCTGGCTACGGGCGTAAGCCCTGCCAAGTTACTCCTGGGCAGGTGGTTATCCACCCAGCTAGATAGGTTATACCCCAACTGGGCCCTGGACTTCCACAGCTCCCCTGAGACCAGGGAGGCCACTAGGGGGTTCTTTCCAGGGGATCTGGTCTATGCCAAGAACTTTGCAAGCAGGCCGGAGTGGATACCAGCTTGGGTGCTGCGGCTCACCGGGTCCCGCTCATACGAGGTCTCATCGGAAGGAAGGCAGCTCCTCCGCAGACACACAGACCAACTCTGCTGCTGCACCCTACCGGAGGAACCAGCAGGGCCAGGGGGAGTGGGGAAAGGGGAGAGCATGGGGCTGCTGCAAGAAGCAACCCTGCCAAGCTCGCCAAGTTTGCTGGCGGAGGAGCCTTACAGGGCGGGGAAGATACCTCTGCAGGATCATGACAACGCTCTGCCGACCACAGCCCAAAACAAGGAACCAGCAGTTACAGAACCCCAAGCAGCAGCCCCAGCTCTTCAGATCGAACCTCGGAGGTCGCTCAGAGAGCAGCGGCTGCCCGCTCATTTGAAAGACTATGCATCTTGAACTGGGGGGGGGGGGGGGGAGAGTGTTGTGCCTGGCATTCGTCCTGGAAAGTACAGCACAGCGCACCTGTGGGCGGTGCCTGGAAGGGAAGAACGCAGCTCACCTATGACGATCAGTGGCAGGAAGTTTAACTGGCCAGGATTTAACCTGATCAGGAAGAAGGTTGTTCTGGGAAATGTATATAACAGGGGACCTGGCCCCGCCATATTGTCTTTGTGATGTACTCGCTAATAAAGCATGTTGCCATCTGAAAGAGTTAATGAAAACAATCCTGTTGATTTATTTTGCTGGTCTCCAAGAACACTTCTGCTTAAGGCAATAGTTGCATAAGCAGTACTAGATAGATAGTCTCCAAGTAAAAGGTGTGGCTCAGAGGTAGGGGTGTGCATTCAGATCTACCCAAGCCAAAAATGTACCTGAAAAATACCTTATCAGTATTTTTCAGGTATATTTTGGCTTCCCAAATGTATCCTGGTTTTCTTAGGAAAACCAGGAAAAAATTCTGAGAAAATTCCAGATATATTTGGGAATTACTGGTAGTTCCAAAAACAGTAGAGAGGTAGGTGCAGATTGCTCCCACCTCTCAGCTGTTTGTTGAACTGTTACTGCAGTCCCTTTAAAGTTTAAAGGGATTGCTGAAGCCAGCTCGAGGATCAGTTGTGCCTGGGAGAGCAGACTGGCTTGGGCTGGCTTCTCATTTACCCCAGTTTAAACCAAGCTACAGGAAAAGCCAGGCTACAGGAAAAGCTGTTATGCAATCTGCTAATCCCTTCAGAGCAGATCCTGGGACCAGCCAGTGCAGTTTAAATCATGTTGCAGGATAAGCTATCCCAAGCATGTCTGCTTGCAGCAGGGACAGACCTCCCTGCAGCACACTGATCCTGAGCCAGCTTCTCCTGCAGTGTGATTTAATTCATAAAGCCAAGCCAGCCCCAGGATCAGGCATGCTTTTTTTTTTGCTGGCATTTTTCTTCTCGGTTCTATTGGACCTGAAAATATTCAAGATGTCTGGAAAATCCCAGATATGAATATGATACTAATCTACTCTCATGTTGCCAGCCGCTAATAGTGAGGGAGTTTGTGACATGGGGAGGCTATGCCCTGAGCTGGGTACCACAAAGGCAGCCAGGATATCAGCTGAGTCCCTGGTGGGAGGCAGGGAGGAAGTGTGATTGAAACAAAACCAGGAATCAGTGATATGTGCCATGTTTCACTAGTTATTTGCAGGTCTGTTCCTTGTTCTATAATATAACATTTCATCAGAACATTTTGTACCAAATGAGATTGTGCATTTTGGTTAGTGAATTCTCATGTTATTCTTAAAACTTTGCTTTTTTACAGCTCGACTGTTGGTCTTCTACCTCTAAACAAACTAGCTTCTACTACAACATATATATTTTAAATCTGGCATCAGAAGTCCCTTTTTGCTGAATGGTGCAGATTTATTACCTGGCACCCACCATGTGTTTTTAGAAAGTGGGCAGAGATAGGTAGGGCTGTTGCCTAGCAAAGCTTTTGATTGGCTATGGGAGATTGTGAGCCAAAGCACCTTAATTTCCCTCATGGGTTAATGTGATTATTAGATGGCCCACTGCGGCTGACAGATCCCTATGATTTGGGCTTTCCTGCAATACCCTTTCCATGGAAGGGGAGGGATTCCTTATCTCTTTCAAGGCCAGACTCAAGAATGTGGTAATTGGTTAATCACAAGAACTTGTGCTCAGTTGTGTGACTAGATGGTAGGCAGGAATTAGAGGCATGTAACGTACTCAGACGGGAGACGCAAGTAGGGCAACATTCTTTATTAGGAGCACGTTGCAAGCGAGGGAACACGCGGGCCGGGTCCCACTTATATACAATCCCTGGTACAGCCTACTGGGCCGGTCAGGCCAATCCTGACCTGTTGAACTTCCCGCCACAGCTGTTGATTGGCGGGGAATTCTGCGCCCGGCGCTGGGGCGTCTGGGACGGCCCAGTTGCCCCTGCGCATGGGCGCATGTTGTTTACTGATACACTACACCCCTCCCCCCCTGGTTAATGAACATAGTCTTGAAGATATGCGGGAGGTCGGCGCTCCCGGGTGGACCGTCTGGGGAGATCCTGTGGGGGAGGCGTGGCCGCCGCGGCTGGTGCTTCGGTGGGCCCTGGTGCGGACGGAGGCGGCCGGACTGGTTCTGCGGATCCTTCGGGCTCTGTCGGTTCCGGTGCTTCCTGCGCCGGCGTTATGGGTGTTGGGGCCGCGTCCTCAGGTCGGCCTCTGGTTGGCTCCTCCCCGGATCTTGCCTCTTCTGTGTCCGCCGGCTCCTCCGGTAGCGTGCGGCGCCGCAACTGGTCTATGTGCTGCCGTAGTACCTGGCCCCCCTCGGTTGATATATCGTAGTGGCGGGACCCCGTCACCCGTAGCACTCGGCCCGCCACCCAATCGGGCCCCCTTGCGTAGTTCCGGGCGTAAACCGGGTCGCCCGCGAAGAACCCCCTGACTGCGTCCCGGACCTCGGGGCTCTCGCGGGTGTCCGACGCCCGGTCGGGGTGTAGTCTGTCCAGCCGGGTTATGAGCTTCCGCCCCATGAGGAGCTCGGCCGGGCTAACCCCTGTGATCGGGTTGGGGGTGATCCTATTATCGAATAGGAATGCCGCTAATCGGTGGTCCCAGTCGCCCTCTACTATTCGGCCCAGAGCTTCCTTGGTGGTGCGGACCATCTGCTCCGCCTGACCGTTGGTGGCTGGGTGGAAGGGGGCAGACCTTATGTGCCTAATCAGATATCGCTGGAGGAACGCCTGGAAGTCTGCAGACGTGAACACGGTCCTGTTGTCCGAGACTATGGTGTCCGGGATACCGTGTGTGCTTAAAACCCTGCGCAACGCTCGGATTGCGGCTGCGGACGAGGTGGACCCTACGGGGATGACCTCTAGCCACTTGGTGTAGGCGTCCACTATAATCATGAAGATCTACCCCTGGAATGGCCCCGCGAAGTCGAGGTGGAGTCTCGACCATGGTTTCCTGGTGGACTCCCACCTAGTGGCGGGGGCGCTAGGAGGCTCGGGCCGTGACTCTTGGCACGTCTGGCACCTGCGGACCCAGCTCTCTATCTCCCCGTCCATCCGCGGCCACCAGACGTAGCTTCTGGCCAGGGCCTTCATTCGGACTATGCCGGGGTGGGTCTCATGGAGGGATTCTAGAACACGCTTTTGCAGCGGGGGCGGAATCACCACCCTACTTCCCCATAGTAGGCACCCCTTGTGGGCTGCTAGTTCCTCCCTCCTGACCTTATATGGCTTGAATTCTTCCCCCATGTTCCCCTCTGGCCAGCCCCTTACCACCCAGTCGAGCACCCGTGCCAGTGTCTTGTGTTTCTGGGTGGCCTTGGCGACCTCCGCTGTGTGTAGGGGCGGCTCTGGGAGGCTCTCCATCAGCATGACCTGGTGTGCGGGGGCGGGGTCTGGACCCATTTCCGGAAGCGGCAAGCGGCTGAGCGCGTCCGCGTGACCCATAGCCTTGCCGGCCTGGTGTACCAGTGTGTAAGTGTAGGAGTTGAGGAATTGGTTCCACCTCAACACGCGCTGTGACAGAATTTGGGGGGTTTGTTGGTCTGGGGCCAGCAGACCTAAGAGGGGCTTGTGGTCCGTAGCTATGGTGAACCTCCGCCCGTACAGATACTCATGGAACTTGCGGACCCCCGCCACAATTGCCAGAGCTTCCTTGTCTATCTGCGCGTAATTGCGCTCTGCCGGTGTCAGTGTGCGGGAGTAGTACGCTAGCAGTACCTCCCTCCCGTCCGGGAGTTGGTGCCCCAGGACTGCTCCCACCCCATACGGCGATGCATCGCAAGCCAAGATGACGGGGAGGCCCTCGTCAAAATGGTGGAGCACCGCATTGGACACCAGGACATCCTTGACCGCCTGAAACGCGGCGGCTTGTCGTTTGCCCCAGACCCAAGGGGCTTTTTTGTCCAGCAGGCGGTGAAGGGGCTCTGCTAGGGCTGCCTTGTGGGGGAGGAATGAGTGATAAAAGTTAAGTACCCCCAAGAAGCTTTGTAGCTCCGCTTTGCAGGTGGGGGCCGGAGCTTGCACGATGGCTCGTGTCTTTTCTTCCGTTGGGTGGATTCCCGCTGCATCTACGGCGAACCCCAGGAACTCCACCTGTGGGACCCCCAGCAGGCATTTCTCCCTCTTGACTTTGAGCCCCGCAGCCTGGAACCGGCGGAGCACCTCTCTTAGGCGGTTGCCGAATTCTTCGGGGTCCGGGGCGGCGACTAAAACGTCATCGAAGAACGGCTGGACTCCGGGGATCCCTTTAAGAAGAGCGTCCATTATACTCTGGAAGATCCCCGGAGCGACGCTAACCCCAAACTGTAGCCTCCTCACCCGGAAGGCCCCCCTGTGAGTCACAATGGTTTGGGCCTCCGCCGTCTTAGCATCTACCGGGAGCTGCTGGTAGGCCTGTGCCAGGTCCAGCTTCCCGAAGATCTTAGACCCCGCTAGGGCAGCCAGAACGTGGCTCACCACCGGCACTGGCTAGGGGTTATCCTGCAGTGCCTTATTTATTGTGCACTTATAGTCTGCACAGATTCACACCTCCCCGTTCGGCTTGATTGGGGTTACGATGGGGGTCTCCCATGTTGCGTAGTCCACCGGCTCTAGGACTCCCTGGGCCGTGAGGCGGTCCAGTTCGGCCTCTATTTTAGGTTTCAAGGCAAACGGGACCCTCCTCGCCTTGAGCCGGATCGGCCTGACCGCGGGGTCTAGTGGTAGGGAGATGGCTGGCCCTTTGTAGTTCCCTAGGGAGCCATCGAACACGTCGGGGAACTCTTTGCATATCTCCCCGAACCCCCTGGGCGTTAGGGTTTGACCCACCCCCTCCAAGCGGATCCCCAGGGGTTTGAACCAGGCCAGGCCTAGTAGGGTGGTAAGTTGGCGCTTCACCACCAGGATGTCCAGCGGGCCACAGAAGGACCCCCGCTCGACTTGCACCCGGGCCCACCCCACGATTTGCACCGGATTCTTCTGGAAGTCCGGGAGTATGAAGTCCGCCGGCCTTAGTTGCAGCCGCTGGCGGGGGCACAGTTTCCTCAGGGTTTCCTCCGCTATGATGGAGATGGAGGAACCCGACTCCACCTCCATTTGGCAGGGGTTCCCTTCGATGAGGACCGCCAATTTTATTTTATCGGGGGTGGCGAGGGGCAAGTTCAGTACCTGCATGGTCGTGGAGGCTGTGGAGTGGAACTCCGCCGACTCGTGATGCGTGGTCGGCTTCCGCCGGTTGGGCCTGGCACGGCAGGCCCGTGCGATGTGGCCGGTCTTCCCGCAGCTCCGGCAATCCCAGGTCCGGTACTGGCAGTCCCTCCTGTCGTGGGGGTTGCCGCAGCTGGCGCACTTGGTGGCGGGGACTCCCTCCGTCGCTGGGGGTCGTTCGGGCGCTCGGGGGCATTGGGCTGCTCTGTTGGGTGGCCCGGCTGGGCGGCGCAGCTGGTAGGCTTCTTCCTCCTCTGGGCGGTCGTGGTCCAGCTCCTCGCGGTGGACGGCGTCTGCCCGAGCCTTGGGAAGGTCCTCGCGGTCCTCTCGAACGCCACTGCTTCGTTGAAGGCACTCTGGAGGGTGAGCTCTTCTTTGGCGAAGAGCTTCTGCTGGAGCCTCTCGTCGCGGAGGCCCCACGCGAAGTGATCGGCCAGGGTCTCTTCCATCTGGGGGAAGTTGCAATTCCCGGCAATCCTGCACAGGGCCGCCAAGTAGTCAGCGGCCGACTCTCCTGCCGCCTGGTCCCTTTTGTGGAACAGGAACCGGCGGGCCACCCGTGAGGGCTGCGGCAGGAAATGGCCGGTGAGGAGTCTGCTGACCTCCGCGAAGGACTTCTCTGTGAGGCGGGCGGGGGCCGAGAGACCCTTGGCGATCTCGAATGTGGCCGCCCCGCAGACGCTCAGGAGAACGTCCCTCTTCATGCTGTCTTCTGCGACTTTGTTGGCCCTCAAGTAGCATTCGACCCGTTCCAGGTAGGACTCCCAGGCCTCTGGATTCGCGGGGTCGAACGGCTCAACGTGACCGGTGTTCCCGCCCTGGCTGGCCATGGTGGCTGCGGCGGCGGTCGTGGCCGGGTGGTGCCCTTGGTCTCCTTCGTAGCCGATGAGGCTATAATCCCACCTTCGTCGCCAGTGTAACGTACTCAGACGGGAGACGCAACATTCTTTATTAGGAGCACGTTGCAAGCGAGGGAACACGCGGGCCGGGTCCCACTTATATACAATCCCCGGTACAGCCTACTGGGCCGGTCAGGCCAATCCTGACCTGTTGAACTTCCCGCCACAGCTGTTGATTGGCGGGGAATTCCGTGCCCGGCGCTGGGGCATCTGGGACGGCCCAGTTGCCCCTGCGCATGGGCGCATGTTGTTTACTGATACACTACAAGGCAAATGTTAACATCTTCTGGAAGGTTCCATCAAGGGAGATTCCTGATTGGATCCAAGGAGCCAGATGGCAAAAGGCTACAATAAAGGTTTAGGCAACAGGGAAGCCATGCTCACTTTATGCTCATGCCATGCTAGTATGCTTTGATGTTATGCTTTATCATGGTGGACTGCAACACAGAGAATTCTTTTATGCTACTGTGTGGATCTTTATGTTGCTAGAAGATATACCATCTACTACCAGGTATCCAATGTATTAGATAGAACAGTTAGCTTCTTTGTGTTCTGTTACTTGGCTATAGAGACCATATTGATTAGTGAAATCTTTTTAAAAGTCTTTAAATAAACATTTATATTTTTAAGGTCTGCTTTATTTGCATGCATTTAACCTTAAGGACCCACAGGACTGGGTATTGCTTAATGGATAAGGAGCAATAACCCATGGGCACCCAGGTATGAGTCTCAGAGATCTAATCGACAGTGCAGGGTTTTTTAAAAAAAATGTTTCTACAATATAGTGGGTTCTATGGATCGATGAGTCGAGGTGGTAGTGAAACATCTTTGTTGATTACATAGTAAAGCTAAGCATAAGACTGAAGACTGGGCCCACAGGGCCAACTTATATACACATCAGGGTTCCCACGCAAACACTCTATTGGTCCATTCAAACCAGCAGGGGGCCTGTGATTGGAGCGGGGTAGCAGGAATTAGGATTCTGCTGGCCATTGTTCCCAAGTTCCCAAGCTCTAGTCCTCAGGCTCCAATAACCAAGTCAGGAACACCCAATTCAGTTCTCACATGAGTCCACATACATAACAGTTTATTTCACAGTATCTTCACTGTGTGATTGCAGGTAAGCTGCAGCAGCCACTTTGTTGCAGGCTACAACTCCTGCAGCAGCTATTTTGTGGAAGCTGTTTTGTGGCTGCACCCACCATCTTGTGTTCAGGCTGGAAATGTGGGAGACCTCTGACCCAGAATTTAGTGTTTCAGTGACATAGCCTTTATCAAGATCATGTTATTGATTCATAAACAATATCATGATCTAGAAATTCAAGCACCCTACCATGAGGGTTATAGTAATTAATGGATGCTAAGCACTGAGTGCAATTACAATAAATTTTAATGTTACAGAGATTTACACACTTGATGGAAACATGTAGCTATAAGGCACCAGAAATGACTCATAGCATTGATTTCAATGTAAATCAGGAACATATTTTGATGCCATATCAAATGTTTAGTCTGGACAAATAAATAGAATTTCTAAAGTTATTGACATAGAGATTTAGAATGTTAAGCTCCCTTCTTACCTTATATTAAAGCTGTAATCCTATAGCTCATGGGCAGAAAGCAGGGCTGCCAAGAGTGTAGTTGGTGGGGGATCCCCATATTTCTTTCGATGTCTGAGGAGTCAGTCCACTTACTTCTTCTTGTTCTCATGCTTTCATCTGGCATACTGCCTATGAACTCAGGGATTCAGCAACAGCTGTAAGCCACTTTAGGAACCCATAATTAGTCATTTTAACTCTTAGTTTGATTGCAAGTGTTCTCCTGCAGCAAAAGAGTACTTGTCATTTGCAGGGTTAAAGTGAGTCATTGTGGATTCCTACAGAGTCTTCTCCCCTCTTCCTTCATGTATAGAGCACAAAGGGGCCCAGTAAAAGGATATGGCAATCCAATGTTAGAAAGTGCCCTTTGCTGAAATTACTGTTGTCATACCACCATTTCCTGCTTGGCATCTGATAGTCTTTCTTGTGTCATATAACATATTGCTTACTACCAGGAGCAATTCCTGATGCAGACTAAGGAGCTGACTTCTATAAATTCTACTGCTGGCTTATGGTTAAGAACCTTTTTAGACCCCAGGTATTGATTGTGTCTTCTGGCTTTGAGAAGTCGCAGGGTCCAACCTTGACAAATATCCTAGGAACATGGACTTCTTTATTGTTCTGTTTATTGACAAAGGTTATTTATTTTAGCCAGGGAGAGCTTTAAAACACACAGAAGCACAGGAAAAGGAAAGAATGTTTGTTGATTAGAACTCATGGCATTTGTCTTTGTACACCAAGGGTGAAAGACAGTGGAGGAAAAATGACCTTTTCTTATGTCAAGAAATCTTTTGTTTTTGTTTTTTTAAATCTCTCCTATTATAGAGGAGGGTATGATTGCATCAAGACAATGTCATCCAACATTCTTTTTAAAGAAAAAACATTACACTAAGCAAAACCTTATATTTCCAGATTTTAAAAAATAAAATTGGCAAGCTTTGAACTTTAATAGGCCATTTTGTAAAAGACAGAGGACAAGAAGGCTAACGATGTACGCATCAAAAGACTGGATTAAGACTCTTCAGAAGTAAAAGTTCATCTCTGCAATTAAATCAACTCCAGTACAAACAGCAACTTTGTGGAAAGGTCACACATCACTGGTGAGAGGCTGCCATCTAAAGCATCTGAAATAAATAGTAAATGAACTGCTGGGCAGCTTGGGAATTTATCCTTTTCTGGATATCCACTTACACATCTAAGACCCATGGCAGTGCATTTCCAGATAAGGCTGGAAAAAGAACTAAATCACATCGGACAAAGGCGCACAGTTCTTTATAAACATCTCCTGTTTTAATTCCAGGTTCTATACACCTGATTACATATTTTAAATATCTGAACACCATCAATAAGACAGACTTTGGATTTAGAGACAGTGAGAAAAAAATATGGATATGAGTCATTAAGTACATTAAGGAGCAGCTGTAAAAATATGTCACAATCACACATGAATTCTAACAGATTGCTATGTTAGTCCATTTCAACAACAAAAAAACAGAAATCTAGTAGCTGCACCTTAAACACTTGCAAAGTGTATTCTACCACAGACTTTTCCGAGTCAAACCTCACTTGCTCAGGTGTACAGAGAGGTACATAACTTTCATACAGATGCTTTTTATCATCCAGTTTTATCATCATCAGTTTACAAGGGGAGGGGGAAAAGGTGGAGTTATAGCACTGAGCAATCCATTTAAATCCTGTTGTAAATCATTTGGGTATAAGTCTCTGTGAAAGATGTGATTGTCACACATAATGAATGACAACAGATACCAGAGGTTCCATCTGAAAAGAGTTACAATATGATATAACCAGTGTTCCCTCTAAGCTGAGTTAGTGTGAGCTAGCTCATAGGTTTTTAGCCTCCAGCTCACACATTTTTGCCTCAGCTCAGGAAGGATGATCCCAGAGCACACTAATTTATGCAGTAGCTCACAACTTTAATGCCAATAGCTCACAAAGTAGAATTTTTGCTCACAAGACCCTGCAGCATAAATATAAATTAACATCTCTTAAAGAGTAGATCCTGCTCACTATTAGAAATTATAGTGAGTGACAAAGGTTCTGGAAGGGTTATGGGGGGTGAGAACAATGAGTTGTAGATCTGTGCATGCACACACATCCTGGTTTCTGAATGTTGTAGAGGGGTTTTTTAAATGTCAGATTTGCATACATTTAGTCAGTTGCATCAGGACTGAAATGAACTGTTTGCCCAATGAAGTTTGTGATTTTTTAGGTGCCATTTTTTAGGTGGAAACAAACTTGTTTCCACAGTTTGTTTGTTTATTCTATTACATTTATACCCTGTCATCCCCTAATGGGCTCAGTTAATGAAGAAGGGCAGAAAGTTGTCCCCAAAAAATGGAATATTTGTTATAATTAGCATTATGTGACACACTTTATGTAAAATGACGGAAATACTGTGTGGAATTAGAACTTTCAGAAGATACTTGTTGAAATGGGAACAAATTCAGATTTGCATCCATTTATTCTGGTACATCAGGACTGAACTGAACTGTTTTTCCAATGAAGTTTGTGAGTTTTAGGTGCCTTAAGACCTTTCTTTTGTTTCCACGGTGAATGAAGAAGAGAGAAAAAAGGTGTCCAATAAAAATGGGATATTTGCTAGTAGCATTATGTGACACTTTATGTAAAGTCACAGAAATACAATGTGGAATTAGAATTTATATAAGATACTAGTTGAAATGGGAACATTCAAAAGATGTTAACTGACAGTTAAAGAAAAGGATTCTTGGAACATGAATACAAATGGTAGATCAAAATAAGTCAGGAAAGAATAAGTTCAAATTCTTGCAGCAGTGTTTAGGATCAAGAAATAAACATTATCCTGTCATAAGGTACACAAATCTTTTTTCAAAATGTCAAAGACCTGTCTTTTTTATTAGTGGTGGTGGCAGCAGACTTGGAGGGGTATAATTACAACAATGCAGTAGGTAACTGTGCTACCATAGTTGTCTTTTTCTTGTAATTGGACATTGTCAAGCTGTTCAGATGCAACTGAACTAAATTGTGTGTAGGTTGTTCAGATTTCAAGATTGCTAACTCTAAGCAGGACATGAACAAAATCTAAATTAGACCAGTATTGGCATCCCCATGCTACAAATAAGCAGGGGTTGTTTTGTAGGAAAAAAGGTGCAAGAGCTCAGTAGCATATCTCATCTGCACATGCCCCAGGATCTGTGTGCAGTGGGGAGAAGTGCATGCAGATCCTGGCTGGAGGTTCAGGAGCAGTGCCACAGGAGGTGGTGGCGGCCACAAGCATGGCCACCTTCAAGAGGGGGTTAGATAAAAATATGGAGCAGAGGTCCATCAGTGGCTATTAGCCACAGTGTGTATGTGTGTGTGTGTGTGTGTGTGTATATATATATATATATATATATATTTGGCCGCTGTGTGACACAGAATGTTGTACTGGATGGGCCATTGGCCTGATCTAACATGGCTTCTCTTATGTTCTTATGTTCTTATGAGCTCCTGCTGTATTCAAGCCCTGCAAATAAGTAGTTGAAGCTAAGACATTTTATTTTCTGAAGTCATCTAGTAAGTTCATATCTCAGTTTGGAATTAGAAGCTGGTAGCAAGCTGAACAGGACCAAACAGGCACAGAAAATATTAATGGTAGTGTTAAAAAAAATCAGTTTTCAAGGAGTAACTTCAAGCATAAGAGTGTTGTGAGCAAAACATTATTTAGATAAAATTTAAAGAAGAAAGAAATTGGGATGGTTTTATATATAATTATAGCTGCAGTTCCTATCAGGATGTTTTGGGCATTGTAACTCAGAAGTCACTACACAGATGTGTACTTGATTTGAATGGTAGCATACATCATTTTCCATTGTGCTGTGAAAAAGAATGTACCAACAGAAATAAAACACAGAGCCCTTGTAGCACAGCTCATTCCAAACAGCATTTTTTAAGCACTAGAAAAAATGGTCTAGCAGTAGCTGCAAATGTTTTCTTACTAAACTTGATAGAGACTGTGAGAATTAATAGCATAGCATGGTAATTTGTGACCAGGTAATTTATCACTTTTTTTTCTCCATATATATGTTGGACTGCACAGTACAACAGCATCACCTACCAGTACATGACAGCATGACATTTCCCACTGCAAATAAAAAATTCTTGTTCCATTGAACTGTGTGGCAACATTCCCAGCACTTTGAGGAAGAAGGGGTTTGGTTTTCACCCAAATTTTACAAGCCTTGCACCACTGCAAAAATCATTCAGAGAATATCTCCATAAAACCTGCCTTTTAGTTGTATGACTGACTAAATTACTTTCAAAGTCGCCAGATTTGTGCCCAGGCATGTCTAATTAGACAGAAGAATATGGTTTATTTTAACAAAGCATTGTAAATTTAAGCCCAGTATATTTATGTCATGCAACCCATGTAACCAAACTAATTAAGCTAATGTTTGTTGACCATTTTGCTTCTGTTCTCTGATCTTGGATCATAATAAATTTATCTTTGTGTAACTGAGTTTCCTGTGTTTGTTGAAAGGAACTTGTTTACAGATATGACTTTTGGCTTTTACATGACAGTTATTCTCTTTACAGACCAATAGAAAATGTGGATTTCATGGCATAATGTAACATCCTGATCATCAAGTACCCCAGCTAGTCACAAACAGCAAACTGGATGATTGCTATGTGATATGCAAAAGGAGAGCTGGCATGCTCATCTTGCATTGCAGAGAGCTACAAGGAAACAAGCCTTTGTTTCTCTTTTTTCTTCCCAATATACAAACAATTCTGCTTAGGCAAAGAACTAAATAAGTACAGTCATTGGTACTTAAATGGGTCTCACTTGCCAACTGAAGGGAATATCAAAATTAAGACAATTCTTCAGAAAACTGAAATTTGGCTAATTTGTAGCTATACAACCTGTGCTACTAGAAAAAGGATCATGTTAACCTTTTTCCTGTTGAAGGGTTTTTAACTGTTGACATATCTGTCTCCTAGGAACAGGCAGCAATCTCTCTAGTACAGAATAACTTAAGGTACGCTTAAGGTGGCTGAGGTGGCTGTTGGTTTCCATGCAAATTACTTAAAAACAAACCTTCTACATTTGTCTGAGTGGATACATGGATGATTGTATGATCATGACAACTTGCCATTTGTCTCCCCACCACTATGTAGAGGTACAGCTTTGGGCAATAGATATCTTATTTATTTTTGATTAATTGGAAGGCTGTCTCAAGTTCTGCCCATCTGAATTTAGCTGGATGTGTGTGTGGAAGTTCATAGCCTCAGATACTGTGTCTGTGGAGGGTGGTGGTGGTTTTCATTGACAGCCACATCTGATATCCGCTTATAGATCAAATTTACATGGAATATTTCCATTCAAACCTTTGAAGAAATGCATCTCCTTTTATTTAAAGGACAATGGAAGTGCATACTAACTGTCTGTAATGTTGACAATTAAGAAGGCCTTGAGGAGGAAATAGACTGCTGACAAATGGAGAAGTATTTACAACTGGAGACATTCCAAAGGAGTGTGGAGGGGAAGCAACAAAAAAAAGTCACAGAGTCTTGCCTGTGATTTCCTTTTATTCAGAGGACAAAGCATTCACTTCATTGAATCAAACACATTAAAACTGACAGAAGAGTGCTGAACACAATTGAAGTGGAAGGTGTAGACCTTGCAAGAGGGAAGCCTTCATGTTGTCAATGGAACATCTATGCTTGTAACAAAGTGCTGATACACTGAGGGAAAGAAAAATGAAGATGTAAAAATTGTTCCTTCAAGGGTGCTTTTAGGAGAGAAAAATGGTATGTGTGTGTATTTATTTAAAAAGCTACTTTTTGACCATATTTATATACATAACAATCAGCCCCTATATTTCCTTCACACTCTAGGGTGATTAAATGTCCTGGTCCAACAGGGATTGACTTCCTAAGAGGTGGAGTCCTGCACTTACATGTTACAAAGCCTTCATGTTTGTTGGGGAGCAGGACAGGGATTTTGCATCACACACAAAATGGGAGTTTTGTGCCTCACAGATGCACTCTGGCTCTTTTCTATTTCTGATTACAGAAAGCGGGGAGAAATGGCTTTAGTTTCTCCCTCATGCTGTTTTAAAGTCCTCAGTCAGTGCCATGGAGCTGCTAGACAGTCCATTACAAAACTTACATGTAATCATGTAAGTAACTTGATTTTTACCATGAAGCCAATTATGCTCCAAGGGTAAGTTTGAGGATGCAGAAACGGTGCTGGGTGGGGGGTGTATGTGTTTGCCAAAGCTGCTTCTCCCTGTGCACTGGGGTAGCAAACAGAAAAAAATCAGTGTGTGTCTGAGAGGCACAAAACTCCTATCATACACATGATGCAAAGTGTGTGTGATGTTCCCCAACAAAAACAAGGACTTTGTAATGTATAGATGAGCCCTTATGAGGAGTCAAAGGTCCCTTTGAAAGATACAGGAGTAAGTGCTGCAGATAGGGAACAAGTTTTCTTAGCAGTAACTGAGGTTCAGAAGTCTCAGATGTAGTACGTAGTACAAGACAGGAAGGATGTCAAGTTACAGAAACACTGGATGAAAAACCAAAGGACAAAGATGGAACAGAGTAATCCAGGTCAGGTTCCTCTCATTGGTGCTTTATGCCGAGAAACATGGTCATGAAGGTAAAACAATATATAAATAGCCTGGATTCTCATTGTTTGGCATCACCAAGTGCAGGAAACGTGTATAGGCTACTGCCCCAATCCACACTACTTTACTTACTCCTTGAGTGGTCAATATCTATTCCAACAGAGCAAAGTAGTCTTTAAAAAAGGTAGTCCCCTGTGCAAGCACTAGTCATGTATGACTGAGGTTACATTGAATCACAACGTTTTCACGGCAGACTTTTTATGGGGTAGTTTGCCATTGCCTTCCCCAGTCATCTCCACTTTACCCCCAGCAAGCTGGGTACTCATTTTACCGACCTCAGAAGGATAGAAGGCTGAGTAAACCTTGAGCCAGCTACCTGAACCCAGCTTCTGCCAGGATCAATCACAGGTCGTGAGCAGAGCTTGGACTACAATACTGCAGCCTACCAATCTGTGCCACAGGCCTCTTTGCATCATTGCAAAATCACTGCCCTCCACTGCAGGGTGGCTTGGCTCTCACTGAAAAGGATTTATCAATTTGCCTTTCACAAAGAAATGTGCTGCAACACAGAAGTCCTTGTAATATCCAAAGCCATCATTTCCAATGTATGGTATTTGCAAGTAAAATATAAAGGCTGCATTTTTAGCACAACAGGACTGTGATGAGAACTTTAAACCTGGGTGTACAAACTGGGTAGGGGGGGGGAATCAACATGTGCCATCGAGCTGCAACCAACTCATGAGACCACATCCACAGGATATGAAATATATTGAGGTGATTTGCCATTGCCTTCTTCCAAGTAGCAACCTCAGGGTTTGTCAGTTGTCTTCCATCCAAGTGTTGACTGCTGCTGAGCCCACTTAGCACCCAAGCCCTGATCATCTCAGTCCAAACTGAACAACAGTCTCTCTCTGTGTACCTACAAGAGTTCTTTTAACATGCAGTGTTTTTTTTTAAAACCATTCAACCTTGAACGTACCCATGAACACATTCTTTACGCATTGGTGAGGATCATACATCCGCTGTGCCAAAGCTGCACAGATATCTTACTTAAATTGTGGTTAAGTACAAAACTGCACATACCCAGTTTGTTGCCAGGGTAACATGCATACCTTGTTATTCCTTTTTTACATGGAGTATTGTAGTGGAAAACTAGTTCTGTTGCCCATGATAAATTAATACAGGTGCATATATGAACCCCTTTTAAGCTTATGCAGGTTTATAACCCCAGTTAGCAGGGTAAGGAAACTAACTGTATTTATTTTTTGCTGTGTCTGTTGCAGACAACCAGACTTGTAGTGCAATTCTATACCCTTCTAAGTCCAAAGAAGACAATGAGCCTAAAGGGGTGCAACCCTGCTTTGGATGGCATTGTAAATTTTAACTGCAATGACCCATGCAAGAATGGAAGGGGGAGAAGTCAGCAGCATGCTCAAACCTGATGGCCATTGCAGATGTGCCATTAATCATAATTATGTAAAATTCCAAACACAGCTTAAAATGGTACCTCACTGCAACTAGGAGGATTTTATCACAATATCTTTGACATAGTACCTGCTGCCTGTTGTCATCTTTTGCTGAGGGTTCATGCATGGAATAGGTTTACTGTTTGTCATCACACAGTTATTAAATAGAAATATCCAGGCACTGCAAGTCACAGTCATGTCTGTATTTTGTTTGGTCTTGAATTCTTGTTCAGTACAATTAGATTTATTTTCCTGGTTCTTATGCATGTGTAAAGTGCTGCAAAGTCATAGCTGATGCATGGAGACCCCATCAAGGAGCTTTCAAAGACAAGTGAGAAGCAGAGGTGGTTTGCCACTGCCTTCCTCTGAAGAGCCCTCCTTGATGGTCTCCTTTCCAAAATGCCAACCCTGCTTCACTTATGAGATCTGATGAGATAGAACTATAACATGCACTTTCCTCCCCCTGCCTCTTGTATCCCACCTGTATCAGATGTACATCTCATATTTGCAAATTCTTAGTTAATCAAGGCCAACAGGAATGTCTCAAGGTATTAATAGTTAATTGTTTCTTTTCTAGGACGTTATGGGGATGTGGATAGATTCTTCTGACTATGGCATCCTACAAATATTTTGGTCCAGAGATTCTGCATAAACCAGGACACAGGTGAATTTGTGGCATTTAATAATAAGGGTATATAAGTGCCTGGCAAAAGCCCCGAGTTATCTAGCTTTTGCTGGCTTACTGAGCATAAAAGTGGATTTTAGCTTCAGCCAGTCAAGTCCTTTTTCAGCAATTGATGGTCCATAGGATCAGGCAGTTAGAAATGCTCTGAAGCCCTTGGGTTAGAAAATAGCATGTGTGCCTTTTTCATGGCTGAGTTAGTTACCTTTCTCTTCAAACTGAAATAGATCATTGTGTATAAATGGCCTAGATAAACTTGGGGAATCAGGCTCTTGATTGCATAAATGA
Source organism: Heteronotia binoei (assembly GCF_032191835.1). Lineage (NCBI taxonomy): Eukaryota > Metazoa > Chordata > Lepidosauria > Squamata > Gekkonidae > Heteronotia > Heteronotia binoei. The sequence goes on from NC_083225.1 coordinate 63,515,253, forward strand.
CTTGTTTGTGTTTGTTTGATAATCTGAATTGTCTCTGCCTGCAGAAGATTGTTTTCAGCTAATTCTATGCAGCTGTTAGGAAATTACAGGCTTTGCTATCCAAGGCCACTCTGGGAGAGGAAAACTAGCTCTCTTTAATCACTAATCTTACTATGTAATGATCTGAATGAAAAGAGGAAACCACGTTTGGCACTTCATAGCTGTGCTACATGAAGGGGTTTGCCAGCCAATCCAATTGCTGGACAATAATCAACAATGAAGTGTCATCTATTATGATTCAACTTTCGCATACAAGAATGCCTCTGAGAGCTTTGGGTATCCTTTAGATAAATCACTGGACAGTTTTTCAATTGATCTATCTCTCTATCTCTCTATCTCTCTATCTCTCTATCTCTCTATCTCTCTATCTATCTATCTATCTATCTATCTATCTGTCTGTCTGTCTGTCTGTCTGTCTGTCTGTCTAGATATTTTTTTAAAAAAACTCTTATGAATATAGGGAGCAATGACAGAAAATATAAAACTTTGATTCAGTGACAGAATATATTGGATCATATAGCAACTAAATTTCCATAGAAAGGAAAAAGCAGAAATATATTAGGTTGGATTAAACAATTTGCATTGAGAGATTACTTCAGATGGAATCAGCCTTGCTCTATTAGAAGAAAGTCTGTACAGTAATCTTGCTCTGGTGGAAAACTTGGATCCAACCCATAATGGTTGGATTTCTTCAAGACAGTAACTGTAAAAACCTAATTGAGAGATAGGCTCCTATTAACTGCATCACATTCATTATATTTGTACCTCACCCCCATTGGAATAGTAGCTAAATCCTGGGTCCTGGGGACCCAGCAATTAAAAATCAAGTGGTCTCCTGTTTCCATCACTAGAATCATAGCCAAAGCAATATTCAGGATTCTATTTCTTGGTCAAACTTGAGTGTGAAAGAGTCTTCAGAGTAGAGCAGGGTTACCCAACCTATTTGAGCTTTCGGGCACCATTGGAATTTTGTCACAATAGGGAGTGGCCACAAAATGGCTAATGCAGAAGGCAAAACTAGCCATAAAATATTTGCCACAGCATACCTTCACTCACACACTGAACATCCTTGTGTTGTAGTCACAACTGCTGCCAAAGTAATGTTTTTCAAACTCTGCACAGTCAATCAAATCTCCAGTGGCCAATCATAAGTCTTTATTGGCAAAACTCCACCTGGCCCTACCCATTTTCTAAATGTACCTGATGGGCACCAGGAAAGATGTCAGTGGGCATCAAGGCACCCACAGGCACCATATTGGGCACCCCTGGTGTAGAGAGATATTAATTATCAAAGGAACAGACTTGAAAAAAAAACCCTTTTAGTTTGTCACTATGATGTTTCCCCGGCTTCCTTTTCCACATTACAAGCAGCTCCCTCTTTGTTTCTCTGTCTGTGCCCCCTGTCATTAAAACGTATATGGCCATATTCTGACCCAGCCTAGGAACCTGAGGAAATGAAAAACACTCTCTTAGTAAATATTTGAATATGGCCCACAAGAGGCTGATAAGAATTCACAACACATAGGTTGTTTTTGCACTCACCTCCAGCCGGCGGGACCCCCCTCTTCACAGCGCAGGATCTGCGCGGATTTCGCACTAAATGCCGCGGAGCAGCCGGAAGAGCCGGAAACTCCCTTCGCAAAAGCCGCTCAAACGGGAACTACTTTTTGGCGGTTTACGTTTGAGCGGCTTTTGCGATGGGAGTTTCCGGCGCAAAAGGCTGCTCCGCGGCATTTAGTGCGAAATCCACGCAGATCCTGCACGGTGAAGAGGGGGGTCGCGCCGGCTGGAGGTGAGTGCGAAAACGACCATAGACTAGCCCTTCCCCTTGTTCCCCTGGTATTCCAAAAACAAGCTGAGTGATTTCACTTGCCCGACACTAGGCAATTATGAAAAAAGATGCCACACAGTGGTTCAGCTCAAGGTCCATTCCAGACGAAGACCCCAGGATTTATTATCTCCGTTTCAATTTTATAACATCTTCAACAGTGGAATGAGCTACAATGTATAACAAAGATATATTTATTAACAATTTTTTTTTAAAAAATGAAAGCCTTTAATTTTATTATATTAAATTAATTCAACAGGCTGACCTTAAATGAATTGTTCTGGACCTCGATGTTCATGGAAATTACTCCTGAATATTTTTACTGTAATTAAGTAAAATATTAAATTAATATATGCATCATATTCTATACAGATAATTAATACAATTATTTATATCTATTTTTGATACCTTAGTATTTGTGAACTTCCAGTATTAATTTTATGGTGCTTTCTGCCCAATTTCAATCATTTCCTTGAAAATAAAAATAAATTCTCTTTATAATAATAATTATAAATCTCTTGGCTCTTATTATTTATATAATATAATATAATATATAACTCTATAATATAACTTACCATTTTAAGTTAAATTTATTTCACAGGAATCAATCCTTCATTCTATGTAACACACACCCAGTTTACACTTATTTTATGCTATTAAAGCAATAAAGTAAGTATTGCATATAACTATTTTCCCAAAATGGTGCATTTATAGAAAGAAGAACTTTTATGCTATTAAAGCAATAAAGCAAGTATTGCATATAACTATTTTCCCAAAATGGTGCATTTAGAAAGAAGTACTTTTTTCCCTTTCTCACAGTACAAGAACTTGTGGGCATTCGATGAAATTGCTGAGCACACAGGTTAAAACGGATAAAAGGTCACCCAAAGGGTGATTAACATGCGGAATTCACTGCCACAGGAGGTGGTGGCGGCCACAAGCATAGCCACCTTCAAGAGGGGTTTAGATAAAAATATGGAGCAGAGGTCCATCAGTGGCTATTAGCCACAGTGTGTGTGTGTGTGTGTATATATATATAAAATTTTTGCCACTGTGTGACACAGAGTGTTGGACTGGATGGGCCATTGGCCTGATCTAACATGGCTTCTCTTATGTTCTTATATTTTATAGAATACATGCATATCCACATAATGCACAGTAACTGTTGTTGCTCATATGGGCACTGATTTGAGGGAGATAGATAAATATGTCTTGATTTTAGGAGCAGCATAGCACTGAGCTCTTTTCTCCAACATTTGGTGCTGCATTAACTATATTTGTTTGACTGTATTTTGAGGAAAGTCAGAGCCGATCCACACAATCAAAAATTGCCCTGAGTGCATAATAATTTTGAATGTACTGCAATTGCATATGCAGTGAATTAGATGCAGATGAATAAGAAGTTTTCATCCTATACTGAAAACTTATCTAACTATATTAGGAGCATGTTGTCATGTAGTCAGCAGTAACTTGAACTGAGTTCCTTAAGGGTGAATTTGGGGTTGCAACTAGTAGAATGAATGGTAGTGTGGGATACTCCAGGGAAGAGACATGTTGTATTGCCTCTTCACACCAAACACAGACACCATTTGCTGTCACTCATGCACTATCTTTTATTGGGGGCATACTTTATGTGGTGTATCCTTTATATAGAATTTCCTTGTGGTGGTGGCAAAATAGTTTATGTTGTGTATCCATAGTTTATGTGCTGTATCCTTTATATATAATTCCCTTGTGACATCCTCATTGGTTAGAACTTTTTTGCATGAACTACAAGGTGGGTGGGAAGACAACAAGGGTGGGGGTGAGTGAATACCAAGGGTTGGCGGGGGGGGGGAGACAGCAAGGGTGTGGGTGACAGAATGTCATAGCTGGAGGGCAGTTATGTGCCAAGGGTGTGGGGGTAGTTGAGACAAAGCGGTGGTTGGGGGTTGATGGTATTAGGATGAGGGGTGGGGTGGGAAGTTGGGGAGGGGGAAGAAATGAAGGGTGGGTAGACTGAATGCTTTGAATTGGGTGGGTAGATGGGAAGACAGCAAGGGTGGGGGGCACTCACCCAAAGTCTCTTTCTAGAACCCATTGTATTTTTTCTCCACAATGGACCTTATCTTAGTTGACTGTATATGCTACTTGGAAAAATCTGTTCACTGCTCAGTCATGTGTATGGGGTGGTTTAGCCTCATGGGGTGGAGTCCCTATGAGTTCCGTTTGTTAGTTTGAACTGTAGATTGAATGAGTCCCCTTGTCATGAAAACAGTTGCTCCTGTGCCTACATCTTCTTGCTAATAAATGGATATTGTTTCAAGCATACCCATCCCTGCTGTTATGAACCTATGAGCAGGAACCTGAGTGAGTATAGTATTCCTGATCTGCAAGCAAAAGGGAACTTCACAGTTACCAGCTGTCATTCTGAATTTAACACCACCAGACCCACCTTGGCACTACTATCCACTTCTTTGGGTCTGCTGCCCAGCTCTTTCTCCTTTTCCATGTGGGAGCTTTCCTGTTCTTTCAGCTTTTCCCTCCAGAAGGGATAGAAGGTTCTTCCTCAGGGCTCAATCCACTCTTGAATGGTTCTACCTCTCTCTTTTCCTGACAGGCCTCCCCTAATTCTAAACTACTTTTATAGCTAGATTTACTTCCTCTCTGCCCTCTAGCTTTTTACACACCCTCTTTTCGCATCTTCTCCCTAATGGTCATTGACGCCACATCCCTCACCACAGTTCCATTGGACTAATTGCAGTCCATTTACCTGGTATGGGCAAGAAATCTCCTGTCTCCAACTCTCATCTCCCTTTTAATTGCAAGGCAGCAGCACATGATATCTTTGTCACCTGAGAAGGAAAACACGCCCTTGGCTTTTTATGTGAAGAAAGAAAATTTCTTGGACTGCACAGCTTCTTATTCTTGAGTTTTTAGAGCATTAAAAATACTCATCATAGCCTTAGCGATTAACTCATTTGAGCAATCTGGCTTAGCTGTTTCCGAGAGATACTTTTATAGGTATTGAGCTTGAAGGTGAACTCAGCTCCTTTCCTTTGGTTGCTCCTTTCAGCTGGCAATAGAAAATTGCTTCACTGGCTACTGTGGCATAGCCACTCTCTGCAGAATACCTCATATTTCCAACTGGAAATATCATTCAAAGGAAAAGAATAGATTGTGAGCTCTCAAACACCCTTCCCCTCCTAGTCAGCAGTGGGTCATCCCAGGGCCCTTCCAATAGCTTCTTGGGTGTGCCAATCCTGAAAAAGATCAATAATCTTTAAAAGTTTCAGTAAGTATTCAGCCAATATTTATTGTTTTCCTTCATTTGTCAGGCAGCACATTTCCTTGCCTTTAGTTATGATTCATCTTTGTTGAAACAGTTGTAAAATATAATGAATTATTATGCTAAAAAGTAAGTTACTGGTTAGGAAGTCTTTTGTTATTGTTGATGTTGAGAAAGGTGAAATATAAATGCTATAAATAAATAATTAAACTTTTTTTTTGCAAACCAAGTCAACAAGACCTAAAGTATAAAACATATAAATTTCACCCCCCCCCCGCCCGCCCCCAGAAGTCTGTTAATATTAAAAAATGCCATTCTGGTAAGTTTTATACTACTTAACCTTGAAAACATTTTGCACAGTTGAGAAATTTTAATTTCAGCAACATTTATGGGTAGCATTCTACCCATATCTAATTATATAATTAAAATCCATCTCACATACAGCTTATTTCAGGAGTAGGATCTGCTTTTTTGTTACAACCAGGAAAATACACAAACTAGTGATTTCCTAAGCTGAGTTGTTGTTGTTCAGCCGCATAGTCGAGTCCGACTCTTTGCGACCCCATGGACAAAATAATGCCAGGCCCTCCTGTCTTCCACCATCCTCCAAAGTCTGCTCAAATTTATGTTTGTTACATCAGTAACGCTTTCCAGCCATCTCATCTTTTGCCATCCCCTTCTTCTTTTGCCTTCTGTCTTTCCCAGCATCAGAATCTTCTCCAGTGAGTGCTCCCTTCTCATTTGGTGGCCAAAGTATTTGAGCTTCAGCTTCAGCATCTGACCTTCCAAGGAACAGTCTGGGTTGATTTCCCTTAGGACTGACTGATTTGATCTTCTTGCAGTCCAAGGGACTCTCAAGAGTCTTCTCCAGCACCACATCTTAAAAAATCTTAAAAGCATCTATTCTTCTGCGCTCAGCCTTCCTTATGGTCCAGCTCTCACAGCCATATATTACTACTGGGAATACCATTGCTTTGACTACATGGACTTTTGTTGGCAGGCTAATGTCTCTACCTTTGATTATACTGCCCAGGTTCGCCTTAGCTGTCCTCCCAAGGAGCAAAAGTCTTTTAATTTCATGGCTACAGTCACCATCTGCAGTGATCTTGGATCCTAGAAATGTGAAGTCTGTCACTACTTCCATGTCTTCCCCTTGTATTTGCCAAGGTGTGATGGGGCCAGATGCCATGATCTTAGTTTTTTTGATGTTGAGTTTCAAGTCTGCTTTTGTGCTCTCCTCTTTTACCTTCAACAAGAGGTTCTTTAGGTCCTCCTCACTTTCTGCCATTAGAGTGGTGTCATCTGCATATCTGAGGTTGTTGATGTTTTTCCCAGCAATCTTAATTCCGGCTTCTGCTTCATCCAGAACAGCATTCTGCATGATGTACTCTGCATATAAATTAAATAAGCAGGGTGACAATATACATCCTTGTCGAACACCTTTTCCTAATCTAAACCAATCAGTTGTTCCATATCCCGTTCTGACAGTTGCTTCTTGGCCCTTATACAGGTTTCTCAGGAGACATGTGAGGTGGTCTGGCACTCCCATCTCTTTAAGGACTTGCCATAGTTTGTTGTGATCCACACAATCAAAGGCTTTAGCTTAGTCAATGAAATAGAAATAGATGTTTTTCTGATACTCCCATGCTTTCTCCATAATCCAGCGAATGTTGGCAATTTGATCTTTAGTTTCTCTACCTCTCCAAAACCCAGCTTGAACTTCTGGTAGTTCCCGATCAACATACTGCTGAAGCCTAGCTTGTAGGATCTTTAACATGACCTTGCTGGCATGTGAAATGAGTGCAATGGAGTAATAGTTTGAACATTCCTTGGCATTACCCTTCTTTGAGATTGGAATATAAACTGATCTTTTCCAATCCCATGGCCACTGTTGCATTTCCCAGATTTGTTGACATAATGCATGCATAACTTTAACATCATCATCTTTTAGGACTTTGAAAAGCTCAATTAAGATATCGTCATCTCCACTCGCTTTGTTGTTAGCAATGCTTTTTAAGGCCCATTTGACTTCACACTCCAGAATGTCTGGCTCAAGGTCAGCTATTTCCCTGTCATGGTTGCCAAGTACATTGAGATCCTTCTTGTATAATTTTTCTGTGTATTCTTGCCACCTCTTCCTGATCTATTCTGCTTCTGTTAGTTCCCTACCGTTTTTGTCCTTTATCATGGCCATCTTTGCACAAAACGTTCCCTTGATTTCTCCAATTTTCTTGAAGAGATCTCTTTTTTCCTTCCCATTCTATTGTTTTTCTCTATTGCTTTGCATTGTTCCTTCAGGAAGGCCTCCTTATCTCTCCTTGCTGTTCTCTGGAAATCTGCATTCAGTTGGGTGAATCTTTCCTTTTCACCTTTGCCTTTCACTTTCCTTTGTTGCTGCCTTCTATACAATGTCATGAACATCCATAGTTCATAGTTCTTCAGGCACTCTGTCTATCAACCCTAGTTCCTTAAACCTATTCTTCACCTCCACTGTATATTCATAAGGGATGTGATCAAGGTCAAACCTGGATGGCCTAATGGCTTCCCCCGCTTTCTTCAGCCTAAGCCTGAATTTTGCGATGAGTAGCTCATGATCTGAACCTCAGTCAGCTCCAGGTCTTGTTTTTGCTGACTGTAAGGAGCTTCTCCATCTTTGACTGCAGAGTATATAATCAATCTGATTTCTGTGTTGCCCTCCAGGTGATGTCCATGTGTAGAGTCGCCTTTTAGGTTGTTGGAAGAGGGTGTTCGCTATGACCAGTTTGTTCTCTTGACAAAACTCTATTAGCCTTTGCCTGGCTTCATTTTGTTCTCCAAGGCCAAACTTGTCAGTTGTTCCGGTTACCTTTTGACTTTCCACTTTGGCATTCCAGTCCCCTATGATGAGGACATCTTTTTTTGGTGTTAATTCTAGAAGGTGTTGCAGATCTTCATAGAACTGGTCCACTTCAGCCTCTTCTGCGACAGTGGTTGAGGCATAGACTTGGATTACTGTGATATTGAATGGTTTGCCTTGGATACGGACTGAGATCATTCTGTCATTTTTGAGATTGTATCCCATTACTGCCTTCTTCACTCTCTTGTTAAGTATAAAAGCCACAACATTTCTTCTACAAGACTCTTGCCCACAATAATAGATGTAGTGATCCTCTGAGTTAAATTCACCCATTCCCATCCATTTTAGTTCACTGATTCCCAATATGTTGATATTCAGTCTTGCCATCTCTTGTTTGACTACATTCAGCTTACCTTGATTCATAGATCTTACGTTCCACGTTCCAATGCAGTATTGTTCTTTGCAGCATTGGACTGTTCTTTCACCATCAGACACATCCATAGCTGAGCATCCTTTTGGCTTTGGCCCAGCCGCTTCACTCTTTCTGGGGTTACTTGGACTTGCCCTCCGCTCTTCTCCAGTAGCATATTGAGCACCTTCTAACCTGAGGGGCTCATCTTCCAGCACCATATCTTTTAGCCTTTTGTTACTGTCCATGAGGTTTTCTTGGCAAGGATACTGGAGTGGGTTGCCATTTCCTTCTCCAATGGATTGCATTTTGTCTGAGTTCTCAGCTGTGGCCTGTCCATCCTGGGTGGCCCTGCATGACATAGCCCACAGCCTCACTGAACCGTGCAAGCCACGTCAAAGCAGCAATCCATGAGAGGGAAGCACAGTTAGACCCTTTCAAATCCATTGAAGTGAATGGGATGAGAAGACTGTATCTCTGTTTTGCATGGCATTGTCAATTTGGTGTTTCCTAAAGAAAATGCCTCCCAGATATAAATTTAAATTGATTAAGTACATCATCATAATTCTAACAGTTTCCCTGAAGAATGCAGCTTTAGGTGAATGATCTATACTGGATAGTGTATTGTGTGTGCAAAAATAAGATATAAAAATGTATCCTAGCATGTATAGGCTCCGTTTATGAGACATACACCTACACATTAGCCATTTTTGTTATAGAGCCTGGTCACTGCAGTTAATGGCTGCTTTGCCCAGTCAGAGACATAAATTATCTCAATTATAGAAAAGAGAGATACATCTTTCCATGACTATGGTCAGATCAAAGTGACCTACTTGTCACTTTAAAGCATGGGAATCTTTGCAACATATCCCCTCCTTATTCTTTCATAGTAAGATGTAACTTTCACATTCCTCATTTAAAACCACCATTTGATAGATGCCGTTGTCCCAGCACCCAGGGTCTGTTACAAGTTTTTGTAGGCCTTGGGTAAGAAAGTTTTATGTATATGGTTTTAGTATGTGATTCCTGCCTGGCTCATTGGAGCCCTGAGAGCAGAGCTTGGGGACTTGGGAACAATGGGCAGTAGGATCCAAATACCTGCTGCCCTACACCAATCACAGGCCCCCTGCCTGTGATTGCATGGGAACCAGTAGTTGTATATAGGTTTGGCCCATGGGCTCATTCTCCAGTCTTGTTCGGGCAGCCCTATACCATGCTACCCTTAAAAAGGAGCTGTTATCACTGTTGCCTTGTCTTCTCGATGCTTTGAACCCACTATATTATAGAAAGTATAACCACACACCCTTTTCCCACTTTGAATCCATGTTGGGAAGTAAATAAATATCTCAACAGAAACCTGAGAGGTAGGTTCGAAAAAGATATAGTGACTTGGCAAGATTACACCATGAGACTAGATTAAGGCTGAATGATAAATTCTTGTAAAAACTAGTCTTAAAAGATCCATGTCTAACACAATCATCAGGTGGTTCTCACTAATCATATTTCAGTTCCAATATACTAAATGTAAGGAAACCAATGCAAAGGTTGGTAATTATTGGACAATTTTGTTTTGACATGAAAAACAAGTACAATATTGTCAGAAAATGTCAGTCTGTTTTTGTGTACCAATCTTGGAGCTTCACTAAGTACCACCAAACCATCTATTTGTCAGTTTTTCACTATCAAAGGTATAGGAAGGTATATACTGAATTCTAGTATTCCACTCTGGGAGCTGTCATTCCAGGCCCAGCACGTATCTGCTATTCCTGAGGGTTGCTCTTCCACTCTGGTAATGGTCATTCAATTTCCAGAGGCTTTCTGCTACTCCCACCCTGTGGGCTGTCATTTCCACCAGGTTTTTAGTTCAGGTGATGGACGTTGAATTTTTCTGGCCTCTCCTGTTTAATGCCCCTTCCCAGTGTTCTGCTAGATATGAATTAGACACTGGAGTTTTGCGGGGTACCCATCTTTGTTTGAAATAAGGCATGGGGTTTTGTTACTGTTTTATTGTGCCATCTTTTGTGTTCTTGTTTTTACTGCTTTTTTTTACTGTTTTTATTGCTTTCGTGGATTCTGTTGTAAGCCACCCTGAGCCCACTTGTAGGATAGGGCAGGGTATGAATCAAATAAATCAAATAATTACAGTCCCAGAACATTTCTTCTGCTTGGGTGGGGGGGTATCGTCATTCCACTCTGGGGGCTGTCATTCCAATCCCAGAACACTCTCCTACTCCTGGGGGCCATCATTCCAATCCCAGAATACTTCTGCTACTTTTAGGAGCTGTCATTCCATTTTGAGACCTATTATTCCAGGCCCCAAAACTTTTATCTTACTCCCAGGAGCTGTCATTCTGGTCTCAGAACACTCATACTATTCCCAGAAACCATAATTCTGCTCTGCATGCTGACATTCTTGATCCAGAGCTGTCTATCTGGGTACAGAGATCTTCATCCAAATTCATTCTGCATTTTCATTACAATTATGATAAATATGATTTCTACCATAGAGTTTTTGCCCAAATACCAAAGAATTGCCCAGACATTGCTGGTGTGATGTCACTTCCTGTGATTACTGGAAGTGATATTACCACATTACTGGCTACATTGCCGGGGCCTTTCTCTTTATCCTTGTAAATCTCCCTGCTGGCTAGCTGATTGGTGGTGGGGCCTTGCAGCAGCGGGACCCTGCCTCCACCCGTGGGGACTGGCAACCTTAGCACCAAGTAATACTGGCCCTCTCAACCTACCTCACCATTTTGGAATTGATGCTCCATTTTGCTTTATGGTCTAGGTGCTCACCAATTCCCACTACCTACAATGACCAACCTGCCCTATTCCTACTGAACTAGTTATGACCCAACTAGTTCACAGACCTTCCCTTTACCTGACAATAAGAAGCAGGTTAAAAAAGAATACCCTAGCAAGCTAATCATAGAGAACCCAAAGAATTCCTGCTCAGCTCTGAAGCAACTTGCAACTCCCCGGTAGCCATTAAACATCATATGGGAAATGACTACAAGGTAGGGATAGGAAGCCTCTTGCAAGAAAGTAGTGTAATTGTGACAAAACTGTGTAGTCATAGAAATCAGATGAATTTGAATTCTCCCAGGAGTATCTGAATGGCTTACTGAATTATTGGCTTCCTATTCATGACTAGTGAGTAAAACATATGCCAAACTGACATTTTGTTGAGTATGTCTACCTCTGAAAAGCTTCCTTTACTTTCTTTCATGTATGCTATTTTACATTTTGTCCAAGGCATTTTATAGAACTATAGCAATAAAATAAAATACCAAATTAACCTTACCGTTTTGGGGGGTGAAATAGTTAATATATTAAATAAAAAATAATAATACCCCAAATTGTAAATGAAAAATGAATGGCAGAATGAACATAGCCCTTGCTGAAAGAGTCACAATAAAGCATGATTACACTCATCAACAGATACTGTTGCCTAATGCCAAAGCAGTTAAATCACTGGTAGTTGACTCCTTGCCCTTTTCATAGATGGCAGTCAGGAAAAGCTGTGAAGTTCTGTGGAGGCAGGTGCTAAATTACATTTTGTTTCATCAGGAAAGATGTACAAAAGCACTGTATACTGTGGGTTCTAGGTCATCATCTCTTAGCCTGCCATGATATTAATACAGTTCATGCTAATTGGCATGACATATCCTCATGGATCCATTGTAACATGGTTGTCTTCCTTGCCAGGAGCTGGAGAAAGACACAGTAGATTTCCATTATGTACATGCCAGAATGTCTGTATGAGGGTGTGTTGGTGGTCCAAGGTGGACACTAGCCCACACCTGGAACTTGGAAACCATTCTGAAGAACAGAGAGAGCCTGTAGGCTACTTTATGGCCAATTCAGAATGCAGCCAAAAAAGCTGTGACAAATTTGGCATCAGGAAAATTGTACAGATTGTCAGCCTGCTTGAGAAAATGTTCTTATAGGGAGCTAAAGACAATTTTGTCTACAACAGAAAGTGTAAACCAATAGCCAATGGAACATTATTAAAGTGACAAAAATATTCTCTGTACTTCCTTCTGTTAGATGAACTTGATGACAACATGCAACCATTGCTTGAAGCATGAATCTTCTAGGGAAACTGAAAAACGGTATCAAAATCTTGTGTATTGTTGGTGAGCCTACTATGCATGTGTCAATCACACTGACAGATAAATAATCCATGGAGGCAGAAGAATTTATCCTGAGAGGCTTAGCTTACCCATACATTACACCTCAGTTGGGAGGGAAGAAATATACACGTAGATGAAGTAAAGGTATTTTTAAAACTCTGGCTCTTCACTTCATGAAATTATGGCAAACTGTGCTGATTTTACTGAGGGTTTCAATATTAGTTTATTAACAGTATTTTATGGTTTGCTTTATAATTGTAGATATTGCTTCATTGCAGTTGATAGCTTCTGCCTCACCTGCTGAGCCACAGTAGAACTCAAATATGTCACATCAAATACATGACCAATCCAGGACTATCAGTTTAGAAGTACGATACACTGTAGGTACATAGTAATGGCACCATCTGTCCATTGGTGACATAATTCCAGTGAAAGTGGAGAGAGAGGGAAATCATAAAAGAAGAACTGCAAGATTCTCCAAGTGGCATGAAAACTGGCCCAGTTACTGCAGCGTTTCTTGTTATAGGAGCCCTGGCTGGAGTTGCTGGTGAGTGACCTCAAACAAACCCAAGTAAGATGGATTCTGGTTGGATCTGGTGTTCAGATAGCTTTGGACATCCCCCAGACAATTGAGCCCAAGCCCCAGACACAAATAGCATGGAGAGGCAGCTCAGAGCAGGCACAGGCCAGCCATGGCTGGGGCCAGGCTCACCCTAGGGGAGGTTGGGCTATGCCTTTGTCCTGGCCCATGGTTGATTCAGGTGACCCTTGACTTGGGTGGACTCAGGAAGAACTGAACTATTGTCCTAACTGGTTGATGAGAACCTTGAGACACCCTGAAGAGAAGATGAGAAATCCAGTCAGACTGCCCTGATTTGAATGAGTGCGTTGCCTTGACCATCCCTGGATGGTGGACTTTGAAACCTTGCAGGAAGAGGTGTTTAATAGTAAGCACCCCCAGAAGAAAACAAGGTACTCTTGGGCATTCTCAGCTCTTATTGGTGCTCTCCCCTCCCCCCCTTTTAAGGCAGCTCCAGCAGCTATCGGGACCTAGGGCAGTTCCGCAGGGCCTGCAAGACAGTCCTCTTCCGGCTGGCCTACAACAACTAATTATCACTGAGAATTTTTGGATGGAGCTAAAATGCACTTTGATAGACCGCTGGTTTTTATGTCCTATGTTTTATTAATTTATTGTTTTAACTGTTATTATGTAATTGTTTTTAAGCCAAACCTATGTAAGTTTTATGTGTTGTGAGCCGCCCTGAGCCACCTCGGTGGGAAGGGCGGGATATAAATCGAAATATAAATAAATAAATAAATATAAAATCAGCACACTGAGTGCTTCAACTAAAGAACTGCTGACCCCTGTAGGGATTTTCTGGAAGTGCAGCTGGGGAATACTATCTAACTCTGGTCCTCTGCTACAGACTAGTGGAACTGCTCCTGGTTGTGGATTCACACAACTGTTTTTAAGGTCAACTACTGAGCTGTGTGGGAAAACGAGCAAACTGAGCCAACATTTCTGCCTGTAGTTTAAATTGATTCTATTTGCTTTAGCTTTAGTAGGCATTTATGCAGAGTTCTGGGAATTGTTATTCTCACTCATCATGTATTAATTAGTTCTAGGTTAGGTTTTTCTTTATTACATAAGGGAGTGGGGAGGGAAGTAAGATCGGAGGTTTGGGTGGGAGGGAGTTATTGACTGTTTGGTTTAATTGGTTAATGGATTCTACCTGTTAATTTTATTGTCTAACCAATCAATCAATCAACATTTTATTTATATCCCGCCCTCCCCGCCAAAGCTGGCTCAGGGAGGCTAACAACATCAAATATAGTAAATTATACAATAGCCAGAACGATTGATTGCATTAGGTCTTACGTAACACACGTATTGCTGTATTGCTGTATCAATAGGGTTTGTTTCTCTGTATTGGTGTTCTCTGAGTGGGATAAGATCAGACCTGGGCAGGCTGGAACTAACAGGGAGGCCATAAGAATAGCGGGGATTCTGGTGATTGCGGGACATGGGAGGTATGACAGTGGGAAAAGGAAGAAAAGGTCCCCTGTGCAAGCACCAGTCATTTCCGACTCTGGGGTGACGTTGCTTTCACAACGTTTTCACGGCAGACTTTTTTTTACGGAGTGGTTTGCCATTGCCTTCCCAGTTTTTTACACTTTCCCCCCAGCAAGCTCATTTTACCAACCTCAGAAGCTCATTTTACCAACTCATTTTACCGACCTCGGAAGGATGGAAGGCTGAGTCAACCTTGGGCCAGCTACCTGAATCCAGCTTCTGCTGGAATCAAACTCAGGTCGTGAACAGAGAGTTCAGACCACAGTACTGCAGTACTGCTGCTTTCCCATTCTGTGCCACGGGGCTGCTTTTATGACAGTGGACAAGGTATTATAAAGGAAGGAAAGGGGGATATGCTCAGTCTTCTTCCAGCCTCTGTCATATCCCAAGAGATGCTGGTAGAGAGGCTATGAAGAATTGGAGGAGGAGGAGATATTTATACCCTGCCTGCTACCCAAAGGAGTCTCAGAGTGGTTTACAATCTTCTTTCCCTTCCTCTCACCTCAACAGACACCCTGAGTAGGTGGGTCTGAGAGAGAGCTCCCAGAACTGCTCTTGAGCAGAACAGCTTTGAGAGAACTTATGGCTGACCCAAGGTCACATCAGCAGGTGGATGTGGAGGAGTTGGGAATCAAACCCGGGTCTCCCAGATAAGAGTCTGCACACTTAACTGCTACACCAAACTGGCTCTCTTACCCTGCTACAACACTGATGTTGTGTAATGCCAGGTCTATTAACAATAAGACCTCAGTTCTTCAAGATTATTCTGAAGTTCAAAATGTAGACCTGGCATGCATGACTGAGACCTGGGTGTGGGAGGGCAAGACTGTTGTCCTTAATTAGATCATGTCCCCCCCTCCAGATTACTCAGTCCTTCATCGATCTTGGACATATGGAGGGTTCGTGTGTTGCTTATCCAGGAGTCTTTCACATTCAGAACTCTCCCTACACCAAAAATTATCAGCCTTGAATGTTTAAGCTTAATGTTGAATGATGAGGAGGGTTTGGCTATCTTGCTGGTGCACCAGGTGCCTAATGCAGGAGTGTCAAACATGCAGTTTAGGGGCTGAATCTGGCCCCTGGAGGGCTCCTATCAGGCCCCTGAGCAACTGGCTGTCATCTGCTTCCTTCTCCCTCTCTCTTGCTTCCTTCTGCATAACAGCTTGCTTTGCAAGGCTTGCTGAATTGCTCAGGAGCTACAGAGCAAAACTTCTATTTTCTCCATTGGCTGAGGCTCCTCCCCTCTAGTCCCCTGGGGAAGGAAGGAAAGAGCCAGAGCTTCATTTGCACAGTTTCCTGAATCCCATGGGAGAAATACAAAGAAAGCATCCTTAAGACCAATGAGTGCTAACGTTTTTAAGCATGTTTTAAGTTTTTTAAAAATATATTTGTGTTTGTCTGTGTTCTTTATAAAATTTATATCTTTGCTACCTAATCTTAAATAGGTGCATACATGGTCTGACCCGACATGGCTCAGCCCAACCTGTCATGGCCCGGCCCTCCAAGGCCTCATTTATGTTAGATTTGGCCCTCATAACAAAGGAGTTCGACACCCTGGCCTAATGCATCAGCAGATACCCTGCTGGGTCTGTTGGAGGCTGTATCAGGCTGGGCACTGGAGTACCCCAGGCTACTAATCTCAGGGGATTTCAAGGTCCATGCAGATGATGTCCTCCTTTCTCCATGGTTGTGGTTAGAGGGTAGTGCTTGAGAAGAGGGCTTCACCACATTATCTTATGAGATGTGGCATCCTGCAAGGGGCAATCCTTTCCCAGATGTTATTTAACATCTACATGTCCCCCATCCAGTTAATCTAGGGTTTTGGACTGGGCTTTCATCAGTATGCTGATGACACCCAGCTATATCTGTTAATGGATGGATGGTCAGACTGTGCCCCAGAAAATCTCATCAGGGCTTCAGAGGTTGTGGCTGATTGATTAAAACTGAGCTGACTGAAACTTAATCCATCTAAGAGGGAGGTCCAACTCCTGTGCCCTGGGGGGGGGGGGTCGGACTCCCAGCCTTTGATGGGGAGCCCTGGCACCTGCAGCAATAAGGGATGGTGGGGAGGGATGATGGCTTTTTGGGGAGGAATGGTGGCTCCATGGTGGAGTATCTGCTTGGTAAGCAGAAGGTCCCATGTTCAATCCTTGGCATCTCCAACTAAAAAGAGTCCAGGCAAATAGGTATGAAAAACCTCAGCTTGAGACCCTGGAGAGCTGCTGCCAGTCTGAGTAGACAATACTAACTTTGATGGACCAAGGGTCTGATTTAGGTTTTTTTTTTTTAAGTTAAAGGTAGTCCCCTGTGCAAGCACCAGTTGTTTATGACTCTGGGGTGACATCATATCATATGTTCAATAATATGTTCAATAGTGACAAGTCTGTGGGTGATTCTAGACACTTCCCTCTCTATGGCTCAGGCCACCAACGTTACTAGATCAGCCTTTTATCATTTGAGGTTGGTTAGGAAATTGGTTCCCTACCATTCCTACTATGACTTGGCAATGGTGATCCATACAATGGTCACTTCCAAGATTGATTACTGTAACACACCCTATGCAAGTCTACCCATGACCTTGATCCAGAAACTAAAATGGGGTGGCACACCTGCTCTCTGGGGCATCTGTGTGGGTACACATTCAGCCAGTGCTGTGCCAGCTGCATTAGTTGCCAATTAAATAACAAATCAGGTTCAAGGCCTTATGCTCTGCTGACCAGCACTGGCTGACAGTCCCTGACCCAAGTGATGTCTATCTGACCTCAATCAGGATCTGGCCCCAGCCTGGTGGAACATGCTCCCAACTGAGATCACGGCCCTGCACAATGTGTTCCAATTCCATAGGGCCTGTAATAGGGAGCTGTTTTGCCAGGCCTTTGGATGAGGCAATGGATGTCCAATGACATTGGCCTCCCCTTCATCAGCCACCCATGGCACCTCCATATCAACTGTCGCCTGGAATGACTGACCTGATTTCATCTTGATCGATCACTCATAACAGCATGGGATCAGTGTGCCTATTATGTTGTTAATTGTTGAACTGTTGGTTAAAAAAGTAAAAGGTAGCCCTCTGTGCAAGCACCAAGACATTTTCTTGGCAGACTTTCCAGGGTAGGTTGCCATTGCCTTCCCCAGTCATCTACACTTTACCCCCAACAAGCTGGGTACTCATTTTACTGACCTCGGAAGGATGGAAGGCTGAGTCAACCTTGAGCTGACTACCCGAACCCAGCTTCTGTCGGGATCAAACTCAGGTCATAAGCAGAGCTTGGACTGCAGTACTGCAGTTTACCACTCTGTTCCATGGTGCTCCTGAACTGTTGCTTAGAGAATGCCAATTATTGTGTGATTTTGCTTAATGTTTTTATTTAATATTTTATTCACTATTTTATGTTTTAAAATGCTGCTGTATTGTGACATGTTGTGAGCTGCCTTGAGCCTGTTTGCAGAGTAGGGCAGGTTACAAACTGCAACAAACAAACAAAAATAAATAAATTAGAAAAATGAAAGGGAAGTCAACTGATAGCTGGTGTAGCTGGAAGACTACTACAGGGCTATTGGGAATTTAAGCCCTATCCTATGATATCATTAGAAAAATTGCCTATTATTTCTATCCAGGGCTTTTTTAATAGAAAAAGTCCAGCAGGAACTCATTTGCATATTAAGCCACACTCCTGGTGCCAAGCCAGACTGAACTGCATTCCTGTGCATTCTTGCTCAAAAAAAGAGTCATGTTTCTATCCTTAAAGGATAAATAGGAACTTGTTTCAAGAACATGATAGAACCAGAATGCTCTGTGGCCACCAAATTGTACTTTCCTTCTAGAATTTTCCTTGTTGCTTTGATGCTTCTCTGAAGAGTCAGCCAAAGTTACTTTCCTGACCACTCAAAATGTTTGTTAGGTATGAGGTAGAAAGCTTGCCTCAATGAATGCAAGCAAAGCACTGCTGTGAAGAAAGAAGTAATTCCACTTGGCAACAAGTGCTTGGCAACATGTTTAGGGCATTAATCCCATATCATGTCAAGTAATGAAAGATAATACGTTCACTTCACTTAGCTTAATTACAATTTATACTCAGTTAACAGAAGAACATCTTTTCATACTAAAGATATATTTGATTGTTCTTGATTTCTCATTTCCTGAACAAAAGGAAACAATACTAGCCATTTATCAGGGACAAAAAAGTGGCAGGGGGAAATCAAATAAGAACATCATTGTGGAAAATTCTAGTAAGGGCAATGAATACCTTTTTTGCTTGTTTGTTTTTAAAATCGAGTCACAGCTGATTTATGGCAACCACATATGGTTTTCAAGGCAAGAGGCATTCAAAGCTGGTTTGTCATTGCCTGCCTCTGCATAGTGACCCTAGATTTTCTTGGTGGTCTCACATCCAAATACTGAATAGGACTGACACTGCTTTGCTTCTGAGATCTGATTAGAGCAGCTAGCCTGAGCTATCCAGGTCACGGGGAATTCTATCATAGAAATGGCCTATTGAAACATGTATAAGATTGCTCAATGACTCATTATAACATGTATGCATTCCTAATATACTATGGATGCTTCTTGGGATTAAAAAAATGTATTGGAGCTTTTTGTCTTGGCTGAAAATTTGTCTTTGAATATATGGGAAGCAGGTGCATACTATTTGGTGAAGAAAAGAAAATTTTCATTTTGTTCACAAACAAAATAAGAAGGTTCTTGATCAGGTGTGTCAAACATGCAGTTCGGGGACCAAATCAGGCCCCCTAAAGGCTCCTATCAGGCCCCCAAGCAACTGGCTGTCATCTGCTTCCTTCTCCCTCTCTCTTGCTTTCTTCTCCATCACAGCTTACTTTGCAAGGCTTGCTCAATTGCACAGGAGCTACAGAACAAACCCTCTATCTTCTCCATTGGCTGAGGCTCCTCCTTTGGGGAGGAACGGGGGGAGTAATAGCTTGCTTTGCCAGGCTCTCTCAATGACCAATGAGTGCTAATGTTTTAAGTTTTTAAAAGCTTAAATAAATATTTGTGTTTATCTGTTTCTTTATAAAAAATTGTATCTCTGCTACCCAATATTAAATAGGTGCAGACATGGCCCGGCCTGACATAGCTCATCCCAACCTGACATGGCCTGGCCCAACAAGGTCTCATTTATGTCAGATCCAGCCCTCATAACAATTCTGCTGTTATGAGTTCAATACCTCTGTTCTAGACGTTAGATACACATCATGGTTTATTATGTGGTGGCACCAGACATCCTTTTTAGCAGGAACTCCTTTGCATATTATGCCACACCCCCATGATGTAGCCAATCCTCCCGGAGCTTACAGTAGGCCTTGCACTAAGAGTCCTGTAAGCTCTTAAGGGATTGGCTATATCAGGGGTGTGTAACCTAATATGCAAAGGAGTTCCTGCTACAAAAAAGCCCTGCTTTTTAGGAATATCCTATGGAGTATTTGATTGGTTTATCCCCTTGGAATTATTGGTTGTTGGGGTTTTTTTGATAGATCCAAGTTTGGAAGTTGGGCTACAGAAGTCATCATTCACCTGCTGAATCTTCTTGCCCAACATAGGAAAATCTAGCAAGTAAATTGTTATAACAACACCATATCATGTGTGGGCCTAACATAAGGAACTGTTTTTGAATATGAAGGAAGGTTGTTTTTATAACAGGGCAGAGCTTTCTGTAGCCAATTTGTAAGCTAAAGATATTCAGTTTCTTTCATAAATATGTTCACAAATTTTTGTCAGTTCCCAGGCTGATGTGAAGATCGTTATGTAGAAAATTTTAGATTTACAAAGTAATGAGGTTTATTAAACCTTTGACTGAAGTCCTCATAATTTTGTCTTCATAATTATTCTAGCCACTTGACAGTATTTTTTGAAGTCTGAGAGCTTATTTATATACTTGTGATTCACCTCTTGAGATGTCACACAGTGACATTGATCAATGGATGATGGTGTTTGAAGCAATGTAATATATCTGAAAGTTCTGTCTGTCATGACTGATGTTTTATGGCTTTCGGCGGAATGTCTGGGAACTTTTTTATTGGCCAAGTCCAATAGATAAGCATATGAAAACACCAAATAAGTGGTCAGATCCCAACAAAATTTCCCATGATAGAACTGAATTTCCTTGGCTCCCTGATTCTGGTGCAGCCACCCATATCCAAGAAATCTGCTTCTGGGAGAATGGGGATCTTGAGGAGCAACATGAAATGGAAACAGGTGTCCACAGCAGAAAGAAGAAATTGGGAGAAATTGTCAATTTGGTCAGGATCCAGTTTAATGTTCATTATGCATCTCCTGTTAATTTCAGTTATGTTTTGCACTGGGAACACTCCAGAATGACTTAATGTGTACTTTTGCAATCACTGAGCCTCCTCATCTATTACATAAAACGGTTTCACATAAAATGGCTTTCCTGTTTCACATGTGTAACAAAACTCTTATGAGCATATTAACATTCAAAATTCCCAAACAAACAAACAAACAAACTCTAGATGACTACTACTTTATGGCTAAGGAATATTTGGGTCAGCAGCCCCAAGTAAAGACACAAAACAACCAAACTTGTCTTCAGCTTTCTTATTTAAATGGCTGAACTGCATCATCACAATCTAACTTTTTAGGGCAGGATGCAACTAAAGAAGTTCAGTGGTTAAGAGGCTTTCAGTTAAATACATATTGCTTCTAAACTTGTCCAGCTATCTTTACCAGCCTTGTCAATCCTTGCTTGCATGGTGCTAAGAAGTACCTAGTCTCATCACCCTCCCCCAGTGTGTCACAAGAAAAACTAAGGATGTGGATGATACTGATCATTTCAAAGAGTATTCCCTCCCATACAATGAATGATCAACTCTTATAGGAATTAATCTGTATCCCTCAGAGCTTCAGTGTGCTAACCATTTAACCTTCCTATACTGAGTAACCTTCTGTATTTCTTCCATCTCTAGGAAGAACCTGACCAGTCCAAAGTCCAGGTCTATTTATACAGTCTCTAAAGGACAATGCAAAGAAAGTGTGTGTGGGGGGAGGTCCCTGATCTGAGCCAACCATAGGCCAAAAGCCCTTGCTTGGCACTGAAGGCAACAAGCAAATCCAAACAATAACTTTTGGGCAAAGCTATTGAGAGGGCTGTGGCGTTGCAGTTGCAGAGGTTTCTGGATGACGCTTCCACCTTAGATCCTTTTCAGTCTGGCTTCCGCCCAGGCCACGGGACAGAGACAGTGTCGCCCTCATGGATGATCTCCGGCAACATCTGGATCGAGGCGGTGTGGTGGTATTGCTGCTGTTAGATCTATCGGCAGCGTTTGATATGGTCGATCACCGGCTGCTGACACACCGCCTCGCCGACGCAGGGATTCAGGGGTTAGCCTTACAGTGGCTTTCCTCTTTCCTTGAAGGTCGGGGACAAAGGGTGACAATTGGGGGTGAGCTGTCCCAGAGGCACCTACTTAATTGTGGGGTGCCCCAGGGGGCAGTTCTCTCCCCGATGTTATTTAACATCTATATGCGCCCCCTTGCCCAGATTGCTTGGAGGTATGGGCTCGGTTGTCACCAGTATGCTGATGACACCCACCAGTATGCTGATGACAACTACTGATGGGCAGCCAAACTGGTGATGTCCCTGTAAATCTGGACCAGGCATTGCAAGCCGTGGCTGATTGGATTAAGCTGAGCGGGCTGAAATTGAATCCAGCGAAGACAGAGGTCCTTTGTCTAGGTCGCAGCGGTCCAGAAGGAGGGATCTCCCTTCCAGCTTTTGATGGGGCACCATTGGTACCAGTGCGCGAGGTCAGGAGCTTGGGAGTGCTGCTGGAGTCTTCCTTGACAATGGAGACCCAGATAGCAGCCACTGCCAAATCTGCCTTCTTCCATCTTAGGCGAGCAAGGCAGTTGGCCCCCTTCCAGAGACCACTGCATTCCAGCTCACAAAATCTCTTGGAAATCCCTGGGCCCAAGGAGGCCAAATTAAAAACAACCAGGGAGCAGGCCTTCTCTATAAAGGCACCCCCATGGTGGAATCAGCTACCAGAAGAGGTGCGGGCCCTGTGGGATCTTAACCAGTTCCGTAGGGCTTGCAAAACCGCCCTCTTCCAACTAGCCTTTTAAGATAAACCTGGAATTATCATCAAGCCATCTTGCATATACTACAATGGTAGCACCCTTATACTGTTTTTAGATTAATGATTTTAATGTTAACTTATATATTGTATAATTTATATTGTTCTGTTTATTGATTGTATTATTTTGTTTTATTGTTATACCATGATATTTTATATCATGCCTTGTAAGCCATCCTGAGCCTGCTTCGGCGGAGAGGGCGGGGTATAAATAAAAACTTATTATTATTATTGTTGTTGTTGTTGTTGTTGTTGTTGTTGTTATTATTATTATTATTATTATATGAAGGGGCACAGGTCAGCAGCTTGCAGCAAATGACACAGCAAGGAAGGCCAAACACTATTTAAGGTATACCAGCAAGTCTTTCTAGAGGCTGGAGAATCTCCAGTCCTTCCAATCATGCCTCATGCCTCATTTCAATAGAATTGAGAAACACAACACTACCTGTGGCTGTAAAGTCATCACTCATTGCTCTTGCTCAGCAAAGAATACCCATGTCACAAAGTAGCAAACATTTTTGAACTTCAAGGGGAATGTCATAAGCACTTTCTGATATAGAGATAGGAGCTGATGTTCAAAAAAAAAAAAAAAGGTCAAACATCCCACTGGGATCTTGGGCACACGTTAAGCCATTCTTTTGATCTTGGTTTATGAAATTAAATGAGATCCTCTCCATATGTGTATCAGGGATTATGCTACTGAAGAATCTTAAGAGTTTTAAATGTAAGCAGCACTGGTTTATTTTCCTGCAGCCTATCTAATAAAATCTAATGCCATGAAGAAATTGAATTGCTTATAGGTTCTCATCTTGCATCATTAACTGACTTTTCAGAATGCTCCAGCAGGGAACATGAGTTTATTTTATTTTATTTTACTTTAGCTCTAGTTTACATTTCCTAATGTATACCCCAACCTGTGAATGTCCATTATTAACTCTTCTGGTTATGTTTAATTATAGCAGGATGACATTTTGCATGCCACTGCTCTCTCTCCACATAAACCTCTCTACCGAGAACTTGGTAAAGTGAAGCAAAGTCAAAGATGGAGTGACTGAGCAGTTAAATGAAAGGTCTGTGATGAAGCACACTGTAAAACCACATGGCTCTTTCTGCAATGACTTGGGTTTTATGGTAGCATTTACAGATCTGAAAATTGATAGAAATTCACAGTATGGTCAAAGTATTCCTCAGCTTTCAAATAAGGTGAAGAATGCACAGCTTTATTTGCCCCGCCCCCCAGACGGAAGGCAGAGTCGGACACAAGGGTTTGGGTAACTAACACAAGGGCTATAACATAACAGGCAGCACGGCAGGGCCAGGGGACGAAATACCCCTCCCCTGCCGCATGATGGGCAAGCCACCCTGCCCCTAGGTCTGGCCAAAATACATGGCTCGTACCCAGGCGGCCTAGCAAAGGTTATGCCCTGGAGTTCCAACCCCCAGCCGCATGGCTAATGGGCGAATCAATCCACGCAAACCCAAGGCAGTCCGCTTCATCACTCAATCGTCCCACATGGTCCAGGAATGATTTAGCGAGACCCCGTACCCCAAAACTGGGGTGCTACAGGTGCTCACCGAGCTGGATAACAGAAGTTTAGGCCAAAATCCAGCCAACCTAAAAGTAACCGACCTATTTAACCAGCCACACCCCAGCCAGTTCCACAATCCCTTCTACAAGCAGTGTAGGTGAAAAACACCACTTCCTACAGCCAAAACAGAAGTGGCGAAAAAACTCCTACCTGGTCCCCAAAAACTGATCAACCAGAGGTCACCCACACTGCATCAAGAGTGGGAGGGGGGGCCGAGCATGAGACGAAGACTGAGAGGACGGAGCGGAGCCTGCCTCTAGGCATGCCTGCTCTGCCCCCACCTCTGATGCTGCCCTGTCCTCTCCTCCTCCTTGCAAGGAAGCAAAACACCCCCCAGAAGCAAAGCTGTGCAGCCTGCTTCTGGATGGGAGCCACATTAGTTTATGTTTATTCCTCCCTATCTGTTAGCAGACTCAAGGCAGAGTACAACAAAATAAAACAGATGAAACAATAAAATACAATAAAACAGAACACTCAGTTTCTGGCAGAAGACAAAGTGGTCACAATGGTCAGATTTCATACAGCTACAAGCTGTATGGCATATTTATGGCAGAAACATGATAATTTGCACTCTGCTGATGTTCAGAGGTTAGCCTAAATTTGATATTCTGGTTAGAACAAGGACTGGGTAATTCATTCTACAGACTAGATTTCATTAGGAAACTCAGGCTGATTCTACATTCATGTTTGGGTCTGATTTTCTGAGCATTGAAATCGCCTTCTAGAAATTCGGAGTATATATTTTCATCTACACTCAAAATTTTGCTCCTGGACTTCCCCTCCACATTTATTTGCTTTACTGGAGGGGGGGGAGGGGGCAGGTTCCTTTGTTCTTTCTTGAGAAACGAGTTTATTGCCCTATTTCCTAGGAAAGATATCATATTTATGGTCCTGTGAAATGTACTTTCTGAAAAACCCTCATTCAAAAGTAGTCTTGGAAAGTCAGGGGCAACTCCATGCTGAAAACGGTGTCAGAGCCAATTCAGGAATTTGAATGTAAATGACAGTCAAAACACCGGAGCAAGACAGAAGTCAAGGCACATTGTAATGTAGATGATCACTTTTGAAAGCGCAGCATTACTGGATCTTTTGCCCAGTGTAAAATCAGCCTCAGCTGCTCTGGCAGAAAGTGCTCTGATGACTTAGTGGCAGATGGGATAGGACAAAATGTCTTCCCAAGATTGGTGACATACCACTGAACTGTATTCTATGCAGTGTCAGTTGCCAAAGTAGATTTGTCCTGCCTCTCTTTCAACACCCCCCCATTTCCTCCAACAGCTGTCTGTAAACCTGTATTGAAGAAGAGTGTGAGCAAGTAATGCAAAATACGTTGCCTGAAGGGAAGGTACTGTGTCTGCTTTACTCTCTTAAGAGCAGAGGTCTATATTGTGTGGGTTATCGTTTCTGTGGGTTTCCAGTACTGTGGATTCCCATTGCTTTTTCCAGCTCCCAAGCTGCTGCTAGATGATGGAGGTAGGAATTGCCCCCCCACCCCAGTCAGAATAAAGAGGCTGACACAGTATTTGGGGTATAAAAACCGGGCCGCTTTATTAAAACAAACTTGAGCAAACTTACAACTGGCAGGGGTATGGCCTAGCAGGACAAGCCCTGGGGTCAACCCCCTGACCCTGCCTTGTCCTGAGAGGGCGAGCCACCCTGTCCCCAGCACAAGCCCATGTATTCTGGCTGGTGCTGAGAGGCCAGGCCCAAAGCCATCCTCCACCTGGGCCAGCATCAATCCACCATAGAAAAGATCCGCCCAGGTGAGGCTTCTTCACGATCTGCATTCCCCGGACTGAGCAGTACAGCCCATCTGCAGTTCATACAGACCACCCGCACACCTGGTGCTGAGCCATAGGTGCTCCCCTGAAAACCCTGTGGCCAATACATCCTCCAGCCTGAGACCAAACAAACTCATGCTAAAATCCCTAAAGCTACAAGACAGTACAAGGTGGGCAAAAAACAACTCCACATGGGCCAATCCTGTGAAGATGAAAAAATTCCTACCTGGCCCCTAATAAGGCGACCGGTAAAAACCTGTACTGCCAAAAGGGGCGGGCGGGAGGGCAGAGAGTCAAAAGCAACTGCGTGCTTCTGGGCGGGGCCAGGGCCTTATATAGCCCCGACGTCACACCCAGAATGAAGACCCGGATGCCGGGGACATCGGCCAGCCACCGCCTCCTTCCGGGTGGCAATCATGGCCCCCAGCCTAAATGCCGGCGTGCTGGCTTGGCTGGGAAGGGGCCGATCCAAATCTACTTCCTTTAGCACTTGAACTTCAACCAGTGTTGTAGAGATTCCTGCCCAGTGTCACAATCACTACGGAGTCAGAAGCTAGAATCCTCTGGAAAATCTCATTTGGTAAAGGGGAGAGTTTTTAACAGGAATAACTGTAGAGATCCCTTTGTGTGGGGAAAGCAGAAAACACTGAGACAATATGACAGTGTTCAAGGCTTTGTTTTGTAGAAAAAGCCCAGCAGGAACTTATTTGCATATTATGCCACGCCCTTGATGCCAAGCCAGTTGGAACTGCATTCCTGTGCATTACACTACACTAAATTATGAGCTTTTCCCCACACAGCTTACCGCGGAGCGAAGTCCCTCCTCACCATGCAGTGTCTGCTCGGATTTCCCACCAACTGCTCCACGGAAGCAGGAAGTGCCGGGCCTTTTGCGTCGCAAATGTAAATTGCTAAAACCCAGTTTACGTTAGCGACGCAAAAACCGTGAATCTTCCTGCTTCTGCGGAGCAGTTGGTGGGAAATCCGAGCAGACGCTGCGTGGTGAGGAGGGACTTCGCTCTGCGGTAAGCTGTGTGGGGAAAAGCTCAATGTGTTTTGCAACTGGATTTTTACTGCATAAGAATAGCAAAAATCCAGCTGCAAAATGCATTTAGTGTAATGTGAATGCACATTAGGTACACAGACTTCCTTAGTCATAAAACTTTGGACAAGTTATTGCTTGTAAGGTTATTCTGCAACTAAAAGATCACCCTATATGCACCATTTTAATAGTGAAATAATATATTAAAAACCTCTTCCGTTATTCACCCAGACTCAGCTGTTTGTGATTATTCAACAGCATCATAGCCTCTTCATGAAAGCCAGTGTGGTGTAGTGGTTAAAGTTTCAGAATGAGATCTGGGAAACCCAGGTTTGAATCGCCACTCTGTTCTGAAAGCTCATTGGGTGACTTTGGGCCAGTCAAATGTTCTCAGTTTAACTTACTCCATGTGGTTATTGTGAGGATAAAACAGAGAAGAAAATCTGCTCTTGGTCTCTATTATGGAGAAGTCAAGGTAGAAATGAAGTCAATAAATAGCAGTACAGTCAATGATGGGGGTGATACATAGGATGTTGACTGGTGGATGGAAAGCAGAAGAATCAGGGAAAGGTGAGAATGTGGGGGTTGTCAGGAAGAGAGAAAGATGAAGTATCATGGGGAGGGGGGATGCAGGGGAAAGTAAGGTGATCCACATGTCTAAAAGCAGTTCCTGTATCTTTAAAAAAAGGCATCCCGGTTGCCATTGTGGAAGTTGATAGACAACATTGTGGAAGTTGCTAGACAAGTCTTCAAGCCTTCCTTGGTTTCCAAAAGGTCTCTTTATAGGGTTGGGGTTTTTTTTTGGGGGGGGGCTTTGAAAGAGGACTCATTAGGGCCTGGCAGCAACTACCAGGTGACTTTCTACCACACAACTTTAGGGTTGCCAGGTTCCCCTGCCCATCTGGTGAAAAGATTTGGGGAGGCATTCTGGGGGTGGGTGGGAATGTCTCATTATGTCCCTGTTTAGAGGAGAGGTTTCCTCCACCAGCCAGCTGGTCTATGGTGGAAAGGAGCCCCCAAAATCAGGGGATCCCCCACTGAGACCTAGGGGCTGGCAATCCTACACAACTTTCATGACTCACCCAGGACTGGCCGCTTACTACTGTCTAACAATAGCTACTCCATGAAAGCCAGCTGTCAGTTGATGGCAGACTAAAACCACAATTGTTTGCAGTCTCTAAAGTTTTAGGTACATGCTTACCCATTTTTAGCTGTGTACACCTAACAATGTAATGTGTAAAGAGGCCCATACATATTGTAAGAGAGCGTTGTATATGGAATATACTTTTTTTTTTTTAAAAAAAAATCAATTTTATTATAACAAAAATATAAAAATATGTTACAAACAAGAATATAAATAACTCTTATACAGAAGTCTTTCCAAAGTGTGGATATACAATATAGGTTAGAAACACAACAACCATCAGTTACAGGACAATAAAGTTCAACAATTCCAGGTACAACATTTCTTCTGCTGAGGCATGTGAGTTAACATAATTAAGATAAGGGAATCATTTCTCTGTAAAGTTATTTTTATAATTCGATGTTTCCAAGATTAAAAGCTGTGTAGATATTTTATCTTGTGCCAATAGCTCCCTAACTTTCACGTACCATTCTTCTATAGTAGGAAGACCATTTTTTTCCCCATTTCTGTGCTAATAAAATTTTGCCTGCAAGTAGCAAGTACGAAGGCAGGCTAAACCCTCTATTGTTTTTATTAAGTTAGTTTTTAAAAAAGATATATGCAGTTGAGATTTTCTTTTTTTTAAAGAAATTGACACTTATGAAGCAAAGCATGCATTTCATGCTTTCATGAAATAGAAAGATGTTATTGGTTTTGATAGGCAAAAAGACATTCTTCCATGAACAATTTAACATCTCTTTTTTTAAAAGCAGAGGTTGAAAGAGGTTATTTTGAAGGTTACATTAACATGCTAGTGACAATACTTAGAGTCTGTGATGCAAATTAAGCTGGAATCTAGAGGGAGTATGAAATCAAAAGTGTTTTCTCCTTCAAGCTGTTGCTTGCAGGAATTTGAATGCAAAAGCAAGCAGCAAGGCCATAGTCTTGTTAAGCCTGATCATATAATATCCTTGATGACTGTGTCAATTTGTAATTGAGGATGGGAACAAACCAGAAAAGTGTAGTTTTGTGGTTCATGGCATGTCTGGTTCACACACCATGAACCATCATGGACTTTTCAGGGCTAAATGAACCCATGAGGTTTGTGATGCAGTAGAATTCCCCTCCCCCCCATATGCTAGAGACGTGAAACTATAAGGACAGCTGACTGTCCCCTACCTGCTCTCTAGGTCTGGTGAGGATTTGGAGGTCTGAGTTTAGGCCCCTCCAAAGGAGTTACCACCAGGAAAGTGCTTTCTGGGGAAATGACAGGCACAGGTTCAAGAGGTTCAGAAGTGTATAGAACACACCCTGTGCAAGCTAGAGGAATCAGATTTGCAGAGGAACTCCCTATCATCCTCCTCTACCTGGCCTCTAAGATCTGTGCAGATTGGACTTATGGGGTCCACCAAAAGAAAGTGCCCCCACAAAAGACATCCCCCAGAGTTTTAACAGGTGCTCCCCAAAGTAACCACATGACAGCTTGGCAGGCACCCTAGCCTCAGTACATGAGCAAGGGAAGCAGAGGCATGGCTTTTGTAGCAAGCTCTCAGGATTGTTCCCAGTACTACAAAATATGGCTAATGCATTACAAAATGTTAATAGCCACTCCTCTGCTTGCTTCAGATTCCTGAACACCTCTGTGTGCTGTAAGGGTAAAAGCACATGTAAAAGGACGCTCATCATGGGGGCAAGAAGTCCTCCACCCACACTGCAAACCACAGGCCCCTTTCCTTAGGCACCAAAACCATCCTTCCAGACCACTGGATTCTGACCTAGCAGGAGTCTTAGAGCTTCCTGTCCCTAATTTGTTCCCAGGAGGAACGGTGGCTCAGTGGTAGAGCATCTGCTTGATAAGCAGAAGGTCCCAGGTTCGATCCCTGGCATCTCCAAAAAAGGGTCCAGGCAAATAGGCATGAAAAACCTCAGCTTGAGACCCTGGAGAACCGCTGCCAGTCTGAGAAGACAATACTGACTTTGATGGACCAAGGGTCTGATTCAGTATAAGGCAGCTTCTTATGTTCACATATGTTCAGGACTCTCAATAGAGGCAAAATAGTTGCTAGTATTGCCCAGAGACACAAGCAGTTGCTAACACTCTTTGGAAAGGACTCTGCCAGCAGTGATTCAGAGGCTGAGGGGGAAGCCCACAGTTTGGAAACATTTCTGCTTTCTGTCCAGTTACCCCTGTGTGGCAGAGTGCAAGGTGTGCCACACACAGGTCTGAAGGGGTACAACCTCCCAACACTTGTCCTCTTCCATCCTCCACAGGCATTTGCAAAGGGTGCACCCAATTATGTTTTCATTGGAGGAAAAAGTGGTGACCAGCAGGAGGAAGAAAAGGTCCACTCCCTCTCAGCAGGGAGAGGTAGAGGAGGAAGCAGGTGGCCTCTCCAAGAAAAGCTCCCCACACTTGGGCTGCCATGGATGAGACATCAAGGAGGGACACACTCCAAGAGGTCAAAAGGGTTAAGTGAAAGGCCCAGAAATCAGTCAGTCACCTCATCAGTGAGATGACTGCTGTGGATCACCAACCCCTCTCCATTGTGGAGAACTCAGCTTTTCACCAGCTGCAGTGGTGATGGTCAAGGCTCAGGTCTCCTGAGTACAAGGCAGAACTGTGCACTTCATGGAAGACCTCTGGAGCTGCCAGCAGGACTGTCAGGGCATGTCCCAGGCCCCAGGAGGGGACAGTCCTGCCACTGGGGTGCAAAGTGTTTCTGTACCATGTATGGACCACACATCACAAAACATCACCACTATGTGCTATAGAGTAGTCCAAGGGAGTGGGTTGGTAGCGGCAACATCATCCATGGCTACATGGTCCTGGATGCCAGTGACAACATGCTAGCAGAGGTGAAGAAAGCACTCCTCAAAGGCATTGTCTGCCTGATGCATACATTTCAGCTGATGGTGAAGGACACTCTCAGGTTGGGGAACACCGTCATGGCTACCTGGGATGCTGCCCCTCTGGAGATGCAGGATGTCATCTACTCCGTGACCATCCTGCACAGGAAGAGGAGCTCAGCATCAACTTCAGTAATTGACTGACTCTCTTTCAAATGGTATGTGTCCTCAAGTCCTTCCAGAACACCACTGACATGCTGTGTACCCATATGGTCAGCCAGGGGTAAATCATCCCCTTGACTTGAGGGCTGAACCAGATGCTGGCATGTGCACTGGAGCCAGTTGATCTTCCATGGGTCAGGGCTTTGGCAGAGGGATTGCAAGTGGGCATCATCACCAGGTTGCATTGTGTCTGCAATAAAGGAGAGCACAAGCTGGCTTTTATCCATAACCTCCAGATAAAATGCAACATTGTGCTCCTGGATGCAGAGATCTTACCCTGGAAGCATGAGCTCTTCAGAGAAGTGTGGAGGCTACATTTCACCAGTCCTGGCCAGAGGAAACAGCAGGTGGAAGAGACTGGGGAGGAGGAAGAGGAGCCAAAAGCCCAGCACCTCTGCCTCAAAGAACCTAACTATATATGGAATCATATGTGGTGAAGGAATAATATATTCCAATCTACTTATAGCAAGATAAGTATACCCTCCAATCACTAACATTTCAAAGCCTTACATACACTATGGTACATTTTAGTAACTAAATCATCCAAAATATGTAGGACAGCCCCAGACAATTATCAATTGGAAGAAGGTAGCACATTTGATTTCTCACATATTCATTTATAAATGAATTTATAAATTTATAAATGATCCAATCATTGTGGAAATGTTCAATGGTAAGTACAGAAGAGGGTATTTAAAAGACCCTCATTTGTGACTTTGGTTGCACGTTTCCACTGATCTTTTTCTCTGTTAAACAAACTCTTTTTTTTTTTGCATCTGCACAACTGTGATACAAAATCTTTTTTTTTTTTCCTGTATTGCACACAGATTAAATGTTTTATTCAGAAATGTCTTGCATATGAGAAAAATATAGGCAAAACATTACTTGAAGATTCTGTGTTGATTCAGCAATCTGCAGTGAGTCTGCTGACTGATATTTTAGGGTATATTGTTTGACATGTTATTTATAGTGCATAATTTGCTTCCTTTGCTTACATTTAATGTATAATGCACGAAGTGAAGTCAAATCAATATGACTCAGCAACCCCCCTTTTTTAATCCCTGAAACTCATTTATACAGATTCTGAAATCCATTCTCCTCAAAATTAAATCTACATACAGATGCATGCTCTAAATCGGTCAATTTGTAAAAGGCGAGCTTTGTAGAAGCGCAAATAACTATATAGTAGGAGAAAATGCAAGCACTTGAATATTAGCTACCAGTCTTCTGTTTCTGAAGGATTTAGCACTCAAAGCACATTGGAAAACGTTTCAGTTTTTGTGATCGCTCCTGGACCAGTAGTAAAATGTATTGCAACGTGCTCAAGTGCTCAGTAACAGCAACACAACAGCAAATGTCAGAGGTCTAGTGACATCTGAGGGCCAGGGTTGGTTGAAGGTGTTTTGTTACCAAGAAAAATATACATAATTTCTTCCCACACTGCCATTCAGAAGCATGCTCACGTGACCTGCCCCCTCCCCAAACTGGCAGTGCTGCACAAGTTTGAGGGTCTGATGAGTGGAACAAGCAAGGGCTGGTCCCTAGTACTCAAAAACAACTGTCCATTTAAAAAAAAACATGAAATCATCAGAATGTTTGCTTCAGTAACAAACTGAAACAAACAAACTGAAATGAACAGGCAGTGGATAAAATCCTTGAATGACCTCTGGAACAGAACAAAGTATCAACCAACTTCTGGAAGACCAGGATAAGGCCTACTGGGCATATTATTTTACAGTCTGGGGCTGGGGCTGCAAAGCCCTGCTCAGCATGCCTGCCAACTTTTCTTACAGTATCCAAAGATTCACATCTAGTATACAAATATACACCATGATGTGCAATGTACATGTTATGAGCAATTCAATATGAATGATGCAGGCATTTACAGATGTATAGAACTATGAAGACCCTAATGCTGGGAAAGACAGAAGGCAAAAGAAGAAGGAGGTGGCAAAAGATGAGATGGATGGACAGTGTTACTGATGTAACCAACACAAATTTGAGCAGACTTCGGAGGTTGGTAGAAGACAGGAGGGCCTGGCGTGACTTTGTCCATGGGGTCGCAAAGAGTCGGACTCAGCTGTGTGACTGAACAACAAAAAAGAACTACGAAGGAGTTGATTTTCCTGAGATACCGTATTGGTCACAGTTGCATCTTTATGTTTTCTTGCCAACCTGATAATAGAGACGTATGCCTTTTAATGGGGATGTGGAATGCTATGGTATAGCCTGATCTCATCAGATT
The DNA here is from genome assembly GCF_032191835.1 of Heteronotia binoei. Taxonomy (NCBI): domain Eukaryota; kingdom Metazoa; phylum Chordata; class Lepidosauria; order Squamata; family Gekkonidae; genus Heteronotia; species Heteronotia binoei. The sequence goes on from NC_083225.1 coordinate 63,548,804, forward strand.
CTGGAAGCTAAGCAGTGACAGTATTTATTTTATTTTATCAAATTTATATCCCACCCTCCACTAGGGCTCAGGGCAGCTCACAACAGTTAAAACAAACATAAAATTTTAAAACTGGATATACAATAAAATCATTTCCATACATTTTACAATCATTATGTCCAATATGTACTTTGATCTTCTGATTATTCTATTGGGTTTGGTTTCAGTTCTTTCAGTACTTGTATGGGAGCACATCATAGGGGAGGGATGGTGGCTCAATGGTAGAGCATCTGCTTGGTAAGCAGAAGGTCCCAGGTTCAATCCCTGGCATTTCCAAAAAGGGTCCAGGCAAATAGATGTGAAAATCCTCAGCTTGAGACCCTGGAGAGCCACTGCCAGTCTGAGAAGACAATACTGACTTTGATGGACCAAGGGTCTGATTCAGTATAAGGCAGTCATATGTTCAAGGACAATTCTGCAGAGGAAGTCAATGGCAAACCACCTCTGTTTATCACTTACCTTGAAAGCCCCTTGCTGAGGTTGCCATAAGTTGGTTGCAACTTCACAGCATGTATGAGCAGATGTCTTTTTAAAGATTATTTTCAATTTTGTCCAGAGTCAGGAAGACCATTTTCTCCCAACTGTTGGTGGGCTGTTTGTTTGGTCTGTATTTTTAAAATATGTGTTCTTTTATACCATTTTTATGCAATGCCATGTGTCTAAATTCCTAAGCAATATTTCTTTGATTTGGTGCAGTTAGAAAAGATGACTGCATTGTCATTCTGAATTTGGAGAAAACATAAAAGGAATCTGAACATTGAGAGTTTCACTCTCAAGTATATCAAATGATTGCAGTTTTTTTCTCCTGATTCATCACAAAATGGTGTATCCAGTAGTGTTGGAAAAGCTTCCATAATCCCCAGGTAAGTCATGTATGTCAAATCCTGGAGGTCTATGATTAAACAATAAATAATCTGGTCCTGAGAATTTCCTCTTATACATATTATTAGCTAAACATCACTACTGGGTAGAAAGAACATATAAATTTGAAAAGGTCTTTTTGCAGACCAGGCCTTTGAGGAAAATGTTAAAGATTACTGATCCTGGGATCAGAATTTGTTTTATTCAATTTGATGTTCTCAAACTATTTAATAAAATTTTAGTCTTGTTCATCCCACTGCCAGTATATGATTGCATATTTTTGCCCAAATTTATAACACATTGCCTTTCAGTAGAGTTTCTGTATAAGACTTCAGTTTTTCTTTCTCTTGAGTTCCAAAAGAACTTTGCTATTGACTTCAAAGAGATTGATTTATTAATACCTTCATTTGCTACATACTTTTGATGTAATGAAAGATCTCTAGCCTTGAATACTTTGCATATAAAATACTAGCAGTACTAAGCATTATCTCTAGTGTTAAAATAAATTATGCTTCACAATGTACACCTTCAATTTAATTAATGACTTCATAAATTTACTTCTGATTTCAGGGCCGGATCTACATATTTTTTTAGTGCGGGCAAGAGTAAAAAAATGTGCCCCCACTCAAACATTGGGAGGGGGGCAGCAACAGCGCTAGAGTGCTGACACCCCCACCCCCTGGAGGGGGGGCACCGTGGCTGCCTTTGCACCTCTCTTCCTTTCGGAGAGAGGGTGAAAGCAGCTGATCTGCCTCCCTCCCCATTTAAAGGCCCTGCCAGCCAGCTGTTCAGTGGGGTCTTTAATGGAAGAGGGGCAGATTGGAGGCACAGGGCTGCTTTTGCAGAGCTGATCTGCCTCCGTCCCCATTTAAATGGGAGGGGAGGAAGATTGGAGGCAAGGGGCTCTTTTCACTGCTTCTCTGCCTTACAGTGGTCTTTAAATGGGGAGGGAGGCAGATCGGGTTTGTGAGGGTGCTTTCCCTGCCTCTTCGCCTTGCAGATAGAGAGTGAAAGCAGCTGATCTACCTCTCTCCCCATTTAAATGGGAGGCGAGGGAGATCAGAGGCACATGGGGCTGCTTTCACCACATCTCTGCCTTGTGAAGAGGTTGTGAAAGGAGCTGATCTACCTCCCAACCCATTTAAAGTCTTTCAATGGAGGCAGAGGCAGATTGGGAATGTGGGACTACTTTTGTGGTCTCTCCACAAGAGAGAGCTGCTGGCTTGTTTCCCACACCCACCCTCCAGGGAGCACCCAATTCAGCCCCTCCCAGTGGCACCGGGGGAAAGCTACCCTCTCTGCCCCGCCCCCAGATCTGGCTCTGTCTAATTTAACTGGAAATAACAGAACAAAATTTTGCACTGATAATATTCCATTTCATCAGAATTTTATATTCAAGATCTGAATGTTGAAAACCATAATTTCAAAACAGTAAGGTATTAAATTAAAAATCTATACAACTTCTTGGAATTGCAGAATTCAGAAGAACTCATCCTGTGAGTAGCATTACCATCAATGTCAAATCCAGAAACCCTGCACGCTTCTTTATACATACTAAGTTTCTATGAAACTGTTGCTAGCTGATGAGTTTCTTGTGTGGATTGGAAACTTCATGTCTGAAATAGATCTCTTAGGAGTAAAAGCATTTGGGATAGCATCATGTTCAGAGCAAATCATTACTCTACCTGGGGTTTCCTGGGTACACAAGTACAATGACAATCAACAAGGCAAGAGACAGGAGCAAACCAGTCCAAAATCAGGAGCCAAAGGTTCCATCCAGAGATCAGAGGAAAAGAGGGCTAAGAACCAATGTTCCCTCTAAGGTGTAGAGTCTTGTGAGCAAAAATTCCACTTTGTGAGCTACTGGCATTAAAGTTGTGAGCTACTGCATAAATTAGTTTCCTATAGGGCCATTTTTTCTGAGCTGAGACAAAAATGTGTGAGCTTGGGGCTAAAAAATTGTGAGCTAGCTCACACTAACTCAGCTTAGAGGGAACACTGCTTAGAACCAGTACAGGGTACAAGGTCTGCTTCTCTAGCTGTGGATACAAGCAACAGCTAGCAAGGACAGAATACAAAAGCAGCAAGTCAAAGTAGAGCACATCAGCTCTCAAAAGCATATTCCATACAAAATTGCTTCCACACTGAGCCTTGCTTACCATGTTTCTTTTATCTGTCTCATTAGCTGACTCATCCCCAAAGCTCAGGTGTTGCTTCTTACTGCTGAATTCACCATCCTCCTTGTGCAAGTCCTTTGCTATCCTATCAGCTCATCATTCCTACTGCAAAGACTTTGCTCCAGGAGTTAATTGATCACTGCTGGGTGATCAGACGGGCACTGACAGGGCTTTTTTTGTAGCAGGAACTCATTTGCATATTAGGGAATACTCTCCTGATGTAGCCAATCTCCCAAGAGTTTACAGGGCTCTTAGTACAAGGCCTACTTAAGCTCCAGGAGGATTGGCTACATCAGGGGTGTGTGGTCTTACCTAACCCTGTCTTAGCAATAGTATGTGCAAAAAGGATCTAGGGGTCTTAGTGGATCATACGCTGAACATGAGTCAACAGTGTGACACGGTGGCTAAAAAGGCAAATACAATTTTGGGCTGTATCAACAGAAGTATAGTGTCCAGACCATGTAATGTGATGGTATCGCTTTGCTCTGCTCTGGTAAGACCTCACCTGGAGTATTGTGTTCAGTTTTGGGCACCACATTTTAAGAAGGATATAGACAAGCTGGAACGGGTCCAGAGGAGGGAGACGAAGATGGTGAGGGGTCTGGAGACCAAGTCCTATGAGGAAAGGTTGAAGGAGCTGGGGATGTTTAGCCTGGAGAGGAGGTGGCTGAGAGGTGATATGATCACCATCTTCAAGTACTTGAAGGGCTATATAGAGGATGGGGTGGGATTGTTTTCTGTGGCCCCAGAAGGTTGGACCAGAATCAATGAGTTGAAATTAAATTAAAAGAGTTTCCAGCTCAACATTAGGAAGAACTTCCTGACTGTTAGAGCGATTCCTCAGTGGAACAAGTTTCCTTGGGAGGTGGTAGGCTCTCCTTTCTTGGAGGTTTTTAAACAGAGGCTAGATGGCCATCTGAGAGCAATGAAGATCCTGTGAATTTAGGGGGAGGTGTTTGTGAGTTTCCTGCATTGTGCAGGGGGTTGGACTAGATGACCCTGGAAGCCCCTTCCATCTCTATGATTCTATGGCCTACAAAAAAAGCTCTGGGTACTCCATCTTTCTTGAACTATCAAGTGCTCTCACTTTCTTCTGTGCTCTACTGGTTCAGAAGAAACTGGTGGCAACTGATGCTCTGACCTCTATCATTTATTTCTTCTTCTGCCAGAATGAGCAGCCTAGCTGCAGCTGGAAAAAATTCTCACTTACTGATGCTTCTCTTGCTGGGTCTGCTTCTAAACCCAGTTTCTCAGGGAGGTATTCCACCTGTGCAGGACCCAACTCTTCCATGTCCTGCTCAGAGGATCAGCATTTTGAAAATTCAGTGCCCTCCCCCATATCAATCATAAATGCTAATATTTTATAATACTTGGAATAATGGTTGTGAACTTCTTTTGAGTATCCACTTTGGTCCTATCTACTACAGCTAAGGAGAATTCATTGTAAGCCAAAATGCCCTCAAAAGAGGTTGGGGAATTGACAGGTGGGCACCTGGCTTAAAAAGGATCTAGAATCTATGAATACACCTCCAGAAATTATTGCTAAATTTACCAAGGACACTAATTAAGTAAAGCAATCCTGAATTTATTACAGAAAAATATAGAACACACATACAAGGTAGTGAATACATACAACACACATACAGTCCTAATAAAAATAGAGAGAAATGCATAGAGGTAACATAAGGATGGACAAACAGGGTGATAATTGCCGATCATAGTCTTCAAGGAAGGCTCCAATGGCGACAAACAAGGACTAGGGGGAAGGGACCCTCAACTGATCAGGAATCGGGGATGTATCTAAACAGCAGGAATGGGGTACTGCTAGATGCACACCTGTGGGGAGCTGGGTCACAGGTTATAAGGACTACCTTGAGCCCTTAGGGAATGGGAGGTACAGGGACGGATGACAGGTGGTCAGCTGGTACATGACCTCAGAAAAAGGGGAAGCTCCGCAATGACCATAAGGGCTGGACTTATGCGGTAGCCAATAGCCAGTTTATTGGGGGCACCTGATTGGATGCCCGTTCCTGGCCAATGAGCAGACTTGGCTTTTGTTACCTGATTGGACTTCCAGGTAACAATGGGCCAAAGGGGGAGGCTCCAGGATGACCATTAAGGGAAAGAATAGGAGAAATTATTGGGGTGAGGATGATTAAAGCTATCAAAACTTATCTAAAAAGGTGACATAAGATGGCCAAATTGCTACCTAAGGTAACACTTGATTTATACAAAGACACTTGGCTCTAGGTGAAGATGTTCTTCCTCTTCTTCATTCCTCTACTGGCACCAGCCTTTGTCTTGGGTTCCGTTGGACAAAGGCTTAGGCAGTCTGACAGGATCCATGCCTAAGATAAACTTGATGGTCTTATGCATAGGTGACATCTGTTGAGTACGTGAGCCTCTCGCTTCGCTGTAATGGAGTCTGGCACTGCAGGAAGATAGCTGCTGGTGATGTTAGCCTTCCCATATGGATTCTATGGTCAAGGCTGGAAACCGCTTGCCTGGACAGTTCCTGGCGGCGTACCTTCTTCCGCTGCAACAGCCAAGATGGTGATCACACGGAGTGACTGGAAACCCATCTGTTCTCCTGGTTAACACTCCTCCAGAGACACGGAGTGCTGCTGCAACGTTGTGGCTGTTAGTACTCACACATAAGTCCCTTACAGTCTGTTAGACAAAACCCACATTCTCCTGGCAGATGTGTGTGAGTTGAGTCTCCAGGCATCCTGGCAACCAAACAGGTGACTACAATGTTCAGAAATTAGGGGTCTTTTTCTCACATCAGTCAAGGTTAACAGTTTTTTGTTTCCTTTAAAAAAATATATCAGGGTCAAATCACACTTAACCAGTTTCAGGGAGCAGACAGCTGGATCAGAAGGGCTGAGGCATGACATTGGCAGGAAAGAGGCTATTCAAATTGATTGATGGTATTAGCATCATTAACATCACTAAGGACTGCTTAGACAAACATTAAAGAGTGGGATTTAATTGAAACACAGAATTTATTGATGACTGATTTATATGATTTGTGAGTGATCTTGTTGCCTGTTTAAACAGTTGCCTGATGACTGGATCAGTAGCTTTGCAAGGAAAAGGGGTGGGGGGTTAGGACCCAATCATTCTGCATGAGAAAGCACATGCACAAAAAAACAATTGCATCACACCATATGAATTGGAAGGACTACAGTGAAACAACCTGACAAATACCCACAAACAGATCAATGAAGCACTGAATCAATTGCCAGCAAATCAGCAATCAAGGTTGCCAGCCAAACCAGTAGATGTTCAAGCATCCCTATCAATCACTAAGACTGAGGAGCTAAGACAGATACAGAACATACATCACCCCCAACCTGTTTTGCTATATAGTACTGTTTCAGACATCAGGCCTGGCTTGGTGGCTTGCTTGTAGCTGTGATGGCACAAGGAATAAGGTGACAGACTGTGATTCCCAGGGCTCCAGTGTGAGGACATTAGGTCTATTCTTATGTATTTTACAATACTAGATAAAATCTTAAAATGGCATTCAAGGAGGCAACTGAAGAATCTGGACTGATTCTTCACCGCTTGCAGATACTTAACCTGAGCATGGCCAAAGGCATTTTGGGCAAAGGGGAAGAACCTATTAGCAGGAGCTAAGTAGGATCCTGGCAGAATTTGGTTCTCCTTTTCTTACAGGTATTTAGCCTGGATGAGGTTAAGAGTCAGAGCCTTTTGTCTCTTGACCCTTGTCTCTTAGACTATGGCTCCCAGCCTCACAGCACACACTTTTATAAATGAAAGTATTAATATCATAAATACAATGTGATAGTATTAATATAATTACATTAATTGTTAAATCTTGATAAGGATTATCAGTGGTTACCTTCAAAATTCTCTTGCATTTTGTGAGCAGCTTCTCACATTCTGCTATTAGAAAGGGAGACTGTCAGATTATTGCCATTACTGTTTAGTATTTATATACTACTTTGCAAGTCATCAAAGTATTTCACGCACATTAGCTCAGTGATTCTTCTAACAACTATAATATAGGAAGGTATTATTATTTTGGGGGGGAAGGGGAATGCAAAAAGTGAAGAAAGAAAAGTCAGTTAGTGAGTTTGTTACTGATTGAAGATCCATAGTGGGACTATCTGGCTCATATCTTGTACTTTCATCATCAATACAGTATCTGTTCTTATGTGCACATGTAAAACTTATATGTAAACAATGACAATGGGAAGGGGTCTCTTGTGATGTAAAACATCTGTATACTCACCCCCGTCTAAATTCCTTCAAATCTGGGCCCAATTTAAAATAACTCTTCTTTTCCTTTACTTTGTCCTCCTTGTAACACTCTCCTTGTTTCAGTTAACAAAACCTTATCTCTGCAAAGGGACAAGGAATAACTGACAGTGGGAAGGGCTCATTAAACACAGGATAGGCCCTTTGTGGAACCTATTTTTCTTGCAATTACAAATCCCATCTCCCTCAGCCATCATTGAATTGGGAGGCAGAGAAAACAACAAATCTCATAATCCTTGGAATGAAATGGCTGGGGAAGCTCTTATTTGTAATTACATGAAAGATAGACTTCACAAGAGTCCTGTCATATGTGTTTAACAAACCTTCTCTGTCACCAATTACTCCCTCACTCTTTCCAAAGCTCAGGTTTCATTGTCTGAGGAAGGGGGGGGGGGAGATAGGAACAGAGTAGCATCAATTTATTTTATTTTTCCCCTGGTTTTGAACTTGCTCCTTTTAGAGTGCTTTTGCTAAGTCATTGCAGATTTGCTTGGGATTCTGTCAATGTTTGAACTCTACCACCTCCACTAATGAAACATATCAGGAAATTTGAAATAAGGTGCCACAAATATTCAGATGACATCCCACTCTATTTCATCTTATCAGCTGATTTGGGTGGATCTATGGAGGTCCTGAGGAATAAGGGCCAATAGACTGAAGCTGAGTCCACAGAAGAGTGATGTGTTGTTGGCCAATGACAAAGCTGCTCAAGGACTGCAGAGTCTACCTGTCCTAGAAAAGGCTGTAGTTCTGGAAGAGCAGAGTAATGGCTTGGAGGTTGTTTAGGGTTGCTAGGTCCAACTCAGGAAATATCTCAGACTTGTCCACTGAGATGGTGACAAACAGTATGGAGTGTCTGCCAAAGTCTCAAGGCAGCAGGAGGACGGTTGTGTGCCTAACTTGCCTGGGAAATTATAGATGTTTGTATACAAATGCTAAAAGTGTTCAAAGTAACTTTGATGAGTTGGAATGTTTAGTGTTGGGGAAAAACATAGACATTGTGGGAATTTCAGAAACTTGGTGGAATGAGAAGAATCAGTGGGACACGGTGATTCCTGGATATAAGTTATATTGGAAGGAAAGGGAGGGAAGGGTTGGAGGTAGGGTGGCTCTGTATGTCAGAGAGGGTATACAGTTCAGTAAGACTGAGGTCAAAGAATTAGATTCCCTTCTAGAAATGCTTTGGGTCAAAATAGAGGGCCCAAAAGGAAATTTAACTATGGGAGTTTGTTATTGCCCACCAAATCAGAAGATAGAGGATTATTATAATATGATGGAAGGATAAAAGATAGCAGCTAAACATAAAAATTGTGTCATAATAGGTGATTGATTGGGTCAATATGTGTTCAGGTCGAGAGAAATAGATTGAGTTTCTAGATGCTCTCAATGACTATGCTATGGAGCAGATGGTCACAGAACCTAGCAGGGGTGCGATGATCCTGGATTTGGTCCTAAGTAATGCCCAAGACTTGGTGAGAGATGTAAAAGTGATTGCACCACTTGGGAGCAATGACCATAACATTATTGATTTCACCATTTGTATAAATAGAGAGTTGCCCCAAAAGACCAGCACAACCACGTTTTACTTTAAAAGAGGTAAATACTCTGAGATGAGGAGGCATGTGAAGAGGAAACTGAAAGGAAAGGTAAATAGAGTCAAAACCCTTGGGGAAGCTTGGAGGCAATTTAAAACTACAATCCTAGAAGCTCAGATAAAATAGATACCACAAGTTAGGAAAGGCACAAACAGGAATAAGAAAAGGCCTGCATGGTTAACAAACAAAGTAATGGAAGCTGTAAAAGGTAAGAAGGACTCCTTTAAGTGGTGGACAGCTAGTCCAAGTGAGATTAATAAAAGGGAACACAGGCTGTGGCAAATCAAATGCAAGATTGTGATCAGGCAGGCAAAAAGGGACTATGAGGAGCATATTGCAAAAAGCATAAAGACCAACAATAAAAATTTCTTCAAATATATTAGAAGCAGGAAACCAGCCAGGAGGCAGTGGGGCCCTTGGATGATCAAAGGGTAAAAGGATTACTGAAGGAGGATAGGGTTCCAGAGGAGATCCGAGAAACTACAGGCCAGTCAATCTGACCTCAATACCGGGAAAGTTGGTAGAAACCATTATCAAGGACAGAATGAGTAGGCACATTGATGAACACAAGTTATTGAGGAAGACTCAGTATGTGTTCTGTAAGGGAAGATCTTGCCTCACTAACCTGTTACATTTCTTTGAAGGGGTGAACAAAGATGTGGACCAAGGGGACCCAATAGATGTTGTTTACCTTGACTTCCATAAAGCTTTCGATAAAGTTCCTCATCAAAGGCAGCTTAGTAAGCTCAAGAGTCATGGAGTAAAAGGACAGGTCCTCTTGTGGATCAAAAACTGTCCAATTAATAGGAAGCAGAGAGTGAGTATAAATGGGCAGTCTTCGCAGTGGAGGACGGTAAGCAGTGGGGTGCCGCAGGGCTCAGTACTGGGCCACATGCTCTTTAACTTGTTCATTAATGATTTGGAGTTGGGAGTAAGCAGTGAAGTAGCCAGGTTTGCAGATGACACTAAATTGTTCAGGGTGGTGAGAACCAGAGAGGATTGTGAGGCACTCCAAAGGGATCTGTTGAGGCTGGGTGAATGGGCGTCAATATGGCAGATGAGGTTCAATGTGGCCAAGTGCAAAGTAATGCACATTGGGGCCAAGAATCCCAGCTACAAATACAAGTTGATGGGTTGTGAACTGGCAGACCAAGAGAGAGATCTTGGGGTCCTGGTAGATAACTCACTGAAAATGTCAAGACAGTGTACGATTGCAATAAAATAGGCCAACACCATGCTGGGAAATATTAGGAAGGGAACTGAAAACAAATCAGCCAGTATCATAATGCCCCTGTATAAATTGGTGTGGTCTCATTTGGAATACTGTGTGCAATTCTGGTCACCGCACTTCAAAAAGGATATTATAGCATTGGAAAAAGTCCAGAAAAGGGCAACTAGAATGATTAAAGGGTTGGAACACTTTCCCTATGAAGAAAGATTAAAACACTTGGGGCTCTTTAGCTTGGAGAAACGTCGATTGTGGGGTGACATGATAGAGGTTTACAAGATTATGCATGGGATGGAAAAAGTAGAGAAAGAAGTCCTTTTCTCCCTTTCTCACAATACTAGAACTCGTGGGCATTCAATGAAATTGCTGAGCAGTCAGGTTAAAACGGATAAAAGGAAGTACTTCTTCATCCAAAGGGTGATTAACATGTGGAATTCACTGCCACAGGAGGTGGTGGCAGCTACCACACACAGAGACACATATATACACACACACATACACATATTGGCCACTGTGTGACACAGAGTGTTGGATTGGATGGGCCATTGGCCTAATCCAACATGGCTTCTCTTATGTTCTTATGTTATCTGGGGGCTTTGGGTTGGAGCCGGGAGACTTTCCCATTACCTAAAAATAAATAAAAATACAGCACTGCAGTTCCCCTGAATAGAGTCTTCTTTAATAGACACACAGTTCGTATTTATTTACACTAAAAAAAAAAAATCTTTTCTCATTAACCAAAACTAATTTTGACTACTTTTATTTGTCAATGGAAAAAATCCAATTCAAGGACTGGAACTGGAAAAAAAATGTACAGAGCATGGAATGTGTATGTGATAATTATGATGAAAACTGGATCATTAACTCATAGAGATATTTTCTGATATAGTATAATAGAAAGTGCATTAATTTAAAAAAAGTTTTAGTTATTTATTAAAGGAAGATATTGGCCTGACCTGTCCAGTAGGCTGAACCGGGGTTTTGTATATAAGCGGGGCCCGGCCCGCGTGTTCGCTCTCTCGCAACGTGCTCTCAATAAAGAATGTTGCCCGACTCGCGTCTCCTGTCCGAGTACGTTACAAAAGGGACAGAGGATTTTCATTTTCCCCCATTTCTTTTGGAAATCTTTCGTAAACCTGGTGCTGTGTTAAAAGTATGCCGATGAGCATTTTCTTTATAATAAATACTTTAAATTGTTTGGCTTGTAGAAATTATCTGTACCACATAGACCTCTACTCTCTCAGACACACTATTTTAAAAGGGGCACCAGGGGAAGGCAGGCAGTTGGCAAGTGGCTATTCCTCCAAGGGTGCACAAGGCAGTAAACTGTCCCCATAGTTATTAGGCACTGGACAGCAGGAGACACAGAGGCAAAGCCTCAAAACTTGAAAGAGAAGCTGGGAGTCCTGACCCTCCCAGTGGGTAGTCTCTTACAAAGGTCATGTGATTGTGGCGATGGTGGTGGCCTACCCAAAAGTTGAAGGTGAACTTCTCCAGGGTTTGAGAAAACACCTAAGAGGTCATGGTGGAATAGGGCCAGCAGACCAGAGCTGGCCCTTTCCACCACAGAGCCCATCACTCTATAGGTTTACAAGCCAGATCAAACCTGTCCCATTTAGGCCAGTCTTCAGCCACCTGTTATGATAGTTCTTTACTGTAAGGTACTGATGGTATGCTTAGGGGTTTTATTGCTGGTTCCAGATTTAGATTAATATTTTGCCATAATCTCAAATCATATGCATACTTGTTAGCCTTCTTGAATGAAAACTGAGATATGACTCATCGTTTCTGCTGGGAGAAGTGAAGATTTTTGTCAATTCTCACCCCCCCCCCATAGATGCTTACTTTGCCCCCTATAATATTCAAGAGTGTCCCTGACTCTTAAGAATTTTAAGGAACTGAGTTGAAGACATGGAAGGAAGTCCCATTCCATTCCACAGTCTTTTATCTGCTCATAGTTTGCTGGATATAATACTGTATCTTTCAATAAATACATACATTGCACATAATAGGGCAACTTCAGTCCCATTTTTCACTATCATTTGAAAACATCTCTGAAATGAAAAACAAAACAAAATTGTCATTTCTATAACAATTATCACCATAATAATCTTGAAGTGGGTGAAATTAAGTTTGCCTTATGATCCTGGGGCCCCAAATAGTCATCTGATACTCGTTTGTCATAACAAATGGAGAGCCATAAAATGGAGTTATGAAAACTATACTTTGTGTAGGAGCATGATGCGCTCAGATAAATGTCATGCTCCTAAGAGAGAAATTACTCTAGGAACTTGTGTGCATGATAGCTGCTGTAAACTAGAGCAAATTAACTCCAACTTGTTGCCTGCACACTATAAAGAGATCCATAAGATAAGGCCCTGAAACTATCAAGAAATGGCTGGTTTAATCTTGAGTGCAAGTATCTAAAAAAAAGTTTGATACTCGGCACTTACAGAATACAAGCATGCTAGCTTTTCAACTATACTGCAAGGGGTTTTTTTTTTGGGGGGGGGGGAGGGGTTAGAAAAAAGCTTATAGACATAGAGGATTTATACACAACAGCAAAGAAGAAGCCTGCCTTGCTAACCAGAGCTGCCAGAAATAATAGAAACCTGAATGACTTTTGGAAGCTGGTTAACACTGTTCTACATCATAGGATCCCACTATCATCTCATATTCCCTGCATACCTGGGAAGAACACTTTGATAAAATCTTCACCAATTCTTGTAGTAACTATTATTATCAAAGTAACTAGAGCCAGGCTGAACTATGGGAGTGGCCCTATGTTCGATCAGCTGAAATTAATTTTCTGATTTCTCAAATGAAGAATGGGAAGGTCCCTAGTGCAGATTTAATTCCCCCAGAGCTTTTTTAAAGCAATATCTTATGATGGAAGGATATACTGGCAACTGTATTCACTCAGATAAATCTGACAGGAGTTATGGCACTCGGAGACATGCTATCATAATACCAGTTTATAAGAAAGGACCCATCCAACTATTGGCAGTCAGCTTTTTATCAGTAGCTGGGAAACTTTACTCTCTGTCCCTTTATTACCAACCCATGGATTGGATGAAGAGTAATAAAATCTTAGAAAGGAAACAGGCTGGCTTTAGGCAAGGGCCTAGTACAGATGATCATCTTCAGACATTCCAATTCTTAATAAATATGCAACCAAGAGTCAGGGGGTCTTTGCTGCTGCCTTCATGGATTTGAAGGTGGCTTTTAATACCATACCCCATGCCTGATTGTATCACAAGCTAAAACTAACATATATTGACAAGAGACTGTTGGCTTTGATTGAGGTCTTTCCCTGCCCACATAAAATAAACTAAGGTATTGTGCCAGCATTTGGCATTAGGGATTCTTATTGGGATTGTGTGAAAGAGAGAAATAAATTTAGAGAGAATAAAATATTTGACAAGGTTGTAGCAGCCACTTCCAACGGAGTAGAGTTGTCAAGAGTTCCTTATGCATTTGATGATAATTAAGATTCAGTACGTTCAAAAGGTTTAAAGGGATTTTAATTTCCAAATTGGGTAGGAACAAGATGACTCAGTAGAAAGAATAGACTGATTGTATTAAGGCAGCATCTAATTGCAACAGAAGGATTGGTAACATTTTAGATTTGGAATGGTTTATATGCAAACCTAAAAAAACAGCTAAAATAGTCTATAGTAGCTTGAAGTGTTGGTAAGTTTGTTATTTGATTAGTTAGAAATAAGAGCATATAATGCTTATATTCAAAACTGTTAAACTTGATCCCTGAGATTAATGTATTAGTCTTAATTAATGAGGCCACCAGCTCAGATTAATGTATTAGTCCTAATCAATGGGGTCACCAGTTCTAGTGCCAATGCAAAAAGTAGTGGGAACAATGGACAGCCCTGATGAGTGCCAATGCAAAGAATAAAACTTACGGAAAGTAAACCATTAATTTTAAGCCTAGCTTTAGGCGAAGCATATAGTGATTCAATAGTCATCAGAATTTTTGAACCAAAGCCCTTAGGTCTTAGTAGAGAAAGGAGGTAGGAAAATTCCACAGAATCAAAAGCCTTCTCTACATCTAGAGACAGAATGGCCACATCTTGTTTTGTTTTTTTACAATGGTTACAGAGGTTGAGAGCTTTAAAGTATTGTCTGTAAGATCCCTAACCAGAATAAAACCCACTTGATCAGGATAGATACAAAATGTTGTTAAAGTATCTTGCTAAGGTGGAGGTAAAAATTTAAGGGCCTAATTTAACAGGGAAATCAGGCAGTAAGAGATGGGGAACAATATGCCTCTGGTTTTTTTTGTTTGTTGTTTGTTTTTTGTAAAACAACTTTGGAAGCCTGTTGCCATAAAGGAGATAAGTCACCAGAATATAGTTGCATGTTGTGGTTAGGGGGACTGTCAGTATCAAAGCAAATTGTTTATAGAATTCCAAAGGGAATCCATCTTTACCATGTCATGATCTACAGGTTGTGCTGTTATAATCACACTTAAAAAGATGTTCCTTAATCAATCTTATGGTTTCCTATCTAGTAACTGAATAAAAGGATTCCAAGGAAAGATTGAGGAACTGTAGTCATCGTTTGACACATTTATCCTAGGGGGAAACTGACTCTGTCATCCAAGAGGGCTACCTTGCCTTAGTCAGTTTCCCACTAGGATAAACATGTCAAACAATGACATGTTTGTTCTGCTCCCTTTGTTGGCATTCTTCCACCCGGTGAACTCCCCAATCACTCCTGGTTGGGAGGTGTCTCCTGCCCAGTGGTTTAAACCACTGGGCAGAAGAAGCTAGCCCCTGAACCTGTGTGCAGCAGGGAGTTCCCACCACTCCCTTTGATCCTGGGCTGGCTACTCTTTGTAGCTCAGTTGAAACTGAGCTGCAAGAGAACCCAGCCAGCCCCAGCTAACACAGCTGTCAGGTCTGTGCTGCCTTGGCTAGGGCTGGCTTGAAGTATAGCTGTAACCTTAATAAGAGCCCCCCCAAAAAAGGCTTTTTGTGGGGGGGCTCAGTTATATTGGTCTGAGTACAGATCTCTGATCTCTATTTGGCTTAATTAATACCCACAAAATACCAATAGGTCAGCTTGGTTTATACCGAGTGCAACCCCCTAGTCACAGTTATGGTGTGTTTGAATTTTGAAACTCAGAGCTATGCATTGCAATGGATGCCAGTGTGTTTGTTCCAGGATTCCCCACTGTTACCTTAGGTTCTGTGCAAATTCCAGCACTGATTGTAGTTGATGTTACATATTTGATCAGACACTGACTGATGAGGCTGTATGGATAGTATGCCAACAGATGGAAGAGAATTTTTGACAGTGCACAAATGTGTCTTTGGCTGTTTTGAAATTATGGTGAAAGTGCCTGCAAACTAGGTGCAAAGTTGGCTCCCAGCAGACAGAATAATGAGACAACAAGCGTAGTGTGAGAATAAACAGGGCCACTTTATTAACTTACATCAACTGGCATGGGGCGAACTAATCTAACAGGACAGGCCAAGGAAAACCCCTGACCCTTCCCTGTCCTGTGTTGGTGAGGCACCCTGCCCCCAGCAAGAGCCATTTGGTATGGCTAATGCTGGGCCGGCCTGGCATAGGTTGCCCTCCTAGTCCATGCCCAGCCTAAGCAAGCCTGGCACAGGCAGAGGGGGACCATGTAGCAGGCTCTCACCGCAGAGAGCCGTACAGCCCAGCTGCTGTTCCAGCCTGCCACTTCCCCATCAAAATGAGGTAAACCAGGGGTCCTCACCAAAGCTCTTAATAGCCCTAGCCAATTCCCACCACCGCCAATGCCAAGCCTCAACTTAGGCACTTCTGCCCACTGGGTGACCCAGAGCCACCCACAGCCCCAGCCAGAGATCCTCCAGGAAGGCCCTGTTACCCAGGATGGACAGGTGGACCCCATTGGGCCTATATAAATCGATACATTCCACCCGTATGGCAGGATGCAGAAGGTAAATACCTAGACCTGCCCCAAGGCCTTCCGGAGAGCCCTGTTGGCCTTACACCTGGTTCTCTCTAACCCAGCAGGGTCCCAAGCAGCCCACCATACCAGACGGGGAAGGATGGCCATCCACACAATCAGGGTCCTGGCCCACCTGTTGCGAATGATCCAAAGGTCCTCAGTGGCCTGTAATGAAAGGACCTTCCCCTTCATCAGGCTCAGATCATTTCCACCTAAGTGGACCACCAGGATGTGCGGCAGAGGACCATGCCTCCCCTGAAAAATCAGCTACAGGAGCCCGGCCCAGCGAAGGCCCCGGCGCCCCTGCCACTCCACCTTGGCCCATTCACTGAGCCCCAACTGGGACCCAATTGCCATCCTCTGGGCTTGATGGGCCACCCAGAAGGCCATGCTGTGCCCAGTAACGAGGATCCGCCATCTCTCACACTGAGCCACAGCACCTAAGAAAAGAGAATGTTAAACCATATAATAGGCCCAACAGGGCAACAAACTTAACCCCCATTGAAGGTCATGGGCCCTTCAATGCGCAAACATAAGAGTGGAACACTGCAGATCACCACCTGCCCATCCTCTGGATAGCCGATCCCGGGTATTCCATCACAGATGCTGTAGATGCAGCACCGATCCAGAATGAGTGGGTGCCAAATTTGACCCCACTCAGGCCAAGTGCCTCCAGCGCACTTGTCGTGATGGCACAAAATTGAAATTTTGTGAGCGGGGACCAGTCCCTGTGACAAAACAAGGGTCCCTTGGCCTTTCCCTGTACTTTTATATATTGTTTGAGAGCCCTGACCGGGCACAACTCTAGCTCCCGGCAGAAGCCAAGCATAATTGCAGTCCCCTTCTGCCACTGATTGGTTTTGGACCTCCTAATCTGGAGGACCACCTGGTCACCTGAAAATTTGAGGTCACCAATGTATAAGCCGCAGCCTGATTGATTGTTACGGGACAGTAGAACCAGTTCACTGACTCGCAGAGCCCCAAAAAAGGCCATCAGTGCAGCTGCATGGAACAGGTCCGCCTCAAAGCTAGAGGCGCACACCAATGACCATACCTGATGCAATCCCTTGAGCACAGAAGGTGATATGGGTTCCCTGACGTCAGGCCGAGGGCGCTGCTTACGTACCCATCCTTCTAGCATTTTTTTAAATTCAAAAGTAGCTAGAAGCATCCAAAAAGCCCCGGATCTTACTGGTAAAAGCCAGAGCTGCCAAATGTGCCTGGATGGTCTTAACAACCAGACCCTTACCTTTTAGGTGGACGCAAAAACACATGAGGTGCAGAACAGGAATAAGCCACTGGTCGCGCAGCCTGACCTGTTCCCTAAAAGAAGAAAACTGACAAAACATGTGGTCATATGCACTCCTGGTACTGGGGGCCAAAGCTAGTTGCATTGCCCTGAGAGCCTCAGCCCGCCAAGCTGCCACATGTCCGGGGGCGTCCGTGCAAACTGAAGATCAGCCTCAGGTGCAAGTTGACGAAACTGTTCCATCTGTCGGTTAGACAGAGTATCTGCCACCCTGTTACTAACACCTGGCACATGCTTAGCGAGGAACACTATGTTCAAATGCAAACAACTCAGCATGAATGCCCTGATAAGGTTCATCACCGGCTCGGACTTCGAGGACAAGTGATTAATTACGTGAACCACCGCCTGGTTGTCGCACCAGAAATGGACGACATGGTTGGCCAGTTCGTTCCCCCATAGCTGAACAGCTACAACTATTGAAAAAAATTCCAAAAAGGTTAAATTTCGGCAGAGGCCACTCTCAACTCACTCTGGAGGCCATTCCTCCACAGCCCAATGTCTGCGGAAGTAAACCCCAAAGCCTACTGAACCAGTGGCATCAGAAGTGACCTGCAGGTCAGCCTTGATCATCATATCATCCCTCCAGAATGAGACACCATTAAAGGATGCTAGGAAACCTTCCCACACCTCCGGGTCATTGTGCATGCCCCTATTCAGCCTAACCCTATGATGAGGGAGGTGCAGAGCACCCATGGCATCACATAGCTGCCGCAGGAAGGCTCTCCCTGGGGCCACCACCTTGCATGCAAAGTTAAGGTGACCCACAATTTGCTGTAACTCCAAGAAAACCTTCCATTTCCCTTTTAGTGCCCCCAATTTAGCCCTCAGGCCTTGAACCTTCTCTGCAGGCAGCCGTGAAGCTTGCTGCGTGATATCCAGCTCAATACCCAGGAACGTCAACACCGAAGCTGGGCCTTTGGTCTTCTCATGGGCCAGTGGGACCCCCAAGTCCCAAGCCAGCCTCATGAAGGCTTCAAGCAGGCGACTGCACTGGCCTGTCCCCACCGGGCCCACCACCAAAAAATCATCCAGGTAGTGAACCGTGCTCGCAGAACCGGCCCTATTCTGGAGAGCCCACTCCAAAAATGTGCTGAATCGTTCAAATGGCGAACAAGATACAGAGCATCCCATGGGTAAGGCCCTGTCCATATAGAATTTGCCTTCAAATGCAAATCCCAAAAGCTCAAAGTCTTTTGGTTGAACAAGGAGAAATCGAAAGGCAGACTTAATGTCACATTTCATCATTTTTGCCCCTACCCCGCACTGCTGCACCACCTTGACCACTTGATCAAAGGAGGTATAGCAAACCGAACACAGGTGCTCCGGGAAGGAATCGTTCACTGACTCACCCTTGGGATATGATAGATGGTGAATCAAACGAAATTCGCCCACCACCTTTTTGGGCACCACTCCCAAAGGAGAGATGTGTAAATTTGCCACTGGGGAAACAGCAAATGGACCAAGGACTCTGCCCTCAGCACATTCCTTGGCTATTTTTCCCGAACAACATGCTGCATCCCATGAATGGATCGGAGGTTACTGGCCATCTCAAGGGCCCTGGAAGTAAATATGAAATCCGTGCATAAAACCCTCTATCAAGTACTTCCTATCCCCAAGGTTGGGATAGCCCGCCAAAAGGTTCCTAAGTACCCTCAGCTTGATGGGACTGAGACCCTTTACCAGATGTCTGTGTGGGGGTTCCGCCCCCAGACCACTTAAGGCTGTGTGCGCTATTACACCTGCATATATATCAGAAAACCCGGCAGCCAGTTGACCCAGGTACTATCCACCTTCCTTTGCTTGAGCTTCTCCTTATCTTCGTCATCTAACTCCTCCTTCTCCTTCTTCTCCATTTCCCTATAGTGAAGGCTGAATACATCGACATACTCATCCCTCAGAATTTTCTCGCTTGTCGCCACCATCAAATGGTCCTCTAGGGGCATGGCTGTATCCCCAAAAGGGCAACATGGGGAAGGCACCACCCCAAAAGGGGTCGAAACAAGCCCCTACACTCTCCACTGCTGAGAGGGCCAGCCAGTGGGCCACTGCCCATAGGGGTATTGCCCCCATGGTAATGAACCAGCGGCGCCTGTTGAGGCTAGGCCACCTGTGCCGGCACCTGAGCGGCTCTCAGCTGTGGCAGTTGTGCAGGACCCCATGGAAAATAGTGACCCTGTGCATAAGGGACCACAGGCTGCAAGCTACCCGGCTGGTTGGGCATGCTCCCCACTGAGCTACGAGCTCTCATAGCTATGGGGCCGACAGACCAGGCGCCACTGGTTGCCCCCACGGGCCCCATGGCCACCCACTACCCAACTGCTGTTGATGGGACTTACCCTCAGGCTCCACTGGGGCTACTGCAACTGGTGACGGGGCCCCTGACCAGCTGGTGCTTGGACCTTCACCCTGAGTGCTGTCTTCACCCTCCAAAGTGATGTCCTCTTCTTCAGCCAGCATCTGCTGGTCCATCACTTCCTGTAGAGCAGAAAGCCGGGCAAGTATCTCCCCCCATTCGGAATAACGAGACAGACAACAATGTGGGATAAAGAGCCACTTTATTTAAACTTAACGGCAAATGGGAAAAAATGGGGCCAGGTTAAGCCAGGGGTCATAACACCGACCACCTCCTCAACCCGAAAACTGGGCGAGCCCCGGGCCCCAGGTGTGAGCCGACCCAACAGCTCAAGCCAGCCAGGCACGAGATCCCACTCACAGAGCTCCACCCTCACCCAAGCCGTACAACCTGGGATGTGGACAACTCCGTAGTGATGGGATCATGAGGGTCCCTGGAGCCAACCTTGAGCCGTGCGGCTTAGGTCACCCCAGGGAGGCCGTACACCCCAACAGTGCGTTGCTATGGGAGCTCACCAATACCCCAAAAGAACATGTTCCCAACAGTAAAACCACCACAGACAGAGCCAAGCCTCAGCTTAGGCCTCTGTCCCCCACCTAAACGAGAACATGTTCCAACCCATGCCGTAACTCTGCCACAAAGGCCTCGTTGCCCTTTATTGAAAGATGCACCCCATCAGGCCTGTACAAGTTGGCACAACTGGCTTTGATGGACGCGTGGGGCACATAAATTCCCAATCCCGACTCCATGGCAATACACAAGGCTCTATTAGCCTTCTTCCTGGCCCGCTCCAAGCTTGCTGGCTCCCAGGCCGCCCGCCACATGCGGCTTGGCAACATGGCTGACCACAGGACGAGGACACCCGGCCATCTCCTCTTGATCAGGGTGATGTCATCCCAGGCCTGAAGTGATAAGGCCTTACCCTTCATTAAGCCCAAATCATTCTCCCCCAGGTGAATCACCAAGATATGCGGCGGCGGGCCCCTACTTTCCCTAAACAAAAGCGAAAGGAGTCCCGCCCCCTTCATGCCACGTCAGCCCTGCCATTCAATTACGGCCCGCTCACTCAGGCCCAACTGAGATCCAACTGGCATCCGACGGGCCTGCTGTGCCGCCCAGAAAACGATACTGTGGCCACGAATGAGGATCCTCCTCCTTTTCAGGCCAGCTACAGCACCTACAGAAGAAAAACATTAAACTTAGAAGTGCATAAATGAACAATAACATCCTGAAGGGAAGCCTCAGCGCTACCCCCTTACGACGTAAGAGGCCGTATATAAGTTCGAAAAGCCCCGGACTTCCAACGCCCCACCCGGTGAATAACATCACCCTCATAGCCCATGGCTGCTGCTGTGAATGCCGCACCTATGCAAAAGGAATGAGGGCCAAACTTTGCACCCCCAAGTCCCAATTTTTCCAAGGCCCGACTAGTGACTGCCCAAAATTGAAACTTAGAAAGAGGGGACGAGTCTTTGTGGCAAAATAACAGACCCTGTGTCAGTCTGCACATATCTACATATTGCGCGAGAGCACACACCAGACATAGCTCCTTGTTGGAACAGGGGCCCAAGGTGATCGCGCAATCCCTCTGTCCTTGGTCAGTCTTGGACCGATAGACACGAATGACAGCCTGCCCTTTCACAAACTTAACATCCCCAACCTGAAGGGCCCTGCCTGAAACATCATTACAGGAAATTCCCACCAACTCAGATACCGTAACGCACCAAAAAACGCTGTTAACGCAGCAGCATGAAATAACACCTGCTCGTAACTTGAGGCACAAACTAAGGCCCAGGTGGCATAAAGTCCCCGGAGAAGAGCAGGCGAAATAGGGCGCCTACTGTCAACCTGTTGCCCCCCCTTCCCGCGACCACCCTTCCAACATCTTAAAAATCCAAAAATCCTTCGTCAATTCCGTATACCCCCGCGCCTTGCTAATAAAGGACAACCTCGCAAGCTGTCCCTTAATAGATTTCATGGAAAGGCCGTGCTCCTTCTGCTGCACACAAAGCTGCAGCAGATGCTCGACCAGAAAAGGCAAAGTCTCCTCAAGCCCAGCGCCCACCCGAAAAACGGAAAACTGACTCGCCGCCCGGTAATACAACCTCCTTGTGCTAGGTGCTATTGCCAGTTGAGTGGCCTGGCTCATTTCGTCTCTCCAATTCGCCACAGCTCTGACAGCATGCGCACTGGACAAGGGTTGGCCTCTGGGGCTAGCTGCCGGAAATGCACCATCTGTTGGCGAGACAGGGCGTCCGCCACACCATTACTGGTGCCCGGTACGTGCCGGGCTAAGAACAAGACATTCAACGTAACGTAAAAGCCCTAACTAATGTCATAACTGGAGAAGACCTGGAGGTAAGGTTGTTGACAACGTGAACCACCGACATGTTGTCGCACCAGAAGTGCACAGTGTGGTTGGCGAGGGAATGCCCCCTCGCCAACCTGGACAAAAACAGTAACTACAATAGGAAAGAACTCCAAAAACGTCAAATTACGAATTAAATCGGAGTTCATCCACTCCGCCGGCCAAGGTTCAGCACACCACTGGCCCCGAAAATACACACCAAAACCAGTGGTACCCGCAGCGTCCGATATGACTGCAGCTCGGCCTCCAGCAACATTACCTCCCGCCAAAAAGATGTACCATTGAAGTGCCTCAAGAAGGTCTCCCAAACCTCCAAGTCGTCGTGCATACCCCTGGTGACACAGGTGAAGTGATGTGGCGAGCACAAAGCTGTCATGCCCTCACAGAACTGCCGCAAAAACGCCCTGCCTGGCGCCGTCACCTTACATGCAAAATTCAGGTGGCCAACTAATTGCTGAAGCTTGAGCAGCATAACTTTCCGCTTTCCTTTTACCTCAGCAACCTTTTCCTGCAAGATCTGCAACTTGTTCAACGGTAACCGAGAAAACTGCTGCACGGTATCGAGCTCAATCCCCAAAAATGTCAAAACAGCCAAGGGGCCTTCCGTCTTTTTGACTGCCAATGGGACACCCAGCTCATCTGCCAACTGCTCAAAGGACCGGAGCAAATGGGTGCATTGTCCAGAGCCCCCTGGGCCCACAAAAAGGAATCATCGAGGTAATGCGCTGTGTCGCGCACACCCATCCTAAACTGTAACGCCCACTCCAAAAACATACTGAACCGTTCGAAAGCTGCACAAGAGACAGAACACCCCATGGGGAGGGCCCAGTCCATATAAAAACCCTCCTCGAAACAAAAACCCAGCAACTCAAAATCGTCCGGGTGCACTGGCAGCAATCGAAAGGCCGACTTGATGTCGGATTTCGCAAGCTCCGCGCCTACCCCGCAGTGACTTACAATTCTCACTGCCCGATCAAAAGATGTGTACTTAACGGAACACAATTCAAACAGAATGGCATCATTAACGGACTGGCCCTGCAAGTATGACAAGTGGTGAATCAACCGGTACTCCTAAAGGGGAGACCCACAAATTAGGCACCGGAGGCTCCGGGAAGGGACCTAAAACTCATCCTTCCGCGCATTCCTTCCTTATTTTGTTCCTCACTATATGCTCCAACCCCTTTACAGAATTCAGATTGCAGCACAAAAACAGGATCCGCGGACCCTAGTAAGGGATCCTAAACCCCAACTCGAACCCCGCTAACAAAAAACGCCTATCCTCGGAACGCGGATAGAATTGCAACAACTCTCTAAGAACCATCACTCTGATGGGGCTGGGACCCTTTTCCAGGTTGTTGGTTGGGGCCTCCCGGCCGCTTAAAGCCCCCTCTTGGCTTGGACCTGTTGCATGCCGTAAAGGCATGGGGGCCCCCGCACAGCGGACATTCATGCTTATATCGACTGGCTTTCCTGGCACACGCCCCTTGGGAGGTAAACTCCCAGCAAAGCAGCCGACGTTGAACTGACTGCCTCGCAGTAACGTGGGCACCAGCAGGTTGAGTCGTTCTTTGGACCAGATGACCGCTGTCCGATCTATCACCCAGATTGGATTTTGCTGGCGCCATAAGCTGCAGCCAAAGCTGCTGGTTGATCTGGTCCCACGGTAGCCCTGGGTTAACAGCTGCCCGCATTCGAAACGCTTCATCATATTGAAGCCACACACCGCCAACAAAATCATTATAAGTGCGATAAATAATATCACAATATTGGAAAAGGGGGGCCGCCCTCCAAGGCTGTGCCCTAGCAATTACGCCTGCATATATTAAGAACTCCGGCAACCAATTCGACCATGATCTACCAACCTTTCGCTTTTTCAGTTTTTCTTTATCTTTCTTGTCCATCTCCTCTTTGGGCATCTTCTCTAACTCCCTATATAACAAACTGAATACATCCATGTATTCACCTTTCAAAATCTTCTCCCTAGTTGCTGCTGTAAGTGGTCACCCAGAGGCGTAGCCGGATCTCCAAAGGGGATAGCGTGAAAAGCCACCGAACTGTGTGGAACCGGTGGATGTGCTGGAAACCCCCAACCTCCCCACTGCTGTGGGGACAAGGATGTAGATGAAGCGGAAGCTAGCTGAGCTCCCCAAGGGAGCTCCCCAGCCATAGGATTTGTCACCCCCCCCCCCTGCAGTACCAGACTGTCCCACCAATGATGGCGAAGAAGGCCAAGGTGACCAGGTCCCAACTTGCCCCAACGTGGAAGACAGAGTAGATGGCCACCCCAACTGTGCCTGCTGACTCGTGGACGGGCCACTGCCTACATACTGGGGACCCGTCGAATGGGGCAGCTCGGTTGTACCCAAACCGGGTCCAATGATTGGGCCCCAAGGGCCCCACGGCCATACCATCCCCCATGGTTGACCCAGTGACCTACCTTTCTGGTCCTGTGGAACCACTGCAACTTCCTCAGGCTCCTGCCTGGGCTCCTCCTTTGGTGTCTCCAAGTCCAGCTCTTTGCTGTCTTCCCCGCCCTGTAAGGCAGAGAGGTGTGCGAGCACCTCCTTCTGAAAGGCGATTGTGGCAGCCCTACCAGAACCAGTGAGCCCCATGACTCTCCTTGAAGGACCTGCCGACCCTCTCTAACCCTCCAAAGCCGCCAAGCGGTCAAGAATAGCCTGCCACGTGCCAGCATCCTCCCCCTCATCCGCTGGCGGCTCCGCAGGAGTGGGCCTCTTAACCGGCTTCTTGGCGGGCTGTTTTCCCTTTGAAGGGCCTTGCCCCTTCTTTCGCCCCATGGCCGTTACTTGACCACCACCACTCTACTTGCCTACCGACTTGGACCCTTTATTGGTGGAGAAGCAATGAACCAAAAACCTAGGACACTCAATACCACACGGGCGCTACACCACTGAGCCACCGTCCCCCCAAACTGCCTGGATACCAAGCTGGCCAACCAAAAGACTAACCCTCAGCCAATGGAGCCCCACTAGTGCCTCTGAACCAAAAGAGGCCGTCCCCCTCCAATCCCTCCTGCTTGCTTACCAATGATGACTCTTTCCAATACAGAGGAGAGGGGGGTAGGAACGACTGCAGCTGCCCTGAAAGGAGCCCAACCCCCTAGGAAGCCCCAGCAGCCGCTCTCCAAGCCACCCAGGAACCCAGCCGCCCGTTCCGGAGGCATCGGGAATGAGGGGCGGGAGTGGGGGGGGATACCCACAGCCGCACACCAAGCCTCCCTGTGGCCCCAGAAGCAGCCCAGCCTCCCAACCGGGCCCAACCTAACACCCTTATGTCGCTAAGAATAAAAGGGGGGGTGGAGAAAGGCCGCAGCCGTCAAACCACCCGGGCCAGCCAAGGATGCTGCCACCACCCATAGAAGGGACGAGCCGCTCGTCCTGTTCAGCGCCGCTGCTCCTCGCCGCCCAGCTGAAGCGTCCCACGCAGGTCGCTTCTAGCCCTCCAAATCAGTTCGCCGCACAGCCCCAGCTGACGGGGGCGAGCTGCTCTGTCGGGACAAAGCCCTAAAAGAACTGCAACACAGGGGGCTGGGCCAGCCTATATAAGGCTGCCCCACCCCCCAGCAGTTCAGGGAAAAACCATTGTCTCTCCTCCAGCAGGGGAGGCAATGGACAGCCCCCAACCTAAAGCGGCTGATCGGCCGCTCGGCTGGGTGGGGCCGAATAACTACCATAAATCAAAAAAGTACCTGGTTGTTCTTGACATTTCCAACATATTTTGGACATTTTAGGATTTTTTTTTACTAATTTACACGGTGTCATATACCAACGATGGAACATTTTAAATAAATTTTCTTTGAAAGTAACTGATTTTGTTAGTTTATAGTTAATTCTCCATAACTGTCGCCATTTAATCACCATTTTGAGACCATTTAATCATGACTTCCTTAACAGTCTCATCTTCCATTTTCAATTGTAATAAGTGGTTATACATTTTTTTAATCTTATCATCTGATTCCAACAATAGTTTGTCCAACAAACACTTATGAGAATAAAAACTCATTATCTTATCTTTTTTTAAGTCTAGATTTTAATTTTTTAGCCGACCACCAATCTAACACCAGGTTTTGTTTTACTAATCTGTGTCTGTTTTCACTGAACTCTGCTCTGTTAACAGATCCTGGTACCTAATTATTTTATCATCCCTCAGTAGGTGAGTTTGTGTGAACACTTCAACAGGGGAAACTCATCTTGGTACCTTAGTATATGTCATTTTCTTTATTTTATCCCAAATCGTTATAAGGGATTTTCTAATCAAATGGTTTTTAAAATATTTATGCCCTTGTATATTGTACCATATAAAATCATGCCACCCTATTTTAAGATCATAGCCTTTGACTGCCAGCAACCTTCTCTTTGAATCCACTCCTGTACCCAGAACAGAGCATTTGCTTTATGATATCCCATTGCCGTCATAGGGAGGTGGTGGACTCTCCTTCCTTGAAGGTTTTTAAACAGAGGCTAGATGGCCATTTGACAGCAATGAAGATCCTGTGAATTTAGGGGAAGTGTTTGTGAGTTTCCTGCATTGTGCAGGGGGTTGGATTAGATGACCCTAGAGGTCCCTTCCAACTCTATGATTCTGTGGTTCTATGATTCTATGATCCAGCATATGTCTATTCGTGACCATGATTCGTGCCTATTAGAATATAATGTAAAATCTTTAGTCATAGGATTGCATGTTCAAGAGAGTTTTCTGACTAAACATTAGGAAACTTCTTGACAGTTAGAGCAGTTCCTTAGTGGAATAGGCTTCCTTAGGAGGGGGTAGGCTCTCCTTCCTTGGAAGTTTTTTTACAGAAGTTAGATGGCCATCTGATAGCAATGCTGATTTTGTGATTTAGGCAGATCATGATAATGAGTGCAGGAAGCTTTGCATCAGTGCTTAGTTCTTGTGGCCCTTTCTTACACACTGAGGGAAATGCTGCTTGCCATTTCGGGGCCAGTCAGCAATTTTTCTCCAGGCCAGTTTGGCAAGGGATCCTGGAGGTTCTTGCCATCTTTTTGGCATGGAGCAGGTGTCACTGGGGATGTATGTGTGTGTTTTGGCAGAGGGGGGATATTTGTGAATTTCCTGCATCATGCAGGGGGTTAGACTAGATCACCCTAGAGGTTCCCTCCAACTCTATAATTCTATGATTCTATTTGTACTTTACTTAGCTTTACTGTTTCTCAGACTTATCTATTATTTAAATTGCTAGATATACTTTTATTTTGGCTGTCTTTTTAATAGCTATTCAGTTAGAACAACAAATGTGATGCATATTTCAAAACTGAACTTTATTAATTAAAAAAGGAAAACAACTGTAAAACAAGAACTATGTTGATGGACATAACAGTGACTAAAAACTTTTTACTGTTCAGGGGGACTAAGTGTCCCTGAGATGCATTACATGGCCACTCATGAAGCTGCTGCCAGTTGAGAGACAGACATTAGAGGGCCACTTTTTGTTGTTCTTTGAATGGAGGTCCGCATTGCAAAACAGCATGAGTATGGGCATTTCAGACTGATGTCAAACCAAAATCAAGCAATATCTGAGGGGGAATAAATCAGGGAAAATTGGTTTCAGAAAGAGCAGGAACCCCCCCCCCCCCCCGAAAAATCAGGAGAGTAAGGAATTGCAAACAAAGCTGTGTGAAAATGAGGGGGAAATGGTAACAAAGGGAAATGAAACTGAAACATTAAAGCTGTCTAGAATATCCCTATTTTAAATGATTAAACAAATAAAATATGTGAAAGAACATTTTAAAAATTATGTGCATACAGGTATATGCAGGGCTTTTTTTGTAGCAGAACTCTGCATATTTGGCCACACACCCCTGATGTAACCAGTCCTCCATGAGCTTGCAGGGCTCTTCTTACAGGGCCTACTGTAAACTCTTGAAGGATTGGCTACATCAGGAGGGTGTAGACTAATATGCAAAGGAGTTCCTGCTACAAAAAAGCCCTGTATTCAAGTATAACAATGCAGCTATACTGAAGGTTATGTAGTGCCTTTAGCAGTGAACTGTTTTAAACACACACTTTCAGTCTTACTGTTAGAGCTTTATATGCGATAAAAGATATTTAATTTGTCTAAGAAGTTTCCTATTCAGAAAATACAATAAACAGGATCTAAAATAGGATTTTGTGCAACTAGTATTTTCATTCCTATAATTATTTATCTCAGCTGAGTAAACATGCCAGCAGGAGATCAGGATTTAAGATTTTATGTGCAGGCTAATTTCTTATTTCCACTTGACTAGAATAATGCAGTAATAGATGAAAGTTATAGCAAAGGAAATTTGAAAGAAAAATTATAACTCCACCAAAGCGAATTGTGATTATTTGAGAATTCATCCATTGAGCACATTTAGCAGAATGTTTATAGACCAATATTCGTGATGTTCAATATAAGATCTGAAAGACAGGCAATATCTTTTGAATCTTGCACAAGCATCAACTAATGGTAATTATGTATTGTGTGTAAAGTGCTGTCAAGCCAAAGCCAACTTATGGTGACCCCCTAGGGCAGAGGTGTTGAACTCATTTGTTATGAGGGCTGGACCTGGATTTGTCAGGTGGGCCACATATGCCATAACATGTAACATGAGGTACTGGAGATATAAATCTGATAAAGGTGATTTCAGATGCTGAATGGCAATAGAAGGTGAATGACAATAGCTGGCTTGATAGGATTAGGTGTGATATGCAGAGGGATAGTAGGTGTGGAGATACAACCATTGGTAATAAGTCAGGAAACATAGGTCTCAATTAAGTCCAAGAAGATTCAGTTCAGGAGAATGCAAAGAATAAATGGACATGTTTGACATTAGAAACCACAACATTCAAAAACCAGTGGGGGGACACTTAACCTTCCAGGACATTCAGTTGCTGACCTAAGAGTAGTAGTTGTCTTACAAAGAAATCTCAAAGGGAGGTTAAAGAGACTGCTGAATTGCAACTGACAATGAATGCATCCTCAAGGACTGAACTGAGACATAGGTTTCCTGTCTCATTACCAATGCCTGCTATTATCATTTGGCATCTGAAATCACTCCACTCTCCAAGATATGACAAATGGATTTACTGTACCTGAAGAAGTGATCAGTAACTCATGAAAGCTCATGCCTTGCCACAAATTTTGTTAGATGCTATTGGACTCTTGTTCCTTTCCACTAATAAAGATAGCAAGCTGTACTGTACTGTTAGATTTCTGTGACAGCCAGTGAGGTGGGAGGAGAAAGGAATACATGTTGAACTGGAACATATGGAACCATAAATATATATTTTAAATACTTAGACATCTACTTCCAGTTATTAAACAATGGAATCCAACCCAAGTGTTCTAATTCCTAATCAGAGTATTTTTGAAAGAAAATAAAAAACCCATATAGGCATAGAGAAATCTATTAAAAACAAACAAACAAACTTGTGCTTGTCATTAGAATCCTCTCTTCCTCCCTACAAAGCAGGAAAGAGCAACTGAGGAATTGTGTGCATGTGTGTGTGAGAGAGAGATCAAATCTTAAAGAAAACAACAGAGCATGGCAATCTCAATGTAAATTGTGCATGTCAGAAGAATTTATCTACCCACCTACCCTGCCTCTCTCGAATGCTTATATCTGAAAGTCTTAAAGGCACCATGGGAGCACTTTGTGCTCTTTCCCTCCTTCCCTCACCAGTCAATGGAGGGAAGGAAGGCTTGGCTTTCAAACCAGGAAGCATGAGACAGAGCTGGGCAAAAGCAAACAAGCAGCAATAGTCCATAGTCTTTTTAAATGAGCAAAATAGTTTTAGTGTCAGGTCAACCAGGCTAACATCAATTAAAGAGCCAAACAATTGCAGTGCCAGAAGGTAGTTGCAATACTAGGAACATTTTCAATTTCAATTGTATGACAAGGTTGTTCATATGTATAAGAAACCTTAAGTAAGAGGACTTGAAATGAGAGTGTGTTGCAAGGAATGTTTGTAGTTTTTGTGAGCTGTTTGTGAGTGGTTGTGGCTTCTCTTGTGTTCTCTTGTAGTTGTCATGTGGCAGTAGTTCTCCATAGTGTCGCAAACTCCAGGTTGGGAAATTCCTGCAAATTTGGGAGAGATCCTTGTGAGGGTTGGATTTGGGAGGGAAGGGCCCTCAACAGGATATAATGATATAGAGTTCAGACTCCAAGTAACCACTCTCTCCAGCAGAACATCTCCATTATCTGGAGATCAGTTATAATTCTGGGAGATCTCCAGGTAAGGGATGTGAGCCTCCAGGTGGGACCTGGGCATTCCCTGGAATTACAGCTCACCTCCAGACTACAGAGGTCAGTTCCTCTGCAGAAAATGGATGCTTTGGAGGATGCACTCTCTGGCATTTCACTCCACTGAGGTCCCTGTACTCCCCAGGCTCCACTCCCAAATCCCAACATGGATCTGGAAACGTATCCTCCCATCTCTTGCTGGTGGCTAGGGAGAACCTAGCAACCATATCTCCAGATCCAACTTGAAGACTGATAACTCTGATTCCCAGCATCACCTTCTGGAATTTGTCAACCAATAAATTTAGAACCACCTAAGCATAGACCTCTACTCCAAATACAGTCAGCCTTTCCCGAGTGATACCAGGGGAACCAAAAGGGATGCATTTCTCTTTCACTCTCCCAGAGAAGATCAGCAGTCAGGGTGTTAAAGGCTGTTTCATCCCAAATCCAGGCCTATATTCACATTGAAATGGGTCTGTGCTCTGCAAGACCCCCCTGTGATTTCTGCAAGTCACCCGAAGCTAACTTTAGCTGGCCACCTCCTTATGCACCTTGCTCAAGAATAACTGAACTATTAAGTCCGAGGATGTCTTCTTCTCAAGAAGTTTCATATTGAATATTTGAAAATGGTCCAAACCACACCATTCAGAAGAAAAGGCATTTATTACCTCCTGAATTTCTCTCCTCAATGTGGAGAAAGCTGTTATTAATTATTCAGTATGGGATATCTCTCTCTCTCGGCTTGGCTTCGCGAACGAAGATTTAAGAAGGGTGCAATAGTCCACGTTTGCTGCAGGCTCGCTGGTGGCTGACAAGACCAATGTGGGACAGGCAGGTCCGGCCACAGCGGCTGCAGGGAAAAGTCTGATTTAGGGTTGGTCCTGTAGCAGTGCGATTCTTCCTCAATCTCCTTTTGTCCTCAAGACCAGCTATGCGTGCGTTCTCAAAGGAAGAGACAGCCTGGTGGATGGTGTGCCTCCATGCTTTGCGATCTGAGGCTAGGTCAGACCACTGGTGATGGTTGATGTGACAGGTGCTAAGGGATTTCTTCAAGGAGTCCTTGTACCTCTTCTTTGGTGCCCCTCTATTTCGATGGCCGGTGGAGAGTTCGCCATACAGGGCAATCTTGGGAAGGCGGTGGTTTTCCATCCTAGAAATATGCCCTGCCCAGCGCAGCTGCGCCTTCAACAGCAGTGCCTCGATGCTGGTAACCTCTGCCCGCTTGAGGACTTCAGTGTTGGTCACAAAGTCACTCCAGTGGATGTTGAGGATGGTGCGAAGGCAGCGCTGATGAAAGCGCTCAAGGAGTCGCAGATGATGACGGTATAAAACCCATGATTCGGAGCCATAGATGAGGGTTGTCATCACAACCGCTTTGTAAACATTGATCTTTGTGCCTTTTTTCAGATGCTTGTTGCTCCACACTCTTTTGTGCAGTCGGCCAAATGCACGGTTTGCCTTTGCCAGCCTGTTGTCAATCTCCTTGTCGATCTCGGCATCTGAGGAGATGATGCACCCCAGGTAGCTGAACTGCTGGACTGTCTTCAGAACTGATTCACCCACAGTGATGCAGGGAGGGTGATAATCTTCCTGGGGTGCAGGCTGGTGGAGAACTTCTGTCTTCTTCAGACTAACTTCTAGGCCGAATAGCTTGGCAGCCTCTGCAAAGCAGGACGTCATATGCTGCAGAGCTGATACCGAGTGGGAGACGAGTGCAGCATCATCAGCAAACAGTAGCTCTCGGATGAGTTTTTCCATTGTCTTGGAGTGTGCCTTTAGTCGCCTCAGGTTGAACAGGCTGCCATCGGTGCGATAGCGGATGTAGACACCATCGTCCTCATCTAGATCTACTGCGGCTCTTTGAAGCATCATGCTAAAGAAGATCGTAAAGAGAGTTGGCGCGAGAACGCAGCCTTGCTTTACACCTGTGCCTATTGGGAAGGGCTCCGAGAGGTCGTTGCAGTGTCTGACTTGGCCTCGTTGGTCTTCGTGTAGCTGGATGATCATGCTGAGGAACCTTGGGGGACATCCTAAACGTTCCAAGATTGACACCAAGTCATAAATATAGAAATGGATATTATTGGTTAATGGGGCTCAATCTTGTAGATTTACATTATATATATATATATATATATATATATATATATATATATATATATATATATATATATATATATATATATATATATATATAAACTTTGATATTAATTGCATAGAAGCGAGTTTGGTAGTTCAGTGCCTGTTACAATAATTAAGATCTCTCCTCACACAGAAAACTGGAGGGTTTCATTACACTGAAATAATACTGCTTATTTCCCACCATAATCTGCCACACCATTTTCATGAGATGAATAGAATTTCTCCCAGGACTGGCAGGACTCTAGGAAGGCTGAATTCTCAGGCTTTATCATCTACTTAAGAGTTTAAAATGGTGGGATAGTGGAAGGGGAAATGGTTCAGTGTAAAACAAGCTTGTCCAACCTGCGGCCAAAGGGCTGCATGTGGCCCAGGATGGCTTTGAATGCAACTCCAACACAAACTCAAAAACTTTCTTATAACATCACCTGGAATTGTGTTCTGTAGCACCTGGAACTGTGTGCTGAGGCTACATCTGGTTGCTTTTTCCTCCTGCTTGCTTTTCCCCCTTACCACCAGAGAGGGCACCAGAGCTGACTCAGAGCATGTGTGTGTGAGTGCTCTGCTCCTGGGTGTGAGTGCTCCACTCCAGATTGTCTTTCTTCCTGCTGTGGCCACTCTGGATCTCCCACCCAGGACAAAGAGCCATTCGATGTGCTCTGGAGGTATCAGGGTGGCCCCTCTCTGGAAATGGTGGGGAGTAGCAGAGCCAGTCTCCCAAGCTCCTGGATGGGCTAGTGGGGTGGGAGTTTTCCCTGTTGGGAGGCTGCTGGCCCTTCTCTGTGAATGTCTGTAGTGGGGTGTATGCAGTGGAGCTGGGCTTGTTGTCCCAAAAATGGAGATGTTACAATGCCTAGGCTGGATTCTGTGGTGTGCCCCCTCCATCTCTTCACTGTGGGAGTTCCAGAATCCCCTTACCCTTTTCTATAGCTGAGACTGGAAAAGAGACACACAAAAACAGGTGGTTCCCCACCCCCCACCCCAGAAGTCTCTGGAGAGAGGGGTTTTTTTAAAAGCATGCTTTTAAAAACAAATCAAGGAATGCCCTCTTTTTATTTTTGCTCCTGACAGTGAGTCTTCTGTGTTCAGGATGACTTTAAAAGCAAGTCTATGTCTGTCAGCAAAAAGCGAGCTACAGTTGGGAAGCAGGGGCTGGTGTGAAAAAGAAAAAAAATCTGCCTACTCCCTCCCCACTCCTCTGCTCCAAGCTTCTGAGAGAGGGCATGGAGAGGGAGCAATGATTTCCCTTCTACCTCTGTTGGAAATTTAGAGGAATGGTTTGGGAACAGAGCAAAACAAATATCTCTTCCACTCAATCCCGTAGCTACCAAGGGGCCTGCCTGCCTAGCAGTTTTTATAGGCCCCTTCTGCAGCCTCACTTCCCACAGCCGCCTCTGGACCCCTCATTTGTATCACCTGTTGGTACTAAGCAGACTGAATGCTGGATTAGATTGGACTGGGACAGGCTGCAGGGAGGATGACAAATCAGGAAGAAGGAAGAGCAGAGCCTGAGTCCCTCACAGACTGCCTCTCACCTTCAAATGGGCAGTTTGCTCCTCCCTTTGTTCCTGCTAACCAAAGTGCCCACTTATACTTTGTGTAAGGAGCCCACCCTCACCTATCTTAAAGAAACAAACACAGTGCAGGGAGAAGCATGCAGCTACAGAATTTGGGATCAGGCAAAGGAAACCAAAGAAACCCTATTTTCTCTGGAAAGCAAAGGATATTTAAAGGTTACTTGCTTGTTGTGCTTGAAATTTAAGTTCTCTCCCGGCTCTGCTCTTCATTTCTCAATGATCATTCTTAAGGGAAACAAGAATCAGAAAGCCAGGTGTTTTCCTGAAAAGATGAAGGGAAGTTTGAGCAGTAGGCAGGCTATGCTGGCTGGGAGGGGAAGATTCAGGGTAGGGCTCCCTTATAACAACCACTCATGATGAGGAAGGCAGAGTGGGTGACCCCCCAGTTTACTCCTGAATCTAGCCTAATTTGTGGTATAAAGTGCTGTCATAGTGAATCAGGCTCTCAATTGGGCAGTTAGAAGAGTAGGCAGGCTCTACACAACACTGACGTAAATACAAACCACCAGATACAAACATTCTACTAGCAGTAGTGAAAGCATTGCAGCCTGGTTGAGCCTCTCTTATTCGCCGGCCAGCAGAGCCTGTTCCACATTTTCAGTGCTCCTATTCTTCTGTGTGCAGCCTGCAGTAAGCCTCTCTGAACTCCAGGTAAGAGAGTGAGAGCTGGGGTGGGGTTAGTCTTTTGGGAGTTGTTGCGGAGGTCACTATAGTTGTCAGGGCTTATGGTGGGGCTTGATGCAGTCTGGCCTGGTTTTTGTTTGCTTCTGGCCGGCACCATATTGGCACATTTTCTGATGTTATGTTTTTTTTTTCTTTTATTGTTGGGGTGGGTGACTGAGGTAGCCTAGTGATCGGCTACTGGCTGCTGCCTACCCCAGGCTATACCTTTCCCAGTCCTACTCCTGGCTTAGTTCCTTTTTCAGGCCTGGCCTAGTTCCTGTTTCAGCTCTCAGCCTCTGCAGCAGGACTTGGAAGCAGAAAGAACATTAAGTCCCTGTGCTTCTGGGAGGGGTGGGATGATTTTTTAAATGATCCTTGTGTTTCACTGTAGCCTTGTCTGGGCCTTGTGGGGCCTATGTCGCATGGTTCCTGCTTCAGCTCTGGGCCATCTTCAGCAGGATTTGGAAACAGAAAGGACGTTAAGGTCCTATGATTCTGGGAGGGATGGAATGATTTTTTTTACTGATTCCCCCCCCCCCTTTGCTTATATGTGGTGGCGGATATCACAAAAAGTATGCATGGACCTTTTTTGCTCATCATCAGCTATCGTCAGTGTTTATGTATTTTATGTGCAGCCCAAGACAATTCTTGCAATGTGGCCCAGGGAAGCCAAAAGGTTGGACATCCCTGGTGTAAAAGATTGTTCGCCTTATTGTCATTAGATATCCCTAGGAAATAATAAAAGAAAGAAAAAGTTGGAGACTCTAGTCCATTAGGCAAGGCAATGATAAGCTATGTCATATTATATGGTAGCAGGAGCGGGGGAAATGGAAAAGTTAAGTGACACTTTCAAAATTTCCAGTTGCCGATAAGCAAGAGATTGAGAAAAAATGCAGAAAGGGTGGATCACAAGTACTAGGATATGAAGGAGGGAAGAAATGGAGATATGTCTGAGTTCTATCCTTGGCAGTTTGAGAAGACCATAATAAGAACCATCTGTAAATCAGATAAGAAAAGTTTAGCAAGTTTCATAGCATAAAGCAGATCAAATTCCAGGCATTTTTGCCTATGCTTCTATATTTTGTTGTGGGGTATAACCTTTTTGATTTACTGTTCTCTGGTGCTTCTCAGTTCCAACATAAATGCAACCATGGATATTATTATTTCTTTAAAGAGATGTCTCTATATTTGGTGCTTAATGATACTCTGCTCTTAAAAGGGCATGATAATATGCAATATATTTAATTGTGAGTTTTGCTTTGTTTTAAAAATTGACCTGCTTCTAATCTCTTTAAAGTTTACTTCAGGAAATCAGGCTGAATGCTATTTTTGCCAGATAAGCACAATAATTTTCAGCTTAACCATATTCTGCTACAAATGAAAGTCAATAAAGTAATGGTGCATTAATATATTGTTCATAGTCACAGGGGACTAAGCGGCATGGTAGCTAATTGTAGGCTGTTTATTTTTCCCTGGACACAAGAACCAGTGGGAATTGGATGCTACTGTCAAATATTATTATGTCTCACACTGTTGGGAAACTGACAATTTAATAACAGAAGGTGAGACGGTCTTACTATGTTATTCTGATTACTATTATTATTGTGTTAATTATTGCATGCATTTACAAAACACGAGATAATCCTTTTAAGGCATTCAGTGAAATCGATAAACTTAACATGTTTCTTTATATTAATATATTTATCTGAGGCTAGGCAGACTTTATTTCCAGCATATCTTTTCTTCTGATGTACTTGCCTGCTGTTTCATGCAATGAAGAGAAAGGCATCTGTTGTTTTCAGCTGTTGTAGTTTATAGATTTCATTTTAAAACAGATCACAAGAGAGAAACAGAATTAAAATAAGTTGTCTATCATTGTGTCTCAAAAGCATCACTGGTCGAAAGAGAATCTATTACATCGGTAATATTTACCATGAAGGACAGTTGGTGGTAGGGAAGTCTGATGTCACTAGAAGCAACAAGGATCAGCAATCATATTAATTGTATGGCAGATAAGTATTCAGTCCCTCCACATATTAATTCAATTGGTCTCTCTGGAGATGATGGGTCAGTGCTGGATTAAACCCTGTGCAGGTCCCTAGGCAGTCAAAATCTTGAGGGGGCCCTCACAAATTATCTCAGAATTGGACCACCTGCCTCACCACCTATGGCTCCTGCTTCAGCCTGTGGGCACCTTTTCAAAAGCCCTTTTAACAAAGCTGTGGAGGAGAAGTAGAGAGAGGCAAACTTGAAAACAATGCCAGCAGCTACACCAGGCAAGTTGGGCAAAGAGCAACTCAGTTGCTGGCTGTGCATGCAGGCTGGGAGGGCTGCAAGCAGGGAGGAAATGGCGAGGGGGGGACTGGCTCAGGCCCCTGAAGGCCCATAGGCCAGTGCCTACTTTGCCTAATTGTTAATCCAACCCTGTGATGGGCACCCAGATAAAAACAAAATTTTATATTTGTTTGGTTTTTTTTAAAAAAAACCATGAGGTCTAAAAAACTTTAAAGCTACTGTCTACCAAATGTATATGGGAAGTTCTACATGCAAGGCACCACCACCACCACCAAAGAAACAAATTCCATGATAGTGTTACTGAGAGGCGCTGCCTGATATAAACGGAGTACCCCAGTGCAGAAAAAAAGAGAGACAGGGTCTCTTATTTTCTGGTAAACAAAATGGAGTCTGACCAAAGACAGGCCAAGACAACACTCCATCTAAAAGGGTGGAGTGGACCCCCACAGAGAGCTTGTTCTGGTTGGTGCCTGAATTCTGTCTCTCAATGTAATCTTACCCATTCCCCCTCCAACACCTCTGCCCAAACAGGATGCATAATAACATGGGAACTGCTGATATGTATTGTTCATACCCTAATTCTCAGCTACTGATCAATCAGCCACCTCTTTGGCTCTTCCTGTGACTCAGTTTCTGTTTGTTTACTGCTATGGTAATGTCTGACATCTGGGCAGATTCTTTGTCTTCTATGTTTGCCTTTCCCCGGGGGTATTTTTGCTGAACTGCCCAAAACATTAACACATATCCTGACCTTTTGAAACCTATTGGGAGGACATTACTAAATCAGCTCCGCTGTTGTTACCTGAAGATCCATCCAGGTGACCAGAGTCTGCTCTACTCATTGGCTTAAGGTGGACACCCAATCAGATACCCAGAATAGACTGACTACTGCCCATCACACAAGCCAGCCCCTTTTCTGGGTTGGTCTCACCCCCTCCAAAGATTATATACAGGACTGCAAGCCATGCTTGCTCTCTCTCTCTTCCTGCCTGGACATCATGTAACCAGATTGTTCTCCCTCCATTACCCTAAGTGAGGGGGGGCGGGGTGGTCTCTCAGTCATGGCACATGACTTCAAGGTCCCAAGGTCCCAAATGGACCTCTGCACACCTGGAAAGGTAGTATGCCCTGTATGTCTTCCCTTTGACTCTGCTATATCTCACCTCTTTATTTCTTAGGTCTTGTTTGTATGCTTATATTATTTATGTGTAAAGGAATGATGGTATTGCAACACTTACATTTATTTGAGTAAAACATTATAAAATACAATTGCTTGGACTATTCTTGGCTGAAAACCCAAACTCCGTATTATTGAAAGCAAAGATCTTCGCTCCTAATTCGCTCTATCAAGTCTTTTAGCTAATTTCCCCATTAAAAATAAGAGACTTAAAAGCATTACCAGTAACAATAGACACTGACTTTGCCTCAAAAAAAGGTTGTTGTTTTTCCTCCAAGTTGGGAAATCCCTGAAGATTTGGGGTCAAGCCTGGGAAGGGTGGAGTATGTGGAGGGAATGGAGCTTACCATGATGTGATGACATATCCACTCCACCCCACAAAGATGCAGTTTCCTCCTGTGGAACTGTTCTCTGTAGCATAGAGATCGATTTTAATTCCAGAACTCCAGTTCTCACCAGGAAGTTGGCATCCATATAAGCAGTGCAATTCTAAAGAGAGTTACACCCTTTTAAGTTTAGGCTTTATAAGGGTGTCACTCAAGTAAGATTTTAACTTCATTTCATTTAAATGCTTCACCTTGGACCCTTTCAGTAAAACCAGCAGTGTTATGTGAGGCTGAAAGCTGGGTTGTACCAATTACTGCCTCACTAATCATTTCATCTAAACAGACAGATTTTTAAAAAATAAAATAAATAACAATAAGCTTTTTAATCCACTCTGGACTGAAAATAAGACTCTGTAGTGATAATTATAATAAGCCCCCAATCTTATAAGTAATGTTCTGCATTTCATAAATACAGTGTTATTGTCTGTGTCATCATGTCCAAATTATCTCACAGCTGCAGGGAAAACCACTGGACATGTATCATAGAAAGCTCATTTGGTAACATTTTTTCTTCAGAATCAGTAATATTTGTTATAATTACTTGTCATTTCCTTAATAAGCCCCGATGTTTATCTAGTTGATGAATGAATAAGTGTAATATCTGAAGCATTGTTCTGCTGTCTCTGTAGAGCTAATTTGTCAAAGTATCACAAAACATATCACTAAAGCACTGGGAATCTGGTGGCAAAATGTCATGGTTTTGCCAATCTCTTCAAAATGAATAACCTGACCTTCAGAACCATCCATTTTGGGTATGATTTTTTAATTAAAAGTGTGAATGTAGCTCATAAAGTTCCCCAGATAAGTGATGAAATGTCTCTAAATAACAAAGGCACATATATGGAATGGAACTAACATTTTTTCCCCTTAATTGCTCTCAGCATTGACTTGTGTGTAAGCAGTTATGAAACTGTATTGCTAATTGTATATGAACACATACTTAGCAGCACTTATAAAGTTTACACTGAGCTTATTTCTAGGGCCCATTTTGAGGATTTAATTTTAATAACTATAAAAAGTAGGTCCTTAATAGCAGTCTGATAGCC
This sequence comes from Heteronotia binoei, assembly GCF_032191835.1. NCBI lineage: Eukaryota > Metazoa > Chordata > Lepidosauria > Squamata > Gekkonidae > Heteronotia > Heteronotia binoei. The sequence continues at coordinate 63,588,509 of NC_083225.1, forward strand.
TTGACTAGCTTGATCTCTTCAGAACTTGGAAACTAAGCACGGTCACTCATGGTTTAGTAGTTGGATGGGAGACCACTAAAGAAGACTGGGTTTACTCATCTCTTGCCTTGCAAACCCTACAGTCCTGGAGTCATTATGGGTTGATTCCAGAGCCTTTTTTTTGTAGCAAGAACTCCTTTGCATATTAGGCCACACCCCTCTTATGGAGCCAATTCTTCAAGAGCTTACAGAGCTCTTATTACAGGTCCTACTGTAAGCTCTTGGAGGACCGACTACATCAGAGGTGTGTGGCCTAATATGCAAAGGAGTTCCTGCTACAAAAGAAGCCCTGGTTGATTCTTACTTGACAACATACAAGTATTATTAGTGTTATTTGGTGCTTGATCCTTTGAAAGGGCAATGTTTCATCCTTTCATTTCCCATCAAGAATTATAATTGTTGGAGGTGGGGGGGGTGGGATTGAGCACGAATGCACAGGGATGCAGTTCTGGCTGACTTGGTGTCAGGGGTGTGGCCTAATATTCAAATAAGTTCCTACTGGGCTTTTTCTACCCCCCCCCCCGATAATTGTAATTCTAAAAGACCAACAGCCTGTTGCTTTTATTGTTCTTTGAGACAGAGGTGATAAACAGTAAACTATAGCTTAGCAGCATGTGCTTCCCCCAAAACTGATACACATAAAACTAACTACAGATGCTATTAATTTCACAGTTGAACATATTTGCTCTTTGAACACATTTTGTTCAACAGTGTTGATCACTTGTAGACTGAGAATCCAATCCCTTTGTCTTTCCATCTGCCAATTCAGACAGCAATCAAATAGCTCTGAAGTTGCACAATAGCTTTGCTGATGTAATTTTATTCCCTTCCAGTGGTGGGGTTTCATTTCTTTGATTTGCAAAGTCTTTTGTATCAGTACTGATTCTACCTGGAATCACAGATGGTCAGGTTAGGTCATTAAATGTCAGGAAAAAATTATGTTTTCCATAAGGCTGTGCAAAAATGTGAATTAATGAAATAATGCCAATAGTACAGTTTTAAGCACTAAATGGTAAGACTCCAGAGCATTTCCTTGTAATTGCTAGAAGATTGATTTGCTCTCAATTTATTTATATCATTGGCTACTGGGCAGTGTTTAAGTCAGTCAAAAACAGGTCAGTGGGGGAGGGAGATAATGGGAATCCCATCAGGTTCTTTTGAAAATGTATATGCATGAAACACTGTCAATTGCTCTGTATTGTACTGTACTATAGCTTAGCAGCATGTGCTTCCCCCAAAACTGATACACATAAAACTAACTACAGATGCTATTAATTTCACAGTTGAACATAGTTCTCTATATATATACTGTAGTTCTATATAATTTTTATAGATTCAAGGTTAGCTTAAGGTAGGACCCAACATCTGAATGAGTGAAAGCTAAGGGAAACCAGGTAGGAAGTGGGAGACAGGCAAAATTCATGAACAACATTAATAACATTGAAATGTACTTATTTATGTTATTTATTTAAAAAATTATGCCTTTGCATCTACTCAGGGTTCACAGGACAATGGAGACCGGAACATTTATACTATTAAACTTAAAGCTATAAAATTCAATTAAAAATACATAAACACATAGCACTAGACAGAAGACCAATACCATTATTGGGAGCATACAGATAAAACAAAAAAAGCCTTTGCTGGTGAAAGACACCAATAGAAGGAGGCAGATGAATTTGCTAGGAAAGGAGTTCCAATGTTTTGGTGCCATGATGCAGGAGGCCATTTCTCATGTTGCCACCATTTAGCCTCAGATTGTAGAATGTAAATTCAGATTTGCATTAGAGCATGAACAGAGTGCCAAATGGAATTGTGCTAATCCTGATTATAGAACTCAATTGCACCAATCTGCCTTTACAGTTGTAACAAAACCATTGCATTCAAAGTACTATATTTGCTGAACTTGCCTTAAAAGTATATAGGCTGTAACGTACTCGAAGCGGAGACGAGAGTAGGGCAACATAGTTTATTAGGAGCACGTTGCAAGAGAGCAAGCACGCGGGCCGGGCCCCACTTATATACAATTCCCGGTACAGCCTACTGGGCCGGTCAGGCCAATCCTGCCCTGTTGAACTACCCGCCGCAGCTGTTGATTGGCGGGTGATTCCGCGCCCTGCACTGGAGGCTTCTGGGCCAGCCCAGTTGCCTCTGCGCGGGGCGCATGTTGTTACTGATACACTACACTCCTCCCCCCTTAGTTAGTGACATAGTCCTGGAGGTAGGCGGGAGGTCGACGCTCCCGTGTTGAATGCCTTGGGGTTGCTTGTGGTGCCGGGGCTCCTTCCACATCCGGGGCTTCCCTGGGGGTTTGAGCGTTGGGTGGCTGTGGGTCTGGATCCGAGGGTTGGTCCGCCTCTGCCGGGGGGTGTGGCCTTGGTGCCGGCGCGGGTGTTATTGGGTGCTCCTCGGCCCCCTCTGCCTCCCTCGTTTCCGTGGGTACCTCTGGGAGAGTCCGGCGGCGCAACTGGTCGATGTGCCGGCGTAGGATCTGGCCCCCCTCGGTGGATACCTCGTAGTGGCGGGAACCCACAACCCGTAGTACCCGCCCGGCTACTCACTCTGGGCCTGAAGCGTAGTTGCGGGCGAACACTGGGTCCCCCGCGAAGAACCCCCTAGCCGCGTCTCTGACCTCCGGGGACCCTCGCCCGTCGGAGGCTCTGTCGGGGTGTAGGTGGTCTAGCCGTGTGGTGAGCTTGCGTCCCATGAGGAGCTCAGCTGGGCTGACCCCGGTGACTGGGTTTGGAATGACCCGGTTGTCGAAGAGGAACGCGGCTAGCCGGTGGTCCCAATCGCCTTGCACTATTCTGCCCAGGGCCTCTTTTGTTGTCCGGACCATCTGCTCGGCCTGGCCGTTGGTGGTCAGGTGGAATGGGGCTGGCCGGATGTGTCTAATGAGGTACCTCTGGAGGAACGCCTGGAATTCCCCCGAGGTGAACGCTGCCCCGTTGTCCGAGACTATGGTGTCCGGGATGCCGTGGGTGCACAGGACCCTGCGTAATGCTCTAATGGCTGCTGCTGATGAGGTGGACCCTACGGGGATGACCTCTAACCATTTTGTGTATGCATCTACAATGATTAGGAAGATCTGTCCCTGGAACGGCCCGGCAAAGTCAATGTGGAGCCGGGACCACGGTTTCTTCGTGGTCTCCCACCGTGTAGCTGGGGCGCTGGGTGGGTCCGGCCGCGACTCCTGGCATGTGCTGCATCTCCGGACCCAGTTCTCTATCTCCCCGTCCATCCCCGGCCACCATACGTAGCTCCTTGCTAAAGCCTTCATTCTCACAATGCCTGGGTGTGTTTCGTGAAGTGATTCCAAAACCCGTTTCTGTAGAGGGGGGGGCCACTACCCTGCTCCCCCATAGTAGGCACCCCTTGTGGGCTGCTAGTTCCTCCCTTCGCATTTTGTAGGGTTTGAACTCTTCCCCCATGTCCCCCTCTGGCCACCCCCTCACCACCCAGTCGAGCACCTGTGCTAGGGTTTTGTTTTTTCCGGTGGCTTTGGCCACCTCTGCCGCGTGGAGGGGCTGATCCGGGAGTGCTTCGATCGACATGACCTGGTGTGCTGGGGCTGGATCGGGGCCTGTGTCTGGGAGTGGCAACCGGCTGAGTGCGTCCGCGTGACCCATTGCCTTGCCCGCCCTGTGTACCAGAGCGTAGGTGTACGAGTTGAGGAATTGGTTCCACCTCAACACCCTCTGGGACAGGATTTGGGGAGTTTGGCGGTCTGGGGCCAGCAGACCCAAAAGCGGCTTATGGTCCGTCGCTATTGTGAACCGGCGCCCGTACAAATAATCGTTGAATTTATGGACCCCCGCTACTATGGCCAAGGCCTCCTTGTCGATTTGTGCATAGTTCCGTTCCGCCGACGTCAGGGTGCGTGAGTAGTATGCGACCGGGACCTCCCGGCCATCCGGAAACTGGTGCCCCAGGACAGCGCCCACCCCGTACGGTGACGCATCGCATGCCAGGATGACCGGAAGGCGCTCGTCGAAGTGGTGCAGCACCGCGTTGGAGACCAGAACATCCTTAACTGCCTGGAAGGCGGCAGCTTGCTTCTTCCCCCACACCCATGGAGCTTTTTTGTCCAGTAGTCGGTGTAGGGGTTCGGCAAGGGCCGCCTTGTGGGGTATGAACGTGTGGTAGAAATTGAGGACCCCCAAGAAGCTCTGTAGCTCCGCTTTACACGTGGGGGCTGGGGCTTGAACAATGGCTCTGGTCTTTTCCTCGGTCGGGTGGATTCCCTCCGCGTCCACTGCGAAGCCCAGGAACTCCACCCGTGGTACCCCCAGCATGCACTTCTCCCTTTTAACCTTTAGTCCAGCGGCTTGAAAACGGCGGAGCACCTCCCGGAGGCGGTTGCGGAATTCCTCAGGGTCCGGGGCGGCGATTAAAACATCGTCGAAAAACGGCTGGACTCCGGGGATCCCTTTAAGGAGAGCATCCATTATGCTCTGGAAGATTCCCGGAGCCACGCTGACCCCGAACTGTAACCTGTTCACCCTGAACGCCCCCCTGTGGGTAACTATCGTCTGTGCCTCAGCCGTTTTGGCGTCCACCGGGAGCTGCTGGTAGGCTTGTGCCAGGTCCAACTTCCCGAAAATCCTTGACCCCGCCAGGGCGGCCAGGACGTGGCTGACTACTGGCACCGGGTATGGGTTGTCTTGGAGCGCTTTGTTAATTGTGCACTTGTAATCTGCACATATCCGCACGTCCCCATTGGGTTTGACCGGAGTCACTATGGGGGTCTCCCACAATGCGTAATCGACCGGCTCCAGGACCCCTTGTGCTACTAGGCGGTCCAACTCTGCCTCGATCTTGGGCTTCAAGGCAAAGGGGACCCTCCTTGCCTTGAGCCGGATCGGTCTGACCGTCGGGTCGAGCGGTAGGGAGATGGCCGGGCCCTTGTAACTACCCAGCAACCCATCGAATACGTCGGGGAACTCTCTGCACACCTCCCTGAACCCTCCCGCGGTGGTCGTGCGCGCCACCTCTATTCGGATTCCCAAGGGGCCAAACCATGCAAGACCCAAGAGGGTGGTAAGCGGCCGCCTGACCACCAGGATGTCTAGGGGGCCTCTGAAGGACCCCCGTTCCACCTGCACCCGTGCCCATCCCGCTATTTGGACCGGGTTTTGCTGGAAGTCCCGCAATATGAAATTTGCTGGTCGCAGCTGCAGCCCCTGGCCGGGGCGTAGCCTTCTCAGGGTCTCCTCCGCGATTATGGAGATGGAGGAGCCCGAGTCCACTTCCATGACGCAGGGGGCCCCGTCTATGAGGACCGCCATCTTTATCTTGTTGGGGGTGGTCAGGGGCAAACTCAGTACCTGCAGTGAGGTGGAGGCTGTTGAGTGGGACTCTGTGGCCTCGTGGTGCGCGGTCGGTCGCGGGCGGTTGTGCTTGGCTCGGCAAGCTCGCGCGATGTGGCCGGTCTTCCCGCAGCTCCTGCAGTCCCAGGTCCGGTACTGGCAGTCCCTCCGATCGTGGGGGTCGCCGCAGCTGGCGCATTTGGCCCTTTCGTTAGTGCGCTGGTTCGGCCGTTCGCTGGCTCGGGGGCGCTGTGGAGCTCGGGCAGCTGGTCCTGCGGCGCGTCGCGTCTGGAAGGCTTCCCCCTCATCCTGGTGCTCGGGGTCCAGCTCCTCGTGGTGGGCGGTCTCGGTCTTGACCCGGGGAAAGGTCCGGGCAGCCCTCTCGAACGCGACCGCCTCGCTGAAGGCGCCCTGGAGGGTGAGCTCTTCTTTGGCGAAGAGCTTCTGCTGGAGCCTTTCGTAGCGGAGGCCCCATGTGAATCGGTCGGCCAGGGTTTCCTCCAACTGGGGGAAGTTGCAGTTCCCGGCGAGTTTGCAGAGGGCCGCCAAGTAGTCCGCGGCTGATTCTCCAGTGGTCTGGTCCCTTTTGTGGAACAGGAATCTGCGGGCCACCCGTGAGGGCTGCGGCAAGAAATGGCCCGTGAGGAGCTTGATGATCTCCTCGTAGGATTTCTCCGCGAGGCGGGCGGGAGCTGAGAGACCCTTGGCGATCTCGAACGTGGCTGGCCCGCAGACGCTCAGGAGAACATCCCTCTTTGATCCGGCGTCGGTGATCTTGTTGGCCCGGAGGTAGAACTCGACCCGTTCCGAGTAGGACTCCCAGCCCTCTGGATTTGCAGGGTCGAAGGGCTCGATGTACCCGGTGTTCCCGCTCTGGTTGGCCATGGTGGCGGCGGCGGTCGTGGCCGGTCGTTCGTTGCCCAAGGTCTCCGATTGTAGCCGATGAGGCTAGGATTCCATCCTCGTCGCCAGTGTAACGTACTCGAAGCGGAGACGAGAGTAGGGCAACATAGTTTATTAGGAGCACGTTGCAAGAGAGCAAGCACGCGGGCCGGGCCCCGCTTATATACAATTCCTGGTACAGCCTACTGGGCCGGTCAGGCCAATCCTGCCCTGTTGAACTACCCGCCGCAGCTGTTGATTGGCGGGTGATTCCGCGCCCTGCGCTGGAGGCTTCTGGGCCAGCCCAGTTGCCTCCGCGCGGGGCGCATGTTGTTACTGATACACTACATAGGCTTCTATTAGAGTGCTTGCAGGACAAATGCAGAACAGGTTCTTCCTCCTGCCACTGGTGGTAATAAAGGAATCTCTGGATCAACTCACTTGGAACTCTTGTTGTTGAATCTTTTCAATTGGGATAGAGAGACTCAATTTTTGGCACAAATGGTGTGTGCAACAGATGATGGGAACAACAGAAAGCCTCTGATTGCTTCTTTGGAGATGTAACAATTTGGAACAATTTTACTTCAGTGCTACAGTGCAACTGTGTCAGAATGACTTGCCAGGTTGGCTGGGCTTGGATTCTCTGGTTTGACATTAGTTCTCTTGGGTTTATTAGTTGACATTAGTTCTCTTGGGTTTATTGCTACACTGGCCAGTGGTTCTTCTGGGATTATCTGTTTGATGTTGATTCTGTTGGATTTGTTGGTTCTGTTTGCATTTGAAGACTTTTTGCAAATTGTTGCTGTTGGGTATATAGCAATTGCCTTCTTTGCTCTGGAGAAAGTGTGGAATTTGGAAACAACAGAGACAAATATGGTAGTTGGGAGTACCTTGTTCAGGGCTTATAGCATTGCCCCCCTTGTTCTAATACACTTGAAACTTGGGGGAGGGAGTCTTTAGTGGACAGAAGCAATTTTGCTGTCATTTGCTTAAAAAACATTCCAGCTCTCCAGAAAAACTTTCCCATAGGGAATAATGGAACCAAAAACATTAGAACCCCCACCCCCCACCCCCAACAAAACAAAACAATCTGAATACCAAAATGGTATTAGGGAGCCAAAATGCGGGTATAATGAAATCTGAATTGGAAAAATACTATTTTTTTCCAGCTGAACATCCCTAGATGGCATTGAGCGTACTGTACATGAGCTTCCTTGAGCAACTGTTTCAGAAAATTTGACTGCATTTCCTCCCACAACCATGCCAACCACTGCTACAGGCTTGAGTCAATCAAAGGGGCTCTGAATAAACTTACCATTTACCCTCCAGCATCAGATAAACATTGCCCTCAACACCAATCCCCTGATGTGGACAAATTGAACAGAAGGAGAAAAACAGGCTAGAAATTGGCCTCCATAGTGACACTGTAGGAATTTCCCCATATCTCTATGTGGAAAACAGAGATAAACCTAATGGAAGCAGTAAAAGACAATAGAGGAGAAAAGGCAAAAGAGGACTAAATAATCTGTTCTGACTTGCCTTCTCTCCTGGTGCAGGCTGCCATCCAGGCCTCTGAGAGCTTAAAGTAGGCCCTGTAAGAAGAGTCCTGTAAACTCTTGGAGGATTGGCTACATCAGGGGAGTGTGACCTAATATGCAAATGAGTCCCTGCTACAAAAAAATCCTGGTTATTCCTGATCTGACTAGTCCATCTGCCTCTCCTGTTATTAAACACCAAGACATGCAAGTGTAATGGGCTAAGATATACTGGGGGGTGGGGAAAACTCATACCGTTCCAAGATACAACTTCTGTTAGTCAGTTAAGTTAGTGATGTGGATTTTGGTGGATTGAAGTTGGGATATGACTGCCAAATCTAGATTGGAATTAACTGGATATTTGGAAGTTGATCTTGGGAAGGGCAGGGTTTGGGGAGGGAAGGAAGGAACTTCAGTGGGGTAAAATGGCAAAGAGTACACCCTTCCAAACAATCATTTTCTCCAGGTGAACTGATCTTTGTAGTCTGGAAGTCAGTTTTAATTCTGGGAGATCTCCAGGCCTTACTTGGTATTAGCAACTTCAGACTGGATTTTACAAATTACTGTTCCCATATTTGAAGTAATCTTAAATATAAACTATTACGCTCCCTTGGTCATTAATGATCCCCAAGTCAGGCAGCAGTAAAGAACAAGAGGAAGCAGTTTGCAACTATAAATCACTAATAGTCAAATGTTATTTTTGTGTGCTTGAAAAAATGTAGCAAACATCATTGTCCCCAGGTTATAATGGGAAATGGTTTTCATTCATGTATTCCTATATAGTAGGGTTGCCAATCCCAGGTGGGGGCAGGAGATTCCCCAGTTTGGAGGCCTTCCCCCACTTCGAGGTCATCAGAAAGTGGAGGAGGAGGAACATGTTGGCAGGACACTCCATTATTCCCTATGGAGACCGATTCCCATAAGATATAATGGAAAATTGATCTGTGGGTATCTGGGACTCTGGGGGGCTGCTTTTTTAGTTAGAGGAACAAAATTTGCAGCATAGTATCCAGTGCCTCTCCTCAAAAGGTTCTCCAAGTTTCAAAAAGATTGGGTCATAAAAACATTTATACTATTATCCACATTTACCAGTTGTAAAATTATATCTGTTATTTGTTGTACGTGTGGTATGTTTTAATTTGTTCCAGGTTACTCTATTCTTTGATGTTTCTAAATTACTCTTGATTGCTTTAATGTATTAGAAACATATTCTAAATAAAATATTTTATTTAAAAAAAAATTGGATCAGGGGGTCCCATTCTTTGAGCCCCAAAAGAAGTTGCCCCTATCCATTACTTCCAATGGAGGGAAGGCATTTAAAAGGTGTGTGGTCCCTTTAAATGTGATGGACAGAACTCCCTTTGGAGTTCAATTATGCTTGTCACAACCTTGCTCCTGGCTCCACCCCCAATGTCTCCTGGCTCCACCCTCAAAGTCTCCAGATATTTCTTGAATTGGACTTGGCAACCCTACATAGTATATGCACTAATATACATTAGTGTATGTGATAAAGGCAGAGATTAGTTCGTTGTGTTGTGTTGTACTTCATTCACACTTAAAAAGGTTGATTTTAGGCTGTACAGTCATCAGTTTATACCTCGTTTTTAAACATTATCCTAAAATATGTGAAGTGATGCTTGTTTAATTATTTCCAAATCATCACTTTCACAGGTACAAGTTTGCTCTTAGTGCCATTTGTGAATGTTAGAATATTGTGAAAGCTGTTTCAACTTTCTGGTATAAAGAACTAGGTCATGCTGACCCAGATTCTGAACTGTCTTTGAACTCTGTTTGGGACAAGTTGATGGGAAACATGAAGACAAAGACTGCTATGTATTTTGTTTATAAATTGTTCGATAATGGGTACAGATATATGTACCTCCAGAATTATCACAGCCACCCTGCACATGCCTCAAAACGATGAGTGTGATAGGGAAAATGCTGTTTCTAAGATTCATTGTGCAAGCTGAACCTAGTACAGAACCCAAATAGTGACTATGCTTTGTGAATATTTTTACCTTCTATGTAATGTAACCCTAATTTAGGCAATTTTCTTTACAATCCTTTCTGAAATGGTACAAAATTATTTACAATGGAACAGTGTTTGCCCAGGCTGTGTGTGTGTGTGTGTGTGTGTGTGGGTCTGGAACACATCCAATTACTAAGGAAACACAGCTAATGCTTTTTACTTGGTTGTTGTTAAATAGTTTAAATTAGATGGAACTTGGAGAAGGTCTATGGATAATGTGAAAGATGTCCTCTTGAGCCACTGGAGAGTGTCTACCAATTATAGCAGACAGTGCTACTTTGACTCTACCAATCATCTGATTTTGCATAAGGCAGCTTCATCTATTCAACCAAATGTGTATAGAGATGTGTATATTCAAACGTAATTTGGAATACACTTCATACTGGGATTCAAAACACCATAGGGCTTCTTAAAACTTTCATAAAAGAGCTTCTTTAAACTTTCTTTTGTCATGCCATGGTGCCATCAAGAAAGCCCTTTTAAGGATGGGGGCCTTCTCCACTAGCTTCTTCCCCATGAGGAACAAGCAGCTGCTATCAGTTATATTCATTTTTTTGCATGTGCAAAAGCATTTTTAATGCACTTGGATCCCATCACTGAAATTAATGCAATGGGCATCATGTGAATGGCATGTATTTTTGCTGCATATCCCTGGGATGACTATTCAAATGTGAATTACCCACCATATTCTGACCGTACCTTTCTAGTCAGACATAATTATTGACCACACAGTGAAGAAACCATATTAGTTTAAAAAGAGAACAGTGCAGCTGCTGCTCAAAGAACAGCAGTTGTGTGAACAGTCACAAGAGGAAGCATAACACATAGGTAGTTCCATCCCCCCCCCCCACTACAGTTCTCCCAGAGTAGCAGTGTTTACACTAATCATCAAACCTTGGAATAGTTCAATGCAGCACAAGTTGAAATCCTTCTTGAATTGAGCTAGCTTCAAACTGATTTAGACCTCTAGCCTGAAATATGTTTTTCTAACATCCCTTTGGCATCGTTGGAGAATGACCCATTGGAAACAGGGAAGGAAAGAAGAGAATAGATTGGATTTATACCCCACTCTCCATTACTTGAAGGAGTCTCAGAATGGTTTACAAACCCTGTGAGGTAGGTGCAGCTAAGATTGCTCTGAAAGAAACTTCTCTTGAGAGGAACAGCTCTGTGAGAACTTATGACTGACTCAAGGTCACATCAGCAGGAACATGTGGAGGAGAATCAAACCTGGTTCTCCCAGATAAGAGTCTATGCACTTAACCACTACACCAAACTGGCTCTCTAATAAAATCTAACAGAAATTCCAGCTCCAAAGAAAAACACAAAATCCATGTAATATCATTTTTTAAGATCGGCCAAAATGACACAAGGAAATACAAAGCAGTGTGCAAACTTCCAAGTTCTCCAGGTTCCTCAACAAGCTGGGCATTGAGGGAGGGGGGACAAAATGAGATCAATAAATTGTTTCAGGTTATAATCTTGGCACCATTTGTCTGCTGCTGTTTGGAGAGCCATATAGACTTAGAATCAACTCAGGTGTAGGGGAGAGTTAATGTTAGGCACTTTTGGTTTTGTGGGAAGATGGTGAGAACAATGTTAACCTTCATTTTGAATATAAAACTAGTGGTTAATTTAACATGTTTCCAACAATAAATGGAACCCATGATAAAAGGCTGAAAGCAACAGAAAAAAATGTAGTTCTTGCAAAGCTAAGAAAAGAGATTAATTTAAGGAACTAGAAAAAGAGTTAGTAGAGGACAAATTTGGAGATGTTGACTAGACTGCAGGTTTTTTTCTGTATTTTTTTGCTCCAGAATCCTCATTTTCAGCTAGATTTAGGTATTTTCAAAGTAGATAAAAGTTACAGGTAGCTGCATGTTTTCTTGCTGTAGTTAAAGAGACATTTGATTAACCATGCTTTCTTGTCATTTATAAAAAAGATGGCCAATGCGTTTTGAAATGTTTTTTTTATATATCTCACCAGGGGGTCTCCCATCTTGTTGAATGTGGGAACTTTCAAAATTTTGAGAACAGGTAGCAGACCCCACATTAAAAAGTCTGCCATGGTGGTTGGAACCAATCATAAAATGGCTGTTATGAGGGCTGTGGCCAATCACAAAACATTCAGTTTTAGGAATTTCCAAGCAAGGCTTGCTGCTCTGATGGAGGCAGGTGTTTACAAATGAGTATGCCTTCTGCTCCAATGAAATGGAGAAATCCAGAATCAGTGCCTTGCTTTAGGAAAAATGTAGGAAGCAGGAACACACTGGCACCACACTGGGGATCTTTATACCATGCATTTGGAGACTAGAGAGGACAACATTAATTTCAGCTATAATCAATTACAACGTTAAAATAGCCAATACTTAATTTGGACTTGATTATATGTATTAGATTAGAAGCAGACTGGGAGACAATAAGGTGATTTTGGTAAAATTGATTTCAGTTAAAAGAATAAGTATGTAGCCCTGTTCACATGTTATAGCAAATTCATACATCTGTTTGTAAAAAAAAAAAGCAAACAAGAGTTCACTTTACAGATGAAACTATGGACCTGTACCTGAATAAGTGTGTGGTTTCAATCACACATTCAACTGTATGTATCTTGACAGTAACATGAGCAGGGCTTTTTGTAGAAAAAGCCCAGCAGGAACTCATTTGCATATTAGGCCACACCCCCTGATGTCACCAAAAGTCGCATCACCCATTCAGTAGGTTACTTTCTGCATATTGACACAGAGCAGTACAGTGCCATCAGCTGCATTTCATGGATATGTGTTCCCACATAGCCCAATGAGAGATCATGTTTTCCCCCAACCCAAACATGGCTGGAGAGAGGGAGCCATATGTGGCAGACCCAGCTTCGCCTGGGAGGTAGCATTTGTGAGTGGCTATGTGTCTCTCAATCTCTTCACAAGTCTGTTGGAGGCTGGAGGGAGCAGAGAGAACAAAGAGTGTGGTCCGGGAGCATGTGGCTCCCTCTGCCAGATACCTTTTTTTTTGAGCTGGAGTTCTGGCCAAGCCAGCCAGAACTGTGTTCCTGTGCATTCCTGCTAAAAAAAAAGCCCTAAACATGAGTATTATTTAATGTGCATATATATATAAAAGCAAGTGCACAATGTACATGGATTGTACATGCACTCATTGTAACTCATAAAGAGGGCTAGTGAGAAACTGATAAGGGAAAATACTATATTCATTCCTGACGAATATCAGCAAAGGGTTTGGAGATGTTTTAAGAAATGTCAAGAGCACTTTTTGTGCTGGATCTTTCATCTTTCAGATACTGAGCTACTGGCTTTGTTGCAAAATGAATGGCTGCCAAGTAATCTGATGCCCTTGGATTTGTTCTCAGAGAAGACAGGAAATATTTAAACTTGGAAAGATCACAACAGTTCAAACAGTGATGAAGCATGAAAGGGCAAATACATTACATTTTATTACTCTGCCCTGAAAGGCATATGTGTGGGTATATTTCATAAACTGCACAATGCCAATGAGCCTGCATATTAAAGTCCACAAAAAGTGATCAGCACTGTATAATCACTCTGATGTTAAACGTGTTGCAAGATCAACAGATGCTTGAGGGAGGGGAAACATTCTTCCCATATAATGGTTTCAAAACATAGAGTTCTTTTATCAGAATCATAAGATGGCCGATTGATTTCAGCAATATTACTCATGTCAGTAAGAATTACTTTTTGAGTAAAGGTCCATAGCAGCTATTTATCTCATTGCTATGATCTCCAAACTGAACATATACCAAATCCCACCACAGCTACTCAGTTTGCAAATGAATTGCTAAGACCCAGTCTGAATACTCACAGATAAGAAAATCTGTTGGTGCATTCACACACACTAAATAACATGTTTTGAAACTGGATTTTTACTGTGTAAGAATAGCAAAACCCACTTGCAAACAGTTGCTGTGTGAAAGCAGCTAGTGTTACATGCCATTTGCTTTCACAGTCAGAATGAGTTTGCATGTCTGTTTCTTATTGTAAAATACCAATATGTTGCAAGCTGTGGTCATTTTGTAGAAAAATAGGTGGTGGAGTTCATTAGCATAACTCTTTAGCATAGCTCCCCCCGCCAGCCAAAAGTAACCCAATGCAAGAAAGGAGAGCCCTGTGTTGTGCTTTGGTCAGATTATGAGAAGACAAGTGACAGGAGAAGGCAATAGTGTCCATGAAAAGTTGAAGAGCAAGAAAAGAAGAACACCCAACATGAAGTGCATTGACTCAACCTAGGAAGCCATGGCCACAGTTTGCAAAACCTGAGCAAGGCTTATAATTATCTGATGTTTTAGAGGTTATTAATTCATAGCATTGCAATGTCAGAAGAAACCTGATAGCACTTAACAGACACACACATAGCAAGTCATATAGGAAAGCTGTTCAGTGCCTTGGAAGTGCCAGAAATCTCCAGAACTGCAGTTTACATTTATAAGCATATAAGGGATGCTTAGAATTGTATGATGATTCAGAATCACTATTATTAGCAAACTGAATTGGTATCTACAATTCCTAATATTGATAGATTCTCCCAGTAAAATCTGAGCACACTTAAGTTCTCTCTTGAGAAAGGAGTGCTATCTTACAAGCTCTACATAAAGAAGTTGTACAATGTCCTCCTTTAAAAAAACAAACAAAACCCCCCATCATTTTGTTGTGTTCCCCTGGTAGCAATAAACTAGTGACACAGAAAGGAAATACACACACATAAATTCCTCTGCAGTCCCTTGATTCTATCTCCCCCATTCTCACTATCTTTTAGCATGAATTTAAAAGCACCTTAGCAGCTGGCTTCCCTCCTCTCACCCTTGTCCTTTCAAGATCTGATATATACAAAGTAATCTGAGAAAGTCTCTTGGTTGAGAACCTCTCCAAATGCTCACTAGGGGCTAGGCACAGATACAGAGCCAGGTTCGCCAGCAATGTTTACCATTACATTCCAAAAGGAATCATTAAAACATATGAGGATGTCTTATTCTAGGAACATAAGGACAGCCAGCTGGATCAGACCAAAGGACCATAAAGTCCAGCATTCTCTTTACACAGTGGCCAACGTTTAGGAAGCCCACAAAAAGAAAGACTGAAACAGCACCATGCTGAATCACTTCATTTGTACAATTAGCTCAGTAACGTTTATTTTCCTTACAGGCAGCAGTTCTCCAAAGACTTAGGTGGAGTAGTATCATTCCCAACATCTACTAGATGAAATCTTTTATGCAGTGATTCAGAGATTGAACTTGAGACCTTGTATATGCAGAGCAAAACATGTGTTACATTAGTGACTCCTGGCTGCATCAAAAGAAAGACTGTAGATTTATACCCTGCCCTTCCCTCTGAACCAGAGTCTCAGAGAGGCTTACAATTTCCTTTATCTTCTTCCCCCACAACAGACACCCTGCAAGGTAGGTGGGACTGAGAGAGTTCTGACAGAAACTGCCCTTTCAGGGACAACTCTTGCAAGAGCTGTGGCTAACCCAAGGCCATTCCAGTAGCTGTAAGTGGAGGAGTGGGGAATCAAACCCAGTTCTCCCAGATAAGAATTCATACACCGAGCCACTAAACCAAACTGGCTCTCAGAGAGGAAGACACATTTTCCTTTCTTTTAATATAAGCATGGTGTGTATTTTGAACTATCTTTTTAAACAATTCAGTTTACCAGCATAAAGAAGCATACTACTTTTCCCTGAAGACTATACTACAGATGACATTGGGATTCTGTAACCATTCCCTGGATCCTGAGCAGCATTTTCCATGGGCCTGGAATCCTGAGCAGCATTTTACAAAGATTTCTACCCATGGAATATAACCCTCACAACAGCCTAAAATCCTCCCCCTCATTTATGTCCCCAAAGAACAGTATTTCAGAATATTACAGGAGGAGGGAGGTGGGACAATCATGTTCTGCAGGCAAAAATCCTTCCAGCTATGGAAATGTTGCTCCAGATCCAAGCCTAGATGTGTCATTTGGTTTTTAAAAGCAAACACTGAGTGACTGATCTGGATTAGGACCCTGGAGATAGTTGTGGGCATAATTTGGCAGCTCAATCCAAATAATTAAGTGAAGACACAAACAAGCAAGCCATGGATACTAGGAATGGGCACGAATTGTTCACGAGTCAAAATCTGGCACAAACTTGACCAAGTTTGTAGTCCCAGACTTATGTTCCAGGAAGGTGCCTTCCCTGCACATTTTTTGGGGAATTTTTTCTGGTTCGTTTCAGCTCTTCAATCCATGTGAATCAAACAGCTGAGCAGCATGGGTCTGTAGCTGACCTATTAGATTTATATGGTTGTTGCAAGCCATTTCACTGGTCATTTTCATTTTCCCCTGCTTCAAAGTGGGGAAGTAAAAAGAACCAATGAAATGGCTGCCAGCTATTTCAGACTAACAGCTCATGATGTACCCACTCCACTGCCAGCAGTGGGACAGGTCCACTCATCAGCTGTTAGGTTTAAATAGCTGTGAGCCATTAAACATGTCAGTTTTGCTTTCCCCTTAACTCCACTTTGAAGTGAGGAGAAATGGAATGGATTGGCTAAATGGCTGCCAGCCATTTAACTCTTCCTGGGTGATCCTTCACCCTTCTCTGGGCTGTGGTAAGAAAGGAGGACCCAAACTGGCTGGTTCAGTTCAGGACATTTTTGGTTTGATTCAGGGTTTGGTTTGGGTGCCAAACTAAACCAAAACAGAATTTTTTTAGGATGAGCTTTTTACCAATATGCACACTTACAAATAGCAGTACAGAGTTTTACAACTACTAAAGCTACGAGCAGGTCCTAAGAACTTTTGCTATACCTTTAATGATCCTGTGCATGATCTCAAAAACTTCAGCACAGCATCTCAAATGAGTAGGCTAGTGATGCTGTGCCTTCTTGCCTGGGCAAAATCCAATGAAATAGAGTGGTTACATACCAGCTTGGTAGATCTGACCAACACACATGCTTGATGAATCTGATCAAGGGTCAGTAAAAAAAAAAATCCAACCACTAAAAGAATGGAGAGGACTCTTAGCTGAATAAAGTTATACTAGGAAAGAGCTGCTTTCCTGCTCTTAGAACCTCCATTATCTCGTGGAGAATATAATGATAATAATTAATATATTGCAGTTGCACTCCTGTAGTGCTTTTCTTCCAAGTAATCCAAATTCCTCTTCAGTTCTTAATGGCTTTTCATTACAGCACTGTATGAATAGATCAGAAGCAAAAAGAGCTTATTACCCTGCTCACCTCGAGAAACTGCCTCCATGGATTGAAAAAAAAAATCCTATCAGTTTGTAAGAACAAATTAAAAATAGCTTCAGGTTAGCCATTCTGATACAGAATCTTACTTCTTTTAGAGTTTTTCCACTTTTCATATTTAGATACCACAAAGAACCACCAGTTTGTTTATAATAAGAACAAATCTCATTTATTATTGAGACTGCACACCCTAGCTTTGTTCACATATAACATAAAAGCCATGTTTTTAAATTATTATTTTTAAACATTTCTGTGCTGCCTTTCCATCCAAATAGGGTCCCTAATGTGGTAAAAATCAAAGCACTAAAGCAAATCAATGTTAAACAGAATTCAAAATAAAGTATCTATAAAATAAACAATTCAGTGAAAATATATAAATAGACCAAAGCATATAGAGAGCAATAAAGAAGGCAATAAAGAAGGAGAACTAATAGCAGTTACTGAGGGTATCCCAAGAAAAACAAAAGTATTCACCCATGAGCAGAAGAAAACAATAGTGGGAGTCATACAAATCTTCCTGGATACAAAGACTGAGAAGACTGCTTTTCAAGTTGCCACTTGTCTATTCTCAGATGGCAGGGACACCCAAAGCAGAACCTCCAAAGATGATCAGAGAAGATGGGTTATATTAATATGGGAGAAGGCAGTCTTTAAGGTATGTTGGGCGCAGAAACAAATTGGGAACCTGTCTAGATGGAACAAAACTAGAGTGATATGATCCCTATGAATTTCTTTGAGGGGGTGAACAAACATGTAGACAAAGGAGACCCGATAGATATTGTTTACCTTGACTTCCAGAAAGCTTTTGATAAAGTTCCTCATCAAAGGGTCCTTAGAAATCTCAAGAGTCATGGAGTAAAAGGACAAGTCCTCTTGTGGATCAAAAACTGGCTAATTAATAGGAAGCAGAGCGTGAGTATAAATGGGCAGTCTTTGCAGTGGAGGACGGTAAGCAGTGGAGTGTCACAGGGCTCAGTGCTGGGTCCCAAGCTCTTTAACTTGTTCATAAATGATTTAGAGTTGAGAGTAAGCAGTAAAGTGGCCAAGTTTGTAGATGACACTAAATTGTTCAGGGTGGTAAGAACCAGAGAGGATTGTGAGGATCTCCAAAGGGATCTGTTGAGGCTGGGTGAGTGGGCGTCAACGTGGCAGGTGAGGTTCAATGTGGTCAGTGCAAAGTAATGCACATTGGGGCCAAGAATCCCAGCTACAAATACAAGTTGATGGGGTGTGAACTGGCAGAGACTGACCAAGAGAGAAATCTTGGGGTCGTGGTAGATAACTCACTGAAAATGTCAAGACAGTGTGCGATTGCAATAAAAAAGGCCAATGCCATGCTGGGTATTATTAGGAAGGGAATTGAAAACAAATCAGCCAGTATCATAATGCCCCTGTATAAATCGATGGTGCGGTCTCATTTGGAATACTGTGTGCAATTCTGGTCACCGCACCTCAAAAAGGATGTTATAGCATTGGAAAAAGTGCAGAAAAGGGCAACTAGAATGATTACAGATTTGGAACACTTTCCCTATGAAGAAAGGTTAAAACACTTGGGGCTCTTTAGCTTGGAGAAACGTCGACTGCTGGGTGACATGATAGAGGTTTACAAGATTATGCATGGGATGGAGAAGGTAGAGAAAGAAGTACTTTTCTCCCTTTCTCACAATACAAGAACTCGTGGGCATTCAATGAAATTGCTGAGCAGTCGGGTTAGAATGGATAAAAGGAGGTGTGATTAACATGTGGAATTCACTGCCACAGGAGGTGGTGGCGGCTACAAGCATAACCCTCTTCAAGAGGGGGTTAGATAAAAATATATATATATATATACACACATACGGTATATATATAAATATATATATATATATATATTTGTATAAATATATATATATATATATATATATATATATATATATATATATATATATATATATATATATATATATATTGTATGTATATAATGTATGTATATAATGTATGTGTGTGTGTGTGCGTGTATATATATATATATATATATTGTATGTATATAATGTATGTATATAATGTATATATGTGTGTGTGTGTGTGTATATATATATATATATATATATATATATATATATATATATACACACACACACATACATTTTTGGCCACTGTGTGATACAGAGTGTGGGATTGGATGGGCCATTGGCCTGATCCAACATGGCTTCTCTTATGTTCTTACTCTAGTCAACATTCTGGCCAGAGCTTTCTGTTCCAGCTATAGTTTCTTTACAGTCTCTAAGGGCAGCCCCACACAGAGTGTATTGCAGTAATATAATCTAGAAGTTACTAGATCATACACTATAATGGCAAGATCTTTCCTACCCAGAAAGGGCTACAGCTGGCTCAGTAGTGATGGACCCAGATTTAATTTTGGGATTTAATAAAATGTCCAAGATATAGAAAAGGCTCTGAGGCCAGGATTGATTTTAGTTCCCTGACTATAGATTTTAGAGAATGCAGCACTCTTAGTAAATAAGTAATGCTTGGTTTACCTGGCTTACTGGTGGAAGGAGTAGGAGGCAGGAGAACTGGTATTTGCTTAATTTAGCTAACAACATATCTGTGTTCAGTCTACATATTGATGAGGTTAGTAGGATGCTTGCTCTTTGAACCAAATAATGTATTCTTTGAACTACAAAGAACCCCTTTTATATATGCATGGATCCTTTGAAAAGTCACTTGCACACACCTGTAATGTTGTAATCATTTATACAAATATGGTAACTGGAAAATGAGCCAAAACATGTAATTTTAGCTTATCAGTAGGTGGTTTGTCGATTAAGATGTGTATAAATTTGATGCTTGCTACACTGCTAATTTGGGAAGGATGGTTTAAATCCTCCCCCCTCTTAATGCATTAAAAGTTTGATTCATTACAGGATTGGTCTCCTCCTTGTACGGTATTGGCTTGCATGTGGGGAGGTCCCATTTGGGATAACACTAGCCAAAGCTGGTAAAATACACCCCTGTACACCACTGCCACTTGCTAATCCAAGGGGAGACCTGGTCCAGCAGTGCCTCCAAGCTATGGGTTTGCTTCTTTAGAGGAAGTGCAACCCCACCCAGAACAGGAGATATTCCAATTCCTGGGTCAAAACTTCCTCTTTTTCCAGTAAGGCTACTGTTTTCTCAAGGTTTGGTTTTGGTCTTTTAGCCATCATCCATCCCAAAGTTGCCTCCCCACATCGATGCATGGTTTCCACAGCCTCTCAGATCTGCTGGAAGTGCAAGATAAGTGTCATAGACATATCAGTGACAATTCAGCCCAAATCTCTGAATAACCTCTCCTATTGGCTTTATGTAGCTGTTGAAAAGCATGGGGGGGGCAACAAAGAAGTTTGCAGGACACCATGGGACAGAAGCCAAGGGGGTGGGAGAAGCATTCTCCCAGCACCATACTGCTGCAGGGTGCCTCCCTGTCAGGGCCAGCGCGTGAGAGTAGGAGGGGTAGGCAGTGGATTTTGGTGCTACCCCACCTGGGGGCGCTATGAAGCACCTCCTTACTCCTCTACACTCTTTGGAGGCTTCCTTAGAAGCTTCCAAAGAGTGTAGTTTCTCAGCCATGCCTGGCCACTTTCAGGTTGAAAGCAGTTGAGGGGCACCTTTCATGAAGGTGCCGCTTGGCCACTTTCAACCTGAAGGCGGCTGGTCACATTTAAAACACCACACAATGCACACTTTGGAAAGGCGCCCCTCGGCTGCTTTCAACCCGAAAGTGGCCAGATGCCTTTAAAACACCACACTCTCCAAAGAGCGCGGTGTTTAAAAGGTGGCCAGCCGCCTTCAGGTTGAAAGTGGTCAAGCGGCGCCTTTCCATGAAGGCACCACGCGGCCACTTTCAACCCAAAAGCAGCCAGTCACCTTTTAAAAACTACGCTCTTTGGAGGTTTCCAAGGAAGTCTCCCAAGAGTGTAGTGCAGGGGAAAAGCAGCGGCATGGCAGCCCTCTCGTGTGCTGCCTGCTGATCTCTAGTCTCCCTCATGATGATGTCACTTTTGGTGACGTTATTGTGGCACATGCACACACAGAAAAAAAAATGGAGCTGGAGGGAGGCACGGTGCAGGGGTTTGCCTCTAGTGGCAGAACCCTTAGCACCGGCCCTGCTCCCAGTCCCAATTCTTAATGGCAGTCCAGAAGGACACCCTGATCAATAGTATCAGTAGCTGCTGTTAGTTCAGGGAGGATTGCACTCCTCTGTCCATCTTCTGGCATAGGTAATCTGCCTTGTTAACTTCCCTGTCCATCTTCTGTCATAGGCCATTTAGTCCCATAACATGACCTGAAAACAGACTGGAAAGGATCCAAGCAATTCACTTCATTCAGGAATCCCTAAAGTTGCCCACTTGTTTAATCACCTTGGTCAGGTATGGTACATTTAACTATATGGTACTTATTCAACCTTCCTGGATCCCGAGTAAGTTTCTTTAGGAATAAATATACTCTTGCTTTCTTCAAGGCAGGATGACCATCCCTTTTCCCAGTGAAATGTTTACTATTTCCCAGACTTAGTTCATACACACACCCCAGCAGGTTTAAGCAGCCAGGAGTGGAAATGGTTGTACAAACATGCGATAGATTGTCCAGTGAACCCTGCCCACTCCTCCGTCTGAACAAGCTGAAAGGCATTCCACGCAACTAGACAAATCAGTACCCTGATACTTTATTTTATTTATTTATTTATTTATTCTATGACTTATATCCCGCCCTTCCCATAAAATGGCTCAGGGCGGCTCACAACAAATGATAAAACAATAAACAAAGTGCAAAATTATTACAATTAAAAAGTCAAAGCATTTAAAAACCATAAAATCTTAACATTAAAACTATACCGTATATTTCACTAAGGTCTGATAAGCTACATTAATCTAGTCAGGCGTAGGCTAGCCGGAAGAGGCTTGTCTTACAGGCCCTGCGGAACTGAGTAAGATCCCGCAGGGCCCTCACCTCTTCCGGCAGCTGGTTCCACCATGTGGGGGCCATTGTGGAAAAGGCCCTGTCTCTGGTTGTCTTGAGACGGACTTCTTTGGGCCCGGGGATGGTGAGAAGGTTTTGCGTCCCAGACCTCAGTACTCTCTGGGGAACGTGTGGGGAGAGACGGTCCTTCAGGTAGGCAGGTCCCAGGCCATATAGGGCTTTAAAGGTAATGACCAGCACCTTGTACCGGACCCGGTATATTATTGGAAGCCAGTGCAGAGCCCGAAGACCCGGCCGAATGTGCCCCCACCTTGGGAGGCCCAATAACAGCCGGGCCGCGGCATTCTGCACCAGCTGCAATTTCCGGGTCCGGCACAGGGGCAGCCCCATGTAGAGGGCATTGCAGTAATCCAACCTCGAGGTGACCGTAGCATGGATCACTGTTGCTAGGTCGTCGCGGTCCAGGAAGGGGGCCAACTGCCTTGCCCGCCTAAGATGAAAAAACGCGGACTTGGCAGTGGTTGCTATCTGAGCCTCCATCTTTAGGGACGGCTCCAGTAGCACCCCCAGGCTTTTGACCCTGTCCGCCGCCATGATTCTGTTGTTGCCAATGTGGAGTCTAAGCCAGAACAGATGATAGATAGATAGATAGATAGATAGATAGATAGATAGATAGATAGATAGATAGATAGATAGATAGATAGATAGATAGATAGATAGATAGATAAATGTATTGTCATTGTTCTCAAAAAAGAAAATGAGAGCAACGAAATGAGGTGCTCTTCCACAAACATGCCAACACATCAACACCCCCCCCCCAAAAGGACATATACATAGACCATTTAAATGCATCTAAAAAACAAATAACCATTCATAACCCTGCGTTTAGCCTAACCACGGCACTTGGATAGAAGCTGCCCTTGAATCTATTTGTCTTAGCCTTCAACACTCTATATCGCCTACCTGACGGTAAGATCTCAAATAGCAAGTGGCCCGGATGTGAAGGGTCCCTTAAGATCATTTGTATCTTCCTTTTACATCCCATATTATACAGATCCACCAATGAGGGGAGGGAACATCCACAAATCTTCTGTGCTCTTACCATCACTCTTTGGAGCACCCTTCTCTCTGCTTCCATGCAGCTCCCAAACCACACGCAGAGGCAATAAGATAAAATGCTCTCAATGGAACTACGATAAAAGGCAACCAGCAGACTCCCTGACAGTTGTTGTGATCTTAAGAGTCTTAAATAGTATAGTTGTTGCTGGGCCTTTTTCTCTAGAGCTAAAGTATTTGCCCCCCATGTTAGATCCTGTTTCATAGTAATTCCCAAAAACTTCCATTCTGTCACCTGTTCTACCATAACACCATCAATAAACAACGGCTGAATGTCCAGACTACTCTTCCTATAATCCACTATAATTTCCTTCGTCTTATTTACATTAAAAATAAGATTATTTACTTTACTCCAGAGGGACAGCTGATGAACTTCCCTCCCATAATAGAGATTTTATACACAAAATGCTTAGCAAACTATTATAGTGGGCTGCAGAGCAGTCCACCTCCTGTAAGCCCCTGACCACTCAGAAGATTTCCACAGGTCTACATGGCATGAAACCTGTCTCAATTTAAGTGGTATTTCTGTTCAATGAAAAACAATTTGAAGAAAGCTCCTTAGCCTGGTAGAATTCATATCATTTTGTCTAGACAGAATTCATAGATAAACTGAATGCTTAATTCATTCCAAAACTGTGAGATCTCAGATAAAAGGTTACTTAGGGTTACTGGGATTATTTAATTTGGTATTTTTAAACCAAGGTGAGAACAGTAAACCTAGGTTAGCTTTTTCCAATGCAGCATAAGACCCCTGCTGGATAAACTGGATGCCCAAAGGAAGGGAGAAGTTGATGGGTAGGAAATCCCATGTTTCTATGAAAACTTTCACAGGTTAAGGGTTGAAGGTAATTCTACAATATGTTCTAGAAGATTGTCAAATAAAAACTGTAATAACTTTTTCTCCACAAACCTTTTTCATTGACCTTTTTTACAACATTGTCAAAAAACATTTTTGCTAAAGTTAACCTTGACAGAACTTTATCAAATACATCTTGGTGTTTGACATATTAACAAATTAAGAATGAACAGTGTAAGCATCCTAGAAGATATTAGCATGTTTGGGCTACCATGCAAATAAATAGAACTTTTTTGAAGTTCTTTTGATTAATTTGTGGAAGGTGTTCTATTTTGAGACAGAAAAAAATAATTATTCTTTATTAATTGAATGTCAGTCTGTGACATGAAATGAATTATTCTGGTTATCAAAATGCATTAATATTCATGTTATATAAAGTAGCAGAAACAGCTGGGTTGAAGTTTAGTGTATTCTCACCCACAGTGCAGAAATTACTGTATCTTGATTTACTCAAATTAGTAATTAAGAAAGCGTATAATTGCCCCAAATTACTAGACTTGCAATTTGCACACTTTCTTGAAAATGAGGATTGACAGCTCTAGACCATAAGTTAAATACTTGGAAGTCAGAGAAACTGCCTTTAAGTATTTCATTAAGATAAAAATGAATATTAACATTATGGAAATAGAGTGGGGTTAAAACTTTTTGATACATATACTAAGACCATGCTACAATGTTTCAGTACTTTAAAGCAAATTGTATCATGTTTCATTTTGAATTTTTGGAATAATGCCTTCAGAAATAGAGGGTACAATCCAGCAAAGATACTGTTTTAAGTCGCATGGATTCCAATGTGAGATTTTTTTTAAAAAAAATGCACCCATTAAAACCAATACTATTTACAGGTATCACTTTGGCTGGATCATGTCAGATAATTCCTTGAGAAAGAGCCTGCAAAACTGAAAGTCCCATTTATTTCAAATCAAATCAAATTTATTATATGACCAAAGAACACCATATATTTTAATTACAGCTCAATCCTAAACAGAGTTATGCTCTTACACTGTTAAGCAGTGGACCAGGTTTGTTTTCAATGAAGTTTAGCACTTCTTAGTTGTAACACCTACCTTAAAGCAATCTGACTAAATTTCTACTTAGCACACAGTTCAGAAATCTTTCTCTGCTCAGCTAATGCTAACCAATCAGATTGCTTGGAACAGCCTGTCACTCAAAGCTCTCTGGCTTCTGTGAAAAATTTACCATCACCTTCAACTGTTTGTATAGCACCTCTCAGCTTCTTAAAAAGTGCGATCTGTCACACCAGCATCAAATACCCCCAACCCCACTGTTCACAGGAGGAATGACTTTCAGTTCCCTTCCCTCTCTGCCTCTGTCTTTAATTAATGTGTGATGCACCTGATGCTGACAGAAAACAATGGCTGCGTGTTTACTGGGAGTATGTACCATTCTGCTCCTATAGAACATAATGGGAGTTCTCTTATTGGTGGCTGGCACTGCCCATTGAGCTTTGACGGCCACTATTGTTGCTTTCAGGGCATTGCTTTGACTAAAGTAATATATCAGCCCCAGCATGTTTACCACAGATGTTGTTGACACACTCCAAGATGCACAAACCTCTAAAAACCACGAGAGTTGTGGGAGGGTCATTGAGGTGACATTGCATGGACCTCAGCTCATGACCTGAGCTATTTTAGCTGTGAATTTAGGGTCATGGAATGGCTCCTCTCATAAGTGAAAAGTGTTACAGTAGAGTCACTGTTCATATAGGGAACACATATAGGTCTGTCTGTATTGTCTCAAGATAAGGGTTTTTGTTCTTCCTAGAGTTTCCCATGTCTTCTCTTGTTTCAAAGAGAATCTTTGAAACTCAAGCATGGTTTGGTAGAGGTTCGTTATAACTATGGATATAATTTTGCACACCCTCTGAGAAAAGAAAAGAAAAGAAAACAATCAATATCTATTAAAAGAGAATAATGATTTATTTACCATGTTTTCCATGTCACAAATGTTTCAAGGGAAGATAAATAAAATGAATGATCAATGCCTAATGTGAAGTAACCAGAAAATTTTTACCTGCCACATTACTGTAAACAGCTGGATAAATAATAAGCTGTATCCTGTCTTGTGAAAAGGCCAGTACTGAATATCATATATCCATTGACAGTATGCTAAAGAATCAAGCTGTCCTCCATTTTGATGCAGAATCTACAGGTATAAAGCAATACTCAGGATCGATCAGGGAGACTGAAGTGGGGTAAATAGTTCTTGGCTCTATTCTGTAGCCAACCCCACAGCACCATATGCTATAAGGGTTAGTTTGCTCCTGCAAATGGCTCCAGAAGTCTCACAAAGTCATCTTGCAAGATTCTGGGTACTATCCTGGATTACCATAGCAACCCAACAGTTATCAAGAACATTGTCCAGGGCTTCTTTTCTGGGGGAACAAAGTGGAATGGAGTTCCGGAACCTTTTCATGGAAATAAAATTATCAAAATGTTTAAAAACGCATGAGGGAAACCTATGTGTTTCTCCTTCATTTTCCTCTTGATAGTTCCGGCAACTCTTTTTCCAGGGGCGGGGGGACCCCTGACAATGGAAATGGAGAAATGGAAGGGCAAATGGGGGAAAGGATGGTCAAGAGATTGGTTGAAGAGAAGGAAGAAGAACAGGGTTGGAAGTGAGATGAAGGGAGAGAGCATGGGGGTTGGGTTGCCAGGTCAAACCTTCTTGATTTTTAGACCCAGAAGGGCTGGAAATTGGTCTCTGGCTGGTGGGTTGGTTAAGTGGACTGATGGTAGCATGTGGCTTTCTGGTATTGAGAGAACACTTTGTGGTTCTGTTCTTGACCAGCCTGTCACCCCTTAAGGAACAAGAACTTTTGAAAATATCTCCCTGTTTATTTCATTTCTTGCTATTGTACTCAGGCTTGGAGTACCATCCCCATGGATTTTTTAAAGAGCTTAAGCCTTTACAATCAGAGATTGATTCTAGGGATAGCCTAGGGCCTAGGCCCTTCTAGTTTGTCTTCTCTGTCTCCTCATCTCTGTTAATAAGCTGTCATTCTATCCACAATTCAAACCATACTTTCCTTCCCATTGATCGACTATGTATGATCTAAGGGGTAATATAAATTTCAGATTTCATAAAATATTTCAACCAGGACTATCTTAAAGCTACAGGCAGCGACTCACACTTCCTAATCTTTTTTTTTTTTAGTGTCATGCAAAGTGGGCAGAATGTGCACATTTTCCTTACAATATTCCCTCTCACCCCTCATATAAAGACATTCTCTAGTCTTCCTACTGTGGATATACACATCTCCTCTACCATTTGCATGAGGCACATGAGTAGTGGCAGAAGAATAGGTCATTCACTCTTCCTTTATTTCTGCTTTTGCTAAACACTCTCAGTGACATCCTCAGATAATAAATAATTTTGCTTTCTTGGTATCTGAGCTTGGCAGGTTTGCTACTTCCTATCTTTGTCATTTTGGTTTTACCCATTCTTTTAATCCTTGTTTCTTTGATCCTTTCATGATTTTTAATTGTGTATTTTATAAGCTGGGGTGGCCCAGGGAAAAATTAAATATGAATTGACAGATTCATATATAAATATGTGAAGTAGGCAGAAATGTTGATTGGGTCAAAGATTTGGTGTGTAATCTCTTGGCAAAATTATTCAATTTAAGACAATATGTTGAATCTTTAGAATGCCATTTGCTATTAAGTGATCTGATAAGTCATTTATAAAACTCTTCTCAAGACCTAGTGCCAATCACTGGAAGAAAATGTGGCAGTCACTCCCGTCACTTGATGCTCAGTTCTTGGAAAGGGAGAAAGCAGGAAGTTGCCAGGAGAAGTGAAACAGGAAATAATGTAGGGTAAATAATACAGGGGAAAATGAGGAGCCTCTGCAAGTCCTTGCAGATCTCCCACCCTACCCCATGCAATTGGGCCTAACATAGTGGCTGGCAGTGTGCAACTGAACCATAATTTTAACTAAGGACACTTACATTTATTAAATGTAATCAAATATCAGGTTATATGTAAGAAATGCTTTCTTCCCCAAAAAGGCAACAATGGATGAAAGGAATAACTCGGGGGAGGGGGGACTATCTAGAGCTAAACTATATGGACTCATATAGCCTCCTCAGCAGTTCCTCTCCTGAGGATGAGTTAGACTTACGATTTCAAAGTCTTGGACATTTACTATGGTGAATTTTGTGGGATGGTTTTGCCCCCCCCCCAGTTGGAATAAAGAGGCTGACACAGAATATTGGAAAACGGGCCACTTTATTGAATAACTCAACTAGCACGGCAAGGGCTACCTGCAGTTGGACTAACCCTGGGGTCATCCTCCAACCCTGCCTTGTCCAAGAATGGGTGAGCCACCCTGCCCCCAGCATGAGCCATATTAAGGTGTCTAATGCCGGGTCGGCCAGGTCAAAACTACCTTCCCCCTCCACTTCAGCCCCGATCACCAGAAGGAGGCGAATTTTGGGGGAGGCATAAATACGATCCGCATTACACAGAATTGAGTCATGAAGCCCATCTGCCGTTCCTGCGGATCAACTGCACTAAACAGGTGCAGAGGCCTGGGTGCTCACCTGCAAGGTAGTAATCCCTGCTCCTTCTGCCCAGTGACTAAACTAAGCCCTCCCTACCTAACTTCCATACCTCTGCCAAGGTACAAGGTAGGCGAAAAACACCTCACCACTGGCCAATCAGGTGAGAGTGAAAAAATTCCTACCTGGCCCCTAATAAGGTGACCAGTCAAATCCTGTACTACTGCAGGGTGGGTGGGTGGGCGGGCTGAGAGCTAAAATAAACTGCGTGGCTTTAGGTGGGGTTGGATCTATATATAGCCCCAACGCTCCGCCCCAAAACCATCACCCAGATGCCCGGGAAGCTCTCCAGCCTCCCGATCCTTCCAGGGAGGCAAAGGACAGCCCTGCAGTGCAGAGCCACTTTTGCAGCCTGGCCAGGGTGGGGCCAAATTCCTGAAGAAGTCAAGAAGACACCTTCTCTTCAAGCCTTTAGGAGACTTTGTAAGGCTGTGCTGTTGGACAGGGGGTTTGAAGGCACTTAGGAGTAACAGAGACAACAGAAGTAACAGAAACCTCCCTTATTTTCCTTTTCCTACGTATGCAAGTTCCAGCCCAAGAGCTTCAGCCTCTTAGCCAGTTTGGTATAGTGGTTAAGTGCATGGACGCTAATCTGGGAGAATTGGGTTTGATTCCCCACTCATCCACATGCACCTGTTGAGTGATCTTGGGTCAGTCACACTACTCAAAAGGGCTGTTCTCTTAAGATCAGTTCTTGAAAGAGCTCTCTTAGCTTCACCTACCTCACTGGTGTCTGCTGTGGGGAGAGAAAAGGAAAGGAAACCATAAACTGCTCTGAGACTCCTAGTGAAGTGCAATGTATAAATCCAATGGTTTTTCTCTTCTTCAGCCCTTTCAGGGCAAGGTACACAGCTATTCTGTGCCTTCATCATTTCAGCACAGATGGCCACCACATTGTACCAGTTTTTGTTTAAACTCCAGTCACCATGCCCTGTCTTAAGTTTTATGCAAGTTTTCCATTATTTTGCGATGTCTTTCTTTTATGCATACCATCAACAAATGTTTGCACCTTTTGAATTTTTGCTTTGAATTCAATGTTTTAACTAAAACTTTGAAAACTCCACTAGCATGAGATGTCTCAAATTCAGTTATTCATCCAAGTATCCAGCCCTCACAATAGAAGAAGCTTTGTTGGGGTAATTAAATGGGGAGGTCCCTCATAAGTTTAAGAAAAGTTCTACAAAACTGACTGATGGCAACAGATTACTGTAGTGTGGGTGAGGGGAAAGTAAGTCTGTTACCCTGAAAAGGTGATACCCTTCCCACTCCTCACACCCGTGCTTCTATGAAAATGGATTTAGATTCCTTTTGAGAAGAAAAAAATGTGTTGAACACATGAAGCTGCCCTATGCTGAATCAGCCTGTCACTTCACCAAGCTCAATATTGTCTACTGAGTCTTGTAGGATCTCTCCAGGGTCTCAGGTGGAAGCTACCTGATCCTTTCAGCTGAAAATGCCAGGGACTGAAGCTGGGACCATCTGCACGCCAATTCAGAGAGAAGGGCGGGGTATAAATCTGCAGTCTTCTTCTTCTTCTTCGTCGTCTTCTTCTTCTTCCACTGAACCATGGCTCCTCCCTGAAAGTTTTAAATGCTGTAAAATGCTTTAAATATATAGAATTAATAGCATCAAGTAGATATATTTAAAAATAATACCAAATAACTTTGTCTGAATCAACTAAATATGTCTCTGGACATGTATTTTTAAAAAACACAGAGATTTTTATACTGGAGTACAAAGAGCTAGAATTGTTTTGTTAGGTGGTCCATACATATAATAGAAATTTAACAGAATCATACAAGAAGTATAATCTGATATGTTAAATCTGGAACCTGACAGTTACTGCTATGCACATTAAAGTTCTACAGAGGAAAATTAATGTGGTGCAACTACAAAATAACAGTACTAAGCCTCTAAGTAGGCCTTAGCATTAAAAAATTGAAAATGTCATGTAATCTAAAACTGAGTTAATTCCACCAACATAGACATATTGGGTGTTCATTGATGTGACAAATGGGGTAGTAGTTTGACAACACTTTTTCTTTCGGGATATAATATAAAATTTGGTAATGCTTGCCTGTTGATTTTTGTTTTACCATATTCATCTCAAGTGCAATTTCCTATAGGTACTCTGTCATCATCAGGTGAACAGAAGTGTGAAAGTGTAAGTATAGGCTATAGCATACTGGAAGCTAATACAGCTATTATGGAGACAGGTCAATTTGTG
The DNA here is from genome assembly GCF_032191835.1 of Heteronotia binoei. Taxonomy (NCBI): domain Eukaryota; kingdom Metazoa; phylum Chordata; class Lepidosauria; order Squamata; family Gekkonidae; genus Heteronotia; species Heteronotia binoei. The sequence goes on from NC_083225.1 coordinate 63,619,284, forward strand.
CTACCAGCTAAGCTTTTATACCACAACACAAAGATGAAAGGGGAATATGTAATTTCTATGTTTTCCTTAGTTCCTTTCATTTCTGTAATGCAAGAAGGATTGTGAATATTTTCCCATTTTCCTTATCAAGTTCAGATTAATTGTAATGTGATTTAGCACCCATAATAACAAGGCAAATAAATGGCAGCAGGGTCACCTTCAACAATTGCTATTGGAAATTTAATGTGTTTGTGGATCTCTACAGCTTTCTTTCCTTGGGTCATCATATAGAAGCAGAAACAAAAGAGAATTAACTTTAATAAACAAACATTCTACTTGTTAGGAGTGTGTTTAGTGAATACAGGCATGCATGTATTGTATGAATTAATCAATCAACTTTTCATATCAACCTTCCTTCAAGGAGTTTAATCTCTTATATTAGCTGATCCTAAAAACAACATTGTGTAGTAGGTTAGAGCACAGATAACTGGCTACAGTCATTCTATGGGTGAAGGGCTAACTATTACCAGGTTTACCCTGGAACCTGTCAAGCAAACATGTACTGTGTGTTGCTGGTTGAAACTTAGGTTGACATGTGTGGGAGGATCATTTTGGAACATGGGGGCTTAAGCTATCATCCCATACTTCCAAAACAGAAATAACTCCAGTGAGTTGCTATTTGATATAAGTATACCAGCAGTGTCTCCTCTAAGCTGTTCATGTGAGGGGCTGCTCACTAATTAATATTCACATTCCTTCTTGCATTACAGAACTGAAAGGAACTGAGGAAAACATAAAAATTGCATATTCCTCTTTCATCTTTGTGTTGTGGTATATAATTATACAACCAACTCTGCTCAGCAACAATCTGGATCCATGCAGGACAACCTTTGTCTCAGAATGTAACTGTCTGTGTGATAGTTTCCCAAGTCTTCTACTGTTTTCAGACAGCTGGGCTTATATTCTAAAATGATTGGTAGAAACTCTGCTTCAAGTGAAGGTATCTGGGCAAGCAGCCAATGACTGGGATTGGCTGGATCGCATGCCAGTCCTCTATTGCTTGCCCAGATGCTTTTTTCTGAAGTAGCTCTACCAAGTGTCTTAGAATGAAAGTGCAGCCATCCGCAGGCACAGGGTTCGGCATTTTGGAGTGAGACTCAGCCTTCCTTTTGTGCAGATGCAAAAAGAGCTCTTTGGTTTAAGAGAAACTAGTGCCTTTGCACTTTTCCATGAAGCATCTCTCTACTGCTGCCTCTGTTCCTTTCCCTTATCCACTTTGGCTGTAAAATATGCTATGTATGCCATTGATGTCTTCCCCAACATCACCCAGCAGAGTGGAATTCAAACTAGGTCTTCCCAGAATATGAATGGGAGGTGGTTGAAAAAACAAGGCAGGAAAACTAACCAATAGAATCTGGTCACCTTCCTAGACTATAAAATGCTTACGATAACTCTGGGGTGCCATTTTCTTCTCTGCTTTCTGAGCTTTGCATGAATAAGAGGGTTGCTTATTGCTAACTTGGAGTGTTGTCCTAAATGGCTCTGAAGTCTTAAACTTGCTGAGAGTGCTTCAAGGGTTGAACTACAGCAAACAAACTTTGTACCAAAAGAAATATATTGATTCTATAGTGTACACAGTATTATAATTGTGATTACTAAGAGCCAGCATGAGTTTCTCAAGAACAAGTCATGTCAGACTAACCTGATCTCTTTTTTTTTTTGAGAAAGTGACTGCCTTGCTGGATCAGGGGAATGCTGTAGACATTGTTTATCTTGATTTCAGTAAGGCTTTTGATAAGGTTCCACATACTATCCTTGTTGACAAGTTGATAAAATGTGGTTTGGATCCTGTTAGCGTTAGGTGGATCTGTAACTGGTTGACAGATCGCACTCAAAGAGTGCTTGTGAATGGTTCCTCATTCTCTTGGAGAGGAGTGACAAGTGGAGTGCCTCAAGGATCTGTCCTGGGACTTGTTTTGTTTAACATCTTTATAAATGATTTGGATGAAGGAATAGAGGAAATGCTTATTAAATTTGCTGATGATACTAAATTAGGAGGGATTGCAAATACAGTAGAAGACAGAAACAGGATACAGAATGACCTTAACAGGCTGCAAAACTGGGCTAAAAACAATAAAATGAATTTTAACAGGGATAAATGTAAAGTTCTGCGTTTAGGTAGGAAAAATCTAATGCATGGTTATAGAATGGGGGAGACTTGTCTTAGCAGTAGTATGTGCGAAAAGGATCTAGGGGTCTTAATGGTTCTAACGCTGAACATGAGTCAACAGTGTGATGCGGAGGCTAAAAAGACAAATGCAATTTTGGGCTGTATCAACAGAAGTATAGTGTCGAGATGATGGTATCGCTTTACTCTGCTCTGGTAAGACCTCACCTGGAGTATTGTGTTCAATTTTGGGCACCACATTTTAAGAACGATATAGACAAGCTGGAAGGGGTCCAGAGGAGGGCGACGAAGATGGTGAGGGGTCTGGAGACCAAGTCCTATGAGGAAAAGCTGAAGGAGCTGTGGATGTTTAGCCTGGAGAGGAAGTGGCTGAGAGGTGATATGATCACCATCTTCAAGTACTTGAAGGACTGTCATATAGAGGATGGGGTGGAATTGTTTTCTGTGGCCCCAGAAGTTGAAATTAAATCAAAAGAGTTCCCAGCCCAACATTAGGAAGAACTTCCTGACCATTAGAGTGATTCCTCAGTGGAACAGGCTTCCTTGGGAGGTGGTGGGCTCTCCTTCCTTGGAGGTTTTTAAACATAGGCTAGATGGCCATCTGACAGCAATGAAGATCCTGTGAATTTAGGGGGCGGTTTTGTGAGAATAATACCCCTATTTCCAGAATATCGTAGTCACCCATTTGGTTGCCAGGGTGCCTGGAGACTCAACTCACACACATCTGCCAGGAGAACGTGGGTTTTGACTACCAGACTGGAAGGGACTTATGAGTACTAACAGCCACAACGTTGCAGCAGCACTTCGTGTCTCTGGAGGAGTGCTAACCAGGAGAACAGATGGTTTCCAGTTGCTCCAGGTGATCCCCATCTTGGCCATAGCAGCGGAAGAAGGTGCGCCGCCAGGAACTGTCCAGGCTAGTGGTTTCCAGCCTCGACCTTAGAATCCATCTTGGGAGGCTAACACCACCAGCAGCTATCTTCCTGCAGTGCCAGACTCCATAACAGCGAAGTGGGAGGCTCACGTACTCAATAGATGTCACCTAGGCATAAGACCATCAAGCTTATCTTAGGCATGGATCCTGCCAGACCGCCTAAGCCTTTGTCCAACGGAACTCAAAACAAAGACTGGTGCCAATAGAAGATCGAAGAGGAGGAAGAACATCTTCACCCAGAGCCAAGTTTCTTTGTATAGACCGGGTGTTACCTAGGTAGCAATTTGGCCATCTATTGTCACCTTTTTAGATAAGTTTGATAGACTTAAGTACCCCCCTACCTTAATAATTTTTCCCATTCTTTCCCTTAATGGTCATCCTGGAGCCTCCCCCTTGGCCCATTGTCACCTGGAAGTCCAATCAGGTAACTAAGGCCAAGTCTGCTCATTGGCCAACTATGAGCATCCAATCAGGGGCCGCCAATTAACTGGCTATTGGCTACTGCATAAGTCCAGTCCTTATGGTCATTGCAGAGCCTCCCCTTTTCTGAGGTCATGTACCAGCTGACCACCTGTCATCCACCCCTGTGCCTCCCATTCCTTGAGGGCTCAAGGTAGTCCTTATAACCTGTGACCCAGCTCCCCACAGGTGTGCATCTAGCAGTACCCCAGTTCCATTGTCTAGATACATCCCCAATTCTTGACCAGTTGAGGGTCCCTTCCCCATAGTCTTCGTTTATCGCCACTGGAGCCTTCCTTGAAGACTACGATTGGTAATGATCACCCTGTCTGTCCATCCTTGTGTTATCTCTGAATTTCTCTCTATTTTTCTTAGGACTGTATGTATGTTTTATGAGTTTATTACCTTGTATGTGTGTCTATATTTTTCTACAATAAATTTTAGTTGTTTTACTTAGTGTCCCTGGCAAATTTAAGCAATAATTTCTGGACATGTATCCTGTATACATAGATTCTAGATCCTTTTTTAGCCAGGTGCCCACCCATCAATTCCCCAACTTCGTTTTGAGGGCATTTTGGCTTACATGTTTGTGAGTTTCCTGCATTGTGCAGGGGGTTGGACTAAATGACCCTGAAGGTCTCTTCCAACTCTATGATTCTATAATTAAAAACATAGGACCTGAATATCAAGGCTACATTAAGAGTAATCAAGAATAAGCTTTACATAAGCTGTTATAATTTCCTACACAATATTGATGATAAATATCAAATGACAACACAAGACCATACATGTTTTGACCTCAAAGACCTTTCTCAGTGGTCAGTAGTATACAGCATAGTTCTCAAAAATGCATCCTGAAAATAAATTAAAAACAATCCTGTCTTGTGTGGTGTTATCTGAAAATACAGAAGGGAAGAGAAAAGAGGGGAAGCCAAATTGTTATAATAAAAATAAGCATTATTAATTCTCTATTTAAAATATCCTCTTTTCCTCCTCTAGGCAGCCCCCATATTAGCCTATTATGTACGGGTATTTCCCTGTGCATGTCCATCAGGTTTTCTTTGTTGTTCTGCATTGATTTTCCTCCCTTCAGTACTCAGTTCACTTCCTGGTCTCTGTTTCCCAAGGTTTTCTAAGAGTGCTTTTGTGCGGAATTTGTGCTGAATCTTTCCCATTTTTCACAGTGGCCGATAATGCAGCACAGAATCCCCTAGTGCTCACCAGTATGGAAAATGGGGCTTCACAGCTGCTTGCCGGTTTCAAAAAAAGTCTGTTCAGTTCAACAGTGGGTTTCCCCCCTTTGCCCATGTTCCTTTTTGTTCCCTTTTATTCAACAAACTAACACTAAAATGCATGTACTTTATCTACTCCTAATGGGAAGGAAGAGGTCAGCATCTCTTACGCCTTCAACCTTGTGGAAGCCAATGTAGAAGGTTCAGGATTCTGAGACAGGCCTGCTAAGAATGCACTGACTTTCAATCTATTCTTCTTCCCCTCTTAAACAGTTGGAGTGAAAGGAAGATCCGTCTCTTTTTGTCCTAAGGAAACTTAGACGTAAGTAATCTGTTGCTCTAAGCATTTCATGCTGTGTCCAACTCACTTTGCTGTCAACAGTTCAAAAACCTAATCTCTGTTTATCCAAAACTTTTTTTCTGTTCAAAGCAGCTCATGACTTTTAAGAAATAATCACACTGCAATCAGCCCAATTAAAAATAAGTGTAGCTAATCAACCAACCACAAGAAAGACATTGTTAGAAATGAGAATTAATCTATCTCTACCCTGACTAAAGTATGGATATTATCTTGTTAAATCCTTCTTGCTTTGTGTTTCTAAAAAGTTGTTTATATAGCAAAGAGCCTATTATTTATTTATTTATTTACATAATGTGTATCTCACTTTCTGCCCTTACAAGGATTACCAAGGCAGCTGTTTAAAACATACATGATAAAAATCACATTTTAAAACTTTAAAATCAACCCACCAAAACACACATCATTAAAAAAATTAAAGACATTGCAATACATACAAAACATAAATACAGCAAATAAAACATCAGTTAGAAAGGAGAGATCATTGGGGGGACATCAAACAACACCCCAAAAAAGTCTTCATCTACTAGCAGAAGACAGCAACAGAATGGGAAAGACTAATTTCCCTGAGAAGAGAATTCCAAAACTTTGAGGCTATGACCAAGAAGACCCTCTCTCGGATTGCTGCCTGTCTTATCTGGGAAGGTGGGGATGCTCCAAAGATTATTGTAGTGGTCAGGCAGGTTCATAAGGGACTAGATGGTTCTTCCGATATGTTGTTTCCAAACCATATCAGCCTTTAAAGGTCAAGATCAGCACCTTAAATTATGCTCAGAAACAAACTGGGGGCAAGACTGGTGTGATATGGCCCCTACAACCTACTCCAGTCAACATCCTGGCTTCAGCATTCTATACCCACTGAAGTTTTTGAATACTTTTATTTTATTTTGTTTACTTCAGATTTCTATCCCGCCCTATCTGCAACTGGACTCAGGATGGCTAACAATCATTAAAACAACAATTTTAAGTTATAGTATTAAAACAATGAAACTTAACAATTAAAATTACATTTATGGTGCTACTTCAGAATTTTAATATAGGTGGAATTCTAACTTCCTTCATTTGTCAATCCAATTAATAATGATGTCATAATTTATTCTTTTTCTGACAGTGGTACATATGATGGTCCCCATATAATGGTCCTCAGCAGTATTAAAGTTGCAGTCCTCTCCCATTTAGATATTATAGGCCTATCAGAATAATTCAGTTTTACAGGCCCTGTGGAATTGGGAAAGATCCTGCAGGGCCCTTATGGCCTCTGGGAGGGCATTCCACATCATTGGCGCTGCCACTGAGAAGGTCCTGGCCCTTGTAGAGTTCAGCCTGACTTCCCTTGGTCCGGGGATGGATAACAAGTTTTGTGTTCCTGAACACAGTGCTCTTTGGGGAACGTATGGGAAAAGGCAGTCCTGTAGATAGCCAGGTCCTTGACCATATAGGGCTTTAATGGTCACTACCAGCACCTTGAAATGGTCTCAGAATGCAACACTTCTCAAGGGCAGCCTCATGCAGAGTGCATTGCAGTAATCTAAAGTAGATGTAGCCAACATGTGCACCACAGTGACTAGGAAAGTCAGCAGCTGGCTAACCAGTTGAAGCCAGCAAAAGGCACTCTGGGCTACAGCTACCACCTGCTTATCCACCAGCAGGGCTTGTTCCAAGGTCCCAGACTATAGACTTGATCTTTCAAGGGGAGTGCAACACCATCCAGATTGACAACTTAAATCCCATGTCATATCTTCCACCTACCAGTTGCATGTTATCTCTTGTAAATGAATTCAGAAGAGGGCTTATTTATTTATTTTTATTTTTATTTATTTATTACATTTATATTCCATCTTCCCCTAATGGGCTTATCAGTGGTCTGAGGTCAATTGCCTACAAGAAGAATAATTTTATGGAACACTGGTGAACATACATACTGACACAAGTGCATTTTGAGATTCCAGGGATAGGAAACAGAACCAAGGGGCCTCAAGGAGCCTTTGCTGATAGATGTTGCTTGTAATAGTAAACACAGGCAAGGAAAGTACATTCTATCTGGTTACTTTAGAAACAAGTTAGCATGTCACATGATCATCCTATAGCATGTGTATGGCAAAAGGGTTTAAAAAGGGGCATGTCCCTGCCTCTCTCTCACAGAAGAGATTCACAGGAAATGCCCTGCTCTATGTGAGGCCAGAGGAAAGACAGATTTTTGTTTACTTTTTGCTGTGACAGAGATTAGATATTCTCTGGGCCTCCTTTTTTTCTTGGCATTGCTTGGGCAAGTGAACAAGCGCTCTCTGCACTTGTATTCTGGAGGAAGCCAGTCACTTTCCCTTTGCCACTACTGCCACTTGGGCTGGGCTTCAACAGAGAGTGACTGCTCACTTAGTCATTGCTGAAAACCTCGGAGAGTGACTGCTCACTTAGTCATTGCTGAAAACCTCGGAGAGTGACTGCTCACTTAGTCATTGCTGAAAACCCTATCAGAATAGTACTAGGGTAATATGAGAGAGCCAGTAACACATGGTAAGAATTCAGACTGCATCTTCTCCATGTAATGATTTATCCTGTTTTCTCAAGTGCTTGCATTAAAATGGAAAGGAACCACAGTTGCATTATTTCCATGTAGTCTGGGGTTTCCTGTGGGAGGGTGGGCTCCCTCTGGGTATCCTACCCCCCCCAGGGAAAGTGTATGCGCAATACATAGCCTCTCCTCTCCCGGTGTAGTGAATGCCGCGTGGTCACTGTCTGGCTATGCCTGGCAGATGGTCACTGCAATGGCCTCTCCTGCATTACTGCATCCGTAGCAACACCATCTCGCTGGTCCCCCCCGTTTTTCACAGAGTTTGCTACGTCATGGTGGGACCGAATTGTCCGGCGGTATAACCGGATGGGCAGGCTGGGCCCACCAACCTTGCCAGCCTAAGAGAAGGAAAACTCTAACATCAAACCCGGGCAGATAGAGCTCGTTAATGTAACGCCTACCACCTGGAGGACTCGCTGCCGGCGTCCCGGCTTACTGGGCCATGGCAGATGACCCCCAGGTGAAAGGGTGGAGCCAGTACCGTGCACACTGGGCTTCACCTAAAAAATTCCTCTGCGCAGGCCTGAAGGACATATCCACATACACAACCCACAACGCATCAAGTCCTGCAGTGATGGGCAAGGGGCGAAACGGCAGGTGGAAGGTGCCACTGGAAGCCACATCCCGATCCTGCATGTAGGCGGTTCAGGGTATTGGTCGCCTGATGCTAACCCGGAGACGAAAGCATTTTTCGGCAGCACCCTGAATGACCAAGCAGCCTTATCTAGGGACAGCACTGCTTGCTCCACACGGAGAGGGGCCTAGAAAAGGTGGCCTAAACAAAGCTCATCTCCTCCACCCCAGTTGGCTAGCCGTGGTCAACGGGCATCCTTACTTGTGGTCAAAAAATAACAACAAAGAAAAGGCATGCACCTGCCTCACAAAGTGTGCAAAGACTAAAGCTTGCGTGTTGGAACATCAGAACCATGCTTGGCACAGTAGACAGTGGTCGCCCTGAACGGCGCTCTGCTCTAGTTGCCCACGAACTTCTCAGGTTGAATATCAACATAGCAGCTCTCAGTGAGGTCCGTTTCCCTGAGGAAGGTAGTCTTCAAGAACACGGTGCTGGCTATACCCTCTACTGGTCGGGTAAGTCAAAGGCTGAGAGCCGCCTTTCTGGCGTTGGCTTCATGGTCAGGAACTCCATTGCCTCCAAACTCGAAAACCTGCCAACAGGTCACTCAGATCGCATCATGTCCATGCGCCTCCCACTTCAAAACAAGCAGCATGCAACACTCTTCAGTGTGTATGCCCCAACCCTTCAAGCAGATCCTGCAGAAAAGAACAAGTTCTATGCTGATCTATACAACCTCGTACGGAAGACCCCTACAGAGGACAAGGTGATCATCCTTGGCGACTTCAATGCCAGAGTAGGTAAAGACTCGGAAGCCTGGAAAGGAGTACTTGGCAAACACGGCATTGGCAACTGCAATGACAACGGGCGCCTCCTGCTAGAATTCTGCATGGAGCACCAGCTCACCATCACCAACACTATCTTCCAGCAGAAGAACAGTCTGAAGACAACCTGGATGCACCCACGGTCCAAGCACTGGCACCTTATCGACTACATTCTGGTGCGCCAGAGAGACCTTCGAGATGTCTTACACACCCAAGTAATGCCCAGTGCAGAATGTCATACAGATCATCGTCTTGTACGCTGCAATCTCCATCTTCACTTTAAACCCACACCCAGGAGAGGAGGTATCCCTCAGAGGAAGTTTCAGGTTGGCAGTCTCCAGTCAGCTGAAGTTAAAGCTGCCTTCCAGGCAAAACTCCAGTCAAGAATTGAGGACCCCAGTTGTCCCACAGACCCCTCTCCAGAAGCACTCTGGGAACACCTAAAAACTACCGTCCTGCAGATCTCTGAAGAAGTCCTCGGGTTCTCCACAAGGAAGAACAAGGACTGGTTTGATGAGAACAATCAAGAGATCCAAGATTTACTGGCGAAGAAGAGATCTGCCTACCAAGCACATCTTGCTCAGCCCTCCTGTCCTGGGAAAAAAGCAACCTTTCGCGCTGTATGTAGCAACCTCCAGTGCAAGCTTCGAGATATTCAGAACAAGTGGTGGACCAAGCTTGCTGAGAGAACCCAGCTGTGTGCAGACACTGGTGATTTAAGAGGGTTCTACGAAGCCCTGAAGGCAGTATATGGTCCTTCATATCAGACTCAGAGTCCCTTGCGTAGTGCAGACGGCCAAGTGCTCCTCACAGATAAGGCATCCATATTGAACCGGTGGTCGGAGTATTTTCAGGTTCTCTTCAGTGCCAACCGCGTAGTTCAAGGTTCAGCAATTCACCTCACCCCACTTCAGCCAGTGAAAACAGAGTTGGATGAGATCCCCACCCTAGAAGAGACTGTTAAAGCCATCAAGCAACTGAAAAGTGGCAAGGCAGCAGGAGTTGATGGAATTCCACCAGAGATCTGGAAGCATGGGGGCACAGTACTACATAGCTCACTTCACAAAGTACTTGTCACCTGCTGGGAACAAGGCAAATTACCACAGGACTTTCGCGATGCAATCATCATCACCCTATACAAGAACAAAGGGGAAAAGTCAGACTGCTCCAACTACCGGGGGATAACCCTGCTCTCCATCGCAGGCAAAATCCTTGCCAGAATACTCTTGAACAGACTGGTGCCCGCCATTGCAGAAGAACTCCTCCCAGAGAGCCAGTGCGGCTTCAGAGCTAACAGGAGCACCACCGACATGGTATTTGTTCTCAGGCAGCTCCAAGAGAAATGCAGGGAACAGAACAAGGCTCTGTATGTGACTTTTGTCGACCTTACCAAAGCTTTCAATACCGTTAGCAGGAAAGACCTGTGGCAAATCTTGGAACGTTTAGGATGTCCCCCAAGGTTCCTCAGCAAGATCATCCAGCTACATGAAGACCAGCGAGGCCAAGTCAGACACTGCAACGACCTCTCGGAGACCTTCCCAATAGGCACAGGTGTAAAGCAAGGCTGCGTTCTCGCGCCAACTCTCTTTACGATCTTCTTTAGCATGATGCTTCAAAGAGCCACAGTAGATCTAGATGATGATGATGGTGTCTACATCCGCTATCGCACCGATGGCAGCCTGTTCAACCTGAGGCGACTAAAGGCCCACTCCAAGACAATGGAAAAACTCATCCGAGAGCTACTGTTTGCTGAAGATGCTGCACTTGTCTCCCACTCGGTATCAGCTCTGCAGCATATGACGTCCTGCTTTGCAGAGGCTGCCAAGCTATTTGGCCTAGAAGTTAGTCTGAAGAAGACAGAAGTTCTCCACCAGCCTGCACCCCAGGAAGATTATCACCCTCCCTGCATCACTGTGGGTGAATCAGTTCTGAAGACAGTCCAGCAGTTCAGCTACCTGGGGTGCATCATCTCCTCAGATGCTAAGATCGACAAGGAGATTGACAACAGGCTGGCAAAGGCAAACCGTGCCTTTGGCCGACTGCACAAAAGAGTGTGGAGCAACAAGCATCTGAAAAAAGGCACAAAGATCAATGTTTACAAAGCGGTTGTGATGACAACCCTCATCTACGGCTCCGAATCGTGGGTTTTATACCGTCATCACCTGCGACTCCTTGAGCGCTTTCATCAGAGCTGCCTTCGCACCATCCTCAACATCCACTGGAGTGACTTTGTTACCAACACTGAAGTTCTCAAGCGGGCGGAGGTTACCAGCATCGAGGCACTGCTGTTGAAGATGCAGCTACGCTGGGCAGGGCATATTTCTAGGATGGAAAACCACCGCCTTCCCAAGATTGCCCTGTATGGCGAACTCTCCACCGGCCATCGAAATAGAGGGGCACCAAAGAAGAGGTACAAGGACTCCTTGAAGAAATCCCTTGTCACCTGTCGCATCAACCATCACCAGTGGTCTGACCTAGCCTCAGATCGCAAAGCATGGAGGCACACCATCCACCAGGCTGTCTCTTCTTTTGAGAACGCACGCATAGCTGGTCTTGAGGACAAAAGGAGATTGAGGAAGAATCGCACTGCTACAGCACCAACCCTAAATCAGACTTTTCCCTGCAGCCACTGTGGCCGGACCTGCCTGTCCCGCATTGGTCTTGTCAGCCACCAGCGAGCCTGCAGCAGACGTGGACTATTGCACCCTTCTTAAATCTTCGTTCACGAAGCCAAGCCGAGAGAGAGGGGGTTTCCTGTGTTATCTCAGTGCATGGGAAAGAACATGAAGATCCCACATCTCACTGGGGTAATGTAAGAGCTCTGTTGAGGCATTACAGCAGGGATATAGGAACTAGACATGTGGGTGATATTTAAGCAGAAACTACACATTTAACATTCCAGCTAGCTTTATATTTTACCAATAGAAATACACAACACCATTCAACATTACAACACCTTGTGAAATGTTTTGCTTTAATAGTGTACTTGATCTGTGAATAGTCAGATGAAATCTTTTGAATTTAAGTTACTTCAGTTACTGTATTCCTTGACATTTAATAATGTTTTGTGCTGAAGAGTTTCTTTAAGATGTTAACATAATGGCATTACATTAAAAAGGGGGGAAATAAAAAGAATGATGAACCAGAATATGTCTAGTAATTACAGCCCCACTCAATGTGCATGTATTACGGTACTACTATCTCAGGTACTAGCAAATGAAAGAGAACACCAGCATAATTAAGCCATCATTTTAAAAACATATTCCTAAAAATACATATTTTATTGTATCCACACATTCAAACTGCAATATCTAATTTTTAATTGTTTTTTTTAATCTCTTTTGGGAATATTACTGTGATGGTTGTTCTTTAAAAACAAAAACAAAACCTTCTAAAATATGGCTTATATGAATACAGATGAGTTGACCTTGACTTGGAACAATACTTTTTGTTTAAGTAATATCCGTAGCAATTGCCAGCAGTTTCAATTCAATGAACCACATTGCATTAAAAATCATGTTTACATTTCATAATCCAACAGTAATATATTTAAACCCAGGAGGTATTCCACTACAAGACAAAATAAATAGAATGCTTCCAGAAAGCAAATGAAAGTCATTCTAGAGAAAGGAATACACAGCATCAAAAATATGTATATATTGTTGCGTGTGAAGATCAAATCCTCTCCCTTCATGGGATACATGATAGCCCTATTGCTTCTCTAATGCACACTGTTTTGTGATCTTTCAGTTGTTCTAAGAAAAGGCATTATGCAACTTGCATTTTTTGGAAATTGTCAGTTCAGTTCAGACCTTTATTGGCATAAATAGAAATTGTCAAAGGAACAGCTACCTATACAACATAGGTCCTAAGTTTCAGCTATATTTTTAGGAAGACTAGATTCTCATCCTGTCCTGATGATGAGTGGATCAGTTGTCATTCCTTAGCTCTGATTATTGTCTACCAGTTTAAAAGATTTTCACAAAACAGAATCCAAAATACTTGCCAAGCAGAAACCATGGAAACCATGGAAAAGCCTGGGAATGGTCTTCTTTCTCTCTGCTGTATCTGTAGAGACCACAAACTAAAAGGGTGCATTTCCAAAATTATCATTTGAAATCCATAAAAGAAAGTCAGAAATGGCATGTCTATCATTTACACATTAAATACCAGGAGTATTGTTATCGTATCAGAAAGTCATGTTACAATATCTAAATAATATCAGTAGTCCACGAATACAGGGGGAATGGTAAGCATGCCCTTTCTGAAATTGTGAATTTAATTTTTGAGCCTGTCTCTCCCATTCTTCCAAAGCAGCAGGAGTGCCTGTGCAGGTGGCAGCACATTGAAGAGTATGGTGGGTTCAAAAGTTTTCTTTTTAAGTTTAAAGGAAGAAATGCCACAACCAAGTTGGGAAGTGTTTCCTCTCCCCACTTCTCTTTCACAGCTTCTGCTGCCTCCTGGACATGATTCCTAAATCTCATACTTATCAGGAGTGAAACATCAGAATTGGGAAATATTCAGTAATGCCTTTTATGCTATGAAAATGAAATGAAATGAAATGAATATTGGTTATTAAATCCTATATTTCATATGAGCTGGCTCCGGTGGGGAGGCTGGGATATAAATACAATAAATAAATAAATAAATAAATAAATAAATAAATAAATAAATAAGTTGGTTATTGTATCTTGTTGGCAATATCCTAACATGGATATCAGGATTCTACCCAGCCCACCCCCCCCTCATCATGAAGACACACAACTGAACCCCCATCATTTAATCATCCTGGGACATTACAAACATCCCCCAATGTTCCCAGTCACAGACATCAGGACAAAAGATATTGAGGACTGTAGTTCTGTATGTTTGTACCTGATTGATCAGAAAAGTACTCCGAGATTTTTAGCATCATTCTGATGTGATTTAGAGTACATAAAAGAGATTTTTTTATTGTTTTGGTAAAGCCAATTAAAACAATGATGTCCAAAATAAACTGAGGATCCCATTAATCAAGAGGGTCTGCCTGGAGGAGGGGGCAGAAGTCTCACACTCCCTATCTTTTCCTTCTCCCTGCTGCCTCTGGGATTGGGAAGGTGGAAGGAAATTGTTAAAATGGTTCCAAATTTGGGGGACCAACAAAAAAAATAACCTGGGAAAAATCCCCTAATGGTGAGGAGAGTTCTTACAAACAGATTCAGAATTAATATGCAGGTATTTGAAGGACCTACCCCTTATTATTATTATTATTATTATTATTATTATTATTATTATTATTATTATTATTATTATTATTATTATTATTATTAAGTTTATTTCCCAGTTTAATCAATCCCTATATATCTGTTTACCATCCTGGAATGTATCTTGGGATCTGAATTCCCTCCCTGTGTTATTCTCAGAACATATTTATTCTTTCTTTCCTAACAGGCCTCAGCTAGGAGGCATGCAGAATTAATGTGACCTAAGTGCTGTTACCTAATTAAATCACGCAATCCAAAACATCTGTGGGTGGGGTAGCTAATCATATAAGACACTGTTGGCTGACCACTGCATTTGCTTGGGGACTGAACTCAGTTAGTTATGAACACCATCCTCTGCTCCTGCAAGCACAACAGCATAGGGGAACAGTGCTGATGAATAATATTTCTCAGCAAAACCTGATGCGCAGGAAAGGAAAGCAAGGTATGTTATACCTTGTTTTGAGCTGGTTTGGTTTAGCCCAAATGCTGGTGAACCAATTGGATCGCATCTTTCAGAGACCTTAATAATAGCTAACAAATTGCAGCTGTACGAAGTTTAAAAAAAACTTCTTAACCAATATCTTTTTTTTCTAGAATATTCAACTATGGTGTGTTAAAGCAATAGAATTTCTCAATGATTTATACTATGCAATCCAACAAAGGGATGAACAGGTTCCCCTTTCTGCTCATGATTAACAATACTAAGGAAGAATAAGTCTCCTATCAACTACAATGGTGATGAATGATTCTGCATATTTACCATTCTTAAAGTGGCACTTATTTATGTGTTGCTTAGGCAAAAGCAATTGATAAATAAGCAACATAACTTGTGATAGGCCAGAAAAATTCATATGTGCATCAGTGTATTTATCATGCTGCAAACATTAACACCTATTATAGTTAATTGTTTATTGACAATTATGTCTTCTCCTGAATCAGGGAAGTAATTGTGGGACAATAAATGGCACAATATGTTATAGTGTGATCTCTGAAGGTGGTAAAACTGGGTCATTGGATCATGACTTTTAGAAACAACATCATGATGGTCAGGGCTTTTTTTGTAGCAGGAACTGCTTTGCATATTAGGCCACGAATCCCTGATGTGGCCAATCCTCCAAGAGCTTACAGGGCTCTTAGTACAGGGCCTACTATAAGCTCCAGGAGGATTGGCTACATCAGGGTGTGTGGCCTAATATGCAAATAAGTTGTGCTGGTGCTGAGGTTTCCAGTGCCCCAGGCCAAAATTTGCCCCCACCCCTCCTTTTTTTAAAACAAACTTTTGCGTGCATAGCATCATCAGGCTGTGCACGGTGCATGCAGGCCCCCCATTCCCGGCCCTCTCCTGCTTTCAAGCAGGAGAGAGCTGGGTGCCCCCAACCTTGCCAAGCTTGCAAAGTCTCAGCAAGAGCGGGAAGACAGTGGGTGCGCTCAAAGCCACTGGCTCTGAGTGCACTCGCTCCCTGCCCCCCCCCATCTTGCCTCGGCAAGAGCAGTTAGACAGTGGCCTAAGTGCTGCTAAGGCACCCTCCCTCCCTTCCCTTCCCTTCATGGCGCTGCTTTGCATCGCTGTGCTCTATCCCCTCCAACCCTCCATCCCTCCATCGCAGCGCTGCAAGCCAGGCCGCACTGCCCCTGCCCTGCCCATGCCACCACCAAGGCTGGTCCGTATCAACTTCTATGTGGCTGTACGTGGCTTCTAAGAGCCTTTGAAGGGCCTGCAGGAGGAGAGTTTGCTCCCCCTCCTTCCTGGAACCGGAAGTGAGGGGGAGTGAACTCTCCTATCGTGGGACCTTCAAAGGCTTAGAAGCCACATGCAGCCACATAGAAGCTGGTAAGGACCAGCCTAGGCTGGAGGGGCATGGCAGGCTGAGTGGAGCACGGCGCTGGCTTCCAGCACCACGAAGGGAGGGAGGAGGGTGGCGGGGGGGGGCAGGCAACTGCAGCCAATCGTGGCAGAGAGAGGGAGGCACCCCATGGAAACTGGCACCCTAGGCCGTCACCTAGTTTGCCGACTCCCACACGCCAGGCCTGCTCACAGGTAACCTCTGGAGAACTCCCCTCTACCTGCCCTCCAAGTTTAGTGACAATTGGATTTATGGGGTCCAAGTTATGCCCCCCCCCCCAAAAAAAAGGTGGTGGTCCTGGTAAGGTGCTTTCTGGAAAAAGACAGATGCCCATTCAGGAGGTTCAGGAGTGTATAGAGCAGATCCTGTGAAAGCTAGAGACACCAAATCGTTCCCTGCCCTCTGTGTTTGGTGAGGATTGAATTTATGGCATCTGAGATACAGGCCCTCCCAATGAAGGTGACCCAATGCAGGACAATAGAAGCACAACAGAACAGGATCAAGCACTCAGACAGTCTCTGCAGTAGAAACTGAAAGTTGGGGGCATTTTTTGTAAGCCTAGCAGAACCAGTTAAATGTGCTCAACAGAACATTGACAATGTGACAGTGCAAACTCAACAGGACTGAAGGTCAGGCCAGAAAAGTGTTTTGAGGGAAAATATCAGGCACAAGTTCAACAGTATATCGAATGGATCCCCAGCAAACTGCACGCATCAACTGCACAGGGAACTTCACCTTGCTTCCCACTCCTCTACAGTCTCTCCAAGTTGGGAGGGTATAAAATGTAGGTTCTCAGCCAAGGCACCTAGTAGGTAATCCCCACTACTTGGTGTGAGCAGAGCAACAGGGTGGCTCAAATCCCTGAGTCCACCCAACACCATAACCCCATCAGGGGAAAGGAATTCACCATCCAGAGGGAATGTGCATTGTTTGTCCACTTTTAACAAGTTCCCTGCCTCTCTGTGTAACTGTCAACAGCTGACAGAGATGTGTGTTGCTGAGCAGAACACTGATCCCAGAGCAAAATGGGAAGTCTGTTATTGGCCTCCAGCACTGCCTGTTAAGCCTTGGAGGGCTCCTGTTGGTGTTTCCAAGGCTGGAGAATTCTTCTTGCCCATTGCATTGGAGTTTTGTAAACAGTTTAATTGAGCAAACACAGTCTGTCTGGAAATGTATCCATTCAGAAACTACCATGAACCACCATGAACAACACCAAAGCTTGTGGCCCATTTATACTGGGTGCCCTTCCAGTAACATCGCTTTGCAAACCACAAACAGGCCATAATTTATTTTATTTTATTACATTTTTAGCCCTTCCTTCCTGCAGAACAGGCTCATTCTTTGTCAATTTGTGACAAACTTTACTTTGTAAGCCGCCTTCTGTCCATCCCTATTCAAATAGCTACCCAAGAAACTATGATATCAAAGCTAAGTGTAAAATGTCCCAAGACAGATCAAAACCCCACATGCATCATAAAGTGGTGGAAGGTTTTAATGCAATTGTAAAGTAACTGTCTTGAACAGCCACCATCAATCTAAAAATCTGCTACAAGTCCATTTAGAACTGCCTTTCTGTTTTTCACACACCATTAAACATGATACATGTACATCTACCTTTCTGTGTTTTATGCATACTGACAGTGGAAGAAGAGATGAATCAAGTGGAACATGTGGATTTGGCCAGATTGGAGACCTTTTGGGAAAGGAGATTTTGATCCATATAAGTGTCTTGTTTGGCTGTATCCAAGCAAGAAATAGGAGAGTTCTACAAATAAAGACTGGGGTGAGAGACTTCTAAAATCTAACTAGCCTTGGTAATAGGCTGTTATTCTCAATAGAAGTATTTAAGAAATGAATATTGAGTAAATGTTTTATATTCTGCTTCTTTATCTCCAATTATTCTCATCCTGTTGGAAAAAAACAACCTCAAGTGGAGGAATTTTAGATATTTGCCAAATTATGTCAAACGTATTAAGAAGGAAATCATGAGCTTGCAGCCTGCAGTGTAGCTGCTAGGCTGCGTCAGCTCTGTTTGCCTCCCTGGGAGGGAGGAGTCAGAACTCGCCCGTTTGGGCACGCAATGTGGGGGGTGGGGTCTAGCCGCTTTAACGGCTAGCTCCACCTTTCCCCCTGGCAGTCTTTCAATGATTGGCGTCATCTTCAGAACGTCGGGCTTGGCTTTCCTGTCGGGCTGGGAGCGAGCGGACGGTGTTGTGGTAGCGGCGGCGGCACTCGGCGGAGTCGCAGGGAGTTTTTAAGTTGCTGAGTCTTGCCTGGGCTGGGGTGGTGGATTGTGTATGGGAAGGGCCATTGTGTCCCCCCCCCTTTTTTCTATTGCAGCTCTGGCCGGTTTGTTTGTGCTGGCCTTCCTTCAGGTAGGCGTTTAGTGTGTCTGTGGTGGGCTTTGGCTGGCGGGGGGGTTACTTGGAAGTGGGGGTGGTCTGTTTCCCCCCCCCCCTTTTTATCAGGAAACAGACGGCCTGGGAGAGACAGGGGCTCAGTGGTAGAGCATCTGCTTGGTAGGCAGATTGTCCCAGGTTCAGTCCCAGGCATCTCCAACTATAAGAGGGTTTAGGCAGGTAATGTGGAAAACATCAGTCTGAGACTCTGGAGAGCTGCTGCCAGTATTGGTGGTTGATAGGGGGCCATTGCTGTTTCCTGGTAATTTTATCTCTGGGGAGAAAGTGGGTGGCATCTATTTTAAGCACCTGCTTTGAGGTACAAGAACCATTGGTGGCATTGGAGGGCAGCCATCTTGAGGCTCTTTCTGGCTGAAAGGGCGGCAGCCATTTTGGGAGGCTGCAGTGGGGTTTTGTTGTTTCACAGTTTGTAGTTAGAGTTGCTGCTTGAGTGGTGGCCATTTTAGGCCCTGGAAGGGGAAGGTAAAGGGTGAGAGGCAGTTGGGCGGCCATTTTAAGTCCTATCTTAGTGAAGGGGGGTGGCAGCCATTTTAAGAGTGTTCTTAGACATTAGTTGGTGCAGTTAAACCTGTAAAACATGGCTGGGGGTAAGGGCTCAGGTAAGCCTAAAGGCAAGAAGCCTGCACCTAGGCCACCTAAAGTACCTGCTAGGAGGCCACCTCCCCTGTCATCTTCTTCGGATGAGGAGGGTGAAGCAGCGGTGGATTCTAATATTTTAAGCAGGTTGAGGGCGCTGGAGCAGGAGTCAGGTGTCCCTTCTCTAAGTGGGGGGGGGAGTGGAAAGCAGTCCAAAAAGGCGAGGCAGCTAATATTCTCACCAGACTGTCTATTCTTGAGGGCAGGTCTGGTGGAGTCGTGCCTGGAAGGGATGGCGGTCCCTGTGGTCCTGATGTGGGGTGGGATGTCCGGCGGTGGTTTGCCATTGGTGCCTGCTGGATTTGGAGGTAGATTTGGTGATACCTTGCAAGTTGGGTCTGGGCAGGTTTGGCCATGGGGGACATGGGGGCCTGCTTTGGCAGCCGGGCAGGGTACTTCAGGGGTGCACTCAAGGGTGCCTGTTTCTTCTGGGGTGGGATTACTGCAAAATTGGGCATGGCCAGGTGGGTATACCTTGGGCGTGTCCAGCTGTGGGGCAGATGAATTTGGTGGGTCCTGTTATGGGGGCACCTTCTCCATATGGGATGGTGCCTTTTGCAGCCTTGCCCTTTGGAGAGGTTGCTTTGCCGCTCAGGGATCATTTGCTACCAGCCACCCGGGAGAAAATTTTAAAGGAAGAATATGTGGACATTTTTTCTCTTCTCTATCATGAGTTAGAGAAGAAGGACAAGGAAGGTTTAGACAAAAAGGAGAAAGAGAAGTTAAAGAAGCGAAAGGTGGACAGGACCTGGGCTAATTGGCTTCCTGGGTTCTGTATTTATGCTGGGGTGATTGCCAGAGCACAGCCATGGTGGGCGGCATCCTTGTTCCAGTATATGGATATAATTTATAAAGGCTATATGGCTTTTAGTGGTCCAGCCTGGTTGCAATATGACCAGGAATTTAGGATGAGGGCCGCTCTGTATCCGTCTTTGCAGTGGGATCGGATCCATCAGCAGCTTTGGCTGCAGGTGATGTCCCCGGCTAGGTCTAATCTGGGTGATCCCTCTGATAGCGGTCACTAGGTAAATAGGTCGTCCTCAGTGGTTTCCGCTTCGTCAGTCTCTCCCCACGGTGCAGCGGGGCAGGCGGTTCAACCCCGCTTGCTCTGCTGGGAGTTCGGATCCCTTGGGGTCTGCAACAGGAAAACGTGCCAGTTTAAGCACGAGTGCCCCATGTGTAGGGGATCCCACTCGTTTGACAGCTGCCCTAAAGCCTGGGGGTGTAGGAATGCAAAGAAGCTCGGGGGGGGAGGCGGAGGAGCCTTTCCGGACAAGAAAGGGACCCAGCCCGATAAGGATGGGACCTCTTGAGCGGTGGCTGGCAAGGTATCCTAGAAGGGTTGATAGTTTGTATTTGTTAGAAGGTTTTAAATTTGGTTTTAGGATCCCTTTTCAGGGGTCTCGTGTTCAGTTTATGTCAGGAAATCTTAAGTCAGTTCAGGGTTTGGAACAGGTCGTTAGGGACAAGATTGCCAAGGAGCTGGCGGAGGTAAGGATTTTGGGCCTTTTTTCACATCCTCCAATGAGTAATCTTAGAGTCTCTCCTTTGGGTGTGCTGCCTAAAAAGACACCTGGTGAATTTCGTTTGATTCACCATTTGTCTTTTCCTAAGGGCAGGTCGGTGAATGATGGGATTCCGGAGCACTTGTGCTCTGTTAGGTACACCAGCTTTGACCAGGCTATTGCCGTGGTTAGGTGTTGTGGGGTGGGGGCAGAATTGGCAAAATGCGATATTAAGTCTACATTTTGCCTTTTATCTGTCCACCCCGATGATTTTGAGCTCTTAGGGTTTTCTTTTGAGGGCCAATTTTACGTTGATAGAGCACTGTCAATGGGCTGCTCTGTGTCATGTTCTGCTTTTGAACGTTTCAGCACATTTTTGGAATGGGCTGTGTGGGAGAAAGTGCGTCTGCAGGATGTCGTTCATTATTTGGATGACTATCTGTTTTTGGGTCCCAAAGGGATGGGGCGTTGTGGGCGACTGCTGGCTGGTTTTGCTGAGCTGGCAGCTGAGCTTGGGGTCCCTTTGGCACCTGAGAAGATGGAAGGTCTGACCCAGAGGTTAACCTTTTTAGGGATAGAGATCGATACTATAGCACAGTTGTTTAGAGTGCCTCTTCAGAAGATAGCAGAGTTGAGGACTAGGATTTGTACCTTTCTTCTTAAGAAGAAGGTTACTCTGTTGGAATTGCAGCAGCTAGTGGGACACCTCAACTTTGCCTGCAAAATGGTTGCTCCTGGAAGGACTTTTCTTAGGAGACTATGTGATGCTATGGCAGGGCTATGCCTGCCTCAGCACAGAACTAGGGTTACCTGCAGCATGAGGGATGATTTGAGGGTTTGGCAGGAATTTTTGGAGTCTTTTAATGGAGTTTCCTTTTGGAGGGAGGACTTGAGGCTTGAGGCCGAGCTTCAGGTCATGTCTGATGCTGCTGGTTCTTTGGGTTTTGGGGTTTATTTCCATGGACATTGGTGCGCGGATAGTTGGCCTGATTCGTGGGCACGGGTAGGAGTGAACCGAGATCTCACGTTTCTCAAGTTCTTTCCCATTTTAGTTGTGGTTTGGCTGTGGGGGAAGGATATAGCCAATCACACCATTCATTTTTGGTGTGATGATATGGCGGTGGTCCACGTCATTAATTCCCTTTCATCCAAATCTGGGCGGGTTATGAGATTGGTGAGGGCCTTCACCCTGCGTTGTTTGTGGCTTAATATTTTGTTTTTAGCCAAACATGTTCCTGGGGTAAGTAACGGGGTGGCTGATGCTCTATCTTGTAAACAGATGGGGAGATTTCCTCAGCTGGCCCTGGAGGCAGATGGAGAGCCAGTGCCAATGCCCCAGGAGCTCTGGCTGATTCAAGAGCCGAAGCCTGCAGAGCGATAGGTCTAGCCATTGCGCCTAGCACTTGGAAGTATTATGAACGGGCTGTGCGGCAGTTTGAAGACTTTAGGGCTGAGGTAGGGTATTGCAGGGTGGCCTCTTCCGGTGGAGGAATAGCTCCATTACTGTGTGTCACTGAGAGGTAAGGGGTTGGCAGTGTGATCCATTAGGGGGTGCTTGTCTGCTCTGGCTTTTGCCAGCAAGGCGCTGGGTTATAGGGAGGATACAGTGGACTTTCGTCTGCGAAAGATGTTGGAGGGGTGGTCTAGAGAGGCCAGTCCCAGGGTCGACATGCGGAATCCTGTGTCTCCGTCGATTCTGCATGGTTTGAAGAGGGTATGGGGCGTGGTGTGTGCTTCGTCTTTCGAAGCATGTTTGTTTCACGCTGCTTCCTTGTTAGCCTTTTTTATTATTATTTAAATAATAAAATTATTATTATTATTATTATTATTATTATTATTATTATTATTATTATTATTATTATTATTATTATTATTATTCGGGGCTCTTAGGGTGAGTGAGCTGGTGGCTCAGTCCAGAAATGACGTTTCTGGTAGGGCTCTGCGTTCGGGGAATTTGCAGCTGTCTGGGGGTAAGGCAGTCATTACTGTCCATTTTTCCAAGACGGATCAGTTGCAGTGGGGTACTGCGCTTGAGCTTGGTAGTTGTTCAGAGCTTGAGCTGTGTCCAGTTACCGTGTTGGCTGCTTATTTAGCAGTCAGGGGGCCCAAGGATGGGTTTTTGTTTCTACATTTGGATGGTAACCCATTAACGAGACACCAATTTTGGGCTGTGACATCCCGGGCTTTGGGTGAACTGGGGTTGTCTGGAGTGCGGTTTGAGACCCACTCCTTTAGGATTTGGGCGGCTTCTACGGCGGCCGCCATGAGGTATCCTTCCACCTCTATTCAGAGGTTGGGCCGGTGGCGTTCATTGGCCTATAAGGCATATGTGCGACCTTTTTTCAGGCCATGAGTGACTTGGGGGTTTGAAGGTTATTGATTCTGTTTGTGTTTTACTGTTTTTTCTCTGTAGATGCTGTTGTTCCTGGCCAGAGGAGCCGAAGCCGAGTTCTCATCTGCGGCCATAGCCACGTGTTTTGGGCCGCTCTTCAGGCACAGAGAACTGCAGCTGGCTCTCAGCTTGGACTCAGCCAGCACACTGTTATCGAATGGCAGGGGGGGCGGGGCCTTCAGTGGCCAGGCTTGCTGCCTTTATTGTTTAATGATAGAGCGGGTCCTCCTCCTCAGATCTTAATTGTTCACCTGGGAGGTAATGATCTGGGGTTATTGAAGGGCAAGGCCTTAGTTTGGCAAGCCTGTGATGATTTCCAGCACATTCGGGAGCGATGGTCGGGGACCATCTTAGTGTGGTCAGCCATGCTGCCCCGCCTGGTGTGGCATTGTGCTCTGGACCCTTCAGCTATAGAAAGAGCCAGGTATAAGGCTAAGAAGGAGATTAAAAAGGCACTGGAGAGGGGGTTGGGCCACTTTTTGCCCCATCCGGACATTTTGGCGAAATGTCCTGACCTCTACAGGGGGGATGGTGTCCATCTCTCGGAAAAGAGTAATATGCTTTTCCTGAGAGATTTGCAGCAAGGGTTGTGGGTGGCTTTGGGCCTTCCAGTGAGCGCTAAGCCCTAAGTAGAGACTTGGCCTTAGTAGTGGCAGGTTTTTGGGGTTTAGGACACTATGCGGCTAGGGGAGGACTGTGAAGCATCCCCTTTTTTGGGAATTTGGGGTCTGGCATGATCAACCTTGGGTTTGGAGACCCAGGTTTGGAGATTGAAGACTGTCCTGGAGGCTCGGCTAGAGGGTGCCTTTCAGCTGAGACGTGCATCTGGGTTTGGGCCCTCTGACGCGGGCCTCCCTGCTGGGACTGCCTGGAGGGAGCTGAGTTGCTCAGCTCCGGCTGGGGGGCTGGGTCTCTCGGCCATTAATGGCAGGGGAACAGTCACGGTGACCCCTAGCCCTGGCCAGGCTGCTGGTGGAGTGCCCTTGCTGTTTATGCTGTTAGTTAATAAAGTGGCCCAATTTTTATTCCAATGCATTGTGTCTGATTCTTTATTCTGACTTTGGGGGGCAATCTATTTTGGCAGAAACAGTGGACAGAAGTAAAATTATTTGGATAGTGAAGAACTTTACTAAAGAAAAGAACAATCATTTGATCTATTAATAATAAGGAAGCTTTTTCTGATCTATCTTGTTACTGTTCTATCAGTGGGAACTCTCTTGAGAGACAATATTGAGTTATAAAGTGTGTCAGAAGGTTGCCCATAAAGCATGTGAAGTGAGAACCAATAAAACTAACTAGAAAAACCCTTGAAAATTAATGTTTGGCATCTGCAACAAAGAGCCGATCAGTTTATAATAAGGCAAGAGCTCTTGTATGGAAGTATCTGACCCTGAAGCATTCCAAATAATCAACAGGTTCAACTGTCAATTTGTTTATTTGCTTGTTATTATTGACCTTTTTCCTTAGCTGAAGCAGGAAGAGTATTAACATAAATTATTCTAAATCAGGAGGGGAGTTTTGGAGCAGGAATGCTCAGGAATGCAGTTCCAGTTGGCTTGGCATCAGGGAGTATGGCATAAATAAGTTCCTGCTGGGCTTTTTCTACAATAAAAGCCTTGTTCTAAATAAATACTTTAAAAAAATCTGGGGATTTGGTAATAGTGATATTATTGATGTAATAAATGAGAAATGATCTAAAAGTCAAGAAATGCACTGTTCAAATCTCAGTTCAAGAATAAATTCACTTGTGAATTGAATGGACAGAAGGGTATAACTTTGTATAGCCCCCCCCCACCCCGAGTATAACCTTTTGTGAGTTAAAGCTCACTTTGTTAGATATCTTATCTATCAAAGTGAGCTCTGATTAATGAAAGCTCACACCCTGGAAAATTTAGTTGGTCTTTAAGGTGCTACCGGACTCAGGTTTTTTTTCCCCAGCTACTACAGACTGACATAAGTGCCCACCTGAAACTGTTTAGATGTTCATCATCTTTAATTTGAGGACAGTACTTGCAGGAGTTACCATATTTGTGAAATGTATTGAGCCTTAGAAATGTGCTTTATAAATATTAAATTTTTGGCAGAATTCAATGAATCATGAAGCATGTTCCCTTCCTAATTCAGCCCATTGCAACCTACCACCACTCTCTCTTGAGTAGAGTTAGGCAGCTTGCATAACTATGTGAGATTTGGAATATGGAGAAATTTCATCTGGAAAAAACCCTGCAAAAATTGGAAATATGTTATGAGTTCTATGTTAGTTTAAATGAATGTCATATAATTAATATCCATTCTATTGTTGCATGGCTATGAGAACAGAGCATCTTTCTTGGTGCCATTGTCTGATCAAACATTTTAACATTTCAATTAGTCTATTTTAACAATATATTAAAACCAGTAAATGTGCCTCTCTGGGCACCTTGAAGAAACAAATATCTGCCAGTTAGATGCCATCTCTCTCATGCATCTATCTGCAAATGTCACAGCCTTTCCTTGCTGCCCCAGTCACCTACCTCCTGCTGAAATCAAACTAAACTGGAATGACCAGTTACCTTCCCCTACTCCTAGTTGCCAGACATTATTTTGTGAGATTATACATTTTTACAAAAATTCTGTACAAATAGGGAACCCAAAAGGAATTGGAGGGAAGTGTCTTATTTTCCTATGTATGCTCTTCCAAACTATTTCCTCTTTCCATCATTCAGGCAACCCTCATAGTCTCTCTTCTTTTCCTACTTCCTTCTCTTTTTCTTGCCTGCCAGCCAGCCTACTTTTATCTGCCCTTGTCTTTAGCTTTTTAGTCTTCCCTCCTCCAATAGCCTCTCCCCAGGAAAAAGTCTAAGTTGTGCGATGGCTGCCACTGGTGTCATGCCATTCTGAGTTTTGTGGTAGCCCTAAGGGCTATGCCAAACTGGTCCAAGTTGCACAGTGGTCACCTGTGGTGCCAGATTAGACCCAGTTTCATAGTGGGTCATAGAAGTGACAGGCCAGGCCCAGTTGCATAGTAGCCAATGCCAACGTTTTCCTCAGGTTTACAGAAAGAGTTGTCTTGTGTGTTAATGGTTCCAGTCTCTGAATTTACAGATGTGGCTATGCTGAAAAATGTATATATTGATGGCTAGTTCTTCATTAAGAAGATATTGGATTTATATCCCACCCTCCACTCTGAAGAGTCTCAGAGCGGCTCACAATCTCCTTTACCTTCTTCCCCCACAACAGACACCATGTGAGGTAGGTGGGGCTGGAGAGGGTTCTCACAGCAGCTGCCCTTTCAAGGACAACCTCTGCCAGAGCTATGGCTGACCCAAGACCATGCTAGCAGGTGCAAGTGGAGGAGTTGGGAATCAAGATAAGAGTCCGCACACTTAACCACTACACCAAACTGGCTGCCCAATTTCTGGCTGCACATCCCAATTTCTGGATGAATTAGGGTTGCCAAGTCCAATTCAAGAAATATCTGGGGACTTTGGCTGTGGAGCCAGGAGACATTGAAGCGGAGCCAGGAGCAAGGGTGTGACAAGCATA
Source organism: Heteronotia binoei (assembly GCF_032191835.1). Taxonomy (NCBI): domain Eukaryota; kingdom Metazoa; phylum Chordata; class Lepidosauria; order Squamata; family Gekkonidae; genus Heteronotia; species Heteronotia binoei. The sequence goes on from NC_083225.1 coordinate 63,645,969, forward strand.
ATTGAACTCCAAGGGAGTTCTGGCCATCACATCTAAAGGGACCACACTCCTTTTAAATGCCTTCCCTCCATAAGAAATAATGAAGGATGGGGGCACCTTCTTTTGGGGCTCATAAAATTGAACCCCCTGGTCCAATTGTTTTGAAACTTGGAGGGTATTTTGGGGAGAGGCACTAGATGCAATACAGAAAATTTGGTGCCCCTATCTCAAAAAACAGCCCCCCGGAGCCCCCGATACCTCTAGATCAATTCCCCATTATATCCTATGAGAATCGATCTCCACATAGGGAATAATGAAGTGCCCAGCAGACATTTCCCTCCCTCCCTCTCCCCCCCGCCCCCCCGGTTTCTGGTGACTCTGAAGCAAGGGATTGGCATCTCTACTCACGAGTTGCTGCCAACTTCTTCAAAGTAACACAGACACACCATCCCAAGAGGAAGCCTTTCAATCGGAGACTGAAGCCTCTGGAGATGGAAAGTCACATGGTGCCTGTGGAGGCGGGGCTTCCCCCCACTGGCCAGCTGACTGGGGGTGGGAAGGAGACTGAGAAAGTGGGAGAGCCTCTGCTGGGACCTGGGGATTGGCAAGCCTAGGATGAATTGTCTTAAATGAATTTTGGAGTAATGTAGAAAAGAAAACAGAATCCCAGAATATGTCAAAGGTGCACCAGGAACAAAAATGTCAAAGGTGCACCAGGAACCATTTATGAATACGGCCCACATGCTTTGAATAATAGAACTTCAGTACAAGCTGCAAAACACATATTCTGCCAATTTAAAAATCAGTTTCAGCTATAAAACATTAATACATTAGCAAATGAAATATGTCATACAAATTAATATAAAAGGAATACAATAGCAAGGGTTATATCATGGGACAGACTAAGTAGTTTAGCAATGGTATAGCACAAAAAGCAATTACATTTGATCCTATTTCACTGAAGACAATCTCTGGGTGAATTTCCTATCCCAATTGCACTCTTTTTTGGGGGGAGGGGAATGGTGGTTGCAGGAGGTTCTATGGTCTTTTCCTCTTGGGATATTGTCACCTACGCATTAGTAAATAATGTCCCTAAAGTACTGCTATATACTACTTACTCTTTTTTTTCTGTAAACAAAAAAGCACCACAGAAATATATTAATTTTGAGGGGTTTTTAAAAAGAACATTGGGATATAAAATTACTCCATGAGTTTTTCACATAAAACAATAATCCAAGAAAGCATTTTTAAGTGCTCTGGAGAGATTGCCCCTCCCAACAACCTGATGACATTTATCTTAACATAGATATATAATTCATAGGGCAGGAAAATACCTGGATAAAAGCAATAATGTTAGAAAAAGTGACTTGGGTCTCACATAGATTTCCATGGGTGCAAGAGGGAGTCATTTTTTTTCCTCTCTTGGCAGCCCAAAACATACTCTAAAATGCTGCTTCTGGGAGATGAGGGACTCCAAGGAATAACATAGGAGGAGACTTAATGGTCTTTTTATCTGAACAGCCAAATAATATTTTATTTATTTACTTATTTTATTTATAATCTGCCTTTCTCAGTAAGGCCCAAGTTGAGATACAGAGCAAAATCAGTGAACTCAAAGCATAAGATATACAATGAACAATGCGACAGTATAGAATTAAAAGACAATGTGAACTGCCTAAGGCAAAATATACTATGTACAATATAATAGGGGTGGCCAACAGTAGCTCTCCAGATGTTTTTGCCTACAACTTCCATCAGCCCCAGCCAGCATGGCTAATGGCTGGGGCTGATGGGAGTTGTAGGCAAAAACATCTGGAGAGCTACCGTTGGCCAACCCTGCAATATAGTAAGTGAAATTGCAAAAGGAAAGGACAATGCAGTAAAAACAGTGTAATAATAATAGTAATAGAGTACTATCCTGTTCTTAATAAGTTTTCTTTCCTGGACTGTTGCACTCTGCAATAGTTTGAATGCCTTCATAAGAATGCTTTTCTAAACATCACAGTTTTGCAAAATGATAGAAGTGATTAAAGAAACTATTTGTCATGCTGGAGCATAGCAGGGGAGGTGGCCCTACGGGTATGTGGGCCCAACTCTCTTAAATGCCTTATGGGTGATAACTAGCACCTTGAATTGAACCTGGTAAACCAACTGAGTGATTGCAAAATGCCTGAACATAATAGGGCTGCAGCATTCAGTGCCAACCGGAGTTTCTAAGTTGACCTTAAGGGCATTTACCTTAACATAGAGATACATATTTACAGAGTGCATTACAATTGTTTGACCTTGAGGTGATCATAGGAGGGATCCATGAGACCAGATTAGCTAAAATAAGGTAGGAGGCCATCTTCTAGGCTCCCATGAAACTGGAAGGACATATTTTTGCAGCTGCATTAATTTGCTTCCTAATAAAGATGGATCCAGTATAGTCCCTAGACTTTGCACCAAGTTAGTGAATGCCAGCTGGCCCCTATCAAAAGTAGGAAGCACAAAGTCTTCTGAGACCTCAGACTCCCTGTCGTATTGCATCACATTGTGAATCAATGATCCCCTTGAAATGAAATTTAGGTACAAAAAGCATTTTGGGGTGGGGTGGGGTGGGGTGGTGTTGGTAGAGATTTTGCCTCCAACATGTGTGAAAAGATTAACCTCTTGTTCCTAGATCATTTCCCTGATAGAAAATGTTCTTCAACACAGTGTGTATGTATTTGTGTGTGTGTTGGGGGGGGGGGGGGGTGATCTGCAAAATTTGATCTTTTTTTTTTTAATCATCAGGCCTTAAAACAGCCTAAAAGAGCATTTTCAGTTGTGGAAACAGTACAAGGAGAAATCACCTCCTTCCTAGTGCTGCAGCTATAATCCATTTCAAAATAAATAATGCTATTCCCTCCCCTCACTGTTTATGAACTGATCATAAATGCCCACATTCCCATTCAGTTTGGTTCTCAGTCCTATCAACAATAACTGAAACAATTTTGCATGCTATCTGATAGGATAGATTTTGAAATAGGGGCTAGAAAACACTGATAACATTGGGTGGCAACCCAGAAGGCAGGTTAACCTAATGCAAATGAAAACAAAGAGAGCTACTCTTGAAATAAGGAAGGAATTTATGATGTTGGAAAGGAAAAAGCGAATTTACCTTTTAGAGAGAGCATGGTAAAAAGGAGAGGATCCATTCTGCCTTCTGCTAGTGTAGTAGCAGGAGCGTCCAATCATTATCTGATTTGCTCTTACTTCTATGAACAACACCTTGACTCTAGCCTTGAAGGTATGGAAGCATGAATGACATATAAGCTACTAGTTCTAAAACAGCAGGTAAAAGATAACATTTCCATTTCTCAGGGGTAAGGATTGCATTTATTTCACATTGACACACAACTTCCTGCAATGATTTCAGGAATATTCATTATCAGTGAAAACAAAGACAGAGTACAATGTTCATGAAAGGTAGTAAACTAAACTTTGGGGAAGGTACTAAATTAAAATAATATATTAATTGATTATCATTGATGTATAAAGATATTGGATAGGTATCTATCAAATCCATTTTGTTGGTGCCATAGAACTTAGGAAACAGGCTGTGACTCTGGGGTAGTGAATTTACATTACATGAAAAAGATTCTAGATTCATCCTTTGCCATTCTTATTAAAAGATGCTAGGTAGCAGGCACTAAGGGATACTTTTCTTTACCTGAAACCTTGGAGACAATAATACTACGAAAAGTTGAAGGCAGCAGGAAAAGAGGAAGAGCCAACATGGGATGCATTCACTCAGTCACAGAAGCCATGGCCTTCAGTTTGCAAGACCTGAGAATGGCTATTAACAATAGGATGTTTGGGAGGACGTTAATTCATAGGGTTGCCATAAGTCAGAAGTGACTTGGCATCACTTAACACACACACACATAAATGAAGCATACAGGCATTCACTCATCATTATAGCCCTGTTCACAAATTACAGTGAACACACATAAACTCTGTATACAGTGTATGCTTGTTTTTGTTTTAAACATGCTTGGAGCAATTCTCATGTTACATTTAATGCAAGCACAGCTAAATGGGTGAAAGAAACCCCATATTTATCCAGGTACTGGTCTCCAGTTTCATTTGTATAGTGAGCATGAGTTTGCTTTTCTTATAAACAGATCTAATGTTCATGCAAAATCTATGCACATTCACTGTCATATATGACCAGGGTCATAAGTAATAATTATAGGGAGTTTTTAGTTATTTTTTTAGTTAAGGAAGAAAAAGGACGTGTATACTAGAAGGACAGAGAAATGCTAGTTTTAATGTCAGAAAAACAATAAAACAGCTGACTGCATTCTAGGCACTATAACTTTTACAGTTAGAAATGCTAACTACTACAAAGAACACACAAAAATGTATTCAAAATCATTATGTGCAGGATGATAGAGAAAATTGTCAAAAATATGATTACACACTCTTTTTTTCTTTTTTGCTGTTAAATCTCAGCTGATCCAGTGTGTCAACACTAGTGAGATCCATCCACATATAATATATAAATATACAAATTATTAATGTCCTTGAGATATTTTATCCACTTATAATTCATTACCAGGTTTTCAAGTTAAATGAAAGAACTAGCATACTACTCATAAATATATTCATCCTAATCCCCCAATATCCCTGCATATATGGAGTCCCATGTGCCAATGGTGGGCAACATATTGTTGGTCTTCGGCATTTAGTGAGAGAGGTTCCTGAAGACGCAAAGGAATCCAGTCTTGTACATAGCTGCGATTAGACTAGCTATATACATATTAGACTAGCTATATACATTTATTTACAACTATAATACAGACTAGCAAAATGCTCCGCACACAATTCACCATCCAATTAATTTTAAACTTATCAGAATTTTAATGTTAAATGTACCTTTGTTTTTTGTATAACTGAATGATGTTGTTAGCCGCCCTGAGCCTGCTCCGGCGGGGAGGGTGGGATATAAATAAAATTATCATTCTATCTATCTATCTATCTATCTATCTATCTATCTATCTATCTATCTATCTATCTATCTATCTATCTATCTATCTATCTATCTATCTATCTAACCTCCAACAAGTAGCAGAGTACTACTGTACATATATACATGTCCTCTAGGTAAGTGACCAATCAGGTTTAGTGCTGAGCCATGGTCACATCACTCTGGCTGATGCAATCTGGCTGTCTTCCAGATGCCCCTGTCAGCCAGATCATCTAATGTCAATTAGATCCTTTGCTGTCAGCAGTGGTTTGTCACCTGCACATACACTGACACTCCTCCTCAGGTGCAGATCACTAGTTTCAGCATATTCCTTAGTGTTACAAACTTTTCCACAGTGACATTTTTAGTGAACACATCAGCAACATTACATTCAGATTTACAATGCATCAATGTCATTCCTTTACATTTCCATTCTCATTGTCATCATGGTAGCCCACATGCGTAGTGTATCAGTTTAGTTCTGTAGCAGCCAGCATTGCCTTTTTTAAAACACCATCTTCTACTAGGCAACTTAGTTTATTTGTCTTCTCATAGCCTATTACATTCATTCTTGCTGGCAGCTCTACAGGCATGAACACTTTATTGTTTATTTGAGAGTCACATCTCTTTTGCTTAATGTTCTGCCCGCCAGCCATCATACCTCCCCATAGTCTAAATCTAGTACACTCTGATAGCATTGAGGTTCTGTGGTGGGCACATAATTTATAGCTGTGTCAAACCCATACCTCTTCGGAGGCACTCCCTTATTTATTCTGGTTGACACTCTGATTTCAGGCTGAGTGCTCTGTGAATCATCAGAGCTTTCATGTTTTACATCCTCTGAACTGTCAGAGGATGTTGAGGAAGTCTCTTGTTTAATATTCACATGCCCCTCCTCACTCTGCTGAGACAACGGTAACTCTACACCACTGGGCAATTCATTTGCATGTACCCTGCTCCAACTTTCATCTTCACAGAATGAGGCAGACCTGCAGCATATTATGCTCATCTGCGAATCTGTATGCCTTCATTCTGTTTTGGTAACCCATGAATAGCAATTTCCTTGCTCTGGAACCACCTTTTTGTCTTTTGTCTTGACCCAAGCCTTGGAGCCAAAGATTCTAAGGAAATCTCAGCATGGTTTCTTCCCATACAGCACCCTGTATGGAATGTCATTTATTGCTTGAGTCCATAACCTGTTTATTATAAAGCACGCTGTCTTCAGTGTTTCTCCCCAGTAAGTTATTTTTAGCTCGCTATCCTTCAACATAGTGTGAAGCATTGTCTGAAGTACTCCCCCTTTTCTCTCTGCCACCCCATTTTCTGCTGGGGCAGAAACATTAGCAATCCTGTGTTGTATTCCCTGGTCTCTGAGCCAGGAGGCAAATTGTTTTCCTACAAACTCTCCCCCCATATCCGTCTGCAAAGTACTTATCTTGCAATCTAACCGCCTTTGCACACGATTAGCCCAGTATCTGAATGTTGAACACACTTCTGACTTTTGTTTCATGGCATACACCCAAGTAAAATGACTGTGGTCGTCAACCAAGATTAAAGCATATTTGTTTTTAGATATACTGGGGGCATAAGGGCCGATCATGTCGGCATGAATTAGCTGTAGGGGCCTCTCAGAGACTCTGTTGCTTACTTTGGCCACCAGGTAGGCCTTAGATTTTGCCTGCTTACACACATTACAATCAAGATAGGCACTGCAGGACTCGACCTTTTCACCTTGTAGAATGGCCAGGGTCTTATTAATAGTGTTGTAACTTGCATGCCCCAGTCTTCTATGCAACCTATGAATACATTTGGGATGAGGCTGCTTGTTACATACAGTTGTGCTTTCACTCCTTTCTGATCCAGCACATACACATTGTCTCTCAATACACCTCTGGCCAATAGTTCACATGCCTTAAATATTTTACAGTTACTTACATCAAAGGATACAGTAAAGCCTGCCTTTGCCAATGCTGAGACACTTAGTAGGCTTGTCTCTAGACTAGGCACACAAAGCATGTTCACAAATTTGTGCTTTAGTTCAGGAAAGTACACAGTTCCTTGGCAGAGGACCTCAGCCTTTCCGCCATCAGCTAGACTCACGAACCGAAGACTTGCAGGCTCAGTGTCTTCTAGCAGTCTCTCCTCGCAGCAGAACATCTGGATGGCCCCGGAGTTGATAATCCACGGTGCTCTCTGCAGACCCGAATCAGTCCTCACCAGTGTCGCTTGCTGGTTCTGTGAAGACTTCTGCCTGCCTCTCTGTAGCTCAGGGCAACTTCTTCTCAGATGTTTTTCGCTGCAGCAAAAGAAACATTTTTTCTTTACTTGCAACACCCTCTCCTTCAGTGACTGCTGCCAGCTGGAGGCACCTCGCACATTCTCAGGCTCTGGCTTCTGCTGGCTTTGACGAGCATGGGCTGCCTGTTCTCTGCACTCTTGCTGCCTTTGGTCTTCTGCCAGGAGCTTCCCAGTTATGTAACTTAAAGTAAGTTTATCAGCGTCCTGGCCCTTGAACACCATCAACAACATGTCAAATCTCTTGTGCAGAGAGCTCAGGATTATATACACCTTATCTTCTTTCGGGATTGTTTTACCTCGCTGTTCTAGCTCTTGGAAGCATGCAGATAAGCTGTTGAGATGGTCTCTCACCGTCTCCCCGGCCAGTATTCTCTTTCGATACAGCTTCCTCATCAGTGCTATCAGCGAGCCAGCTGTTGTCTGCATGTAGACGGCCTTGAGCGTGTCCCAGGCTTCTTTTGCCTGCTGTTTTCCTCCGACGTGCACCAACTGATCATCCAATATACTTAGTATTATGGTTGTGAGAGCCTTCTGGCCCTGGACGGCATCTTCAGGTGTGGGGTCCACAGGAGGAGCTGATACACAATTCCACAGCCCCTCTCGCTTAAGAAAATTTTCTATACGCAATGCCCACACATTGTAGGAATCAGCTTATCTATCAGCACCGCAGCCACCGCTGTAGCCATCCTGCTCAGCACCTGCTTCTCAGCTACTGCTGTTTTCCTCCACTGAGGCAGCTTTCTCCTCACTTCTGAAGCACTTCTGCATCTTTCTCCAACACACACCTCCTCTACTCATGGCACTCAGGCGCAGCGGAAGCGTGCTGGGCCCATAACCCTGTTGGTCTTCTGCATTTAGTGAGAGAGGTTCCTGAAGACACAAAGGAATCCAGTCTTGTACACAGCTGTGATTAGACTAGCTATATACATTTATTTACAACTATAATACAGACTAGCAAAATGCTCCACACACAATTCACCATCCAACCTCCAACAAGTAGCAGAGTACTACTGTACATTTATACATGTCCTCTAGGTAAGTGACCAATCAGGTTTAGAGCTGAGTCATGGTCACATCACCCTGGCTGATGCAATCTGGCTGTCTTCCAGATGCCCCTGTCAGCAAGATCATCTAATGTCAATTAGATCCTTTGCTGTCAGCAGTGGTTTGTCGCCTGCACATACACTGACACATATTGCCACTGAGTGACATGGCAGTCCAATGCATGTAGAGTTCCATGTGCTTCTACGCCATACATAGCTTTCATTCACAGCCATGGGTGAGATTATAGCCACAGGCACAGTTACACTCATGCACATTCTACTTCCCCTTCAAGTTACTTGTTGAGGAGTTGTCTTACCTCCAGTTATGCACCAGCTGCTCTTTAAATTAGCCACAAAACACTAAAATAGTATATATGAATACATGTTTGGTTTTGAATAGGTATCATATCAAAGTATCTATAACCAATGGCCAGTTCCAGATGAGCTGCAGATGAAGTACAGATGAAGTATAATACTAATATGACTAATACTATGCTTTCCCACAGTTCACTGCTAGCATTTTGGCTTTAGAGTAGAAATAGTGCCCTCTCTAGACAAAGATGAGTTTGCAAAGAGTCATAGATCTATGTGTTCAATAGTCATTATGATACTGCAGCAGTGAGATCCACAGTAAAATTATGTGATGTGTATAAACAAAGGAAATTATCTCCCTTTCAGCTATAGAATGATAATATAAATGGTTCCTGTTTTCATCAACACATAGGATTTTGTACTGTTCTTTCATAAGTCTCTTAGACGCTTGTTATTTTGTACATGATTTATTTTTTCTTTAAATTTTCGGTTGAAGGGGAGACAAATTAACTGACAAAAATGGGAGAGATGCAAATGTCTTCAGAAAAACCTGAGTTAAAATATCTCAGAGTTCTAAAGGGCCATGCCAGCTGCTTCTGACTGAAAGTTACTTTTTTATTTTTTATTTTAAAAAAATGCATATTTTGACACTTTTTCATATCTTGTAGGCCATGACTATTGCCAGAGATTTGCAAAGAAAATAACTATTTCATATTGATGCACAGTCATGTGAAGCCACTCCTCATATTATTCTCATATCTTTTAAACATAGAAAAAGTCAGGGGTCATTTTGTAGAAAAATAGGTGGTGGAGCTCATCCAGGGATTGTTATGCAGCTGCACCTACTATTCAGTGGAAAAGGTGACAAGGAGGAGGTAGAACTCTCAGAAAGGTTCAGGAGCTGCGCTCTTGTGAGCTCCTACAGAATCCGAGGCCTGGAAAAAGTAATATGCTCTGGGATGCCACTTGATCAAATATTTACATTGAATATATAGGTTGTGTCACATCTTCTTAATTCATGTACCTCAACCCAAATTAGAATTTAAATAAATATAGATACAAAAACTGAAATGCAGAAGCCTAGTAAGTTGTGTGGATTCAGAGCTTGTTTTACCAGTAGCTATGGCACATCAAATGTTACAAGATAACTTTACATGTAATGAAATCATTTTAGCCTCTTGCAAATAGGAGATGCTTATAGGATAAAACTTGTCAATACAGTTCTAGCTGAGAATGAAATCAATGTCCATCCCTGAGACTTTTTAGATTACTTGACTGAGGTGTTGATTAAACTAAGATGAGGACTGCAGTTGCAATTAACACCAAATGAGATTTGTTAATTGGCTTCTTTTGATTCAGATCAGGGTTTCTCTTCACTATCTACTACTGTTGATGTGACTCGATATGTGGAGAAGGAATAGTGAAAATTGACTGTGGAGGGGGTGCCACTTGAAAATTCAATCTGTTTAATTCCAACCCAAATTAGAATTTAAATAAATAGTGAAAGGAAATGATAAATGCTGTTTATAATGTCAGTGGTTAGGCAAAATGAGATATAATTTGCTCATTTGCTAATGAGATTAATTGAAACTTGTTTCTAAGACTTGGACAAAAAAAGTAATGATCAGAGATAGATGATCGCTTTAGGAAGCTAATTGAAAACAAATATTTAATTCCTTCCCTCATGTGCTGATTACTGAAGGTGTTTTTTGCTGTATCATTTGGTATTATTAATTCCTTGTTACCACATCTTTGAAAACAGTGGCATGAAAAAAATCGGGGAGGAATCAATGTGTGCACACGCTAGGCTTCCCAATCTCCAGGTCGCAGCAGGGGATCCCCTGGTTTTACAGACTTCCCCCAGCCAACGGGCCGGTGGTGGAAGTCCCGCCCCCACAGTCACCAAGTACCTCTGGAGCTCCGGCAGGTTTAGAAACCTGCAAACAGGTCCATTTTTAAAATGTGTGCCTTTAAAGTTGAGCAGAAAGCAAGAAACAGGAAGTACTTCATGGGGATTGGTCAGCAGCAGCTTCCATTTGTTTTGCTTTCATTTTCAGAGCAAGTAACCAGACCCAGTAAGTGTGTGTGTGTGTGTGTTAGAGAGAGAGAGAGAGAAGGAGGGTTGCCAATCCCCAGGTGGGGGTAGAGGATTCCCCGGTTTGGAGACCCTCCCCCCGCTTTAGAAAGCTTTAGAAAGTGTAGGGGAAGGAAAATGTCTACTGGGCACTCTATTATTCTCTATGGAGAATGATTCTATTAGGGAATAATGGGAAATTGATCTGTGGGTGTCTGGGGCTCTGGGGAGGTGTTCTTTGTGGTAGAGGCACCAAATTTGCAACATAGCTTCTGATGCCTTTCCTCAAAACACCCTCCAACTGTCAAAAGAATTGGACCGGGGGGGGCAATTCTATGAGCCCCCAAAGAAGGTGCCCCTATCCTTCATTATTTCTAATAGAGGGAAGGCATTGAAAAGGTGTGCAGTCCCTTTCAATGTGATGGTCAGAACTTTGGAGTTCAATTGTACTTGTTCTAACCTTGCTCCTGGTCCCACCACCAAAATCCCCAGATAGTTCTTGAATTGGACTTGGCAACCCTAGCACATACATGTAATGTAATCCAGCAGAAAGGCATAGGAAATTCTGGTTTGTATTTTTGTGTGTGTAGCCATTGCTTTTGAGATGAATGGGAGGTGATATTTTGGTGTAGTGTAGTGGTGTAATGGTTAAGTGTGCGGACTCTTATCTGGGAGAACTGGGTTTGATTCCCCACTCCTCCACTGGCACCTGCTGGAATGGCCTTGGGTCAGCCATAGCTCTGGCAGAGTTGTCCTTGAAAGGGCAGTTGCTGTGAGAGCCTTCTCAGCCTCACCCACCTCACAGGGTGTCTGTTGTGGGGGAGGAAGATAAAGGAGATTGTGAGCCGCTCTGAGACTCTTCGGAGTGGAGGGCGGGATATAAATCCAATATCATCATCTTCTTCTTCTTCTTCTTCTTCTTCTTCTTCTTCTTCTTCTTATTATTATTATTATTATTATTATTATTATTATTATTATTATTATTATTATTATTATTGATATTGATATTCTATACTGAATACTAGTGAATTGAACTCTTTCCAGAATTTATAAGATAAGGTGCTTATCTAAGCAAAATTTGGTAATAGTTTTGGTTTAATGAACCAATTGTGCCATGGAGCATTTATACAAAGCATAGAGCATGTTATACAAAAACTCAATCTACTTCCAGTGTTACTTAACATTGTGAAAGTTGTGTACCAATCCATTTCCCTAAAATCAGATATCCTGACAGTGGAAAGAGCATGTTGTAGAAGAGAGAAGGGAAGGAGACAAGGATACATTCCTTGCAATGATATAATTTTGTTAAAGTTATGTGGGTGTGAAGTCTCACACCAGTTAAACAATGATACACAGATATTTGGACCAAATACTTGTTGAATGGGCACCTATATGGTAAGACAAGATCTTATTTCAGGTCTATATTCCACAAATTTAGTTCACTAAAATAAGGAATGAAAATATTTCAACCATCCCATTGTTTTCTTGCATGGAGAGCCATCATAATATAATGGCAAGAATGTTACACTAAGACAATGGAGACTCAAGTTCATCTGCCATATACATCCCTGGGTGGGCTTAGGCCTGGCACTTGGCCTAACATTATTCACAGGGTTGTGAAAATGAAATGGGAAGGGCAGAGGCAACCATGTTAGTAATTCCATGGAAGAGGAATATCAATAAATATATTGTTCCATACATTCTTTCCTAGCCCAAATTTGTGTGCACATATATACATATACACTCATATATTCATATTTAAATACTTCAATAAAACATATAGACATATAGACACAAAACAATCAGGGAAGAGGGCCAACAAGAGTTGATGATGGAAAGTGATATCAAGTTGCAGCAACTCCCATGTAGTTTTCAAGACAAGAGAAGATCAGAGGTGTTTTGCTATTGTCTGCCTCTGTGTAGCAACTGTGGACACGCTTGGAGGTCTAGCGTTCAGGAGGTCTAACTAATCAGGGCTGAACCAACTCCAAGATCTGTTGTGATCAGGCTAGCCTGGGCCATCCAGATCAGGACCAGTAACAGTTACTCCAGTGCTTACCATGAGAGGCAACCTGCATTAAAAGAAGGTTGTTTTTTTTAACAGATGTCATTAATAAATGTAGCTGAATCCATATGCTAGTACCTCATGTCTTCATTTCAAGCACCAGGCAACACACTTGTGGAAACAATGTTAGGTAATTCCAAAACCCACTAAAATATAGATATGGAGAATTTTGGAACCATCTGTCTAAGATTCCGATTGTAAGTGATTTTTTTTTTAAATAGAAGGTTGGATCCTATCCAAGTAGAAAATGCTACTGAAAGTGGTTTCCCCCCATCTTCTCTTCTTCCTATGTGTACCAAAATGGGCTATTGTAAACAAAAATGAGACACTGCCAATCTACGTGCATGTTGTACATTTCCCAGAGCCTGACTTAGGCTGGGATGGGGCAATTCAGTAAATTAAATCAGTGGTGGTGGTGATGATAATGATGATGACAACAACTACAATGATAACAACAACAACAACAACAAATGCAGGCAAACTACCTCTTCGTTCATAGCACTGGGGAGGTGGCAGCAGTACTATTTGCAAGCTCATTGAAGAGGGGACTCCATCAATGCTGCTTAAAAAAAAAACAACTAGCTGCACTCATCCTTTTTGTAGTGATACATTACACCACCAATCAGATTTAATATGTGATGAAATCGCTGAAGACAAACTGAGGTACTTTTCATGAAGCCATTGCTTCTCCAGCAAGCATTGCTTTGACTGTCAATACATTTTATTTACCCTCAGAGCTGTTGAGAGCAAATCTGCTAAGCAATGTGAGAACATCAGTCTGTTTTAAGGGGTAAAAATTCTTTAATTAAATGCTTCATCTCCTTCAGAACTTCCTTTTTAACCAAAAATACTTGCTGGGAAATACTTGCCTCTGCTCCAATCATTGCAGAATGGGAAAAAAAATAAAGCATACTGAAATAGTTGTGCTAAAAATGCCAACATTTGAATTAACAGCTGTGAATAGTGGGTAATTTAGTATTAATTATCCTTAATCTGAGCTATATTGCATTGAATGACCTTTACAAGAGTTCCACCTGTGGCATCAGGAACAATAACATAGTCTTGCCTTTTGAATAATGGTAGACATTCAACATTATTTCACCAAAGGGTTGTTCTATAACTGCTCTGAGTACTCCCATGCATTTTAGTGATCAAAATAAGTGATGATTGGATTCCTCAACTGGGAGCTTGGTGAAAACAATTAATTTTAGTAGCACCAAAAACTTTTAACAGGCAGAGCAATTCCACCTCTTTAGCTTGGACTGGTATTGGTGATTTGTTTAAAAATAGTTTGTAAAAAGAAATATACTCGTTCAGGATTTTTTATGGATAGCACTGTGTTTAATCCATGTCACTGAACTGTATTCATTTTCATAACCAAAACAGAGCATTTTGCATCTGTGCCATGAATCCCATGTGTCTAATGCTAATCCAATAAGAACTTGAACTCTGATATAATTCCAGGGGTGGAATTCTAGCAGGAGCTCCTTTGCATATTAGGCCATGCCCCCTGATGTAGCCAATCCTCCAAGAGCTTATAAAAAAGAGCCTTGTAAGCTCTTGGAGGATTGGCTACATCAGGGGTGTGTGGCCTAATATGCAAAGGAGCTCCTGCTAGAATTCCACGCCTGCATAAGCCCTTCCTTCTAACAGTAGTATGTGTAAATCTTCATGGATAAGTTTCCCATATACATCCAGTGTCACATATGAGGCCTTAGCTGGTAGGCTTCACTGTTGCCACTGTACTTTATTGTCATCCACAGAGATGCAAGAACCCTGGGTACTGACTGACAGACCTTCATAGTGACTAAAAAATCTGTGGTGAATCCCCAAAATTCCTGACTGTGAGCAGTGGTTTGCAGTAATTATATACATTAAATGTAACTAAGCCAGGCATCATTACTTTGAAATAGTTAATATTAAAGGTAGTCCGCTATGCAAGCACCAGTTGTCTCTGACTCTGGGGTGACGTTGCATCACAACATTTTCATAGCAGTCTTTTTAGTGGGGTGGTTTGCCATTGCCTTTCCCAGTCATCTATATTTTACCCCCAGCAAGTTGGGTACTCATTTTACCAACCTTGGAAGGATGGAAGACTGAGTCAACCTTGAGCCGGCTACCTAAACTCAGCTTTCGCCGAGAACAAACTCAAGTTGCGAGCAGAGCATGGACTGCAATACTCAGCTTACCACTCTGCACCACGGGGCTCTTATAGTTAATATTACATATGTGAACTGTTCCCCTCTTGGATGCACATCTTAACATGGTGAGGGTTTGTGTGTGTCAGCAAAGCTGACAGCAATGCCATAAGACAGGGTTTCCCAAACTTTTTTTCCCCATGGCCCGGTTATTTTTACACTTCTTCGTGGCCCACTAAAATTTGAGGATGGAGTCAGGAGACTTTGGGGATGGAGCTGGGAGACAGGAATCATGTCATTTCCTGCGGTGTCACTTCCAGGTCAAGGGCCAAGTGATATCGCTTCCGGGGCACACTGAACCAAAACTCCACCTTTTCCTGTGATGTCACTTCCTGGACACTCCCCCAAACTTGCCTCTTCTTCTGAAGTAACTTTGTTTTCAGAAAAAATCTCTCTGAAACTCATGCTGAGCCAAAATAGGTGTGGAAAATGGGCGGTCTGCAACTTTTTCATACATTCCCAGGGTCTTCTCTTTCTACCCCCACACCTGCATGTACCTATCTGTTTGTGTGTTCTTCTCCAGCTTGCAAGCACTCCTAATGCCCATGTTCAATTGCCTGCACCACCTACACACCCCTTCCTCAACAGCACCGACCAGTGTATGCAGTTGGGAATGCTGTTACATTGCCATCAGGAATGCCAGCACTGTGTACCACCCACACTGGACCCTGGCAGCTGCTTTACCTCAAAATATGCTGACACATTCAGCCCTTCCTTCAGCTGCTACTAACTGGAACCCTGCCTCAAGCTACAACCAAGCTTCCTTGGTTTCAAAAAAATCTTTTGACAGCTATTTTTTCATACTTTCCCTTGGCTGAAACACTGGGAAATTGCTGTGAAAGGTAGCAGAGAATTGTAATGCAATTAATGAATTAATTTCAAGCTATATGAAGTTCATACAAGCTTTTCTGCAGTTATCCCAAAAAGGATATTTATGAGGGGCTTGCAGCTTTTTACTGGCTGCGTTTCCCATGCCATTAGAAGATATTGAAGATGAAGATATTGGATTTATATCCCGCCCTCCACTCCGAAGAGTCTCAGAGCGGCTCACAATCTCCTTTACCTTCCTCCCCCACAACAGTCACCCTGTGAGGTGGGTGGGGCTGGAGAGGGCTCTCACAGCAGCTGCCCTTTCAAGGACAACCTCTGCCAGAGCTATGGCTGACCCAAGGCCATGCTAGCAGGTGCAAGTGGAGGAGTGGGGAATCAAACCCGGTTCTCCCAGATAAGAGTCTGCACACTTAACCACTACACCAAACCGGCTCTCCGCAACCTGTTGTGCAGATATTTAGCCAGTGAACTTCTTTCATCCTTTTTAATATTTACAGGAGGAATTTGGTGTCAGACAGCTGTTAAAAGCAGGACCAGTAAAACGGTGCGAAGTTCATAGTACCATCACTTCCAGTGCTGTTGAGATATACAGCAGTAATCTCCAATAATCTCTTTCTGCCCCACACCTCTCACTCTCACAGAAATCTTATAGAAAGGCCAGCTGGCTACAATTGGGGGGTGTTAACTTTTCATTGGCAGAGCTCCTATGTCTGCAACAACAGTATGATGAACAGAAAAGTTTCATCCAGTAAAAATGGAAGGAAGGAAAGAAAGAGAAAGAGAAAGGGAAGGGAAGGGAAGGGAAGGGAAGGAAAGGAAAGGAAAGGAAAGGAAAGGAAAGGAAAGGAAAGGAAAGGAAAGGAAAGGAAAGGAAAGGAAAGGAAAGGAAAGGAAAGGAAAGGAAAGGAAAGGAAAGGAAAGGAAAGGAGGAACATAAGAGAAGCCATGTTGGATCAGGCCAGTGGATCATCCAATCCAAAATTCTCTCATACAATGCCCAAAAAGCACCAGAATGTCCACCATTGGGGCCAGGGCACTAGAAGTCCTTCCATTGTTGCTTCCCTTCTCTCCCAGGACCAAGAATACAGACAGAGTATCACTTGCAGGGGAAGGAAGGAAGGAAGGAAGGAAGGAAGGAAGGAAGGAAGGAAGGAAGGAAGGAAGGAAGGAAGGAAGGAAGGAAGGAAGGAAGGAAGGAAGGAAGGGAGGGAGGGAGGGAGGGAGGGAGGGGAGGGGAGGGGAGGGGAGGACAAGGGAAAAAAGCCTTACTCACCATTTGATGACCCCAACCAGCAACAATTCTGGTAAAAAAAATAGCTACTGGAATACCCATGCCCCGCCCCTCTTGGCTGAAAAAAACATCTCCCCCTTCTTTGCGCTCAGGCCTCCTGGGGAAATCTTCCCAAAAGAACATACTGCAAGGCACATGAAAGCTCATATCTTGAAGAACACTTCATGGGTCTAACGTGCCAGCGGACTCTGGCTTTTCTCTCAAACACTGGGAGCAGAGGAGAAGGAAGGAAAGGCAGCCCAGCTCCTCTCTGCACAACACAGAAATGGGAGAAGGAAGGAAGCCAAATGGAGCTCAGGTTTTACAGCCTGTGTCAGTCTTCAAGGCTAGCTTTTCTCTGCACAGCACAGAGACAGGGGAAGGAAGGATGCCAAATGGAGCTCAGACTTCGCAGCCTGTGTCAGTCTTCAAGGCTAGCTTTTCTCACCACAACAGAGAGAGGGAGAAAGAAAAAAAAGCAGAGCAGAGGTCATGCTTTGCTGGGGGCGGGGCTAGCTTTGGCTTTTCTTGTGACCCAGTAGTGAGGCTTCCATGGCCCAGTACCGGGTCGCGACCCTGCAAATGTGAAACATTGCCATAAGATGTTTAGACACTGTCAAAGGGCTAAACTCCTAGCAGAATCATTCAGATGGAATGGTTGTAACTGAGACACCAGACAAAGATGCATGCATCCCCTTCAGGAATCAATGGCCCATCAGCATGAAAGAATGGACAGTTCAAGGAATCCTTGAAGAGTAGCTACTGGGCAGCAGCAATGGTAGAAGGCGACAGAAGATCTATCATAGACAATGGCAGAAACACTTCAGCTAATCTATCATAGACAATGGCAGAGACATTTCAGCTAACCCGGTTTACAGAAGAAAGCAATGATAACCCCTTTCTTTCTTTCTTTCTTTCTTTCTTTCTTTCTTTCTTTCTTTCTTTCTTTCTTTCTTTCTTTCTTTCTTTCTTTCTTTCTTTCTTTCTTTCTTTCTTTCTTTCTTTCTTTCTTCCTTCCTTCCTTCCTTCCTTCCTTCCTTCCTTCCTTCCTTCTTCTTTCTTTCTTTCTTTCTTTCTTTCTTTCTTTCTTTCTTTCTTTCTTTCTTTCTTTCTTTCTTTCTTTCTGTCGATTTATAGCCCACCCTATCCCGTAATGGGCTCAACACAATAAAAGGGCGGGTTCCAACACAATAAAACAATCAAGCCAACAATAAAGCAGAATCAAACAATTAAAAACAGATTAAAATTTAAACTAAAATTTAAACGAGTTATGCCATTTAATTCTATGTTGATTTCAATGTGGAATGGTGTGGACACATCAGTTAAATACAGCTTTGATGTCAAGGATATATAAGGTAACAGTGCAGGGAGGCCTATTTTATGGTATAATAAGGTAAGGACATCCGCCTGCCTCAGCCATAGGCCTGGCGGAACAGCTCTGTTTAACAGGCCCTCCGGAATAGCAACAGATCCGGCAGGGCCCGAACGTCTAAAGGGAGTTGGTTCCACCAGGCTGGGGCCAGGGCTGAGAAAGCCCTGGCCCTGGTTGAGGCAAACCAGATGTCCTTTGGGCCAGGAATGGTCAAAAGCTCATACATTAAAAACCCTATGATGAGACAATATATACATTTTTAAGAATATATTGTTATAAGACAGGACACCCAGGTCAGATGGCACACCGTTAGGTACTAAGGAAAAGCAGAGGACCCATATAAATATTGCTATTCTTAATGACATAACTGGACTAAAGCTAAAAAGACATACCATTGTTGATTTGAATGGATGCTAAAGGAAAGTCCAAAACCGTATGACACATATAATAGGAACAGGGAATGTGAGATGTATGAATCAAGGTAAACTTGAAATTGTAAAACAAGAAATGTGCAAAATGAAGAAAGCTGGATTAGGGTATTTTCAGTCAGAAAATTACAAATTATTTTCATGTGAAATGATAAACACAGAGGAAGCCAAGTTGCTCTAATAGGTGAAATGTTGAACAAACAATCAAGGGCTATAATGCAAAGGCTGACCTAATAATATCAATCACACTTCTTGGAAGGCCTGAACACAGAACCATCATTCAAGTTTCTTCTTCAACTACAGATGCTAAAGAGGAAGAAATGGAAATTTTAAAATAAGTGCCCAGGAAGACACTGATCACACACCAAACAAGATGTGTGGATTATCATAGGTTCCAGGAACATAGAAGTGGGAAACAAAGTAGAATCAAACATTGTCAGAAAATTGGCCAAGGAGCATGAAATGAAGGAGAATAACTCACAGAATGTGAAGGCGATGAGCTGTTTATTGCAAACACATATTTCAGGCAACCAATCAGATGACTGCATATATGTACATGGCTAATACATAAATCAGATAGATCACATAATTGGAAGCAGAAGATGGAGAAACTCTGACTCCCAAAATATGACCAGGAGTTGACTATGGTATGGATCATGAATTGTTAATATTGAAATTAGAAAAATGCCAAAGTGTTAATAGTACCAAAGTAAAATCTAAACAATGTTCCAGATGAGTTTAAACACCATGTAAAGGACAGATTTGCATTAGGAAGTTTAAGTGAAGCAGAAGTCCTATGAGTGGAAACCAGAGATATGATCAAGGAAGAATGCACTAAGACTATTTCTGTAGCCAATACAAATGGAAAGCCTTGTTAGATGACTGGTGCTAAAGATAGATAAGAAAGCCAGGGGTTGGAGGGAGTGACAAAATAGAACTAACAGTCTCAACTCAGAATTTCTGCAACTCACATATAGAGACAAGCTAACTATTGCAATAACCAGTGTGTGAAATAGAAGAGATCAATAAAAAGAGAGAGAGAGATCTGTTCCACAAGATTCAAAAAATCAAAGGGAAATTTAAAGCACAGTTAGCCATGCTGGAAGATCAGCACAGAAATATATTAACCAAACAGGACAAAATAAAGAGACAATGGAAACAATATACTGAAGAACTATACAGAAGAGATGATAGGATGACAGATTCCTTCAAAGAAGAAAATATTGGAGAAGGACCTGCAATTTTAGAAAGTGAAATGAAAGCTGCACTGAAAGCAGTCGGGAGAAGTAGATCACCAGAGGAAATGGGATATTAATAGAGGTATTTCAAACCACAAAGTCAATCAAAATATTAGGAAGAATATGGCAACAAGTATAGAAACGGAAACACTGGCCCGCTCAATTTACATTCCAAATCCAAAAAAAAGGAGACATCAAAGACTGCAGCAACTATCAGGCCACCACATTCATTTCTCATGCAAGTAAAGTGATGTTCAAAATCTTACAACAAAGTATCTTACTGTATATGGAATGAGAAATGCAAGATGTTAAAGCTGTATTTAGAAAAGAAAGAGGCACTAGAGATCATATTTAAAATTTACGTTGGTTACCGGAACATACAAAAAATGTTTAGAAGAAAATCAGTTTATGTTTAATAGATTACAGCAAAACATTTGATTGTGTTGGTCTTGAAAGCTAGGGTTGGTTTTAAAGAAATGGGTGTGCCACAACATCTCGTTGTTTTGATGTGCATAACCTGTACTCAATACAAGAGGCCACTGTTAGGGCAGAAAGTGGAGAAACAGCACGGTTTCCAATTGGCAAAGGCATCAGATGAGGATGCATATATCTTCAATCTGTATGTAGAACATATCATAAGGAAAACTGGATTAGATTTATTTATTTATTTTTATGTATTTATTTGATTTATCCGCTCTCCCCACGAAGCAGGCTTAGGGCAGCTCACAATGTAAAATCACAACAAACCATTAAAA
The DNA here is from genome assembly GCF_032191835.1 of Heteronotia binoei. Classification (NCBI taxonomy): domain Eukaryota; kingdom Metazoa; phylum Chordata; class Lepidosauria; order Squamata; family Gekkonidae; genus Heteronotia; species Heteronotia binoei. The sequence continues at coordinate 63,666,825 of NC_083225.1, forward strand.
TCAATACATATTATAAAATTACACACTTAGTAGTTAAAAACAGACAGAATTAATTTGGTGCTAAGGCCCTCACTTCCTCTGGCAGTTGATTCCAACAGTAGGGGGCTGTAATCAAGAAGGCCCTCTCTCTAGTGATCTCTAATTTGGTCTCCTTCAGCCTGGGGATTACTAATAGATTTTGAGATCCAGATCGAAGTATCCTCTGGGGAACGTGTGGTCAGAGACGGTCCCTAAGGTAGGCAGGTCCTAGGCCATATAGATGAAAGTAGAGTGAAAATTGGTAGAAGTCTGAGATATGTATATGATATCACATTACTGGCAGAAAATTAAGTCCTTGATTTTGCCACAGGTGCCTCAATCATGGATGGGGCAGAAAGTGGTCCCAGACATTTGACAACAAATAGTAGGGAGTAGCCATGGCTCAGGGTAGAGCAACTGCTTGGCATGCAGAAGGTTCCAGCTTCAATCCCCAGTTTAAATAATAAAGTAGCAGATGATGTGAAACCCTGAAGAACTGCTGTCAGTCTAACAATAGTGACTTTGATGGACTGATGGCCTGATTCAGTATAAGGCAGTTTCATGTGCTCATGTGTCCAAATATTTCACTATGAATTATCTGTCTGTTGTCTTAATTCATGAGACAGAATGTATCTAGAAATTGTATGCAGTACAGATTTTCCTCCTCCTGCTCCTCCTCCTACTGTCCTTCAATTAAAAAATATATCAGTCACCCATTTTCTATTAGACAAAATAATTTATATCAGAATTTACTGTGGATATCTAGCAATGCATATTATATTACGTTACACACAAACAAGGAACTATTTACATTCATATCATTCTGTAAACTGGATTTGTGTTATTTTATTTTATTTTGTGTAGTCATCTGAATCATCCTGCCATTCACATTTTGTGTTTCTTAGATGTTATTTTAATTTTGTATCAGTTACACACATACTGCCTTCATCCAAATTCTAATGTCCTCAGTAGAATTTGTGATGATGTTTAAAAGAGAGAGAGAGAGAGAGAAGATTGGGGTTTTTTTTTGGGGGGGGGGGTGAAGCAAATAAATTGTTGGGAAATATGGAGTGGAAACTAAACAAAATTCTTCTTAATTTGTCTAGACATCCTAATCAGGATTATTGTTTTTAGTGTTGTGTTGGGGTACATGTACAAAAATATGTTAATCTGTAGTTTGAATGTGCATTTTTCGCCAAGATTTCATAGTTAAATTTAAAAAGTGCACTGCACTAAATCTGCAGAAGCAACACTGATTCCACACCAGAGTACCTTTGGTACTGCAGTACAGATGTGGCAGTAACAAGAGCAGAGACACTTAGCCTGCTAGGTTCCCCAACTCATCAACTGAAGCCATGGAATACCTTATATTACAGAAGAAGAATGTGCCGTTGGAGTCATAACTCACTCTTGGCAGCCCCATGGGATGTTCCTGGCAACAGACAAACTGTAGTAGTTTGCCAATGTCTTCCCCTGCAAAGTAAGCCCAGTGTTCCTCAGTGGTCTTCATTCCGAGTACTGACTGTGGTCTACCCTGCTTAGCTCCTAAGCGCAAACCAAAATACAAGTTCTGTAGAACTTTCAAGTTCTATAGAACTCTTATCAGGCTGGATGTAAAAAAAAAAAAAAAAGGAGGGTAGGAAGGAAACAAAACAGAAACAAAACAAAAATTGGCCCTTACCTGTCCTTGCCACATGTGGCTGAAGGCGGGGGCCTCACTTTGCCTCCCCGGAAGGAAGGGAGGCTTACGCTGCCTTCCCGGCCATCTGGGGATTGCTGGGGGGGGGGGGGGGCGGGGTGCCAGGCTATAAAAGGTCTGGCCCCACCCTGAGACACGCAGCAGTTTTTCGGCTTTCGGCCCACCCACTCACCCAGCAGTTGTGCAGGTTTCACAGGTCGCCTTTTTTTTTTTTTTGAGAAGCCAGGTAGGAATTTTTTCACCTCAGTCGCTTGGTCCTGATTGGGGTGTTTTCTTGCCTACCTTGCACTGCCAGCTGTGAGTGGATTAAGTTTAGATGGGTTTGATAGAAGTTGGTCACTTGGCAGGAGGGAGTTTAGGCTTTTACAAATGGTGAGCAAGTGTGCTGCTTCCCCGTTTGGGGATAAGTGGCAGGCTGGATCGGCAGCTGGGCTTTATGGCTCTCTGCTGTGAATGCTGGCCACAGGGTGCCCTACTCTCACTGGGCTCCCTTGGTATGGGGGACACCTGGGCAGGAGGCGGGTATCCCGGGCATGCCGGCCTAGCATTAGCCGCTGTTACAGGCTCTTGCTGGGGGCTCAGGGATCACCCATTTACAGGACAAGGAAGGGTATGTGTACCTTTGACTTGTCCTGTTAGTTCTGTTAACCTCATACCAGTTTACATTCTTTAATAAAGTGGCCCTGTTTAATATCCAAATCCAGTGTATGCCTCGTTATTTCCAACTGAGAGGGGGGACATATCAACTATACATTTTTACTGTCACGTTTTGTCCATATTTTCTACTTTGTTAAACATGCTTTGTTAAAAATGCATGCATTTGATATAGGAAATGATTATGTATTTGCCAAAGGAATTCAGTTCATATATATGAGAAGAAGGGAAAGTGATTGTCAGAAGAAATATGATTTTGCTCTACAGAGCATCACATGGAGAGGCTAATAGTGAAGGAAAATGAGAAATAGGAGGAGATAATAATCTTCATGAAGAAATACATCTGTCAGACAGAAATAAGAGGGCAGGTCATGGACAGTTCCCAGTGGCTGCCTGCCATATGCATGCAGTAAATAGGTTTTTCCTTTGATGGGGTGCTTTGAACAAGATGAATGATGGTAGAAGCTGCTTAAAATAGGTTCCTACTGCTACTAAACTCTGATTTATAAGCTGTAATTTGTTGGGTACTCCTGCATTTAAAAGCTCATCTGAGCCCTCTACATGTGCAAGCACTGGCATGTGCAAGGAAAGAATTCACACTGTGCCACAGCAACAATTTCTGTGTACTAATAGTGATTTTTCTCCTAACCTCCAGTATTTCACATTCAAAAACAAGGGCACTTCTGAATAGATGCAGAAGGGGAATGGTGGTGGGTGACAAATAGTGCAGTTACATCTAAACAGTTACCTCTGTCTGAATCTACTGGAGCAATGGGTTTGAAAGGGTGGGACTCTGGTTAGGGCTGCACTGTAGGTAGACAAAGTGTTGAGAGATTTTATTTTTATAAAAGCTTCCAAATTCTGAGCTTATGTTGGTTTGATTTTTCCCCAACCCCTTGCACTGTAAACCTGTTCTTTGACCTATTAATCACTAAGCAACTTTATCTCAGTCAAGGGGGTCTGTTCCATCCCTATCTCCCAGGAAATATGTGCAGAGGGTATGTTTTCTTTTTCTTCCTAGAATGAATGCAAAATGTAGTCTAAAAGGAGGGTACACTTGAATTATGTTTAATCATAGACAGGACTTTTTTGGTAGAAAAAGCCCAGCAAGAACTCATTTGCATATTAGGCCACACCCCTGATGTTATCATTGTTTTACGTAGGGCTTTTTTGCAGAAAAAGTCCAGCAGGAACTCATTTGCATATTAGACCATAGAGTTGCATATTAGGCCATACAATAGGTGCCATAGAATTTTCCCCTCCCAAATGACTAGAGCAGCCAGGGAAACCATAGAGTTTTCCCAGAATCACCTAGAGCGGTCACTGGGCAACATTGCTTGGCAATGTCGCTGGCGCAATGATGTCACTTCCAGGTGACATCATTGTGCTGTGTGCACTGCTGCATGTGCGAGGAGAGTACCCCAGGGCTTTTCCCCTGGAGGAATGTGGGGGAACAGAGTTCTGAAACCACTTAGTGGAAACAAAATCCTCAAAAAATGTGTAAAAGTTGTTGGAACTCAGTCCTAAAATGGCTGACTGACTCCATCTTAGTAATAGTAATGTTGTTTCTGCAATGTCATGCTGAGTCATGCTGCATCATGATCCAGCTGTTACCTGTTACTGAGGTAAGGTGGGATGACCTCACCTGTAATTAGGCTTTGTGCTGACTCACAGAGCTGATGCAACCTTGCATGATTGGTACGTGTACTTAGGGAAGCTCAGTGAGCCTGCTCAGTCTGCCTGTAAGGATTGTGGGTACTGTGAGGCCCACTGTCTGGGTGGCAGCGAACACTGCTGGTGTTGGATCCTAGGCTACTGTGCTTGGATCGTGCTGTGTATACTTACTGCTGTATACTGATATCTACTGAAGTGTCTACTGTTTACTGTGTATGACCTTGGCCTGGCAACGACTCTGAATATTGGATACTATCCTGGTAAATATATCTACCATTGAATACAGCTGTTTCTCTTGTCTATTAATTCCTGTGTTTTGCCTGTCCCTCTCCTTCAGCTCTTCTGCTGCGTGCAAAATACTCTAACAAAAGTCCATGAGGGACACTTGTGTGTTTCTCCTTCATTTCCTTCTTGAGAGTTCTGGCACCTCTTTTTCCAGAAAAAAAAAGAAAAGAAAAGCCCTGATTACTACTGCCAAAAAGACACAATAAAGCAAATTATTAAAATCCAGTATGACTCAATACAGCTATGACACAATATAGCTAGCTAACCTCAGCTTCACTTTGCCCAGGGGAGAAGACAACCAGTTGAGTGGACAGGAAGGATACCTCTGCTGCCTTCCTGTCTGCTTGTCTGCCTGCCCCGAATTGGAGTGTGAGGCTGTGGTGGGGCTGGTACAGGCAGACAACCTCTTCTGCTCTGCCTTCCTCATGTAGGATATTTGGGACAGGGCAGTCCAGGGGAGCAGGGCCCATTTCCATTGATGTTTTCCTCCCCCAGTGCATCCCTGGGATCCTGGGATATGTTTATAGTCAGAATTTCCAGCATTTCTGCTAACAATTACATTGTCTTATTAAGCTGGGGATGGTTTTCTGATTCTATGGAATCTTGTTGCTTACCTAAACGATTATGTTATTTGATGGAGATGGAGAACACAGCACAGTAGGCTAGACAGGCAAGGGAAATGATTTATTTATATATGCTGTGAGGCAAGGCAGAAGGTGTGTGTGTGTGTGGGGGGGGAATGGAGCAGTTTGCTGCGTGTCATAACATGCAGGTATCATCAGCCAACCCACAGCGGTAGCCAGAAGCCCTTGTGTGAGCTAGTGGGGAGCATATCTACAAAGATGGGTGGGCAGGTAAAATCAGCCAACCAAGTTACCCCTCCACATCCAACAATAGACTGTTCATTTGCTCTCAAAACATACTGAGGAAATATTTATTTGACTGGTTCGTTTATTTAATGTACTAATGGTAGAAATAGATGGCAAAGTTAGGAAACCTCACCAGACAGTAAATACACATGGCAAGGGAGGATCATGTCAGCACTCTATATGAGAGAAAATGATAAACTAAGAGTATGACAACTATAAACTGAAGTGCACATTTTCCTTGAGCAGGTTACCGGTCTTTTCCTCTTATGAGAAGGAAATGAGAGCTGGATAGAGGTGGTTGATTTCGGTGGGGAAACAATGTGAATACATGCTTTTATGCACATTGAGACTGAGATGTGGAAGCCAAGATCTCAGAAATTTAACCCTCATTGCTGATCTCTCAAGCAGAGGAAGAACTCGCCATGCTTAGAAAGGATTTTTGAGAGTTGAGGAGTATTTGATGTTTATATCAATATCTTGACCACTCTCCTCTGTTACCATGCCTATCAAGAGGAGACTACAATACAATGTGGCTTGCCTCTGCCTCCTTCCTCTCTACCTGTCTGCCAATATAAACAAGCAATTTGTTGCCTATTCTCCCCTGCAGTAATGAACAAAAGTTCATGGTTAACTCTGGTCTGTTGGTGAGACACATGTGATGCTACCTGATCTGATCTCTAATAACAATGAACCAGTAGTTCATATATTCTTTTCAAGAATTCAGTTCTGAAAAGCAATTAAATTAATGCTCTTACAAGTTCTTTTTCTTAAATTTTACCCACATCAGATAATGATATTTTCACTGCTATTCTTCACACTTCATATCAATAAACAGCAATACCTATTAGACAAAAATTGGAGAACTAGCACACAATCAGCCAAATATATTGAAAATATGTTGCCAGCATAGTAAACAGATACTACTAAAACTTAGCTAGCCTTGGCTCTGTCATGCTAGTTTTGTATGAGGAAAGAGTTTTTTGTAAACAGAAACAGTAGGCCTTAAGAATTTATTTAAAATATTGATGCCACAAACTAGAATAGTCAACTAGTGGCCATGCAAACAAAATATTAAAATACTTCAGACCTTAAAAAGTATTTCACAATATTGAAAACAATACATAAAACATAATCTAAAACACATAAAATATAAACACATAAAAAGTATATAGACATGGAGGAGGGCTATTAGGAGTTTGCCAAACAAAACAAAAAAAATTCTTTGTCCACTGGTGGAATACAGCAATAGAGGGAGAGAGACAAATCTCCCTGGGGAGGACATACCAAAGTTTGGGTACCAAGAACAAGAAGGTATCCAAAACAGGATCTCCAACAATGACTGTAGGTTCATATGTGAATAGGCAGACCTTCAAATATAATGGCCCCCATGCCTTATAAAGTCAATACCAGCATCTTGAATTGGATAACTGTCTTTTTTGGAACTAGAAAATGAAAGGCTATATATGCCATTCTTCTTTTCTTTTTCTTTTTTTAATATTGTCTTAGAGAGCCTTTTCCTTTAAGCCATTTTATTGCTTTATAATATTTTATGCCATTTATATGCACTTGACTAAAAAACTGGAATCCACTTAAATTGCAATAAGTTTCTCAAATTCCTTAAATATGGTTGGAAAAAGATTAGCTGCAATTTTGTCCTGAGAAGGAGAAATGCAGAACCTGGATTAAGACTTCACAAAACTGAGTAACATCCCTAGACTGTATATGAAATATGGCATAAAAAGAATGCAAGTGTTTCTTTTAAAAATGCCTTCTAGCATCCTTTTGGAAATATGCCATATTGCTCAAAGACTTTTTCCTAATTAAATGTTTTACATGCTTTACCATAGAACACTGAGAATTAAGGACCTAAACTTTAATTTGCAATCTAGGCATCATTAATATTCATTAGGTTCTACGGTGAAGGGAGTGAGAAGATCATATTTATGCAGACCTATATCTCTTCTGTGGTTAATTAAATTAAATAATTAAGTATTATATGGCAGTCTGTGTAGAATAGCCAAGAGAGCCTAAGAAAGCCTGGCAGCCAAAAGATCTAGTTCTTTTAGTGATATGCACCACTAGGTGGTTACCTAAAGTTGTTTTTAAAGGCAAAAAACATTTCAGAGGAAGTTTGCTATTGCCTGACTCTGCATCATGGAGCCCTGGTATTCCTTGGAGCTTGCTTTTCCAAATATTAGCCAAGGCTTCTTAGCTTTCGAGATCTGATGAGACCGGGCTAGTGTGGCCCATCCAGGTCAGGGTTCCTTTCTCTAACATATCACAAGGGTAACTCACTGCCAGAAGTCACAATCTGGCTGTATGTACAACTTAAAATTGGAAGTCAATGTCAAGCACATAGTTTATACTCAGTATTAAATGTTAAAGTTGATTTTTCCTGTAGAATGCTTTCCCATGTAATTGCATATCAAAGCCAAAGAACCATCCAGCCCTCTACCCTCCCTTTTCTCTTTCTCACCTTTGAGTAGCAAATGTAAGAATGTAATGCTTTGATAACGGGCACCTCCCGGAAAGTTTCCACACTGTAGCCATTAAATGTATGCCTGTGGCCCGGGAAGTTTTAACCACAGAGATAGCTATGTGTAGATATGCAGCAATTCACATGTCCCTGTTATGTCTTTGAACTATCATTCCCAAAGTGCTTTGATGTAACCCTTAAAGCTTTATGCCTTGCAATACTTTGTATCACTTTCAAGGTGCTCCACCGATGAGCAACAATGGATTATCAATAAACTAAGACTTTGTATTAAACAATCACTTGGTTATCTGAAATTTCCATGTTTGACAGTCAATACTTATAAAGGACATGCTTTAATAAGTTGTAAAAACTATCCAACTCTTATGACATTTTAAAATGCCAAGCTTGCTTCTGATACCAGTTTGAATCTCCAATGGTATTGAGTCCAAAGTACCCTGTGAATGGTTTCTGCCTGTATCTGGGTAATTTCATTTGGGAGTGGGGGAAGGAGCAACCCATTCTTTCAGAGGTTTGGTTGGTAGGAACTCATAGGAGTTGCTACTCCATTAGAGGCCCTTGGGAAAAGCTGGTGATATATCTAGAGGGCTTTCAAATCATTTTAATTTTCACCAGAAATTTTAGTGGATTATTCTTATTGAACTGGTTTCTAATGATTTTCAATTTCCATTTTTCAAAAATGTTTTATTGTGACCTACCTTCAGTGTTCATGCAATAGAATGGTGGCATATCATTTCCCCCAAAAAATTTTTAAAGAAACAAACAAAACAAAAAATAAAAACAGCTTCAGCTTCATTCTTTAATGTTAGAATTGGCAAATGATATAAAGGTAACAATCTAAAATTCATTGACAATGAAATATATTTTGCATTGTAGCTTCCCACCCAGTGAAACATGAGAAAATTCTCATGGATTGTATCCCTAACTAAAATAATCCTTCATCTAATATTTTAGAGATTGAATTTATACCCCACCCTTCACTCGGAGTCTGAAAGCAGTTTATAAATTCATTCCTTTCCTCTACCCACAAAAGACACCCTCAGTCCTGGAGCCAGGATTTGAAGAATTTGGGGGGGGGGGGGGGGCTGATTTTTTTCAGGGGGCACATAGTGGCCCCAACCTCCATGCCCTTCTCTCCTACCACCGCTGAAGAGGAAAGCTGCCAGCTCACTGCCCCAAGGTGATCCCTTTCCACCCCTCTTCCAGCAGCTCTGGTGGGGAGTCACTCAGAGGTTTAGATATATGCCACATAGTCTCCTGCCCTTACCTGTAGCATGATCCAGCTAGGCAAGCCCAGAGGGGCAAGGGGACAAGGGGATGGAAGGCACCACCAAGTCGCAACTGACTTCTGGGGCTACAAGACTTCCAATTCGGATTTCTTCCTGTTGGAGGGTGAGCCAAGGCTGCCTAAGTGCAGCTCCCAGCCTCGCTCGGGTAGCCAGCGAGATCAGGCCAGAAAATCCCTGCAGACAATCATCACCTCTCCACTGATCCCCAGCCCCAGACTGCAGCCGGACCTCCACTTGTGTCCGCCAGCCTACCCTACCCTGCCCTGTCTGCAATGGAGCCATCTGCCCCCTACCCCTGCCACCCCACTTGTGGGCCAGAATGGCCTCTTCTTGCAGGCGCCCTCTAGCCCAATGTCAGCCCAACGTGGAGCTTAACTTTCAGTCCTGGGTACTGGAAGTGCCCAGTTGTTTCTGCTTGCTGGGGGGTCAGAGATTTCTTCCAACCCCTAAGCAAGCAGAAGCAACAGGGAGCTTAACTTTCAGTCCTGGGCACTGAAAGTGCTCCATTGTTGCTGCTTGCTGAAGGGTCAGTGATTTCTTCCAACCCCTAAGCAAGCAGAAACAACAGGGAGCTTAACTTTCAGTCCTGGGCTCCAAAAGTGCCTCATTGTTTCTGCTTGCTGAGGGTCAAAGATTTCTTCCAGCCCCTAAGCAAGCAGAAGCAACAGGGAGCTTAACTTTCAGTCCTGGGCTCCGAAAGTGCCCCGTTGTTTTTGCTTGCTGAGAGGTCAGAGATTTCTTTCAGCCCCTAAGCAAGCAAAAGCAACTGTGTATGATCATGTTCCCTAAGCAGTTTCATTCTCAGTCCATTCTCTGATGGTCCCTAGCATGGACTTTTTAATCACTGCATGTTGAATGAACATTTTTAATGAACTGTCTGCCACAATCTCATGGTCTTTTTTGTGGTCTATTATCAGACTCATCAGTGTATATGGGAAATTATGATCCCCCCCCCCAACCCTGTAGAATGTAAATTCAGATTTGAGCTAGAACATGCACAGAACACCAGATAGATTTCCATTAATCCTGATCATAGAACTCATTTACAGTAACCTGCCTTGCACTTAACCACAACACCAAACTGGCTTTTACTATACTCAGGTAGTGTTTATTATGACTAAAAGTTGCACACATTTAGCAAAATACCTGCAAAAGTACAAACTAAATGCCTGTTGACCATTTTGTATTTTAATTGAAAATGACAGTGTATGATATGGCATTAACTTTTTTTAAAATCACATGGTAAATATACGTTAATTCATGCATACAATGAAGGCTAATATGGAATTTACCATTATGCTCTTTTGACTGCCAGTACAGTGGCAGTTTTGCAGGTAAAGGGGGAAATGGTAATTTATCAAGTCAAATCAATTATCAAGGACACAATCTAGTATAGATGTAGGTGTCTCTAGGCCCTATGTGTTAATGAACATAATGTGCATGTAATCAGAAACTGATATGGAGATAAATGATGAACATTTCTTATTCAAGTAGTATATCAAGTTCCCAGACTCCCCAATATTACAACTTTGTGTAAATTATAGATGAACTCTTCTTGACTCACCTAGAATCAGACTCATTTTTTGTAAGCACCAAGACAAAGTCACAATTTTTGAAAGCACTCATAAAAGATCTCAAAAAGAGAGAAAGAAATCACAACCTTCACAGCTTCCCTCTTTGTAAACATCTAATCCTTTTCCATTATTTCTTTTTTTATAAGGCTACAAAGTAGAGGAACTGATGACAACAAGATTCCCTATACCTATTTCTAGAGCCCTGGGAAATGGTGAAGTGTCTGTATTTATCTCACATTGAACTGAGGTATTTTATTGGGGTAATTTATATTCTGAGTATTTACATGTTTAGGAATAGGCAGGGCTTTTTTGTAGAAAAAGCCCAGAAGGAACTCATTTGCATATTAGGCCACATCCCCAATGGCCCCATTGTTTCATGCAGGGCTTTTGGTAGAAAAGGCCTACATGAACTCATTTGCATATTAGGCCACACCCCCTAACACCAAGCCAGGAGGAACTGTGTTCCTGGTAAAAAAAAAGCCCTGGGAATAGGTGTTGTTTGGATTAGATTTTGATTAGTAAATTTTCCAGTAGCTCATTCTTGAAGTTTACATCATTTCATAACCCTCAGGAATTATTAATTTTAAGTTTTCTAGATGTGATCCTGACTACTCGTATTATTCCTGTCCATCTGTCATGACAGAATTGCACCATGGGAAAGACAAGTGAACATTTCCTTGTATGAATATAGAAACACAGATATGTAAACCCAGAAAGACCACTCCTACAGAGAAGTGATGGGAGCAAAGTTAGAACTGGAGGAATATCTCTTTGGTTCTGGATAAGGAACAACTCCCAAACTTCATGGAGTGATGTAGGCATTAGAGATTTTCCAGTACAAAGTTACTAATCAAGATCTACTTTGAACAACAGCTTGTTACTAGAATTACTGGGATCTCCTCTTTTTATGGGGGGAATTAGTGGAGGGAGACTTAGGTAGAGCTAATTTTGAGTTGTCTCTCACCAGGTATATTCCAAGGTCCAGTTTCAGAAAGAAGACTGCAGTTTTAAAATGGTTTAAAATATTTATGTAGAAAAATATGCAGGATTACAATCACACTTGAAGCATTCAAAAATACACACAATCAAGAGACTAGGAAAATTAGGAGGGAAGAATAGAGACTTTGTTACAGAGAAAATATTGCATGTAGAGATGTGCACAAGTCCATATAGAAATGGAGGTGGGGATGTGCATGGTCAGCATGTCATGTCAAAGAGGCCCATTACTTAGAATAAATAGGGGTGCAACCTTCCTCTGTGCCCACAGATTTGCACAATGGGGCATGGTTTGCTCTCATGTTATATTCTGTTTGAAGGGATGGTGCTCCAAACAGAATATGATTAAGTTAATGATCACTGATGGGCTTTTCTTGGTGCTTTGAATGGAATCCCACTTTGAAACAGTAAGGTGGGAATGAGTTCCTGATGGGTGTCAGGAAGAGCCATATACTTTAATGTTTGAGATTAATTTTATCTCAGTACCCTGGAGAAAGAGGCAGGGAGGAAAGGAGGGTTTGTGTGATGGGCTTTACCATTTTAACAAATGGTAACACAAAAGGTGTTTGGATAGAGTTTTGGGAGACATGAGAGGATTAGGCAAATGCTGCCAGCCAGCTATAGAAATGCAGATACTATACCTATACCTGGTAGAACAAATTGTTTTTTTACATTGCATAGCAGGGTGTGGAGGAAGGAGTTTGGAACTAGTTTTGAGGATGCTTGTTTTGCAACCTTAGACAGAAACCTTTTTTTTTTATAGCCTTGGCAGGTGTTTGGCTCAAGCAGAGCGTGTTCTCACTTGGTCTGTTTTTGCAGGACCTCTGCTTCAGGTAAAAATATGGGGATAACAAAATAGTTTGTTGGGATGTTTTCATTAGTCACACCTCTTGGCTAAAAGCTGTTCCTAAACATAATAAATACTCTGAATACTAACAACATTATGTCTGGAATTTGGGAGTGGTTGGGAAACTTTTGATTTTGTAGGCATTATGGTACCTCCCTATCTGATTTTAGTTTCTTTGTCCCAGGTGGTAGAATAGGCAGTGAGAGGACAGAATAATTTTCTGGGTATGTGGCTGACAGAGACATCACACAACCAGAACAGTTAATTTTCTGCCATGAAAATTATCCAAATTATTGTTCTATTACACATCAATTCCACAGCAACTTCCTGCCAGTCAGTTTGGGAGGAAATTCTGTGTCCATATAGGTCCAATCGCTGCAATTGCACAAGGCATTGCATTCTTTTGGAATGTTTCTACTCAACAAAAACAAAAGCCTGGTGAAACACTGGAGTAACAAGGAATAGATTGGGAGAGGGATAGACATAAAGGGTGTTCACTTTCAGAATTAGTGGTAAGAGAAGTAAAGGTTAAAGTCTGCCCCTTCACAATACATAGCTGCCCACCTGCTTGCAGCAGCAGAGCCATAGGCTTTGCTTGCACATACTGGCAGGCAAGCATGACTACAGAAACTTGGATATCATTAGTATACATAAACCAGAGTTAACCTTGCTCTCTTCCCCTTCACCTTCTGCACTCTTATTTTGTTTGTTTACTTATGTATGTATTTATTTAAAACATTTGTTAGTTGCCTTTCTCTCTTATAGAATTCAAGGCATCTTATAATAAAATAATGCATTATAAAAGAACAACAATTATAAAACCTATATGAGTCACAGATTAAAAACTCTATTTAGGACTGCCAATAATAAAAGCTAAATCTATCAAACTTCAGTCCTGAATAAAACTATCTTCAATTACCATCTCAAGACTGACAGTGAGGGAGTCAGGCACACCTCCAGTGGGGCTGTCACAGAAAAGGATCTTTCTTGTGTACCCACCAAATAAACATTTAAAAAAAAATTGGAGGGACAGTCAGGAGGGCATCTCCTTGCGACCTTAATTCTTGGGCAGGAGTGCGTTGGAGAAGATGGTAATTCAGACACCTTGGTAACAAGTCATGCACGTTTTTAAAGGCCAATACCAACACTTTGAATTGGGTTTGGAAATAGACTGGTAACCAGTGTAATTGCTGTAGTGTTGGAGACATATACTCCTGATAGCTAGCCCTGACCAGCAGTCTAGCCACAACATTGTGAACTAACTGCAGCTTCTGAACACTCATCAAGGGTAGCCCCAACTGGAGTGCTTTGCAGTAGTCCAGTCTAAATGATCCCCGGAGGTCATAGCAATCAGCCAGTCAACATCTTTTGACCATCCCTGGCCCAAGGGACGTCCGGCTTGCCTCGACCAGGGCCAGGGCTTTTTCAGCCCTGGCCCCAACCTGGTGGAATCAGCTCCCTATGGAGGTCTGGGCCCTGCTGGACTTGTTGCCATTCCAGAGGGCCTGTAAGACAGAGCTGTTCCACTAGGCCTATGGCTGAGGTGGGCGGATGTCCTTATTTTATTACACCATCTAACTGGCCTCCCAGCACTGACTGCCATCTTGACTGCTAAAAATTGGGTCAATACAGTTGACATCTTTTGGACACCTAAGCTGTGAATTTATATGTCCACACCATCCTTAAGTTAATTCTGAGGTAATGGCTTAACTGTTTTAATTTCTTAATTTGTTTTAATTGTTTGACTGTTCTATTGTTTACATATTTGATTGTTGTATTTTTGATTTTTAATTGTTTTATCATGTTGGAACCCACCCTGAGCCCACTATGGAAAAAGACGGACTATAAGTTTACAGAAATAAATAAAATAAGGTATGGAACACTGTGATTAGATCTGACTGATCCGGGAACAGACACAGTTGATTCACCAGCAGGGGCTGGGCAAATGCACATCAAGGCACAGCAGCCTTCTGGTTTTCTAAGGTGACTGCTGTGCCAAGCAACACTCAAGTGAAGAACCTGGCATTTCCATAGGCATTCCCATAGGCCACACCCCCTGACATCACCATTGTTTCACATAGGGCTTTTTGTAGAAAAAGCTCAGCAGGACCTCATTTGCATATTATGCCAGCCAGAACTGCGTTCCTGTGCGCTCTTGCTCAAAAAAAGCCCTGTATATCACCTTGCACTCCTTGGAGAAAGGGCAGGATAAAAATGTACCAATGGTACAAAGAAATAGAGCTGTCTTGAGAAACCAGATATCAGGGAGGGGGCAGTAGTTTACTGTGTTTGCTTATGCAAAGAATGAGAGGAAGATGGGCTTAGGAAGAAAACAGAGTTGTTCGTTAAAGGGAAAAATTAAACCTGTGCATCATAATAGGACAGAAAGTAAAGGTCAAATTGCATTTGCTATGACACACTCTCACAGGCTAGAACATTACCCATGGGAGATGTTCTGCTCAGCTTCATAACAACAAGAGCTTGTGCCTGGAAGATACAACTTCTTTTGGCACATAAGACAATCTAGAGAGAAATAACTGTGGGGGAGGTGTTAAATAATAAATAAGACATAAAGTGTTAAATAATTAACAAGTGCTAAATAATAATAAAGGCAAATAAACTAAAATCACAATGAAGGATGAAAATAATTATCCAGCTAGTCACGGCCTTTGTGCATTCTTCACACTGGAGAGAAAGAAAGAGAGCACACTTACTGGGCTTTAATCTTTTATTAGAGGGGAAGGTCAGAGTCCAGAGCCAGTGAATGAATATCACAATAAGGCTATCAGAAGGGAAAATGCATAATGGGAGGAGAGAGAAAAATAGCATAAGACATGAGCTTCCACAGCAGTTATAGCTTTCTTCAATTTTTAAATAGGCAGAACAAAAAGCATAAGATGCTGAGCAATGAACCTACAGCACTCACAACAACTCTTGCTATTAAAATAATCATAAGGCGGATTCAAAAATGAATAAAACAGCAATTTGTACAGTTGTTTCTAGCAGACATTGTGCCAGGAAATAAGGCTGCAATCCTGTGCTTAATTGCTGATGAATAAAACCTGCTAAGCAATGGGATTTAGACTGGAACTTCATAATCTGCTTGTTATCTGATTTAAGTCCCCATCCCATGATATGCAGACCATGTTTCCTGTGTCCTGATGTCATTCCATTGTACATTTCCACAATGCTATTCCAAATCACTGGATTGGGCAAGGAAGCACAAGACATTATGATGCCATTGCATGGGTTAAGGAATCCTTCATACTGAGGGGAATAGAGAATGGCATGAGAATACAGTTTTTGGTAGCAGCTCCAAATTTTGTGTCATGTGCAGGGTGTCCCTTATCCAGGCCTGACTAAAGGAAATGGTAATGTTGTGATAAAGCCCATATATTCAATTTCAGCTTTGAACCAATGGAGGTTGTGGTCGAATATCTGAAGCTAAACAAGTTGAAGTTGAGTCTAGTCAAGATGTAGGGAAGGCTGGGAAAGGTTAATGTTTCAGAGGGACTGATTGCATTTGTGGCAAATGAAGCAGAGCAGAGTAAAGCAGAGCAGTGAAGAATTTGGGAATGTTTGGCTCAGAACAGAAGGCTGGCATCAACCCACCCTGGAATTGAGCTGGCTGGAAAAGGAGCAGCTGGGAGCCTCCGGACAGCCCACGGCCCACCCCCAGAACAGGGACAGGCTGCATGCACCTCGGAGGAGCTTCCAGAGCACTCATGCTCCTGTCAGCCATTCCCTGGGTGCTTCCCAGTTGTCCAGATGGCTGCGGAAGCGTCTTGGAGCCACCTCAGAATTTAAGTATTACTTTGAAAGTGGTACCTTTCTGAGCCAGCTTCAATCCGGCCCAGGATGACCTGCTTGCAGGACAGCGATGGCAGGCAGATGTGTGCACGTGTGCACACTGTTTTTGATCTGCCTGCCTGCCATCCCCAGGGTGGCTTAAACCACCCATCTGTTACTCAGCCTTGCTGTTGAAAAACAGGTTGGGACAGTAACCAACAGTAGCCAACAGCATCAGCTGCACTGACTCTCTTATTTCTCAGACTTAATCAATTTAGCCATGTTAATCCTTGCTTTTATGATGTCACAGTTGGACAACTATAATACATTTTTCATTGAGATGCCCTACAAGAATTACAACTGGATCAGAATGTGGCTGCCAAATTATTGTCAAGGGCTAGCTAGCAGAAACACATCTTGCCTAGTTTAAAACAGCCACACTGGCTGCTAATTTGTTCAGAATTCAGTGTAATGTGCTGCTAAGCCTGTCAGGTCATGCCATTAGGTTTTGGGTGTTGGGACATGTGGGACAATGTTGTGTATGCTGCTACATCATCAAACTGTAGAGTTTCTAGTGATTCCTGGAGTTACTCTACAAAAATTCTGGGGTTTCCAGGAAATGACATAGTGGCACACATAGTGCTGACTTAAAAAAACAAACAAACAATCTTCTCCCACCACCACTTGGAGTGTAGCAAGCAAGGATGGCTGCCGCAGAACATCCTAGGTGCTAGTTATGTTTTTTTATAATAATTAATGGCTTAGAACCATATAACAATATGGTTCTTTCCTATAACAATCCCGTTCTTCCCTTTATCTTCATCTTGACTGAGCAGCTCCTTATCTTTTTTTTATATCTCTGTCTGCCCCACCCAGTTGTTTAAATGTACATGTATGCTGACCCAGCATAGGAAATTTAGGAACTAAAAAAAAATCTTCATTTGTATATGTAAGATTGTGACACAAGAAAGGCTGATAGTAATTTAAAACAAACAAATTAGTGTATTTCACTTTTGTGGGGAAAGGGGCAAGTCACACTGTCAGGTAGGTTTTAAGTTTAAATCTGACAGTTAGGCAGGCAACAGGAATGAGGTAACTTTGTATAACTACATATAACATAGTTTTCCACAGATAAGTAGCTGTTTTGTTATACAGTCAAGTCTTTAAAGCTGTGGAGAGAATTCTCTTAGCAGTCACTGCTTAAATAAACAAGCAAAAACTTCTTTATCTCAAAATTATTTAAGTTTGCGAAGGTAGAAACATTCATGCGAATTCCAGTTGTCCTTCTTAAACACTTGGAGGCTAATGACTACTGATGGAAACAAACCACATTTTTTCAGTTCAGTTCATGGTTTGTGGCTGAATCATGAACCAAACCAAGAACTTATATGAACCGGGAGGTTGGTTCTCATCATTTCATGAGCCATTTAAAGTTTAAACCCCTGCTTTCTGCTCCCTGTGGCTTTTCACAGGGAGCAAAAAGTAGGGGATTAAATCTCTACTTTCTGCTCTTCACAAACTGCCATGAACTGCAACAAACAGCACCAAAATTAATGGAATGTTTGTGCCAAGCGCTCTTCCATGAACATCACTTTACATACCACAAACTGCCAAAATTCATGATGAACTTCATCAACCAGTTCATGCCCATCCTTACTAATGACACTTCAAACTAAATTTTCTATGTTTCAACTTGGTATAGTTAATAATATGCTATGATAAAATTAATGTATAATTACATATGATGTATAATTGATTTGATTGCTTTAAAGGCAATTACAGAACTTCAAGGGCATGTTCGTGGGATCAATTCCCATTGAATACAATTCTGAAAAGACCCACTTAGGATTGCTCTCAAAGTGTATCAGTCGCACAGTAACTGAGGGGTTTTTTTTCAGTTTTCCACTGAAACAATATGTGGTAAGAGAAAAGCAAATTCATACTGGTCCAACAGCCATCTGGTCGATCACTGTGGGAAATGGTATCTTGGACTAGATGAGCCTTTGTTCCTAAATTTATACAACAGACCTCTTCTTGCAGTCTTATATCTCTAACATGGGAGGTTGCTGGAATTTTTTTCATGTGGCAGAAGCTGTTTATGCAGTAATATCAGAGTCTATGTAGATGGTCTCAGGTTCCTGGAGTATCTCCATGGAAGCTCTGAGTAGCATCAGGGCCAGGTTTTTTTTTTTTTTTTACTGCCATAAACCCTCTATTTAACTGCTCGAATTGGCTTCTGCCATGATGTGATGAAATAAACCCATGGAAATGAGCCAGCCCAACAGCTTCAAAAGTGATAATTGCCCAGAGCTACTAGGCCTAGAAAATCAGATTAATAAAGGAAGTGCCAACCCAATGAATCATTTAAAATGTTACCCAAACTTTGATAGTACCACTTAAGATTATGTAACTACTGCTTATCAAGATTCCCCCCACTCCCTGCAGTAAGGACCAAAGCCATTAGGCATGTAGAGAACTTCAGAACAATCATGTCTGATAGACATGTCTGACTCCTGTCTTTGAGTGTTTTTGCACCTGCACAGTAGGCAAAATTGATTTCCTCCTAGGGTCATAGTTGGGTCAGAGAATGAACTGAGTTTAGGGTGGTGGAGGAAAGCTATGACTCATATATGACTGTGTGACAATGTGCATATGTGTGTATTGCAGATCCAGCAAATTGGCAGCCATTAGTTGGTGTATATCCAACAAACAGGCAAACGCCAAATGGTAAGATGATGAAGAAGAAGAAGAAGATATTGGATTTATATCCTGCCCTCCACTCCGAAGAGTCTCAGAGCGGCTCACAATCTCCTTTATCTCCCTCCCCCACAACAGACAGCCTGTGAGGTGGGTGGGGCTGGAGAGGGCTCTCACAGCAGCTGCGCTTTCAAGGACAACCTCTGCCAGAGCTATGGCTGACCCAAGGCCATGCTAGCAGGTGCAAGTGGAGGAGTGGGGAATCAAACCCGGTTCTCTCAGATAAGAGTCCGCACACTTAACCACTACACCAAACTGGCTCTCCGTAAGAGTTTCTTTTTTTTTTTTTTTAAAGGCAATGTTTATTCTTATTTGACTGAGAGGTTAATCAAGATATATAGATTGTATACATGGAAAGTAACTCAGAGAACAGGCTTAAGCTGCTTGTAAGCAACCTGAAAGCAACATAATATGATGTGTATTTGGATGAACTAATACTCCACTTGTTTTTGAGTTTGTATACTTGTATAAGGTCTTGCTTGTGGTGGAGGACATTTATGAATGCTGATCTCTGAGATTCCTTGCTGTTCCCCTGGCTGTACTTCCTATATGCTTTTCAGCATTTGCATTGAAAGAACTGGACCCAATACTATGACCTGGATGGCCCAGGCAAGCCCGACCTGGAAGCTAAGCAGGGTCCACTCTGGCAAGTATTTGGATGGGAGACCTCCTTGGAATACCAGAAGTCGGGAGGTGGGAGCAGGCTTTATTCAGCCACTGCCCTGAATGTCTTCCAGGCCCCCAGTAGGGGTCAGTTACCAGAAATTGCCATGACTTCCAGGTGCATATGCACACACACACACACACACATGCATGCATGTATATAGATAGAACTGGACCAAGTGATGTAAATCTTGCCAGGGTGACCTTAGATATCCTATACGGGATATCATAAATAGATCCCTGAGGGAAGGGCACTTTCCAACGCCACTTAAAGAGGCCGTGGTCCGTCCCCTCTTAAAGAAACCATCTTTAGATCCGGCCCAATTGGCAAACTATCGGCCGGTCTCAAATTTGCCCTTTTTGGGCAAACTTATCGAGAGGGCAGTGGCGATGCAGCTGCAGACTTTCCTGGAGGATGCTTCCATCCTTGACCCATTTCAGTCCGGCTTTCGCCCGGGACATGGGACGGAGACGGTGCTGGTCGCCCTAATGGATGACCTTCAACGGCATCTGGATCGGGGCGGCTCGGCGGTGCTGATGCTGTTGGACCTGTCGGCGGCGTTCGACACGGTCGACCACCGGCTACTGAAGGGTCGCCTCGCCGACGCAGGGATTCAGGGGTTGGCTTTACAGTGGCTTTCCTCTTTCCTTGAAGGTCGGGGACAAAGGGTCGCAGTTGGGGGGGAGCTGTCCCGGAGGTGCACACTTGACTGCGGTGTGCCTCAAGGGGCGGTTCTCTCCCCGATGTTATTTAACATCTATATGCGACCTCTTGCCCAGATTGCCCGAAGGTACGGGCTAGGGTGTCATCAGTATGCTGATGACACCCAGCTCTATCTATTGATGGATGGCCAGCCGACCTGCGTCCCGGAAAATCTAGACCGGGCACTATATGCCGTGGCTGAATGGCTCAGACTGAGCGGGCTGAAGCTTAATCCTGCGAAGACAGAGGTCCTTTGCTTGGGTCGCCGTGGTCCGGAAGGGGGAATCCCCCTACCAGCCTTTGACGGTGCGCCGCTGATAGCGGCGGACAGGGTCAGGAGCTTGGGGGTGCTGTTGGAGCCTTCCCTAAAGATGGAGGCTCAGATAGCAGCCGCTGCCAAGTCCGCGCTTTTTCATCTTAGGCGGGCAAGGCAGTTGGCCCCCTTTTTGGAGCGCGACGACCTAGCAACAGTGATCCACGCCACGGTCACCTCGAGGTTAGACTACTGTAATGCCCTCTACATGGGGCTGCCCCTGTCCCGAACTCGGAAATTGCAGCTGGTGCAGAATGCCGCGGCCCGGCTGTTATTAGGTCTCCCAAAGCGGGAACACATTCAGCCGGGTCTTCGGACCCTGCACTGGCTTCCAGTAATATACCGAGTCCGGTACAAGGTGCTGGTTATCACCTTTAAAGCCCTATATGGCTTGGGACCTGTCTACCTGAAGGACCGTCTTTCCCCGCACGTTCCCCAGAGAGTACTGAGGTCGGGAACACAAAATCTCCTTACTATCCCTGGGCCGAAGGAAGCCCGGTTGAAGTCCACCAGAGAAAGGGCTTTCTCTGTTATGGCCCCTACATGGTGGAATCAGCTGCCGGAAGAGGTGAGGGCCCTGCGGGACCTTGTTCAGTTCCGCAGGGCCTGTAAGACGACCCTCTTCCGGCTAGCCTTTACTTAGCTTGAGAATTTTACTGTAACTTGCTGGATTCCTTTTATATATAGCTGAAATATTTATGTGTATTAATAACTAGGGTTTTATCTGTTTTATCTGTTTTAAATATGGATCCCTTTATATGTGTAATTTTGATGGATCTACTATTGGAAGCCGCCCTGAGCCACTTGTGGGAAGGGCGGGATATAAATCTTAAATAAATAAATAAATAAATAAATGAATTGTATGTAAATATACATAAATAATTGTATGTAAATAATTTCTTAGGTGACAAAATGAAAATGGCAAAAAAATGCACTGTCAGGATCATTTTGATGTGCTATACCAAGGAATGCTCTTTTCTGACTTGGTAGCAACGTGTTCCTAGATTTGACTCCTAAGAAGAAAAAAAGATATGGGGGGAGGCCCCAGCTCACTCTTCATCAGTTGAACCTTTGTTGTCTACACTCACAGGACTGAACAGTGGAGCATTCATATTCTCCATATGTGTCTTGAACTGCATAATACAGATGGTGAAAATGCAAGCAAACAGAATAGCTTTCATAAGGAGATATTACACCTAGACTACTCATAATCAGTTATGTTCTTGTGTAATAAAAACTGTTTATTCAGAAAGGTCCTTATGAAAAGCAGTGAAAGAGAGAAAGAGAGTAGCCACTTGGTAATGATAAGAGAGTCATAGGAGCAAACTAGCTACTATTGCCAGTAGGAGCACTGGAGGGAGTTAACTGTTCAAGAGCACTCTCCAATTTATTTTATTTTAGGAGCAACTCGTATGTTTTCCCCATTCTGAACTATACAATAAAAGGGAATTATTGATAGGGTTTTCTTTTTAGGTGAGAGAAGTGACCCCCCCCCCTCCAGGGGAGGCAAATAAGACAGTACACTTCACAGTTTAAATGTTGATGTCAGTTCCTATATTTGTTACTTTGATGGGTTGAAGCCTGATTTGCTACTCTGATCAGTTGTCTTCAGAGCAGTTTCTAGCAAATGCTTGAATGGTGATCTTCCCCCAACATGATGCTGGAGAAAGGGCTATTGTCAGGTGAAGAATTTCTCCAGGTGGATTGCTGCTTTTGTGTTTGTTTGAGAGCTGCAGGTGTCTGACACAGAACAAGCACAGCTCTGGCAGGACTAGTCACTTAGGAAAAAAATGTCACAAAGTATTAGTGGCAAAAGAAAACTTCAAAAACAAGGATGTCTTTGGAGTTTGAGTATTGCATTCAGCTCTCAGTATCTCTTTCTTTCTGTTAGTCTATCAATTGTGGATGCTACTGGGACAATCTCTGCTTCTGTCCTTTCCTCTCTTGGCTGCACTAAGCTTTCAAACATGTAGATATTGAATGTTTAGTAAAAAAGGCAATTCAAAGTACAAGCCTCGAGGCTTAAAATAGATAGAACCTGAAATCTCCTTTGATCAGACATGGGAACTATGATTTAAAACCCACTCTGGATGAATGTACTGTCTGACTAGGGATACCATATTTCAAAAAGCAAAAAAGAGGTCATATTTTCTAACTTACTACTTCAAACAAGTGATCACTATGACAAATCTAATTTTGATTACCCCTCCTATTTAAGCGGTAATTATTGCTACTAACTAGGAA
This sequence comes from Heteronotia binoei, assembly GCF_032191835.1. Classification (NCBI taxonomy): domain Eukaryota; kingdom Metazoa; phylum Chordata; class Lepidosauria; order Squamata; family Gekkonidae; genus Heteronotia; species Heteronotia binoei. The sequence continues at coordinate 63,689,693 of NC_083225.1, forward strand.
TATTCTTAACCTTCCAACCCCAAAAGAGGACATTTTTATCAGTTTTTTTTTTAAAAAGAGCCCAAAGTAGAACGGACATGCCCCCCTAAGATAAATAAGTCATGTCCCCCTAAGAAGACAGCTGGTAACCCTAGTCTGACTAGTTTTGTTATCTAGTGTCTAGTTTTGTTATCCAGTATATGATCACATATTTAGAGAACTGTAGAGGCTATATATCTTGAGAGTCCCTTGGACTGCAAGAAGATCAAATCAGTCAGTTCTAAGGATGGTCAGATGCTGAAGCTGAAGCTCAAATACTTTGGCCACCAAATGAAAAAGAAGCACTCACTGGAGAAGATCCTGATGCTGGGAAAGACAGAAGGCAAAAGAAGAAGGGGACGGCAAAAGATGAGATGGCTGGACAGCGTTACTGATTTAACTAACACAAATTTGAGCAGACTTCGGAGGATGGTAGAAGACAGGAAGGCCTGTTGTGGCTTTGTCCATGAGGTCACAAAGAGTCAGACTCAACTGTGCGACTGAACAACAACAACAACAACAGAGGCTATATTTGCGCATCAATGCAGTGCAAATGCATCATCAACGTATGCATGTATCTTTCAATCTATGTGCTGTTCTTCCTCTGAAATCTGTCATTTTTAGTTGTCAGAACTATTTCTTTCCGTTGATTTTTTTTACTGATACTGATACTGCCGGTCTCTTGTTTCTAGTTTGTATTTTGCCATCTGTCTTGTTTTTCTTTGTGGAAATATGATTCAGGGTTGTTGTTTTTTCTGCTTTTGATCATTCATTTTTCAATTTTTGACAAACCATTTAAGATCCTGATTCAAATTTGCATATCACCTCTGATTTGCTGAATTCTTATTGCTCTTTGCATTCTTATGAAACCATTTGTTTCATATCTTCAAAAGACTTTTGTCATGTTATTTACCTATTGACCAGCCAACATTTGTTTATTTTTTTTCTGTTGATCAACCTATTTCTGGCCAAAAGAAAAATTTTACCTTCTTGCCACCACCTTCTCCACTGCGATATTAACCCCCTGCTATCTTTGACACATGGGAATCTCTACCTAGTCAGCTAATTAAAAAATTACAGGAATTATCTTTGTGGTTAGGCAGGTGTGTGTTCCTTTACCACTGCTTCAGTATCTTTCAGTTCTCTAGCCTAGTGCTCCTGACGTCTGCCACTCTAAGTCTTTGTGCAGAAGAATTTGGGATTGCCTCTGCAGTTACCTACAGAAGCATGTGAGTGTTGTGGCTGAAGTAGCCATGTTTCTTTCACAGCACATGTACCTAACAAAAAGGCTGCAGGATGGATGGAACTCAAAACCACAGCAGAGTCCAGGGCTGTGTTCATTTCAGAGCTTTTCCTGGTTATGCCACACACCGTTTTTGAACAGAAGGTGCCATGTTCATTTTCCTCAGCCCCTTATGTTCTGTATGTATGCAGTGGTGGGCTGACATTAGAAAAAAATGTAGTCATATTAGTGAGCATTGATTGGCTACTTGCATCTATTTGTCATATAACTATTATTGACATATCTTTCATAATTGGTGGGTTGAGGCATGGTTAGCAGAGACTCCTGTGAAATTGCTACACCTGCTGCTATATTCAGCACAATTGTCATACTCTTTGAACCTTGGAGCAGGATCTTTTAAGCATGTTTCTTTGATGCTGAGTATGTACCGGATACTGGCTAATCTCAGCGCTGTCATTGAGCTTGTAGCATAGGTAGGGTTGCCAGCCTCCAGGTGGAGCCTAGAAAGCTCCCGCTTTTGCAACTGATCTCCAGCTGGCCAAGATAAGCTCCCCTGTACCATGCTGAGGTCCCTCTGCTCCCCAAACCCTGTCCTCTCCTGGATCCATCCCCATAGTCTCCAGGTATTTTCCAACACTGACCTGGCAACCCTAAACATAGGGTTGACCCTTTACAGAAGCCTGAATTGATGTATAATTCCTGGATGCAATTCCTGCCATTTCCATTTGAAGGCAGCAGGTAGCAGGTCTGAGGAACAGACTGCCTTAGAGAGCCAATACAATTAAGATTAGACTGGTCTAGGTAGACACATTATGATTCAGTATAAAACTACTTCATATGGCATATAATTTAGATCACCTGCTGTTGCCAAGTTGCCAAGTCCAATTCAAGAAATATCTGGGAATTTTGGGGGTGGAGCCAGAAGCAAGATTGTGACAAGTGCAATTGAACTCCAAAGGGAGTTCTGGCCATCACATCTAAAGGGACCACACTCCTTTTAAATGCCTTCCCTCCATAAGGTATCATGAAGGATAGAGGCACCTTCTTTTGGGGCCCATAAAATTGGACCCCCTGGTACAATCCTTTTGAACATTGGAGGGTATTTTGGGGACAGGCATTGAATGCTATGCTGCAAATATAGTGCATCTATCTCAAAAAACAGCCCCTCCAGAGCCTGAGATACCATTGGATTAATTCTCGATTATACCATTTTTTAAAATTAATTCCAACTATGCTTATTGATTTCTTTCTTCCAGATAGTTGCCAGAGTCAGTCCTGCTTAGCTTCTTAGATCTATGAGGCCTTAACTACTTCTGCTATTTAAGAAAGAGATGCTATCACAGAGCAGGCAGTAATTTGCCTAACCCAAAACCCATACATTTTGACATTTCTTAAAAGTATAAGTAACTGATATTTCATGATTCTGGTGTGGAAAAATCTAGACAGAATTCTGGTTTTAGGTGATAGAGATCTTATGCTTGAATTAAACAAAGTTACCATCTATGGAGGTGGTACCTTTGATAAAGTGCCAAATATGTTTTACCAACTGTACACATGGCATGCCAAGGTGGGTAATTCATATCCACCAGTATATCCACCTGCATTTACATTTTACTTCAAAAAAAGAATATGGACAGCTATAATAGAATGTTTGAAATAATGAAGCTATTGATTCCAGATAAACTGTTGTAGGGGGGTTTCACAATGCTCTTAATTCCTTGTTCCATTTCAGTCATCCCAGTGTGTGGTCTCTATTCGATGGGCTGCAGAGGGATCTGGCTTGTCACAAACTAACATTGGCTAATGCACAGGCAGATCGCCTAGAGGTAGAAAAGAGGAAATATGAGGCACTACATTACACGATTGCCACTTCTGTACAACGATATGAGCAGGTAGAAGATAAACTTAGTTGCTTAAAGAGATTGGCTAATTTGCAATGAAGAATTATATCTGAGTTATTGTTGTTAAATAATTGTTACTTTTACTATTAGGGTTAGATAGTCTTTTGTCATGGTCACTGGGTGTACACAATGTATTAACAAAAAGTTTGACAAATTGTAAGTTAATAAAGTTAAAGTATTTGCTTTTATTTAAATATATATTTCTATGTAGAGTTTAATTTCATTATTGTTTTTCCTTCTTAATAAAGTTCATTGATAACAAAATGGTCACTTTTTGTTGCATGTGAATATGACTTGTTTTAATCCTAAAATAACACCAACATATTAATGGTTATTCATAATTCTAAACATCTATAGTGCTTTGCATATTTTCCCTTGGTGGCTTCTTTCCATGTGGGTTTATTTCCATGTGGGCATTTTCCCATGGGGGCTTTTTTCCTGTGAGCATTTTTATCCGTGGGATTTTTTCTTTGGGCTTTGTTTCTGGTTACCCCATGCAGGATAGGCCTACTTGAATCTGGCCAAAGAAATGTAAGTTAATAATTACTCAAGCAAAAAGAGAATTTGAAGAGCAGACCAGCAACCATGTTTCACATATATCCATCAGTCAACTTTTGCAGGGGGGTGGGGCACATACTTCCTCAGATACAATGAAATTGAAGTTATCAGTCCATACATATAGGTAGGTGAACAGCAAAATAGCATACAGCACAATGAAGATATTTGAACAAATGCAAAGACCAAACAGAAATAACAAACTAACTTTATATGGTCACCATTTGTTTGAATTTAATTCTGGGGGGAAACACAGTGAAGCAAAAATATGTCAAAATTTGAGACTGATGTGTAAATGCACCCTTCTTATACTGACATTAATTACCCGAGATCCTGTTATTACACTCCATCCATCTCCTCTCAAGCATGGAGGTAACTAACACCTTCTTTAATGTGGGGTAATTGGTTGTGCAGTCTCCCCTCTGTCATCAGATCAAAGAAATTCATTTCAATCTACTAGTCTAAATGACTTACATTACAATCACTGTTCCAATCTAATATTCCAAATAAGAAATACACTAAACTAAAAAAATATATATAGCTCTTTTTGGTGAGAATACAGATGTAAGGACTGAATGAGTTTAGCATATGTAGTGAGATAAGAAACCAATATCTCTTTTAAGTCCGGTGTGTGTGTATGTGTTTCAAATGTTGTCATTTCCCTTTCTAGTCTACCCTGAAGTTCTTTGTAATAAAACAGCTGCTTTATGTCAGGTAATGTCTCAGCAGCTGTACAGAAATTACAAATTGGAGTGGGGGGTGGGAAGAAGAGGAATAAAATAAGATGGAAGGAGGAAAAGAAAGGATGAAAAAAGGAAATAAGTAGGAAGCATCAACTCTCTAATGACTGATAAATGAGGACCAATTCATTTGCTGTGTTTTCCCCATTTGTTTTCATTAAATGAGGGCAGAGGGAGTGTCTCATTCATTTGGTAATAAATATACATCCCTATTAAAAGGCTTTTAAGTATGTTGTGAATTGATTCATTTTAAAAGTTCTTAAATTCCAATTGTGTGTACTGAGTAGCACAAATGTGGTGATTTTAATTTTTTTTTAAAGGGGAACATCTGTATGTCTTCTGATTTTTTCTAATCACAAAAGAGGTAGTACTTTTGAACAGACTATGAGTCCCTAATAACGGAATTTACCCCTGGCCAGTTTCATCCCAGGATCAATGGTTACCATATTTTACCTCCAAAAGAAATGCAAGGCAAAATTGAGGGTGACATGTACCAAAATAGAAGTAGAATTAATTTGCATTAGCTAATGAAACACCAATGAAATTTCTTGGGGAAGAATTTAAACACTCCCAGACAATGGACAAAGCAACATATGGAAGGAATCAACTCTTCACAGCATAGATTTTTCCAACAGCATGTAGTGTAATGCTGAGTGGCACCAGAACTGGAAACACAAAGATATCTGGAATCTTTGATGACTGATTTGCACAATACCTTAAACCCATTATTTTTAACTTTAGAACCTCTGGAGCTCTAATTTCATACATACATTTTGCTGAATTTAGTCCTCTCACGGGGGTGGGGGGGAAAGCTATTTTCTTCTGGTTTAGTATAAAGCATGTCTATGTTAAGTAGTTTGCTTAGGTGATATTAACTGGTGAAGCACTGGTTTTTGTCCACCCGCTCCCCACTGAGTTGTCAGTGAGAAAATGCATTTGTGCAGTTGAGGGGAGTTAAATTTATAGGATCTTTGTTTTGCAAGGAATTAAAGTGCCAGTCTACAACTCTGAGGCCAGCCTGATTTTTTTCACGATGAATAAAGCTATTAAAATCTCCACTATGTAACTTTGCAAGAGTAAATGATGAGTTAAGGTGGCATAATGAGGCCAAACATTTTGCCCTTTTCCTTTGACACAGTCATATCTTGTACTCACCCTCGCTAATCAGATCTACTTCATTTTTAGAAACCAGACATTAGTCCTGGGTTTGGTGAGATATTCTTAGGGAAGTGAAGTCTTGGTTCTGTGGTAAATTGATACATACATACATAGAACTTTATTGGCATCAATACAAAAATACAGTATACCTTAAAACCAAGAGTGACACAATGGGATATAATAAAAAACCAGCAAAAGTCAAATAACATAAAATAGCTGTGCGCTATGCATGAGTAAAAGCCTCTCTGATTTGGATCGCAACTTATAAAAAGCAAGCAACGTGAGTGGTAACAAAGTTGTGTTTCCCGTGAAGTAAAAAGCGGGCCTTGGCATTGTCAGAAAGGCCTTGATGGTCAGTTTGCAAGGGCCCAATGGTAAATTGATGATGTATGAGATTATACTAACTTGCAAGGAGAAGGCATTATCTTGCCTTTGCTTCTTTCTCCTTTCCCTTTCTTTCCCCTTTCTCTCCCCAACCCGATCCTCTTTTTTCTCTTTTTCTCTCTCCCCACCAAACTAAGTTCCCTTTCTTTCTCTTCTCCCCCCCCCCCCAGCCAATATCCCTCTTCTTATCTTTTCTGTCTCCCCCATGCCAGTTTCTCCTTTTGATCAGGGTGGCATGGCCCATCAAGAGCCTGGAAGACCCTGGGTAGAAGAGAGAGAGAGTAGATGGAGAGGAGAGAGGGGGAAGGAAGGAAGGAAAAACAGAGAGAGCAAGAAACAAAGAAAAAAATTAGATGGGGAGAAGAAGGAAGGAAAAGGGAGAGAGAAAGGGAGGGTGGGTGGAAAGAAAGCAAGTTTTACTTTAAATGCATTCTCCACGAATCTCCATGGGGTGGAAGTCTCTCCCCATCCCAGTCCCCACTTGGAGACTTTTCTTCTTTGTCAGCTTAAACTGCTGGGCAAGAGAAGCTGGCCCTTGAATCTGCATGAGGTGGGGAAATCTCTCCCCATTCTACACAGACCCTGCTTGGAGGCTTCTCTTCCCTGGTAATTCAAACTGCCAGGAAAGAGAAGCTTGCCCCAGAATCTGACTGTGGTGAGGAAGTCTTTCCCTGTTGCACACAGACCAACAGTAAGTACATTCTGTGTGCATGCGTTGAGTGACTTGGCTTAGTTTTATGTTTTCCCTTGGGGATTTTTTTTAAACAGGTAAGATTATTCTTCAAACCTGGAGAGTGTCTCAAGAGTGCAGAAAACTCTCTTTTCGCTCCATGTACCCCTGATGTGTGGATTCAGAAATCTGCACAGAAGGGCAATATTAGGAATTAGATATATAGATTATACTAACATTATACTAACGAGACATTCCATCTAAAGCAGAGGTTCCTAAACTTATTTGGCCTAATGTCCCCTTTTCAGAAAAAAAAATTACTCAGTGCCCCCCTGGAAATCTACTTTCAAGAAGTGGACTAAAAAATGCAGTGACATATTTGCATACAGGGTAAACAAAGATGTCGTAAAGAAGACACTTTGAAACTTGAAATTCTAAAATTATTTTAAAAAGCAACCATAGTAACATTTGCATACACAATTTTTTTTGAAATTTCTTTATAATTATTATCCCACCATCCCCACAAGTGGGCTCAGGGCAGGTAACAGCAGTTGAAATATAGTATACAATGCACCACTTCTATCATACAGAACAATGCAACAAAGCCAATGAAGATAAAATATGCATGTAGCAGTAAACAGGAAAAGCAAGAGGCAGTCTGAGTTCAATTCACCAATTAGTTCTGGCTTGCAAAACGTTGTAGTCAGTTAAGTTCTACTTCACAGTCTTGCTCATTCACTTTTCTTTAAAATAGATTCAGTTCGAACAAACTGGCAGACCTGCAGTCTCCAACTTGAAAAGATATACACAAAAAAATAAGATAACAAAGGATAAAATTAAAAATAGGGTATAATGGAAAATTGACCCATGGGTATTTGGGGCTCTGAGAGGGCTGTTTTTTGAGGTAGATGCACCAAATGTTCAGCATAGTATCCAGTGCCACTACTCAAAATACCAAGTTTCAAAACAGTCAGACCAGAGGGTCCATTTCTATGAGGCCCCAAAGAAGGAGCTCCTACCCTTGTTTCAAATGGAAGGAAGGCATTTAAACAATGTGGAGTCACTTTAAATGTGATTGCCAGAACTCCCTTCAGAGTTCAATTGTGCTAGTCACAACCTTGCTCCTGGCTCCACCCCAAGGTCTCCTGGCTTTACCTCCAAAATCTCCAGATATTTCTTGAGTCAGACTTGGGAACCCTACCCCCACATGAATAGTTGGGGGAAAGCCACCTTTGCAATTTCTTTAATTTTGAAATCATTACTTACCATCAGCAGTGCAGAGATTAGAGTAGTATTTGAAGCAGCAGCTGTTTATCTTTGTTTATCTCATTCAGCTTCATGGGAAGTAAGGTCAGAGTGTGGGAAACATGAAGTAATGAATGAAGCAGGCAGCCAGAAGTGGACTCCTGGCTTCAGGCAATTCAGGAAACACTTAACTGCTTCCAGAATGACATGAAAGAATAAGGAAGTTTCTTTGAAGAGGCTTTACTACTATGGAGAAAGAGAGAGAGGCTTCTTTGATGTAATTCCAGTTGGTCATTGCTTAGTTTCTTTATGACTGTCATAGCTACAGGATTGGGTTGGGAGGGCAGACTAGACTGCCATGGTGCCCCATCCACAAGTCGTAGAAGCCTCTAGTCAAGAAATTGAGTGTTTCATCAACCATGTGTGCATTCGTCTGCATCATTACCTGAAAAATGACAATACCCAAGTTCTAAGTGTTTGTGTGGGTTGCTATCAGCTTAAGTAAGTCTAGAGACCATGTTCTTAATGGTAAACACTTGTAAAATAGTAAACACCTGTGAACTGTCAATTCCAACTGACAGGAGGCCATCTAGTTTGACAAGTATCTGACAGGAGAAGATCTAGATGGGCCCAGCAAAATGTTGTTGTTTTGTACCAATGATTGGTTGCACAATTCTAGCACTTTGACAGCCAATCAGGGATATAAGTGGATTAGTAAAATATCAAAATTCAAGAAGAGGAACAGAAGATCAGTGCTGGCGCTAGAGGTTCTGCTGCCCTAGGCATCCCCCTCCCAGTGCGCTCCTAAGGGGGGGATATTCTTCTCACACCAGCAATGACATCATCATGCCAGCTAGCAGGCAAGCTGAGTGCCCCAGCTGGTGCACACAAGTGCTGCCAAACTGCCACTTTTCTTCACAGGGCAAATGTTGTCTGTGCTTGTCAGAGGCTTCAAAGGAAACCTTTGAAGAGTGCCCCGTTTTACTGCTGGTTGAAAGCAGCTGGGTGGGCGGCACCTCCCCATTGCACTCATCAGTTCTGACTAGTGCAATGGGTAACTGTTGCCACCCAGCCACTTTCAACCTAAAAGCAGCAGGCAGCGGTAAAATGGGGCTCTCTTTGGAGGCTTACTTGGAAGCCTCTGACAAGCATAGGCAACATTTGCCCTATGAAGAAAAGTGGAGGCACAGCAGCGCCAGCTGGGGCTCTCAGCTTGCCTGCTGACTGGTGAGATTGTGCCACATGGGAAGGGGGAGTAAGGGGGTGCCCAGCAGCACCCCCTGGCAGGGTGGCACCCTAGGCGGCCGCCTACCTTGTCTACTCCCATGTGCTGCCCTTGCAGAAGACACTCTTGTGTCTGGGGCATTGCAGTTGGCTAAAATCAACAGAAGCAACCACCTGGTAACCGGAGGACTGCAAGAAGCTTGATGCTCTGCAGAAAACCTTGTGACGAGAAAGCTGCAGGTTAGAACCATTGCTCCCTCTAAGCTGAGTTAGCATGAGCTAGTTCACAGATTTTTAGCCTCCAGCTGACACATTTTTGTCTTAGCTCAGGAAAAATGGTGCCCAAGCACAGTAAGTTATGCAGTAGCTCACAACTTTAATGCCAGTAGCTCACAACTTTGATACCAGTAGCTCACAAAGTAGAATTTTTTATCACAAGACTGCAGCTTAGAGGAAACACTGGTTAGAACTCTTCAGTGACATTTGTGCAGTTGCCTCAGTGCTTCCACTGTCCTGACTTGAACTGTATTGCTGAGAGAAACTGCAAGCAACCTTGAGAAGCTGCTAGCTGTAGCAAGTATTGGCTAGGATAGCTAGTAAGGTTTTTTGTTTCTGTGTTTCTTGTTTGTCTATACACCTCTATTATTTTTATTCTGTCTCATAAATAAACTACATCCTTATATTTTAAGTGGAAGGAGTTCTGGTCCTTATTACTAGTCTAATTGGGTGAATTTGCACTAAGTAGCAGATAAAAAGGAACCCTCTATTTTTGTTAATGGGAATTTTTTTTCTAAATTGGAAATTCTGGATACCTCTCAGAAATGTGATGTTTTGACATCTACCACCCTCTTCTCTTCTCTTCTCTTCTCTTCTCTTCTCTTCTCTTCTCTTCTCTTCTCTTCTCTTCTCTTCTCTTCTCTTCTCTTCTCTTCTCTTCTCTTCTCTTCTCTTCTCTTCTCTTCTCTTCTCTTCTCCTCTCCTCTCCTCTCCTCTCCTCTCCTCTCCTCTCCTCTCCTCTCCTCTCCTCTCCTCTCCTCTCCTCTCCTCTCCTCTCCTCTCCTCTCCTCTCCTCTCTTCTCTTCTCTTCTCTTCTCTTCTCTTCTTCCTTTATGCTTCCACTGCCCCCTTATTTTTATTCACTGCCCCCCCCAATTGCACCCAAGGCTACTACCACCCCCTGGATTGTTCTAGCGCCCCCCAGGGCTCAGTATTGTCCACTTTGGGAAACACTGATCTAGACAGTGCTTTTTATAATTTCCCACTTAATGATGGGGGGGGGGGGGGGGAAGGAAAATAAACTAATCTTATGGACATACAATTGAAATCCATGTTCATATCAAATGCATGTTTGGAGCAGATTCTATTCCAACAGGGGTTCTTTTAAATAAAGGTGGTGTAGGATTTTAATGCCATTACTTTTTCAGTGCCAGATGTCCTATTCACATAAGACTTTAGATCTCACTGGGAAAATATCCTAAATACTAGGTTACAACTTTTGTGATCTGAAGAACCTATTTCGTTGGAAACATAGCATAAATGTATTAAAAACATTTAGATAAGATATGTTACTAAGTTTAATAATCTGCCTTTCATTCAGGAAATTTAGAGCAGCATTTTTAATCTAATTACTTCATCCTCATAACCCTTTAAGAAAATTACTAGTCTGAAAGAAGGCTGAGATTTGAGGGGAGGGTGGGTGAACATGTTACATTTTGTCAGTTCTTAGTCCTGCTCACCACACTGTATCTTGAATGTCTTTTTCTTTTTGTATATAACTTAATTTTATTAAACATTAAATGTAACAAACAGTTGTACAAGTACATATCCATATGTACTTGTACATGTGGACAAAGGAGACCAGATAGATGTTGCTTACCTTGACTTCCAGAAAGCTTTTGATAAAGTTCCTCATCAAAGCCTCCTTAGAAAGCTTGAGAGTCATGGAGTAAAAGGACAGGTCCTCTTGTGGATCAAAAACTGGCTGAGTAATAGGAAGCAGAGAGTGAGTATAAATGGGCAGTCTTTGCAGTGGAGGACGGTAAGCAGTGGGGTGCCGCAGGGCTCGGTACTGGGTCCCATGCTCTTTAACTTGTTCACAAATGATTTAGAGTTGGGAGTGAGCATTGAAGTGGCTAAGTTTGTGGATGACACTAAATTGTTCAGGGTGGCAAGAACCAGAGAGGATTGTGAGGCACTCCAAAGGGATCTGTTGAGACTGGGTGAGTGGGCGTCAACGTGGCAGATGCGGTTCAATGTGGCCAAGTGCAAAGTAATGCACATTGGGGCCAAGAATCCCAGCTACAAATACAAGTTGATGGGATGTGAACGGGCAGAGACTGACCAAGGGAGAGATCTTGGGGTCATGGTAGATAACACACTGAAAATGTCAAGACAGTGTGCATTTGCAATAAAAAAGGCCAACACCATGCTGGGAATTATTAGGAAGGGAATTGAAAACAAATCAGCCAGTATCATAATGCCCCTGTATAAATCGATGGTGCGGTCTCATTTGGAATACTATGTGCAGTTCTGGTCGCCGCACCTCAAAAAGGATATTATAGCATTGGAGAAAGTACAGAAAAGGGCAACTAGAATGATTAAAGGGTTGGAACACTTTCCCTATGAAGAAAGGTTGAAATGCTTGGGACTCTTTAGCTTGGAGAAACGTCGACTGCAGGGTGACACGATAGAGGTTTACAAGATAATGCATGGGATGGAGAAAGTAGAGAAAGAAGTACTTTTCTCCCTTTCTCACAATACAAGAACTCGTGGGCATTTGATGAAATTGTGGAGCAGACAGGTTAAAATGGATAAAAGGAAGTACTTCTTCACCCAAAGGGTGATTAACATGTGGAATTCACTGCCATGGGAGGTGGTGGCGGCCGCAAGCAAAGCCACCTTCAAGAGGGGTTTAGATAAAAATATGGAGCAGAGGTCCATCAGTGGCTATTAGCCACAGTGTGTGTGTATATATTTATATATATATAAAAAATTTTTGCCACTGTGTGACACAGAGTGTTGGACTGGATGGGCCATTGGCCTGATCTAACATGGCTTCTCTTATGTTCTTATTTTCTTATCAAACTATGAAGTACATTCTGTAGTTCTAGAGTTCAGCCCTGGGTTACATTTTTATTGCTGGTATTCACTGCGATAATGCTAGCAATAATAAAGTTGGTGACAATATTTCTGAGCATGTGCAGAACAACTTTCTTATCGAATAATCCTTTTTGGTCTTCACGTAGCAAGTATTAGGAGCACATGGCTTCTATAAATGCTGAATTCAGCCATTAAAAAGCCACTTAATTAATCCTTTCAGAAATAAGAAAAAAGGAATGTGAGTTTAGTCTCAATTGTTATGCATCTACCTAACAGCTAATTCCATAATAGTGTTTCAGAATAATTTAGAAAGTAGTAATTTTTAAACCAGATGGGAAGGATGATGATTGTAGGTTGCTTAGAGGAAACTTCGTTCCAGCTTGAGTATTTTTTTATACTGCTCTTTAAGAGATGGGGAGGGGGTGGATTAGATTGTTTTGAAATCCCTGGAGAGAACTTGATGACAATATCTCAGGAAAAGGAAGAGCTGTCCTAAACAAAGGCACTCCCTGCAGGGCGAAGTGGAGCTGTTGATCTCCTCAGTCAAAATCCTACCTAAGTGTAGCCTCAGTTAATTATATCCTGTTGACAAGAGAAACCTAAAACACCTTGCATTTTGTCATCATGTGGTGGCAGAGAAATGACAAGTGTTGACAAGTATCTATTTGTTGTTTCCAGAATTTGCATTGAATATGACAAGTGTACTTTAAGCTATTATGCCTTGATGCTATTTAATCAATCATCCCTCCCTTTTGGAGTTAATTCTAGTTCAGTAAAAACATGCTCAGATCTGTGGCTTATCTGCCATCAACAGAGGACTGAGGTCTCAGATAGAACACTAACACAGTGGTGGTGCCCACAGCAATCATACACTGGATCAATGCTTTTAATGCTATGATGAGGATTTGAGGCTCATGCTGTCTTTAAAGCTGTAAATACCCTTCTTGCTGGGAACATTTTTGTCTGGAACATGAATACCATGCACCAAATATGAAGAACCAAAGAATACAGGTTGTTGGGTTTTTTTGAAGCACTGTGTAATTAGCAGCCATTGAACCCATGTCAGAGTGACCGCATACATTCAGTTAAAGAAACAGCTGACATTGGATATGTGACAGCGAATATATAAAAGTTTTAATTCGTCTTATCATGGCTGTCATCTCTGAATAATTGCTTCACATTATTAAAGGTAATGTGCCATGATATTTAATCATGAGAACAGATTATATCTCTTTCACCTGTTTAAATGATCATAGGATGACTGTAACATTTGAATAAACTCACCAAAAGTGGATGTCCATATGTCTACAGTAGCAAAACAATAATACATTGTTTTAAGTTATGTAATATACCAAAATATATGCACAATAGAATAACATTTTTTTTAAAAAAAAAATCTTCCCATCTTGATTTTTCAACCTGTAATTTTTATATCCAAGAAACCCTTTAAGTTTTTTGGCAGAAACTTCCAGAAATGTTGGAAATCTCAACAAGTGGGATCTTTCTTTGCAGGTCTTCCAACATGTTTCCTTGGAAGCAAGTTTCCCTGAATGTAATCATAGGAAATTCAAGTGTCTGTATTGTAGGTATAATGTCCTATAGATGTTCCCAGGCTTGCTCTATGGTAAATGAACATAGGACAGAAGATTTAGGTCCCTTTCACACCATGACTTTTATCACAGTTTTTATTTGTTGCTGCCTCAAAATTGTGTGATGCAAGGATAGAATACTGATTTCAAACAGCATTTATTTATTTTTTTGTAAGTGGCTATAAATTATTGTTTCATTTTCAGACCACAGACCAGTTTCAAGCACTGTGCACCATTTTTTTCCCTTGATGAAAAGCCAACGGCTTCTTTTTCCCTCTACAATTTGGCCCCGCCCTGGCCGCACCATGCAGCAGCTTTAGGCTGCGGGGCTGCCATTTGTCTCTTCAGAGGATGGGAGGCTGCCCGGCTTCCTGGGCATCTGGGGAACTGCTTGTGGGGCGGAGTGTCGAGGCTATATTAGCCCCAGCCCCACCCCCAAGTGGTGCAGTTCAATTGGCTCTCGGCCTGAATGGACATGCTTTAGCTCCATGGCCGAGAGCAGGGGGCCTGCAGTGGGTTCAGTGGTGGCAGTTGGCCTTTGGCTGAAGTGGGCTTGGGCAATTCAGCGTCCGGGGCAAGGGCGAAGCAGCGGCAATGACAAGGGACAGCAGCAAGCCACACTTGGCTCTGGGCGGTGACGGTCCTCTCCCCCCACCTCTTAATCAAGCAGTGGGGCTTGTGGGTGCTTCCTGGGCCAGGAGGCCCGGAATGAGGAGGCAGTGAGCGGCTGGGTCCAAAGGCCTTTTTGGCGGGGTGGGGTCGGCAGGACATGGCGCAGTGGGGCTGGTTGGGTCTGGGCAGTAGAGAGGCCTTAATGGAGGGACGGAGCTCAGGGCACAGCGGAGCAGGCCTGCTTCGGCAAATAAGGGGCTGTGGGCTTCCCTCCCTCCCCCTCTGCCCCATTTGGAGAGGCCCAAGCCCAGTGGGGGTGAGCAGAGCTCACTTGGTGCCAAGTGGGGGTGTTGTAGGCTGACCCTTATTCCCTCCCTGTCATATTAGTCAGGGGGTTTTGTGCATCAGAGGTTCAGTATGGGGCCCCAAAAGGTGCAGGGGCCACCCAAAGGCAAGCAGCCAGTGAAACCACCAAAGAAAAGGGTGCACCCCATTCCACCAGAGGAAGAGAGGGAAGATCAGAGTCAAGTGCACCAGGCTATCATTGACCAGCTAGGAGCCCTGGAGAAAGGGGGGGGGGCAGCTGGGGGTGCCATGGCCTGGGTGGGGCATCAGAGAGCCTCAGGTCAATCTGGCACATTAACTTTTGAAAAAGAAGGGCTGGCAAAATTGTCTGCTTTACAGGAGGGCAGCATCCATGCTGGTGCCGGTACTGACCATAGCCAACAGGCGGGGCCAAGCAGGAGTGTGATGCCCATAGAGGTGGTCCATGAGCAGGAGGTGGCGGAGGAGATTGAGAGGTCGGTCAAGCCTGTGGCAGTAGCAGTAACACCTATGGCTGTGGATGGTAGGAGCACCTTTTTACACCATTCTCAAGCATACTCCATTCTCAAGCACCAGTAAGCTCATTGTGGGTTCACCATTGATGGGGCAATGGTCAGGCTATTGCCAGCCTGGTCCGTCCTGGGCAGTGTCAGAGCTCCCACAGCAGAGGCAGGACCAGTGTACTTTAACGGGATTGAGTCAGACACCTGCTTCTATGGTGGCGACAGCAACCTTAAGAGGGAATTCTACACCTCAGGTACCACCCAGTGTTCTACCGTGGGGAGGGCACATGCTAATGTCCCAGCCCATGGGATGGCCTGGGGCACAATGGAACCTATCCCCCTAACCCTTATGGGTCAGTCCCATTCCATGCCCTACCATTTGGAGATACAGCCAGGCTGTTGGGGGACCATCTTACACTGGCCATGAGGGACAAGATCCTGAGGGGGTCAATACGTGGAGGTATTCAGCCTACTTTTTAGGGACTTGGAGAAGAAAAACAAGGATGAGATGGACAAGAAGGAGAAAAAAAGCTCAAATACAGGAAGGTTGACAGGACAGCCAATTGGCTGCCAGGTTTCCTGAAATACGCTGGAGTTATTGCACAGGCGCAGCCATTTAGCGCTGCACCATTGCTCCAGTACTGTGATATTATATACCGGGCATACACTGATTTCATCGGAGCTGCCTGGTTGCCATACGACGAGGCTTTTCGAATGAGGCTGGCTGTTAATCCTTCCCTACCATAGGATCAGATCAACCAGCAGTTGTGGCTGTAGTTGATGTCCCCTGCGAAGCCCAATGCCGGGGATAGGTTGGACAGTGGGCATTTAGTGCAGAAGCAGACTAATTCGCTCAAAGCCTGCCTAGTGGCGGGCCACTCATTTCAACCCCAACTGCTGTGCTGGGAGTTTACATACCAGGGAGTATGCTCCTGTAAGGCTTGCAAGTTCAAGCACGAATACCCCTTATGTGGTGTATCGCATGCCTTTTCCACCTGTAGTAAGTCCAGAACAAAGGTAAGCACTAAATGCCCGGGTGGTGGCAGCAGCAGCAACATGCCACCTAGAAAAGGGTCCCAGTCTCATTCACCTGACAGCACTTAGGCATTGTCTGGTGAGCTACCCTTTGGTGCCCGACAGGCCTATCTGCTGGACGGCTTCATTTATGGTTTCCGAATTCCATTCCAGGGGCCCAGGGGCCCTTGTATAGCATCCAACCTTTGATCAGTTGTGGGAATGGAGCACATGGTAAGGGCAAAGATTGCCAAGGAATGTGTGGAGGGATGGGTGCTAGGCCCTTTTGATGTCCCTCCAGTCCCATGTCTGTGGATCTCCCCATTGGGGGGTGGTGCCTAAGAAGGCTCCAGGGGAATTCCGTCTTATACACCACTTATCGTACCCTAAAGGGGGGGTTGGTGAATGATGCCATTCCCGACTACCTATGTTTGGTAAGATATGCATCCTTTGACCAAGCGGTCAAAGTTGTGCAAGGTTGTTGGCTGCACGTGGAAATGGCGAATTTGCGATTGCCAGTTCACCCTGGGTATTTTGAGTTGCTGGGGTTTATATTTGAAGGGAAATATTATATGGATCGGGTCCTGCCAATGGGGTGCTCAGTTTCCTGTGCTGCCTTTGAGCAATTTAGATATGGTGGAGTGGCAGAGCCATCGTGGTCTGTGGTGACCTGGGCTCTTGCCACTATTGTTCCACGGTCGGAATGGACCTCTGCCTCACATCCTGGTCATCCACCTGGGTGGGAATGACCTGAGGTTGGTGCAGGGGAAGGCCATCTCCATGCAGGTGGAGGCAGATCTTCGGACCATCGTAGGGAGGTGGTCAGGGTTCCACCTGATATGGTCCGCCATACTGCCCCGCAGAGTCCAGTGGGCGGCCTGGGACACAGCTGGCATAGAGCGGGCCAGATGTAAAGCAAACCGGGCCCTGCAGAAGGCTATGGAGGGGGATCTGGGTACATTTCTTCCTCACTCTGACATTCGGTTTGAAAAGGGAGAGTTATATCGGCACGATGGAGTCCACCTATCAGACCAGGGTTACCGGGCCTTTTTGAACGATATGCAGCAAGGGCTCCAGGCGACTCTGGGCCACCCAGTGGGTGTGAATGCCTAAGCAGAGGCTTGGTATTTGTGGTGGCAGAAGAAGGAAGGGATTATTGTTACCAGTGAGCACCCAGGGCCATGCACCGGTTGGGTGCAGGCAATCTGCACGAGTGGCAGATGGGCTATACGACTCAGATCGTATAATGCAGATCGTAACAAGGCTTTCACCCTGGTTCGGCTCTTTCTGGTGATCGAGGCTGGATCCAGGGCGAGGACATTTTGTCCTGGCCGGCCCAGCATTAGCCTCATGATGATGGCTCCTACTGAGCGCAGGGGGCTCTCCCATTATCCTGGACAAGAATAGGGTCATGGGGGTGACCCCAGGCCTTGTCCAGTTTAGTTAGCCCTTGCCACACAGGTTACATTAAGTTATATTATAGTTATGTTAATAAAGTGGCCCGTTTATTCATATATATGTGTCAGCGTCTTTATTCTGACTGGGGGGGGGCAATAACCCACTCACCCCTTACTCCATTCAGCTTGCCATTTCAAGACATGCTTGCTTTCTTCTCAGGAGATAGATTACAAGATAAATGCAAACCTCTATATGACACATGCTATGACAGGAAGAAGATCAGTTGTTGATTATCCCATTTGTCATTGTGTAGAAATGGCCAAAGGGACAAAAAAAAAGTGTGAGAAAGAAAGGTGGCACCTTTAAAAGTGCAACCAACCTTTTAATTGACAGTCTACTGCCACTCAGCAGTGCATCAATAGCAAGGACAACAATAAAAATCAATCAGAACAAACAGGTTTTTTGGGGAAATGGATTAACTGCAGGACAACTGTGATCTACCATTGACTTGTAAATTTTTACAAAATCTGTTTGGCTTCAGAAGCAAATAGGTTAAAGAGCCCATACAAAGGAGCCCTGAGTCTAATTCAAGGATCAGAAATAAACATTCAGGTGCTTTCATAGGGTGGCCATAATGTCTGAAGGCCAGCCAGGGACACTTTTGGGGGGGGAGGTAGGGGTGTGCGCGCGCGAAGCGTGCTGGCGCCGCCGGAAACAGGAAGTGACGTCACTTCCGGTGATGTCACTTCCGGTGACATCACGCCACCTGCCGGAAGCAGGAAGTGACATCACTTCCTGTGACATCATTTCCCCCGCGCCACCTGCCGGAAGCAGGAAGTGACATCACTTCCTTTGACAGCACTTCCTGTGATGTCATTTCCCCCAAATATTACCACCCCCAAAATATACAACTTTAAAAAAGAAGAGAAACTTCACGATGTTCCCTGCTAAAGAAAAAAAGGCTCCAACAGCAATCCCTCTTGAGTCAGATTCACAGGAAAACAATCCACTATCCTTGATACCTGCTTGTGCTCACAAACATTTCAACAAGACTGTCCACAATATCAAAGGGTCTTGATCAACAAAGCAACCCTTATCTACAATCAAACTGAGATCAGAACTAAAACCACCACTGCCAGTCTGTGCCCCGTAGCCCAGCCTGAAGGCAGGCGGATACAGGTCTAGAAAAGCAGGTCCTCCCCAAGCAGCACACAAAAAGAAAAAGGTGTTCAGGTGTCACTAAAATACTAAAAATTGCAAAAGAGAAAGGAAACCAAGTTCTCTTCATATTATTAAAGTGATGGAACGAGCTGTCAAGTCACAGCCAATTTGTTCCTTACCTTCTGTTGTGTGATGGAAGCGATCTACTGTTGTCTGTGGTTGCTAGTTTCCTGAATGGAGCTTATCTGGAAAAAAAAGAAACACACTGTCAGCAGTTTAAAATCACTTTGCATCTTGGCAGCTCTTCCAACACTCCCAGGAGGTGGCTGCCTAGTGTCGTTTTTTTTGGGGGGGTATCTCCATTAGCCCTAATCCCCAGTTTTGTTTTGTATTCATTTTATAATTACTATTAAATTCTGGTCTTACATTAACATACGCCCGCACAGTGGAGCTTCTTGGACCTCGACTTCTCCCTGGACAAAGAACACGGCTGGTAGGATGGGACTTGCGTGCTGTGGGCCCAGGCGGTGGGCCCGCAGGTGTGGGCCATCCCGACTCCCACGCTGGACGAAGGGCTGTGGTGTGGAAGGAGCGACACAGGTTTCAGTCTTTCGCTTTTTTACTGAATTTATACTTCTCTGATTTCCCTGAAGCCTTGAGGATATCTTTCTTCTCCTTAATAAAGTGATAAAATTGATCACAATCCATATTAAAATTCAATTTGACTTGCAGCTCTGCTTTCACCAGGTCTATGCTACAACGATTCCTGGTGTTCGTCCAGTGAGCTGACATGAGGCTGAATACCCTCTCCACAAAAGCGTTTGAGCATGGGATACTCAGGATCTTGCTTACAAGAAGTAAGAGGTTTTCGCACTTCTGAGACCGAGTTCCCATCTCAGAGAATATGGCCACCCACTTTTTATCCACAGTGATTTCTGGGTCAACACAGGCCACTTGCTCATCCAGCAGGCTCTTGGCATCAGTGTATTCACTGTATAGGTGATCCAGGTTTATTATTTTCTCCATTTTCAGCTGCTCAGCAGCACACCGCAGGTGGTCATAAGTCACACTTTTTTAAAGAGAAAATGGTGTCAAAGCACACAGGTGATTTTTCTCAGAAAAATCAAACTTTTCTTCCAGATATGTGGTGGTTCTTTCAAAGAACTTGAGGAAGTCCTGCTTCACTTTCCTTGCCTTCGAAGGTGGCATTTTGCGCAGCGCCTTATCTGTCTCCGTTCCAAAAAAGGAGTCAGCTTTGCGTTGCTTAAGGCTGTTTAGCAACCTGAGCATGGCCTCAAACAATTCAGGTGCTGTCAGTGCATCCCACTCCAGAATCAGTACAGTCTCCTCAATAGGCGTCAGAGTGGTCTGGAGAAACATCATGTAAGTTTGCGATGTACTGTAGTCCTTTTCTCCAGACTCATCGTCAATGTGGCGCCATATCAGAGGAGGACAGTGGTCCTCTCCTAGCTTTTGAAAGTACGCTTTAACGGCTGGCCAACACTTCCACATCTTGTTTATGGCAGGCAAGAAAGATAGCCATCTTGTGCGTACATGTCGAAGCAGGTGGTCACCCTCCATCTCCAAAAAATCAAACATCTCCTGAAGTTCCTCTGAGCGTTTGGCAGAAACAGAAAAATGACCAAAAGCCTTCAGTATGAGAGACTCGATGTCGCAGGTGAGCATATCACATCCGTTTTTGGCAGCATTGTGCACAATGTGTGCAGGGCACCTGGCGGGCACGATGTCTTCACGGCCTCTACTCAGAAGTGTGTACACAGAATGGTATTTTCCAAAGTTTACATTCGCGCTGTCTGCTGAGTATGCAGACAGACGAGCTAAGTCCAGCTGGTATTTTGCCAAGACATCCAAAATCCTTCGTGTGACATTCTCAGCCATTTCATTGGCATCTTCATAGAAATCAAGAAGACGATTTGAAATGCCGTCCTTCAAAGTGAAGTATTTAAGGCATAGGGGGAACATTTTCCTGTTGCCATGATTTGATGCGTCGCTGGAAACGCTGTAGAAACAATGTGCTGTGTCAAGATCTAACAGAATCAGTTCTACAGAGTAAGGTGCCAAGACATCGCTTATCAAAGCTGCGCCCTTTGTTTTCCCACAGGTCATCTTGGTCACAGTCTCGGAATCGGAAAATGTGACTTTGCACAATTTGACACCGCAATCAAGAGACCGGTATGATAACGCATGCCTGTTCGTATGGTATGCCCAGGTTAGTTCGGCAGCCGCAATTTTGGCCTGAGCAGCGGTGTCTTTTTGGTAGGCAAAAAAACTTGTGATGGATTTTGAAGTTCCAGCTTGGCTTGCCGCACTCCTGTGAGAGTCAGTGTCCTTATGAACTTTCAAATCATTCACTCCACCATGACCAATTCCTATCTCCTTGTGCAGAATGCTTTGTTCTTGTCCTTTGTCTCTTTTAGCCAGGGGTAGGTGTTTTTCCATTCAGGATTGAACACAACCAAACGTTTGGGCTTCTTTTTTGGTGGTTCCTGGGGCTGGTGACCTTTGCCACCTCCAGCGCCTGATGTTGAAGCCATGGTCTGCTGTAAGGGCCTAGATGAAGAGGGCAGAAGAATCATAATTAAGTCCTCGCCACTTCTGGAAGACGTGGGCCTTGGACTCCAAGCTGGGGAGAGAGGGCTTGTTCAGCCGGGGGCAGGATTAAACCCGTAGAGGCCCATAGGCAACTGAAATCTTGGGGTCTCCTCTCGCAAATTATCTCCAGTCCTAATGCATGGAGGCTGGGAGGGCAGCAAGCGGGGGGGGGGATGGGGGGTGAGGCAGCCTGGGGCATCTAAAGGCGTGGGGGCCCATAGGACGGTGCCTACTTGGCCTATGTGTTAATCCAGCCCTGCATGCAAGACTGCAATGAAGGGTATTGATGCAATAGGCATACACACACGTGTAATGGCAGTGTTTGTGCAATGGAAGAGGTAAAAGGGGGGGGCACTGCCCAATGGGAGCCCCGTTCACACGTGCTTGGGGGACCCAAGCACAATGGGCGAGGCGCACACACGGAACCTGGTGCTGCTGCTGGCGCGTGGAAGCAGGCCTGGGATTCAGGGTCAGGTCAGACGCCACTGCACCTCGGCAAATGGGGGGAAGGCCACTTACTGTAGTCTGTAGGGGAATCCTTTTCTCTTCTTCTCCCCTCTCTCTTCTCCCCTCTCTCTTCTTCTCCTTCTCTCTCTCTCTCTCTCTCTCTCTCTCTGCAATGGGCAAGCAAAGCAGATCGAGTCCCGGTTAGGCCATCCCTCCACTGGAAATAATGAAGGATAGGGACACCTCCTTTTGGGGTGCATAGAATTAGACCTCCTCTACCTCAAAAAACAGGCGCCTTCCCCAGAGACCTGCATATCAGCTCTTCATTATAGCGTATAGGAATCAGTCACCATAGGGAATAATGGAGAGCCCAGCTTTCTGATGACCCTGCTTTCCCCCACTTTCTGATGACCCTGAAGTGGGGGAGAGGGCCTCCAAAACGGGGGATCCCCTGCCCCCACCTGGGGATTGGCAACCCTATCTCATGAGCCTTGGATAACACAGAAAGAGCCAGAAGTGCACAGTCAATGGCAGGGGGTGATTCCACAGTGCTCTAAGAAACAAAGCCAAATAAAAGATGTTGTTGCTAAAGGAAAACTGGTGCATGTTTGTTTGTCAAAGACTTAGGATATAACATACTGTTTGAAGTACCACAAAGCCAAAGCTGAAAATAACACAAAAAGGGGAACAGGCAAGTATTTATGGACTTTGAGAATGGGAACATAACTGTCCAGTGAAGGAAGTACACTGAACTGATATTTACAGGTCCCACAGAAAAATGGTCTACAGTAACAGAACTCACTGCTGGGCAGAAAGGCAAAGATACTTGCAGGCCCTGAGATTTCAGTGGCATGAAAGAAGCCTACAGTGCTGTTTGCAAGATCTGAAGCACACACACACACCAGAAGAAGTCTGAGTACAGTCAAATGAGGTAGCAGAAAAGTATGTCCAGATCTTCACAAGCATAAATGCAGATCTTCAGAAGTCTTCCAATGGGCACTCTTCGCAGTGGAGGATGGTAATGCATGGGATGGAGAAAGCAGAGAAATAAGTACTCTTCTCCCTTTCTCACAACACAAGAACTCGTGAGCATTCGATGAAATTGCTGAGCGGTCAGGTTAAAACAGATAAAGGGAAGTACTTCGTCATCCAAAGGGTGATTAACATGTGGAATTCACTGCCACAGGAGGTGGTGGCGGCTGCAAGCATAGCCAGCTTCAAGAGGACGTTAGATAAAAATATGGAGCAGAGGTCCATCAGTGGCTATTAGCCAGAGTGTGTGTGTGTGTATACAGTTCTTTTGGCCACTGTGTGACACAGAGTGTTGGACTGGATGGGCCACTGGCCTGATCCAACATGGCTTCTCTTATGTAGACATTTGCCTAAGACAGATGAGCTACAGAAGCATAACAATAGCGGAAGAAGCATTTGTTAAGGATCAGATGTGTTTGTGAAAGACTTAGGTTACAATGGTTGGCAATCCACTGGGAGGATTGGGGAGGACAGGGACAGGTGTACCAGTGTCTCACCAGTACACAAATACAATGCCATTGCTGACAAAAAAAACCACCCTGAAGTGATGTCATGATGTCAAGACAGTGCTCTAGGATACACCAAAGTTCTGTTTTGAACTATATAGTTTGAGGAAAAGCTTAGAGGGGCCCTCAGATGTCATGATATAACTTCCCCTTTTCAGAGGAAGTGACATTGTACACTGGTGCACATGTTTGCACTCCCCCAACTCCCTGTTCCCCCCCCACACACACTGGTTTTTGTAGCAGGGGGAAACAGGGTAAATTGCTATCTGCCTAACATTTGTACAATTCAGCATCAAAAACCCATTAAGTATAAAATTACAAATATAAAAAGCAGCACAAAGTATATTGATCCTCCTTGTTTCGCAATGCATGTACTTGTGACAAAACTAGTAGTTCTACCACAAAAAAGCACAGTATGTACGTGTTTTGCAGAGGTAAACCTGCCGTGGGTCCTAACTGAAGGCCATTAGGAATATTGCTTTCTTCATATTCTGCTGTTTGTTTCTGCTAATCCCCACACTCTTCCACAATTTCCCCAACCCATCCTCATAAAGAAATATCAGTGAAACATCCTTCATTCAAATACAAAGCTTAAAGACTAACGTTCAGCGGCCACAATCATCCCAGGGCCACTTCACTTTAAAAGATGCCTGCATGGATGGCACTGTCACATATTTCTTTATGTTGCTGCTTGTATTAAATATTATTATATGCTTCTTATGTAAAGCATTTGCAGTTGCTTTATGTCTATGTAGAATGATTCAAAATGTTTTTTTGAAAGATGGGGCATTAACTAGAAGTAGGCTCTATAACAGGGGTGGCCAGATTTGCTTGTCACATAGAAGAAATGTCAGATGTTTGAGAGCCGCAAGACATGAACATGAGGAAGAGAAAGTGATAGAGCAAGAGGGAGGGAATGAGGGAGGCAACTTTAAATGCATTCTCCAAGCCCTCCAAGTTCTCCAAGATATCTTTTTAAAGAATGTGGAGGAGGAACACGCTTTCCAGTGAGTGTCTCAATTCACAGCAACTCAGAAACTGTAATATAGATTGAACACAACTCAGCAGGCATGAAATGCACCCTAAGTTGCATATAAAATCCAACTTAAGATAAATTACAAGTTAAAATTTACAAATTATAACAAGATGGTAAAACATTAGAACATAAGAACATAAGAGAAGGCCTGTAGCATCAGGCCAGTGGCCCATCCAGTCCAACACTCTGTGCCACATAAGAACATAAGAGAAGGCCTGTAGCATCAGGCCAGTGGCCCATCCAGTCCAACACTCTGTGCCACATAAGAACATAAGAGAAGACCTGTAGCATCAGACCAGTGGCCCATCCAGTCCAACACTCTGTGCCACATAAGAACATAAGAGAAGGCCTGTAGCATCAGGCCAGTGGCCCATCCAGTCCAACACTCTGCGCCACATAAGAACATAAGAGAAGGCCTGTAGCATCAGGCCAGTGGCCCATCCAGTCCAACACTCTGCGCCACATAAGAACATAAGAGAAGGCCTGTAGCATCAGGCCAGTGGCCCATCCAGTCCAACACTCTGTGCCACATAAGAACATAAGAGAAGGCCTGTAGCATCAGGCCAGTGGCCCATCCAGTCCAACACTCTGCGCCACATAAGAACATAAGAGAAGGCCTGTAGCATCAGGCCAGTGGCCCATCCAGTCCAACACTCTGTGCCACATAAGAACATAAGGGAAGGCCTGTTGCATCAGGCCAGTGGCCCGTCCAGTCCAACACTCTGTGTCATATAAGAAGATAAGGAGGGAAGGGAAGGGAAGGGAAGGGAGGAAGGGAGGAAGGAAGGAAGGAAGGAAGGACGGAAGGAAGGGGGAGGTAAGGAAGAAAGAAAGAAAGAAAGAAAGAAAGAAAGAAAGAAAGAAAGAAAGAAAGAAAGAAAGAAAGAAAGAAAGAAAGAAAGGAGGGAAGGAGGGAAGGAAGGAAGGAAGGAAGGAAGGAAGGAAGGAAGGAAGGAAGGGAGGAAGGAAGAAAGGGAGGGAAGGAGGGAGGGAAGGAAGGGAGGGAGGGAAGGAAGGGAGGGAGGGAGGGAGGGAGGGAGGGAGGGAGGGAAGGAAGGAAGGAAGGAAGGAACAAAGGAAGGCCGCCCCCCCCCGCTTTCGGCCCCCTTACCTTATCGACGAGTCCGGCGGCGGCGGCGAGGCAGGCGCTGGAGGGCAGCGGCGCAGCCTGGCAAGCCCGGGGATTGCTCGGCGCCTGGGCCGGAGGGCCCAGCCGCCGAGCAGGTGAGCAGGCCCGGGGCGGGGGGCAGGAAAGGCCGGATGGGGGGGGCGAAGATCGGAGGCCTCCGCGGAGGCCTCCGATGAGGTGAGCGGGGCGGGGTGGGTGGCGAGGGGCTGGAAAGGCCGGATGGGGGGGCGAAGATCGGAGGCCTCCGCGGAGGCCTCCGATGAGGGGAGCGGGGCGGGGTGGGTGGCGGGGGGCTGGAAAGGCCGGATGGGGGGGCGAAGATCGGAGGCCTCCGCGGAGGCCTCCGATGAGGTGAGCGGGCGGGGTGGGTGGCGGGGGGCTGGAAAGGCCGGATGGGGGGGCGAAGATCGGAGGCCTCCGATGAGGTGAGCGGGGCGGGGTGGGTGGCGGGGGGCTGGAAAGGCCGGATGGGGGGGCGAAGATCGGAGGCCTCCGCGGAGGCCTCCGATAAGGTGGGCGGGGTGGGTGGCGGGGGGCTGGAAAGGCCGGATGGGGGGGCGGGGATCGGAGGCCTCCGCGGAGGCCTCCGATGAGGTGGGCGGGGTGGGTGGCGGGGGGCTGGAAAGGCCGGATGGGGGGGTGAAGATCGGAGGCCTCCGCGGAGGCCTCCGATGAGGTGAGCAGGGCGGGGTGGGTGGCGGGGGGCTGGAAAGGCCGGATGGGGGGGGCGGGGATCGGAGGCCTCCGCGGAGGCCTCCGATGAGGTGAGCGGGGCGGGGCGGGAGAGAAGGGAGGAAGGAAGGAAGGCTTACCTTCTTCCAGCGGGCGGGCGGGCCGGCCAGGACTCCCTGAGTCGGAGTCCTCAGGTCGGGAGGCACGCAGCAGCGGCTGGTTCAGTGCTGCTGGCTGCGCTGCTGGAGGCGAGTGAGGGAGCCAGGCCAGCGTCCCTGCACGTGCGTACGATGTGCATTTGGCATTTGCGCGGCTTTTGCGACGGGAGCTTCTGGCTTTTCTGGCTGCTCCGCAGCGTTTAGTGCGAAATCCGCGCAGATCCTGCACGGTGAAGAGGGGGGTCGCGCCGGCGGAAGGTGAGTGCGGAAATGACCTATGAGAATCTTCTTCTGGATAGCCATGTCAAGATTGCAGCTAGAAAGACAACCCTTGATCTCCGGTGCATAGAGCTAAGATACATCATTCATTCCCTCATGTAAAATGTATAGTTACCAGCAGAAGAGCCTTTTGTCAGCTTCAGCTCTTCTGATATTATTTCCAATTTCAGTTATATTGCAGAACTTTTCAAGGTACAAATTAGGAAAGTTCAGCATCACTACCTGTGATTGATCAGATCAACTAATCCCTCTGTTTTTGCAGCTTGCTCAGACAGTAAAAGAGTATATTATATCCTTGGTTGGCTTCCTTATGTGTCTATTGTTCTGTTATTGATTTGGTGGATCACAACTCTGAAAAGGTGCTTTAAATATTTCAGGCATATGCAATGTATGTGTGCACACACATGTGCAAACTCCTAATCTGTAAAGAGAGTTACTGTTGGAAGCCGCCCTGAGCCACTTGTGGGAAGGGCGGGATATAAATTATAAATAAATAAGAGTTCAGCCATTAAAAAATTGTACTGTATAGAAAGTGATCAGCAGATTAAATGATTTCTGACAAGTTATCAGTCTTTGTTGTTAGATTCCATTTCTTAGCATCCCCCACCTCTCATTTATTGTTTTTATATATATACAATTGAAAGTATGTGTGCAAATGTTAAAGGAGGGATAACATATCTCTATGATAACAGCATAAAGTAAGATTATTACACACTTTCTAACTCAAAATAAGTTTGTTTCTTAAGCAGTATCAACAAGGAAAACAAAAGCAACATTTTACATAATGTAAGCAAGATTTTACAAAAACCATTCTGATTTTTGCTTAGTCAAAAATGTGGTTTCCAACGAAACCAACAGGAGAAGTACTGAGTAGCTCAGGTAAGTGAGAACAGTGGCTCATGTTTGCAGCTTTTACTGGGTTGTTTCTAATACGAATGCTGATAATGAAATTTTAGAAAGCAATTCAGGGCACATACTAATTCCATCACTCATAAGAACAAATATCAGAGCTTTGTCTTCATCAATACTCCAACATTTGAAACAGTGGGAACTGAAATTTTCCCGCAGTAGTAGCTGTATTGCTCATAGTAGAACAAACTCAGTATTCAGACAAACTTGAACACAGACCTTGATGTGACATCATTACATATTATGGCAGAAGAAAGCTATTTTGGAAGCCAATGGGTCAGATCCATTTACAGCCATATGCCAAGTTGCAATTAGTCTCTTCTGTTAAGGTTTCTCATAATCAAGCAATATTTTCTCAGGTAGAGCCTTTATTAATCAGAGGTAGTTTTTGCTCTTCTGAATAAAGACTTATCAGAAAGAAGTAATTGAATCCAACCCAATGGGTCTGTGAATCATTGTTTAAAGTTTGCTCACTTTATGAATAGTCAGTAAAAGCAAATATATTAGCTCTAATTGTCACTCAGAGCATAATAAAATGTTACTTAAATGGATACTAATATGAAGCACATTACCTATCTTTTTTGTACCCATTATTCCAGTCAAATATTTTTAGATGTAAATATAACTTATTTCAACTGTGCTTCCAAGGTATGTTTAATATAGCATTACTGTGGTTTATTCATGGTTTGTGTTGCAAGCAAGCAAGATAAATTCTAAAAGAGTAAAATATAATGAATTGAAAAAATATAATAAAAATCCCAATAATTCAGTCTCACCCTTTCTTACAACTTTAGAATTATATTTTATCTAAAAGTATATTTTTTATCTTCACGCTTCCTAATCCAAGTTTCTTTTTCAACAAATATTTTAAAATGATCACATATATTAATAATCTAATTATCATATATACATATATTTAAGCACACCAAAATATATAACGTCAGTAAATTTTGGATTAAAAGATACTAGCCTAATCAATAGCTATGAAAAACCTATAGAAAAAAACACTTTTCCTTTACCATTCTGCTCCACATTTAAAACTTTATCATTTCATGAAATTAGAAACTTCACTATGAATTAAAATATGAAATTAAAAATACACGTGTAAAGTAACATGCTCATAGCTAAAATTATTTTGCTGCCAGATACTTCTCAAAATTCTTCTCAATGAATTTCAATGTCATGTATTCATCCTATATTTCTTGACTACCCTATGTATTTTTGAACTGTATTTGAATATAATTTGATTTCAACATTTGACATGATATCTGACAATATTTTGCTGTATGTGATAGTTAACATGAATTGGTATTTACTGTTTGAGTCAACTATTCTTTTAATTAAAGAAGGCTTGAGAAGCTTTGAAAGGATTCTAGATCTCCCAGAAATTAATTTGAAAATAATTTGGGAACCTAGGGTGTCTAATGGCATAATGTGATTAAGCTATAATCCTGGACCAAGTTGATAAATAAGAAGTGGTTTCTTCCATAGGTTTTTCTTAGCTATCAACCAGTCACAAAGGAGAGGCAGCAATGGCAAGGCTAGCAGTGAAGACAAAGGGTCAGTGGCAGTGCCCACTGCTCATCTCATACCTGCAGGGATGTGGTGGTACTAGGACTGATGTCAGTGTCAGGCTCACCAGTGGCTTAGTTATGGCTGGCTCTTCCCCCTTCTACCCACTCTGTTCATAGCTAAAGTTGTCTCTGCAAGTGCCTGTTTTGTTTTGTTTCTTCTGAAAATCTAGAAGAACCCCCAGGTCTGCAGAAGAAGACTCTCTCAATGAACCTGGCCCTCTTCTCAGTGTTTATTAATTTGGCCACCTTGAGAATTAAATATATTGAAACCATTTGGTAAATAACATGCAATGGTAATTACTTGAGACATCAATTCAATGGAAGGAGGAGAGGTTGTGGCTCAGTGGTAGAGCATCTGCTTGGCATTCCCAAATGTCTTAGGTTCAATTCCAGGCATTTCCAGTGAAAAGGATCAGATAGTAGTAGGGGCATAGCTGGGATTTTACCAGTCAGGGGGCAGATAAATAAGTCAGGAGGCAGCCCAGGTTAACTGGGTTTCTTCCTGCCTACCCCCAGAAGCAAAAAACCCCTCCCCCCTGCACATCCCTCTGCAACCCCACTACCAGGTTGGGGGCATGGGTAATAACCCACTGTGGCTGCTGCCTCTCACCCTTCCCTCCTGCTTAGTCAAGTAGGAGAAAAGGACAAGAGGAAGCCTCTCTGGGCTGGGACTTCCTGCTTTTGCAGCTGGCTTCAAAGCCAGCTGTGAGAGAACATGAAGACTCACTGGCTCTCATCCACCTGTCCTGCTCAGTTGAGCAGGAGGGAGAGAGAGGCAAGGCCAGCAGTCTGGGTCTTCCGGCTTTCTCAGCTGGCTTCAAAGCCCATTGTAAGAGCATGAAGACCTGCCACAGATGCCTCTCACACTCCCTTCCTGCTTGACCAGGTCAGGGATTCTGAGTTGGGGGCCCACACAGTTGGGGTGGGGGTCCCCAGAGGCCCCTTGTAGCTATGGGCATGCAACTGTATCCATATAATTGCTTGATAAACTGTTTGCCTGTTGTATGAGGTTGTGATGTGTGCCCCACTCTTTACAGGCTGTCCTCCCTGGTAGAGTGAGTGGGAAGGAGGTTTGTGGTATTGTTGTGGTCTGACTTCTTCCCAGTTTCTCTCCAAAATATAGGAGACAGCTACAGATGTGTGACTTCTTCACATCTCTTACATGCTCTGAAGGGGTATACCCTTCCCCACAGGAAGGAAGGCTAATGCTAATGGGTAAGTAACTCTTCTAGAGCACCCATCATTTTTTATTTTTTTGCTGTGCTCCCTTCCATCCTGAGCTGTCTACCTGAGAGAGTTGTCCCTTTCATCTGGGTCTGGCTCTCCACTACCTCTGCATTCACTACCCAGCTGACAGTGGGTGGACCTTTGTTGAGCATGGGAACCTATGTCCTTGCATGGTTTTATCTACAACAGGCCTTGATCTGCATCAGAATATTATCTGTCTGTTGCCAGCATGAGTATGGTGCACCATTGGAAGTGGTTCCCACCCCACGCTTCTTCTATGGGCTATTGGTAAGCCCAGTTGTCTCAACTGGCCAATGAGGGGGGAAAGTACAGCTCCCCCCCCACACACACACACAATAGCCGCCAGTCAGGGAGTTTACTGCCTAGATCTCAGAATACCTATTTTGTCTTACTAGGTTCCAAGGAAACTACATTTCTGCAGGTGATCTGATATCTAGGAAAGCAAATCAATGGTAAAATTATTTCATCACTTTGTAATATTATATATAAAGTACAGAATGTGTGTGAGTTTGGCTCACTGAAGAAAAAAAAAGCATATATTTTGCATGCAGAACATCCAGTTTAATCCATCTCCAGTTAAAAGATATCGGATACTGAGAAAGCTCTTTCTCTGAGATTCTAGAAATGCCGCCAGTTAGAACAGACAATAGATGGACACATGTTCTGACTATATACATGACAGCTTCATATGATCATCCTCTAGTAAATAAGGATGCAGAAATATATAGTCACCCAATATTGCTTACAAAGGAGTCCAATAAATGCTACCAGTGTCAGAACTCCCTCAAGGAATGCATCAAACAGTGAATGGAATTTGCTGGTATCTTCAGCAAATATTGCCTATATTTGATATCAAAGTGTAGGTTTTTTTTCAAGTAATTCATGCTTACATTGTTTTCAACAATCATTTGACTGATTAAATGCTGTGTCAAAAGCATGTTGAGATATTTTGTTACAAATCAGTATTGCCATGCATAATCAAGCAGTATTCCCATTGAGACCAGTAGTAGTTTTTTCCCCCTTCCTCAAATTAAAAAACAAAACAAAACAAAAAAACCCACATTGAACGTGTCTTTGGGTAATTGAAAGTGATCCAGAAATTACATTTCCATTGTTCATAGATGTGTGATACCCTCTCATATAAAATGTTTCCCAAGGAAAACAGATTATGAACAGAGAGATGCACATATAAATTCCACTGGCAACATTATGTACCTCTTTTTTTTTTTTTGCCTTAAAATGGCCTGGTTATTGGCCACAGGATTGTGGGTGCCCCATTCAAAACTTGAACACAAACAAATAACCTCTATTGAAAAGTAAGGGAAGCAATAAGGTCAGACAGGGAGGTTTAACAAACAGTACAAATAAAAATTGTCAATCCCAGACTTAGGAGGGAAAGAAAAGCAAGTCTTCTAGTCACATCCTCAGAGTCATTGAGAAGCCACTTTTTTTTCCTCTCAGTCACCAAGAAGTAGCACTCTCTCAGAATTGATTGCTCGCTCCAGAAGATGGCCACTTCTCTACTAATTGCCTTTCCCCATTTCCACAGACTGTTTCCCCCAGGAATTTCTTCTTTAGCAAAACACCTCAGCTGCTTCTTCTGTCTGCTTCACCATCACAGGGTTCTCCCCAGCCTCTCTGTAGAAAGCATCTCCCTCTAGAGCAGGGGTGGCCAAACTGGCTCGGGAGCCATATGTGGCTCTTTCACACATTATTGTGTGGCTCTTGAAGCCCTCACCACCCCATCTGCCAGCTCAGAGAAGGCATTTGTCTCTTTAAATTACTTCTTCAAGCAACGCCAGCTGGTGACTTAGAGAATGAATTTAAAGTTAAAGTTGCTTTTTTTTCTACCTCCCCCATCTATTTGCTTTCCTTCCTTCTTGCTCTGATGTTCATGCCTTGTGACTCTTCTTAGAGCAAAATTGATTGTATGAGCAGTATCACTAAAGTAAAGTTTTGCAACTGACATTTATTTGATGTAGTTCTTACATTAAGCAAGTTTGGCCACCTCTGCTCTTGAGGGCACTGCTTTGAGGCTAGGCCCACTATGCAGGTGAAAGCATATAGCATGCTTTTTAATAATAAATGGACATTTTTTACAAGGCTTAAAATTATACAACCTGAACTGTTGAACGTCAGCTCAATAGTGTCTCTGTCTTCAGTTATGTTCCAGAAATAAGTAAATAACTAAACTGTAATAGCTTGAAAATGATTCCTTCATGGTACTGCAAAGGCCCTGTGTAGGGAAGCCTGAACTGCAGGTTCAGTTCCATCTCACAATCACCTCACCACTCACAAATGTCAGTTCAAATAACCATTGAACCACTTGTTAGAATATGCTGCACAACAACACACACACATGGTTGCCAACTTCCAGCTGGGGCCTGGGGATTTAAGAAGTACATATTATTTTAGCTACAGAGATAAATTTCCCTGGATAAAGTGGCTGCTTTAAAAGTTGGTTCTATGGCATTGCACCATGTTGAGGTACTTCCTCCGCCCAAACCTCCACCTCAGGTTCCACCTCCAAATCTCCAGGAAATTTCAACTCAGCAATCCAATGCACACATAATGGGCTTTAATACATTCATGTTGTATCTTAGTTTGGGTACAGGCAGGCAGCTTCAGGTGCATGGGAAGAGTCCCAAATTGGGCCAGTTCAAAATGGAACAGATGCTCCTTGCACAAGTTGCCTGTATCCTGCACAGGGGGTGCTTTGGTGCGGTCAGATGGCTGTTATGCACCATCCCCTTAGCATGGTTTGGGTTTCTTTTTCTCATTCATTTTAGTAATCATGCACATATACTCTCATGTGCTCATGCACTCAGTGGATATATTTTTTTTAAAAGCCAGAAGTGGCTTGGGGTGGCCTGATGGGTTCACATCACCAATCTGCCTCACTTGTGTGCTCCCATGTTCAGACACTGAGAAAGATGGTGTGCGGCAGAAAAAAATGCTACCACTTCCTAAGTGATGCTGGAGGATAGGGTTAGTGCAGGAGCAGGACATTCAGCAGATGTGCACATTTGAACTTGATTTTTAATCCACCTGTGAGCCATCCCTGTGTTGGCTTAAAATGCCGGTCTGGACCCAGCTTTGCAATCTAATGCTTCTTCAGCAGCACCAGCATAATTTTTTTTCCCCTTCTGCAACCAAATCTAAATCTATCATGAATACCTTTCAAGGGGAATTAAATTTAAAGCAGATCCTATATTTTCCCCTTTCCTTTATATGATTTAAGCATAGCTGTCAGGGTTTTATTACGTGGAGTTTTGCAAATGTCTGGGTTCAGACCTTAAAACTTGGTATAGTTATTCAGCCACCAAGGAAGTCAGTAGCTGAAATGTGTTTGCTGTTCTGTTGTTTTATTATATTTATATTATATATGGTATTATGTTTTATTATTATATAAGCCCAGGATGGTGAGACATGATGGTGGAAGGTAAGAAGGCCCATCTTCTGGGCCTCACACTGTATTGGAGAAAGAGGGTATCAGTCCCACCCTGAAGAGACCACTCCCACATCTACTTACCTGGCTGATAGGAGCAGTAGTCACTTCTTTGACCTCCAGTTCTGGTGGCTCCAACAAGGACCAAGATCCCAACCAACAGTGAGACAAGAGAAATCCCTGCCACTTTCCCACAAATTTTACTCAAGTCAGCCAATAGCCAGCACAACATTTCCTGAGAGACATGCCACAATAGCACCAGGGAAACCAGGCTGCTGTAGTTCAGGACTCATGCCAGGTCTTTGAGGGTAACAGAAGCAGCCTTCTCAGACATGGCCTCCCAGGACCACAGGGGGGACAGATGTTGTTTCACCTTACAAAGCCAGAGTCTGAGGATGATATTGATGCCAAACTAGAGGTGTTCTCGGAGATAATGGAAGCAGCTCAATGTCTCAAAGAACAATGGACCTTCATAACAGGATCCTTCCTGTTCAAAGCCCTGTTTAAGGACAAAGAGGCTGATTATGGCAATTTAAAAGAAGCTCTATTGGACAGGTACAAGTTTGCCCCAGATTTGTACTGGCATAAGTTCCAAGCCAAAAATGCCAAGGGGACTAAGGCAAAGGTTTATCTACCCAGCCAGGTGCCAATATCTTCACAAGAACTCCTGATGTTCTGTAAATATGAAATTGTAGACTGGTGCTTTATTATTTCCTTGCAGCTGTAGGATACACTGTAACCTTCAGGGAATCTCTGTTCAATGTAGTAAACACAGAGAACAAGAAGTACAAAATGCTGTATGAGATGCTGTCTTCATTGTTGACTATGATTCATATCAAACCTGTGATGTGCAGTAGTTAATCTCTATGCCACTATCCAATGTTGGGCTGCTTTAAATACAAAGTATAGGATTATTATAGACTTGCTGCACAAATTAATCAAAAGTGTATGCATGAAATCCAAAGCAAGTTGGAAAAAGAAATCCTTAGCCTATTATACATTAAAATTTCATACCAGTTTTGTAAGACCTCACTTCTGTGCAAAATACATGCATTCCCCCTGCTGTTTCACATTTTGTACATAAATATTAATATATTTGTGGCAAGACAGTCTCTGAGAAACCTACTATATTTCTAAAATAGAACAAACATCACTCTGTTTCAGTTTCCATTAACACATATATAACAGTTTCTATTTATATTAGTATGTCTGTTGAAATTCATTGGTATTGGAGTGGGTGGAATTCCATTTCACCAGTTCAAAATGCTGTTCTAAATGCTTGGAGATGATTTCTCCTTCTTAAAACCAGGCTTGCCCTTGATTAGGACACTGCCTGAAAAGCTTTTAGAATTCTAAAACCAGGATCCTCCTCCAATCTGGACACTTCCTGAAATTCCAGGGCCTCAATGGCAATTGGAATATCCTAGAGTTTCTGATGGTTTCTCTCCAGCAACCTGGTTTTTGATGAAAAACATTGGACACAAAAATTCTAAGTGTCAGGAATCCAAGGAAAGATTATTAGACTTTTCTCCTGAAATCTCAACAATATTAACACAGAATTATTATTTAAATTGAGCTTCAGGTTTACTAAGAGAGAAAGAAACCAGAGACTCTGTGCTCAGGAGAACATTGCAAATTTTATTGAGTACAAAAATCATCTTAGCCCATACATGAACATTCAATGCCTGGTCATGCTTGATCTTGATGCTAAGCAGTCAGGAAAAATTTATCAAGGGAGATCTCTGCCTTACCCTTAAGCAACCTCTGATTTCAGAAAGGATATGCCCACTCACTCAAAATGGCTGGCCAGGAGCCTAAAATATTGATGCTGACCAATCAGAAAAGGAGATTATGTCTGTCCCATCTCATTTAATTTGGGATTTTACAGTTCATTCTCTTTTCTCTTCCCCTCCACCTTCCTGTTATGGGAATCTTGCCATGTTCGGTCATCTTGGCACCCATTGTTTCAGGTCCTGTGGTCTCAAATCATGACCTAGAGAACTAATATGATGATCTTGACTCACAGACCTTTTTTTTTTTGCTGACACACGCCTTTTCTCATGGCTAATTCACTTTTCTCCTCAACAGGGAGCTGATGATGGCACTTTCAAGTCACCCGGGGAAGAGACCATCCAGGGACTTTGCAGCTGACAGTCTTCTCATTTCCTCTTGGTCCTACTTGGGCAGGTGCCTTACTTATAGGTTTATTTATGGACTAAGCAGGCGTTGAATTTAGAAGGAGCTCACAGGCCTTGAATTTAGCAGGAGCTCACAGGAGCACAGCTCCTGAACCTTCCTACAATATAGTGGGTTCTATGCATTGAAGAGGTGAGGTGGTGATAAACCACTCTTTATTAGATACACCATGGCATTGGCTGCACTACAAAGACTGGGGAACTGGGCCAACAGGGCCAACTATATACAACACTGGGTTCCCGCGAAAGCATGTTATTGGGTCATTCAAACCAGCCAAGGGTCTCTGGTTGGTGCAGGGCAGCAGGGATTTGGATCCTGCTGCCCATTGTTCCCGAGTCCCCAAGCTCCATTTGTATTGCTCCAATGAGCAGGAACTCTTAAAACAGTCTTCACTTGAGTCCAGCACACAACACTAATGCACAGAGTATGGGAAACAAACAGGAGGAAGTCCTAATACAGGAAGGAGGCTATGACATAGTAGGCCTTACTGAAACTTGGTGGGATGACACTCACAACTGGAATATTGGGATTCAGGGGTACAACTTATTTAAAAGGGACAGGCAAATGAAAAAGGGTGGAGGCATAGCAGTATATGTGAAGGAGGTATATACTTGTGAGGAAATATGTGAATCTGAGCATGGCAGCTCAGTTGAGAGTCTCTGGGAAAAATAAAAGGAGTAAGAAATAACAGTGATATTATTGTGGGGGTCTGCTATAGACCACCAAGCCAAGCAGAGGACTTGGATGAGATACTCCTACAACAAATTGCAAAGTTCTCCAAAAGAAGGGATACAGTGATCATGGGAGATTTCAATTACCCAAACATCTGTTGGAAGTCCAACTCTGCTAAAAATTAAAGGTCAAATAGATTCCTGACTTGTCTTGCTGACAACTTCCTTTTCCAGAAAGTGAAGAAGGAAACAAGGGGATCTGCTATCTTGGATTTGATTCTCACCAACAAGGAAGAATTGATTGAAGAATTAGGCATGCTGGGCAGTAGTGACCATGTGATTTTGGAATTTACAGTCTTAGGAAAGGGAAAGGCTATACGTAGTCAGACATATAGGTTGGACTTCAGAAAGGCAAACTTCGATAAACTTAGAACTATGCTGAGTAAAATCCCCTGGTCAGAAATACTTAGGAGGAAGGGGGTTCAAGAGGGTGGGAGCGTCTTAAAAGCGAAATACTGAGCGCACAATCACAGACGATTCCTATGAGAAGAAAAAATGTAAAAAACCTAAAGAAGTCAAGTTGGCTCCATAAACAGCTATCTAAAGACTTGAGAAATAAAAAAATACTCCTTTAGGAATTGGAAGGAGGGCCTTATAACCAAGGATGAATATAAACAAATCACCAGTGGTTGTAGAGAAAAAAGTTAGGAAAGCTAAAGCTGAATATGAGCTTAGGCTGACCAAAGATGCTAAAAACAACAAAAAAGGGTTCTTTTCTTATGTTCAGAGTAAGAAAAAGAGCAAGGACGTGCTAGGCCAATTGCGAGGGCAGGAAAGTGAAATTGTAACAGGTAATGAAGAGAGGGCGAAACTGCTCAATTCCTAGTTTTCCTCAGTCTTCTCTTCTGAGGGAAATGGTGCTCAACATGGCAAAAACAGAACATATAATAAGGGTATGAAGTTCCAACCTAGGATCAGCATAGGGGTAGTACATAAACACCTAGTTTCTTTAAATGAAACTAAGTCCTCAGGGCCAGATGAACTATATCCAAGGGTTCTAAAAGAGCTTGCGGATATAATTTCTGAGCCTCTGGCTATTATTTTTGAGAATTCTTGGAGAACAGGAGAGGTGCTGGAAGATTGGAGGCAGGTGAATGTTGTCCTAATCTTTAAGAAGGGGGGAAAGGAGGATCTGGGTAACTACCGACCCGTCAGCTTGACATCTATACCTGGAAAAGTTTTAGAAGAAATCATCAGTAAGTCAGTCCTGGAACATTTAGAAAGGATGGCTGTGATTACTAAGAGCCACCATGGGTTTCTCAAGAAAAAGTAATGTCAGACTAACCTGATCTCTTTTTTTGAGAAAGTGACTACCTTGCTGGATCAGGGGAATGCTGTAGACATTGTTTATCTTGATTTCAGTAAGGCTTTTGATAAGGTTCCACATACTATCCTTGTTGACAAGTTGGTAAAATGTGGTTTGGATCTTGTTACCATTAGGTGGATCTGTAATTGGTTGACAGATCGCACCCAAAGAGTACTTGTGAATGGTTCCTCATCCTCTTGGAGAGGCGTGACAAGTGGAGTGCCTCAAGGATCTGTCTTGGGGCCTGTATTGTTCAACATCTTTATAAATGATTTGGATGAAGAAATAGAGAGAATGCTTATTAAATTTGCCGACAATACTAAATTGGGAGGGGTTGCAAATACAGTAGAAGACAGAAACAGGATGATTTTGACAGGCTGGAAAACTGGGCTAAAACCAATAAATTGAATTTTAACAGAGAGAAATGTAAAGTTCTACATTTAGGTAGGAAAAATCCAATGCATGGTTATAGGATGGGAGAGACTTGTCTTAGCAGTAGTATGTGAGAAAAGGATTTAGGGGTCTTAGTGGATAATACCCTGAACATGAGTCAACAGTGTGATGCAGTGGCTAAAAAGACAAATGCAATTTTGGGCTGTATCAACAGAAGTATAGTGTCCAGATCACGTGAAGTGATGGTGTCACTTTACTCTGCTCTGGTAAGACCTCACCTGGAGTATTATGTTGAGTTTTGGGCACCACATTTTAAGAAGGTTATAGACAAGCTGGAACGGGTCCAGAGGAGGGCAATGAAGATGGTGAGTGGTCTGGAGACAAAGTCCTATGAGGAAAGGTTGAAGGAGCTGGGGATGTTTAGCCTGGAAAGGAGATGGCTGAGAGGTGATATGATCACCATCTTCAAGTACTTGAAGGGCTGTCATATGGAGGATGGTGCAGAATTGTTTTCTGTGGCCCCAGAAGATAGGACCAGAACCAATGGGTTGAAATTAAATCAAAAGAGTTTCCGGTTCAACCTTAGGAGGAACTTTCTGACAGTTAGAGCGGTTCCTCAGTGGATCAGGCTTCCCCAGGAGGTGGTGGGCTCTCCTTCCTTGGAAGTTTTGAACAGAAGCTGAATGGCCATCTGACAGCAATGAAAGATTTAGGGAGAGGTATTTGTGAGTTTCCTGCATTGTGCAGGGGGTTGGACTAGATGACGCTGGAGGTCCCTTCCAACTCCAGGATTCTAGGATTCTGTGACAACCTCCCCTCCTCCTCCCCACCTTCCTTATCCATTGGATAGTAGGTGCAGCTGCATAACAATCCCTGGATTAGGAGAGAAGGCAGCCAGCCAGCCACCAGGAGTTTTGCCACACACCCAGCAGCCTTCATTAATCCCTGGAGAATCCCACACCACCCTTTCTTATGTGATTTTGGGTGGCAAGTGGCTTGCTGACCTTTTGACTGTGGGAGGGAGGCAGCCAAGGAGAGCCCCAGGTGAGCGAGGCCTGCTTGGGCTAGCTGGATCTCTAGCCAGCCCAAGCATGCCTTGCTTGCCTGGGGCTCTCCTTTTTTGTGTCAGGTTGCTTTTGGCTGGTGGGGGCAGTATATGCTAATGATTTATGCTAATGAGCTCCACCACCCATTTTTCTACAAAATGACCCCTGGGAGTATGGATTGCACACACACACACACCACCTACATGAGTTTATCTTCAAGCTGCCAGCTTCACAGGTTTATTTCATGCAAAATTGTCTGCAAACAGCAAATTTTCTTCCCTGATGCATGATACAAAATTACACTCTCAACTTCTGCTTTTCCATTCTCCATGACTTGTTGGTCTGAAGAAATACTTCCAAGCTTTAACATTTATTAGCTAAAAGTTATAAATTCCATTGGCCCAAGATTTTATATCTGACACTTATGATTTAAAGAACCAACACTTTTGTTTAAGGTTTAAAGAACCAACATTTTTGTTTCAGTCCAACAGTTCCAAAACTGAGATTATATAATCACAGCAACTCATCCCTGTTGGTAACCTAACAGCCACCTTTTGGACCAGTTATAGTTTCAAAGGTTGGCTGGTGTAGAATGTGCTATTTTAATATGACCTGGAGGTCACTAAGGCACATGCAACTGAGAAAAAAAACCAGACAAGAAATGAAGTGGATTTGTTATATGATTACAAAGAAGAAGTAAAAAAAAATGAAAGGGCTGAGGTGATGGCTAGCAGCATCTAGAGTCAAGGTTCAGAATGAAGTTGTCCTTCAAATATGAGGGTTAAAAACGAATTGCTTTGACAATGACAAGCACATGGTTACCCTGAAAAATGTCTGTGCTATGAATCAAAGGCTCCACAATCTGCAAATAAATAGTATTGTGACACCGTTATTTTTCCCTGAAATATACTTGTAAATGAAAATACACTGGCAGTCAGTATGGTATGCAAAAGGAGTAGTTTGAACATATTGACAATCCAAATGTCAGAGATAGGGAAAACACATGATTGCTTAGGTAACTCTGATTGGGTATTACTGACAACTAAAAGGCTTTGCTGGGTATTATCCCACATGGACAACAAATGTGTGGGATGGAAGCCATAGAAAGGAGAGAAAAGATTCAGTAAATTATTGACTGTACTCAACTCTAGAAAACTGTTGACTGACCCCAAAAACAAGCCACCAAAACCTCTTACACGACTCCCAAATGTGTTTCCATTGAGATTGTTTGGGAGTAAATTATAATGGATTGTGTCCGTATTTTGTTTCTTTACATAGTACAAACCCTGAAGAAAAATTAAGAAACAAGAATTTGATGATGATTCTGGATGCAAGGAATTTGTTTACTGTAAATATGAGCATACAAATGCTATTACTTAAATGCATTTGTATTGATTTAATTCCTTAATTTATACCCCACCTTTCTCCCCAAAGGGAACCAAGAGCAGCTTACATGATTGTCCTACCCTCCATTTTACCTTCACAATGCCCTTGTGAGTCAGGCTGAGTGTGTATGACTAGTCCAAGGTCACCCAGCTGGTTTCCATGGCAGAATGGGGATTTGAAGTTGGGTTGCACATACTGTAAACCGCCACTTTGATCACTACACCACATGGGCTTTGTGTATCTGTCAAATAAACATTGCACTCCACTAACATTTATTCTTACTGAGAAGGCAGTACTTGTTCTAGTGATTAAGCTCTGGCTTCATGAAATAATAAGGTTCCACTGGTCTTCAACTGGGGGGAAAAACAGTATCAGATCCCCCAGAATAAGTATATTTGAAATAAATGTACTGTGACATAATTTCTTCCCAGTTTTTCCACTTCAGTACACTCATTGCATTTCCATGGACAAACAGACCCAGCAACACTGACTGTAAGAGGTAAGAAACCTACAGCCTCCCCTAGAGCAAGATGGGCAAGGTCCACTGAAAGACAGGCAGATCTACAAATTTCCAATGGGTTCATTTGTGGATGCTGACACTTAGCATCATAGTTGTCAGTTTAAGCTAAGCAACAAAAAGGATGCATTCAATTGGAACAGCCATTCAATGAAATAGAATGTACCTGTTTCATTCATCAAAGGTTCTCAGGCCCTCTTCAGTATATGTCATTTGTTTCAAATACCAGCAGAAAGTTTCCATTACATGTTTGGGACTGAATGATCCACAGCAGGTGCCCTTTCACATTTCATGGAACTTAGAAAGTGATTTCAGTAAAGACGTTGACATCCAAATTCCAATCATGGTTTTAATGAGAAATCTATACTTTTAAAAATTGCAATGCATTTGTCATTTTCTTTTTTAAAAAATCTCTAATCATAACAAAATACAATTTATCATTATAGCTCCCCTAGTCACTTTCCTCGGACACAAAGCTATCTATGCTGTTGGTATGCATACCTAGGCTTATATAATTTTATATTACTAAGAGTCACTAAGTGTGTAAGAAGCGTGACAGTTCTTTATCATCAACAACACTGGTAGGGATGGAATTTTTACCTTCATACATTCAGTATATTGATGAAAAAGAGGCCTCATACCTAGGGCCATATGTATCTATGACACTCTCCATGCAATCAGCAGCCACTGTCAGCCCAGAGAGCACAGCATTTTAGATAGATAGATAGATAGATAGATAGATAGATAGATAGATAGATAGATAGATAGATAGATAGATAGATAGATAGATAGATAGATAGACAGACAGACAGACAGACAGACAGACAGACAGACAGACAGACAGACAGACAGACAGACACTAACTATAGGTATAAAAGCTCCTTTATCTTGGCAAAACAGAGTTGTACCATTGGTTAATGGTGTGCTCCATCAACCTTTGCCCAGTCAACCCATCAATCAAGAGTACTTGCATGTCATTGGTTGAGTCTACTCCCCTCTCCCACCCAAGTGGCTGTTGCTAGCCAGCCAAGCTGATTCTGTCACTAAAAGGCAACTAACCTTAGTTCTGGCAATTTCTGGCTCTCCCTACTCTCCCATTGGCTGAACTGCCTGTTGCACTGCTTTGCAGAGGAGATAAAGAAAACCTTCCCTTGATTAGTTAAGGGCAGGGCTTTTTTTGAGCAGGAATGCACAGGAACACAGTTCTGGCTGGCTTGGTGTCAGGGGTGTGTGGCCTAATATGCAAATGAGTTCCTGTTGGGCTTTTATGCAAAAAGCCCTGTGAGAAACTACAATGACATCAGGGGGTTTGTCCTTAATATGCAAATGAGTTCCTGCTGGGCTTTTTCTACAAAAATAGCCCTGGTTAAGGGAGGGAGGAGGAGGGAAACAGCAGAGAATGCCTTCCCTCAATTGGCTGAAGTCTCCTACCTTTTCTTCTCTGGAAGGGAAACAGCCAGAGACAGGGGGGAAATGGCATCCCATAGCAGCAGACCAGAGACAGAGATAGGGAGAAAAACCGAGAGACAGAGAGAGATTGGAGTCCTGTGCTTAAGACCAACAACATTTCAGACTGTTGGTCTGAAATGTATCACTAAAGGCCTTTGAGGGAGAACTCATTGGGGCCAGTCTCAACCCCTAATTTTGCAATTAATAAACAGGCAGAATTCTTGCTAGCTGATAAATGTCTCTCAATCACTGAGCAGGTGCTGGAATTCTTGGCCTTAGCAGTGAAAGAGATAGGAAGCAAAAGTGGTAGGGGTACCAGATAGGGGACAACTTTGCTTTATCCTTTTGATTAAGACTTGACTGTAACTATGTTCTTTAAGTTGTTTGTGCTAGAAAACTTCTGAGGACTGTTTACTTTTATCTTGGCCTGTGTGAGTGTGTATATATATTCTGCCTGTATGTGTATGTATATTGT
This sequence comes from Heteronotia binoei, assembly GCF_032191835.1. Taxonomy (NCBI): domain Eukaryota; kingdom Metazoa; phylum Chordata; class Lepidosauria; order Squamata; family Gekkonidae; genus Heteronotia; species Heteronotia binoei. The sequence continues at coordinate 63,733,081 of NC_083225.1, forward strand.
TGTATATGTGTATGTATATTGAGAAGACAGCAAGGGTGGGGGGATATGGGAGTTGCTAAGCATTGGGAAAGAGGAAATAATGTACAGAGGAGGATACTGTGGAAACTGAGGTACCCCCCCCACACAAATCCTTGAAGGTTCCCTACCAAGAAAGGTTGCCTAAGTAGAGGCTGCTTGGGGGATGAGGGAAAGCTTAAATCAGAGGAGCAGATAAAGATAGGTTGCCTGAGGCTGCTGGGAAGGGAGCTGGAAGTCTAAAAACAAAGGGGCAGATAAAGTTAGGAAAAGAAGAGAGACTATGGGGGATTTCAGGGAAGAGAAAGTGGAAGTAGTGGGAGATGGGGGAAATGGGATGCCTCCCTATGTCCTTGAGGATTCCCACTTATACTCCTATATTTCCTACTTTTTAAAAATAGAACATTGAGGCAACCATCCTCCATGCTGTTTGTCTCTTCTCCCCATACTATCCATGTTAACTGTTTTACCCTCTTTTTTCCAATATAGTTTCTTTCTCCATCGAATACTATTTTGGAGGCAACCAGTGATTCAGAACACATTTGATTATGCCTCAGGAACACTTTATACCTTTGGGCCAGCTAACTAATGCTGTACATTGAATGGTTGGATACTGTTAATCATGGGTGGAATTCTAGCAGGAGTTCCTTTGCATATTAGGCCACACACCCATGATGTAGCCAATCCTCCAAGAGCTTATAAGGCTCTTTTTTGTAAGCTCTTGAAGTATTGGCTATATCAGGGGCGTGTAACCTAATATACAAAGGAACTCCTGATAGAATTCCACCCCTACATAATGCTACGGCTCTATAAACTGAACAGGCAAATCTAAAGATATGATTTTCCGTTTGTCCTGAACTAGTAACATTGCTATTGCTATTATAAGGTGTACAAAATATCCTACCATTTTGGAATGTACTGCTTTCCACAATTTATCCTTGGGTTCTTCAATGCTTTGGACCTTTTTGAATATCCTGATTTTTTTTAAAAAAAAAAATCTGGTTCAGAACCATTCTTTCTACTGTTCATTCTATGACCCAAAAGGACAGTACAGGTCATCCATGCATTGCCAGAAGGGGATGGCCTAGAAAACAAGGAAAAGTAATAAGAATATCCCTAGCAACAACAACATTAGTGAGAGGGACACTCTATATAATGCCAAATGACACTGGTAAAAGCTCTTCTTGCATCTGCCATAAACTAGAGTTCCAGTTACAACAATTCATCCAGGAGTAAGGTTGTAAACTTCATTAAATAAAGAAGATTGAATCAATGCTAGAATACTAAGATACCACTAAATCTTTTTATTCCAGTTCTAGTCTCCAAACCAAAACATAGGACAAACATCTTGGGAGTTTAATTGTTTTTATTAAATATTAATTGACTGACCTACATCATAGGTATTTTACTTTTCAGGGCTTGTTGAACTAAGTAGTCCTTTCATGGTTATCTACCAACTATGCTGACTTTATCTCCATGTGCACATCAAGTGTTGCCAAGCTTCATCACTGTCATTCAGCAAGTCTGGATGACACTTTTCAGCAGCAAGAATGTCCCCTCTCAGGCCATCCTGCCCTAATGACAGATTATGAGCTGTTAAGGAATGACCCTCAATAATATGGAATAGTTGCCTATTGTCTCTGTCATAAGCATCCTACCCTATTTCTACCAAACAAAGTAGTTAGCTTAGTTTAACACCCTTGGCCACATCTGCTGACCATAATGTTTCACAGGCATTGATGCAGATCAGCCAAATAGGGTCACAGCCTTCAGGAAAGAGACAAATCCTTATTCAAGTATAGCATATGGTGCCAGATGTTAGGCAGATAATATAAGCACCAATCTGAAAGAAATGTGCCAAATTCAAATGCAGACAACCCAGTCCACTCATGGGCCTTCCAGGTCACTGCCCCAAATTAACTGTGCATCAAGTGTTCATACATGGCGCCTGCACATCAAAATATCTCCATGTTAATTTTGGAGTTGAATTTTGAGGCGTTTTTGAATCCTCCTTGCTTTTGATCTCTGCATTTAAAAAATGTAAGAGCTCATTTCCGCAAAACCAGTGCTTTTGATCTCTTTGTGCTGCAAAAGTCAGAGAAAGAACTCCTTTCTCTTCCTTCCCCTTCAAGCTGAGTAGGGACAGAAGCAATGCTTTTGAGTTCCCCATTCCAATAATGAGAGGAACAGCATTTCACCAGCAGGAGATTGGAAGCTCACTCCCAACAGATTGCCCGTCAGCATCTGGGAGTTGGCTTCTGATAGCTATAAGTAGTTTGTTCCTGCAAATAAAAACTTTTACATGGAGTTGTTCAATTTTGTTATTAATTACAAAAGAGACTGTTCCATTATTGGCTTGTTTCAAATTATTTTGCTTTGTCATTTATTCTTTCATTAATAGTGTTTTGTTTTCATAATTCTATTTTGGTATTATTTCCCATTGGTTTCAGTGAAGGCCCATCTCCAGGTCTGCACCGTTATCATTTTTTTGTCCAAATTGGACAAACCTGGCTGAGACTGTAGCACTGCCTGAGGACATTCACATTCCCAAATTCCAGGCAAAAGAAATAAAGGGGGTTCCCCTTTTTGAGGCAGTAACAGTTGCCTATCTTTAGCTTTAAACTCTATGGGAGAATTGATAGGAAAGATTCTACAACACAGACAGCAGCATATAGTCACAAGATTATGTACTACAGTGACTGAGCATGAAGGGCAGATTGACAAGGCAAGGGCATTTGGTGGTATGAGGAAAGCAAGGAATCTGGGCAAGCAGGCATCAGGAGGAGGAACTTCATGTAGATATGCTGAAGTGGTGAGTAACTGTGGAAGATATGGCTTGGTCGTCTGATCGGAAGCGTGCCGATACAAAATTGGGTGGTTCAAATTGGAGCGTGAACATGTCTGCTCCCTTTGTTTTCCCTGTATTAGTCTGAAGAACTTGGAACTTGAACAACACATCAGTAAATTGCTCCAGCAAGACCACACAAGTGTGGGATTACAAACCGCTTATTTTGGCTGGGGTGTGTTTGTGTGTCTGTGTGTGTGTGTGAGAGAGAGAGAGAGTGCAGGACATGCAGCTGCTTGGGGGGATGAGGAAATGAAGACTGTATTCAAGGAAACTGCTCTGCTGTATTTTTATTTATTTATTTTAGGGAATGTGAAAGTATCCTGGCTCTACCCCCAAAGTCCCCAGATATTTTCTGAGTTAGACTTGGCAACCCTACTTTATGTACAGACATTGTTGACCATCGAAGAAGGCTGATTTGAGTTAAAACATGTCAGGTTGCAATAGTTCCCTTTTGTATACATTGTACTTTTATGCTGTAATGATGCTAAAGTTGGGCTTGGGTTGCCAGGTCAGGGTTGGAAAATATCTGGAGCCTTTGGGGGTTGATCCAGGAAAGGTTATGGTTTGGAGAGGGAAGGAGGGGCCTCAGCATGGTACAATGCTTCAAAGCAGCCATTTTCTCCAGGGGAGCTAAGCTCTGCCAGCTAGAGATCAGTTGTAAAAGTGTGAGATCTCCTGGAAGTTGGTAACCCTAATTTTGGGCCCATAAATGTTTTTAACCATTTGATAATAAATACATATATTTCTGATAATATTTAGGTTTACATATAGTTTTTAATTACTGACCCTACATTGGTTTGCAGTTAACCTTTTTGGTTTCCTAATTCAATTCTTTCAGGTTAAGTCTCCCCCCTCTCCCTCCCTCCCTCCCTCCCTCCCTCTTTCTTTCTTTCTTTCTTTCTTTCTTTCTTTCTTTCTTTCTTTCTTTCTTTCTTTCTTTCTTTCTTTCTTTCTTTCTTTCTTTCTTTCTTTCTTTCTTTCTTTCTTTCTTTCTTTCCACGTTCAGATCCAGTCATACTAGCAGAATTGTTTCATATACTGTATCTCTTATCAGTATTTAAGGAATCTCCCTTTTCTTCTGACTTGACTATGAAACACAAATATATTAAGAAAGGTTCCCTCTATTTCTTTACATTTGTTTTTCACACTCATGGAAAAGAATATGTCATTCTGATTCATAGCCACTGTAACTAAATGCATGTGACCCCTATTTATTTCAATGGGTATTCATAGTACAGCATTAGCAGTCCCCTATATTGGCAGGGACAAAAAACAGGGATACCAGTAGTACTATAAGTGCTATTTCAAATGGGCAAAGGTTGAAAAAAGTTGGACTGGGAATATATAAGCAGCACCATTAGGTAATCTGTCAGAGCAAACTGACCTTACACAACTGCTTCTAAGGACACCTCCATGGGACAGAAATAAATCAGAGCTTAACTGATTATTCAAAAAAGTATCAGCATTGTATTCAGGCAATGATTATCAGCCATTCTGGGAACAGAGTAACAAAAAACAAGTGCCTATAATTGCTATATTTATAACTGTCAACAAAGTGATGAATACATGTAATCCTGAAATGCTATTTAACCAAGCCAGTATTTTGCTTTTTACTCATTGGTGAGTAATGACTTCATCTTTAGAAGAATGTGTTGACTTGCAGTTGCAGGGGGAAAAAAGTACTGAAATACTAATATTCCATTGTTTAAAAAGCACCTGGTGGGGCATTGTTATAAAATAATACACCCAAAGCACACCTGCCCTATGATTCTGGATCACTGCAATCTGCATTGTACAGGTAAATTGTGAGGGTGGCTGTCTGGTTTAGTGGTATTTTGGTTTCTAATTATGCTAAATTTGTATGGTATAACCTGCAACTTCAAAAAGCACACAATGAAATAAAATCTAGAATAGAACAAAAGGAATGTGCTTAGTATTCCAGCCACTATTTTAATGGCAATTTTAAGGTGAAAGAAAAAGCCTGGTTGTATATTTAAAACTAACCTACACTTGGATCCAACAACGGTGATACGTTACACACGCAAAACAAAGGAGTGTGCCTTTGCAGCCAACGAAGATGAGAATCCACATCCCCGCTCTGCAATGGAAGCTTGCTGGGTGACCTTTGCCAGTTACTCTCTCAGCTAGATCTACCTAATAGGGTTGTTGCTGTGAGAATTAGATAATGTATAGAAGAACAATGTTGCAAGCCAGTTTGGATCCTATTGTGGTGCAAGATGGAACATCTAAGTAAATAAATATCTAGATCAAAAATGTATCCCAATCATCATTTTGACTGTATTGACCAGGTGGATATTTATTTCATTTTATTAGAATGCTCATATGCTGCCATCTGACACATGGGAGGTTCTCAATGTGGCAAACAATTAAAAGATAACGAAAATTAACATGTAAATAGTACATATAAATAAAACCAACAATATAATGCAAGCAAGAAAGAACAATAAGGGTTCTCCTGATAAAACAAAAAAGTCTCTTCCCCTACTGGTGGAGGACAATGATCATGGGGAACATATTAATCTTCCTGGGGAAGTAATTTCATAATTTTAATGCCTTTTCTGGGGTTGTTACCTGTCCCGCCACAGATGGCAGGGGCACCCATAGCAGAGCCTCTGAAGATGATTGTAATAGGTAGGTTAGTATGGGAGTTGACTACTGTCAGGAGTTGGTCACAGAATTCTTGTAACTCTCAGGTTAAAAAAATCTGTACTGGTTAGCCATCTGTTTCCAGAAGCAATTCAGAGTGCTGCTTCTTACCTTTAAAGCCCTAAACAGCTTTGGGGGGGCAGTATGCTTTAAAAGTTCTATCCTCTCATACTATCCAGCCTTCCAATTAAGATCCCTTTCCAGCCCTGCTCTCCATACCCCATCTGTCATTTCTTCCCAACTCAGTTATGTTTGTTATATATCCCCAGGTAGAGGAAGGGGGGGGGGGGGCGGAAGCATGATAAGAAGAGCACACAGAGAGGGACCCAACAGATATGAGAATTTTTCATCCACTGGTGTGCCTGCCTGTCTATTCAACTGTAAGCCAAAAAAAAAAAGTCTCTGTGAGCTTCTCTTTTCCATTTTGCCCATCTTTCCTCTTTATGCAGATCAGCACCTTTCCCAAGACTCTTCAAGCATTAATTTGAAAACTGAGTCTCCTCAAAAGCTAAGCTTCATGGAATAGGTATAAAATAAATTCCCTTTTTTATATATGGCTATACCATAAGGTAAACAATTTGCTCATCACATCTCTTTTGTTTTCAAGACAAGAACATCTGGTAGGGGGAGAATTAGAAAAATGGCTTTACATGCTTCAGTGAAACTTATTTTGGAATACTTTGCTTTTATTTTCACTTTCAAACTGTGAAGATGATCAGAGGTCATGAGTTTGAATTGCTTATCCTATTCATATGCTTATTATGCAGTTGTTTTAAGGCACATTTATAGGGTCAGTTCAATTAGTGGAAAACAATCACGGCACTGAATAGAAGTGATACAGATCCCAACGTAAGAAGATAATTATGCTTACGTATCATGCTGTAGGCAATATCTTTATTACAAAGTAATTCATATGTTAAAACTAATGCAAAATGATTTGAGGATTACTATTGGTGAGATGAAAGGAAATTTCATGTATTTTATTGGAGAAAATATGTCAACATTTTTGTTGTAATATTATGTAACGTTATGGATTCAGTCTTAAGTAATACCAAGACAAATTCTTGGTATTACTTATGACTAAATCCATAACACAGAGTCAGACCTTTAAAAAACACACACACAAAAAAGAGGTGCCAGAAAGAAACACATGGGTGCCCCTTATTTACTTTTAAACCTTTTTTATTTTAGAATTTTGTTTCCACAATACGTTCTAGAACTCTGTTCTGCTGTGTTCTCCCATTAAAAAGCTCTGCACACAGTATATAGCTTATCTGAATAATAGCACTGCTTCTGCTGTTGGTATAAAAGAAGTGATGTGCACAAATTTGTCATTTCAATTTATCAAGGTTGGGAAGTTAGGCCCCTGGGTCTTGGAAATTCTGAGTGCTAGGTCCAAGATTTTAAATGGAAAACAAAACAGAACCGGATGTGGAGTAGAAATATGCAGGGCTGGCCCTGCCGCTATGCAAATTACGCATTCACTTAAGGCACCAGCCTTGGGAGGGGCAGCCAAATTGAACATCCCCCACATGACCATGTATCTGGCTCAAAAAGAGCCCTGCAGCCATGGGCCCCTCCTTTCTCCAGCTTCTAGGCTCAGGGGCAGAGGTGCACAGCTTGCTGGCTGGGCTTGGGGGTGCAGCCGCACAATCATGGCAGCTTCCCTGAAGCTAACTTGCTGGTTGGGCTCAGGGGCAGAGCTGTGCTGCTATGGCAACTTCCCCAGAGCCCGGCTCACTGACTGGGCTTGGGGGTGGAGCCATGGTGCTATTGACTAGGGTGGCAGATCATCTAGGGCTGGCCCTGAAAATATGCAACTCCATTTTTGTTGTTATTTTAGTGTTCACCTAGGTTCCAAATATCTCTATTATTTTGTGTCTTCTCTTCAGTGGAGTGGAAACCCCTTCTTTCTGCCCACCTCTTCCAAATAAGGAAAATCCTGATACAGACAGCAGAAGTTTGGTTAGAATTAGGAACATTGTCTCCCTGCCCATTCAAGAGTTCCATTTGAAACCATTAATATGCATGCTCCACCAGTCAATCAACCCTTGTCATTTGAAGCAATCTATCCTCTCACCTTTTATTTCAGCAGTTTGAGATCAGCTGGTTGTTTCTGGCCCTGGCAAGAATTTTGAAGTCTTTTCTCATTAGGTATCAAAAGGTTCCCTTTTTGTCTGCTTTACAGTTTTGGGGTGGCTATTTCATAAATAGGCCTACTTTAAGGACTGGTTGAGCCCACCATATGTAAGATGAAATATTTTGGGGGTTTGCTTATAGCAAAATTTTCAGTGAGTGCCATGCATCATCTCACTATAGGGAAGGTTTCCTGAACCATCTTCTCATGATTGACCAGTCAAGGGATGGACAACAAACTGCCTCAAGGCAGTTATTTCACTTTGAAAACCTAGTTTTGTCCAGCATGATGGGACAATTATAGAAAATCAGCTTCTTTCAGCATACTATTTGGGATTGTAGGCAGAGAAAGCTAGCTGGACCAGAAATAATCTTCAGAGCTGTAAGGCACAGCAGCCCGATAGACATGATAGCCCACATTAAGGGCTCAGAGGGGTTAATCGCAGATTATGCCTAGTTATTTTATGTAGTGTACTTATTAGGGGATGGGTGGGCAATTTATATTTAAACTATAATACACTGAACATTTATTTTACATTCCTAACAAGAAACAATTCTGGGGCACAACACGAACTATGATTCTCTTTATACAAATACCGACACCAGTTTGAACAAAGCTTGATTAGATACTAACAAATGAATTAGCCCCTTCTTTGGTGGCATATTAATGTAAAACCCATGGGTTGCCCAAGAGGTAAGTACTCTAAACATCTTAGGAAGATTTTGTGCTAAAGATTCCATAATGGGAAAGAAGGCACAGTGGTTTTTAAATGAGACTCTAACATATCTTGAAACATATCCAGTCAGCAGCACAGTGAGTATGAATATAAAAACCATATTGCTTTAACAGATAATGACAAATCTCTGTTTTTTTGTTTGGGAAGCCAGCCAGAAAACATGGCAAATTAAGCTAGATTTCCCCTAAACTGAAAGTGCAATAACATACTTTGCATAATGATTTAAAGTATTCTTTTAATTAATTCTTTAAATCATTATGCAAAATATGTTATTGCACTTTCAGTGCATAGAATGTTTCTACATCTTAATGCATGGAATGTTCCTACATCTGCTTAACACTGAATGAATGAACAGACGAATGAATGAATGAATTCATGTAACTCATTTGTTCATTTTTGCCTGTCAGACTTGGGGACTATGATTTTTTTCCCACTGCAACCTTTGCTCAAGATGTACAGATAGTCATGGGACAAAAAAGGATGTAGTCCAAAATTTTGGTGTTTGGCAGAACCAGGGAACAATGTCCATTACAGATACTAACCGCATCACAGAACAAGCATGTGTGGCAGATAGATTGCTCAGTTGTGTATAAGGAGCTAAGTGACACCTGCAGGGATTGTATTGACCTTTCTGATTTTACATCTCCTTTGTGAGAAAAGATTCCATGGCTGCGTTCAGATGGGCAATTTAAGACACCCCATGGACCGCAGGCAAGCACCCCCCAAAATGCATCCAAATGTACATATCTGCCTGCCATCCTGCTGCCGCCCTCAACCTGACCCCTGGCTCTAAAAGGTACCACATGCAAAGTGGTACCTAATTGCTGGGGTGCCTCCAAAGTGCCTCCCTGGATATCTGGACAGCCAGGAAGCACTCAGAAAATGCTCAGGGAGCCTCAGACAGGGCACATGAGTACTCTGGATGCTCCCCCGGGATGTCCGTGGCCCGTCCCTGTTCTGCAGGCCATCTGGATGCTCTGGGGTGCTCCAGTTTCCACCAGCTCACTTCTGGGGTGGCACACTGCTGCCCTGAGCCAGCAGTCTGAATTCAGCCCACATGTCTTTATTTTCCCATTAATTTATCTTTCTCCTACTATATTTTCCCCAGGTAAAATCAACTATGTTTCTCAACATTATTTTGCTACAATTGCCTATGAAAGGCACATGTATAGGATATGAAAGGCACATATATGAAATTGAAATGTCATAAAGTGGAATACAAACAAAGGAATAATCAGTGGCAGAAATATAAACCAAAACCAATTACTGATATCCTTTTTTTTTTTTTTAAAAAGGGGGGGCTATCCTCAACTATTCTTGTTATTGTTTGCTAAACTTATCTGGAGAAAAATGCCTTTCTGAAATGAACCTATAAGAGTGATAAGCATGTGAGCATAAACAATGAATCCAGTAAGTATCCCCAAAGGAAAGTCTATTGGGCAACCAATAACCATGCCAGGTGATCTGGAAATTATTGTTGCTGTCTTTGATGCCTATAATAATGCAAAATGCAGTTTTTAGTATATACTGTATCGGAAATCAGGGGAATTATTTCTTTACTTGCATTAGACAAAGCACCTGGAGTTTTTAAAACATTTTTTTTTCTGATTGGTGGGTGTCATTATTAGTTCAATAGTGCCTCAGATTAACTCAATGGTTTGTTTGTTTTTTTAATTTGAGGAGAGTATTGTTGTTTCACTATTTTTATAAAGTAAACAGGATCCAAGCAATTAATGTCCAACAAGTATGCTGGATATAATATCTAAATTATATTTTGAGCAAGCTATAGGACTGGGAAGATTATAATCGAGGTATAGGTGAACCAGGATAGATCACTGTTTGACCTTTTATTATCTTGCTTCACAATGGATCCTCCTTCCACACAAAAACACACACTTGCATGGCTTTTGTGTATTTACCAGATGAATTATATCCTAGCAATACTGTTCGGGCTTTCTGCAACATATATCAACTGTTTCAACATATGTGAATTTCAATAAACCATCTGAAACTGTGGGTATCAGTTGGCATCTCTGATTCCTTACATAAAATAATCATTAGTGTTTTAGTGAAGTTGGCCAGTACCAGCAATAGCCACTCTATTACATTCCAGGAGGCAGTGACAGTAATGCAGATCAAAGTGGAGGATACAAACATGCCAAAACAGACTTGCCCAACCCTACAGCAACAATTAATGGCATTCACTTCTTCCAGTCTAGCAGAACCATTTGTTTTCATAACCATTGCAAGCATCTGCCAATACACTAACATAGATAATAAAAAGAGAATAAATCACCCATCGTATATTGTGTACGTTCTTCTTTACTTGGATTTTAGAGATTTTATAAATTATGTACTAAGGAATTCACCCCATGCAGAGACTCGACACCTAGTGAGAAGTGATTAAGACCTTAATATAATGTATAAGAGGCACTTAAATGATGCAAAGGTCTCATACACAGAGGGAAAGAATTTCACCCATAATGAGCTCAGTAATAAGAGGTTTATCCTGCTAATTAATGATCTGAAGATTAGCAGACTGACTGCTGGCCACTGATCATCCAGCTGTGAAGTGTATAGAGTTAGAACAGTTCAATCCTGATAAACTCACTAGGCAAAATCTATCAGGCACTGCCTGTGCACAAGAAGCATTCACTTCATTTAAGCGAATGAGCAGTGGGTAGGTATTAGTGCCAAGAACCCTTTATGAATGGTGCCTCAGGAGAATTTAATACCATGTGTACATGCAGTATGGAATGGAGGCCAATTTCAATTTCCTATGATTTTTACCTTTATGATACATATATATGGAAACATTCATTTTTGTATGCGTATTACAGCCATATGAAGGATACAAGCAAAATATTATACATAGAGCCATAAATGTAACATGTAAATGGAACCATAATTAGGATCCAGAGACATAAGGAATCCAGATAATGGGAAGTAGGAAGCAATACAGTTATATTATAAAAAAATGTCATTTAAAACTATAAACATCTAAATTTAGTATAAAATCAAGGATAGACTTTAAAGAAGGCATATACTTGGCAACCAATAACTCTAGTGAGACCACATAACACTGCAACTATACCTCAGTCACTTCTAGATAATTCTTAAAGGCATCAGGCTGTAAGCTTACTATCTATACAAGTGAAAAAAGTTTTCCCTATTTTTACTTGTTGCACATATTAAAAACTTACACAGGCATTGTTCTCCAGACCTAATATTCTCTAGACTTAAGAAGCTACTTCACTGTACTTAAAACAAATTTGCAGGGATATCTGAAGCATGAAACTATGTCAAAGCAGCTCATGAATTGTTAAAAAAATGGGGTTTGAGAAGCTGCTAAATAAAATACACAACATAAAGTTATTATTTTAATAATTATTCTTAAGTATGTAGAAAAGAGATACAAATAAGGTAACTTACTAGGCAAATTTCCCACCCCAATTTCATATATCATTTTATTCAGGGCTTTATTTCTGTGGAAACATGGTAGAATGGAGTTAGGAACCTCTTTGTGGAAACAAAAATCTCACAAAAAGAATCTTAAAAGTTCATGAGGGGCACCCATGTGCTTCTCCTTCATTTCCTTCTTGAGAATTCAAGCTTCTCTTTGTCCAGAAAAAAAGTCCTGATTTTATTACATAATAATATCAAATAACCACTGGAATGCATGTTGGGACCACTAAGAATGATGTTTTTAAAGGCAATACATAGTATCAGTGGGAGTAATACATATTATCAATACATATATAAGTTTGGAGTAATTCATATTATCAATACATATCATCAATATATAAGTTATATGGAGTTGGGAGTGAGCATTGAAGTGGCTAAGTTTGTGGATGACACTAAATTGTTCAGGATGGTGAGAACCAGAGAGGATTGTGAGGCACTCCAAAGGGATCTGTCGAGGCTGGGCAAGTAGGTGTCAACATGGCAAATGAGGTTCAACGTGGCCAAGTGCAAAGTAATGCACATTGGGGCCAAAAATCCTAACTATAAATACAAGTTGATGGGGTGTGAACTGGCAGAGACTGACCAAGAGAGAGATCTTGGGGTCGTGGTAGATAACACTGAAAATGTCAAGACAGTGTGCGATTGCAATAAAAAAGGCCAACGCCATGCTGGGAATTATTAAGAAGGGAATTGAAAACAAATTAGCCAGTATCATAATGCTTTTGTATAAATCGATGGTGCTGCCTCATTTGGAATACTGTGTGCAATTCTGGTCACCACACCTCAAAAAAAGGTATTATAGCATTGGAAAAGGTGCAGAAAAGGGCAACTGGAATGATTAAAGGATTGAAACACTTTCCCTATGAAGAAAGGTTAAAATGCTTGGGGCTCTTTAGATTGGAGAAATGTCAACTGAGAGGTGACATTATAGAGGTTTACAAGATTATGAATGGGATAGAGAAGGTAGAGAAAGAAGTACTTTTCTCCCTTTCTCACAATACAAGAACTTGTGGACGTTCACTGAAATTGCTGAGCAGTCGGGTTAGAACTGATAAAAGTAAGTACTTCTACACCCAAAGGGTGATTAACATATGGAATTCACTGCCACAGGAGGTGATGGTGGCTACAAGGATAGACAGAGGGGTTGGGATAAGCATATGGAGCAGAGGTCCATCAGTGGCTATTAGCCACAGCATATTAATGAAACTCTCTGTCTGGGGCAGTGATGCTCTGTATTCTTGGTGCTTGGGGCGGGGCACAGTGGGAGGGCTTCTAGTGTTCTTGCCCCACACATGGACCTCCTGATGGCACTTTTTTTTTTTTTTTGGCCGCTGTGTGACACAGAGTGTTGCTGGATGGGCCATTGGACTGATCCAACATGGCTTCTCTTATGTTTTTATAAGATTTCTCAGGAGTATACCATACTTTCTTCCATACCTGAGGAACAAGAAGGATGAACACACAAGTGAGTTGCTGGCCAAGCCCCTGTCCCAGAAGGCAGAGAGCAAAAGACAATCATCCACCTTTCCTTTAAGATGTGGCTTTTTCTAGCCACACATAACTCTTTCAATTAGCTTATTAGGAGAATCAGTGACAATTACCAGAAGAAAATGGGGTATTCACGACCACTTTTGCTGTTGAATTGAAGACAACGGGAAAGAAGATGAGTATGACAGCCAAATCTCCCTAGTACCACATCGCATACAAAGACTTTATACATAGGTTTCCCCTTCCCCCCCCCTCTTTGTCATGGCTGTAAGAATCACACCAAGACACTTTGAAGTCAGAAATAAAACATTATCTTCCACTTTATAACATCTAGATTGAAGTTTCTAGAGAAATCCTATGATTAAGTGAAGAAGTCTACTGTCACTGCTGTTTCAGTTCATCACCTCTGAATCACAGCATACCCCCTGCTAGATTTTCTTTGTGATGCATTACTTTTATGCCTAAACATTGCCTAATAAGCTACCCACTGGCCACTTTAATTGGCCAGGCTTGAAATGACTAGCAGGAAGTACAACTGAACTGTCATTCATCTCCTATGTTTATTTATTTTTTTTTAATTATTGTACTTAAATAAATGGAAATTCCTTTTGGTTTTGTACATGGCTTAGTTGCTGGCCTTGGACCCTGGACAGAACACAGAAACTTGGGTTTGACAAGGCCACAGTGTTATTGAAAGAACTATGGTGTTGCTTAATTGCACTCTTGGCACATCACAGACTTTTTTTGGGAAAAGAAGCTAGCCTGCTTTCTTTGGGCTGTGAGGACAAATTGTCTTAAATTGTAGAAATGTAGCTGCCTGGACAATGGGGCCCATGTACCATTTTTCTGCATTGTAGTTCCCAAGGAACCACCAATAACATTGTTGAAAAGTGGGACTCACAAGGCCCTGTTTAGTGCACCCCAAGTCTCCAGCGACCTGGGGCAGTCCATGCTGTGTCACATCAGCATGATGGAGCGAGTCCTGGTCCACATCTTCTCTTACAATTTATGTCTTATTGTTCCTATCAATATTTCCCAGCTGAGTTCTGCCCAGGAAGGAGGTCAGTTTACCTTTGCTCATCTCTCAACCTATACACTGAATGACTCAGTGACTGCTCCAAATCCAACCTTGGTTCTGACAAAGAAATACTGTAACCATTACAGATAATTGTACATTATCACTATTACTGTGGAACCTGTGCTCAGGTGCTGTGGCCAGAATCATGGAGTAGCCAAGTCACAAGGATTAAGCATGCCTTATTGACCCTATCTAGAGACATGCCATTGTCATCATGTGGAACCAGATATTCTTAACCTCTAGCATAGGAGAATGGGTAAGAAAAGGTTAGGAGAAGTCCAAATAGCCATCAATAAACATGCAATGGAGAAGTGGGTTTTGTATATATAGACTGGAGTTCCACTACTGAGAAAGGGAGTGGAGGAATTTCTGCCCCAGATTAAATGCTGAAAGGCAGCTGGTATCTTTGTTTGGGAACATTGAGAATTTGGAATGAGAATAAGGAACACATTTCTGGGAAAAATCCTTTTGGATTGGGGGAGGATGTTTTCCATACCAGTTCAAAATGAGGTCCTTATGAATGGTATTCTGTTTTGGTGTGGAGAGATAGACTGGTACAAAGATTTCACTTGCCAAGGGGAATTTGATTAAAGAAAGGTGATTATCTGTGTATCATGGCACCCTGTGCATTTACTTTATATTTGAATTTATTCCTTTTACCTAGAAGAGTCTCTGTTTGGTGAGTACAGAACTGAAGGGTATTATTGTTATCTGATCTGTCCCTGGGCCTGGCCAGCCATGTGTAAAGAATCCTGTATAACTGAAACCCAACAATACAAGGTTAGAGACCAGAAGGGGACCTTTGAAGTCAATATATACACAAGTCCCAAAGTGGAAAAATAGACTCTCAATGAGAAAAGAGGGAATGGAGACCAGTCCTTAACCAGCAAACAATTTTATTGCTATATTGAGTATGCAGAACTAGGAAGCAGAAAATTAAGAACAGAGTACAAATCATTGATGTTGCAGAAGGAGCTTGGCACTGTTCATATAACAATCCAATAAAAACCTTCTGTGTTGAATAGTCCTAATTTATTGCTATAAACTACTGCCTCATCTCCCCCCTGATGGCCCACCAAGTATCCACAGACAGGGAGCACACTTGGGAATTAGATATACAGATATAAGACACATTCCCTTAGTCCTCCAGATCCGTTTCTGGTTTTATGGTAAACTACAACTTCTGTGTTGAGCTTCTTTATAACACTGCATGTATGCAGGAAAACAATGCCAGTGGCTATACTCAGAAATCATTTGCGGGGACAGCAAAAGGTAGGGTCTACTTTAAAACAAATTGCTTTTGAAAGATATTTGTGATAGATTTAAATTTGGTTGTACAGAAAATAATTTCACCTGTGCAACAATGCCAGAAAGCTTTAAGAGACAACACACATACTTGTGTTTTTTTTAATATCCTTGGAAGTTGAGGGTGTATAGTGTTGCAGGGCAGCCGACCCAGAAAACTCTGGCAAATGCTCACCAATTAATCAATCCAATTATCACTAAGTGACATTCATACCTAGCAATTGAGGCAATTCAAACCCTCAGGATTTTGAGCATCCCTAACGTTTTATATTAGGCAGCCATAATATTTTATATTGATTTAAAATATTTATGCCCTTCTTTCCCTCCATCACTGAGACTCAAAGTGGCTTGCACCATTAAAACTATCTAAAATCTCATTTCCCCAACATACAACATAAATAACAAGAAGACAACAAGCCATTTACCCTGTCATTGTACTAACCTCTTACAAGTCACCATTATGTTCTTTCATATATACAAAACAATATTTAGTCATTCTCCCATACATATTAGCTTGCTAAATTGCTGTGTTATACAGGCCTTGAATTCAGCAGGAGCTCACAGGAGCACAGCTCCTGAACCTTTCTGATGCACCTCTCCTCCTCCCCACCTACCTACCTTGTCCATTGAATAGTAAGTGTAGCTGCATAACAATCCCTGGATTAGAAGAGTGGCCAGCCGGCTGGCCACCAAGAGCTTTCCCACACCCCCAACAGCCCTCATTAACCCCTGGAGAAACCTGCACCATCCTTTCTCCACTTCTTATGTGATTCTGGGTGGTGGGTGGCTTGCTGGCCTTTTGATTGTGGGGGGGGGGGGTGGGCAGCCAAGGAGAGCTCCAGGTGAGTGAATCCTGCTTGGTCTGGCTGGATCTCTAACCCATCCAAGCAGGCCTTGCTCACCTGGGGCTCTCCTTTATTGCATCAGGTTGCTTTTGACTGGTGGTGGGGGGGACTAAAGAGTTATGCTAATGAGCTCCACCACCTTTTTTCCTACAAAACGACTCCTGGTGTTATATATTCCTCCATTCCACATTGTGCTAAATTTCTCTTGCTTATCTTAGACCAGAGGTCTTCAACATGGTGCCTGTGTGAGTCACGGTGCCAGCCAATACTTTTCCTGGTGCTTGCCAATTACTTTTAGAAAATGAGTTGGGCTAGTTGGAGCTTTTGCTTCAGATTGGCTGTGTAGATCAATAGAGCTTCTACCTCAAATACCGAAGAGTTACTGTTAGAGTTATATATAATCTTGATCCCCAACAGTTTGTGGACAACTGCCACCTACAGCAGCCATTTTGTGATTTGCTCCACCTAGTTTGGTGGCCAATTTGTAGCGGAAGAAAAAGAATGAGTGAAGGGAAAGGGGAGGAAGTGAAAGCAGAATTGGAGCTGGGATTAGGGAGGATTCCTCCTGCAGTATCATGAACATGGGCTAAGCCTTCTACAATGGAACCCATTGTAGTTAATAAAAAATATCCATAGATCTATATATCTAATTCTCAACAGTCTTCTTCTGCCTGTTGATACTTCTTTTTGCAAACAGATGACACATTCTCCCCCAACATGTTTTTCTAAAGACTCAGAGGACTCCATGGGTCTGCAGAAAAACCCAAAAAGTTTTTTTAAAAAAAGCCTCAGGAAGGGTTGAATTCCCCTCAATACCTTTAAATATCTTTTGGAATGGCCACCACAGGAATCTACTCTAGGTCCCACCAAATGAATAGTGAGAGATAGGCTGTCTGATAGCCAGAGAGAAACAGACACACAGAGAGAGAATGAGTGAGGGGGAAGGGGAGGAAGTGAAAGCAGGAGCTGGGATTAGGGAGGATTCCTCCTGCAGTATGAATGATATCAGGGGGACATTTTAAAAGGACATCTGATCTTCAAATCCCTACCTCTTTTGTTGCGAGCTCCACTGTCCTCTTAAAACTTTTTCAGGGGGAAGGCTTCTAACTGCTTCTCCTCCTCCTCAGGTTCAGAAAGACTGACTGGCTGAGAGTGAGAGACAGAGAGAGGTAATGGATGGGGCAAAAGGAGAGGGAGCAAAAGCAGAACTAGAGCTGATGTTGGGGAGGATGCCTCACAACCACTTGCCCATCTTCAATGCTGTTTTTCCTGTGGTACGAATTGCTAAGTATCAGGAGGAAATTTTAAAAGGAGATCTGAAACTGCAACTGATAAGCCTTACTAGTGGAAGAGAAGGATCACTCTCTTCAGCTTCCAACTGTTTCTCCCTCCCACCAAAAGCTTAGTCACTGCTTCTTCTCACTGCTTCTTTGTTCTGACTTACAGGAAGCCAGAGGGAAATTATAAAAAGACAGCTGAAGCATCATTAATGCATGAGTGGGCACAGTGACTGAGTGGTAGGGGCCAGATGAAAAGGAGGTGAGATTTCCTCCAACCAGTGTCAGTTTGTAGACACCACCTTTAAAGTGTTCCTTGGCAACCCTGACAGACAACTAAAGTGCCAAATACAGCTGTAGTGCTGTGGGTGAATGTGGACTCATTACAGGCTGAAGAAGACTGGAGCCCTGCAATCACACAGTTCTCCATGGCAAAGCGAGAGACTGAACACAAGAAGGGGCCTCAGGCTGATCCACTGATAAACCAATAGCCATTTAAACAGCTGCTTTTGGCAAGGGAGTACAGAAGGAGAGTAATACAGGACACCTGTAGCACCTCAAGACCTGCAGTACCCAGTACAGCAATATTTGGAATCTCACCTCACATAAACAAAGTGATTGTAATTCCCAGGCAAACTCCTTTTTGAAGCTAACTGACTTTGCATACATTCTGTGTACATATGGACATATGAAGCTGCCTTATACTGAATCAGACCCTTGGGCCATCAAAGTCAGTATTGTCTACTCAGACTGACAGCGGCTCTCCAGGGTCTCAAGCGAAGGTTTTTCAAGCCTATTTACCTGGACCTTTTTTAGTTGGAGATGCCAGGGATTGAACCTGGGACCTTCTGCTTACCAAGCAAATGTTCTACCACTGAGCCACCATCCCTCCCCTGTACTATATTGAGTGGGTCTCATCACAAGGAGTATATACATTTAGTAATTACAAATCATATACTGCAATTATTAAAAAAATGCAATTACTACTTGAAACAAACTACAACACATTACACAACATTTTGTTGCAGGACCCCACTTGTACATAACTGATTGAACAAATTTTATTTGACAGAAGGGGATTTACATTGCAATCCTAAAGAGTGTTATAATGTTCTAAATTCATTACTTCAATGGACCTAAGGGTGTAACTTAGTTTAGGATTGCTCTAATAATAACCTCAGTTATCGATGCTACTGCTTCCATATCTTTATTTCATTGAGCATTTATCTGGGGGGAAAATAAGTGTTACTTCTCATGAAGACATTTCTAAGGCATTAAATATGGGCTAAATGCCATCAGATTTATAATACAGTTTTACCAGCTGTCAGAGTTTTAAATTGCAACTGTGCTATATCAACAGTGTATCATTTATCTCATTTAGATTGAAAGATTATAACCATGCTAGGTTCTTCTACGTGCATGAAACTTTTACAGTGCATCAATGTAAACTGAACATTATTGCCTATGTTCCCATTTTTTCAAAAGAAATAATTGAAGTATGAACAGGCTGGGTTCAGACTTAACATGAAGCCAGCATATTTTAACTGTCGTTAGTCTGCAAAGCCAGGATTTGACTCACTATTACTCAAGCTTAGCTTCCCTTGACAAAGCCATGTTTCAGAGCTGTCTTTTATTCTACCTTGCAAATGCAACACCTGGTTAAAGGAAAGCTTTGCCATGTCAACTACTTACTTCCTAGTGGCTGCCAGTGGTGTAGAGACACAGATGCACATCAGTTTTGCCAGTCAAGCTATATATTAACCCTTTGCTCACATCAGACTAGATTAAACTGCACCCCTCCCCCCCTCCACAATCTCACCCAAGCATCCAGGAGTTCAACAGACCTAAATTCATTCCACAGCTGGCAATCATACTCCATTGATTATGTTTTTGAAAGTTGGATGGCATGCTTCCAAGACTGGCATGGATGATGGACAGGAGATAGCACAGAGATCAGCACGAACTGGCTCACAAAGTATGAATTTTGGTTGGTTCATGGAAGGGCACCTGGCAAAAACATTCCATGAATTTTGGCTGTGTTCATAATGGTTCGTGGCGATTCACGAATTTCCAGACAAACTGTTTACAAAACACCAAGGCAATAGTGGGGTGGAATTCTCCAGCCTTGGAAACACCAATAGCTTGACAGGTACTTCTGGATGCCAACAACAGAGTTCCCATTCTGCTCAATGGAATCAGAATGCTATATAAATGCTCAGTTCAGTTCCATACTCACTCCTCTGTTGGCTGTTTGCAGTTATACAGACATTCAGGGAACTTGTTATTAGCAGACTAGCAAAGCACATTCTTTCCAGATTGTAAATCCCTCTCCCCTGCTGTAGTTTTAGTGTTAGGTGGACTCAAGACTCTGAGACATCCCATCTCTCTGCTCAAACTGAACAGAGGGGCTTAGCTACTGAGTGCTTTGGCTGAGAATTCAGATTTTTATTATGAACTCCTTTCCCCTGTTGCTGTTTGGGTGTTAGGTGGACTCAAGGCTCTGTGCCATTCCATCTCTCTGCTCATGCTGAATGGGGATGCTTAGCTACTGAGAATCCATTTTTTTATACCCACTTGATTGTAAACTCTTCTCACCTGCTTGGTTTTGGTGTTAGGCAGACTCAGGGCCACCATGTCTCTCTGCTCACACCAAGTAGTGGGGCTTAGGTACTGGGTGCCTTGGCTGAGAACCAACATTTTGATTGTGAACTGCTTTCCCCTGGTGGGACTTGGGTGTTAGGTAGACTCAGGGCTCAGGGTCACGCAAGAGAGGTTGGGCCAGATGACATCCTTGTATGACCAGTACTCCAGGGGATAAGCATCAGCTGGCTCATGGGATTTAGTGAGGTACTCCCTCACCATCATCTCTGCTAAATTCTTTACCACTGCACTTCTGCCATTCCTGCTGCTGCTGACTTCTCAGTTCTCCACTAATAACCAGTAGTGGGGCTTCTTCCTAGCTGGACTCTTTGAGCAAGAGGTGCTGGGCTGCAGGTCCTCCTCCTTCTTCCCAGCCTCTTCTACCTGCTGTTCACTCTGGCCATGTCTGTTTGCAGAGCTCACATTTCCATTGCAAGAACATTGCATTCAGGAGAACAATGTTGCCTTTTATCTGGGTGTCACCGATTCAGGCTAGCTTGTACTCCCCTTTATGCAGAGAGTATACAACCTGGTGGTGACGCCACCTACAACCTCCCTGTCAAGGCCTTGACCTGTGGGAGAACAGCCAGCTCCAGTGCAGAGGCAAGTGCCCAGTCCAGCCCTTGAATCAGAAGGATGAGTTGGCCCAAGCTGGCATACAGCATGTCTGTGGTGTCCTGGAATGGCATGAGGACACACACCATTTGGGAGAGGGTCAGATGGTCACTAGAGCTAATGATCAGCTCTTCCCCATGCAGGATGAGGAAGGATGCAGGATGAGGGCTGTTTCCTTTACCCTCAGCTGATGCTGAGCTCCTCTTCCCCATGCAGGATGATTATGGGGGAGATTTATCCAGGGTTGTGCTCTTCTGCTCCACCAAAAGCTCAATCATGGTGTAGGTGCAGTTCCTCATCCTCTTCCCCTTGCCTCTTGCCTCTTGCACAGCAGATGGGCAGGCTTGATGCTGTGCTGGAAGTGGGTAACCAAGCACCAACAGATCTCAAGCAAGAACTGCATCTCAATGGGGACAGTGTCGAGACTTCCGGGTTATGTCGCCTTGAGCTCAGTGGGGGTCCGTGGAGCTTTTTCTCTAGCGGTCCCCCTGAATCAGGTGGTTGGAGACCCTGAATGGGGTTTCCTTTTGGCATGGGGCTTTGCAAGAAGCCAGGGGCATAGCGGCAGCTGTTCCTGTCCTTCTTGTATGCCCTGAAGCTCCACCCCCATGATCGCCATTATGGAAGTAAGAGGTGAACACCCGACCGCTTGCTCTTTTTTCTCTTAACAAGCTTATGTCGCTTTCCTACCTCAAGCATGGCAATTGTGCTTGGCAAGTAAGTTTTGTTCATTACCATTGGCTAATGGGTCATTTTACATAACAACAAACAGGACAGTTCAAAGGAAGGGAAAGAGGCGGATTCCCCCCCTCCCACTTTCCCGTGAATGCGGCTTCGAAAAGACAAAGAACAACTTTGAACATTGACAACAATTTGAATTAGACTGAATATAGATACTCAAATCGACCTGGATTATAATTGAACATGTGTTAATAAGACTATTATCTGGCTATAATATGGTCTGAACAAAAACAAGATATATTTTAGAGAGATTTGTCTGTGCTGCCTTAGTGCAACTGAAATGGCAACAATCAAAACACATGGCTGGAAAAGATTTGGAGAGACAGACTAACTGGGTCTCTGAGTTATTCTTCAACTCGGATTAATAGACTGAGTTATTTGGTAAAGAAAAATGGCATTACCAAGCAAAATGTTTTATAAAAAAGATAATGGTTACCATAACTTCTCTAAAGCAAGATCTTGGTTCATTAACAGAGTTGATAAAAAAAGCAGATGGGAGCTTTTATGTTGAAAGCTAGCGAAATCTCATATGCAGAGTGTTAAAGAGATCTTGGTGACATCTGTGGAACTGGAAACGGAGAGTGATCTGCTGGGAAATGAACAGAAGAAAACCAAAATGGAACCTTATTGCGCAGTTAAAAAGAAGGACTGGAAATCAAGACTGATTGAAGTTTTTTCGAGAGGAACTCAAAAACCTGAAGTGGTGTGGGACTCTTATTATTTTTACCAAGAGGGATGACTGCACTAAGGAGAGAGAAGGTGCATCTCAGCAAAAAAATCAAGACATGGAAAACTTTCAGGAAGAAAGGTTTTTGAACTGTTTCTCTCTGTGGGTAATTGGATATGGAATTCTCAACAAGAACTGACATGCGATTTTAAAATGCCAAGTGAGATTTTTGGGTCATATTAAGTCGTTCCTCCTAGAGCAATATGGATATAAGAGTTAAATGAATGAAAAGTTTTGAAAAGAATTTTATATATACAAGGTGCTGGTCATTACCTTTAAAGCCCTATATGGCCTGGGACCTGCCTACCTGAGGGACCGTCTCTCCCCACACGTTCCCCAGAGAGTACTGAGGTCTGGGACTCAAAATCTTCTCAACATTCCCGGGCCCAAGGAAGTGCGTCTCAAGACAACTAGAGACAGGGCCTTTTCTACAATGGCCCCTATGTGGTGGAACCAGCTACTGGAAGAGGTGAGGGCCCTGCGGGATCTTACTCAGTTCCGCAGGGCCTGTAAGACGACCCTCTTCCGGTTAGCCTACGCCTGACTGGATAAATGTAGCTTTCTAGATCTCTGTGATTACTGTATAGTTTAATGCTAAAAAAAAAAAAAAATTAAGGTTTTTAGGTTTTTAAATGCTTGATTTTAAATGTAATTACGTTGTTCCGATTTTATTGTTTTATTGTTTTTTGTAAGCCACCCTGAGCCACTCGTGGGAAGGGCGGGATATAAATCCCGGAATAAATAAATAAATAAATAAATAAATAGTTAACTTGGATTAATTTTTAAGAAGGCAGACAACACAATTATTCTGTAATCTGATAGATCTGCTCTTAATATGTTTGTTTGGAGAAATTATTTATATTGAGACAGATAAATTACTATGTTTTTTTTTCTGCTCATTACTTTTTTCTATCTCTAGGTTTTATGATATTTTAAATCTGTTTTTTTTTCTTTCCGTTTGAAATAAGTAAGTTAGTAGGATAAAGATATTTGTTTCTTATGCTCATTTTAATGATGACATTGTTAAAACAACAAGTTAGTCTGTATTTTGAATATGGTTAAGCTTAGCCAGTTAGTTCTGTGTGGAGACTTCTCTGACTTTTTTACACTCATATGTGCTGAAGAAGAATAGTTTAGACTTGTATTTTAAGTAATAGTTTAGTAAAAAGTGTATAATGAAAGATAACGATTGTAAAATATAAGGGGAAAATTTAATACTTGCAGGGAGAAAGAACTGGGTATTTCATTTGGAGGTAGAAATGTAACCGATATATTTGCATTTTTCTTTGTTTCTGGTCTCCCACTCTGTATCTACCCTTCCCCCTCTTTAATGCTTCTATATCTATGCTTATGCTTTTGCTTTTTATAGTTAAAATAAATAAAAATTATAAAAATCAATGGGGGCAGTGTCCCAGGTGGTCTTGACAGTGCTCCCCAGCCTCAGAGCATCCTTCAACACCAGATGAAGTGTGTATGTCAAGCAAGCAATGCCCTTGAGGTACACACACTTCACCTCTGCCAGCATGTTGATGCCAGCATTCATAACCATGTAGCCACAGACGATGTTGCCACCATCCACCCATTCCTCCAGGCTATTCTGTATGACATGGTGGAGACATTTTGCCTTGTGGTCTGCACCCATCCCCTGCACATACAGCAAAACCACTTTGTAGCCTGGTGGCAGGACTATCAGTTCCTGGACCCTGGTCCATGCCCAGATGGTTATGCTGACTGCTCTAGAGGTCTGCCATGAAGTACATGTGTCTGTCTTGCACTCTGAAGACTTGAGCCTTGACCACTGCCACTGCAGCCAGCAAAAGGCTCTGTCCTTCTTGAGGGAGTAGAGTTGACCATCCACAGTAATAATCTCACTGGCAAGGTGAGTGACTGCTTCCTTCGTCCTTCACATAGCCCTCTTGACCTTTGGGAAGGAGGCCCACCATGATGTCCCATCCACAGTAGCCTGAGTGCAAGGAGCCTCTCTTGGAAGCCTTTCCTGGTCTCCTTCCACTGTTCCCTACTGAGGGGAATGGACTTGTTCCTCCCACCGGCCACTCTTTCTTCTGGCAGCAACATTGTTGGGTCCACCCTTTGCAGAAGCCTGCAGAGGATGGAGGAAAGCAAATGTTGGAGGTTTGTGCCCCTCTAGACATGAGTGTGAAGGGATCACTGTGGAGGGTACAGAAGTCTTTCCAAACTGTGGACTTCCCTCCCATCTCCTGAATCACTTCTGTAAAAATCCTCCTTTCAAAGAGTGTTAGGAGCAACTGCTGGTGTCTCTGGACAGTGCTAACAACTCTTGCTTCTGTGGAGAGCCCAGGAACAGGTCAGAGGAAGGAGGCTCTGGTACCCCTGTTGATGCCCTGCTAGGGCCAGACTCCAGTGGGCTAGCAGGATGAGCTTATTCCCCAAGGATGGGGGCCTGTGGTGTGTGGGAGATGAGTGTTAGCAAGTGGTATCTCTGAACAGTTGTAACATCTGTTTAGCCTCTGTGGAGAGCCCCAGGAATGGATTGGAGAAGGACTCTCTGAGACCCCTGATGATGCCCTCCTAGGGCCAGGCTCTAGTAATCTAGCAGGATGGATTTTGTGCATGGGGACAGGGTCTGTGGTATGTAGGGAGTGGAGGACATCTTCTCTGATGACTAGCCCCTTTGCACCGACTTTCACCTTCACAACACACAGAGGGGTTCAGACTCAGGAGGGAGGGGAGGGTGTAAATGAGAGAGTCCTGTTTTCAGGGGGGGGGGTGTCTGTAACTGTGCCCCCAGAAATGCAATCTGCCCCCAACTTGGAGTGATTGTAGAGGATTCAGTTCTAGCATTCAATATGGAAGCAACCCTAGAGGCACATCTATTATTTAGGAATATGCTTGAAAAAGTCTCCATTTGTGGGATTCATAGTAATAATTACTATGGGTGATAACACCCTGCAAGGGGATGATAGCACCCTGAATCTCTGCATCCCTGAGAGCTCCCTATAGGTTTTGATTTTCATAGTTTATGTTACAATGTTTGTACCATTTTGTTTTCTAACTTGAACTGCTGTTTTTATTGCATTGTGATCTAATTCTGTAATCTACTTTGAAACTCATGAAGAAAGGGAGCCTGTCAATAAAGTCAAATAAATAAAGTTTAAATTTGACATATAGACAGACAATTAAAAGTCTTTAAAGTAAGAACTAACAGTTTGTTTTGCAAAAGATTCATCTTTTTAAAATCCTGCGATCTCTGTCATTTTTTGGCAAATGAACAATATTACTATTTTTAGCAAATCTACATATGTGCTTTTATTATGACATGTTTCTTCAAGCACAATCAGGGCTTTTTTTGAGCGGGAACACAGTTCCATCTGGCTTTGTGTCAGGGGTGTGGCCTAATATGCAGATGAGTTTTTGCTGGGCTTTTTCTACAAAAAAAAAAGCCCCAAGCCCAATACATTTCCTAACATGATGACCGATTTTGCACTTAGCTTACCCTGCTTTCACGTTCCTCTTCTCTGCGCAGCATCCTTTGGATTTCCCACTATCTGCTCCGGAGCTGCAGCAAACATTGCTGTTTTCGCATGGCAAATGGAAACCGCTAAAAACCAGTTTCCGTTTGCCCTGTAAAAACTGCGATGCTTCCTGCAGCTCCAGAGCAGATAGTGGGAAATCCGAAGGATGCTGCATGGAGAAGAGGAACGTGACAGTGGGGTAAGCTGAGTGCAAAATCGGTCTGTATCTACACCGAATGCAAATTTGAGTATTCCAATCAACACTTTCTTCATCCTATGAAGATGTGCAGAACTGGTCTGCAGTGTAGAACCATGCGCTCACTGTAGGCCAGAAAAAACTAAGAATATGTTTTCTGTGGTCATGTCTATTTCTGCCACAATATTTCCAGCCATTCCATGCTGCCCAATCATTTTTAGAAGCTTACTGCAAATGTCATTGTGGGCTACTCTTGAAAACCAGTCTATTTAACAGTGTGATCTTCTATCAAAGTATTAAACAGTTGATTTAGGATGAGGGAAAAACACAAACCTCTTCCACCCCAGAGCTTCAAAGAGTGTTTTGATGAAGACGAGGCTTCTTTCTCATTTGCAGCTGTCCTCACTCATGAAAAGAACTGGCAAGCAAGAAAGGCTTCTTGCCAGCACCGAATGAGGCAGAGGCGGAGGTGAGGGGCCAGGTTTCAATGCAGGTGTCCTTTAGTGCTTGCTATTTGATTATATCTTAAACTCTGTCTGTGAAAATGAGGCTGCTTTGTTCTTTTCTGTGAGCTTGCACTATTTTTGAAACCAAGTTAGTTAGGAGAAAAGAAACAAAAATCACTCATGACCATACACACCACTAACTAGGAAACAAGAGCTTCAAGCAGCCAAAGTTACTGGGCAAACAATAAAATCTACTGCAATGTCATCCTGTCATTTATAACTCAAACTACACACACTACATTAGCAGCTCTACATTTTGTTTGTCCTGTGGTGTCTTAAAGACTAACAAATATATCATGGCATATATCTGTTGTGATCTGAAGTCTGTTTTGCTTTATGAAGTATTCCATTCAGTCAGATCTCGCCTTACATTTCTGCTGACAGAGAGGGAGGGAAGGAGGTGATATTTGTTGATTCGTCCTTCCTGCTACTGACCTTGGTGTAACGTACTCGAGGCGGAGACGAGAGTAGGGCAACATGGTTTATTAGGAGCACGTTGCAAGGGGGCTAGCACGCGGGCCGGGTCCCGCTTATATACAATCCCGGGTACTGCCTACTGGGTTGGTCGGGCCAATCCAGCCCCTTTAAACTTCCCGCCACAGCTGTAGATAGGCGGGGACAGGCTCCCGGCGCTGGGGCTCCTGGGACTGCCCAGTTGCCCCCCCGTCGGGTCGCATGACATTTCTTGATACACTACACCCCTCCCCCCCTGGTTAATGTACAAAGTCCTGTAAGTATGCGGGGGGCCGGCGCTCCCGAGTGGACCGTCGGGGGGGTCCCGGGGGGGCCGCCGCGGATGGTGCCTCGGTAGGTCCTGGGGTGGACGGGGGCGGCCCGTCCGGTTCAGCGGATCCCTCGGGCTCAGTCGGTTCCGGTCCCTCCGGCGCCCGCATCCCGGATGTTGGGATCGCGTCCTCTAGGCGGTCACCGTTATGCTCCTCGCTGGATATAGCCTCGTCCGTGTCTGTGGGGGCCTCCGGAAGGGTGCAGCGCCTCAACTGGTCAATGTGCCGCCGTAGTACCTGGCCCCCCTCCGTTGATATGTCGTAGTGGCGGGACCCGGTTACCCTCAGTACCCGCCCCGCCACCCAATCGGGGCCCCTAGCATAGTTTCTGGCGAAAACTGGGTCGCCCGCGAAGAAGCCCCGGGCGGCGTCTCGGACTTCGGGGCTCCCGCGGGTGTCTGAAGCTCGGTCGGGATGCAGCCGG
Source organism: Heteronotia binoei (assembly GCF_032191835.1). Classification (NCBI taxonomy): domain Eukaryota; kingdom Metazoa; phylum Chordata; class Lepidosauria; order Squamata; family Gekkonidae; genus Heteronotia; species Heteronotia binoei. The sequence goes on from NC_083225.1 coordinate 63,761,070, forward strand.
TCCAGCCGGGTTATGAGTTTGCGTCCCATGAGGAGCTCAGCCGGGCTGACTCCTGTGACCGGGTTAGGGGTGATCCGATTATCGAAGAGGAACGCGGCCAGCCTGTGGTCCCAGTCCCCCTGTACAATCCGGCCGAGGGCCTCCTTTGTTGTGCGGACCATCCGCTCCGCCTGGCCGTTGGTGGCCGGATGGAAGGGAGCCGACCTTATGTGCCTGATCAGATATCTTTGCAGGAACGCCTGGAAGTCGGCTGAGGTGAAGGCGGCCCCGTTATCAGAGACTATGGTGTCCGGGATGCCATGTGTGCATAGGACCCTGCGCAGAGCTCTGATCGCGGCTGTGGACGAGGTGGACCCTACGGGGATGACCTCCAGCCATTTGGTGTAGGAGTCCACCATTATGATGAAGGTCTGCCCCTGGAATGGGCCCGCAAAGTCGATATGGAGCCTCGACCATGGTTTCCGGGTGGACTCCCACCTAGTGACGGGGGCGCTGGGCGGCTCGGGCCGTGATTCCTGGCAGGTCTGGCACCCGCGGACCCAGCCCTCGATCTCCCCGTCCATTCCCGGCCACCAGACGTAGCTCCTGGCCAGAGCCTTCATCCGCACTATGCCGGGATGAGTCTCGTGTAGGGATTCTAGAACCCGCTTTTGGAGCGGGGGTGGAATCACTACCCTACTGCCCCAAAGTATGCAGCCCTTGTGTGCGGCTAATTCCTCCCTCCTCGCCTTGTAAGGCTTGAATTCTTCCCCCATGTTTCCCTCTGGCCACCCCCTCACCACCCAGTCGAGCACCCGTGCCAGTGTCCTGTGTTTCTGGGTGGCCTTGGCCACCTCCGCTGCGTGGAGGGGCGGCTCTGGGAGGCTCTCTATCATCATGACCTGGTGTGCGGGTGCGGGGTCCGGACCCGTCTCCGGCAGCGGCAAACGGCTAAGCGCATCCGCGTGTCCCATAGCCTTGCCGGCCCTATGAACCAGTGTGTACGTGTATGAGTTGAGGAATTGGTTCCACCTCAACACGCGCTGTGAGAGTATTTGGGGGGTTTGTCGGTCTGGGGCCAGTAGACCTAAGAGGGGCTTGTGGTCCGTGGCAATGGTGAACCTTCTCCCATATAGATACTCATGGAACTTCCGGACCCCTGCCACGATTGCCAGGGCCTCTTTATCTATTTGCGCGTAGTTGCGCTCGGCTGAAGTGAGTGTGCGGGAGTAATATGCGACCGGTACCTCCCTCCCGTCCGGGAGCTGGTGCCCCAGGACTGCTCCCACCCCATACGGCGATGCATCGCAGGCCAGGATGACGGGGAGGCCCTCGTCAAAATGGTGGAGCACCGCATTGGACACCAGGACGTCCTTGACCGCCTGGAACGCCGCGGCCTGTCGCTTGCCCCAAACCCAAGGGGCTTTTTTGTCCAGCAGCCGGTGAAGGGGTTCCGCCAAGGCTGCCTTGTAGGGGAGGAAGGAGTGGTAAAAGTTGAGCACCCCCAAGAAGCTTTGGAGCTCCGCTTTACAAGTGGGAGCCGGAGCTTGCACTATGGCTCGGGTCTTTTCTTCCGTGGGGTGGATGCCTGCTGCGTCGACGGCGAACCCCAGAAACTCCACCCGTGGAACCCCCAGCAAGCATTTCTCTCTCTTGACCTTGAGCCCCGCTGCCTGGAACCGGCGGAGCACCTCTCGAAGGCGGTTGCCGAATTCATCGGGGTCCGGGGCGGCGACTAAAACGTCGTCGAAAAACGGCTGGACTCCTGGGATCCCTTTCAGGAGAGCGTCCATTAGGCTCTGGAAAATCCCCGGAGCGACGCTAACCCCGAATTGAAGTCTCTTTACCCGGAAAGCCCCCCTGTGGGTCACGATCGTTTGGGCCTCCGCCGTCTTATTGTCTACTGGGAGCTGCTGGTAGGCTTGGGCCAGGTCTAGCTTCCCAAATATCCTAGCCCCCGCTAGGGCGGCCAGGACATGGCTCACCACCGGCACTGGGTAGGGGTTGTCCTGTAGTGCCTTGTTTATGGTGCATTTGTAATCGGCACAGATCCGCACCTCCCCGTTCGGCTTGATGGGGGTAACTATGGGGGTTTCCCAGGTGGCGTAGTCCACCGGCTCGAGGACGCCTTGTGCCGTGAGGCGGTCTAACTCTGCCTCAATCTTAGGTTTCAAGGCGAATGGGACCCTCCTGGCCTTGAGCCGAATCGGTCTGACCGCGGGATCTAGGGGCAAGGAGATGGGCGGCCCCCGGTAGCTCCCTAGGGACCCATCGAATACCTCGGGGAATTCCTTGCAAATCTCCCCGAACCCCCGGGGCGTGATGGTCTGGCCCACCCCCTCCACTCGGATTCCCAAGGGTTTGAACCAGGCCAGACCTAGCAGGGTGGCCAGCTGGCGCTTAACCACCAGGATGTCCAGCGGGCCGTGGAAGGACCCCCGCTCGACTTGTACCCGCGCCCACCCCGCAATTTGCACCGGGTTCTTCTGGAAGTCCCGGAGTATGAAGTCTGCCGGCCGAAGTTGCAGCCGCTGGCGGGGACACAGTTCTCTTAGGGTTTCTTCCGCAATAAGGGAAATGGAGGACCCTGAGTCCACCTCCATTTGGCAGGGTTTCCCCTCTATAAGGACCGCCACTTTGATTTTATCGGGGGAATCGTGGGGCAAGTTCAGTACCTGTAGGGACGTGGAGTCTACCGCGTGGGACTCCGCGGACTCGTGGTACGTGGTCGGCTTCCTGCGGTTGGGCTTGGCTCGGCAAGCCCTGGCAATGTGGCCGGTCTTTCCGCAGCTCCTGCAGTCCCAGGTCCGGTATTGGCAGTCTCTCCGCTCGTGGGGGCCGCCGCAGCTGGCGCACTTGGTGGCCGGGGCTCTCTCCGACGCTGGTGGTCGGTCGGTCGCTCGGGGGCGTTGGGTCGCTCTGTTGAGTGGCCCGGCTGGGCGGTGTAGCTGATGGGCTTCCTCCTCCTCGGGGCCATCGTGGTCCAGCTCTCCATGGTGGGCAGCCTCCATCTTGGCCCGGGGAAACGTTCGTGCGGTTCGTTCCCATGCTACCGCTTCGCTGAAGGCGGCCTGGAGAGTGAGCTCTTCTTTGGCGAAGAGCTTCTGCTGGAGCCTCTCGTCGCGGAGGCCCCACGTGAATCTGTCCGCCAGGGCTTCCTCCAGTTGGGGAAGGTTGCAGTTCCCGGCGAGTTTGCGGAGGGCCGCCAGGTAGTCCGCGGCGGACTCGCCCGCGATCTGATCCCGTTTGTGGAACAGGAACCTGCGAGCCACCCGCGAAGGCTGTGGTGAGAAGTGTCCCGTGAGGAGTCGGATGATCTCGTCGTAGGATTTCTCTGTCAGACGGGCGGGTGCCGAGAGACCCTTGGCGATCTCAAACGTGGCAGGCCCGCAGACGCTCATGAGAACGTCCCTCTTTGCTCCGGCGTCAGTGATCTTGTTGGCCCGGAGGTAGAACTCGACCCGCTCCGCGTAGGACTCCCATTCCTCTGGGTTGGTCGGGTCGAAGGGCTCGAGGTAGCCGGTGATCCCGCCTTGGTTGGCCATGGTGGCGGCGGCGGTCGCTTGTTGCCCAGATCTCCATCGTAGCCGTTGAGGCTAGAATCCCACCTTCGTCGCCAGTGTAACGTACTCGAGGCGGAGACGAGAGTAGGGCAACATGGTTTATTAGGAGCACGTTGCAAGGGGGCTAGCACGCGGGCCGGGTCCCGCTTATATACAATCCCGGGTACTGCCTACTGGGTTGGTCGGGCCAATCCAGCCCCTTTAAACTTCCCGCCACAGCTGTAGATAGGCGGGGACAGGCTCCCGGCGCTGGGGCTCCTGGGACTGCCCAGTTGCCCCCCCGTCGGGTCGCATGACATTTCTTGATACACTACACTTGGACTCCACCTTCATGCTGATTCTGGGGGTCTCCATACCCAAGAGCAGGCCCATAGCTATGGAGGGGCCCAAAGGGGCCAGGCCACTCTATTGAAACCTCTCTTCCTTCTGTAGGGCCCCTCCATTGGGAGGGAGAGAGAAAGAGCACAGGGAAGAACAGAGTGGCCTCACCTTTGAAACACAGTAGTCCAATCCAGCCAGAAACATGCTGGGAAGGGACTCACTCACAGCACTATGGTTTTCACCTCACCCCTGTTTGTCTTGGCAATGCCCTGCTCAGTCTGCCTCAAAGCTGCAGGGTCCAGTCTGGCAGGGGAGGGCCGAGGGCACCTGAAGCTGAAAAGCTGCAAATGCTTGTGATGGGAATGTGGCAGAGACCTGATTTTTTTTTTAAGAGGGGGCACAGTCTGATCAATATTTGGTCTTGATTGTTTTATTTTATGTGCATTTATTTAATGTATTGATTGCCACAGTTCCTGTGCTGACCCCAAAAGTGATTTAACTCATCCATTGCACTCTCCCCCCCACCCCGGCACTTCAGTCACAATTCTTTGGGGGCAGCCATGGGGCCAATTGAGAGGATTGGAAGGATTGGGTTGCAATTGGAAAACCCCCACACCATCCCACCCCTCAATTTCCCTGCTCTTTCCTGAGCCACTTAGCCCAGCCATGGCACACGAAAAAGAAATAATCCAACCACTACCCCCCCCAAAAAAAATCTCTTTTAAAAACCCACTGCAAACCAGCCTCCCTCTGCCAAGCGCCTGAAGTCAAATGAAGTCCCAGCTCTGAGAGAAATTTCGTTGCCTAGTTGGTTACCTTCCTAAACCCCTTTTTCTTAAAAAAAAAAAGAAGAAGAAGAAGACCCAAGCTGCCCCTCTTCCCTGCAGGAGAGGCCTGGGATGGGACCTGGAGATGTGTGGGAGCAGGCTTCACACCCCCTCTTAGCAGTTCCAGATCTCATCCGGTGAGAGAGAGGGGGGAGAGGTAGAAAGCGAGGGGGAGAACGAGAGAACAACAGCAAGAGAGAGAATGAGGGGGAGAGTCAGAGAGAGAGCACGGGGGAGAGATCAAGCAAGGGGAAGAGAGGGGGGGGGGAGAGAGAGCTGAGGCCAGGCAGGTTGACAGCTGGAGGGAAGAAGCAGCTAAGCCCCTCCACACCATTTTTTAAATTTTTCTGGGCCCCTCCACCCAAATTTTTTTGGCTATGGGCCTGCCCTAAAGGCACAATTTCAGGGGGTATGTTGGGCTGCTGTGAGAAGGGAAAGGTGAGAAAGTCATACTCCAGTGACTGAAAACCTCCCACCAGCTGTAATTTTCAATAGAATCAAAACCACCGTCTGCTCAAGGGCAGAGACAGAAGGAGGATGGGTAGGGACAGTTATTACAAAGAGACACCAGAGGGTCTAGTTTCTCATGTTACATTACACAGCAGAGCAGAGATGAAAAAAAGAGCCAGTCAAAGAATAATTGGTTGTGGCTCACTTTCAGCTGCTGATGTATTAGCAAGATATGCATGCTTTTCCAGGGGTGGAGGGGCCCAGAAAAATTTAAAAAATGGTGTGGAGGGGCTTAGCTGCTTCTTCCCTCCAGTTATTCAGCCCATAACTGATAGTACCAAATATACATATCAAGTCCACTTTCAGAAAATTATTGAAAATTTTCTGTCAGAGCTGTATGGCAAAGCCTTTAGCGACAAAAACAGAAACAGAAAGCAAGCAAAAATTCATCGGAAAGTTTGGTGGTTGTTTTTTTCCCAGCACATGCATTAATTATCCTTTTCCTACTGTGTTGGTTAGGAAAGTGTCCTGCCATTGGCAGATGGCTCTTTAATAAGTTTGTATGCCCTTCTGAGACACCAGAATGGGAGGAAAGTAGAAATACTTAAAACAAAACAAATACATTTAAACATTAATAGATGCCATTGGAAGAATGGAATAATTGGACTTACATGAAGAATTCTGTTCCCAACATTATTAAGAATATTGATATGACTTAGAAATATAAATATCTTTTTGCTTCCTATATTCATTTGGAGTACAAAGAAGGGCAATCAGGGCTTAATGCAAGGGGGGGGGGTTCAAAGAGCTGTCTCCTTATTGGATAGAACCCTTGAGAGTGGATGACTCTCATTCCCTTGATCCTGAGCAGAGGGAGATCTGATGGCAGGATACACACTGGTCATTCTAGAAGAAGGAGACCTATCCTCTGGTTAGCTGTACTTTCTTCAGGTCTGCCTCCCAGAAAACAGACATCTGGTTGCTTCAAGACTGGGACCCTTGGCCTTAAGATCCTACTGCTGACTGCCAGGTTCATAAATGGAAAAACTACATCAATTCAGGACAGACTGATCTGGCATATATTATGGAGACCTGGTTGGATGAGGCTGAGAGTGTAAATCTGACCCAGTTTGCCACAGCTTCCTTGATGGTGGGGGTCAAACCACCAATGATCAAGGAGACCACTAGAACTGTTTTGAACAGGAAGAAAACCCTCCCTGAGCCCTACAATGTTATAAAAATTTTGGCCAGTCTCCAATCTTCTATGCTTGGGCAAGTTGCTGGAGCAGACTGTTGCCTCTAAGCTCCAGGCTGTTGGAAGAGACCGATTTTCCTGTACCCATTTCAGTCTGGCTTCAGGCTGGGATTTGGAACAGAGACTGCTTTGGTTTCCTTGATTGCTTACCTCTACCAAGAACTAGACAGGGTGAATTTGACTCTTTTGCTTCTGCTGGATCTCTCAGAATGTGTTGCTGGGGATTCCTGTTCTACTCCATAGCTGTTGGCCTGTGGGGTTCCATGGGGTTTGATCTTATCCCCTATTCTATTAAAATATTTGTGAAGCTTCTGGGAGAGTTCACGAGGAAGTTTCATCAATATGTGGATGATCCAAGCTCTTCCTTTCTTTCCCAGATAATACCAAAGATGCTGTTGATGTTCTGAACTAATGCTTGGAGTCAGTAGTGGGCTGGATGAGAGTGAATAAGGTAAAACAATGCTAAGACAGAGGTTCTTTGGATTAGTAGAAAAACAGGCCAGGGCCTTGAGATTTCTCCTGTCTTGGATAGGGTGATACTTCACTTGAAAGTAGTAGATAAGGGTACCCTATCATCATCAAGCCGCATTCCAAAGTGACAGCTGCCCCGCCCACACATGTGCGTTCACACACAAAAATGAACGCGGTATGTTTCCTCATGGGGGAGTGACACAACAGTCCCCAAGGGGGCGGCTAGGGATCCGCCCCCCAAGGAATGCTGGCTGTTTCCTAAGTGGGGAAAGGAGGGTCAGCTACTGGTGTAGCAGGCTTCATATTGTTTGGGGGGAAAGAGTGATTTGCAACAGAGACGTTATTTAGAGAATTGTGGAGATGCACCAGTTCTAAGCGGCCATAGTTTGGAGAGGAGACATACCCAACAGATAAAATGATGGCTTTAAAACTGAGCACAGCTAACCTTATATATGTAACACGTCCCTTTAACATCAGGTTGCATAAGGTTGCGTGTCGATACAACTCATGCTTTTTAACTTGTTAATTAATGTTCCAGAGTCAGGAGTAAGCAGCAAAGTGGGCAAGTTTGCAGATGACACTAAATTGTTCAGGGTGGTGAGAACCAGAGAGGATTGCGAGGCACTCCAAAGGGGGCTGTTGAGGCTGGGTGAGTGGGGCGACAACGTGGCAGATGAGGTTCAAAGTGGAGCAGAGGCTATTAGCCACAATATATTGGCCACTGTGTGACACAGAGTGTTGGATTGGATGGGTCATAGGCCTGATCCAACATGGCTTCTTTATGATCTTATGTTCTCAGTGTATTTTACAGTGGGAAACTGTTGCAAAGACATTCATGACTAGTTCTGCAACCCATTCTAATAACACTGCCCCGTTAATTATTAATTGCAAACACCTACAGTTTCTTATTAACATTAAAACCTATCTTTCTAGCAGCTTCAGCAACCTGTTCTCAGACGATCATGAAGATTGTATCTTGTTCTCTGCAAGCACTCAGGGAGCTTGCCAGTCTCCAGGGCTGGAGAATCTAGCACTGGCTGTCAAAACAAAATGCACAACCTTGCAAATGAGTTCTCACAGAACCATGCCTGGGAAAGTGAATTCCAAAGTATCGTTTCCCACCTTCTAAGTCGATCGATCTTATATATTGCTAATTGTGAGACAAAAGTATTTAACTCCACAAACTGTCGTAAAAGGTCAACTGTCCTAAAAGGGCACTGATTTTATGGTGAGAACTGTAGAAATTTATACCTCTCAGCCTTCTAATCTGATCGATCTTATAAATTGCTAATTGTGAGACAAAAGTATTTGACCCCTCAAACTGTCTTAAAAGGTCAAGTGCTTAGACCGGTCAAGATAAACAGAGAGAAGCGATGAAATTAGGTTCTAACGTGATATATTTTCAGAGTCAAGTTGCCATATATTTTCTGAGTCCCCCACCCAAACAAATATAATCAGAAGCCCATAGCTAACAATGTAAACAAAAGAACCTTGGCAAATTACAAAAACATTTCTGTATATTGCCCTAAACAGGAAAGCCTTATAATTCTTATTAAGGATCTCCAAATATATCCAGCTCAGAGAAATCCACTGGCAGAATTTCTAGAGTCAGCGTGTCATAGCTGTTAAAGTGTTAGACTGGAAACTGGGAGACCCAAATTTGAAACCCCCACTCTGCTAAGAAACCCTGCTAGGTGGTAATTTTGTTTTTTATTTATTAACTTACTTTGACTTTATATCTCACCCTCTTTGCAAACGGACTCAGGGCGTAACCTGGAACTAACCACTCTCTCTTTCAGCCTAACCTTACAGGGTTGTTATGAGGAGAAAATAGAGGAGGGAAAGTTTTTATAAGCGCTGTTGGCAGCCCCGGTTTGTATTGGGCGGTGTCTGTTTGTTACTGTATTTTTCGGTCCATTAGACACTCCGGACCATTAGACGCAGGTGCCTGGCTTGGAGACAAGCGGTAAGATCGCTCCATCCGCCCCCACCGCAAACCCAGCACTTCGCAGGGAGCGTTCTCACCGCTTGTCTCTCAGCCAGGCACGCAGGCGCAGGGGAAGCATGCCGCCCCCTCCACAGCTGGCGCTCGCAAAGCGCTGGGTTTGCGGAGGGGGCAGGTGCTTTCTTTGTGCCTGTCTGCCTGGCTTCAGCTGATGCTTACAGCAAGTGCCAGGATCTCTCCCTCCGCCCTCCGATCCCAGCGCTTGCTTTAAGCATCAGCTGAAACCAGGCAGACAGGCATGGAGGAAGCACCCGCGAGCGCCGGCTGTGGAGGGGGCGGTGTGCTTCCTCCGTGTTTGTCTACATGGCCTCAGCTGATGCTTACAGCAAGCGCCAGGATCGCTCCCTCTGCCCTCCGATCCCAGCGCTTGCTTTAAGCATCAGCTGAAGCCAGGCAGACAGGCACGGAGGAAGCACCCGCCTCCTCCGCAAACCCAGCGCTTCACGAGCGCTGGCTCTGGAGAGGGCAGTGTGCTTTCTCCGTGCCTGTCTGCCTGGCTTCAGCTCTGATGCTTAAAGCAAGCACTGGGATCAGAGGGCGGAGAGAGCGATCCTGGCGCTTGCTGTAAGCGTCAGAGCTGGAGCCAGGCAAGCACGGGGGAAGCACTGGGATCAGAGGCGGAGGCAGCGGATTGCCCCCCCGCCCCCAGAGGAAGGTACGTACCTTCGCTCCATAAGATACACACACTTTCCCCCCCACTTTTTTTTGGGGGGGGGAGTGCGTCTTATGGTGCGAAAAATACGGTATATGTTTTAAAGTAATTAGTTTCCCTCACACTTCAAAGCAATGGACATTTTTAAAAATGTTTAGTTCTGTGGTCTGAGACTACCTGCCACAATACGAATCACCCAATAAAGAAATTTTATCTTTTTACACAATGTATAGTACTTATTAAGCAGTTAGGCATTCACAACACTACCTTTGTAATATTTGCTTATAACATTGCAAATTGTTGTGACTATATGCATATTATAAATGGAATTATTGCATCAATTTTTAAATTTTGTATTAATGTTGATATCTCACCCCTTGAAATGAAAAATAATCACTGTGTCTGGTCACAGCTATATAGCTTAAAACCCATTCCTGTTGGGGTTTAAAGACTGCCTCTTCACCATGTAGGGGAAATGAAAACTGCCGCTGTTCTCTGCATTAGCACAGGGAGCTTGCCAGTCTCCAGGGCTGGAGAATCTAGCTCTGGCTGTCAAAACAAAACGCACAGCCTTGCAAATGAGTTCTCACAGAACCATGTCTGGGGAAAGTGAATTCCAAAGTATCATTTCCCACCTTCTAAGTCGATCGATCTTATATATTGCTAATTCTGAGATAAAAGTATTAACTCCATAAACTGTCGTAAAAGGTCAACTGTCCTAAAAGGGGACTGATTTTATGGTGAGAACTGTAGAAAATATATCTCAGCCTTCTAATCTGATCGATCTTATATATTGCTAATTGTGAGACAAAAGTATTTGACCCCTTAAACTATCCTAAAAGGTCAAGTGCTTAGACAGGTCAAGATAAATAGAGAGAGAAGTGAGGAAATTCGGTTCTCACGTGATATATTTTCAGAGTCAAGTTGCCACATATTTTCTGACTCCCCCTCCCACCCCAAATAACTATATTAAACGATGTGTGAAGGATCTTTAATGCAGCAAAACTTTTAAGATCAGCTGTAAACATACATCTTTCAGCATCATGGCAACACAGTTCAATGATTATCAAGGTAAGAAATTTTGGTATGAGGAGGGGTGTGTGTGTGAATGTAAAACTACCAGCAGATAGACATTTAACAAGTACCTTATTCTGGTTTCAGATTATCTCAATGATGATTTGTGTATGGAATCGCAGGAGTTAGAATCAGTAGCTATTAGCAGCATGATTGAATTGAATCAATACACTATTAATGACATAGGTAAATAAAAAAAATTACAGGTTTTTTTTATGACATAAACAAGCTGTAAATATGTAAATGTAAAATTTTCTGAATTAATTTGATCTGGTTTTTTGACAGAGGTTATTTCGGATGAGGAAGATCTAGCAGCACAAACGCACCCCCAGGCAGCCATTGTGTTTAAGGAGCCTGGTAAGAATATTAATTAATCAGCTCTATGTTATTTTAATGGTTGGTTTTTTAGAAATGCCTTGTTTGCCAAACAGATCTCACTCTGTGTATGTGTGTATGTGTGTGAGAGAGAGAGAGTCAGAAAGAGAGAGAGATCTACTTTTAACAGCGTATGGGATTCAAAATCAATACTGCACAACTTTGTAATGCAGCAGCTTTTGCATTTTATATGAAACTAATGAGAGCTGTATAGGTTTTTAGGGGGTTACTAGAATTTGGACATTACAGTAAAGGTTTGTGTATAAAAGATTTTAACACTTAAAACTGCTTAGTTTTTACAACATTGTAATGCTGGCATGAGACCTGTAGAAGGTTTTATCAACAGATTTTAGGGGGTTTTTGAATAACCTTTTGACACACCTTAATACTCTGTGAAAAAGGCCCATTCATAGAAAGGAGCCCAACTCTCCAACACTTCCTGCACAGGTTCAACATTTAGAACCACTGTCATGATGTCTATTTCAGCCGTTTCAGGTATTTTCTATAGTCAAGGCTTCCAATTTTTTCCACTGCTTGGCAAAATTATCCCAGCATTAGTTACCATAAACCAACATACATATATGCACATATGAAGCTGCCTTATACTGAATCAGACCCATGGTCCATCAAAGTCAATATTGTCTACTCAGACTGGCAGTGGCTCTACAGGGTCTGAAGCTGAGGTTTTTCACACCTACTTGCCTGGACCCCTTTTTAGTTGGAGATGCTAGGGATTAAACCTGGGACCTTCTGCTTACCAAGCAGATGCTCTACCACTGAGCTACCATCCCTCCCCTTATGTATATCCCATATGTATTATCAATTGGTTACAATTATTGTAGGGTTTTTTTGTGGCGTCATATTTAACAAAAATAATTTAGTTTTAAAAATCATAATCATCTTTTAAAACTTCCTGTACAAGTTTGATGTACTTTTGTCCAGTACAATTGCGCTGTTTTACACGAGCACAGCGTGTTTTTTGGTCTACATCTATGTATGTTTATTTTCTAAAAGCTGTACCTAGAACATCACAAGTTGCTACGCCATTGCAGAGTGATGGTGCACCTCAAAAGAAATGTTCTGTGTCTACCAACAGCCAGAAGGGGCCTAAGCCTGAAAAGAGAAAAACTGACAATGCAAGAACCAACGAAGGGGGTGTAATAAGCGACAGCGATCAAACCTAAAAAGCAGATGGAATTCACTGAATTCCTTTTCAAACTCACTCAACAATTGAAAGAGAAAGATAATCTTATTAAGAAAGCCAAGGAGGCTTGTGATGTTGTCTGCAACAAGATCTCCAAGCTGTTTGACAACTATGAGACTGAATTGATTAAAAATTATGCAAAGTACCCAGCGTGTGCTGATAGTGCTATACAGTATGGGGGGGCTCTGCCCTACAATGTCTCTGAAGAGGTAAGGGACTCCCCAGACCTGATGTCTGCTCAAGCTGATGAGGTGGGGGGAGAGGAGGATGGGGAAGCATGTTCTGCTAGCACCAATGGGGTTGGGGAGAGAGCAGCAGAGAGATGTGCAACCTCTCCATCACCTCCCAAAGTCTCTGACAGCCCCGATAGTGTGGAGGAGGTAAAGGCAGTACTGGGGAGTCCAAATGCCTCCCCACAACCTCCTATGTGGAACGTGTGTGAGGGTGGCAGAGGCCCTTTGAAAGATTTAGGTCTTTGGTAACCAGCGAGGAATTTCGCTTTGTAAATTTAGAACACGTGCGCTCCTTTGCACATGCCTTGGAGGTGCTAACGAGGGGGATCCTAGATGTTCTGGATGAGATTAATGGCGGCATAGATGAGGGAGATTTTGTTCAAATGCACCTACAGGGGGAAGGTCTACAAAACCCATTATTTTCATTTAAGAAAAAGAAAGACCATCTCAACGTTGATGAGTTTCTGGAGTCTGTGGTAAATATGCTCCAAAGCAATAGAGAAATATTCAGCACCGACACACTGCGCTTAATTGTGACTGTTTCAAAGCCCCTGAGGGGCAGTGCTCTTCGTAAAATCAGATTATAACAACAACCTATGCTTCGCGGTGGGGCTCATGGGTTTAATGAAAAGAGTGGGGGATCCTTCTGACGCAATCCTGTTAGAGGCAACTAGAAAATTACATAGCGAATTAGGATGGTCAGAAAAAGGTGGGTCTCTGTGACGTATCAACAGTTGAGGAACATTTAAAAGTGAACATTCATGTTGTGTTGTGTTCTTATAAGGAATGGAGTATATTTAAAACACAGCCCCCAAAATATCCTGAGACCCATTTTATGCTTTTACATAGTGATCATTTTTATGGCATTCTTCACTAAGAGATTTTTTGGGTCTAGGAATTATTGCAGATATTGTTACACCCTATACAACCATTACCATAATTGTTCTCAATTTTGTAGAATGTGTTCCACCACAGAATGTAAAATGATCCTAGGGGTGCCTAAGAAATGTCCCAACTGCTGCTTGTATTGTAGCAGTGACTTTTGTTTTAAGAGGCATGGTGAGCTGGCAGCCCAAGATGAAACAGCATGTCCCTCCAGGGCATAGTGTACAAAATGCAGTTCTTACAAGGACTTTACGCACCTGTTTGAAGAGTGTTGTGGGAGGGCATGTAGACAATGCGGTGTGAAGCTGGAGGATGGTGAAGATTTCCACAGTCTGTGTTATTTAGAACCTCTAAAACAGCCTAACATTTTGTCAAAATACATATTTTATGATTTTGAATGCACACAAGACAACATAGGTGGGGTGCACCGGCCCAATTATGTTTTTGCTAAAGCCTTGGGGGAAGATAAAAAATGGCGAGCCAGTGGTAAATCTTGGGAATTCAGAGGTGGAACGTGTGTGTATCAGTTTGTTAACACAATTACCGCACAAAAGCAGTTTAAGCATACAACCTTCATTGCCCATAACTCCAAGGCTTACGATTCTTACTTTATTGTTAAGCAGCTGATTGAGGAGAGGTTGGATCCCAAACTGGTAGCCTTAGGGGGAAAGCTAATGTGTGTGAACATAAAAAGTCTCAACATAAAATTCATTGATTCGTTGAACCATCTTCCCATGGCCCTCTCTAAGCTGCCAAAAGCTCTAGGATTTTCCCAGAGTAAGGGCTATTTTCCTCCTTTTTTCAACACTGAGGAAAATCAGTCTTATGTGGGACTTTTACCAGAGCCCAAATACTTCGGGGTAGACCTGATGATGCCCAAAGAAAAGGAGGCTTTCTTAAAATGGCACAAGGAGAACAAGTCTAGAACTTTTGATCTCCAAAAAGAACTAGTTTTTTATTGCCAGCAAGATGTGAACATTCTGGAACAGGCTTGTACATTGTACCGAACCGAAATTATGAGCATGACAGCCCAGGATGGTCTCAGTATAGATCCCCTACAATATCTCACGTTGGCGAGGGTCTGTTTAGCCATGTACAGGTTTAATTTTCTGACACCTCTCTCGGTGGCCATTCCTCCTCCAGACCACTATCACAGGGAAACAAAGAGGTTTTCAACTTCTTCTATTTAGTGGCTCTGCTACTTGGAGCTCTCTGAAAAGATCCAAATCCAACACGCGTTAAAGGGACAGGAACGTAAGGTTGGGAAGTATTTCCTAGATGGGTTTGCGGTGCTGAATGGGAAGAAAACAGCTTTTGAGTTTAACAGCTGCTATTGGCATGGCTGTCCACAATGTAATGAACCTAACAAAATCAATAGATTAGCAGGGAAAACATTTGACCAGCTTTACTGTGCTACAAGGCGGAAGTATGATGACCTTAAAAGGATGGGGTTTCAAGTTGAGAGCATATGGGAGCATGAGTGGAACCATCTTAAGAACACTGACGAGGCTGTGAAAGCTTTTCTTAAAGAAGCAGACTTTCCTGATCCTCTGATTCCTAGAGATGCGCTTTTTGGGTGGCAGACTAATGCCATTACCCTGTACTACAAAGCTGGAGAAGGAGAGCAAATGCACTACTACAATTTCACCAGTCTGTACCCGTTTATGAATGCGACAAAGGTGTACCCTCTAGGCTACCCCGAGATTGTTCAAAATAATTTTGCGCCTCTCACAGAATATTTTGGATTGGCTAAGGTTAAAATCTATCCCCCAAGAGGACTTTTTTTCCTTGTGTTGCCATCCCGGGTGGGTGGAAAGCTGTTTTTTACACTATGCAGGACCTGCTCTGAAACAAAACAACAGGAAACATGTCGGCATTCCGATGAGGAGAGGGCTATGATGGGCTCTGGCCAAAGGCTACAGGGTTGTGAAAATCTTTGAAGTTTGGCATTTTGAGGGGAAAAGCAGGCAGCTCTTTGCAAAATACATTAAAAGACACCTCAGGCAGAAACAGGAATCTTCTGGCTACCCAGATTGGTGTGTGACACAGGCTGATAAAGAGAAATACGTCACTGATTTTTACAAAAAGGAAGGTGTCCTTCTCCGCCCCAAGCATATCTGCCCCATCCCCGCAAAGCGCCAGATTGCTAAGCTTTTCCTCAATTCTCTGTGGGGTTAATTTGCACAGAGAACGAACTTGCCAAACACTGAAATTGTGCGAGATTCAAACCGCTTTTTTGAGCTGGTATTTTCAGAGAATTATGAGCCCACAGCCTGCAGTTTCATCAGCGAGGATGTAGCCTGGGCGTCTTGGAAGCACGCTGGGGAGTGTTTGACAGCTCCCAGATACACAAATGTGTTCATAGCTGCTTTCGCCACAGCTTATGCGCGATTAGAACTCCACGCTCTCATTGAAAGTTTAGGAGAGAAGTGCTTGTACTCAGATACTGATTCCATGATCTTTGTGGGCCATCCCTGTGACTTTAATCCCCCCCTAGGATGCTATCTAGGTCAGCTGACGAGTGAAGTTCCCACGGGGCAGTATATAACGGAGTTTGTTTCTGCAGGTCCTAAGACTTAGGAATACAAGCTGTCAGTAGGGGAAGCGTGTCTGAAAGTTAAGGGTGTTACTCTGAATGCCTCTAATAGTGAAAAGATCCATTTTGACAGTTTGAAGGATTTGGTTTTCACGCACGTTTCTGGCTCTGAGCCTGGTGAGATCACGATGAGTCACCCAGGCATAGTCAGAGACAAAAAGAACTTTGTTATTAAAACAAAACTTCTTAAAAAAACTCAGAAGGTGGTTTATGACAAATGAGTGCTCGGGGAGGGGTTTAAGAGTCTGCCCTATAGTTATTAAAATGAATACAAGGTGGCATCACCCTTTCTCGGCCATCCTGGCAGTACCCAGCAATTGCGGGGAAAGTTATTTTATAAACTGTTGACTTAGGGGGTCCTAAAGCAAAGTGTCTGTTTTTGAACACTGTTGCATCTCCACAATTCTCTAAATAACATCTGTGTTGCAAAACATGCTTTCCCCCCAAACAATATGAAGCCTGCTACACCAGTGGCTGACCCTCCTTTCCCCCTTAGGAAACAGCCGGCATTCTTTGGGGGGGAGGGGTGGATCCCTAGCCGCCCCCTCAGGGACTGTTGTGTCACTCCCCCATGAGGAAACATACCGCGTTCATTTTTGTGTGTGAACGCGCATGTGTGGACAGGGCAGCTGTCACTTTGGAATGTGGCTTGATGATTATAGGGTACCCTTATCTACTACTCTTGAAAAGTCAGCTTTGCTGCTCAATAATGCTACTTGACACAGTTGCCAACTTAGGAAACCAGGTAGCTATGATGGGTGCAGGGCAGGAAATCTCTGCCGGCCCACTGGTAACAGGAGAACTACCATGAGTAGGAGAAGGGAGCCTTGGCTGGCTGGCTTGCCTGGTGCTTCTTCAGGTAAGTCACCAGGTGTGGCAGGGAAGATGTTCAGGTGAGCCACAGAAAGTGACAAGGGGAAGGCAGCAAGCCCAGCAGTATCTGCAAGTGAGCCCAAGGGTTGCATTGGTTCTGGTGAGAAAGGAGGGAGGATGGGATCCCCCCCCACAAGTCTTGAGAGCCCCCACTTGTGGACTCTACAAGTAGAATGAGTCTGGAGACTTTTGTGTGGGTAGACTTTCTGAGGGGTGGATATAAAGTCCAAAAAAGCCCTGAGAAAGCACTGCCATTCAAGACCTTGGGGACCAAGAGTAGTTTATTGAGAAGTCCCATTTAAAAAAAAAAATGAGGCTTATTCCCAGGAAAGAGAAGTGCGGAGCATTCCATTTTAGGGACTGTGTTGAGCCTATCCCCTGTATTTTTATGATCCAATCCTTGTTTATTTCAACCTTTGCAGTAGTTCAATGTATTTCAATGGAGCACATTTAGGTCCATTTCTTTAGCTGCTGCTGCAATTGGTGCTTTCCCACATCAAGTTCAGAAGTTCAGTAAATGATTCTTAGAGTTTACTGCTACCACCCATTGTGGTAAATTCACCTAACAAGTTCATTCATGGTACAAATCATGGCATCTCTACTATGGCTTTGAAATCACATCACTGTATCATCACAAAACAGTGATACGATTGTTATACTCCCATATATCAACATAGGGATGTTTTCAAAATCACATAAATTGGCCCCCAAGTCTGCCATTTGAAATTATCTTAGTTGGTGGCCATACTAGAACAGATACAGTAATAACCCTTCATTTTGATTGTGTTTCTTGTTACTGAATTTTCTACACAGCACCATGTGTGCTTGATTTGCTTAGCTTTCAGTTCTTTCAGTTCTTTTTGTATATTCTTCTCTCAATGTTTCCAGTGCACATATAGACACTGTTAAAACTTAACCAAAAAAAGAGGCTATCCTCCAGCATATCTACAATTGCATAAAGTTTTTAAATACATGTTCTTTTATAAATGCATATTAGTAAAATGTGCAGGCAAAAAGAATATTCATTCAAACAGTCATATCAAGATTTTTGTTCACTGTGTTTTGTTAATGTGCTCGTGAACAGAATAAATAGAACATAAAAAATGAGCAAAAGTTACAAAAATACATGATCCCCTTGTCTGATGAAGTGTGCTTAAAAGAGCGCACAAAAGCTTACATTCTGAATAAAAATTGGTTGGTCTTAAAGGTACACTTGATTTCTGCTTTGTTCTACTGCTTCAGACCAATACTTCTGCCCACTTGCAGCAAATTGTATATGCTACAATTACCAGATTGATTTTAGAAATTCTCAGACTGGAATTAAGGATAAGTTAAATGCAGAAGAGTAAAGGCCCAGAACTGAGGGGAGGGGGACCTTCATTTATCAGTCCTCCTCCTCTTTCTCTATTTACATTTTAATGCTGATTTGAGTTACAACCACTGGGTTCACAAGCATGTAGCTCTGTTTAAGATTGCACTGCTATTTGTTCATGCATTCAATACTTTTTAATCTATTTTTTAGATATTGTACTGAACACTATGAACTAATTGTACTGAACACAATGAAATAATTAATCTTTGACAATTCTGTTCATTGTAGAACTACATTATGGACTGGGCAAGAAATGCAGCAGAATGAGGTGATGAGACAGAATACCACTTTATATTACAGTGGTATAATTAATTTTTTTTGTAAAAATAATAATTAATTATTCCCAGTATGAGGAAGCATTTTGAATATGCAAAAGGCAAGAATATAACCTTCACTCCTGCTGTGTTCAAGTTTTTTGTATTTGTTTGTTTGCATGAAGGAGCATCATGAAATGATTTCCCTACTTGATATAACTCATTTGGCAATTTCAGATATCTATCATTTCATTCTATTGCATGTCCTAAAATATAATCTATCAGGAAGGTCTCCTGCTGCAGTTCCATGAAGCAATCATGCAAAAAACATGATTATTCACACTGCAATCCTAAAAGCACTTGGCTGGGATTATGCTCCATTGAATAGACCTGAATAGTAGTCTTAGTAGGCCTGCCTAGAATTTATTTAGACCTGTCTTTATTAGTTATTCAATGTCATCTATGTAGAAGAGCCTTCAGATAAAAACATTAAAAAATTAAAAAGAAAATATAGTGTGCTATCTAGATCTGACAGCAGAGAGTGTGGATGACAATTTAACAGTAGTTTATGCTCTTAGCCTTTTAGGTTAATTCATCGAAGCATCTAAAATGCATCTGTAAAAAAAAAAAACATTTTAGGCTGCAATGGGAACCTTAAAATAAGCCTGTTAGTGCCAAAAGATCTATTGGTGAATACTTTCAGTACCTTCACATCACTGCAACAAACATTACCTTCAGCTATAAGCATTTCAAAGACAAACAGTAAAGTTCTGAGTCAGAGATAGAAATGCCATATCCCACATATGCCTGAATAAAATGTCAAGGATGACTTTATTTATAGTCATAACCCACCTCCAAAAGAAGTCTATGATGGGGGTGGGGGGGGGAGAGAAACAAGAATCCACTATGTATACTTAGAATTACATTTCAAAAGATTCAGGCATCAAGTAAATGCACTATTTTAGTATATCAGTAATAACAGAAATAACTTATTTAATTAATATGGTGTGTTAGATGGGCCTGGCCTGGCCCCATGACTCAGACAGGCCTAAATATAGAATATTGCCATTCCATATTATTGTCTGATGAAGTGTGCATCCAGCACACGAAAGCTTACATTCTAAATAAAACTCCATTGGTCTTAAAGCTGCAAGTTGACTCTTGCTTTGTTCTGCTGCTTCAGACCAACATGGCTGGATCTATCAGACTCAGACAGTTCATTAAAAAGAGCCCTGAGCTAGGGCAGGAGCGTACAGAGGAGGAGGCTGAGGGAAGCACAAAAGGAAGAACAAGAACTCACCAGGATCTCGTTCTCTTTTATGCTGGATGGACCAGCAGTGTATCACTCCATTGAAAAGAGGGCTGAATTATGAAGCTCCAGGGCACTCTCTTTCTGGCTGGTTCTCTTTGGGGTGATTTCAAGCCGCTCTGAACCAGCCATCTGCTATCAGCCACTATGTGAATAAAATAAAATGGGAAAAATAATTGTCAGTAAAACTGCTGCTGAGAAATAAAGCTATCTCATTCTGGGCAGCAAGAGAGAGGCAAGAGTGGCTGGTGGTCTGAGGCTCCACTTGAGACAACTTGTACATTAGGGTTATTATAAAACACTTTTTCCAATTAGGTGTAAACTAAACTCCAGTTTTGTTTGTTTTCAAAGCTGTGGGTTTTAAAAAAAATGAGTTGACATCAGGGTCAGTAATCTCATCTCATTGTTATTGTGGATCAAGGTGGTTTGGGGGCTATCTTCTGGGCTAATCAAAGTTGTGAGAAAACATTTTTGCAGCATTAACTTGTTTTTTCAAGAATAATGTTGGGTCGGGGACTTCCGGAGTTGGATCATGGAGAATTGAGCCGCTTCTCTCAAGAGGAGCAGACCAGAGCCTCTGTTCTGGGTAGAGAAGGCAACTTCAATGCCTGCTGCCTACTTTTCTCAGCTAGGGAAAAGGCCAAGACATGCT
This sequence comes from Heteronotia binoei, assembly GCF_032191835.1. Lineage (NCBI taxonomy): Eukaryota > Metazoa > Chordata > Lepidosauria > Squamata > Gekkonidae > Heteronotia > Heteronotia binoei. Next base: position 63,781,420 of record NC_083225.1, read on the forward strand.
TAGGAAAATTCTGAGGGGATTTACTTTAGCTGACGAGAAGTCCCAGTGGGGTTCCTTTTAGGCTTTGAAGAATCCTTGGCGAAGGATTGCATTCCAGCATATACAGAGGGTCTCCGTGGTCATTAAATTGATTTATATTCATCATGATTCAAGCTTTCTTTGGACTATTTTAATATCTATCTTTACAAAGGATGGTGTGAAGAAGGATAAATCTGGTTTCAAGATAAAGATTTTTATCTACCATTCCGGGACTAAAATAAGTTTAATGTGGGAGAAAGATTAAGATTTGGATTCAAATATAATATTCTAAAGTTAAGAAGAAAGGAAAGGGGGTAATTTTGGGACTTTTGGAATTTAAGAAGCAAAGTTAGAAGACAAAAAACAACTTTTGTTTGGAATACTTGTGATTTCTGCAAAAAATACCCATTGTCACAGAGTTGCTGAACTGGAAGACGTCACAGAAAGTGGCGTCACAAAAGTATCATGGGATTTCTCAACCATCGAAAACGAGACTTCGTTGCAAGAAAAGAAGAAAGTAGTCATTGGAAGAAGGGAAAGTTTCAAGCCTCCTGACCTTCTTTAGGACTATAAACCATAGAAAAACTTCGGCAGCCATTAAAGGAAGGTCAAAATTTTAAAACTTTTTAAAAAAAGAACGGGACTTTAAAAATCAGCGGAGCCAGCAGATATTATCATTGCAGTGTGAAACATACTGGAGTATATAATTGGAACAAATTTCGGAGGTCTCTAAGAGAAAAAAAGGAAAATTTTGCAAAAAGGGGCAGAAAAACCACAAGCGCCATTTTGTGCAAAATATAAACTTTAAAAATTAATATCTTGGGTTAGGAGGCTCTGAGGATGGCGATTTTGGTCTCATTAAAAAGGGCATGCTTTAAGCTACAAGACTCTGGGATTTATTTTTGATTTGGAGAGACCAATCTTTTTTGTAATGGGAGGACAGTAATGTCTAAACACAAACTGGGACCGAAATTGACATGCATAAGGGCCAGTTTGCTTGAAGAGGGAAAAATGGCTAAAATACAAGAGTAACTGGATGCCATGGAGGCAAGATTGGTTAAAGTAATGAAAGAGCTGATAACTGAAAATAAGAAGCAATTAATTACAGAGTTAAAAAAAGATATTGAATTAAGTGCAGAAGTGGTAAAGACAGAAATTAAAAAAGAAATTGAGGATCTCAGAAATGACTCACAAGCAACATTAAAGAAAGATTTCAGGTTTTCACGGCTGGTAACATCATTAGGGTTTGTAGAATCTTTCGGGATCAAGTGCCGTGTTCTACTGGAGAAAGTTTTCCTTCCAGACGTTTCGTTCTCAGCTGCGGAGAACATCCTCAGTGGCGTCCTCCAGCTGCAACGCCACTGAGGATGTTCTCCGCAGCTGAGAACGAAACGTCTGGAAGGAAAACTTTCTCCAGTAGAACACGGCACTTGATCCCGAAAGATTCTACAAACCCTAATAACATTAAAGAAAGTACATATGGTTAAAAATAAAGTGAAAGATCAAAATTCCATTATTAATAAATTGCAGGAGAAAGTAGTCCTACACTCTGTTCATACAGTGACCAACCAGCTACCTCTAGGAATCTAATGAACAAGAAGACTGCAACAGCATCAACCTACCTGTGCTCCCCAGCAACTGTTTTAAAGAGGCATATCACCTCTGGTACCAGAAGGAGTAGACATTAGTAGCCATTGACATCTATGAGTCTGTCCACTCCCCTTCCATGTTGGTGGCCATGACCACATTCTGTGGCAGGAGTCCCACCAATTAGCTATACAGTGTGTAAAGAAATGCTTATTTTTGTCTGACCTGAATCTGCCATCCTTCCAAGGGACAAAGATTTGACCAGTAGGTCAATAATAACCAAGAATAGCCATTTGATCAGACTTTTACAACTTTAGCTTTTAAATTTACAATCCCATTAATCTACAATGAAATGACATTGTGATGTTTTTTGCACGTAATCCCAGTACTACAATATTTTATTTTCTTACTTATTGATTAGTTTTCTGAGTAAAGCTTTTCTGTGATTTATTAAGCAGCTCAAGATTGTTTCTTAATTTGCAGAAGACAGTTAAGAATTGTCTCTGTCTTTTATGACTTTCAAGGTGAAGAAATATGACCAAATGTGCCCTTTAATCATGTTAAACTGAATGGATCTAGATCGTTTGATGCTTGAACATGCAATTCCTAGGAGTATTTACTATCTCAGACAATGAACATGGAAGTCACCTGAAAGGTCTATTTTGGCTTTAATGTTACAATATTTAGAAAGGATACATAAAAGAGTTGGAGCAAATATCCACATATCCAATTGGAGCAAATATCCACATGATCACAGCTTCTTTTCTATACTTTGCAGAAATATAATAAATTCTTGCAAAGTCTTATGTAATGATGTTTTATTGGATTTAAAAAGGTAAAAGATATGGTGATTTTTTTTCATCAACTGCTGAGAAATGATGAATATAAAAATAATAAAATGTGCAATGTGATAATGTCACCACGTTTGACTTATCTTGCATGAAAAGGTCAGAGCCAGAGCATTTTACAAGATTCAAATGAAGTCCCAATGCATATTGGATATATAATTCATTGGTGACTTGGTCATACTAAAAGGTTACTTCATAGACTGGGTGAAAAAAAACAACAATCCAGTCTTTGCTTCTTTGACAAAAAGGTCATTTTGCTATAAAGAATGTTTTTCTAGTAAGGTTGTCTGTACCTTCAGTATTCTGTGGGGTAGGAATTTAAATAATATTTTCACAGACATAATAACAGACAGTTCAAATCTCAACAAAGCAGGCATTCAGGTATAACCAGTGAGATTGTACTTCATGCACATACACCACATTTTAAGTAATGGAGCTCTTGCATTCCTCATAGTTTCCTCTCCCCCAGTAGTAGTAGCAGCAGCAGTATAAGTAGTAGTAGTAGTATAATTTCCCAGTCTATAGAACCACATCAGTTTCTTAGAGAAATTGAAACCCACTTTCATTGATGTTTCTAAAAATCCTGTCTGCAGGAGTATACCTGGGGAATTATGCTCCTGTCCAATTTTAAAGTAATTTTTTTTTTAAAAATAAAAATCTTATTAGTATTATAGATTAAAACATAAAAGTAACAATGACTAATACTGTTAAATAAAACAGAAGTCCATTGGCATCTTTTTAGTCACTCAAATGCCACTGGACTTGTATTATATACTGCTATTTGTGACTACCACTTTGCACTCATATTACCTTTTAAGGTTTTTTATTTAAATAAAATGTAAAGAAGCTCATCTCAAAATTCAAATAAGCTTCGTTAGCTGGCTAATTTAATATATCAAACTTGTCATTTCTGACCAACTCAGTCATTAGTAAAGTTATCTTTGCAGATTGTCTGGATGATACAGAGACCCTATTAAAACAAAAGGCTACCCAGGTTAAGTCCCGAGTTGCAAGCAAAAAAAAAAAAGACAATTTTACCACTGCTAAGGTGAAGATGTATGGAAGAATGTAGTCAGTGGTCATCTGTTTACATGAACAATATGATAAGTAGCCATCAGGTATGTGGTAAATTGCTATTAGATACATTTTGCATTCTATCTTTATGTACTATATAAAACATTTAAGAAATTTCACTGCTTCACTCATCCTACCAAATAAGAGATTATATATATAAACTGTCAAATTATTGTCAGCTATTCTAATAATGCATATACATTTGACATGGGTTCCTGATGAAAACACAATTAAATGTTTGAATATGAGCCCAATTTTATAGATTTATAGGAATTTTTATTTAGCAAAATGTTGTTGCTGGCAGGCCAAATCTACAGATAGGCAATCATATTGTTGCACTGTTGCAAATATGAGTGTGTTTCATAAATGCAATCCAGGTCGCCAAGTTTGGATGACAAAATACACAATCACATTAATGAGCATCAACCTGTCTGCATGGTTTGAGATTTGGGAGAAGTAAATCACTACAAATGATGATAACAGCTTATAAAAAACCCTTTATGGTAGCACTAACCCATAACTGCCATTAAACATAGCGAGCACAGGAGAAGAATTTATGAATACCAAAGTGGAACACAGCCTCACACCACCAATAATGATGCAAAGGTTAATGTGGTTTCAAAGGTTAAACCAGACATTAAAAACAGGAATGTGGAGGTATTTTACAACATTCAAATCCTTGAAGGTATAACATGAAAGACTGTGTCAAAGGGTTAGAGGCAAGGTTTCTTCATTAAATCAGGATGAAGACTAAAACATAGGGGAATTGTTATCCTTGGTCTCCTTAACAAAGGAGGAACAAGCATCAGTAATGTTGCACCAAAGGATTTGTACTCTATTAAAGCCTTCATTTAAAGCACAAAATATTGTTGAATATCAAGAAACTTTTTATTGCTTCATTTTCTTGAAGAAAGCATATTTTTCTGACAGCTTTTATAATATTAAAGTGTATTTTATCTATAAAGGTTGGTGGGAGCAGTTTTCTGATGATTTCATTCATTTCAATATTTGAAGTTGACTGCCAAAGTTCATTCATGCTAGAAAATATTATATTATTGCTGACCAACTCAAACAGAGATTCCAGAAGATATTATTACAATTCAGTACTAGGGACCTTGGTGACAATACAAGAGGAACATTCACTCTAGTAATGCTAGAATACAATGGCCTTAATAACTTGAAAATCACCAGCATAAAAGCTACTTTCCTGTTATATAGTTTAAGGGTTCATGTGATTCTGTTTGTGTCTGGAAAGGAAACAACTACAATTCCCATGAGGCAGTGCAAGAACATTATGAATATTTAAAAATTTCAACAGACATTAAGACACTGCAGCACTGCCACAAAGGTATTTTACAACATTCAATTATACTGGTTGCTGGATGGTCTGGGGCCCCTGCCACACACACAACCTTGTGCACACATTCCCTATCAGATGATCCAGTGTATTTCAGCTTGAATTCCCAGCATCACCTCACAATGGATCACCGGACAGCCTTGGCTGAGGTGGCTACTGCTACACAGTTATCTGCAGCTTATAAGGTTTTGCTGGGTCCCTCTATGCATGTGACCTGGGCTATCAGCCCCACTTCCATAAGTGGAAGTTAGTTCAACTTGCCTTCCTGTCTCCCTTCCATGGTGGCTCAGGACTGGGGTGAGCTTGCAACACCCAGACACTTCACATTTTTACCCTAGGGCCCAAGCTCACAGCATTGTGAGCGAGAGACCCCTAATTTCACTAATACACTGACATCGTGATCACCCATTTGGTTGCCAGGGTGCCTGGAGTTTCAACTCACACACATCTGCTGTGAGACGTGGGTTTTACCTACTATTTTCTTAGAGACTTATGTGGATACTAAAGGCCTCAGCTTTACAGCAGCACTCTCTGTCTCTAAATGGGTGTTAGCCAGGAGTGAAGACAAGCTCCCAGCCACTCCATATGTGTATAATAGTGGCCGTTGCAGTGGAAGAAGTCGCACCACCAGGAACTGTTCAGGCAAGCAGTTTCCAGCCTTGTCCATGAAAGTCATGTTGGTAGGCTAACATCTTCAGTGACCATTTTCCTGCACTGCCAGACTCCATGACTGAAAAGTGAGAGGTTCACGTACTCAACAGCTGTTTCAGACATCTGCATAAGGCAATCATGCTTATCTTAGGCATGGATCCTGTTGGACTGCCCAAGCTTTTGTCAAATGGAAATCTGAACAAAGGATGGTGCCAGCCAGAAGAGCAAGAAGAGGAAGACCAGCTTTACCCAGAGCTAGAGTTATTGTATGGATCGGGTATCACCATAGGTATCAATCTGGCCCTCTATTATCACTTTAGATAAGGTTGTAAACCAGTTTTTAATCCCTCCACTCATACCTCCACCCATGCCTTGCCCAAACTGTCATTCTGGAGCCTCCCCTTTCTCTGAGGTAATGTACCATGTGGTACAGCATCATGCCCCATCTGACCTCTTTCCATAAGCCCCTGAACCTCCTACCCCCTAAGGGTTGAAGGTAGTCCTTATAATCTCTGACCCAGGGTCTCCCAGGTGTGCATTTGACGGTACCCCTATCCTGCTGTTGTTGTTTTTTTTCATTTTTAACCATGTTTATTACACCCAAGTGCAAAAACAAATACAACAAGTAGGAACACAAATACTTACAAATACATACAAATACATACAATACATATACAAACACATTCCATACATCCTCCAGCTAAATCCAAACTCCCTCCACCCCGCAAACATACTCCCAAACATCCCGGGTACGAACAGAGATTTATTAATAATGTTTCTATTATTCCAGTATTAGTCCTTTACTTTTTACCCAACAATATATTGGTTCCCAGCTCTCTTTACATTTTTGTAAGTTGCCTTCATGTAATCTTGTAGTCATTAAATCCGACTCCGCAGCTTCCATAAGTTTAACAATAAATTCTTCCCTAGAAGGAATTTGAGGCGTCTTCCAGTATTTAGCAAATAATATTCTTGCAACAGTAACAATATACATTAGTACCTTAATTGTTTTAGGTGGGAAATTCTCTCTACAGATATTCAGAAGAAATAGTTCTGGAGAATGGTGTAACTTAATTTTTAAATTTTTTTGGGTCCAAATATTAATTGACACCCAATATTTTTTAGCAAACTCACATTTCCACCAGACATGGAATAATGATCCTTTGGTCTTTTTACATTTCCAACATTTGTTGGAGTAGTTGGGATATATTTTCGCTAGGCGGTCTGGTGTTAAGTACCAACGGTAGATCATTTTGTATAGATTTTCCTTGAACAAAGCCGACGTAGTTAATTTTACATTTCGTTTCCATATTTTCTCCCAGTCATCCAAACTAATATTAAACCCAAAATCTCCTAACCATTTTATCCAAGATTCTTTAACTACCTCCCCCTGCATTTTCTCTCGTAGTAACCATTCATAAATTTTAGAAATTAATTTCTGATCTATCAGGATAATTTGGTCAAGGTCGTTTAATTTCTTAGGAAACCCTCTTTCTTTATCTTTTTGATAGCTTGCTTGTACTTGACATTTCAACCACCAGTCTAATTGGGCCATTTCTTCCGTTCGCAAGTTGTTCTGTTTGTCTAATAAGTTTTGGTAGTCACTTAAATTATTCCAGTCATAAAGATTGGGGTGGGTATGAGCCTCCACTGGTGATATCCATAATGGAGTGTAGGAATAGAACTTTCTAATATCCATCCAAGCCCTATAGAGGGATTTTCTTATTTCATGCCTCCAAAACAGACTGTTTGGTGGAGGGTTTTGGTACCAAAGATATCCGTGCCATCCTCTCCCCAAACCTGCCCCCTCCATGGTCAACATTCTTGCTGCTGTTTAGATACGCCTCCGATACCTGATCAGTTGAGGGTCCCTTCCCCATCTCCCTTATTCATCGCCATTGGAGCCTTCTTCAAAGACTATGATCAGTAATTATCAACCTGTTTTTCCATCCTTGTGTTACCTATATATATTTCTGTTTTCTTAGGTCTGTATGCGTGTTGTATGTATCTCTTACCTTGTATGTGTGTTCTATAGTTTTCTGTAATAAAAGCATAATTACTTTACTTAATTAGTGTCCTTTGTCAATTTAGCAAGAGTTTCTGGAAGCAGTATCCTGTATACATAGATTCTTGATTCCTCTGAGCCACAGTTGCCCACCTGTTAATTCCCCAACCTCTTTTTGAGGGCAATTTGGTTTACAGCATTGGCAGCAGGATTGGGCTGGGGAGGGGGGAGGGGTTCCCCCCCACCGGCAGCTCAGGAGCATCTCTCCAGCACTGCAGCTCTGGCTTTCCAGTCTGCCCATGTGAGTTTTCCTCTGCACCACCCCGCACCAGCCCATGGAGCCTTGCAGTGAGGACACACCAACTTGGAGCTTACTAGCTGCTGTCCTTTATTAAGCTTATATCTCAGATACCTGGCATTACATCTTATGGCACATATGGCCTGGCCCAACAAACAAACAACATTTATGTCAAACCCAACCTATGTAACAAAGCACCAGCTTTCAAGACAAGAAATGAACAGAGATAGTTTGCCATTGTCTACCTCTGCATAGTACCCCTGGAAGTCTCCCATCCCAGTACTAACTAGGACCAATCCACCTATCTTCTGAGATCTGATGAGACTGGGGTAACCTGGGCCACCCAATTTGGGGCATGTTTCTCTTAGGTTATATTAAAATGACATTTACATTGGTGGTGTTATATAAATGTTGCAGAATGATAAAATACCCATTCCAAAATGGCATGAGATTACATCATTTGGAAGCTGCTAAATGCGAAGGGGCCCCTCATGAAAGTCCATATAAAGGGATGAATGGTTGCGCAGAAGATAAATAAGATTACAGAGAAGGTTGTTTTCTATGAAGAACAGATGGGCAGAAAATTAGCAGCACAAATTAAAGTGAAAAACTATCTTAATGTTCATTTTTATATGGCCCATTGCTGGCTCTTTAAAACAAAATCATTTATGGGGTGATTCCAATGTTGCATATAAAAATGTTAATTCTTCACAAAAACTGTAAAGGAATCATGCTGCAGCGATCTATAATCACTCAGTGTTCAGTTAACATACATGAGCAAATACATAATTAGGCCCAACTGGAAAGTTTCTGAAACCTAATATTGTTCCATAGATTCTTTGTGGCAAATCTAGACTGGAAGAAATCCAGGCTTAATATAAGTGGAGCAAGAGACTGACCTCTCACCATTGAATCAAAGTTTAAGTCCAGTGACACCTTTAAGACCAAACTTTGTTCTGCTGCTTCAGACCAACACAGCTAAGCCGCTGGAATTTATTTTCTGGCTGTTATTATTCTTCATTTTATTTCATGATTATGAAATTTTATGAAATATATTAGTTAGTGTTGTACTGGTTGCAGCTTGATTATGCACTTATTTTTATAATTTGTTTGTGTAAGAAGCACAAATTAATCCATCTAGTTTCACTGACATAGTGTCAATATGTTCTGGGGGAAAACATAAATAAGTTGGGAATATTATGAGACAGGAGAGTGGTTAGTTGAGCTATCCAGGAAGTGTTCGGCAGTTGTAAATTACAAGGAAAGGTACTAGGGCACAAGTAATGACTGGAATATTATAGTGATGATGGGGATTGATATATAATCTCTACAGTTATGTGATTGAGTTAAAACATCTACAGATGTAATAACTGAATTGGTCTTTAAAGTAGGAAAGATATGAAACAAATCAAGAAGATCTTGGAATACAAAATGTATATGCAGTGTTTCCACAAAGAGGCACATGGTACCCCAAAGTCATTTAATGTCAGGTAAACAGCATGGAAGAAGGTCTAAGCCCATGTACTATGGTTTTGATTAAAACTGGACCCATGTGTGCACAGAAGCACAGAAATTCAGAACAGGTTCTACATGTGACCGAAGGTTGCCTCCAAGGCAAGAAAAATGTAACATGTAGTTATGACCTTAAAATAAAATGCCAGGGATTGAATATGTGACCTACTGCATGCACTGCAGATTCTTTACCACTGAATCTCAGTTTTTTTCCTAATCACCACTGAAATAGTTGACTATAGTTTGGTATTATTATCTGATTTTTGAAAAGCAAAATCCAATGAAAGCTCAAGCATAATCTGAGGACAAATTAAAAATGAAACATAAGGATATAGGGGGAAATCCTTTAAAAAATATTGCACATTGCTGTCTCTGTTAGGAAGCATGCTAGAGGAGATACTTTGATAATCTTGAAAAAAAAAGATGCAAGAATCTGTTCATGTTGTAAATTGCTATACTAATGGCTCAAATTCTATAGAAGATTCTGGCTTTCAATTCTGGTGACAATATCTTTGTAACATAATGGATTACATATGGAAAATTTGAAGGCTGCTAGGAATGTTTTATCTAGAAAAAGTCTTTAATTTAACCTGTATAATGTTGGCACATAATGGAAACTGCAAAGCATTTATCTCTGTTTTTAAGCACTTTTTTGGCTGTGAGCTAAAAGACTACAGGCTTTGTTCTGTCACACCAATGGATATCTCTTAACTGAAAACTATCTTCTTGTTTATCTGATATTGGAATTCCTTTGGGTAATTCAGCAGGGCCAAATTATTGTGAGGAAAAACCCCCTTACAGACATCGTAATTACCAGTCTGGTTGCCAGAGCAACTGGAAAAGTGACTTGCACACGTCTGGCCAGAGAGTGTGAGCACACCTATCCAGGGGCAAAAAGGACTTATGCAGTACAAGCAGCCATAATGCTACAAAGGCACTCTAGACTGGTAAAAGAGTGCCCACCAGGAGAGCGGAAGACTTCCCGTCGTTCCGTATGACGTCTATCCAAGCTATGTGCCGGAAGAGACTGCGCCGCCATGAGCTATCCAGGCAAATGGTTTTGAAGCGCTGACCATGGAATCCACAGTGGAGGGCTAACACCACACGCAGCTATCTTCCTACAAGGCTTGACTCCATTCCAGCGAAGCAGACAGCTCACGTACACACCAGATGTCACCTGTCCCTGCAAGCAACCTACCCCACCCCAGGCATGGTTAATTGACCAACCGCCACTATCTTTGTCCAACGGAACTCATGACAAAGACTGGTGCCAAGGAGAAGACAGAAGAAGAGCCACAGCCAAGTTCCTTTGTACAAACTGGGTGTTACCTAGGCCATGATTTGACTCTCTATTGTCACCCTTTTAGATAAGTCTAATAGTCCTAAGTATCTCCCCACCCAAGTAATCTCTCTATTCTTTTCCCCAACTGTCATTTTGGAGCCTCCCCCTGGTCAGGTATCCAGGATCCAGGCCAGTTCATTGGTCAAGAGCAAGCACCCAATTAGGTGCCACCAATGAACTTTCTATTGGTTGTCACAGTAGTCCAGCCCTTATGGTCACTGCAAAACCTTTTTGTGAAGTCACACACCAGCTGACCACCTTCCACCTTCCTCCTCCCTTGTACCTCCCATCCCCTAAGGGCTCAAGAGAGTCCTTATAATCTGTGGACTAGCTACCCACAGGTGAGTTTCTATCAGTATCCCAATTCCGCTGCATAGATCCATCCCCGATTCCTGATCAGTTTCGGGTCCCTTCTCCCACTTCCTCGCTCATCGCCATTGGAGCCTTCCTTGAAGACTATGATAGGTAAATATCACCCTGTTTGTCTACCCATGTGTTCCCCTATCTCTCTATCTATGTTTCCTAGGACTGAATGTGTGATTTTATGAATATTTTATCTTGTATGGAAGACTATATTTTTCTTAATAAATTTTAATGGTTTTACTTAATTAGAGTCCCTAATATTTCTAAGCATTACTTTATGGACATGGAATCCTGTATATACAGGTAAAAAGATCCTGAGTAAGCCAGGTGCCCACTTGACAATTCCCCAACCTCGTTTTGAGGGCATTTTGGCTTACATTATCAGCCTCCATATTTAACTAGTCCTCCAAAACAGAATGCTAATCAGGTCTTAGCCTCTGGCAGGCACTGCTGTTGGGAAAGCACTGTTCACAAAATGGAGTAATTTATGTCTCTATACATTGTTGCTATTTCAAATACGTTATCCCATAGGATCTAAGCATTCAGTAAAGAAGGGCACATTGAACTAAAAGCTTGTCTCTCTTCTTTTCATCCAATATGGCTTCAGGAGTTGAAGAATATATTTGTTCTGTGCTTCAACCCACTTTTATAGCTAGTAAAGCTACTTGAGGAAAGATAAATTTGGCAGATTATATTAAACAATTGGAATACCCATCTTGGATCATTAATGCAAACATGATTATTTGGAAGTCAGCCCTGTTTATTTCAATGGCACATACTTTTAGGGAGCCTGTGTAGTTACTGGCTTTCTTATTAAGGTTGGCAAAGCTGTCATCCACATACCAAGGAATCGTGAAGATCTTAACAGAAAGGCTGGGAAGGTGGTTCTTTCCCATTTGCAATTATAAGCTTGCTGCTTTAGTTTGAACATTCTCATTTCAATTTTGCTTCTCCTTTTTTTGAACTGAACACCAAGTCTTTATTTTAGTATTTTTCTCTTTCCTCTTGCCAGGTTTTCCCATCAAAACTACACATTTGTCAGTATTACACTGTATGTGCATTGATGCATTATCATTATGCATTATACTTATCATAAATGCATAGCATACAGATAAATAATACATAAAATGTATAAAAGAGACAAATGAATAATCACTGCAAGCTTTGAAAATGGATAGGCTAAAACCATTCACAATGACAACATAAAGAAACAAAAAGGGCATCCACCCACTGGGCCAAGATGTGAATGACAAAGCATTTGTAATTAGAGGAAATGTAAGGGAGAAAGGATTTATTTATTGTGTTTTTAAGCACCCTTCCTCCAAGATGTTCTATGGGGTATATGTGGCTTTCTGCACCTCCATGTTATCCTCACAACAACCCCAGAAAGGTTAGGCTGAGAGTGACTGGCCTAAAGCAACAGGACCCATATTTTCAATAGATTAAACCCCAAAGAGATAGCACCACAGATGCTGCTCACTGACTTTCATAGACAAAAGTCTCTTTAACATAGTCTTCCTTAGTGCAAGCAGCAACAGAGGTTTGGAAAGAGCCTGCAGTGATAAAACATTTATAGACATTTCTTTTTTTAATGGTGTTAAAGAACTGATGATTGTGGACTTAGATCACATGTCATTAATTTGTTCTAGAAAAGTGCATAAGGACTATGCTACAAGAGTTTGTAGTTGCTGTTCATATTGAAATGGTTAAGTCATTCCTCATTCTGGTAGCCAACATCGGTGGGTACAGAAATATTACTTCCTTCCTCTTGAACATCTCAGTGGCCTACTGCTATTCTTGTGTCTTTGGTTGTGCACAGAAACTGAGGCCCCTAATAAAAACGTCAAGGATTCAAACTGAAAGGGAGAGGTTAAAGAGTATTTTGATTGAGTCTCAGCTAGATGGTGGCAGCTGAGATACTTAACAGCATGTGGAAAGGTTGTCCATGGGATCAAAAATTATACCGGGGATAGAATGCCTTTGGGAGCTGTATTTGGCAGTAAGACCTCCAGCTGCCTATTTCTCATAAAGTTAGGTAGACCTAATATTGTTCATTGTAAAGTGCAATAAAAATGGTCTCTCTTGGTGTCTCATCTTGTTACCAAGTGCAGTATTTTACTCTCTGTGCATCTGTTGTGAATTCCAGAAGCAAAGTAGCTGCTGGCTGGTTGCCTTCAGTGCTCTAACATTGTATTACATAATGCACTTTATTTAGCTGACAGTTGGCTAAGCTGATAAAAATATCTACAGTGATTTGGAAACATTTGCCTAACAGAAATCAGCAAGATCTGTATTGACACTTTTGTGAAGCAAGCAGAAGTATTAAAACTGTCTTTAATAGCACGAGAGTAAGGACTTCTCAACTTGCTGATTGAAATATTTTACTCCTGAATCCATGATTCTGAATTCATGCTATCCAATCTACTTTAGCATCACTGTCATATTTTCTCTTTCCCACAGCAATTTGTAAGTGTCTTTTGCATCTGACCAATAATTGCTCTTTAACTGTAATGAGGGTGAAAAGACATGCTGTAAGTGTTGGATACTCTGACTTGGGGAGCCTAGGATTACAACCTTGTCAGATCTTGAAAGCTAAGGTAGGGCCAGCTCTAGTTAGCACTTAGTTGGAAGACTACCAAAGAAGCTCAGTGTTGCCATGTTGATAGCAAACCACTTCTGAACAGGGATGGGCAGGAACCTTGAAAAAATACAGTTTGGTTTGGGATTCAGGGCAGTTCTTGAACTGAACCCAAAACTGAACCTAAAGGCTCTCATTTGGATTGATCTGGTCCAGTGAGTTTGGTTCCCCCTTTTCCGGGCTATGGGAAACTGTGGCTAGGAGAGGGGGAGGGATCTGCTAGGAGCAGTTAAATGGCTGGTAGCCATTTCAACTTAGCTGTTAGGCTGGTAGCCATTTCACTAGTACAGTTCACTTTCCCCACTTCAAAGTGGGGGAAGCAAAACTGACTGATGAAATGGCTCATAGTCATTTAAATGCAACAGGTCAGCTGTGGGCCCACATGACTCAGCTATTAGGCTTAAATGGTCTGAACAGTCAAACCAGACAAAAGTCCAGCAAATGTACAGGGCAGGCACCTTCCCAGACATTGGTTTGGAGGCCTCAGACTGGCCCAAGTTCATGCTACTTCTACTTCTGAACATATTTTGCCTAGAAACCCTTATGGAGTTGCTATAAATTAGCTTTGACTTGATAGATTTCTTTAAGTGGCATGTAGCTGCTGCCATATCAGTACCTATGCCATCTTCTCCTTTCTCCAGGAAAACAGCAAAAATACATGATATATTAGATTATCAATACGTGAGTGGAGCCATGAAGTAGAGCAAATGTAACTATGCCCTATATAAACAAATAGATAGTCATGCCATTCTTTTCTTTCATGTTGTCACAGAAAAGAAGTGAAGATGCAAAGCTGTTGTTTTTAGTAATAGTCATGCCTCTCCCATAATAGATATGGAATACACAGACCACTAATATTTTTGTTAAGTGTCTTCTCAGCAAAACATATACAATCCAATATTTGGTTGCTACATGTATGATGAAAAACTGTAGAGATCATTGGCCTCTGGAGCTTTGTTGGTTGATTGCCGTCGAGTCACACATTTTACTCCTGTATAAATATGAAAAAGGATATGTGATTTGGAGTTTTATCACATCACTTTTGTTCTTATTGATATAAGAGATGCAAATATTTTCCCTCTACAATACAAGGTTAAGCAAGGATGCCTTTTGGCACTGGTGTTATTTAACTTATATATAACTGATATCATGGCCTCTCTAAGACAAATTCCCATGCTCTGATCCTGGCTGAACTAGTAATACCAATTTTACTTTATGCTAATAATACAGTATTGTGTGCCAGGACACCATTAGGTTTGCATAGGCTGATATATTTGTTTGCTCATTTTATTTCTAGCTTGCCCTCCCCTGCAATGCAAAGCTCAGGGCGGGTTACAACAACACTAATGATCTTTGTTGAATACTCTGGAGAAGAAGGCCTTAATGTTAAATGTGATAAAACTAAAGTCATGGTCTTTTCTAGGTCATGCTCTTCAGAAGATATATGTCGTAAAAGTGAAGCCACAGATGGAAGATGTCTGTGATAGTGCTGACTCATTCTGAATCACTAAATAGAGATTTTTTTATCTTCCTAGGTAACACAGGTATTCCCAAATGTTAGAACAAAGAAATGATAGGACATGTTATTTAGGGGCCTATTTTCAGATGAATTCGCAATAGAAGATCCATCTTCGGAATTCTTAGGAAAAGGCCCTGATAACTTAAAAAGCTATTACTTGCTTGGAGGGGTGTTATACCTTCCTGCCACGGTGACAGTATGTAATTTTAATGCAGTAACTGATTTTCTATATGGTGCTCTAAAAGCTAATCATACATATAATTTATCATGATCCAAGATTGGCATATTTATTAGCAATCATGTAAACATATACATTTGTTACATATTTGAATATGTTAAATAGAAATATGAGCATACTTTGCTAGAATAAAATCTATCAAAATTGTTGAACTGAATCAGTAATCTTCTGTATGATTAGAAATGCCAAGGCACTACCTTGAAAGTAATTTCACTACAACGATCTGCAAGGAGAAAAAAAATATAAAAGTGATTAAATCTATCTGGATACTTGGATATAATTGGAGTGATATACATTTTCCAAATATTCTGGTAATTCTGGCAATGTAGGAGTACATGATCAATTGTTTCTACTGATCCAGATTGACAACAGAGGCATTGTGCATACGGAGTGTATCTCCCTTCAAGAACGTTGAATCTAGCCGCATTAAATGCTCTGCAGTATTTGGGGAATTCCAGCAAGAAAAGAAAACTTGGTGGAGTAGATTTTGATTATTGCTCCCCAAGTCGGAATAAAGAGGCGGACACAAGTGAGTTGGTAAAACTATGGGCCACTTTATTAAATAAACACAGCAACAGCAAGGGCAACCAAACTGCAGCCAGGTCAGAGCCAGGGGTCTCCACAGACCACTCCCCTGCCTTTTAGTGGGTGAGAGACCCAGCCCCCCAGCCAGAGCTATGTGACACAGCTCCCATCAGGCAGGCCCAGCAGGGAGGCTCGCACCGTAAGGCCCAGTCACCAGACGCACGTCTCAGCAAAAGGCACCCATCCGATCGAGTCTCCAGGACAGTCTGCATTCACACACCTCGGGTCACAATACCCAAAGGTTGATCCCGCCAGACCCCTAACTCCCCAAAAGGGGAAGGCTAACTGGTCCTCCCCAGGCCGCATGACACCATAAACCCAATAAAACCTGCCACAACTAAGGCCAAGTCTCTACTTAGGGCTTAGCACCCATAGAAAGGCCCAAAGCCAAAGCCAGCCCTTGCTGAAGATCCCTCAGGAAAAGCATATTACCCTTTTCCGAGAGATGCACCCCATCCCCTCTGTAGAGGTCAGGATATTCCATAGAAATATCCGGATGGGGCAAATAGTGGCCCAAACCACCCTCCAATGCTTTACAGATCTCCTTATTTGCTCTATAACAAGCTCTCTCTATCCCAGCTGGATTCCAAGCACTGTGCCACACCAAGCATGGAATCAAGGCCGACCAGACTATGATGGTACCAGGCCATCTCTTCCTAATGTACTTGAAATCATCTTGAGCTTGCAAGATCAAAGCCTTCCTCTAATCAGCCCAAGATTATTCTCCCCCAGGTGAATAATTAAAACCTGAGGAGGAGGGACCACACTCCCATGAAATAAAATCAGAAGCAAACCAGGCCACTGAAGACCCCGGCACCCCCACCATTCAACTGTAACATATTTGCTGAGCCCCAGCTGAGAGCCAACAACAGTTTTCCGAGCTTGATGTGCCGCCCAAAACACATAACTGTGGCCTGAAGATGAGAACTCGGCTCCTCCGGCTAGGAACAACAGTATCTAAAGAAAGAAACAGACAAGTTATAAAACCTAACCATAACTACCCCAGCTCCAAAGAACAAAGCTAAGAATGGAGCAAAGGGCGAATATAACCTTTATAAGCCCACGACCGCCAACGGCCAAGGCGCTGGATGGACGAAGCAGAATATCCCAAGGCCGTGGCCGTAGAGGCCTCCCCAATTCTAAAGGAGTGTAGTAGTACTTTATTCACGGTCATCCGACCAGCTTAATACAAACAGATAAAGGAGTGGGTACAAAACCTCACTCCAGACAACCCAACAGAGCTGAGGCCCTAGACGTCACTGCCCCCAACTGGTGTTTTGTCAGAGGGCTGCCTCCAGCATGACAAAACAACAACCCTTTCCAGCCTCCCAGCACCGCCAAGTAATCAGCCAATGCAGACACCGGGCAAAGCTCCACCTCTGAACATGGACCCAGCTCCAATACAGTCCCAATGCCCTGTTGGTCCGTCTTGGAATGGCGGACAGTAAGAACTGCCTTACCCCCCGTTAACCTAACGTCCTGAAAAGACAACGCCCTACCTGAAACATCCTTCCTGGAGCTTGCCACTAACTCACTAACCCTGAGTGCCCCAAAAAAGGCCACCAAAGAGGCTGCATGAAAACAGCCTCAAAGTGACATGCACAAACTGCACTCCAAACCCCTTTCAAACCCCTGAGAATCCCAGGTGACATAGGGTTCCTGGTGTCAGGACTAGGCCCGGCCTCTCTGGACCACCCTTCCAGCATCTTTCGAATATGAAAATCTGCTGTTTCCTCCCTATACCCTAACGCCTTGCTAGCAAAAGACAGCGCGGACAGGCGTTCTCTAATTGATCGCATGGCCAATCCCTTACCTTTTAAGGAAACACAATAATGGAGCAACTGCTCCACCGGGAGGGGCCAAACAATGCAATACCCTACCTCGGCCCTAAAGTCTTCAAACTGCCGCACAGCACGTTCGTAAGACTTCCTGGTGCTAGGCGCAATGGCCAGGCCTATCGCTCTGCAGGCCTCGGCTCTCCAATCAGCCATAGCTCCTGGGGCATTGGTGCCGCCTCTAGATCGGCATCCAGGGCCAGCTGACAAAACCTCTCCATCTGTTTATGAGAGAGAGCATCAGCCACCCCGTTATTCACCGCAGGAACATGCTTGGCCAAAAACAAAATGTTAAGATGCAGGCAACACAGAGTAAGGCCCTCACCAACCTCATAACACGTTGCGATTTGGATGAAAGGGAATTAATAACATGAACAACTGCCATGTTATCACACCAAAAATGCACGGTGCGATCAACCATATCGCTCCCCCACAACCAAACCGCAACCAGAATGGGAAAAAATTCTAAAAAGGTGAGATCCCTGCTCACACCAGCCTGCACCCATGAATCTGGCCACACCTCCATGCACCAGTGTCCACAGAAGTAGACCCGAAAACCTAATGACCCAGCAGTATCAGACATGACCTGAAGCTCCGCCTCACGTCTCATGTCCTCTCTCCAAAAAGAAACCCCGTTAAAGGATTCCAAAAACTCCTGCCACACATGCAGGTCCTCCCTCATGCTGCTGATAACCCTAGTCCTGTGCTGGGGCATAGCATCACAGAACCTGCGCAGAAAAGCCCTTCCAGGGACAACCACTTTGCAAGCAAAGTTAAGGTGCCCAACTTACTGCTGAAGCTCAAGAAGCGTAACCTTCTTCTTGAGGAGGAAAGTCCTAATCCTACTCCTTAAATCCTCCAGCTTCTGACCAGGAATCCTGGACGATTGCACTAGGGTGTCCAACCCAATTCCCAAAAACACAAGGCATTGGGCAGGGCCCTCAGTTTTTTCCCTGACCAATGGCACACCCAACTCAGCGGCCAGCTCAATAAAGCCAGACAACAACTGAGCGCAACATCCAGTACCCGCAGGACCCACAAACAGTAGTCATCCAAATAATGGACGACATCCTGCAAACTCACTTTCTCGCGCACAGCCCATTCAAGGAATGTGCTGAAACACTCGAATGCAGCACATGATACAGAGCAGCCCATAGGCAAAGCCCTGTCCATGTAAAATTGCCCTGCAAAAGAAAAACCCCAAAGCTCAAAATCATCTGGATGGACAGGGAGAAGGCGAAATGCAGATTTGATATCACATTTAGCCAGCTCAACCCCCTGACCACAGCGTCGAACAACGCCCACGGCCTGATCAAAGGTAGTATACCTAACCGAGCAAAGTTCCTCGGAAATCCCATCATTAACAGAAGAACCCTTGGGGTAAGAAAGGTGGTGAATCAAATGAAATTCACCAGGCGCCTTCTTTGGTACCACCCCCAAAGGGGAAACCCTAAGGTTGACCACTGGAGGACTAGCAAACGGGCCCAAAATCCTGCCCTCAGCCAGCTCCTTGGCAATCTTAGCCTCCACTACATGTTCTAAACCATTAACTGAACTAAGGTTCCAAGACCAAGTTGGCACCCGAGAACCCTGAAAAGGAATTCTAAAACCCAATGTAAAACCCTTCAACAAATATAAACTATCAGCCCTACATGGGTACCTGCTTAGCCACCACTCAAGAGGCCCCAGTTTTATCGGGCTGGGGCCCTTTTCTAGCTTGGGAAGAACCCTCACTCCCATCCTGTCTCTTCTGGCCCTTCTGTGGCCGAACTCTTGGACAGTTGTTAAATGAGTGTGGGCCGGCATACAGGGGGCATTCATGCTTGAAGTGGCAAGCTTTCCGATTGCACACCCCCTTTGAGCCAAACTCCCAACAAAGCAAACGGGGTTGAACCACCTGCCCTGCTGAACCGCGGGAAGATGATGAAGAAGAAGCCTGAGAAGCAGAAGCCTTAGAAACTAAATGGCCGCTGTCAGAGCAGTTGCCCAGATTGGGCCAAGCTGGTGACATAACCTGCAGCCACAACTGTTGATGGATCCGATCCCAGGGGAGGGAAGAATACAAGGCAGCCCTCATATTGAATTCCTCGTTATATTGAATCCAGGCCGGGTCGCTGAACAACGTATACCCTTTGTATATGATGTCCATGTACTTGATCAGCGCTGCCGCCAGGGCTGAGCACCAGGGCTGAGCACGCGCTATCACTCCAGCATAAACAAAAACCCTGGAAGCCAAATGGCCCAGGTCTGATAAACCTTTCTCTTTTTTAGCTTCTCCTTCCTTTATCATCAAGCTTCTCCTTGTCTTTCTTTTCTAACTCCCGAAATAAAAGAGATAATATATCCACATATTCTCCTTTTAGTATCTTCTCTCTTGTGGCCGGCAATAGGTGATCACCCAAAGATAAGGCAGCCTCCCCAAAGGGCATAGCACCAAAAGGAACAGAACCATACGGGGAGGGTAAACCCCAACCCACAGCTAAGGAAGGTGCAACCCCCTGCTGCTCTGTCCCAGGCCAATTCCCCCATGATCTGAACTGACCCTGTGGCCATGCCCATCTAGCCTGAGGCCCCACACCCCCAACAGAAGAAGTGTTTGCACTCCCAGGAGCCAAGCCCATGCTAGCAGGTGCAGCTGGACCCCGAGCCCCGTGCAGGCCCCAGAATCATCACCTATCTTACCTGGCAGTCCAGCAGGAACCAATGCGATACCTGAACCCCCCACTTCAGAAGAAGGGCCAGCTCCAGCACCAAGAATCCCAGAACCCAAAGTTCCTCCGGCAGCAACAGCAGACCTGCCTTCTAAAATAGATAAACGCATTAATATGTCGGCCTGAAAAGCCATTTTCGAAACCGGCCACTTTTTGGAACCCACCAAAGATGGCAACCCAGACACCTGCTCAAGGGCACGCAGCCTTGCAATAATGGCTGCATTCACCTCATCCTCCCCCTCCTCATCAGAAAATGAATGAGGCGGGGGCCGCTTCTGTGGGGGCTTAGGAGCCTTACGTGCAGGCTGCTTTCCCTTGGACTTTCCTACCCCTTTACGTCCCGACATTCTCTTAATTAATAAAGAAATGCCAACTCAAAAAGGGGACCAACACCCAGCCCCTAAAAGAAATGCCAACTCAAAAAGGGGCCAGCAATGCCAACTCAAAAAGGGGACCAACACCCAGCCCCTAAAATGGCCACACCCAAAAACCTTCACCAAAATGGCCTCCTAACTCGCACCCTTAAAATGGCTGCTGCCTTAACACCGACTAAAAAGGCCTGCAAAATGGCCACCAAGCCCACACAGAGAAAGGAACAATGGCCGCCATCTGAGCAGAAATCAAGGAATGGCTTCCCACTCACACCCTTAAAATGGCCGCCACCTCCACCCAGACTGACAAGGCTGTAAAATGGCCACCAAGCCCCCAACAAAAAGGAGCAATGGCCGCCTGAGTAAATTAAAGCAAGGCCCCCTAACCACCACACACACCAAAAAGGCAGAATAAGGGGTGGTGGGGGTGGCAAAAGGAAGGTCCAAGTATAAAGAGCCCTGAAATAAGGAGCCCCCCCCCCCCAGCATTCTATATCAAGGAAAGATAAACCGCAACAAAAAAATCCTCGGTCCCACGACGCTCTCTTCCCCGCGCTACTGCAGATCCCAATGCACTACAACAGGCCCTAGCGGCCTATGTCTGAATCCCTCAATTCCAGCAGAGCGAGCGAAGCACGCTCCTCACAGCTTGAGCATCGCCGAGGGACTGACACGAGGAGGCGGAGGCCTCAAAGAGGCACGTTCACACCCTGCCCCCATAAAGACACACCTAAAGCATGTGTCAAAGTCTGCTCTCCCTTCCTGGGAGGCAAAAGTTCCCTGGGAGCTAAGCCACAAGGCGGCAAGCTGCCAGAGACTCCATTATGCCCTGCTACCAGAACAGACCAAACTCATCTGTCCACTTGAAGAGAAGCTTGTCAAGAAATTTTACTGGAATCCCTAGAACTGTAGCAGGAATTGTTTTGAGATCAGAAATGGATTTTCATTCTCTTGTTCAGTCCAAGCTTGGGGAGCTGTCTTTAGGATGTGCTTGAAGATTGTATTTGTTTTGGAAAATAACAGTTGCTTGTTATTGTTAAGAAAAGACACTTTTATAAGCTCTTAGAAGCAACTAATATAAACTAGGTTGTCTATGTTGGGAATTCAAATTCTAGTATAAGAGTTAATAAGCTTGGAGAGAGCTAAAATGGTAGTTTTGGATCATTTGTATGATTTAGATTTTCTAAACTCTCATATTTGAGCACATAGAGTTTGCTCTCCCACATATTTGGGATTGTCCTTTGCCCAGAAGCCTCTCAGAGTGCATTAAGTAGTTGACTGTGCCTTGATATAGGTAAGCTTTTATGCTTGCTAGATTGAATTCTATACCATTTTAAGTAATGAATGATCTTTAAAAGAAGGTGCCCTATTCAGAGAGACTATGTTTATGTGCTGCTGATAAAATGGATACATTGGAACATTGTTTATTGGAATTCCCATTTTTCTCAAATTTGTGGATTGAGAGATTTGTGGATTGCTCATTCCTTAGGTGGGATGGTAGGTGCATCAGTGGGAGAAAAATTAGGGAGACTTTTGGCTGGAAATTATTTTGGCTGTTGCAATTTTTTCATATATTTTAGTGAGTAGATTTTAAGATTTTTTTTTTGCCTAATTTATATGGATCCTGATGTGGCACCACTCAAAATCTGTAAGTTCAATGGACAGTATTATTTAAGTAAGTAACTAAGTCATAAGATATGGAACATTACAGAGTAACATAAGCGAAAGGGCAGATCTCTTATCAAGGGAACTTGCTATCATCAGTGAGGAAAGCAACAAGGGAAGGAATGTGATCAAAAGTAACAGGATGGATGTAGTCAAAGGTAATAGGGTAAACATATTCATCTTATTTTAAATTTATTGGAACAGTAACTAGAGTTCAGGGTATAACTAAATATGATAGATACAGCTTTATATGAAACAGCTTTCTTCCAAATGGCAGGTAGCTTATAGTTTACTCTTCTGAAATTCTCTACTGAACAAAGATTTATGTAGTAAAAATTGTGATGTATTTGCTGTGTCAACCATATCGCTTCCCAGAGATGGTGCTGTGTCAACCATATCGCTCCCCAAAGATGGGACAGAGACGGTGTTGGTCGCCCTCATGGATGATCTCCGGCGACATCTGGATCAAGGCGGTGTGGCGGTATTGCTGTTGCTAGACCTATTGGCGGCGTTCGATATGGTCGATCACCGGCTGCTGACCCGCCGCCTCGCCGACACAGGGATTCAGGGTTAGCCTTACAGTGGCTTTCCTCTTTCCTTGAAGGTTGGGGACAAAGGGTGGTGATTGGGGGAGAGCTGTCTCAGAGGCACCCACTTAATTGTGGGGTGCCTCAGGGGGCGGTTCTCTCTCCAATGTTATTTAACATCTATTTGTGCCCCCTTGCCCAGATCGCCCAGGGACATGGGCTGAGTTGTCACCAGTATGCTGATGACACCCAGCTCTATCTATTGATGGGTGGCCAGGCCGCCGACGCCCCTGTAGATCTGGACCGGGCATTGCAAGCCGTGGCTGATTGGATCAAGCTGAGCAAGCTGAAATTGAATTCAGCAAAGACAGAGGTCCTTTGCCTAGACCGCAGCGGTCCGGAAGGAGGGATCCCCCTTCCAGCTTTTGACGGGGCGCCACTGGTACCAGTGCATGAAGTCAGAAGCTTGGGAGTGCTACTGGAGTCTTCCTTGACAATGGAGGCCCAGATAGCGGCCACTGCCAAATCCGCCTTTTTTCATCTTAGACGGGTGAGGCAATTGCCCCCCTTCTTGGAGCGAGGCGACCTGGCAACAGTGATCCATGTGACGGTCACCTTGAGATTGGACTACTGTAATGCCCTCTACATGGGGCTGCCCCTGTACCGAACGCGGAAACTGCAGCTAGTGCAGAACACAGCAGCCAGGCTACTAGTGGGACTACCTCGGTGGGAACACGTGCGGCCTAGGCTGTGGGAACTGCACTGGCTGCCAATTGTATACCGGGTTCATTACAAGGTGCTGGTTATCACCTTTAAAGCCCTATATGGCTGAGGACCTGCCTACCTCAGGGACCGCCTCTCTCCATATGTTCCCCAGAGAGCACTGCGTTCCAGCTCACAAAATCTTTTGGAAATCCCTGGGCCTAAGGAGGCTAAACTTAAAACAACTAGGGAGCAGGCCTTCTCTATAAAAGCGCCCCAATGGTGGAATCAGCTGCCAGAAGAGGTGCGGGCCCTACGGGATCTTAACCAGTTCCGTAGGGCCTGCAAAATTGTCCTCTTCCAAGAAGCCTTTAAGATGTAACCAGAACGAATATTACGCTGCCTGGATAAACAGAGACTGTAGCACCACTGTATTGTTTTAGCTTATTCTAAAAATTAATCTATATTTTGTATTTATATTGTTGATTGATTTTATCTGTTATTGTCGTACCATGATATTGTATCATGCTCTGTAAGCCGCCCTGAGCCTGCCTCGGCGGGGAGGGCGGGGTATAAATAAAAACTTATTATTATTATTATTATTATTATTATTATTATTATTATTATTATTATTATTATTATTATTATTATTATTATTATTATTATTATTATTATTATTATTATTATTATTATTATTATTATTATTATTATTTATTGTGTTGTACCTGAGTCTTGTTGCCTGAGCTTGAGATAGGCACTCTTTGCAAACCAGAATCCTGAAGCCTGGAAGAACTGGCCAATCAGGATGCTAGGTATGTAACAGCTTGTAACAAAGAGATGCAAATGAAGGATTCTGGAGTGAGCCAATAGGAGCAACTGTTGCTTGCTAGGGGGGCATAGTTAACCATGGCCAAAGTGTATATAATGAGCGAAGTGCCTGTGCTGTTTGTGATGATTTCTTCTTGCAATAAAGTGTTCTTGGTTGATTCAAAGCTGGCTGAACTCACTTTACAATTAAAAAATTAAGTCACAGATGTCCATGGCATTTTTATCACTACTGCTGACTTGTTCTGAAGCACTAAATAGTACTTTTTTTCTTCTTCTCAAGTGACAGAAGTATTCCCAAATCTATTTTTCTTAATGGTGGCAATGAGCAGAGAAATTATATTGCTCTTCTTTCATGCCTCACAAGAAATGATATTGCTCTTATTTCATGTCCACAAGAGAAAATCCTGGATGTCCTGAATAAAAGCAGTGTGAGTTATGGAAGTCTAATCTCCTGTCTCATCCTGGTATAAGAAAAATATGGGAACAACCTGTAATTATACCATCATAAAAGCACAAAACACACAAGCCTTTAGAATTGGTCACTGCTAGAACTATGCTATGTATTTGCATATGATTTTTCAAAGGAATTAGATGGGTGGATATAATTCTCATATTCCCCTGTAGTCTACTCTTCTGGACTCAAGGCCATTTCATGCACACAAATCAAAGCCACAGCAAATCATGGCTCCCTGGCAAGTCCACATGAATGACAGATTTGTTTGTAAATACATCTTTGTCTTCTTTGCACTTTACATTTAGGTGTGCCTGTAAAACAGCTTACATTTAAATCCAAATTATGTGAAGCATCCAAAGATTCATCATGCTAGGAACTGAGATCAACGCTTGGAGGTAGGGAAAACATACTTACTAACACTGAATATATGACAGACTTGCAGACTGGAAATTTTTGTCATGTACAATGTCTGTAGAATCCTTCCTTACCACTACCTTCAGAAACTATGGCAATGCTCATTTTAATTATTGTTATGGATTATTATTCATTGATAATGGGTTAAATTTTCTGGTAATCAGTTATTTTAACTAGTTCTCTTTTCCTAGTGATTGATGATTTTCATCTATTCCCTCTTCTCATTGCAACTCCCCCCCCCACCTTCACCTCTTATGCTTATGCCCACTGTCTTATGTTCACTGTTCCCAGGAAGCAGAGTTTTGGGGAGCTAACTGGGCTGTAGTAGAAGACAGGAGACAGAAACATTGCATTACACTAGCATTAGTAACTTTTAGCTGCCAAAAATGTTCTTCAGATCAACTCATTGTATTTCTTGTGGACATTGTCTTAAAACCTCTCTATTATGCAGGGATTTTTGTTGTTGTTGTTTAAAAAAAAGGTTTTGGAGGGCATGTAAGACTGTTAACTGTCAAAATTGTTACTTAATTGGTGGTTTTAAATTTCATTATGCTATATATATATATATATATATATATATATATATATATATATATATATATATATATATATATATATATATATATATATAAATTGCAACCATGAGCCATCAAACATGTGTCCCATGGGATGGGTCCAGCCCCCATAGGGCTCACACCTGGCTCACGAGCAACTAGTTCTCCACTGCTTCCTTCTGCAACACAGCTTACTTTGCCAGGCTCTCTCAATCACACGGGGGCTACAGAGCAAAGCCTCTCTTCCCTCCATTGGCTGAGATTAATCCCCCTCCTCCTCACTTGGGGAGGAAGATAGGGTGAGGAAGGGAAAGAGTGAGAGCTTGCTTTGCCCAGTTCCTTTGCCCAGTTCCATCGCATGGGAGAAATATGAACCACCTTTAAGACCAACAGAGTTTTATTCAGGTGAAGGCTTAGAATGTCTCCCAGATGAAAGAATACCCTGCTCACTCTGAAAACTGATGGGAGGGGAGTTTCACCCAAAAGCAGTTGGGCCTTGCATGACCAGTACTCCAGGGGATTGGCAGAGGTGGGCTCAGGGGACTTGGTGAGATATTCCCTGACCATCATCTCTGCTGAATTCTCCACCATCATATGCCCCACCATTGCTGACCTCCTAGTTCACCACTGACAACCAGCAGCAAGGCTTCTCCCAGGTTGGTCTCTTTAAAGCAGAAGTGCCAGGCTGCAGATCCTCCTCATCCCCACCAGCCTCATCCACCTCCTGTTCCCTCTGGCCACATCTGCTGGCCTATAGCCTCCATACTTCTTTGCAAAGCTCATGCTTCCATGTGATCTGCATTCTGGAGAGCAATTTTACCTTTTATCCAGGGGTCACAGATACAGACTAGATTGTCTTTCCCTTCCTGGCAGAGATGATGCAACCTGTTGATGATGCCCCTGCAACCTCTCTGCAAGGCCATGGCCTGTGAGAGAAAAGTTGTTCCCTTGGGACCTGGCTCCAGTGCAAAGGCCAGTGCCTGGTCCAGCCCTCAAATCATGACTTGCCCAAGGATGACTTACCTGAGGCTGGCCATATAGGTGCACTGCATATTAGTGGTGTCCTGGAAGGGCTTGAGAGCATGCACCATTTGGGAGCCAGTCACTGGAGCTGATTCTGAGCTCCTCTTCCCTATGCAAAATAGTAATGGAGGAGATGACATCCTATACCACATTCTTCTGTTCCATCAAACATGCAATCATATGTGAAGTTCCAGATGTGATCATATGTGAAGTTTGGGCTGGGTTGCCATCAATATGCAGATGACACCCAGCTCTATCTACTAATGGACGGCCGGCCCGGCTCCGCCACAGGGAATCTCGACCGGGCTTTACAGGCTGTTGCGACGTGGCTTAGGCTGAGTGGGCTGAAGTTGAATCCAGTGAAGACAGAGGTCCTTTGTGTGGGTTGCGGCCCTCTGGGAGGAGAAATAGCTCTCCCAGCCTTCAACGGTGCGCCATTGAAAGCAGCGCGCCAGGTAAAGAGCCTGGGTGTTTTACTGGAGCCTTCATTATCAATGGAGGCCCAGATAGCAGCCACTGCCAAGTCAGCATTCTTCCATCTGAGGCGGGCAAGGCAGTTGGCCCCTTTCCTTGAGTGCCGGGACCTCGCAACAGTGATCCATGCAACGGTCACCTCAAGATAAGTCTACTGTAATGCCCTCTACTTGGGGCTACCTTTGTGCCGGACCCAGAAGCTGCAGATAGTGCAGAACACGGCGGCCAGGCTGTTGTTGGGACTCCCGAAGAGGGAACATATACGGCCGGGGCTACGTGGACTGCACTGGCTGCCGATTATATACCGGGTCCAGTACAAAGTGTTGGTCATCACCTTTAAAGCCTTATATGGCTGAGGACCCGCCTACCTGAGGGACCGTCTTTCCCCATATGAACCCCAGAGAGCACTGAGGTCAACCGGGAAAAATCTAATGACTATCCCTGGGCCGAAAGAGATCAAATTACAGAACACCAGAGCACGGGCCTTTTCAACCGCGGCCCCTGCCCTATGGAACCAGCTCCCTGAGGAGGTGCGGGCCCTGCGGAACCTTGACCAGTTCCGCAGGGCCTGCAAGACTACCCTCTTTAAACTTGCATATTCAGACTGCTGAAGAAGGCTGTTAATTAAGGATCTTATTCTAATTAAAGACTTATACCGCTATGTAAACTGTATAGAATGTATAAACTGACAGAACTAGCGTCATACACCATCGGCACTGTCAGACCAAGCTATTTTAATTGTATTGACTGGTTTTTAATGTTGTTAAACTTAAAGTTTTATATTGTTAAATTTAAAGGTTTTATTTATTATTGTATGTTTTATGAAATGCTGTTAGCCGCCCTGAGCCTGCCTAAGTGGGGAGGGCGGGATACAAATAAAATTTATTATTATTATTATTATTATTATTATTATTATTATTATTATTATTATTATTATTATTATTATTGCAAACAGCATCCCAGATGTCCATTGCTTCTAAGCCCCAGATCATCTTTCACCACCAGGTGAAGCTTATTTGTTTGTTTGTTTATTGGGCTTCTAGCCTGCCCTCCCCTGCACAGCAGGTTCAGGGTGGGTTACAACAGTATTAAAAACACAAAAAATTAAATTAGAATATAACCATAAAAGAGTTTTACACAACAAGCAAAACCTTAAGAAACACCATCAAGATCATGTGCTGAATAGGATGAAATTCCCATTATTATATGGCTACAGGACTAAACAGTGTAAGAGGAGCAGGTGGGTGCATGAGTGAAGCAGCTATGATGGATAGAAATGCTGCTAGACAGAGCGAAGCTAAACAGAGCAGAACAAAGCAGGGAAGACCATTGTAGTTGGCTTATTGCTGCCTCAACCATAGGCCTGCTGAGACATCTCCATTTTACAGGCCCTGTGGAACTGCATTAGATCCCAGAAGGCCAGAATATCGCTAGGAAGAGTGTTTCACCAGTCCAGCACCAGAGCCAAGAAAGTTTTTGCTCTGGTCAAGGTTAGACAGATATCTTTGGGCTGGGGATGACTAATAGATGTTGAGCAGAAGAGTGCAAGGCCCTTTGGGGGCTGTATAGAAAGAGACAGTCCCACAGATATGTTGGTCCCAGTTCACCAATAATTTTAAATGTAAGAACGAAGACCATGAACTTGAGCCAGAATTCAACTGGAAGTCAATGCAGCTGGCACAGCACCAGATGTATATGTGTTCTCAGAGGTGTCCTCTGACACACATTGCCACATTTTGGACCAGCTGCAGATTCCAGGATCCAAATGATGCCCTTGAGGTGTACAGCCTTCACAGATGATGTTGCCACCACCAACACACTCGGGCTACTCTGTATCATGGTGATGTTTTGCTCCTTGTGGTCTGAATCCATACCTAGCTAATGGAGCAGAACCACTTTTTAGCCCTCTGGCAGGATTGTCCCCTCCTGAGACCAGGGCTGTACCCCAATAGTCTGAACAGAGAGGTCTTCTGGTTGCCACCAGTGGGTTGTTAGGGGGAGGTAGCCATGCTGCTAGCTGCTCCAGAGGTATGCCGTGAAGTGCACAACTCTGCCTTGGGTTTTGGGTAGCCCAGCTATGACCATCACCACTATGGACTAGTGCATGGTGGGCAAGACTAGTCAGCTCATGGTCCTATGCGAGAGGACAGAGTACCAGAGAGCAAGCTGTTGCAGCTACATCCCCCATGAGGGAGAAGGGTCAGCCATTCATAGCAATCATCTCACTGACAAGGTGACTGACTGCTTCCTGTAGCCTTCTGGATGGCATTGCTGGCATCCTAGGGGAATGACCTCTTGGTGGATAGCCTGCTTCGCTGTCCCCACCACCACAACCTGACTGCAAAGAGCCTTTCTGAATGGCCTACTCCCTCTCTGCTCTCTCTCCACAAAGAACACCCTTTGCATCCACATTCACCCTCATGGCACAGAGGTGTTCACAATCAGGAGAGGTGGGAGGAAATAAAATGTTGTTCACATCTGAGGCACCCAGCATCTAAGCCCCTCTACTCAGTGTGAGCAGAGAGATTTATTTATTTATTATTATTTATTTATTACGTTCGACTTATATCTCGCCCTCTCCGCAAGCGGACTCAGGGCGGCTCACAACAACGTGTCAACACAATTAAACCAATAAAACATATAAAACCATAATTTACATATTTCAATTTTTAAAAATCATTCTGTGGTGCTGCATCAGTACAATATGGCGGCTTTGAATTTTCGAACAGCGATCACCAGCATTCTACATGATGTCCGGTGGCAGCCCTCTTTCAGTTAAACATCGAAAGCCTGCTTAAACAATTCGGTCCTACAGGCCCTGCGGAACACAGACAAATCCCGCAGGGCACTTATGGCTTCCGGAAGAGCGTTCCAAAGTTCTGGTGCTGCCACTGAAAAAGTCCTAGATCTTGTCACACATAACCTGGCTTCTTTTGGTCCAGGGGCGGACAGTAAGTTTTTTGCCCCTGAATGCAGTGCTCTCTGGGGAATATATGGAGAAAGGCGGTCCCATAGATAGGCAGGTCCCTGACCATAAAGGGCTTTAAAGGTCAATACCAACACCTTGTTGTGAGCCGCCCTGAGCCACTTGCTGGGAAGGGCGGGATATAAATCATAAAATAAATAAATAAATAAATAAATAAATAAACTCGGAACACAACAGGCAGCTAGTGCAGCTCTTTCAGCACTGGCTGAATGTGCTCCCATCGCGGCAGCCTCATTAACAGCCATGCCGCAGCATTCTGCACTAGCTGCAGTCTCCGGGTTAGCGTCAAGGGTAGCCCCATGTTGCTCAGGGTTGCTCAGAACCCTGTGTCCACCTATCACCCCCAAACACTAGCAGGGGAGAGAAGTTGGAATAAAAATATAAATCCTCATCCAAGACCCCAAGTAGCTATGCCCCTCTGCTTAGAGAGGCAGGGTGGCTAAGAGCCCTGAGTCACCTAACACCCCCAAACCCTAGTAGGGAGAGAAATCACAATCAAAATGTGGGTCCTTAGCCAAGGCATGCAGTAACTAAGCCCATCTGCTTGGAGTGAACCTAACACCCACAAATCCTAGCAGGGGAGAAGAGTTCACAATCAGGAGATAATGTGCTCTGCTAGTCTGCTTTTAACAAGTTCCCTGCCTCTCTGTGTAACTAGTGGCTGTGGAACTGAGATAAGTGTTTATTATTCTGATCCCATAGAGCTGGTACTGGCAACCAGCAGTGCCTGTTAAGCTTTGAAGGGATCCTATTTGTGTTTCCAAGGCTAGAAATTCCACCCCACTGTTGCCTTGGGGTTTGGTAAACAGTTTAATTGAGTAGGGACAAGAAAATGTAATCATTCAGAAACTACTACAAATCGTGACAAATGGCACCAAAATCCATGAAATATGTATGCCCTGCACCCTTTCATGAACATCATTTCATGGACTATGAACTGACTTGAATCTGTGACAAACTTTTCTTTGTGAGCTGATTCATGCCATCTCTATTCACAACAGCTTGCTTAATTACTGAATGGTCTATGTTATCATAAATGTATTTAAGTGTTCTTTGAAATAAAGCTAGTGTTCTTCACAATGTATGTCAAATTGAATAAAGAGCTAAAACATAAAGCAAACAATGGCATTTGATTCAAAACACTGAAAATATGATAATACTTGCAAACACTGAAAATATAATAATCCAAGAAAGTAGATAAATGGAAGAAATAATTCAGGTGGGTAAATAGCAATTTCTACAGTTTCATTACTTTGGAAACAAAGCCTGGGTTGATTCAGAATAGGATTTCTGCTGAGGGATTAACTGATTTTCCCCCTCGCATGGTAGACCTTCAGTTCCCACATCATATTGTTTCTGTGTGTCCGTTGTCCTCAAGAAGCAGCATTTTGGGGACCTTTTGGACTGAAGTAGGACAGGCAGGTGAGAAGACTATGCTCCACGACAGAAATCCTGCTGACATGAGAACATCAGAAGAGCACTGTTGGGTCACCAATGGTTCATCTAGTCCAGCATTCTGTCTCACACAGTGGCCAACCAATTCATTTGGAGAGCCTTCCCCTGATGTTGGCTTCTGTTAGTGGATACTTTTATTCAGGGGTCATTTTGTAGAGAAATAGGTGGTGGAGCTCATCTGGGGATTATTATGCAGCTGCACATACTATTCAATGGACAAGCAGGTGGAACTTTCAGAAAGGTTCAGAAGCTGTGCTCCTGTGAGCTCCCACTGAATCCGAGGCCTTCTTTTATTGGGTTTCAAGCCTATGTTATAAGCAAGGCCCATTAATTTCATTTACTTCCAGGTAAGTGTTCAGTTACTTCCAGGTAAGCAAGAGATCACACTCTTTTCTAACACTATATTGTATCATTGGATTTCTTTGTGTACATTTTGAGCCAAAAGAGCTTTCTGTGCATTGTACTATAAATGAAATCATATCTCTGTTTTCAGATACATAAATACACATATATTGTATTTTTTAAACTCATCAAATTCTTTCAAAACTGTCTTTTGGCTGATCTGTGATGCTGTCCTAGGATGACCTTGAAAAAAGATTAAGGGATTTTCTATGTAAGATATGAATATACACTCACACTGAAGGTTCTGAAAAACCTCCAAACATTCATATATACAGACATGGAACAACCATTTCTGAATGAAATATGGAAATATGTATCTAGCTGGATCTTTAAAAGTAACATAAATAGCTGAGGAAAGGATGAAAAGCTTAACCTTTATTGTGACACGATAAGGATCAGAAAGGGAAATCAGGCTGAATAGTGTTCATAACATTGGTGTCTTGCCCCTTGCTTTGCTTTGTTTCATTGAAAAAAAAATGCTTTCTGTCTTGGGAATACTCTTTTTTTGTCTGTGCATAAAGTCAAGGTATCAAATTTAAAAGCAAAAGAACAACAAAAGCACTGTTCATTCAGATAACAGTGATTTTTTTTCCCCGGGCTTTAGTATGAAGCTGTAGCAGATATTATTGCCAGGGACTGAATTTTATCTGATGTACATACCCTGAAAGAAATGAAACTTTCCTCAGCTAAGCTTTACTGAGAGGACTGCTCAGAGAGGTAGAAGACAGAAAAGGAAGCTGCTGTATGTTATTTCCTTTATTTTAACACTCATTTTTGCCTCCAAGGCAGATCCCAATATGATTAACAAACAGGAGCCACAGGCATCTGGATGTGATATTATCGGGGGATGAAAAGAAAGCAGAAAAGCTGCCGTGGGAATGAAATAGGGCCTTTTTGAATGGTTATTTTCTACCTGCTATAATCTTTCAGGATCTCTTGTAGACACTTTGGGTCCTGATACATGATGTGTCAGATTGTTTCCCCCATGTAGTTTTCCCACATATTTTAATCTTTTTCTTTGAAATATTTTTTTTCAAGTGACATGACAATTTATTGCTGACATAATTCAGCTAAACAAGACTGACTCCAAGACTACTTGTTTAGGCTTGGAACCTCACAACTAGGGTTGACAATTCCCAGGTGGGGGTATGAGATCCCCTGGTTTGGAGGCCCTCTCCCACTTCAGAGTAATCAGAAAGCAGGAGAGGGAAATGTCTGCTGGGCACTCCATTATTCCCTATGGAGTCCGAGTTCCATAGGGTATAATGAAGAATTGATCTGCGGGTATCTGGGACTCTGGGGAGGCTGTTTTCTGAGCTAGAGGCACCAAATTTGCAGCCAAGCATCTGATGTCTCTCCTTAAAACACCCTATAAGTTTCAAAATGATTGGACTAGGGGGTCCAATTTTATGAGCCCACAAAGAAGATGATCCTATCCATTATTTCCAGTGGAAGTAAGGCATTTAAAAGGTGTGTGGTCCCTCTAAATGTGAGGGCCAGAACTCCCTTTGGAGTTCAATTATATCACACCCTTGCTCCTGGCTCCACCCCAAAGTCTCCTGGCTCCACCCCCAAGTTCTCAAGTATTTCCTGAATTGGACCTGGCAATTCTGCTCACAACCTTCAAGACATTTCCCCTAAGATGTTGTTCTGATGCTACAATCTTAAGCATAGCATAGTAAAAATTAGATTTACTTGTCTGCAAAATTGTTAAGCTTGGTATTAAATCTGTATCTCCTTAATCATTGGCTGCTAAAGATATATGTTTGGTTGAAAAAGTAAGGGCTGGTATGGTATAGTGGGGTTTAATCCTTGTACAGACTACAAATTTATGTGAGCATGGTAAAAATAGGGTTGGCAGGCACAACTGTTGTGCCAGAAGGGGGATTTGGGGGCAGTCTGGGAGTGGACAGGGATGGCCCTGATGTGATGACATCATGCAGAAATGACATCACTGTGTCAGCAATGTCTGGGGTGGTGCTGTACTTTTGTGGCAAATCGTTAAAATTGGGCTAAAACCATAGCGTTTTCCTCCAAAAGCAGAGCATTGCCACACAATGTCACTTTATTCTATATAGAGTGCAAGGAAAAACTGCAATCATTGCACTGGGGATGCTGTTTGGGGGTGGGACAGAAGCCCCAAAAGTCAGGGGACCCCCCACCCTGACCAGGGTCTGGGAACCCTAAGTAGAAAAAAATGTTGGATACATTCCTCAAAAATATTTTACTATCTGCTATGTTTGCTAACCTCTAGGGAGGTTTTGCTGGCAGGAATCCTCTCTTTGTCAGTACTTAGCTGTGCTGTGTCTTCACTTCTCTGTGAATATGTCAACCTGCCATTACAACCCCACTGGAAGCCATTTTAAGGAGAGCTTTCACAATGTTGCACATAGACGAAGTCCCCTTCTTTCCAAACAAAGAACTTCCCAAACAACAGAGGTGCAGAAGAGTTGATGTGCACATCTCTTTTATTGTTTTCACATTAATGTGGGAAGGAAAACAGCCTTTTACACCCCCTTCCTTCATTCTCCTTTGACCTTACTTTACAAAACATAATCATTTTATACCTTCCTGTAAACAAAGGAAATTCAGTTGATTGGCTACAAAGTTCTCACTTCTGACAATTTGTGGTATCTCATTGGCTCAAAGAAACCCGTCTCTCACAGGTTGGGGTAATTCCTTAGAGAGTTCTTTGTTCTCTACTCCCAATCTCTCATCTTCCTGGCATCTAACATCTGCACGGAAATTTGTGGTTAGGTGTTCCAAAAAGATGTTGTGCAAGTTCTTTGTTTTAGATTTCTGGCTTGGTTCCAGAGAATGTGTCAGTAAGTACAATCTCTATTGTGTGGCCATGATGGCGCCTTCAGGCTAGGGTGTCCTTCCTGAGGTAGGGAGAAAAGCTTTCCTTATCAAAGGGAGAGCCAGTTTGGTGTAGTGGTTAAGTATGCGGACTCTTATCTGGGAGAACCGGGTTTGATTCCCCACTCCTCCACTTGCACCTGCTAGCATGGCCTTGGGTCAGCCAAAGCTCTGGCAGAGGTTGTCCTTGAAAGGGCAGCTGCTGTGAGAGCCCTCTCAGCCCCACCCACCTCACAGGGTGTCTGTTGTGGGGGAGGAAGGTAAAGGAGACTGTGAGCCGCTCTGAGACTCTTCGGAGTGGAGGCCGGGATATAAATCCAATATCTTCTTCTTCTTCTTCTAACAGAACTCTGATAACCCAATTTTGTTAGAGAAGAGGCTTCCTTTGATGCTTACCAAGGACTCTTTGTTCCCAGACCACTAGGCCTAGAATCCATAGGAAAAGGTACTATATACTTTAAAGCAAGCCCTGCAAATATAATACTTTGAAGGTAACAGTTCAAATGTAACAGTAGTGCAAGGCAGGTTAGAGCAAATGAGTTCTGTGATCTGGATTAGTGAAAATCTATCTGGCACTCTGTGCATGCCCTAGTAAATCTGAATCTACGTCCTATAATAAGATGAGGTATTATTTGTATAAGTCTCCAGAGAAATTGTCTAGAATGTACAAAGGTACTTCTAGTCTATGTTGGAAATGTAATAATCATGAAGGGACATTTTACCACATGTGGTTGAGTAGTAAGTAAGTAAAAAAAAATTGGATACAAATATTAATACCAAAGATTTTAAAGACTGATATACAATTGAAATCAGAGTCTCTGTGTTAGGACTAACATAGGAGTGTACATTCAGTTCGGCCGAACCGAAGAAACCTCCGAATCACCTCTGATTTGGAAGTATACAGCGCTGTATACTTCCGAATCCAATTTGCAGCCATAATACGGGAGCCGTATACAGCCGTATACAGCTGTACTTCTGAATCAATATTCAATATTCAGAAGTATATGGAAGTGTATAGAAAAGGTGGGAAAGGAGCTTCTGCAGCCTCAGGGGAACTGCTTGCCTCCTTTCCCGCCTTTGGAAGCATTTTCCCGCCTCTCCCATAGCCTCCCTGGGATCAGGGAGGGAGGGAGAGAGGAGCCCCAGCAGCCAATCCAAAGCATGCATTTGCAAAATGCATTGCAAATGCATGGTTTGCAGGGCTGTTGTGTAGCTGATGGCTGGGCTAATCCCCCAGCCATCAGCAACATTGTTGTTCTTTTGTTTACTTGGGTATCCAAATAAACACTGTTCTCTGGCCAATCACAGAGCAGTGGTATTTTTTGAAACTGCTCTGTGTAGGGCCAGAGAACCTTTTTAAGGAGTCTGCCTGGCTGGACTCCATTCCATTGCTGCTGTGTTGGTGTTGGTGTGAAAGAGATTGTGCTGCGCTGGCTCTTGGCCTCAGCTGCTGCTTCTCTCTCTCAGCCTTGCCTGACCTACCTGGAGAAGAGAAGACATCTAAAGGTAAGACAGTCTTGGGGTTCTTGTTTTTATTTTAGTTAGTAAAAGGACTTTTTAAGACTCAGAGTCCCTTTACTTATCCAGATTTGGGTGGGTGGGTACTAGGTAGCTTATTTGAGGTTAGAGGCTTCTACTGTGGGTGGGGGCCTGGGGTGGGGTTTTTTGCCAATTTGCCTACATCTTACTTTAGTGAAAGGACTTTTAAAAATGCAGTGTCCTTTTACTTTTCCAGATTTGGGTGGCTTGGATTTCTTGGGGTTAGGGTGAAGGTTTTTTGGGGGGGAGCAGTTGGTAAAGTTCCTGTATTGTTAAAAGTCAAGTTTTTTTACTGTTTTAAAAGGATTCTGTGTTTGATTTGTTGCTGCTGTGTTGTGCTGCTGTTGTCCCTTTTCCTGGTTCCGGTTTTGGTTTGGGGGGAGGGTGTTGTTGACTGATTTGACCTGAGGTTTTTTTATTGTTGAAAAGGTCACTTTTTTAACAGTTGAGTTTGTTGGCCTTTTTTCAGTGATCTGTTTGGATCTGTTGCTGTTGGTTTTGCATCCTGTCCTGTTGTCCCTTTACCTGGTTCTGGTTTTGTTTTTGTTTTTGTTTTGTTTTTTGGGGGGGGGGGTTGACTGATTTGACCTGAGGTTTTTTTATTGTTGAAAAGGTCACTTTTTAACAACCTGGATGGAAGAAAATCACATCCTGGCAAATGTACAAGCAGCCTTTAGAAGAAATCGTTCTCACTTGAACAACGTGCTAATACTGAAATTTCTAGTCGATAAGCAGGCTGCAGTAAAGGGCTCTCGTTTATACGCAGCGTTTACAGATTTTAAAGCAGCCTTTGATTCTGTACCAAGGGACAAGCTGTGGCGCCAACTGTACAGTACATCAATTGACCGTAGACTCCTATTTCTCATGATGAAACTGTACGAAAATTCTAGTATGCAGGTAAAATGCACACCCCAAGGTCATCTGACTCATCCAATTCAAACAAGTAAAGGTGTCAAACAAGGCTGTATATTAGCCCCGCAACTTTTTAATTTGTATATTAATAGCATTGTAGGGTATTTTACCGACCCCGGTCTGCATCCCCCTAAGATTGGGAAGATTGCTGTGCCCATCTTGATGTATGCAGACGACGTGTTACTACTGTCAAGAACCCAAGTTGGTTTGCGTAGGTCGCTCAGAATGCTTTCTCTCTTTTGTCTGGACACTGATCTAGTCGTTAATAGGGACAAGTCTAAAATTATAGTCTTCACTAAAAGATTCAGAGAAATGATTTGGCGTTTCAATGATGAAAAACTGAAACAAGTTAAAACATACAAATATCTGGGGGTTGTTTTTCATCATACAGGATCTTACCAAGGGCACATTGACAACGTACACTGTAACGCCCAACGCACGGCGCTTGCTCTGCAGGAGTTTTACACTTCCAAGAGCGCTTATAACGCCTTAGCGGCGATTAAGGTTTACAATGCTAAGGTTATACCCCAATTAATGTACGGAGCTGAGATTTTCTTGTATAATAAAATAACTAAATTGGAGATGGTTCAATCGAAGTTTGTACGATGTATCCTTCAGGTGCCAAAATATGCCTCATCTATTGCAAATAGGCTGGAAACGGGGCTTCCAAGCCTCTCCACAGTAATGTGGAATAGAGGTTTGAGTCTCCTTCTAAGGGTGCTGGCGA
The DNA here is from genome assembly GCF_032191835.1 of Heteronotia binoei. Taxonomy (NCBI): domain Eukaryota; kingdom Metazoa; phylum Chordata; class Lepidosauria; order Squamata; family Gekkonidae; genus Heteronotia; species Heteronotia binoei. The sequence goes on from NC_083225.1 coordinate 63,819,893, forward strand.
ATCCGGATGATATTGTACATCAAATCTTCTATGACTCATTTGTTAGCAATTGGTTGAGGAAATTAAATTCCAAACTAGAGGAATGTGATCTGAATATTGATTCCCTAGCCCTCATGTTCAAGAATGGGGCAAAAGTAATTATCAGAGACCGATTACTGGAATTGGAGTTAAAACAATCTCTGGCCAAAGTTGGGGGGACGTATATCCCAACCTTTTTTACAAGTGATCTTAAATGTGCCAGGTATCTTGAAAAGATACAGCCAATCAAGATCAGGCGGATGCTGTCCTTGGCACGCCTGAACATTCTTGACACAGCAGTACTGAGTGGCCATTTCCACAAGATCCCGTTAGAAGACAGGATCTGTCCGTGCGGCCTGGAGGAGGTCGATACGGTTCCCCATCTCATTCTGAACTGTCTTTTCCACACAGAGGCAAGGTACAGACTTCTGCGGAACCATCTAATGCTAGCTAAATCTTTGAATCAGGCCCAAGTCATTTACTTCCTCTTAGGGGATGGGAGTGATCAACTTTCTCTGGATCTTGCTAAGTTTCTATATGTTGCCGACCTTGACAGGAAGAAACTTAATGCTGTTTGTATTTGAAAGAAGGTGCCCTTAGTTAAGTGTTGCCTACGTCAGATAATTTTAGTACTATTTTGATGGTTGTACATAGTTTTATATTGTTGTGTTATATTTTGGCTTGGTGTTGTGTTGTACTGTTATTGATGAGTTGTTGTTGTTGATTGGCCTAGAGCCGCAATAAACTGACTGACTGACTGACTGTCACTTTTTTAAACAATTGAGTTTGTTGGCCTTTTCTCAGTGATCTGTTTGGATCTGTTGCTGTTGGTTTTGCATCCTGTCCTGTTGTCCCTTTTCCTAGTTCTGGTTTTGGGAGGGGGGGTTAAAAGTTAAGTTTTTTTCCGTCATGTTTTGGTTTTTTAAAATTACCTCTGGTTGCTGTGGGGGTTGGTGTGTGGGGTGGGTCACTTTCATGTTTTTATAGAGTTATTTTTGGAGTCTGAGGGTGCTTTTGGTTTGGCTAGGGCCACTATATAGGCTCTCCCACTAATAAGGGTGTTTTTAGGGATTGTGTTTTTTGAAATTTTTTTAAAAATAATCCAGTTTAGGGCTTTATCTACTTTCAAAATTCAACTAGGCCAGATAGGAGCATTCTTAAAAGATTTTAGGTTTCTCATAAAAGGCAGTGTGACTACTAGGCCACATCAGGCTCCCTTTTAAAGAGACTAGGGTTGCAGTGCATCTTGCTTTCAGCCACTGAAAGCTGGTGCATCCTTAGATTTCCATAGGGTAAACCACAGCTTCTCTCTAGTTATAGGAGACACCTGATATCTAGTTTGCAAGGAAATCCGGTTTGTCCCAGGATCTAGTTAGGAGAAGTTTAACTATGAGGATATAACAAGGACTGCCTTCATTTCAAGGTAGCCTTTTAAAAACTGTAGCCAGGTAGAGGCAGTCTCCTAAACTTTACCAGACTACTACTACCCCAACCCAAAGTTCCTACAGGCACCAGCAGTCCTTCATGGGATGGCCAGGAGGGGAGGCCGCATGAGGTGGAGGGGGAAGAAATGGAGACACACGAGGTGCCTCCATCTCTGCCCACTTCCCCCTGGCAGCCAGCCCCTTCTGCCACCCTGAGACACGATGTGTCTGCCCCAAGCACCTCACAGTGGGTGGCTCCGGACAACCAAGCTGCCAGTCAGCTTGGGCATCTGTACTCCTCCGAAGTCTGGAAGTATTTCCGACTTATGGAGGATCCACACTATGTGCAGTGCCAGCTGTGCAGGGCCCTGCCCATCTGACTCCGGGGGGGACGTGGAACCACCTGTGGAAGCATCACCAGGTGGTGCTTCTTAAGGGGGAGAAGCAGGCAGCCAACACCACCCAGCCAGGAGGTCCGTCCCATTGCAACTACCTCCAGAGCTCTCCAGGAGAGTTCCATGACAGGGCAGGGATGCCAGCCATCTCTGCCTGAGATGTTTGGTGGGGGTGGCACCTGTGTGCCAAGAGGAGGAATCAGGTATGGCAGGAGGGTAATCACCTGGAACCTTGCCAGATCAGTCACCGATGGGCTTCCATTTTCAGTAGTTGAGAATCCTGGGGTGCTAGGGTTGCTCAAGTACCTGGTGCCCTGGTACAAAGTTTCTGCTAGAACCACCATTGTGCCATCTGTTTTCAGGGCGACCAGATCTGTGGTGAAGGAGCATTTGTCCTATGCTGCCGGGAGGACTGTTCATTTCACCTCAGATATTTGGAGCTCCCAACATGTGTTCGAGGGGTATCTCTTCCTGACTGCGCATTGGTGGCAACCCAGTGAGCTGCAGGGTGGGGGTGGCAGTAGCAGCAGGCAGGGTCAGGGTCTCCAGGCCAGCTATCGCTGGGCCTTGCTGCACGCTGAAGCAGTTGACATGCCGCACACAGCAGACACTCTCAGAGCCATCCTCTCATGGCAGTTAGAGGGCTGGGTAGGCAGCGGGGATGTCGCCACGGGCTTCGTGGTGACTGACGGTGGCTCCAACATCAAGGTGGCTGTCCAGCGTCAGGGCCTAAAACGCCTTCCTTGCATGGTCCACCTTCTCCACCTTGTGGTTAAGGACGCATTGGGCCAGACAAAAAGCCAGAATCGTCGGTATCTAGCTGTGACCCATGAGTACCGACTTCTGCTCCAGAAGTGTCGGCACATCACGGATCACTTGTCACACAGCAATATGGACTCGTATCTGCTGCGTGAGAAACAGACACTGACAGGCGTGCCAGGGCACCACCTGATCGGTGATGTCAGTACACACTGGAACTCCACCTGTGCCATGCTGGAGTGCATGATGGAGCAGAGAGCAGCCCTGGATGCCTTTGTCTCTGAGATGAGGGTCTTTTGGGATGAGAACCATCTCAACCAACAGGATTGGGTGGTCATTTCTCAGACTGTGGAGGTTCTTGGGCCCTTCAAGACCCGCACAGAAATGCTCTCATCTGACACGGCGAGCATCGCACTGGTCATCCCCATGGTCCACATGGCCTGTGAGGACCTGGCCTCATTTCTAGTGCCAGCTAAAGGCCGTGCAGACATTCTTCCAATGGTGCGTGCCATGGTTGTTAGGCTGCAGGAAAAGCTTGAGGCCTGCTTTCAGACTTTCACCCAGGATAAGGTCTACATGATGGCAACCATGTTAGACCCGCGCCTTAAGGGCACGATCGCCGAGCGGGCCAACGAGCTCAATTGCTGATAAGACGACTTCTCCCAGAAGGTTGAGTGCTGCAGAGTCAGGTTGGGTCCAGTGCCAGTAACTGAGGAGGTGGGGGGGGGTGAAAGCAGCTCATCTGCTACTTCCACTGCTGTTCATCCCCAACCTCCCCAGCTAGGCAGTGTTTCCCACTAGACTCACACCAAGAAGCATCCTGAGATGACTCTCATCGGACATCTCGTTGGCCGCTCTGGGAGCAGTAGGCCCCTGAGAGCAGAGACGGGTGCTGCGATGGTGAGGGACTATCTTTCGAAGCCCAACAAGTTGCAGGAAATGTCTCCTTTGGACTACTGGGTCGTGAGGTAGGGGGTCTGGCCGGCCCTCTCCTCCATGGCCAAGGTGTTCCTCTCATGCCCACCAATGAGTGTGCAGAGCGAGCGCGTCTTTTTGCATATGGGCAACATTGTATGCCCACATCGCAATCGCCTGCAACCCTCTGTTCAGCTCCTCGAATGTAGACTTTGAGAGTGAATGAAGTGAGCACCTACTTGTGCCTGCATCCTCTCTTGGTCCGCATTTGGAAGGTGGTTGTAAAACACTCTCCCACTAAACATAGACTAGAGTCCAAAGACAGCCCAAAAACTCACTCACAATTTGATTGGCAGGGCATCCTCCCACCCCTCATCCATCCCCAAACCAAAAGTGAATGCTGGTTTAAAATCTGCAAAGCAATCCAAATTTCCCCAGTCCCCATCCACACATGCCTAATAATACTGAAAGGGCCATTGCAGCCCCCAACTGTAACCTACAGCACCCACAGGCCCAGCCAGGATAACCCAGGTTTTTTTTTTTTTCAGGGGCAGGAGGAAGGAAGGAAAAGGAAGGTGCCAGTGATGATGACAGGCAGCCAGCAGCCATACCAATGCTGAGGTCCCTCTAATGGGACAGTGATAGCTGGTGTATTGCTGCTGAGCTGAGAGAGAAGGAATGGTTCCCTTCCTCTCACACAATCTGAGGCCCTCCCAGTGATCTTCCTCATTTGGGGTGCAACTCTGGCTCGCCTCCTCATCGTGCACCCTGGGTAACACAAAAGAACCTGGACCAGCCAACCATCCATCACTCATGGTAAGTCTAAATGCTTCTTGCTTTGTGTCAGATACAGAATGATGTGGAGCTAGGTGTGGTTCACCACTTCTCTTGTGTGGGGGGTTTGTAGGGGAGAGTCCCCTGCAGGTCCCCTGCAAATTTGGGGGCTCTCCCTCAAACCCCCTCCCCTCCATTTGGCTTCCAATATACCCTATTTTGCCATTGATTTCAATGGCCATAGGGTATAATGGGGCCGTATATTCGGAATTAGCCGTGCATCTACTGTATATAAGGCTATTCCGAGTACTGTTATTCGGAAATATACGGTATTCCGAATTTTTTGGCACCATATATTTCCGAATCCGATTAATTCCGAATTTTTTTTTTTTTTTTTTGCACACCCCTAGACTAATAGACAATCAGTGGGAAAGAAGCCATGAAATTCTATTTCTATATATGACTACAGCAGCAACACTATTATACACAGAGAAACGGAAGTGCCCAATTATACCTACAATAGAAAAATGGTTGGGAAAGACACTGGATATTTCAGCAATGGCTACCTTAAAAGACAATTAGCTCATTTATTACAGTTTGGAAACCCCTTACAGACTATTTGCAGGAAAAAGATGATAATGACATGATGACTTGAGACTCTGATAATTAAGATACAAAACCCAATAGTTTTCTATAGAGAGAGCAAGGAAAAACTTTGTAATCAAACTTATATTTGGTATAAAAAAAATCAGAAGCCTTCTAATTTATGTATGTTTTTCTTTTATATTTTCTCAATAAAAACTTAAAACTAAATATATATATATATATTCTCTTGCATAGGCATGAACTTAAATTGTCCTGCATTTCTTCTGATAATGATATACATATGATCTCTCATAAAAGTGCTAAGACAAAGATGGGGAAAAAAATCCTGTTCCAATTCAGTATTATTATTTGATGTTCCACTACCACAACAGATTTCTTATCCTCACTATGTGACACATAATGAAGAAACTCTTTCTCCTGGCTTCAGTGTACCATCCTCACTTTTACCCCTATGCTTGTCACCCCCACAGGAGGACAGTCAGTAAATGCTTCTCCTGTTCTTCCATTTTTTCATTTGCCCATACTTCCTGGTGATAGTGTGAGTCAATGAGCAAGAGTAAGGAAAAGAAGAGGAAGAGATGTGCCACCCCTTTTACAGTATCCTTTCTTTCTAGAAGAAGGGAGTGTGGGCCAAATAGGCCTGATCCCCAACATTATACAAAGGAAGGTGGCAGGTGAGCAAGAAGACAGTGTCGTTTGTGGCCTGTCATTCCCTCTAAGTCACAGGGCAAGAAATCTCAGAAGGGCTCTACTGATCAGCTCTGAGGTCTATGCTGTGGCATGACCTCTGGTGCTGCTGTATTTTCTAACCTTTCTTGCTTCAGTTTACTGCTTTGTAATATCTTGGCATTACCTAACCTGACTGGAGTTGGGTTGCAATAGCACATACTGTCATAAACAATTTCTGGAAGTTTTATACATGTTACAAGTTGATTTTATGTCATTATTTCTCACTCTCAAGCTTTGGCTCACTTAACAGGCTTCAGATCAGTGTACTAGATGGAAATATGATACCAACAGAATGGCCTAAGTAATTGTCAGGAGCAAGATAATTTGGTACAACACATACTGTTTCTACCTCCAAATTAGAACATAAGTCCCTTTCCATGTCCAAAATATGTACAGTAATGGAGGATGAGCAGGATCATTATGGCAAGCTCTGTCCCTCCTACCTATTCATGTTATTACTGACTGTAAGGTTTGTAAAGAAGGGCGTTCACACATGATGTTGTATACATGCACATTCATGTTATATGTGCATGTAGTTGGGTGTGCATATGTCTTGACATGTCTTCATTCTGGTTTTGCACAAGTACTCTGAAAAAGTTAGGGTCCAGATTGTGTGTACTGGTATATATGTATTCATTCAATAAATCTACAAGTTGTAAGAATACTCAACATATATATGAACCAGACATATAAAATGAACATGAATTCAGCATAAGGTTACCTGCTGGTGGCTGGCACTCAGCAGAAGACTGAGGAGTCAGAGACATGAGTGGCAATGTCACATCAACAGCATAATGTCATTTATAGGGTGAACCCAGAAGTGATGTCACCTTGCTCAAGGATTCAGCAGAAACTCTATGATTTTACTATAGAATTTCCATTAAATCCCAGAATGGCATGTCCTCACTTCCAGGCTCACCCTGGAAATGATATCACACTGTCAAGACAACACCAATTTTTGCCACCACCACCCACCATGAACCTACTATGCAGCAGCAGGGGGTGCAGGGGCATTGGCAGGAGGTGTCTCACTATAGCAGGAGACCTGGCAACCCTAACTGAATACTGTTGAATGTGTGAAAAGGAAACTATATTCCTGCATACATTAATCTCTCTACACATAATTTGTAGAAATTCTTAAAAGCAAGTTTCTGTTGCATAAAGAGAACCACACACACATAAATGTGTAAACATGTAGGCTACAAATGGATTTTCCAATAATGCACATTGGCTGGGAAGTATTTGAAACAGTAATCCTTCTTCCCCCACTGTGTGCTTATAAAGCATAAAAACCACTTAGAATGTATGAAAACCACACCACACAGTGCACTTAAAATAGATTACTGGAAAGTTGGAGAAATAGGGAGAATCCAGCTCAGCTGTACATTGAAAAAAGTAGGTTGAGTGAATGGATTATTGATTTATTCTTGCTGCAAAATTCTATACATATTGATTGCAGTATTCAGTTTTATACAAACCCAGAGGTAAATCCCAATGTACTCAGTGTGGTTTACTCCTAAGGAAAGTGCATAAGATTTCATTGTTAAAATAACAGGACCATGTTTCTAATAATTGTGCATCTCACATCTGTATAAAGAGCAAAAACATCAATCTAAAGCTAAGCAGTACACAGACCTTAAGTTGACCTGGTGAATAAAAGTGAGCATTATTTTTTTAGGGTTACAGTTAAAGCCCTTGAGAATAAAACCAAACACATGGAACCAGAAGGGTCAGTTGTTGTCAGATAACCTGGGGAATGTTTCTGAAATATTTCCAGTCATCTCCCATGACCTATATTTCTCAGCTCAAACAACTGAGTCATTTTTTAATTTCCTTCAGGGAAATACTTGCCCTTATCAGCTTCAAAGACAAATCCTGACTGCATGGCATAGTAAATACCCTTGGCATAATGGCTCTCTAGTTGAATTTTATGCTTTAAAATTCCCTGAGTTAAAAAGAGAGATTTTCCAACTACATTAAACAAAACAAATGATACCCCTTTCCCTCTTACCAACTAACTTACCAGATATTTCACAACACACAATCATTCATTAACTGTCTCAGTGCTACGCAATTTGACTTTAACTGGGCCCATTTGAAAGCTTGTAAGTGGAGCAGTCATTATTTAACTTAAGGAGCTCTTGGTGATATCATCTCATAGTGATTGATTCTTATATTTATGTATGCAGAAGGATTATTAATCTGGAAAATAAATATACAGCACACAGAATCTGAAAGAAAGAAGGCAGAGTTTACAGAGTTCGTAAAACATGGAGCATCTCTGTTGTAGAAGGTACCTTAAGGAATACAGTGTCAATAGACAACCTCTATCTGATTGATTTTCTGCAAATGTTCTGTCATAGCTTGGCTATCCAAAACCACCTCTAGGTGACTAATGAGACAATTAATGATCCTGACTCATTATTTACTGAGAAAGATTGTTCTGCTCTTTCACTGTTTTGCAAAACAATTTTTTTTTGCAGGCAAAGAGAGGGGACATTGTCCTCAGAAATTATGCTTTTGATTAGACATATGTTTTAGATACATCATTATCAGTGAGACAAAATGGTTTTGAACAAATGTGACATTATAATTCAGCATAGTTAGTCAAACTTGAAAAGGTCTGCAGACAAAGAAAAGTGGACAGGTGGAAATGAATGGCTGATAGTTATTCCTTGAAGAACACCCTCAAGTAATACCAATCAAAGCCAGACTAAGGGCATTTTCGCACAGGGCTTACCCCGGAGCGACGTCCCTCTTCACCGCGCAGCGTCTGCGCGGATTTCACACCAACTGCTCCACAGAACCCGTAAGAGCAGCGAAGTGCTGCAGCTTTTGCATCGCAAATGTAAACCACCAAAAACCAGTTTACATTCGCGACGCTCTTTGCGGCTCTGTGGAGCAGTTGGTGCGAAATCCGTGCAGACGCTGCGCGGTGAAGAGGGACGTCGCTCCGGGGTAAGCCCTGTGCGAAAATGCCCTAAATGTTTGCCAGAAAGTCCATATTTGGAGATTTCAAGTTCCACTGGACATCTTACAAGTAGTGGTAATGGGACCATTTAAAAGAGAAAAGTGATAGATTGCAGAATATGCAGTCATTCTCTGCCACATATCCCCTGCAGGAAAATTGATTGCATCGTGAGCAGCCAGAGAAAATTCAAGGATAGACACATCTGAAAATACTCAATAGCTGCTCATTCCATTCAGCAATAACAGATGCTCACTACATATAATCTTCTTTGTCTATGTTTTCCCACATAATTTGCTTTCTTATTAGGGTTTCCTAGAATGCCTTCAGGAAAACAGGACTGGAAACGATACACATATTATCCAGCCTGATATTGCTCTCTAAAGTAAGATCTTAAACATATTGGCAGAACCAAATACATGCCACATGTCAGTTCCTTTACGGGGCAAACAAGCTCATCCAGATTATAATGTAGCAAGCAGAGACCAGGAGTGCCAGAGATGTCTATTGCATTGGCTAACACTGATTTAAAATCTCAGATGATGCCTTCACATGTCCGAAATCCATCCAACACAGGACTACTGCCAAGTCAATTTCAGGCCTTGTTTATATACACTAACCATCCAATAAATGTGTGTCAAAGCAGCACTCAAACTACATAAATATATAACTTCTACTTTCAGATAGATACATATCTGGTACTAATTTTGGCCACAAAAATATAATTTGTCCAAAATTTCTGAAGAACATAATAATGCTGGGATGAATACCAGTTATTTTTTTTCATGGCTTCCATTGTTTAGAATTCTGTTTTTGCCTGGCATCCTGTCCATCATTTGCAGCTCCATGTAGCTTCTGTAACAGAGTCCAAACTGCCCAACAATACATTGCCAAAAAGCATCTTAAAAGACCCAAGATGAGAAATGTTCAGTTAAAATTTTGTTCGTATCTGATATTTGTAATCTATTTTGCACATCTGTGGCTATGTATTTCCTCTTTACTATTTTTCCCCTAGTCAACTGTATCTAGTTTGGTTTTTTAAAATATAATTTAACATATAAAGCTGCTTTAGAAATAGTTCATCCAGCCCAGTAGTACACTTTTACAGTGGATCTGGCGTGGTGTGGCCCAAGAGAAGCAGCAGGTCAGGGTCTTTTAAGCCCCTGGGTGAAGAAGGCAGGTAGAGACAAGGCTTGCATCTGGAAGAAAGAGAGAGAGAGAAGGTTAGTTGGCTGGAAAGGGAAGGGATAAGCCATGCCTTGACTCAAAGGGTGTGTGTGGGGGGGCATCCTCTGCTTCCTCGGAAGCAAACCCTGGTGGGGAAGAAAGATCAGGCTGCCCAGGGGATCAAGTGTGCCTTGCCCTGCCCACTCACCAAGATCCATTCTTCATGCCAGTGCTTGGGTTCCACACCATGGAAAGATTCTTCACTGTGGCATATGGTCTGTTAAAGGGGAGATAAAATGAGATGGCGAAAAAGAGAAAGAGGGGGAAAGAGGAGGGAGGTCAAAAGCAAGACCAAAATAAAAGAAGAGGAAGAAAGTTGGAAGGGAGTGAGAGAAAGCAAGAAAAGATGGTGGAGGATAGAAGAGGGATGAGTCGAGGTGAGAAAGGGGAACAATTGGCTGAACACAAAGAGGGGAGACAGCTGTCACTGGCTCCCTCTTGGTCACTTGCCCACTTCCCCTTTCCTCAGCTGTTGTGTCTTGCAATGCGGACCAGAAGTTACTGTGCAGCGACGCTACAGAGGTGACCAGAGGAAGTCTACTGGTCGCTTGATGTAGCGTGCGAAACTACCCGCCAATCAAGATCTGTGGTGGGAAGTTTGACTGGCCAGGATTGGACCTGGCCAGACGGAATGTTGTTCCGGGGGTTTGTATATATAGCGGGACCCGGCCCACATTTCTCCCTCTTGTGATGTACCCGCTAATAAAGTATGTTGCCTTCAACACATCTCGTCTCCCAGTACATTACATCAGCCCTCCTGGCTGAGCCCAGCTGGGTGTTTGGAGCATTGGGCTGCTTTTCCAAGAAGGACCAAACCCTATCCTGCAGCCACAGCTAAGCCTGATGATGGGCCGATCCAAGTGCTATTCCTCTGGTTGGAGGCCCTAAGTCAGGAGGCCTTGGCAGGAAGTCAGGGGGCCAGGATCCCAGAGGCCCCACCATAGCTATGGGCATCAAAACTGCCTCCAGGCACTAGTTCAGGGTAAAGATACCATAGTATCTTCTGATAAATGCTGGGTAGGGGAGAGTTTACCTACCCTGCTTCAGATCACTCATCTGTCCTGCTCTGTACTCAATGCACAAGATATTCTGGTAGCTTCAGCAACAGGTCTCTCTATTGCTTGTAGCTGGGAGAGAACATTTGCAGATGGAGAACATACACACACTGGGAGACAGCAACCAAGTCTAATAATAAAACCTAAGTGAGTATCTCCCAGATAGGCTTAAAAGAGAAAATAGAAACTGATACTTAAAAGCTCACTTAAATGTACACATGCATTTTATAAAGAAAATGCTGTGGGGAGGGCAGTAGAGAGTCCACTTCCATCTTTTTAAATTGTCCTCCTATTTGGGGAACCATGAAGGAAATGATAAGGACAAATCACAGATCTCCAATTTTTTTACTAGTGATTCCCTCCACTCTCTATTCTAGCATTAATGTTGTTCCGCTTATGAGAAGCTTACTCTCAATGCCTGCATTCAAGAAGAGGTAATAAAAACTTTATAAGAATAGCATTTTAGTGCCTGAAGAATGGGAATTAATATTGCATAATCTTCACACTCGTAATGACAGATCTACTCACAGTTCTCCTCTCATTCTTACAAATGAGGTTTCTTCCCTATGCTTTTTTTACAGTGTTCTGTGAACTATAGTTGAACTCAAATGAAGTGCTATTGCATGGACATAGAGAGAACAGACATAATGAAAATATACCCCTAGTGTATCACTTTTGCTCTAGAATACCACATTTTATTTCCAAATCAAATAATGAACTGATCTGTTCTTTTCTGTCTTGAAGATTCCCCAAACTGAATTTTGTATACAACGTGGTCTCCAATTGTTGCTGTAGACATTAATACATAATATAATATAATTGTATTATATAACATGCTGGTGATATTGAATTAGAAATGATAAGGCCTATTATCATATAATCAACAAGTGTCTAGATATGAAAATCCAGGAAGTATATGATTACAATAGTGCATTTTCCAACAACTTGCATATTCAACTATAATATTTTATAACATATGAAACTGGTCTTTCATGAATATTATTTACTCAGGTTCCAAACATTCGTGATGCATATGCAAGTATTCTGTGTATCCTTATAGAGAATTTGTGCAGAGCTTTGTGCTGATTATTGTGAGTTCAAATAGTCTAAAATAGTCTTCCTTCCCAGCTTCTGTTTTGTCTTTACTAATACAGAATCTATAGTCTGCATTTTCCCTAATGATTTTATCCTGTACTATCCTGTACTTACTAGCTCAAGGGAACAGCCCATCCCTTGCCTTAGGGCTATGAACTATTAGTAAGACAATAGCAGTCACAACGGCTGCTGGAAGAGTATAAGACTGTATCGATATTATATTAAATTAGTTAAATATTCATTCTCTTTCCTCATGGAACTTTGGCAGCTACTGGTCTATGAGTGGGCTTAGTACCATTGTGGTGGACAGGACCATCAAGTTGCAGCCAGTTTATGGCAATTCTATAAGGTTTCTAGGCAAGAGATGCTCAGAGGTGGATTGACATTGACTGCCTCTACATAACAACCCTAGATTTTCTTGGTGGTCTCCCAACCAAATACAAGCCAGGGCCAACCATGATTAGCTTCTGAGATCTGATGAGATTGGGCTATCTAAGTCAATACCATTATTAAATTACTAAAACCAGATTAGTGAAAGCCATAATTAAAGCCTTTTATCAGACTATTTGAATGTGTAAGTGTTGTGTATCCTTAACCCTAATTCTGTAAAGAATAACGCTCTTGGTATATCAGTGTTTTTGGATGCGCATCCAGGACTTTGTAAGTCGTTAGGTAGTAACGTCTCTGTATAGCATTCAGTGGTTAATTGTGTTCAGCTAAGAGCTGTCAAATTAACTATCTGACAGTTGCCCATCTAAGAGTGACATCTAACATGACAATTTAGATCTAGATCATCTTAGATGAATTGTTTAATCAGCTAGGCATAGTGATGGGTTACATAATTAAGGAGATGACAGCCAGCTTTGTATAAAGGAAGCCCAACCAAGACCAAAAGGAGGAATTCAGAACCACTGAAGGACTTCAGAATGGAGACAGTCTACAAATACAGAATCCATGGTTCAGGGAGAAGCTTGACGCTCTGCCAGAGGATGATACTGGAAAGCTGTGGATCTGAATGCTTAAAGGGAGGTTTATTTTTATTCCTCCAGGACTTCCACTAGGCTGCCTAAAAGTGCTGTCGAGACACTGCTATCTCTACTACAACCTGGAATTAGGAGGCACCAAGAACAAGTTTTGGTGAGAATCATTTGGGAGGCTTTTTGTGTGTGCTCCTTTATATCTTCTATCATTGTTTTTTACTTTTTACCTTCTTTTTTTATAAATAAACCTTAGCTTTATTTTAATTGGACTGAGTGCTGGCATAATATTGAAGAACTTAATTTTGCTACCTAAGGCAAAATAAGCCCATCTTATTAACTGGCATTTACTTGGCCAAATTTGAACAGGTACAACCCCAATATTTTAAAAAGTGGTATAAAATATATGTTCTTGTTTAAAAGGCTAGTTTACTATCATAACTAACCTGTGTTGGGTGGTGAGGTATCAGTGGTGCTTTCTGTTGCCTCTAGGGACCTTCACTGCAGTAGCATGCTATTAGCTCTGGAGCCAAGTAATACTGGGGAAATAATGTTAATGATAGATCTTTGGGGCTTTTAAAAAAAACAAGTGAAACAAAGCCTCACAATTCTCCACCACTTGCCTAGAACAGTATGCTTTCATAAAGTATAATATATTGCTATTTTATTTGTGAATTGTGATGTACACTCCCCCACAAACAACTGACCAAAATGAACAGAACTAGAATGTATCCTGTTTCTTCTGGAGATCAGTAGTTTTAAGCAATCCAATTAGTGATATTAGTGATATGATATTGTACAGAAAACATTTACTCATTTCTATTTCTGTTTTAACTGTAGCCAGATTAGTTAATTTGTTTTCTGCCACACTCTAAAAGAAAATGTTAGCATTAAAGAGCCAGAACGATCCATGTGTTTTGTGCATAGGATCAATTATTATTAATGCAAAAAGCTTCCATTTATGGATTGGTGCTTGTTTTCTTTGATTAAAATAATCAATCTAGCCAATAATGCAACACCCAATTGCCATGACTCAACAAATATGAATGGAGCTGCTGGCAAGAGCAGCTTTTAAAAACTGATCAGGACAGTCCCTTAAGTACCAATGACTTTAGGTTGTTGATGTGAAGGAAGTATATTGACTTTTTCTTCAATCACTCTATAATATGAATGTGAAATTGTGATGGTATAAATTTATCTGTACAAATGAGTTCTCTTCTGTCTCTCTTCTTTTCCTCAGTCATATGCAGCCAAAACAGCACAGGAGAGACGAGAAGAGCACAAAAGATTTGTGGATGTTCTCTCCCCTCATTGGTGGATCTGTATAATATGGCATGTAAAAGGAAGATACAAATGATCCTAAGGGACCATACACATCTGGGCCATTTGCTTTTTGAGATCTTACCGTCAGGTAGACGATATAGAGTGTTGAAGGCTAGGACAAACAGATTTAAGGACAGTTTCTATCCAAGTGCTGTGGTTAGGTTAAATGCAGGGTTATGAAGGATTATCTGTTTTAGATGTATTTAATGGTTTAAATGGTTTTAATGGTTTTATGAATGTTTAATGGTTTTATGAATGTTTATTTAAGGGTTTAAATGGTTTTAATGGTTTTATGAATGTTTATCCGTTTTAGATGTATTTAAATGGTTTTAATGGTTTAAATGGTTTAATGGTTTCAGATGTATTTAAATGGTTTATGAATATGTGTGTTTGATGTGTTGGTATGTTTGTGGAAGAGCACCTCATTTCGTTGCTCTCTTTTTGTTGAGAACAATGACAATAAATTCATCTATCTATCTATCTATCCAAGCATCCAATCTGGTTTATGGTTCTGGTTCTGACCTTCAAGGACCTTAGCACTCAGGGACTCACCTTCGGGATCTTTGGGACCACCTCTCTCATTATTCCCCTGGAAGAGGATTACACTCTGCAAACAAGAACCTCCTGGCAGTCCCCAGTCCAAGAGAGATCTGGCTGTCCTTGACTAGGTCCGGGACCAAAAAGGCCCTGGCCCCTACCTGGTGGAACTTTTTGCCTGAGGACATCTGCACCCTATGGAATTGATTACCTTTCTGTAGATCTTGTAAGTCAGAAATGTTCTGCCAAGCATTTGGTTGAGAAAAGCAACAGTCTAGTATCCCCAGCCTCCCCCCCCTCTCACCTCCCCACATTCCCCTGTACCCCAGGGACAAGTAGGTACTGAAATTTTTATCAGCATGCTAGATTGCTTATTTTTTATTATTGATGCTTAGTATTTTAATGTTCTTTACTTTTAATATTTATTGTATTTTTCCTTGATGGAAGGGCAGCCAACAAATCAAACTTAATAAATAATAAATAAATAAGTCCATTTATCACAACAAAGTCACATTTTGGTATGGAAAAACAAACTAAAATTGGTGTTGGAAATGTTAATATTACATGCACATACAAAAGACTGCTGCATTTATGTACTGGTGGTCCCTTTCTTGTACTTTTCCAAAGGTAGCCTGTAGAAAAGTCACTTCCAATAACTGAGAGAGTTACCTATAGAGCAGCATGAGGAGGCATAGTTGAAGGAAGGAAGGAAGCTAAGGTATACATAAAAACCCACTAATTTCTTTGGATCCTAGCCCTCAAATGAAAGACAGATCCTTTTAAAAATGTTATGGGAAGATCTGCCATAAACTTTAAAGTACGCACACACACACACTTCAGGCATGATGGTGGAATCCACAAAATGTGCACACTATGTTATCTGGGAAGTGGAAAAGAACACAGTAAGAAGTGTGTGTTATGTGGGGAGCAAGGAACTAACTTTGTGCTTTGCTAGGGCTGCATTGTGGTGCTTGAAGCAGCATGCTTAGCTGCTAAATGGTGGGTAGTTCCTGGCATAAGGTCATCAAGCCACTAGCACTTAGTAGCCATTGCTGTTGGTTCAACATTCATGCACCTGTGCATGTTTCAGTTTTTCCTGACACTGGTAAGGGTATGGGGCCCTTCTGCCCATCAATCAATCCTCAGACACATCAAATGGCTGCCTCTTGCTGCTCTCCCACACACCACCTGTCAAGGCTTTTTTTGTAGAAAAAGCCCAGCAGGAACTCATTTGCATATTAGGCCACACCCCCTGACACCACCATTGTTTCACCCAGGGCTTTTTTGTAGGAACTCACACACACCCTGATGCCAAACCAGCCAGAACTGCATTCCTGTGCATTCCTGCTCAAAAAAAGCCCTGCCACCTGTTGCAAATTGATGACTTGTCTATGAATACAATTTGCCACCATAATATTTTTTTTCTGGATACCATTGTGATCCAAATACCTCTAAATTGTTTTTTTAAATTAAAATAATTATTTCTAAATCTTTGGAGAGGTGTGACAAATGTATGCAGTTCAGGTGACTTTTACATTTTTAAAACAACACTTTTACATTTCTAAAAGAAGGGTTCAAAATACACACCAAGAGGATTTGTTTTTCATTGTTTTGTCAATGTCACAGACAGTGCTTTTATGGACTCCAAATGCACATGGATTTGTGCTGTAAAGTACCTAAAGAACACTGTGCTTTCAGTACATCTTCACTCTCAACAGAGAAGG
Organism: Heteronotia binoei; assembly: GCF_032191835.1. Classification (NCBI taxonomy): domain Eukaryota; kingdom Metazoa; phylum Chordata; class Lepidosauria; order Squamata; family Gekkonidae; genus Heteronotia; species Heteronotia binoei. The sequence continues at coordinate 63,836,419 of NC_083225.1, forward strand.
CACAGAGGCGTATTCTCACAGAAAAACTCTGCCAATATTTATGTAAAATTAAAGAGAGATTAAGATGCTTTGCTGCACTGGAGCTATACTTAAAAAAAGATGAAAAACATCTGACCCTCTCAAAACAAATTCTATAAAAGAAAACTCCTTTTTAGACTATTGAGTTATGCAAATATGAATCATGTTCTGCACAGCTAATTTCCAAATTTATCTCCAGAATGGCAATTTAGTTATCAGCATTAATATCCAAAATGGGACAAAAAGTGACACCTTCCTATCTATAACTCAGCCTTAGCACCATCTGAAGTAGCTTCCTGTTTTGCAGTGGAACTACAGATTCAAGCAACATAGCACAATGGCCCACTCATTTAAATCAGAGAGCACTTCTAATTTCAGGAGCGATGATCATGTGCAATGGAGTGCCATTATCTTATCTAAATCTGAAGAGTTTAAGACAAGGAGTAAAGTTTGAATTATTCATAGTTTTCATGGGCTGCTACAAATGGCAAGAAATTGATTATGCAAATGACTTTGGGCTGCTTAGCACTTCTCTAATTATGATTATTCTGATCATGTGCTCAGTAAGAAAAGAGGTGCACACATGCAGCCAAGGAGTGTAGACAGGCTAATGCATTACATCTGTTGGACTCATATTTGTATGGTTCTTGAGGCAAAAATGAAGGCATTCATAAAAACTGTAGCAGCCTAAAAGTAAACTTGAGAAAGTTATTACAAAAAGGTGAAATTTATTTTAGAACCATCTGCAGATGACATTACATGTATTGGAATCAATGTACATAGAGAAGGAGCAGGCAAAAGAATGCTGTTCCTGTCTCCTAATCTATGCACTATCACTATCACCTGCTTGTGAACACAGTATCTATGTGCTTGCAAAGTGTTTGTGCATAGACTCCAGTAGTGTAACTGGGAATGCTGCTTTTTCAAACATCCCCTATCAGGAAGACAGAATCTATTAAAGTGCAAGTACATAGATGGTATGCTGTTGAAGCACTAATTGCACATAGGCAGTCCTACTGCACTCATGCTTGCTGCTCCTCTGCATTCATTGATTTCAACACACACACACACAATGCTATCAGCAAGTGGCTACTTATTAGCTCCAATCAGCTGTTAAATGGTGAGTGGAAAGAGGAGAAGTCAATAAAGTAGGTCCTCATTGTTCCCAACAGATGATGGTCAACCCATCCTACAAAGCACAACCTAATGGTGGTCCCCAGGTAAAAATTTAAATCACCTGAGTCTACACATGTTGTTAGGTGATATTTATTTTTATAGTATGTATTAATCAAATTCAAATTACAGTAAGGAAAAGGGCTTTGAAACAAGTTTTAAGTTGCTACATAAACATTTCCTTGGTATGCACATTATTAAACAGACAGAACGTTTTGTAGAAAATGGCTACTTTTTAAAGTAGTGGATGACAGAGTTCTTCAGTTGGAAGCCTCAGCCCAGCAAACACATTTAAAATTTAGAGACTTTGCCGAAAATATGTCCTTTGAATCTGATCTCTCTGCTTTTACTGCTGACTGGCTGGCACAAGAACTGGAACTAGACGAAGGCGTAGTGCCTTATATAACAACGGCTTACCGTCTTGGCCCACCAAACCGTCCATCCAGAAAAGAGCTGCATGACATTATTGCTATTATCCCCGAAGCCCACTCTAGATGCTTGATCCTTGAGGCTGCATGCAATGCCGGCTATTTACAATACAAAGGAGATCATATACTGGTTTTCCCTGACCTTCCTCTTGAAGTGCTATCTAAGCGTCGGGTCTTAAAACAAATAACTGACTCTCTCAGGCATGTCAAAATATGCTACCATTGGGCTAATCTTACAAATCTCAGAGTGACATACAAAGACAAGATTGGAGTGCTTGCAGCCTGCAGTGAAGCTGCTAGGCTGCAGAGGCATGGTTTGCCACCCTGTGAGGAGAAGGAGGACAGCCCGTTTGTGTATGCTTTCTGGAGGCGGGGCTAGGCCGTCGTAACGGCCAGCTCTTCACTCCCCGTGGCAGTCCTTTGAACATCGGAGCCTGGGCGGGAGCGTGCTTCTGCGCTCCATGCCTCAGGCCCTGGCCGCGCGTCAAGGAGCGTCAGAGTGGAGGCTGGGAGTGGTGGCTCCTTGTTTCAGTGGGGGTTGCTGCTGCCTGTGCGTGTTTCAGCCAGCGTCAGGATGGATCGGAGGCTGTGCGCATTTTCAGCCGGCGTTGGGATGGATCGGAGGCTGTTGTGTCGCATCTGAAGGCCTAGTATCTGCGGGGGGTTTCTTGTTTGTCGGCCCAGTGTTGAGGAGTGATCCCTTCATTTTCTTCTGAGGGAGTGGTCCCCTCATTTTCTTCTGGGGGAAGGGTCTTTTTTGGCTCCCTGTAGCTTTTGATTAGTGAGCCACACCATCCCCCCCTTGTTTAGTTTGCTTGTTGGCACAAGGCTGGGTTGGCCATTTTATGACTTTTCTGATTCTTGATTAGTAGGCGGCCATTTTGCAGCTGTTTGTGTGTGGCCATTTTGTAGGGCTGGTAGTCAGCCTGGGTACTGGTTTGCGGTAGGTACCCAGGGGGTTCTGCAAAATGTCGGGTAGGAAAGGGGCTGGAAAATCTAAGGGGAAGCAGCCAGCTCCAAAAGCCCCAAAAGTCTCTGCTAAGAGGCCTCCAGCCCAGATTTCTTCATCAGAAGATGAAGCGGATGAGCGGGTCAATGCTAACATTGTTCATAGGCTCAGGGCATTGGAGGAAGCGTTGCGTATGCCTCCTGCTGAGGGGGTAGGCATGGGAAGGGCTACCAAAAGGGCGGTCCAGGTGAAATTTTTAACCAGGCTGTCTATTCTTGAGGGCAGGTCTGGTGTGCTCCTTACTGGCAGCACCCTGGGTCTCGGCGGTGCAGATGGTGGATCGATGGTGCCGGCTGCAGTGGTTGGTAAGGCTGCTGACATCTCTCAGGGGTGTGCTGGGTCTGTGTGGCCTTGGGGTCCTTGGGGCCAGGTTTCTCCTACTGGGCAGGGCATCACGGTGGGGGGTTCAGGTCTTGGTCCACCCACAGGTGTTGGCACTTTGTCCAACTGGGCTTGGCCAAGTTAGCCCGTGCGGATCTTGGCTCGGCACTGGGCAGCAGGGTATGGCGGGCCCCTTTTTGGGAGGTTGGGGTGTCCCTTCTCCTTATGGGGTGGTTCCGTTCACCACCTTGCCTTTTTGGGAGGTGGCGTTGCCCCGGGAGATCATTTGCTGCCAGCAACTAGAGAAAAAATTTTGAGGGGTGAGTATGTGGACATCTTTTCCCTCCTTTTTTGGGAGTTGGAAAAGAAGGACAAGGAAGAATTGGATGAGAAGGAAAAGGAAAAGTTGAAAAAGTGTAAAGTAGATCGGACCTGGGCCAATTGGCTTCCTGGGTTTCTCATTTATGCTGGGGTGATTGCACGGGCACAGCCTTGGAGGGCTGCTGCCCTTTTTCAGTACTTGGATATAATCTACAAGGGGTATACGACTTTTAGTGGCCCTGCGTGGATACAATACGATGAGGAATTTTGGATGAGGGTCGCTTTGTATCCTTCTTTACAGTGGGTCCGTATTCATCAGCAGCTCTGGTTGCAAGTTATGTCCCCAGCACAGCCAAACTTAGGTGATTGCTCTGATAGTGGTCATTTGGTGAACAAGTCATCCGCTAACTCCTCAGCTTCCTTAGGCTCTCCCCGCGGTTCAGCAGGGCAGGCGGTTCAACCCCACTTGCTCTGTTGGGAATTTGGGTCTCAGGGAGTGTGTAGCAGGAAGGCTTGCCAGTTCAAGCATGAATGCCCCATGTGTGGTGTGTCCCACTCCTTTAATAATTGCTCTAGAGTGCGGGGGTGTAAGAACTCAAAGAAGCCTGGCAGGGGTGGAGGATCGTATCAAGTTGGAAAAAGGGCCCAGCCCAATAAGGGTGGGGCCTCTTGAGCATTGGTTGTCAAGGTACCCTCGAAGGGCATACAGTTTTTATTTGTTGGAAGGTTTTAGTTGGTTTTAGGATCCTGTGACGGAAAGCTAGGGGTTAACCAGAAACTGAAGATGCACAGGGCCTGCATCAGGTGACCTGAGGGTGGGGGCCAAGTGCTCGGATCTCTCAGGGAGGGAAAGTCTGTGAGTGACAGCAAACTGCGGAGGCAGTCATTCAGTCAATGGTGTCTGACAGAGTTGGTGCCTGTCAGAAGTCTGTCAGAGTTGGAGCCTGACAGAGACTGAGAGGGTCAGTTCGTGCCTGATAGAGGCTGAGAGGGCGGCTGATTCTTTGAGGGAGCTTGAGACAGTGGCGGGAAAGTCTTCTGAGAGGACAAGCTGACTACAAGCTCGACAAAAATAACCAGCTAAGAGGGCTGTGTGTGGAACAAGTGTGAGTCAGTCAAGACCGAAATGGTCACAGACACCTGTATACAACTCTGGAGATCTAGTGAGGTGGTTGAGGGAGCGGATGTGGGTCTGAGACACCAGAAGGGCTAGGAGTAGAGGCTCCAGTTGAGGGGTGAGACTTGGCACATCATTCCCAAGAGGTCAGACCTTTGCTAGAGGTGGAGAGTGTGTTATATAGGAACTGTGAACTGGAAACTGAGAGACTCAAGAAAGAAAAAGTTATTATAAAGCCTGAAACAACTGAGCAACGTGTTAGCCTGTGTAAATATCTCCCATATCCCCAAGTTAAAGACTTTGTTTATAATAAATCTGTGGTTTGAGTTAAAGTTCTCGAGAGCCTATATTTTTCGGAAAAACAACAAAGCTGCTGTGGTCCTCTACGAAGTGAATTCTAGTTCCATCAGATAACAAAGTAAAATACCCCGAAGAGATTGAGTTAAAGAGATCCAGTGAGGCCGTGAGGCGGGCGCTGCTATAGATCCCTTTTCAGGGGCCTCGAGTCCCTTTTATGTCTGGGAATCTTAAGTCAGTTAAGGGCTTAGAGCAGGTTGTTAGAGACAAGATTGCCAAGGAGTTGGGTGCTTTTTCATAACCTCCAGTGTGTAATCTTAGGGTTTCGCCGTTGGGCGTGGTGCTGAAAAAGGCGCCTGGTGAATTTTGTTTGTTTCACCATCTCTCCTTCCCCAGGGGGAAGTCTGTGAATGATGGGATTCCTGAGCACTTATGCTCAGTTAGGTATACCAGCTTCGACCAGGCTGTAGCCGTGGTGAGACGCTGTGGGGTGGGCGCAGAGTTGGCAAAATGCAATATTAAATCTGCATTTCGCCTTCTACCAGTGCATCCCGATGATTCTGAGCTTTTGGGGTTTTCCTTTGAGGGTCAATTTTACATGGATAGAGCATTGCATATGGGCTGCTCTGTATCATGTTCTGCTTTTGAGTGTTTCAGCACATTCTTGGAATGGGCTGTGCGGGAGAAAGTGGGTTTACAGGACGTTGTTCATTATTTGAATGACTGCCTTTTTGTGGGTCCCAAGGGGACTGGGTGTTGTGGGCAGCTGCTATCTGGCTTTATAGAGCTGGCTGCAAAGCTTGGGGTCCCTTTGGCTCCAGAGAAAGCAGAAGGTCCAACTCAAAAGCTGACCTTTTGGGTGATTGACACTGTGGTGCAGCTGCCCAGGGTACCTCTTCAAAAAATAGTTGAATTGAGGAATAGGATTTTTGCCTTTCTTCTTAAAAAGAAGGTTATCTTGCTAGAGTTGCAACAGCTAGTGAGGCACCTCAACTTTCCGTGCAAAGTGGTTGCTCCAGGGAGGGCTTTTTTTCTCTTTAGATGCTGTTGTTCCTGGCCAGAGGAGCCGAGTTCTCATCTGTGGCCATAACCACATGTTTTGGGCCGCTCATCAGGCGTGGAGAACTTCAGTCGACTCTCAGCTGGGACTCAGCCAACATGTTTGTATTGAATGGTTGGGATGCCGGGGCCTTCAGTGGCCGGGCCTGCTGCCTTTGTTATTTCAAGACAGTGTGGGTCCTCCTCCTCAGGTTTTAATTGTTCACCTGGGAGGTAATGATCTGGGGCTTTTAAAGGGCAAGGCCTTAGTTTGGCAAGCTGCGATGATTTTCATTATATGAGAGAGCGATGGCCTGGGACCACCATAATTTGGTCAGCCACGCTGCCCTGCCTTGTGTGGCGCTGTGCTTGGGACCCTGCTGCTATTGAGAGGGCCCAGTATAAGGCTAATAAGGAGATTAGCAAGGTTTTGGAAAGGGGGTTGGGCCACTATCTACCCCATCTGGATATTTCTCAGAAATTTCCAGACCTCTACAGAGGGGATGGGGTTCATCTCTCAGAAAAGGGTAATACGCTTTTCTTGAGAGATCTCCAGCAAAGGCCTGCGGGTGGCCTTGGGGCTCCCGGTGGGTACTTCTGTTAATGAAGGTGTTGTTAATGAGGTGGTCACTTTAGTTGGCAGGTTTTTTCCTGGGTTATGGTACTATGCAGCTAGGGGAGGACCATGAAGCATCCCCCTTTTGGGGAATTAGGGGTCTGGCATGATCAGCCTTGGGGTGTGATGACCCAGGGTGGGGAGAATGCAGATTGTCCTGGAGGCTTGATGAAATGGTGCCTTTCACTGAGATGTGCGTCTGGGGTTTGGACCCTCTGGGGCAGGCCTCTCTGCTGGGCTGGCCTGGCAGGAGCTGTGTCACACAGCTCCAGCTGGGGGCTGGGTCTCTCACCCGCAAATAGCAGGGGAGCGGTCTGTTGAGACCCCTAGCCCTGACCAGGCTGCAGTTGGGTGCCCTTGCTGGGGTGTTATGATTTATAATAAAGTGGCCCATAATTTATACCAATGCATTTGTGTCTGACTCTTTATTCTGACTTGGGGGGCAATTATATTGTTACTGATCCTCCCTCAGGCGTCGCCCTCCTGCAGTCTCTTCATGTGCCGCTGCTAGCAGATCTTTGAAAGCCTTCACAGAAAAGAAAGCATCCAAACTCTCCTGCCAAAGACAATAAAGTTGTAGTTCGTTAAGTTGGGGATCTACTAAATATTGTTATGTTTTCAAAAGATGCCATGTGCTACAAATGCTACTAATGAATGTGCCATTGATAACCATAACTGTTTGCCTGTTGCATGCCCAAGTTTATTAAGTCTTTAATTGTAATAGCCTGTTGGGGAAAGGGGGGGGGGTTCCTCTGTATTCTTTACTTCTGTTTGTTTTGCTTTGTTCTAAGTTTAAACAGTCTCTTCTCTCAGAACCTTGGCTCTGTTAACCCTGGGTTTTTGTATATCCCTGGGTTAAGTGAGACTTTAACATTAACATAAGCCTAGCTCCCTTTAGTGGACAGCAACACACAGTATCCTATTTATATAATTACTGTAGTTCACTGTTTTGCCTCCTGTTTCTCTGCTCAGTGTCTGGCTTAAATAGAGTTTTTGTTCACACTGTCTAAATAGTTTTTGCTAAATTGCAATATTAGGTTATTATAACTTAGAAATCTATTATAATCATATAGTAGCTTTGCTTAACTAGTTTTTATATGCTTGATTAATTAATTCATTAGTTCTTAACATCCTTTGGGGTACAATAGCATAGTTATATCAGTTTTTATTATTAGATTGGTAATTTCCATAGCTCTTCCTTAGATTACATTGACACTGATTGATTTATTGCACTGTTTATTAGTATACATTTTGGATTCATTGTTATTAGAGTGTTTTTAATATAGAACTATTAGGAAAATTTATATATTCTTGTTAAATTGATAAGTAATTATATTGATTGATTAGCTATTTAATAATATTTATATTATAAATTCATCATAATCAAATTATAATATATTTTAAATCAAGCTATCTAATCTATAATCAGTTGATGCTCTTTCAGACTGAAAATTAATTGACCCTGATTTGTTTTAAGCATTGTAATAATATTTTGTACATTCACCAACATAATATCTATCACCCCCTATTTATTCATTTATTATCGTTTTATCTATGTATTGTTATTATAATTATTTTTTTAACTTTTATTATCAGTTTTTAAGCATATTAGGTCATTTAGTTCATTTTGTATTAATTTGAGACCTGTGTTGTGGCTTACCACATGCTAGTAACTAGTGTTTGATCTCTATAAAACTCACTCTTTAACTGTCACTCTTGTAACTCCTACCAAATATTCCATATGGCCCAAAACTGGAATATCACTTCTCTTAATGTCAGAGGTCTACACAATTCTATAAAAAGAAAATGTATTCTGAACAACTTTTCAAAACAACGCTCAGATGTTGTCTTGCTTCAGGAGACTCATTTAAAATCTACTGATCGTACCTCTCTGAAAGCCAAATGGATTCAATTTCACACACATGGCAACTAAAAATATAGGGGCGTCTCAATTCTACTCTCCCACAAGCTACGTTTTAAACATCAAGCAACAAAAGTGGACCCACAAGATGGCTACATTTTTGTAAAAGGCCTGCTGGAGGACCAAAAATTTACTATAGCATCTATTTATGCTCCGAAGAATTCTCAACTGTCATTTCTAGAAGAAGTCTTTACTATCCTTCAAAACTTTCAAGATGGTGAATTGATCATTGGTGGAGACCTTAATTGTGTCCTAGACCGTGTCTTAGACCACTCCTCCTTAACACCTCGCTCTTCTAAAAAGTTTCTGCGTCCTTCCAAACTCCAACAACTTCTGATTGACCACCAGCTGTCGAATGCCTGGAGATTTCTCCACAAAACAGAGAAAAACTATACGTACTACTCTCCAATATTGAACACGTACACCAGGATTAACTCTGTTCTTTTATCTAATCCCCTTTTGCATCAGATCTGCAGTGCAGATATTGGCTCAATCATCTGGTCAGACCATGCTTGGGTGACCTGTTCATTATCTCCTTTAACAGACTCTAGTATCTCCAAAACTTAAACTTTTGATAATACTCTGCTAAACAATGAAGAAGCTACTCAACAAATTGATTTATTCTTGGAACAATATTTAAAGGATAATGATGATAACAGCACCTTGTCGTCAGTCACATGGAAAGCTCTGAAAGCAGTTGTCCAGGGCAACATTATTTCACTATCATCCCACTTAAAGAAGCATAGAGAAGCTTTCAAACAAGATTTGCTGAATAAAATTTGACAACTGGAACTACAACACAAAAAAAATGGTGGCAAGAAAATCTATAGAAAGCTCCTTTCAGAACACAAAATTTTAGAAGCTCTTCAAAGCACACAAATACAGAAAATCCTTTTATACCTTAAATAGAAGCACTGGGCCAACTCACCACATTCTTTAAAATTTCTCTCCTGAAGAATAAAACTTGCCTCAACTTCCAGACATATCTATGCCTCTAAAGATAAAAATGGGATTTTGCTTACCAAAACTAAAGATATCGTTCAAAACTTTCTGGACTACTACCGATCTTTATACACATCACATTTTATCATTGAACTAAGTGGAACAGTCTAAAATATTTATCAGTTTGCATTATCCTTATCAGTGGGCTAAGAAATCTTTGCAATATCTTAGGATCCAATTACCTTGTTGCTTGAAAGATATAATCATGGTTAATCACATCAAAATAATCAAAGAAATAAAATCGAACATCAAAAAATGGGAGAAACATATTCTTTCAATTGCTGATTGTCTACATCTTTTAAAGTCATTTGCCTTGCAGAAACTGCTCTATATATTCAGGAGTATTCCTAATGACATTCCAATCTCTGTATTAAGAAGTTGGCAATCAATATTTAACACCTTTTTTTGGCAGCATAAAACACCACATATAGGCTTCTCAACACTGCCACCATGCAGTCTTTGTGGAATGCACTTCTATTATGAGTCATTATCAGTAGCCTTTCCCCAGTTTTTTTACCTTCTATGAATAAGGGCATTGTCACCATGGTAAGTGCATTGTCACCATTGGTACCATAGAGTTTTTCTCCCAAATTGCTAGAATATCCAGGAAAACCATAGAGTTTTCCTGCACAGCATCACTGATGTGATGATGTCACTTCCAAGTGATGTCATCACACCAGCGACATTGAGGAAGGATACCCCAATGCAGGTTCAGCGGGTTGAGAACCTCCAGGGCAGGAGAACCCCGGGAACTTGGCAGCCCTAGAAAAGACATATCTTATGTACAATCCACCAAATACGAGGTTTAGATATTTAGACCTGATGCAGATCAGTCTAAAGAGAATAAAGAACATTTCTGTGAATTTCCAAAAGAATTCTCAAAACAAACAGAAGGCATTAGTTTTAAGGAACACTCACTGTACTAGGCCAAAGCAAAGACATATTCATGGCATATTCCTAAGCAAATCCAAACAGAATTACATATCAAAGCAACAAACTAGCAGAAATCAACAGAAATTACTCCAAATCTGGAATGGAAGTTTATTTTAGATGCAAATATGAGAAACATGGAGAACAGGGCAATCTCTTGAAACAGAGATAAGTGGTCTGTTCCAACTAGCAAAGAGAAACAAAATTCTAGCTCTGAAATTTAAAACTGACTCTAAAGCCAGGCCAGTTACCCTGCTCTTGTTCCACTTTGGATAACATGGGATCCTTTGAACATCAAAAGACTGGTTCTTGAGAGAAAAAGTGAGAAAAAACCTGGAGGGCAGATTTACATTAGAGATAAAGAGACATAAGTCAAATGGTTTGTGACTGGAACATATTATAGCACACTGAAGGAGGGCTAAGCTTAGCTTTCTCATATGATGGGACTTAATTGTCTTTGTCCTGCTGATTACAAACAAAGCAACAAATTCTAGCCTGGCTGATACCAAGGAGGGTCTAGAAAAATCAACACAGGCTCTAATCTACCCCCACCTTTAGCAACTTCCCATTCTAGGTTTGCCAGGTTCCAGCAAGAACTTCCCATTTTGGTTTTGCAAGACTCCTCCCTGCTGCCAGCCAGCTGGCTGGCAAGGGAAGCCCCACCCTAACATGTTCCTTTAAATCTGTGCTGGCTTAAAAGAAGGCTGCAAACTGCCTGTGTTTTGATCTATGTGTGCGCCTTCAAATCTGAGCAAGAGGAAAGCTGAATGGGCAGGGTGAGTAATCAGAGCCATGTGGGTCTTTCTGGTGAGTGTGTGAACCATAGGAGAGGGAAGAGAAGCGAGCATAGCCCCTCCATTTTTTTGGAGGAAAACTGCATCCCCTAGGCTGTTCTGTTTTTGTTTTCCTGAAGAAGTTTGAAATACCAGCAAATGATATTCAATAACTCCTGTGAGTAAATTGCCCCAGTGAGGTTACAAAAGTGTTTGCGTGCTAACTGTGTTTATTTTGGCTGCTTTGTGAGAGTGTGTGAATGCATGTGGATTCATCATGAACAGAATGATGCTTCTACCCACCCTCCATTGCATGGAAAAGTATTTATGATTAGTGGAAGTACAGCTGCTGGATGACGAAATGAAGACTGTATTCAGGGGAACTGCACTGCTGTATTTTTATTTGTTTGCATTTTAGGGAATGAGAAAGTCTCCTGGATTCACCCCCAAAGTCCTCAGATATTTTCTGCATTAGACCTGGCAACCCTATCCTTTTCTTAGATTGTTACTGACCTGCTGGCATCTTGAAGTGTCTGTCCATACTACCTGCAAAAAGCCTTTTTTGGTTTAAGAGCTACAGATGAACCATCAAAAGCCTACATCAATTACATGGATGGATATTCTTGTACATGTGAAACTTGCCTTTCCTTCAAGTAATCACATGTCCCCAGCAATGGGGAGGGGTGAGTGGGAGAAAAGTTACAAATTGGTGTAATTTTCAAATATTGGCAAAAATAGGAAGGCTAACAAGAACAAGATGTTCGTAAGAACACAGAAAAAAAATCCCAAGTGCTATCTGTTGCTCAATAGAAGCAATAGTTATAAATGCTTCTTTTTCTGAGCAATGCTATCAATATTTTAACTGGGATAAAGCCAGTAGGGTCCTATAGACTGTAAACATGAATTGCTTACATAATTTCATTGAGAAAGATATCTGTTCTATGGAAGCTCTGAGCTATCCCAAGTAGTTTAACAATGAAGAAATTATACCAGGAGCTCCTTATTAAATTCTGTAAAACTTCCCTGGCAGAGATTCCCCAGAAGAAATGTTATCTCCCACGTAAACCAGTGTTATACCAATTGTTGTCAAGCTCCAGATTTAAAAATCAGATTTGTGCAAAGAATGTAACAGAAAAAGAATGTATGTAATACATTTGGGGATTAATCCAGGCTAAATTTCCTAATGGCAGAATGGAACTTTCTTGCCCACTCCCACTCTTTGATTGTGGACCATAATTTAATTTTGGAACTAACATTTTTATTAATAAACTGGAATATTCTGTGTGAATCAATCATTTGATCAAGTGTGAATCAATCATTTGCGATGTAACTCCATCCATTTATTAATAACTCTACTGAAAGTTATACTAAGTCAGGCCATTCATCCATCTAGCCCAGAAGGACCTAGCCATCAAGGAATCTAAATGGAGCTGCCATAGAGTAAAGCTAGGACCCTCTTGATGCAACAAATATGCTCTGCTTCTGAGCTAAATCTCTTTTCAAGCCATATAACCCAAATTATGGAATTCAGTTCCTGAATTCAGAATAATACTTGTTCAGCAAAAAGGCTAACTTGTATACATGCTGCTTTCCAATTTCTCCTCAAAATCTGTTTTGATTTTTTGCTGGAGAAGAAGACCCAAATTATCTTTGAATTGGTTGGGTAACATAGTTTCACTGGCAACTGTGCTTCAGTATTCTACACAGCCAAACATGGGTAGATATTTATATAGGTTATTTCCACAAGGAGGTTTTCTTCTGCTGTGTTGCCAATATCTAAAATTTGGAAGGAAAATGGCAACTACAGCAAGTAGACTGGAGATTTAAATTACAACTGCAACAAAGCTTTCTTGTCATGCTACACAGCCATATGTGATAAAAGTAATTTTAATCCACAGAATACAACAAAGTAGTTGTATACCACAAAGGCTGTGTTTCTCACCTATTCAGAATAGGTGTCTGGAATACCTGTTATAACTGTGTGGAAAAATCATAATAATAACATGACATATGACTAGTGTGGAACTACACTAACTAATCAAATGGTATTTTCTGACAAATTGCTAACTAGAAATGTGCACTCAAATATTTCAAATATTTCCAGAGAGAGAGAGAGAGAGATGTTATCTGAAATGCAAATAACCCAGTTCTGATAAATTGTGGAACTTTCTGGGAATATTCATAGCAGCATTTTCAGTTTCCTAGGCTTGTTTTTCTTTACTTACTGTCTTGGATTCTCTGACATTGGTTCTGTTGGATTTGCCACGTTGGCCCTGAGTTCAGCTTGCCTTTTGTGGTCTGACATTGGATCTAGTGGCTACCATATTCTGTTGGGCTTGTCTGATTTAGAGTCTTCTGGCTAGTGGCTGCTCTTGTGTTTGGCTATTGACTTTTGTGCCCTGCAGAAAACAAGGATACTTTCCCTCAGAGAAAACGATAGGTATCTTTATTCAGGTTGTGTAGAATTTGGTATCTTGATCCATTTTAATTGAAACGGGGGGGGGGGGGAGGCAAGATGATGTTCCCAGCGATTTGTTGTCATTTGCTTGAAAAACAGACAATTCAGCCCTCCCCCCTTGAAAGAGCTCCCAAAATTTCAGAATTCTGAAGCTGAAAAAAATCATCCCACCCTTTCTTATTTCATAACAAACACTAATGTTCTATTTTTATAGACTGTTCTTTGCTTATCTGAACTAAGGCAGTGAAGTCATTCTCATTTGGAATTAATGACCGGGGAAAATAATTAAAAGACTTTGTCCTCTCCCTCAGGAAACTTGTTGCATGCAATCTGAGGGTTTTTTCCACGTGAATACAACCCCCCTGATACTTAATTTCCTGACTATAAAAAGTTAGCTTCATGAAAAATTTATGTTCACTCTTCACAATAATTTAATTCTCTTCTCAAAAGTGTGAAGAAATTACTTTCCACAAAACGATATTTAATCAGTGAATTTCTTTCTTATTCTTTATGTTACAATTTACAAAAACACCACCAACTGAACTCTCTATTGCCCAAATTTTTAATTAATATTATTCAAACTATTTTTGTTTCTCTCTACACTTTCAGATACTATATCTCTAGCAAGCATCTGAGTACCATCCTGTGAGTGCTTGTATGCATAAAGAAAACCTTCGAGGTTTGAAATATAACTTGGGAAGACATTTGGGTTCCTTGGTATTTCACAGAAAATGACTTCAGCAGCAATGCATATGTTTCTATCACAATATACACATGTAAAAGCACCTAAATTAGATGTTATGTATGTTATTTACTATCAGTGTAAAGCCATAGACCAGTATAAAACATGCTGGATATATGTCAGAATTCGGCCTCGCTCTGGCCGGGCCGCAAAAGTGGCTACGCACCATGGGGCCGTCTTTTGCATCCCCAGCGAGGCTGAGTAGAGCTTCCTGGGCATCCGGGTGTTTCAGGAGGGTGGAGCATTGGGGCTATATATAGCCTCAACCCCACCCATCCTATGCAGTCCATTGGCGGCTCTCAGCCGGGTCGGAGGCACGTCGGGTGTCCACGGCCGAGAGCGTGCGTAGGCGGAGACGTTTGCGGCGGGCCTGGCTTTGGACAGCCGGGCAGGCAAGCGGCGAGTGCAGAGAGCCTGCGGAGCAGCGTTGGAGCTGACTGCGAGTGGTTGTGCAGCGTTGTTGGGCCCCAGGAGGGGCGGCAGTAACCGGAGGGAGGGTGGGGGACGCCAGGGAGCAGTGGCCTCGCTTTTTACGGCTGGGAGCCTGGGTGGGGGTGACTGGCTACAGCACGTTGGCTGAGGGTCAAGGGGGGTCATGTGCAGGGGTATTGGTCTCAGTTACAGAGTGCAATCAGCTCCCCCCCCCCCAGGAATTCTTTATAGGGGCCCTTCAGCTGGCTTGGGAGATTATTTTGTAAGAGGAGGGTTCAACCCCACTCCTATCTTACCCCCCCCCCAAGTAGTTTCTTGGGTATAGGGAGTCTTTAGCTTTCTTTGGCAATGGGTCCAAAGAAAGGGCAGGGCCCTTCCAAGGGCAAGCAGGCAGCCGGCAAAAGGCCCAAGAAAGTGGGTCCGTCTGGGGGCCCCGGGGGAGGATCAGATGGATAGTGTTGAGATGATGAAGGCCATAATGGAGCAGCTGAGCTCTTTGGAAAGGGAGCGGGGCACGTCTGGGGCACTTTGGCCTGGGCGTCACAGTGCCACTGGGTGGTCGGGTACCTTTACTTTTGAGAGAGAGGTTTTGGCAAGACTTTCTGCATTGCAGGAGGGTATGGGCTCTAGGACAATGCCCGATTGAAGCCAGGAGGCGAGTACAAGCAGGGATACAGTGCAAGGAAGTTGTGGAGGACAGGCAACAGCCGGCCCAGCCAGTAGCAGTAGCAGGTGTTGAAGGTAAGATGGCAACGACACAGCAGCATACCACAAAGCCTTGGGGACCATGGGGATGGGGCAGGTGTCTACACCTGTAGAGCAAGGGGGGCATTGGGTTTTCCTGGCTCAGCCAGGGCCAGCATGGGCATCAGGGAGTTCTGTTTTGGGGCGGATACAGGCCGCCCCTGTGGGTTGGTGCCAGCCACCTCCGGCTTCATCGACGGTGGTGACAGGGGTGTTACCCTGGGGCAGGGCAAATGTCAGTGGCCCAACCATTGGGATGGCCTAGTGTTCCTTGTAATCCATGGAGTTATCCCCCTAATCCTTATGGGTCAGTCCCCTTTTTGGCTCTCCCTTTTGGAGACTCGGCAATGCCTGACCCTTGCGATGCAGGAAAAAAATTTGAGGGGCGAATACAAGTTTTTTCCAATTGTTGTGGCAGTATGTATATGGGGAGAACTGTTGGCCAACCAAGTGGTGCACTTTTGGTGTGACAACTTGGCGGTGGTGCATGTCAGCAACTCCTTGTCCTTCAAGTCCATACCAGTGATGAACCTGGTTAGGGTTTTCATGCTACGCTGCCTTCGTTTAAATATTTTGTTTTTAGCTAAGCATGTGCCAGGGGTTAATAACAGGGTGGCGGATGCCCTGTCTCACCAGCAGATGGAATGCTTTCGTCAGTTGGCCCCAGAGGCCAATCCTCAGCCGGTTTGGATGCCTCGGGACCTGTGGCAGCTTGGCAGGCAGAAGCCGGTAGGGCAATTCTTTTAGCATTGGCCCCGAGTAACCGGAAAGCTTATGAACGTGCTGCCTTACAGTTTAGGGTATTTAGGAATTCTGTTGGGCTGGAAGATAGCTGGCCCATCCCAGTCTCACACCTGATGGAGTTTTGTGTGCACCAAAAAAACAGGAGACTAGCGGTTAAATCTATTTGGAGTCTATTGGCTGCTTTAGCTTTTATTAGTAAGGCACAAGGGTACCCGGCGGCCGTAGATGATTTCAGAGTGAAAAAGATGCTTGAAGGCTGGTCTAGGGAACGTGGGGCACAGGCGGATGTCTGACACCCCATTTCCCCTTCCATACTTAGAGGGCTGGGGGCAGTGTTTGGCCGGAGGTGTGCAGTTCGGATTATGAAGTTGCATTGTTTCATGCAGCTGCACTTACGGCATTCTTTGGTGCCTTAAGGGTATGTGAACTAGTGCGGCTGTGACCAGTCTGATGGTGCATTGCAGTGCAGCGATGTAACATTCGAGGGTGGACACATGTTGTTGCGAGTCCAGCAATCCAAAACAGACCAAAAGCAGAAGGGCATCACAATTAAGCTCGGTCCCTGTGAGGAGTCTGGTTTATGTCCAGTGCAAGCGTTACAGCAGTATGTGGTGGTCCGAGGGCCGCTTTTCTGCCATATGGGGGCCCCCCCTCACCAAGTATCAATTTTGGGCGGTGACAGCACGGGCACTGGATAAGTTAGGATTGGGGAGGTTTAAGTTTGGGACCTATTCCTTCCAAATTGGGGCCGCATCGACTGCGACAGCAATGGGCTATCCTGGACCGGCCATCCAATGGGTGGGCTGTTGGCACTTGGCTGCTTACCGTGCCTATGTGTGTCCATTGTTGTTTCCCTGAAGGGCTGGGAGTTAGTGGTTACGTCATGTTAGCTGATGTTCTGTTGTTTGACTGTTTTTTCATTTCAGGTGCTGTGGCTCGTCAGGGGAGGCTGCGGATCCTCATATGCGGGCACAGTATGATATTCTGGGCCGCCCACTTTGTGAGGAGATTGCCAGTCGGCTCACAGTTGGGGCTGAGTGAGTGGGCTATTGTTGAATGGCAGGGGTGACAGGGGCTAAGATGGCCAGGGCTCCTGCCTTTGCTGTTTTCAGGAGGGGTCGGTTCCCCACCTCACATACTCGTCATTCACTTTGGGGGGAATGATCTGGGTGTGATGAAGGGGAAGGCCTTGTCCTTACAGGTGCTGGCGGATCTTCAGACCATCGTGTGGAGGTGGCCTGGAGTTTGCCTGATTTGGTCTGCTATCCTGCCATGGAGAGTCTGGCAGGCTGTTTGGGACTCTGCGGGGATTGATCGGGCCAGATGAAAGGCAAATCGGGCCCTGTGGAAGGCCTTGGAAGGGGGTCTGGGTACCTTCCTTCCCCACCCTGAAATTAGGGTGGATGTAGTAGTGTTGTACAGGCCAGATGGAGTCCATCTGTTAGATGTGGGGAATCGGGCCTTTTTGAGTGACTTGCGGCAAGGTTTTTGGGTGGCTCTGGGCCGCCCGGGGGGCTGAATGCCCAAGCAGAGGCTTGGTATTGGTGGTGGCAAAAGGAGCAAGAGGTTTATATCTTGCTGGTGAGCACCCAGGCCTCTGCACCTGTTTAGTGCAGTCGATCCGTAGGAACGGCAGATGGGCTTTACAGCTCAATGTCGTATAATGCGGATCGTATTCATGCCTCCCCTTATTCGCCTCCTTCTGGTGATTGGGGCTGAAGTGGAAGGGGAGGGCAGTTGTTGGCCTGGCCAGCCCGGCACTAGCCACATTTGTATGGCTCGTGCTGGGGCAGGGTGGCTCACCCATTGTTGGACTTGGCGGGGTCAGTGGAAGTCCTCAGGGCTTGTCCAATAGCTGTTTGACCTTGCCATGTTAATTTGTGAAGTTAATAAAGTGGCCCGTTTCCCATAATTATGTCAGCCTCTTTATTCTGACGGGGGGGGGGGGGTGCAATGGTCAATCTGATTTCATGATTGTAAGTCACACCTTCTTAGGATATGGAGACACCATCCCCCAACCTTAAGAAATTGAGCAAGTGTAATTGAGACATTTTATCACTATTCTTTGACCAAATTGTTTCTATTAACCAGAATCTTTCAAATGTTCCTCAGAATTTTGCTTTAGGTAACATTTGATAAATTTCAGTTGACATCACCTAGAAAAGGCTAACAGTTTCCCACTTGTGGACTAAAGTGTTACAGTCCAGGAGGAAGGAAAATGTCATTTGAGTCTACTGACTGTATAAACTGGTCCCAAATGAGATGTCAGTGTGGGATGTTCCATTTTGGGCTTGTGATTAAGAAGAATGTGGTGAGTTCAGTATCGTTTCCTGTCCTCCCTATAGAAAATAAAAATATAGAATTGCAAGGAATATCAAAATCTGACCCTTCTGCAACTACCACTGGCGAATATACAAACAGCATGTACAGCAGCACTCTGTGCTGGTTAACAACACTGGCAATGAGAATAATTTTGTCAGCCAAAGCCTCCAGTGACATAAAGGTAAAGTTAGCAGCCTCAGGCCCACATGAAACATACTTACATTGCCCTCATTTCTGGAATATACTGTACATGTTGATGCAGTAGGCTTCAGAGGCTTATGGCATTACTTTTGCAGTTTAGGAAAGGCCTCCAGACTTCAGCAGTAACATGAGAAGGATCCTCAGGATTCTTGATTCCAAACCACCTTATAAATTATGGAAGGTTTGGTTTTGACAGAACATGAAATTTAAGATGTTTCAGATGTGTGGTCTGTACATATACAGTCGTTAGTCTGAATATTTGATTATCCTTTGAGGAAATCAATAGCTGAAGAGGAAAAAGTGGAGCGTGTTGCTTTACTCATTTACAGTGTGTGAAATGTAAAACTATGAGATGGAAATTGGTTTGAAAGCATGGAGTCACGGTTGTTTAACATGGGGAATCAGAAATCACCATGACCAGAATTTTGAAAGAGAAATGCCAGATGTTATGCCATGAAGCTTATATTTAAGAAGTCACATGAATTGTTTATGGGAGATATTTGAAATTGCTGAGACTACAACAGTTCCTAAGAGATGTTAAAGTGGTAAAAAAAAATATTAGAAGGATATCAGGTCCAATTCTATGCCCCAAAATAAATGTATCCATAAGCCAACCCCCTCCATTGCAAGATTAACAAAAATAGTCAGTTCATTTATTCACCACATGCTAGAATCTCACAATAGTAATTACAATGGTGCAGCATCACAAGAGCAGAGGGTTCCAGATGACTCAAGATAGTGAGCCAAACTGTACTTTCCCCAGGTTCAGTTCACAGCACCTCCAGTTAAAAAGGATCAGTAGGTGGAGATTTTAAAGCGACTCTGGAGTGGTCCTGCAAATCAGAGTAGATAATACTGACTTTGAGGGGCCAAGACCAATGGTCTAACTCATTATAAGGCAGCTTTGTGTGTTCATGTGGGTTACTGGGGCCTGTAAACACAAACAAAGAGACAACCACACTAAATGATAGGTAGATTTTTATACATTAGATTCCATAATGTGTCAAATCCTCATCAATACCAAAGAGATTGTGTTTCTCTCTGTCTGATCTACAAAATCCATTTGCACAGCTCAGACTGAAACAGCAGACAAATAGGATTATGTTACTGTCAAGTAACGATAGCAGAATGAAGATGTTAATGGCTGGGATGAGAGAGAGATAGCAACAAATGTATATATGAAAATGAAATGACACATAATTAGAAAATGGTGCAGAAAAGATCTTGGTTGTGAGCAGATGGGGAGTTAGCTGCAGCAGTCTCGGATTTTAAAAAGCTAATCTTCATTGAGGTGCACCACGGTGATCAGATGACACCTGCCTGCCCGGCAGCTGAGGCATGGGACACACATGCACAGGGCAGAGCAATCATACAACTCCTGAGCATGCGTGGTGTACCCAAGCCAATCAGATGGCCGGGAACACACCATGGAAGTATCAGCAGGACTTTGCCACTGGAAAGTTTTCAGTTGCCTGTTGACTTTGTTCCTGGGCTATCCTTACCATGAAGTAAGGAAGAGCAGTCTGCAGGGAACAGATACATTTATTTCTGCATCATTGTGCACATTAAATCCAGGGGTGGGGGTGGCTGGCTATGGTGGGCCAAAATGCCCATCTGATTGCACCCATTGAGTTCAGTCCTGCTGTTCCAACCTGCTGAGTATTGGGTTGAGAAATGATGTGGTGTAGTAAATTGAATGTCAGATTAGCACTGAGGTTTAAATGCAGAAGAATAAGAAGACATTGGATTTATATTCTGCCCTCCACTCAGAGTCTCAGAGCGGCTCACAATCTGCTTTATCTTCCTCCCCCACAACAAACACCCTGCGAGGTGGGTGGGGCTGAAAGGACTCTCACAGCAGCTGCCCTTTCAACGACAACCTCTGCCAGAGCTATGGCTGACCTAAGGCCATTCCAGCAGGTGCAAGTGGAGGAGTGGGAAATCAAACCTGGTTCTCCCAGATAAGAGTTCACTATATAACCCTAGTTGCATAAAGGCTGGTCACAGGATTCATTGCATGTGATACTATATCATTACATTAACCACTACACCAAACTGGTTCTCCAAACCAAAATGCAAAGACTTGTTGGCAGGCTTTGGCCACTCACTGCTGCTGTATGAGCTCTCTCAGCCCCACCCACCTCAGAGGGTGTCTGTTGTGGTGGGGGGGAAGGTAAAGGAGATTGTGACCACTCTGAGATTCAGAGTATAGGGTGGGATATAAATCCACATCATCATCTTCTTCTTCTTCCAGCCAAACTTGCACCACAGAGTTATCTGAGTAAAATGGAGGATCTGAGAACTATATATACAGAACAGTGGTCCTTATCGGAAGAACAGAGTAATGATGTGATGGAGAGCCATGGATAGTGTGTGCCAAATGTGCCCTGCCACCAGAAATGCCTCTTGGGTCACTGTGATATGCCTTGTATGAACCAGATGTACCTTTTGCCAGTGGAAAATGCCCCATCAGATAAGCAGGTATAGAAGGATACACCCCATAGAATAATTTTGTTGTTGTTCAAAATACTGAATTTATAAAATATGCAATGCCCAGTGAAACTATACAATGAATTACTCTAAATAAAAACAATGGAATGAAGCTGTGCATGCATCATATAACTAAAACAACCAGGGCAACAGGAAAGATTAACAACTATCTAGGGGCAACAAGAAATGACTCCTCCCTAGCTGAAATCCCTAATTTTAGACCTAGAAGATGCCAAAATGATTATTGGGTAATAAGCAAAAAGTATTCTGCACACTTCCCTCCCCCCCACCCCCACCCCACATTGTTTCTTGGCATATTCCACATGCCATATGTTAAGGTTCAGCATTGTAAAGTGGGGCTCACATTTGTTTCTGGAGTGAGAAAAAAAAATTCCTAAGGTTGATCTAGCCTTTTAAGCCTCAAACATTGATAGAAAAATTAGTCATGTTGAAATGAGAGGCAATCCAAGCAATCAATTCATTGGAGGGGAGATGCTGTGAAACTGTTATGACAACATTTTGTAAAAGATGGCGGCGTTGCATAAAGTAAGTAGGATTTGTTTTCATGCAGGGCATCAGTAAAGGTCATAAAAGTAATTACTGAAAAGGCTACAGACATAAGCAGTGGTCATTTTGTAGAAAAATAGGTGATGGAGCTCATCCAGGGATTATTATGGAGCTGCACATACTATTCAATGGACAAGGAGGTGGAAGAAGAAGAAGAAGATATTGGATTTATATCCCGCCCTCCACTCCGAAGAGTCTCAGAGCGGCTCACAATCTCCTTTACCTTCCTCCCCCACAACAGACACCCTGTGAGGTGGGTGGGGCTGGAGAGGGCTCTCACAGCAGCTGCCCTTTCAAGGACAACCTCTGCCAGAGCTATGGCTGACCCAAGGCCATGCTAGCAGGTGCAAGTGGAGGAGTGGGGAATCAAACCCGGTTCTCCCAGATAAGAGTCCGCACACTTAACCACTACACCAAACTGGCTCTCCACTTCCAAATGTCTTCTGCAATCTTAAGTATTTAAAAGGGCAGTTCTTTGGACAGTGACAGTTGGCTAAATTAAGTGACAGTTGGCTAAATGCAAGATTGGGTATTTCTTCCTTATGTCCAGGCCTCAGATTCAGTGAGAGCTCACAGGAGCACAGCTCCTGAACCTTTCTGAGAGTTCCACCTCCTCCTTCTGAGAGTTCCACCTCCTTGTCCATTGAATAGTATGTGCAGCTGCATAATAATCCCTGGATGAGCTCCATCACCTATTTTTCTACAAAATGACCACTGCTTATGTCTGTAGCCTTTTCAGTAATTACTTTTATGACCTTTACTGATGCCCTGCATGAAAACAAATCCTACTTACTTTATGCAACGCCACCATCTTTTACAAAATGTTGTCAGCTAATTTTTATATAACCCTAGTTGCATAAAGGTTGGTCACAGGATTCATTGCATGTGATATTGCATCATTCCATGTACTCTCTAAGCTGCATACTGGAATAGACTCAGAAAGAAAAAAAATGACATTAAATTAATCAATTAAAAACTTAATGTTGTTGACTTGTTTCTCTTAAAAGGAGCAGACCGAGATCTTTGTTTTGAGCATAAAAGGCATCTTAATGCCTGCTGCCTACTTTTTCCAGTAAAGGAAACTGTCTAAGATGTGCATAATTTTTTTGAGGGGACTTACTTTGGCTGACAAGAGATCCCGGGAGGGTTTTTTTTTTCGGCTTTGAAGAATCCACGATGAGAATTTGCATTCCATCATTTACAAAGAATCTCTGGAGTCATCAATGTTCCAGCTTTCTATGGATTATAATAACATCTGAAGACAGAGTGGACGGTATAATTGATGATAAATGTCATTAAGGTAAAAGATCCTTATCTTTCACTTCGGGACTAAATTAAGACTGTTAAAAAAATAAAGATTTAAGATCCAGGACTATTGGTTACAGTATGAAATTAAAGAGAAGTGGAAGGGGGTGAAAGTGGAATTTTTGGAATTAAGGGAAAGCAGAAAAGTGCAGAAAAATACTTGCTGTTGAAAATTCCTGCGGCTTCTGAAAAAAAACCCAGCCATAACAAAAACTGCAGTCTCTTATTACAAAGCAGGAAGTGATGTGTGTTTCAACTATTGTGAGATCTACAATCAGTGAGAATGAGACTTCATTGCCAGAGAGTCAGGAAATAACTGCTGAGAGAAAGAGGAACTTCCAAACATCCGGGTATTTTCAAGAACCAGTAACCATAGAGAAACATCAGAGGCCATTACAGAAAGGTCGAAGCTTTTTTTAATAAAATAAACTGAAATTGGACTGTAATAATACTCAAGACTAACATAAATCTTCCCCAAAAGGCAAAACAATCTGGACTGTATGTTTGAAAACGAATAATAAGCCCTTTGGGGAAAAGGAAAAGTTTTTAAAAAGAGAGGCTTGGAAATTTTGCAGCCGGCATTTTGGAAATTTAAAAACTTTTAGAATTAATTTCTTGAGCTAGGGAGCTCGGAGGATGGCGATTTTGGGCTTGCTGGAAAGGGCATGCTCCAATCTATCAAATGCAACTATCAGATTGTGGATTGGTGAGACCATCTTGAGACCCATTATTTGCAATGGACTGTCAGTAATGTCGGATCAGAAGTCGGGAGCATGAGTTACACGATTAAGAGCCTCCTCATTGGGAGAGGGAAAGATGTTTAAACAAGTGCAAGATCAACTGGATGCTATGGAAGCAAGACTGTTAAAAGCAATGAAGGACTTAATAACAGGAAGTGAAAGGAAACTCACTAAAGAAATAACTAAAGAAATAAATTCTAGTGCTGAAGAAGTAAAGAAGGATATCAAAAAAGAGATTGATTAACTTAAAAAAGAGACTCAAGCAATAGCTAAAAAGACTGAGGAGATTGAAATAAAAATAAAAGATCAAGATGCTACCATTAAGAAGATGCAGGATAAAGCAATACTACAAGATTGTAAGCTGATGGAGAACATTATTCGTCTAAGGGGAGTACCTGAGACTGACCAAAAGAACTACATTGTTACAATAATGGCTGACTTTATGGAAGATGACCCTGTGGAGATGGGACGTTTGTGTGATTATGTCTATAGGGTCAATTCAGAATTTGCCAGAAAGCGTAAGCTACCTAGAGACGTGGTAGTGAATTTTACCACAAGGGACATGGTGGGAAGGATCTTAAGTAAGCAATTTGAAAACCCACTAGTGGTGGAGGAAAGTAGAGTGCAAATGACGAGGGAGCTGCCGAGGAAAGTTATCACTGACAGAAAGCAATTCAAGAAGCTGACAGACAAGTTAAGAGACAAAGGCATTAGATACAGATGGATTTTACCTGAAGGTCTTAGCTTTGAATACAAAAGTCTGAGAAAAACAACAGTGGACACACAAGGCATGAATGAATTTTTGGCAGACAATAAAGAATTTGATGATACAAAATAATTGAAAAATCACTATGGATTACAGATTAATTTCTTGGAATGTAAATTCACCCCAAAAAAGAAAATCATTTTTTCATTGGATTAAAAAGCAGAAATGTAATATAGTATGTTTACAAGACGTACACATTAAGCAATTGGATTACAAATTTTTGTGAAATAAGGCTTTGGGGGAAGAATTTTTTTCATTAGCTAAAGAAAAAAAAGGGAGTGGTTTTTTATATTAAAAAAGAATTGGAGCCAAAATTGGTTTTTAAAGACAATGAAGGCAGATAAATTGCTGTGGATGTGTTTATGAATGAAAAACTTAATGCTGAATGAAAATGAAGACAAAAACCCAACTGGCAATACATTTGATTGGAGAAATCCCGCTGCAACATAATTTACTGATTCAGCTAGGCCATGTCCTTAGCAATACCTAAAAAAAGTTGTGATGAACTTTGCAAGTACATGTTCATCACAAAGGTTCTGAGTGCTGCAGAATTCCTGACAAATCATGGAAGGAGAATTTCCCATGTTCGTTAATGTTAAACTGTAGGCAGAGAACAGAATAAGGCTGAATACAGACTGCCTATTTGGACTAACAAAGGAACTCCCCATGGCCAGATTTAAATTGTATGTTCAAACGTGTACATCTGGGTCCCACCTCACTCCCACCCTTATATCATCCTCCAGCACCTCTCTGCCACCTTAAAATGGCACCTCTCTGCCACCTTAAAATGGCACCTCTCTGCCACCTTAAAAAGCTACCACTTACTAAGAGGTAGCAAATCTCTGAAGCGCTTCCCTGTCACCAGGGAAGGGCCTCCCATGCATTTGAGCAATCTGACCACTCCTCCAGAATGTGCACAACCCGTCCTTCCAGCAGTGGGGCATGTGCTGTCTGCTAGGCTGCCACTCTAAGCTGCCCATCTGTACCCAACCTAAGACTCCCAATTTGATTTTAGATTTTTCATAGTTATCACGGGGAAATTAATAGGGTTCAGAAACTATTGTCTTTCATTTTGTCAAATATTGTCTGTCAGATATGATAATAATGTTGGATAACTGTTAGGGTTGTCAATATCCAATTGCCCATCCCTACAAGGTTGATTGGTTAGGCTGGCCCACATTCATCCCGATTAGAAATTAGAACCCTGATCTCCATCAGATCTAGTCTGATACAATAACCACTACACCACACTGATTCTACAGCTGTGTAATGTGGTTCTGTCTAAAAAATGCCTGCCCTGACCAAGGTGTCGCAGACTGGCTCAGTCTTGTTAAAACTTGTTAGCTAAGCAGAGTCAGTGCTAGTTAGTATTTGGATGGGAGACCACCAAGAAATCCCAGTGCTGCTACACAGAGGGAGACAATGGCAAATCACCTCTGTTAGTCTCTTGCCATGAAAATCATAAGTGGACTGTGACTTGATGGTGCTTTAGACACATGCAAGAAATCCCTAGATTAATCCTATTTGCAATAAAGGAAAAGTGATAAAACATAAGAAGAAACTTTATTTTCTTCTTTTCTCTTCTTACTTTCTTTAGCCTCCAGAAGTTCTGGTTTGAAGCCAAACATAGTGAGCAAATAATAGAGCAAAATCAGTCACAAAATCAATGGGATTTAAGTTAATTGCAACAAAGTGTGAAAACAAACAATTAGTGGTCTCTCAAAATGAACATGCTGCTGGATTGTACCACTTCAGACTGCTGGGGGAATTCAAATATTTGATGTATTTAAAATTTCCCAAGCACATACAACATCCGTATGTTTGAAAGATGGCTAGGCCTGGACTCCTCTTGCTATTTACACAGCTTAGTTCACTCACTTCCCAGGATTTCAACACTTAAAATTCCATTTCTCATTTCACGATTTTGAGTTTACCTTAATTCATACTTCTCACATTCCATGTTCCTATTATATGTGTCAAACAGCTTTGGACCTTCCTTTTACATTCACTAAGAATAGCACTACTTGTACTTGTCCTTTGCTCTTCCCCAGTAACTCATTTATTGCTATCTGACCTGGGCATCCTCTCTTCCACCACTATATCTTTTTGGAGGTTTTTTTCCCCCATTTTGGACTGTTACATCACAGGATTTTCAAAGTAAGAGATTATCACTAGCGGTTTACCATTGCTTTCTTCTGCTGGTTGAGAAGGCGGAGATCTTGATGGACATGATGCTTCTCACCTTTAGTTGGGTTCAGTCAGCCCTTGCTAACTCCGTTAGGAGGTTAGGGTTTATACTAGATTCACCATTACTGCTGGAGAAGTTAGTTATTCACCTGCAATTGCTTTTTTTCTAGCTCAATCTAGCCTGGAAGATGGCCCCCTACCTTGGCTCATCTGGACTTCTGGATCCACACCATGGCAAGTGCACTGTACCTAGTTCTTGCCTGGAAGTCATCTCAGACATTATAGTTAGTACAGAATGCTAGAGCTTGATTTTTTTACCAAGAGCTAGATGGTGCATGAACATTACTCCCATTCCATTGGCTGTCTACCAGTTACAGGAGTCAATTCAAGGTAATTACTATCACATACAAATCCCTTCATGGTCATGAACCCTCATATCTGTAGGCTCACCTCTCTTGCTATGCTCAGTCATGATAGATGAGCAAATGGGTAATCATGCAAATTGGTGCGATCAAAACTGTATTTGTGCATTTTCTATTGTGCAAAATTCTGTGGTGTTCCTGTTCAAAACACCACAGAAGGCTGCATCAGCACGGTTTGTATTCCACAGCTAATATATTCCAGAACTAATGAAGAAACATTCAGTGCAGGAAAGTTGCTAAGATTTAAACTAAAACTCCTTTTGAATTTCACTTATAAAGAAATGTCTATCCCTGCTCAGAAGAAGAAACATGAGGCATTTCAAAGCAAGCAACAATGTTTTGGTAATACTAGTACTGTTGGTCGCTATATGGGTAGCACTATCAACATAAAACCAACAACATCAATCCTTGGAGCATGAGAAAGACAATAAAAATGAAAATCTGTTCAAAATGTTAACATTTAGTATTTCAGAATCCAGTATACCTTGTTTTATACCAGGGTTTAGTAAAGTTTATGTTATAATAAAGGCCAATGAGGTAATTAAACAAATCTCGTAAATTACTGCCTCCTGGGAAATTAGCAGTTGGGGGCAATGCTGGGTTTCCTGCTGGAACTGATGCACCAAGAGCATTAAACAGCCTGATCCCCATAACTTCAGCAGTGGACAAGATTCAATTTGCATGTGTTTATGATTTTATTAAGGAGCTGATCAACACAGTTATGTTGGTGTTTAATCTTGGCTTGTATCCTCATATCCTTGGTTGCACGTTACATGATCATTTGTATTTATAAAGTGTAGCAAGGCACAAATGAAGCCCACAAAATGCAACAGAAATCTTATACACACAAACAAAACTAGGCACCCATGAGGAATCATAGAAGGGAGAAACAATGTGCAAATCCTACCCGACTCCACAAAATCTTCTCCAATGGGATTTTTCTTTTTACTTGCATGCTGATTACTCCATCCCTCTTTTTAACAGATGTACATCTTATTTATCTATTTATTAAAATATTTATTGGCCACTTTCTTCCTACATTGCAGACCCACAAGAGTTTATAAAAATGGGTATTCCATCCATTCTGAAGCATTTTGATCTTCCTCAGGCCACTTTTAGCCTCCCCCCTTTTAATGTACTAAAATTCTGTGTGCGCGCAATTTTTGCTATATGTATAATATTTAAATAACTAAAATGTAATTAGTCAGATTCATCCAGTTTATGTATATAAACACATACTGATATGTGAAAGAAACACTGAAGTCAAAAGGGCATGAAATGCCTTCAAAATGGTTTCCCTTCCCATATTTTAGAATTTGTACTTATTGTAGTGAGGCTTAGTTTAGGCTAAATATGTTATTCTTTAAGATGCTGGCTAAGAGTTATTTTCATGTATCAGAATACTGCAGCTCCCCTCTATCATATATGCTTCTCTGGCAGTAGCACCCTCACACTAACCCATTCTATTGGAGGCATCCCAGGGCCAGCCACAGCAAAAAAAAAAAAAAAGCCCTTCTAGAGTCAGCATGCAGGCCAGTGGGATTCCAGGAGCATGGCAACAGCAGAGGAGGCATGGTGGAACTCAACCCCATATGGGGCAGTCCAGACAAGACAAGACAAAGGGGAAAGCATCTGGTTGAGTGATTTGGTGTAGTGGTTAAGTGCACTGACACTTATCAGGGAGAATCGGATTTGATTCCTCCAGATGCAGCCAGCTGAGTGACCTTGGGTCAGTCACAGTTCTTTCAGAGCTGTTCTTTGAAGACCCGTTCATGAAAGAGCTTGCTTAGCCCCACCTACCTCACAAGGTGTCTGTTGTGGGGAGGAGAAGACAAAAGAGATTGTATGATGTTCTGAGACTCCAAGTGAAGGGCAGGCTTTACATCCAATCTCCCCCTCCCCCCTTCTCCAAAAAGGGGACAGGCAGTGCCAGCCTTACCAAGGACAAGATGGTGGAAGATGAGCTCCTTTAGCAGATTCCAGGGGAGGTGGGGCATGGTATATCAAGATCCAGGGAGAAGCCCATTGTCTCCCTGGCAGTCTACAGTCTGTTCCCTGGACTGGAGGGAGAAAGAGAAGTCATGGATGTTTCTCCCCCAGGGAACCCTTCAAAAGGTGGGTCTAGGAAGGACCAGAGAGGAACAGCTTGAGCACTCCTTAGCTTCAAAGGGAGAAATGTGAGCAGGCAGAGGGAACAGGGTAGAACAAACTCCCCGCCTCTAGGCCCATCTGAGGCCCTTTTAAGATGCTGCCAAGAACAAAAGGAATCTTGGAGAGCACTATAGCTGGCCACCACCCCTGCACCAGAGGAAATGGATAATGCCCAACAGACTCAGTGGCTCTCTCTTTTCTTTATGAATGTTTATAAGGGGGAAAGGAATCTATATGGAAACATTGCAAACAAGGATAGGGTTCTTGTGCCAATTACTATTTAGAAGAAATACTTGTGTGAAAAGCAGGTAGCACTTGTCATTTGGGGTGATAAAAGCAGCCCCAACTGAAACATCTTATTTTACACCACTTTTAAAAGATGCAAGAGCCTTGCAGGTGGCTAGTGACTTTTTTTTCAGAGCGATTGTAAAGTTAAAATCAATCTTTTATGAAGAGGGAAGGCCTAAAAGGAGGGGGGGAGGAGAACCTGTAATTTGCTATACAGATTAGATTAAACATCTGACAAGGTCCTACCTAGGAGGTACAGACTGGATGCTGCAAGCGCTTATGAAATACCAATGATTGGCCATGCAGAGGAGCTCTTTTTGTTTTTTAAACTAAGATTTTGATAGATTGCTGTAATTTCTGAGTGTATTAGATGAAAAGACACTGCCTTAAGGGAGTTTTGGCATATTAGCCATACATAAAGCTTAAAAGTACATAAATACACGAGTCACCTCTTTCTTTTAATGCAACTGCTAACAGCCCAGCAAACAATTGGTATTAAAAGATTTCCAATACTTTTGTGCTTTAATCTGCAGATATCTTCAGATGGAATTTTCAAAGGTTAAAGACTGTGAGAGTTTCTCTGTGATAGCAAATTAACTACTTATGCAATTAAGCAATTTGCTCCAAGTTTGCACTTTCTGTCTCTCTCTCTTTGAAGTTCTAACATGACTAAATTACTCAAATCCAAGAAAGAAATTAAGAGATGTGAAATGTTAATTAGATGCAAGAACAGAGTGAAAAAGAAAGCAGCATCAAAACTGGGGATTGAACAAGAAAAAAATAAATATTGCCTCTGAGAACACATTAAAATACATAACTGAACTTGGTTTGCAATTTATAATGTAACTGTATGTATAATGTATTTATAATGTAACTGTATATATGATACTTTATGAATATGTGTTTCTGACTGTCTAATAGTAAAGTGATTAGGATGGGGGTCTCTGACCTCTTTGTGGCTGGGGCCAAGTTTGGAATTCTGTGGTGAGCAAAACTACAAAATGGCTGACAAGCTAGCTACCAAATTACTACTACAAAAAAGCAGATCCAACAATAAAATAGCTGCAACAGAAGGCAGATTCAACCACAAAATGTCATGGAGTATGGTCAAGCATGACTCTCGTAGCAGCTCTTCAGCATATCTGGCGAAAACTGACAGGATATAGTTCAAAATAATCATATGGTTGAAAAATATTTTCTTGCATACATCTTCAGTCATGTGGTAAAAATCTTTCTGTTGTCGTGGCAATTGCTCACAAAGCACTTAAAAAAAAAGAATCTGTATAGAAAATCAGATTTCAAATAGCCAATCAGAAGCTCTGCTGGGGAAAAGTTCCAGCAAGATCCACCCACATACTAGATTCACTTGGAGGGCACCAGAAAAGGAGTCAGAGGCACCATGGCACTCACAGGTACTATGCTGGGGATCCAAGTTTTAGAGCATTACACTAGAATCTGGGAGAGCCAGGTCTGAATTGCCATGGTAACTCTGTGGGTGACCTTGACTACACACTCTCTCTCAACCAATTAATTCACACGGTTGTTGTTATTGAGTAGAAAATGGAGAAGGGGAGTACAATAATGTAAACTGTTTTGGGTCCCTATTAGGCCAAAAAATAATATATAACTATATAAATTAATAAATAGATGCTGCTGTACAAATTATTTCTTTGACCAGTGGTTCATTTTAATTTAGTAATTTAATTTGACTGATAGGCTGCTATTAATGGCTTTAAATAGTATCTGGAATTGTAGAAACCTACAAATGGAAAATCCAAGGCAAACCATTCAATATCACAGTAATCCAAGTCTATGCCCCAACCACTGATGCAGAAGAGGCTGAGGTGGACCAGTTCTATGAAGATCTACAACACCTTCTAGAATTAACACACAAAAAAAGATGTCCTCCTCATTGGGGACTGGAATGCCAAAGTAGGAAGTCAAAAGGTAACCAGAACAACTGACAAGTTTGACCTTGGAGAACAAAATGAAGCCGGGCAAAGGCTAATAGAGTTTTGTCAAGAGAACAAGCTGGTCATAGCGATCACCCTCCTCCAACAACCTAAAAGGTAACCCTACACATGGGCATCACCAGATGGGCAACACAGAAATCAGATTGATTATATACTCTGCAGTCAA
This sequence comes from Heteronotia binoei, assembly GCF_032191835.1. NCBI lineage: Eukaryota > Metazoa > Chordata > Lepidosauria > Squamata > Gekkonidae > Heteronotia > Heteronotia binoei. The sequence continues at coordinate 63,868,081 of NC_083225.1, forward strand.
AGATGGAGAAGCTCCTTACAGTCAGTAAAAATAAGATCTGGAGCTGACTGGAGCTCAGATCATGAGCTAGTCATTCAAAATTCAGGCTTAGGCTGAAGAAAACTGGGGAAGCTATTAGGCCATTCAGGTTTGACCTTGATCACATCCCTTATGAATATACAGTGGAGGTGAAGAATAGGGGTGATTCCGCACTCACGTTGGTCCGGGGCGGGCTTCCATTTTGGGGCAGAGCAAACTGGCGATTTCACACTAGTTGCTCCGCGCCGGCATTTTGCACGAGGCAAACCCATGATTTGCCCCACGCAGAATGCCGGTGTGGAACAACTGGGGCAAAATCGAAGAAAATAATAGAATGGGAAGAACAAGAGATCTCTTCAAGAAAATTGTAGAAATAAAGGGAACATTTTGTTCAAAAATGGCCATGATAAAGGACAAAAACAGTAGGGACCTAACAGAAGCAGAAGAGATCAGGAAGAGGTGGCAAGAATACACAGAAGAATTATACAAGAAGGATCTCAATGTCCTTGACAACCATGACAGTGAAATTGTTGACCTTGAGCTAGACATCCTGGAGTGTGAAGTCAAATGGGCTTTAGAAAGCATTACTAACAACAAAGCGAGCAGAGATGACGGTATTCCAGTTGAGTTATTCAAAGGCCTAAAAGATTATGCTGTTAAAGTGATGCACACTTTGTCAACAAATTTGGAAAACACAACAGTGGCCACAGCATTGGAAAAGGTCAGTTTATATTCCAATCCCAAAGAAGGGTAATGCCAAAGAATGTTCAAACTATTGCACCATTACACTCATTTCACATGCCAGCTAGGTCATGTTAAAGGTCCTACAAGCTAGGCTTCAGCAGTATGTAGATCAAGAACTACCAGAAGTTCAAACTGGGTTTTGGAGAGGTAGAGGAACTAGAGATCAAATTGCCAACATTCGCTGAATTATGGGAGTATCAGAAAAACGTCTGTTTCTGTTTCATTGACTATGCTAAAGCCTTTGATTGTGTGGATCACAACAAACTGTGGCAAGTCCTTAAAGAGATACCAGACCACCTCACATGTTTCCTGAGAAACCTGTATAAGGGTCAAGAAGCAACTGTCAGAACAGAATATGGAACAACTGATTGGTTTAGAATAGGAAAAGGAGTTCAACAAGAATGTATATTGTCACCTTGTTTATTTAATTTATATGCAGAGTACATCATGCAGAATGCTGGCCTGGATGAAGCACAAGCCGGAATGAAGATTGCCGGGGAAAACATCAACAACCTCAGATATGCAGATGATACCACTCTAATGGCAGAAAGTGAGGAGGACCTAAAGAACCTCTTGTTGAGGGTGAAAGAGGAGAGCACAAAAGTGGACGTGAAACGCAACATCAAAAAAACTAAGATCATGGCATCCGGCCCCATCACACCTTGGCAAATAGAAGGGGAAGACATGGACGTAATGACAGACTTTGCATTTCTGGGATCCAAGATCACTGCAGATGGTGACTGTAGCCATGAAATTAAAAGAAGTTTGCTCCTTGGGAGGACAGCAATGGTGAACCTGGGCAGTATAATCAGAAGCTTGCAGCCTGCAGCGTAGCTGCTATGCTGCTTCTGTGCTGTTTGCCTCCCTGGGAGGGAAGAGTCAGAAGTCGCCCATTTGGGCGCGCAATGTGAGGGGCGGGGCTAGCCGCTTTAACAGCTAGCTCCACGTTCCCCTCAGTTCATTCTGTCGTTGATCGGCCCTCCCTCCCGCCCTGTCTGTTATGTAGGCTTGGCTGGTTGCCTCATTTGAGGAGCCGGGTAGGAATTTTTTACACCCGGCTGATTGGCTGTTGCTGGGGTGTGTTTTTCGCCTACCCTGCATAGCAGTGCAGTGGATTGTGGAATTGGCTCAGGGAAGGTGCCTTTAAATAGTTGGTCACTTTAGTTGGCAGGTTTTTGGGGTTTAGGACACTATGCGGCTAGGGGAGGACTGCGAAGCATCCCCCTTTTGGGGAATTTGGGGTCTGGCATGAACAACCTGGGGTTTGAAGACCCAGGTTTGGAGATTGCAGACTGTCCAGGAGGCTCGGCTAGAGGGTACCTTTCTGGTGAAATGTACGTCTGGGTTTGGGGCCCTCTGGTGCGTGCCTCCCTGCTGGGCCTGCCTGGAGGGAGCTGAGTCGCTCAGCTCTGGCTGGGGGGCTGGATCTCTTGCCCGTTAATGGCAGGGGAGCAGTCGCGGTGACCCCTAGCCCTGGCCAGGCCGCTGGTGGGGTACCCTTGCTGTTTATGCTGTTAGTTAATAAAGTGGCCCAATTTTATTCCAATGCATTGTGTCTGACTCTTTATTCCGATCTTGGGGGGCAATAAAAAGCAGAGACATCCCCCTGCCAACACTGTCACAAACAGCATGGTGTGTAAGTGCTGAATGGCTGTGAGCCTGGCTGTGATTTCCATGAACTTCCAGGGAACTCATGTGGGAGCCACCAAAAGGGTGAATGGAACTGACTTTAATGATTCCCATATGATTTCACAAGAGATCCAACAGACCCATACAGGCATTGGATTGCTGCCTGTGAACATAAAAAGGACATACTTGCTAACATTTGGAAATCTAAAATAAATGTCTACAAATGGTATTGGAAAGTAGCACTGTTGTCAAACTACCAGCAATGATGTTAGAACTATAAAAATATAAGTAAATGTATATGGAATCTTAGAATCATAGAGTTGGAAGGGATCTCTAGGGTCATGTAGTCCAACCTTCTGCACAATACAGGAAACCCACAAATACCTACCCCAAATTCACAGGATCTTCATCGCTGTCAGATGGCCATCTAGCCTCTGTTTAAAAACCTCCAAGGAAGGAGAGCTTACCACCTCCTGAGGAAGCCTGTTTTACTGAGGCAGGCTCAGGGCGGCTTGCAACATTGGTCATAATAACCATAAAAGACTAACACATTGGTACCTCTTAATAATAAAATCAGTCGATTAATAAAACAATTTAAAACAGTTGGTGCTAATAACATATTGGTGTTATTCAGTTACCCTGGTGTCAGTATTTCCTGGATTCCTCTTGCTGTTGTAGGTCTCAAAAGTCAGCTGAAAGCAAGCCGGAAGAGTATGGTTTTACAGGCCTTGCGGAACTGAGTAAGGTTCCGCAAGGTCCTAACCTCTTCTGGCAGCTGATTCCACCAGTACTGCTGCTACTGAGAAGGCACGATCCCTCGTAGTCATCAATCTCGCCTCTCTTGGCCCAGGGATCACTAAGATATGTTGAGTTCCTGATCTTACTACCCTCCGGGGAACATGTGGGGACCCACATCTTCTTATGAAAGTTGCCTTTTGAAATCAAAGAAACCTAACAGGTTGACCACCACAGCAGGCAACCTCCTACTTCTGATGATCTGGCCACCACCATTACTCAATGAAGTAGTAAGAACAAAACTTGGGAAGGGGTGCAACAATGCACAACAGTGTGACTCTGTTTAGGGGTGAACAACCAACTGTGGCATCCTGACATTGATGGTGGAAAGTGCTGTCAAGTCACAGCTGACTTATGGTGACCACATAGAGTTTTCAAGGCAAGAGACATTCAGAAGTGGTTTGCCATTGCTTGCCACCATGTCATGATACTGCAAGGCTTTTAGCTAAGCCCTCACCAATTCACCTAAGCTGCTAGATCACATGACTAAGAGCTGTGATGTCAGACTGCTTAGAATTCTGAGGAACTGAAAAAAAGAAGCAGTGATACAGTGAGTTGAGAGGGTCGGTCAGAACATTCAGACAGTAATGACCCTGCTTAGTTTCTGAGATTTGAGGAGATCAGTCTAGCTGGGCTATCCATCGTGGCATGACATGAGATCATTACTCTCAGTCTCTACCCCCAAATATTCCCAGCTGGAAACTCAAGATCCAGCCCATTATATAGTTTTGTCTGTTACAGTTCTTGGAAAGAGTAATGAAATAGATTGATCAATTATATAAGAAGCTTTCCTGCATTTTTGCAAATTAGATAAAGTTACCTTTTATATTTTAACCGCATTGTTTGTGCATTTATCTCAAATTGTGCTAAAATAAACAGACTTCCAGGGAATGACACCACTTAATACCAAAGTACAATACATAAGGTATTTTAAATAAACTGGCAGTATAGGTAGGGAGAGAAATGGGATTTTACTGAGCCTCTCCAATGATTATTAATCCAAAAATCTGTTCTCTCTTTCTCTGCTGTTCTCTGACACACTTTAATTCTAATTCTGCATGGCCAGTTGCAGATGGTTATAGAATTTTGTCATGCTGTATATCTCTCTTTAGCTGGAGATGCATAAGTATGAGATAAATCTTCTGAGATTTCACTTTGCAAATCAGTGCTTCTTTTTTTAGCATGCTGGCACTGGCACAATCAATCTCCTGCTTAGTGTTCAATTTAGATGTATTGTGCTTGTCTTCAGACCTGTAATATCATTGCACTCTTTTAGTGCATAGTGGTTCCCAATGTAGCCTCTAACAATTCTGCTTTGATCTTTTAGCAATTCGAGAACCATGAGAGTTCTGTTAGTCAGATTCATTAGTCTCCAAAAATAATAATGAGACATAAAAATCTAATTGTATAAACTGGTGTGGCTAGGAGAATAACCTAGAAAGTCCTTTGATTCAAAAGTTGTCCGTGTTGCAAACCTGAGGGGAGGGGGACTTAGGCATGTAACTTCTCTCCACCTCAGCTGTCCTCTGTAAACTGAGGACAATAATATTGGCCTACTTTACAGAGTTTTTGTAAGGATTAGACCTTCATAATGCATATTACCGTAAATACTTTCTACACTGGCAGTGCTGCATAAGTTTTATTAATGTGGTATCAGTAGATTTGCTTTAAAAAAGTGAAAGCAAATGACTATATTAAATAAGTTTGTCTTTTTAAAAGAAATGATTTACACATAGTGCCAGTGCAGACATTATTTCCATTTTAGATCTGAGAATTTCTTTGAAAAGAGACATTCACAGCTAATTATTTTGTGGATCAATTTCCCACAGCCCCATTAACTTCAAATGAAGCACAAGATGCAATTGGCTCACAGTAAATCTGGTTAGTCAATCAGGAGACAGTAGTAGGCTGCTTCATTCAGCTGTACCCTCCTGCCTATAGAATTTTTGCTGCAGCTGACCCACCCTCCCTCCTTGTGGCAATGCGGGACTAGCTGGTCTCTATAGTTAGGGCCAAGCAGGAATGGGGAGGGCAGGGTCACCAGACTGGCTAAAATTAGTGCCTTTTTTCACTTGCACTTCACTGACTCTGTGGGCTGGGTTTTCATCCATTAAATATGCCTGGTTGTAAAACTGGTTAGGCCTCAACTTGTACGCCAGAATAGGGCAGGTTGTTTAGGGTGGGTAGGATTAAACAGCAAGCACTCTAAGGCTCTTATAGGAAAGTGGCAGCTGAAAAAAGGGCATCACATGCTTTACAGCTGGGTGTACTATGAAGGAATGCTTTTGCTGCTGAGTGACATCTTTTACAGCAACATAATTGCTATTTCACACTAGAATATTCATTTCTTGTGCTTGTGAAGAAGGCACCAGCAATAGCAAATTAAGCCATCTCGTACAGTCCACATAATAGCATGTATGCACACAAGCATACAATAAATCACTAAAAGGTGTAACACCATTGTTACCACACATACACACAAAAAAAATCCCTATTAAATCATCCCACAGGAATATAATAGATGTATACAGATTTGCCTAAAACAGATCAATTAAAAAATACTATTATGACAAAATGGTTACTTAATTCTTTAGGAGAAAGACCAATGGGATTATATTGCTTTTGAAGGAAATCTGATCATCTGTAGATGAGGAAGTAGGTTTATAAACATGCAGTGCCTATTCTGACCAACATAAACTGCACTTGTAAATAATGCTTTCTAATTGTCTCCTGAAAATACAGCTTTTGTCTGAAATGTCCAAGTGCATGCCCATTTTCTGGTGATATGTCTAGGGATGCTAGTATCCAGGTGAGACCTGGGGATCCCCCAGAATTACAGCTCATCCCTGAACCACAGGGATCAATTCCCTTGGAGAAGACGGATGCCTTGAAGGGAAGACAGAATTACATTGTACTCCACTGAGGTCCCAGTCCTCCACAGGCTCCATCCCCAAATCTCAAGGAATTTCCCAACCTGGATCTGGCAACCCTACCCCCATCACCCACCAGTCGCCCACATTTTTAGATATGTATTTGCAGGCCTCAGATTCAGTGGAAGCTCACAGGAGCACACCTCCTGAACCTCCACCTCTTCCTTCTGAGAATTCCACATCCTTGTTCATTGAATAGTATGTGCAGCTGCATAACAATCCCTGGATGAGCTCCACCACCTATTTTTCTACAAAATGATCCCTGTGTATTTGGATATATGTTGTTATTATGGAAGTATGGATGGTAACATGTATTAAATACACATAACACATGTATAAAATGCATTTCCAAATGTGCATAATGGTGCACCCCCCACAAATGAAGATCACAGAAATATGTATTAGATCATTGAAAAGATGCAGAACATTTGATGCCACGAAACCATGAAATGAGTACAGAAAGGAATACATGACATTCATCCAACCGTCATATTTCACTGCTCAAGCTGATTTTGTAATGCTTCAGTTATTTGCTATTTTCCCCCTCCAGCTAGAAAATCTTTACATTCCATATGGCAGGGCAGCTTTAAAGCAGGTTCAGAAGGTTTCCTCTGTCAGTAAAGTAGCCTCTTAATTATCTTGAATTGATCTCATTCATCAGCAAATACCCTGAAGCTCAAAATGTGAATGTTCCTGCTAAATTGGTCATCAGGTTTAAAAAGAAGCACCAAACTCCACACATTTAAAAGATATTGCTTTGCTAGATTCTGCCATCTTGCCAAATTCAGTAAAACCGTGGAATGAAAATGATGAGCAGACATGGAATGTCTGGTTTAATCCGGATGAAAGAACAAATTCACATTTCATTAGATGCCAAGTATTTTTCATTCTTTTATTAAACTTTTGCAATGAAATGGAGTTTAAGAGATCTTTCCCTAGTTTTCTCAGAACTCTTTAAGCATCCCTTAAAATTCTATCCTCAGTTTTGCTGGATGAGGAGTCTCCATTTTGCTTCCAATATTTTGTTAGATGAAATCTGATTACCAACACTAGGTTTAGCAATCTATGTTTTTGGAAGCTTAAAATTATCCTTGAAATTTTCAAATTCTGTCAGATTTGTTGGGGTTATAAATAATAGAGTGCATTTGTATTCACAGAAGCAGTTTCTACAGTCTTTCCTAGCCCCCCTCTAAAGATCTTTACCACTTTTCCCTGTGATCTACAAAAAGCATTCATGTCTAAATTCCTACCTATCTGTATTTCTATGAAAAGTGCGCAAAAGACAAAGTAGTCATTAATATGAGTCAAAAGTACTTAGAACTTTTCCAGCTCCAATTGTGTATGTGTGATGCAAAGAGTTCCAAGAAACTTTTTGCTGCCACCATTACTTGTTTATTGGTCCTGGCAGTATTACATTCTCATGATGACAAGCATACCATGCAATCCAAGAAGAATTACACCAATCTAAGGACCAAACTGGACATAATGATATACCCACAACTGCCATAATGGTATACTCACAGCTGGGCACCATTGCCCCCCCAGGCGGAATAACGAGACATACACCAGATTGGATTAAAGGGCCACTTTATTAAACTCAACGGCAAGGGCAAACATGGGGAAGCAGGTAAAGCCAGGGGTCAAGGCGACCACCTCCTAGACCTGAAACTGGGCGAGCCCCCTGAGCCCCGGGTATGAGCCAACTAAACGGCTCAGACCCGGCCGGCCCGGCAACATGATCACCACACCTGAGTTCCGCCATCCCCACAGCCTTACAGCCTAGGATGCGGACACTCACCGCGTGCCGGGATCCCAAGACTTCCTGGGCCAACCTTGGGCCGTACAGCTTGCAGTTCCCCAGGGAAGCCATGCACCAAAACGGCGCGATGCAACGGGAGCTCACCAATCCCCAAAACATAACCCAACACAAACCGCCAGTGACCAACCTATAACGGCTCCACCAGTCCAATTGCCAGCACCGAACATCAGCAGTGCAAGGTAGGCAAAAACACACCCAGACCAGGCCAATGCGTCTGGGAGCGAAAAATTCCTACCCGGCCCCCTAAAAGAGCGACCAGCCTCTGCCTGCACTGCTTGACGGGTGGGCGGGCGGGCCGACAACTGAATTAGAACTGCGTATTTGGGGGCGGGAGCAGCCTTATAAGGCCGCTCCTCGCCCCCACCCTTGGAAGGAACCATTGCCTCTCATCCGCACGGGGAGGCAATGGGCGGCCCCCAGCCTCAGCGGTCCATGGACCGCCCGGCTGGGAAAGGGCTGAATTGTTATTTCAAAGTCATTTAAGAATGTCACAAAGGCCCAATCCTGACTGGGCTTGCACCATGGTGCTCTTCTCCCCCTGTTAGGGTTGCCAGCCTCCAAGTGGGGCCTGGAAATCTCCCACTTTTACAACTGATCTCCAGCTGGCAGAGGTCAGCTCCCCTGCTTTGAATGGTGGCCTCATGGCATTGTACCATGTGGAGGCCCCTCACCTCCAAAAACCCCACCCTCTCCTAGATCCACCCTCAAAGTCTTTAGTTATTTTCCAACACAGACCTGGAAACCCTACCCTACATGCTTTTTTTTAAAGTGCTGAAACAGCTACAGAGGTATGAAGCCATTTCAGCGCTTGAGAAAGTGCAGTGAAAGGGAAACATGAAGTCTTCAGCCTACTGTACTGCCCTTGTGGCATTTTTAAATGACTTTATAATGGCAGTGACATCCCATGAGAATGTCATCATGTCTGGATGGGCCCAAAGCTCATTCATTTCAAGAGTGTAACTATGCTTGGGATCACACTGATATTCTCTGCAGCTGGATGCCGCAATGAGGCAAAGGAGTAATGCCTTCTACTCTTACATTCATGTAGTTTGGATGTCATAGTGAAGCCCAATCTTATTGGCTGGGTTTCATCACTAGGGATTTCCCCCCCTCCAAGTTTCTTCACCAAATCTGATCTATTCACTCCTTTATGTGATTTACGAACATGGACTCATATGCAGGTTTCCCCACTTCTCTCAGTTTGCTTCCTATTAAATGCTTAGTGGCAAGGCTGGTTTTTTTGCCGGAGCCCACAGGAATGGAGCTCTGCTTGGGTTGGCCAGGGCTCCAGCTGGCCTGACCTGCCACGCAGCAGTCACATGCTCCCAGGCCAGGCAGTGTTGCCTAATATCCAAAAGCGCTCCTGATGTTTTCCTTCTATAAAAAAAAGCACTGCTCAGTGGTATTTATTTATGTAACAGGTTTATGTAATCCAAAATTTGGATTTTCCTCCAAATCACCAAAATGTTCCCCACCTCCTCTTTTAAGGCTGTAAACAGGAGTGCTAGTAAAAACACTGCCCTCCATCTGGTCACTAGCCTGCTTGGTATTAGAAAAACATAACTGTGTGGGGTCCTGCCTAGCCTGATTGATTGATGTGATTATGTGAAAAAGAAAATGATTTTGTTCTGTTGATTGCAAATCAGTTTGCAGCTCGGAACAATCCATGCCTGGGAGGGACTATATGTCAATAGCAGAACAAATCATTTCATGTAAAAGGTCCCAGGTTCAATCCCTAACATCTCTAGTGCCAAAGTATTTCATGTTGCAGAACTGGAAAAGATCTTTGCTGGAGAACTTAGACAGTCAGGTACCATTAAAGGAATTTATCCTGCTACTTTACAACTAATTTTTTAGCATAAAGAAAGGCACAGTCTTGGTTAGCTCTGAATTAAATTAAGTCTGAAATGGAGGAAATACCATTGGGCAAATGACAGGGATGTTGCTTTAGGGTTACGGAATGTTGAGGACCACATTTAAAAAATGTTTTGATATCCTGTATATATAAGCTGTTTTGTCTTAGCAAATGTAAGCTCCCTCGTTGGTTGGGATTAGGTGAGACTGTAGTGCATCAACCTTTGTCCCGTCAAACCATCAATCAACTGCTCTTGCATCTCATTGGCTGACTTTGCTCTCCCCCAGCCACTGCTGGCCCCAGAACAGATGAGGATTGGCCCTCTGTGGAAACTGCTAGGCAGTGGCTGTTGCTAGGCAACTAACCTTGCTTCTCTCAGTAAAAAGCAACCAAACTTGGTTCTCTCGGTAAAAGGCAGTGGGGGAAGCCCTTTCAAGTCCTATTTTGGCCTTTGAGGGAGAACTCATGGGTTGACTCTGCTCCTCTCTCCTGCTTGAGAGGCTGTTGCTAGCCAACCAAGCTGCTTCTGTCAGTCAGAGGGAACCAACCTTGGTTCTGGCAGTTTATGGGTCTCCCTACTCTCCCATTGCCTAAACCACCTGTCGCACTGCTTTGCAGAGGAGAAAAAGAAAGCCTTGCCGTGACTGGCTGAGAAATGGAGAAGGAGGGAAAGAGCCATAGAGAAAGCATTCCCCTGATTGGCTGAGGGAGGGAGGAGGAGGGAAGTCTTTCTCTTGATTGGCTGAGGACTGCCTTGATAGGCTGAGGTCTCCTCCCTATCCCGCTCTGGGAGGGAAACAGAGACCGGGGGGGGGGGGGAATGGCATCCTGAAGCCAGATACACAGAGAGAGATAGGGAGGGAAAGTGAGAGACAGAGAGAGATTGAAGTCCTGTGCTTAACACCGATAATGTTATTAGAGAAAAAGAGTGTTAGTCTGAAAAATATCACTAAAGGCTTTTGAGGGAGAACTCATTGGGACAAGTCCTAACTAGGGCTGCCATTACAGGTTGGTGGGAAATTCCTGGAGATTCTGTGGTGGAGTTTGAGGAGGGCATAGAGCTTCAGAGCGGGATCTGCCAGACCCAGGTTCTTGATGTGGAAGCTGACTGGGTGATTTTAGACCAATCACAGACTTCCAGCCTAACATGATTCAGAGCGTTGTTGTTCAGATCAATGGGAGGGAGGGAGGAGAATAATGTAAGCTGCTTTGATCCCCAAAACTGTGGAGAGACTGTCCTTTCCCTAGCTGCAGGGAGGGGGGAGGTGATGGAAAGCTGAAATCAGAGGGGCAGATAAAGGGAAGGATAAAGGGTTGCCAATTTCAGGTTAGGAAATTCCTGGAGATTTAAAGGGTGGAACCTGGAGAGGGTGGGGTTTGAGGAGGGACCTCAGACAGGTACAATGCCATATACTGCACCCTCCAAACCAGCCATTTCCTCCTGGGGAAACACTGTTGCCAATCTCCAGGTAAGGACTGGAGATCACCCAGAATTACAGTTGCTTTCTAGATGGCAGAGATCAGCACCCCTTGGGGGGATGAATGCCTTTGGGGGGATGAATTCATCCCTTGGGGGGATGAATGCCTTCACTTGGGTGGGTGGGAAGACAGCAAGAGGGGAGCATTTGCCCAAAGCCTCTTTCTAGAGCCCGTTGTATTTGTCTCTTCAATGGGCCTTATTCCTAGTATGTGTGTATATATATGTGTGTGTGTCTGTGTGTTTGCATCTGAAAATCATGTTGACCTCTGGTGACTGACCCCTACTGCAGCCTGGAGGAAATTCAAAGAGGTGGTAGAATAGAGCCTGCCTCTGCCCTGCTGACTGGGTATTTAAAGGAAATCTACCATCCAAATACTAACCACAGTCAACCCAGCTTAGCTTCTGAGATCTGATGAGATTGGGCTTTCCTGGGCTATCCAGGTTAGGGGTAGAAGCACAAGTATTTTTATGCTCACATATAACATGGTGGCATTCTGTCTCGGGGGGGAAGTGTGCTGCATAGTGAAGGGATGGCCTTCCATCCTTTGGAGGAAAAACAGAGAGAAGTTTACATGTAACTATAGCCTATAAATGGCAAGAAGGGAATGGCTTCAACAAACCACATAGTTCCTAATTCCATTTGAAGAACATCATTTTCTTCCTTCTACTTCTGCTGGGGAACTACTTTCATCCACATATATTAAAAAAAAAACAATCTCACAGAAACCCAAGTATAACAGAGGAGTACAGTGGAAAGTGTTTCCAATGAGTGCTGCTAGAACGTTGCATGTGCCTTTCCACTCTCACGAGTGCTGTCTTGTCCCAAAGCATTGTCCTAAGCCACAGCTAACCATAATGCCTGTGAACTCACTGAATTACACTGTTTATTTTGTACATGTGTTACAGGTTAGATATACAGATAAGTCAATTATCTTAAATTGATTTACTTTATTTCTGAGTCAGTAGTGGATGTTTCTCATCTTAGATTCCAGAACTGGGGCCTTTGAAATGTTGATCATACATCTCTTTCCTTTCCACCACATCCTTCCTACTAGCAGGCGATACTAGTAGACGTATATTATTCATAGGCAGCTTCAGACAGTGATAGTGCCCACCAGCTGTGAAATCTTAACTTCATAGAAGTTGGTAGCAAAACTCCCACTGGCTTCTGGGTTTAATTCTGAAGGATTTTACTGGGGGTGGGGGGTGAGGAAAGGTGATCCTCAACCCCAAAGGGACAAGTAGAAAGGCACTACTGGCCATGCTATTGTCTCCACCAAGTGTCAGCGTTTATTGAATTTCAAAGCCCACCTATATCCTTTTTTCTACTTTTCACCTTTTAACTGAAAATTCAGCTTCCATGTCAGACTCAGTGAAAGTTTAGACTTCGTTCTATATATTCCTTATAGAGGACATCATAATCTGAATTTAACAGCTCTTTTATGGCTACAGCTTTGAGGAAGTGAAACAGAAAATGCCAGGACCTTTGCCTAATTATGAAGAGAAGAAGGAGCAGGGAGTCAATCTTCTGAGGCACTGAGAGAATCACTGTGGGTTAGAACCTGAGTGTCATTTTTGCCCTTGAAAGAGTACTCTGTACTAAAGCCCTAACATTTAAGTTAGCACACTTCCTATGCTTCTCCATGGTCTGCTGTGTTTTGATGGCAGGAGTTGTATATTAGATATCCTGATAAACTACAACTGCTTAACAGATTCAGCAGAAATGCTTAGGCCCCTCTCAAGGCAGTACTAAGTAACAGTTTTAGTTCCAGTCACCTGTAGGGAAGATGAAAGCTATCTAATGTATCTTAGTGTTTTCTTATCATCTTCAGATTTCATACAAAGACCTTCTGCTCCCTTCAGGCCAGGAAAGGGTTTCTTTTAATCATTAACAAAAGATAGAGACTTTCAGTGGTAAAAGTAAGACAGTATATAGTACCAGTAAGAAAGTGGTCAAAGCCCTGCTCTGAACTAAGAGGGACAATACCAGGAAGAAATTGACAGTGCCACCCTAAGTGGAATTACACCCTTCTGTGGTGATTGATTTCAATTGGACTTTGAAGAATATACCTTTAGAAGAAGAAGAGTAGTAGTAGTAGTTAGTTTTTATACCCTGCTTTCCTCTTCCTTAAAGAGTCTAAAGCAGCTTACAGTTGTCTTCTCTTCCTTTCATCACAACAGTCACCTTGTTAGCTAGGTGGGCCTGAGAGAGTTCTCACGTCACTCAGCAGGCTTCATGTGCAGGAGTGTGGAATCAAACGTGGTTTGCCAGGTTAGAGTCTGCCACTCTTAACTATATATCATGCTGGCTTACTAAAACCAGCATGGCAGGCTAGTATAGAACTGTTCTCCAAAATGTGCTGACTGTTTGCAAAGAGTACATTCCATAGGGGATCATTCAAAAGTTATTATCCCCACCAATAGTCAAAAGTGAGGTTATCACTTTTACATCCTTGGCTTTCTGCCACTTCATTCTGCTGCATGTGTGTCCTTAGCCATACCGAATGCTTCTATCACTCCATCCTTCTGGATCTCCATAACGGGATTCACACCTTCTTTGTTCCAGTTCAAAGCTTTTCTTTCCTGTCTTCCTTTATAACTTTCTTGTTTTTTTCATTTTACTTCATGCAAACAAAAACATAATTATTTGACCTTTGGCTTCTCCTGGATTACTTCTTCCTTCAGCATAGATCTTTCTGTTGAACCAACCCAGATTGTCACTAGAGATGGGCATGAACCAAACCATGAAGCAAAATTCATCACAATTTTTGCCTTGTCCACAGTTCACAAAATCAATTTCGTGGCAGGGCACCTTGTAGAAATTTTCTGTGGCTTTTGTTCATGAAGGTTTGTGCTGGTTCATGAGCAGATACATTTCCAGACAGATGGTCTCTGATCAATCAAAATATTTACATAACTTCAAAGCCAAGAACTTGGAGGGCAGGATATAAATCAACTAAACTAACTAACTATCATATAGAGGAGCATCCGGGAGAGTTCCCCTGTGATTTTGATATCTCTAGCTTGCACAGGATTTCTTCTATACACTCCTGAACTTTGGTCATTTTGACAGGTGCAGGTTTAAGAGTGTATAGAACAGATGCTATGCAAGCTACAGACAACAAACTTGCAGCAAACCTCCCCCAGATACGCCTCTATATGTCTTCCACCTTTGGTGAGGATTAGATTTTCAAGGTCTGAGTTATGTTTCTCCAGAGAAGATGCCCTCAGGAATGTGCCTTCTGGGAAAATGACCATCTGTCATTTCCAAATAAAGCACTTTCCTGAGGGCACCATCTATGGGGGGCTGTAACTCAGATCCTGTACTTCCAATCCTCACCAAACTTGGAAGGCAGGAAAGGGAGAGTCATCCAGAGATCCCTGTGAATTTGGTGTCTCTCGCATTAAGGTGGGCCTTTCTACAAGGCCACAAACCTGTCCAATAGCAACAGAAATTCTGTTTCCCACCCAAATGAAGAATTCACATGAAAGGCATAGGAATCCACATAAAAGAAAGAAAAGACAAATTTAGCTGGGAAATTGTGTTGCATATTTTGTGCCAAACCAACTTTCTTGTACTTGCTTTTTGTTTTGATAATGTGCCTTCAATGTTATTGTATGGCCTGGATGCTAGCATATGACTTGACACAGTTCACATGTTAACAATGCTACTTAAATTATATATTGATCATATTTTCTTTTGCAGACTTGTTTATCCATGGCTCTTGTAACTGAATTATAATTTAGACTTTATTTAGTCAGAAATTTCATATATTTTACACAGAAGACTGCTGTTGCAATCCCTTAAAAAAATCTTTAAAGATGTATGCAGGCAAGTTTTTTTGGATGACTTTAATCATAAAACTGCTTGGGTAGATGACAAGATGACAGAACACAGAACTTACTCCCTAATTTCATTCCTTTGATCTTGCTTCATTCCTAACCACGTTAACAAGCGCTAAGCAATTTATAATGTAAAAATGAGTGATGGAACTTCCTTATGCTCCTTGATCCACTTCATGACAGCTTTTATTCATATTGTCTATGACTGTTTCATGTGGGCTAAAATCAAGTTTTTTCCTAATAACTTTAAAAAAAAACCCCCAAAAAAACCTGATTCATGTTTTAAGAGGATGCATCAACTGTTTTGAACAAGTCTAAAAATTTCAATTTCAATTACTTCAAAGTAGATAGCATGTCCAGATTTAGGTTGCCAGGTCCAGCTCAGGAAATATCTGGGGACTTTGGGGGTGGAGCCAGGAGATTTCCCATTCCCTAAAAATAAATAAATAAATAAAAATACAGCAGTTCAGTTTCCCTGAATACAGTCTTCATTTCCTTTTCCTCTTTTTTTGCATTCAAATGGTTCCACAGCAGCTGCACTTCCAGTAAAATGAAAGTGAACACTCTCTCTCTCTCATGCACACACACACACACACAAAGCAGCCAAAATAAAGTTTACATGCCCACACTTATGTGATCTCCCTGGGGCAATGGTATATCTAGCTTTACTTACCAGAGTTGCTGAATGTAATAATCTGCTATATTTCAACCAATTTATGGAGAGAGAGGTCTAGGGGATGGAGTTTTCCTCTATCCCATACTTGGGTTCTAGTTAACTTTTTACTATCCTTTTTACTACATAAGCAACTTCTGAAAGGAATGTAAAATAAACAGAGGGACTGAGCTCTCCAGCTTCCTCTCTCTCATACACTTGTGGCTCTTCCTGCTCTCCCTCACCCCCACCCAGCTTCAGTCTTGCTGTGATTTAAAGGCCACACATACACGTTCCAAAACAGAAGTAATTGCAAGCTTCTGAACTTGTCTGAGATCTAAAGGCACATCCTGGCTATTGGGGCAGGGTTTCCCCTGCTGGCCAGCTGGCTGGCGGTGGGAAGGAGCCTGCAAAATTGGGCTCCCTTGCCCAGACATGGGGACTGGCAAGCCTAGTCCAGGCATCTAACAGTCCAAAATTTAC
This sequence comes from Heteronotia binoei, assembly GCF_032191835.1. Lineage (NCBI taxonomy): Eukaryota > Metazoa > Chordata > Lepidosauria > Squamata > Gekkonidae > Heteronotia > Heteronotia binoei. The sequence goes on from NC_083225.1 coordinate 63,884,329, forward strand.
CTAAGCATGTTTACTCAAAAATAAGTCTCACTAAGGTTTACTCCTTAGTAAATGTGTTCAGGATTGCAGCTTCAGAGCCCTATCAGGCATGCTGGCAGAAAAATCCTGAGTTTAGCAAGTTCATCTTCCTATACAGTTCGACAATTGCAAATTCAGTAGAAAAGATTGACACTTCTGAGATCACTGTCTGATTATTGGGAATGAATCTATCACTACTATGACATTCAGTGGAAGTTAAGAACGTCGACAATAGAATGTAAATGTTCTTTAAAGGCTGTAGATCGTTGCTTAGTAGCAAGCTCATTTGTTTTGCGATGTTTTCCTGATAGCTCTGGACTTGAATGAGACTTCAGAGAAAGTGAGTTCTTCTGGATGATTGGAGGTGAGCCAGTATATTGAAAAACAAAACAGTGTGTTGGGATTTTGGAAGGGAAATAGTTAGAAGCATAGTGAGACAGAGAGAGAGAGGCAGCATACACTATGAATTGAGCACAAGATGAAGCACCCATGGTATGTGTGGGTGGGTGAGAGGGCTGTGTTTTTATCAGCATCTGAATATCATTGTAACGTTGTAATAATGTCTCTCTCCCTCTCTCTCAGAATTCCCAGCTTTCATTTTTTTCAAAGCAAGTCTCTAGCTCCTTTCACTGAAGATATATGATGGGAAAGGCATACCACTGCAAGAAAGGGGGTTTTCATTTTTTTTTAAATTAAAACTGGGATTTCAACAACTTTGAAAGATACATTATCATATTATAATGCCATGACAATATTCAGTTGCTAATTTCTAAACAAGGGAGAAAATGTCCTCTGGTGGCAGGAAGGAATTGGCCACTATGGGGAATTATGGCAGGAAATATAGAGCCAATGTGGGTGAGACATGGACTTTCCTTCCATATGGGTGCCACTTTGTTGATATCATTCCCAAAGTATCATAGTAAAGCAGGTCTGCAAAAGACAGGAGAAACCTTGGAATTGCATGGAGAAGCCATAATGCTGCTGTAAGGAAGTGGGGTGGTGGTGAAGAACCTGCTTCATAATAGTAGCCAAGCTGGGACAGAGTAGCCAGTACCATAGTTCATAGTTCTGCTATTCCCAGGCCCCAGATTCAGCAGGAGCTCACAGGAGTGCAGCTCCAGAACCTTTCTGACAGTTCCCCCTCTTCCTCCCCACCTACCTTGTCCATTGAATAGTAGGTGCAGCTGCATAACAATCCATGGATTAGGAGAGCAGGCAGCTAGCCAGCCACCAGGGGCTTTGCCATGCACCCAGCAGCCCTCATTAATCCCTGGAGAAGTCCATGCCATGTTTTCTCCACTTCTTATGATTTTGGGTGGGGCAGGTGGCTTGCTGGCCTTTTGATGGGGCGGGGGGGGAAGCCCAGGAGAGCTCCAGGCAAGCAAGGCCTATTTGGACTGACTGGATCTCTAGCCAGCCCAAGCAGGCCTTACTTCACTGGGACTTTCCTTTCTTACATTGGGTTGTTCTTGGCTGGGGGGGGGGGAGCATATACTAATGAGTTATGCTAATGAGCTCCACCACCTATTTTTATACAAAACAACCCCTGGCTATTCCAATTCAAAAACTTTTTTCCTTGAAGAAATAAAACTACAAGTTTATTATTATTATTATTATTAATACATGTTCTGGTTCTTCATGCCAATTTTCTCCATTAAATTTAGACCATGTTAGAACATTACATCAGTTGTCTAAAGTTGTGTATAATGTGCGCATAGCAGAAAAATTGTTCAAAATGAAATCAACATGTAAAAGAAACAGTTTGGTATCACTAACACCGAACTGAGCAAAACACAAAGGCTCACAAAAACAGTCTACGAAAGCAAAAGGAAATGGCAGTGGACATACATCTGTGTTGAAATCTAATGTGGTGTAGATGATCTGTTTCCTTATATGATGCCTCCATTCATGCACAACCTATATATCTATAAAGAAAACAAACCCCATAAAGTTATTATGACCCCATAAAGATATCTTTCTACTTTGGCCAATTCACTATTTTGGAAAGGATGTGGCCATCATGACACTTATCGCCACTGTTGATGGCCCAAAATTACAAAGATTTTGGTTAGAATACTAGATTAAATAAAACATATAACAGATATCGATATACAGCTTAATCGCAAACACATCTTCATAAATGGCTGGAAGACTGAAACTTGCCCACAAGAAGAATTGGAAACAGTTTCAGTATTTGGAAACAGTCTCAATATTTCTATCTGCAGCCAAAAGCCTAATAGCTCATCAATGGAAAAACCAGTCAAACCCACAACAGCACCACTGGTACAGTAAAAGACGGTCAATATATGTCATGGCGAAAATCTTCAGCAACCTGCCTGATGTTGATTCTCAGAATTTGATGAGAAACTTCACCTCTATTTAGTTTCCAATATTAGAAGTTTTTGGCAGCAGAGGAATAAATTCCTAAAGCAATAGATGAATTATGTCTGTGTTAATACTTGTATGATTGTATTTATCATTACTATGCTATATATGCACCTGATATAATACTACATTATGTTTCTACTTGCTGTAACTTGTGTAACTTCTACAACAAAAAATGTTTATGAAAAAGATATCATGAGAATCCAATACTCCCTTATCAAAAGAAACAATATACAAGTAGTGTTTTGTATGCCAACAAATATAGAACCTCTAGGGTGGTGCTAATATAGTTGGCTTTATGGTGACAACAGCGCCTCTGGGTTATTACAATTAAAGCTGAACAAATGGGGGACCCACATGGGCTTGCAGAGGTTGTCTCATTTTCCTTTCCACAAATGGGAACATGATGAGAATTAGACATACTGATGTAGTTACTTCCATCACACTTTGAGTGTTATGTCTACCACACAGCAGATGATGCTACATCTGCACATGGCTACTGTCACCTTAGTTAGCAGCATTTTCTAACATGTACCAGGATCTCAAGTTTGCAATGTCATAAATTGAGACACCATATTGACAATGTTCTCTACAATTGCTATTAAAAATCCTTGTAAAGTAAAAGGTGAAGCAATTAAAATATTTAGCATACTTTAATCCAATTTTAGACCAGAACTGGCCCTCAAAGCAGGAATCAATATCCAATATAAATGAAAAATTATGAAGGTTCCTCTTCTAGTTAGTGGAAGACACAACATTGGATAAAACTGGTGACATTCATCAAGGGTTTTTCTAGACCCAGATTTCACCTAAAGAAAATATGTATAACGCATCCATATCCATATCCTATATCATATTCATATCCATAGCCTATACTACACCAGTTTGGTGTAGGGGTTAAGTGTGCGGACTCTTATCTGGGAGAACCAGGTTTGATTCTCCACTTCTCCACTTGCACCTGCTGGAATGGCCTTGGGTTAGCCGGAGCTATTGCAGGAGTTGTCCTTGAAAGGGCAGCTGCTGTGAGAGCCCTCTCAGCCCCACCCATCTCACAAGGTATCTGTTGTGGGAGGAGAAGATATAGGAGATTGTAAGCTGTTCTGAGTCTCTGATTCAAAGTGGGGTATAAAACTACAGTCTTCTTCTTCTTCTTCTCCAATGTAAGAGCACAGGGCAGTTAATAAAAGCCCAGCAATTTAAAAAAAAAAGTTTTAAAAGTTTAAAATCACATATTGCCTACACCATACTTTTAGTGTGGTATAGTGGTTGAGAGTGATGGACACTCATCTGGAGAATCAGGTTGGATTCTCCACTCCTCCACATGAAGCCTACTGGGTCTCAGAACTCTCTTAGCCCCACCTACCTCACAAGATGATTGTTGTGGGGAGAGGAAGAGAAGGTGATTATAAACTGCTTTGAGACTCCTTAGGGTAGAGAAAAGCGGGATATAAAAACTAACTCTTCAGTTTGGTGTAGTGTTTAAGTGTGCAAACTCTTATCTGGGAGAACCGGGTTTGATTCCACACTTCTAGACTTGCAGCTGCTGGAATGGCCTTGGGTCAGCCATAGTTTTCGTAGCAGTTGTCCTTGAAAGGGCAGCTTCTGTGAGAATTCTCTCAGCCCCACCTACCTCACAGGGTGTCTGTTGTGGGGGAGGAGGATAAAAAAGATTGTGAGCTGGTCTGAGACTAAGATTTGGAAAAAAATTCTTCTTCTTCTACTACTACTACTACTCGTAGAAATAACAAAGGTTTGTCTCTTCTGCAAGATAAACTTGAAAAAAGCCATGTTCTGCCAATCTGTTTCTCTACCAACACTGCTAGATCAAACACACTAAGCTCCTGGATGAGTAAGCTAACTGACTTGATTGTCCAAAGTAAGTAAGATGCCCTGACCTGGATAGCCCAGGAAGCCTGATCTTATCAGATCTCGGAAGTTAAGCAGGGTTGACTCTGGCAAGTACTTGGATGGGAGACCTCCTTGGAATACCAGGAGTTGGGGGGGGGGCATGCTCCCTAAATATTATCCAGGCCTCCAATAGGGACCAGTCACCAGAGGTCATCATGACTTCAAGGTGCAGACATGCTCACAAATGCACATTTGTGATATATATATACACACCCCACAATTAGATAAGATGGCCCAGACCACTTTTTTCCCACAGAGGAAAGATTTTCCCTCTGTTTTTATTTCCCTTTGAGCCACCCTAGTCTGTTTTCTTCTTTCATGAAGAATTCTGGCTGTCCCACCCTGTCACAGTATAATATTTTGGCTGTTTGCTCAGTGGAGGAACCTGAGAGAAGAAATGGGAGCCTCCTTTTAGTTATATGACTTAAATGGCACTCAAGTAGCCTTTATATTCCAAATTAACAAAATATTTTATTATACATAGAGTGGAAAGGTCAGGTGAAATCAGTAGCAAAAATTCTGAAGTGACTCAATATAGATAACTCTGAGGTAAAATCAGTACATAGACAGACTTTAGTTCTTATGTTTCAGACTAATTAGAGTTTCTAAAGCTTTTCACAGTGACTTAAATCTTTATGTTGAGTGGCTTTTGTTCCAGCATTCTCCTCAAACACTGGTTTCCAGAAACCACTGGTACACTGGTTTCCAGAATGCTGGCACACGTTTTCCAGGACCCAAACCCCTTATTTTGAAGCACCAGTACTCATCTTGAGCTTCTTCTTTTTTAACTGACTCTTAAAGTCTCTAAAGGCAGTTTCTAACCACACCAGACCAGGGACCTCTGCACTCTGCAGAGCTAACTCCCTGTCTGACTGGGTAGGGAATTTTCTTCTCTCTCTAGGACAGAGGTGTCAAACATGCAGATCAGGGGCCAAATCAGGCCCCCAGAGGGCTCCTGTCAGTCCCCTGAGCAAATGACTGTCATCTGCTTCCTTCTCCCTATATCTTCCTTCCTTCTGCATAACAGCTTGCTTTGCAAAGTTTGCTCAATTGCATAGGAGCTACAGAGCAAAACCTCTATTTTCTCCATTGGCAGAGGCTCCTTCCTTGGGGAGAAAGGGGGGAAGAATAGCTTGTTTTGCCAGGCTCTCTCAATTGCACAGCAGAGCTACTGAGCCAAGCCTCTCTTCCTTCTATTGGCTGAGGCTCCTCTCCCCTCCAGTCCCCTGGGGAAGGAAGGAAAGAGCCAGAGCTTCCTTTGCCCAGTTCCCTGGATCTTATGGGAGAAATACAAAGAAAGCATCTTTAAGACCAATGAGTGCTAACATTTTAAGAATGTTTTAAGTTTTTTTAAAAAAATTGTGTTTGTGTTCTTTATAAAATTTATATCTCTGCTACCTGATCTTAAATAGATACACACATGGCCCAGCCTGACATTCCTCAGCCCAACCTGACGTGGTCCAGCCCAACAAGGTCTCATTTATGTCAGATCCAGTCCTCATAATGAATTCGACACCCCTGCAATGTAGAATTTTCATCTTTCTCTTCTCTTTCCTTTGCCCAAATGGGAGTCTTTAAAAATTCTTTTTTATTAAAATGATAAGATAAACAAAGAATAACACCATAGTCCAGATACAGACTGAAATAGGAAGAAAAACAAGATTCATATCTATGCAGAAAGGTCTACTATAAAAGCATAAAGAATGTACACTCAGTGCCATCTATCAAGTAAGTCCAGGAACATGAGATCCCATTTCTTAAAACTTTCATCAGCCAAAAAGCTGAATATCTATAGGAAGAACTCCTTTATTAGAATGGAGAGTCAAAACTGGTGAGCATAGCTCCAAATGATCTACATGAGTCAAAGAAGTTCCTGGTATCATGATACATACTGAGGTTACACTGGTTCTGATAAGGGGATTTTACTCTTAGGGCCTAAATGGGAAGGTACATATTTGCAGTATTATTTATTGTATATGTAATTGCTGCTGACATAAAGTCAGTTACATTTGTGGCCTTCCAAAAATTGTGTCATTCATTTCCATATTGGAACATTCCACTTGGGGTCCTATATTAATTATTTATTGATTCATAAGTGTAACTGGGACTTTGTTGTATTTGACCTCTGAAGAAGGCCTCTGCAGGCCAAAATGCATCATGTCATATATGTATCTTCAATGTGCATTTGTCACTTAAATGATTTAACGGGGCTTCATTTTGGCCCCTACAAGGTTTTTGTATATTTTTGTTCATAACTATTGATGTTTTTAACCTTTGGTCCCTTAGTATCCTAAACTTCCTTTGGAGGTTTTTATCAAATGGTGGGTCCAAAGACAAACCTCTCAGTAGCTAGGCCCCACCACTTGGCGTGAGCAGAGATACAGGGTGACTCAGAGTCCTGAGTCCACATAATACCCAAACCCCATCTGGAGAGAGGCATTCACAATCAGGAATAAATGATAAATGTGCTCTGCTTTTAACAAGTTCCCTGCCTCTCTGTATAACTGCCAACAGCCAACAGAAGAGAGGCTGTGGAGCTGAGCTGAGGGTATATATAGCATTCTGATCCCATACAGCAAAATGGGAACTCTGTTACTGGCAGTCATTAGTGTTTGTTTTGATGTAGTGATTAAGTGTGGTGGAGTCCAATCTGGAGAACTGGGTTTGATTCCCCACTTCTCCACATGCAGCCAGCTGGATGATCCTGGGTCAGTCACAGTTCTCTCAGAGCTCTTTTGGCCCCACCTACTTCATATGGTGTCTATTGTGATGTTGTGGGGAGAGGAAGGGAAGGAGATAGTAAGCTGCTCTGAGACTCCAAGTGAAGGATGGGGGTATAAATCTAATCTCCTCATTCTCCTTTTCCTTCTCTTTCCCCCCACCCCCATTGATGTTTCCAAGGCTGGAGGATTGCACACACAACCCTGGTCACTTTGTAGTTTTGTAAACATTTTAATTGAGCAGAGGCAGTCTGTCTGGAAATGTATCCATTCATGAATCACCACAAACAACATGAAAATTCATGAAATGTTTGTGCTGGTTGCCCTGTCATGAACTTCAAGGATCAGAAACCAGCCAAGATTTATGATAAACTTTAGTTCATGAGCAAGTTCAAGCCAGCCCTAACCACAACCCCAGAAAGCTGCTGGCAGGCAGGAACAGTGGCTTCTGCTGCTTCCAGCACTAAAACCAGCTCTCTCTGTTCTTGGTTACCCTCAGCAGGTGGCTGGGGAGAAGGGGTTGCTGTGAGGACTCACTCTATTAGCTGCACCCATTTTCTTCTTGGTTACCCCAACAGGCAGGTTGCATCACTGTTCCTAGTCTATGCTGCACCAAAATCTGAGGAAATTATACCCAGTAAAGTTGTGGCTTGATTTTCTCCCAATCCAGTGTCACCTGTATCATTCTTCTCTCCCTCCCCTTTAGGCTCATCCCCATTCCAGGCACAATGCCACTGTCATAACTACAGTATGAAGCAGTTTCTCGCATCAGTACTCTTTCAGGACAAAGGAATGTCAATTTTAACTGTCACTGATGATCAACATCACCAGTGCTAGTGATTTTGTCTTCCATCCTAAACTGGATCCACTAGATATCAGAAGCAATCCAGTAAGAAGCAATACAGATCAAATGCAAAAGAATAATGGGATCATAAAATAAGGAGCTAGGCTTCAGTACTCTGGCACTGGGAAGTGGGCAGGGGCACGCTGAGGTTAAATGCGCTAAGGATCACAACTGACAAGCAAGCTCTGAACAGAACTAATAAGGTTTGGCAGTTGACAGGATAAAAGGACGAAAGTCAGGTAGATCAATGGCTGTTACCACTGCCCTTGGGAAAAAGAGATAAAGGAGAAGCATTCAGGAAAGATCTACGCATGAAGGGCACGAAACCTACATAGATGAATACCCACTGCATAGCAGACCTCAGTCACTCAAAACCTGTCAAGCTGAGAGACTAGGCAGAACCATAAAGAATTGCAGCAGAGGCTGAAAAATGTACTCAGTGTTTGCAAAGATATTACACTGACTATTCAGAGGCCAGCAGTATAGCGGACAAGTGTCCTGCAGAAGCATCTGTTCCAGTGACGCTGACCAGGGCTTTTTTTGAGCAGGAATGCACAGGAACACAGTTCTGGCTGGCTTGGCATTGGGGGTGTGGCTTAATAAGCAAATGAGTTTCTGCTGTGAAACACTGGTGGCATGAGGGGGCATGGCCTAATATGTAAATGAATTCCTGCTAGGCTTTTTCTACAAAAAAAGCCCTGGCACTGATTTTGCCCCTATGGTTGCTGTAAGTGCAGAGGGAGTCCTGCCTGATGACAAACAAAGATGTAGAAGAAAAGGCTATGTAGCCAGAATCGCAGAACCCTGCAGCAGTCGAACTAAGACCTTAAAAATGTTAGAGACATCGCTGGAATACAAGGTGGTAACTTTGTTATGCCATGGATATTTTAGCCTACTGAATATCTCCCATCTCAACCCCCCCCCCCTTCCCCAATTCAATTTCTGATGCTTTACTAAGATCTAACCATACTGAGGAAGGGGGCAAGATTTTTATATCACACTCTTTAGATTACAAGAGACTAAGGTATGTCACAAACAAAGGGGTGATGTATTCCCAAAAGCAAATAATTCTTGGTCATTAAAGCAAGTGACATGCAAGAGACATGCAAAAACATTGCAGTGCAAAGATATGGTGGATCAAATAAATTGATGTTATGCGTGATGTGGTGACATTAGGGAGCTTCAATAAATAATACCACAGTAAATGGTTTGTCTTTTTATACACACATTATATCAATGAATATGAAGTACTGCAGAACTGAAACATGGATAAAATGAATGTAATTGTCAACACAACTGGCAAAGTGGTTTCAAAAAACATTAAAATAAATAGCATCTCACTTTGATATTGAGAGTCAAAAAGTATAATGCAAGTTTAACCCTTGGGAAATATCTTTCCAGCTCCAAAGGTGGTGAACACTTATTAAACTGCCTTATTCCAGGTAGTCAGTCTATAAACCAAGGTCAGCATTGTCTACTCTGACTGCAGTCTGTGGCTCTCCAGAATCTCAGGTGGAGGTCTTTTACATCACTTGCCTCTGATCCTTTTCACTGTAAACTAGCCTGGGACCTTTAGCATCTGAAATAGATGCACTTGCACTGTGCCACACACTCCTAATGAATTCAATACTGAGCATGAGCCTCTTTCAAGTATATTTTCCAGGGACCAAGTTTGTGTTACCCACCACCAGGGCTTTTTTTTTATACGGGAATGCACAGGAGCACAATTCTGGCAGGCTTGGCATCAGGGGGTGTGGCTGAATATGCAAATCAGTCCCTGCTGGGTTTTTTCTTCAAAAAAGCCCTGCCCACCACTGTCATTATTAGCAGTCATTCATGCCCAAGAAGAAATGGACAGGAGGAGTGTGCACATTAATAATTGTATTCAGACAAATTATTCTAATCAGGCCACAAATGAGACATCAGAAACCATAAGATTAAGTATACAATGTTTCTATGAAAGAAACATTATGAAGGTTTCATGCACACCACCATTCATGTATACTGTGCTGCATAGTCTAGAAAAGACATTTGTCCTTTTTGTAAATGATCCCTGAGGTACATTCAGTGCAGCTGTTGGATTCTCTTTAGAATATCATTAGCAGGTAGGAGGCATTTATTATTATTTTTTGCTGATGCTGCAAATAACATGATCATCAATGGAATCTACCATGCTCATAATGCTAATCTTCTTTTAGGTGAAATAGGTCAAACATACAGTGGCACTGATCAGTGCCAGCATCAGCAGTGGGCAGGGTCAGGGACATGCTGTGGACAATCCTTCCTATGAAACAATGGTTGGGGACACTCTTCCACATACTCTTAGACTAAGGCTCCTCTAGAACAATATTAGTATTGCTTTTACACAAATGATGTCAATCTTATCAAACAGTATTTCAATAAAATCATAGAAGGCATATTGCCCCCTCAGTCGGAAGAACGAGACAACACGTTGTATTGGGTAAATAAACAGGGCAACTTTATTGAACAAAACACGGCATGGGGCAACCTAAAACTACCGGACAGGCCAAGGGAAACCCCTAACCCTTCCCTGTTCGGATAGGGCGAGCCACCCAGCCCCCGACAGTAGCCAGTTTGTACTGGCTATTGCTAGGCCGGCGAAGGCCGGGAATACCCCCAAGTGGCAATGCCGCCCACCCAGGAGTGGCCAGCCGGAAGAGGGAACCCTATAGCGGGCATCACCGCAGAGAGCCGTACAGCCCAGCTGCCGTCCCATCCCGCTACTTCCCCTGAAAACAGGGAAAACCGAGGGTGCTCACCGGTTACCTACATAGCCAAAATCTTGCCAACTAAAGTTACCAAAATCCCGACCTCAATGCAAACAGTACAAGGTAGGCGAAACACACCCCAACCATGGCCAATCGGTTGAGATGAAAAAAATTTCTACCAGGCCCCGGAAAACATGGCAGCCGGAGAAGCCTGTACTATTGCAGGGTGGGAGGGTGGGCCGAAAGCGCCCGAGGAACTGCGCCACAGGAGGCGTGGCTGGGCTAATAAAGCCCCAGTCCATGCCTCCAGACATACCCAGATGGGTAGAGGTCCGTTTCCCTCGGCTCCATCCGGGGAGGCAAACGCGGCCCCTGCCCTATACCGCCGAGCGGCGGCGCGGGTGGGAAGGGGCCGGATTCTCTTCTCTCTAATTTCATACAAAGTAATACAAATAACTAAGAAATAAAAAATGTGTGTGTGTGATCTTTTTATCAGAGTAAGGAAATGGAAATGGAAAAGAGAGCATCCATAGAAGAAAAGGTAGAGCCAAATGGGAGGGGGCAAATATAAAGGTGTGGTTAGAGGCAAAAGGGGAAAGGGAGTCCAGTTATACTTATCACCCAGGGCCGGTGCCAAACTGGAACCAGTTTTGGCACTGATTATTTGCTCAAAATTTAAAACAGGCAGAATTTGTATGTATTTGCATCTGCTTTGTTGGTGGCATTCATCACCATATACTCAGCTGAATAATGCCTGCTGATGTTTGATTAGAGCAGAGGTGTCAAACTCATTTGTTATAAGGCTGGATCTGATGTAAATGTCACTTTGTTTGGCCGGACCATGTGTGTAATGCCAGGTACCAGAGATATAAACTTGACAAAAGATCCAATTAACTATATTTTTAAACTCAGAATACAAACATGCTCAGAGCTTTAACACTCTTATATGTGTCTCCCTGATGCTCAGCCTTGCACTTTCATCACCCATTATGCATTAGCACTGGGACAGTATAAGAGACATAATGCACAATTTATCTGGCAATAAAGGAAACCAGTTGCTCATGGGCCTGATAAAAACCCTGAACAGGCCAATTCTGGCCTGCGGGGGCTGTATGTTTTACACCCCTGAATTAGAATATATTTAGAACCTGCTTGTGGCCTGTTCTCTATTTAAATTAGTGGTACTCATTCAATGGCTCACGAAGAGCTGTATTCACAGCTGCCATAAACCACAAGAGCCACATATACATCTATCCCTACACCTCAAGGAGGCTTTCAGCTTACCTGTTTCTCCAGCAGCAGTTGTTTCAAGGTGGGCCTTGGCCCCTTTTCTAAAATATCAAATAATGCGCAGAAGAGTCACAGGTGGCATGTCAAAGGGTCACATATAGCTCCTGAGGCACTGAGTGTCACTTGTTCTAACATTCAAGTGATGTTACTATTCTTTCCCATTCAAAAAGGTACAGTTTGTGACTTGGGACAGAAAAGAACTGATTGGCAGGGGTAACTATCTGCTGCGTGTTTTGCAAATTTCCTAACAAACACTTGCAATTTTTTGATAGTCACGACGATGTACACAAAAATGCTACATTTCAGACTGCTACATTTAGCGATAAAGAACATCTATCACTAATATTTTTTTTATTCCAGTTAGTTCTGAAATATGTATGTTTCTGGTACCATTTGAATTTTCTCCTAATGCTACCTGTTTTTTTGAAGTCTATTATAGAAATCACAATGACATTAAAACCGATGTGAACTATTCATATCTATCACCCTACAGACCACCATAGAGAAGCCTAAGAAGGCCTTACACTGTTACCTATGGGCGGCTCACATAAGATGTTCAAAAGATATGGAACTTTCATGCAGAACATGATGCTACGAGTACATGGAGAATAATCTCCAAAGGATCTGCAACCCTCAATACATTTTCCCTTTATGGAATATGAAGCCTTGAATTGCTCACCGAAACAAACCAGAGACAACAGGACCTGTAATGTGCTCCTTAGAGTCTATCGTAGAGTTAATTATATCTGCCATATTTCATGAGTTTTGTTTCCACTACATGATGGTTGAACATTTTTTAATGTCTGAGAGCGACAGTCCTGATAGAAACTATTGCAGGATAAGAGGAATATAACCATCAGTTTGTATTTTTATCCTCCATTTATGCAAGTGATATGTTAGCAGAATATTATTAAAAGATGCAAATCAGCAAGGGAACTTTGAATTATTATGCCTCTCTGCACATTGCTCAGTCATCACTTCATAGATATTACTGTCAAGCGTGGTTTTATAATCATTGCGACTGCAGTGACCTGTGTGCTTGCTCCCATGACAATACAATTAGGTGCTGACAACAACTGAGTGTAAGAACGATTGGAAGTGGCTTGTTATAACAATCTCATTTCCTTTTTTGAATTTATGCTTTTATTCTTTTAGAAAGTTCACAGAAACTTAGCCGTGGTTCCCAGAATCCAGTCTATACGCATTTAATTCTATGAATTATTGTCTTTGATGGTGAATGAAAGGAGTGTTGTTATAAAAGTATGTATCTATATACATACATATACAAAAGTAAGACATATTTGCATTAAATTCATGTGTTTCACAAGTAGGTCATCTCTTGTATTGTGACTGTTAGGGAATATGAACACTACACTCACAAGAAAGGGACTCACAAGTACTTGTGAGAAAGGAAAATTACTTTTGTTTATTTTTATATATTTGGATTTTTCAGCAAACTTGAAATTACCCAATGTTTGTAAAATAATATATTGTTTAACTGAGCCAGAGGGCTACCCATGAGAATTATATAGGAAAGTGTCAAAATGATCCACTGGAATCCATCTCATGTGCAGACTTTTAGTCATAATGCTTAGGATCAGGATTTAAACCTGACAAGTGATGAAGAAATGTTAATTGGTATTTGGTATTATTCAGCAAAATTGTTATATCATTATTCAGTTCAAAACTGGGTCAAACCTTTTTTTTTAAAAAAAAAAATCAAAATGAAGAAATATAATGTATTAATTGAAAGCTATCACCAGCAGTTCCCACAATCTCAAGAAAAGCTGTCGAAATGGCAGAGGACTCCACCCTGGATATAGCAATTGGCATTGTACATTTGCCCTATAGACATGCATACCGGGAGGTGCAAATGGGATCAGAACCAGTGTCTGGTTCTGGCATCTTACCTTTACACAAGAAGGCCTCTGTTTGTTTTACAAGTCTTTGAGATGGATCTGTGCTGCTCAAGGATGCCACATGTGCTGTAATGCAAACACAACATTCCAGCCAGCTAACTCCAAAGGCCAATCAAGTTATATTAAGGAAGACCCAGACTCTTCTCTTCATTCAGTTCTTGCTTGTGCAATGTCCTACAAAGCTAAGCACCTGTCATTTTCCCACATTGCTGCCTAGCAACACACTGCTGGCCCACTTGCAAGTTGGCCTGCCTGTCCACCATGAATTATGCTAGCTGCTTCTTGGCCTTCTGATCTTTGGTTATACATTTCAGAAACTTAACCCTTGCCTATCCTGGCACCAGGCTACTTGACTGTGGTACTCCATTAAGTGGACAGCTGATACTTTGAACCTACCACAAGTGAACTGACATTGATTATGTAGATTTTGTAAAGAGACTTTGGGTTTATAAATTCATGGCTTGTGATTGGTACCCTGTGGAGTATATTTATTTATATTTTTGTCAGCTCCTGACCCAGACAACAACAAGGGAACAAGAAATAATTAAATAAAATAAGAAATAAGAATAAAATATAATCTTGTTTTTCACAGCATAGATGTAGGAACAAAGGCAAGTCCAGGTCCTCCTTATTCTTCATACCACACATTTCCTGACAGGAAAAAAAAAAAGAATTTTACAACCCACCTTTAAAAAAAAAAGTATTTCTGATGCTTTTGCAACTAAGTGGACTCACTATATGGAAAAGTGTTTTTTTAAGTGTATGCATTAGTTCTGAGATTTGATTTCTTATAAATTTAGATTATTTATAATACATGATAGTCAATCCACAAACATATTATACAATAAGATATATTTTCAAGGGGGTTTTTGTTATTTTTTAAGACCCAAGGAAGTTCCTTCTGCAAATCTGGACAGGGTAGTTTCTTCTTACCCATTACAATTTCTGTAGATGAACCTGTTGGAGAAGTGACAGCCTGCTAAGAGTCTAGTTACTGTAAATACTGCTGAAAGAATAGTATAATCCCTAGGGGGAGCTGTGGTGTAGTCTGTAATGTTTAGGGGTTATTGAATGTTTTTCTTGCAGTTCAGCGTACCTCTTTTTGTTTCTCTCTCTGCTGTGTGTTAGTGCTTGTGCTCTAAAGGCTTCCCTGTTGTATTAGTGGCCTGCAGTCAGTTGTCTTCATAAAAATCCTGTTGCGGTAATCAGGGCTTTTTTGTAGCAGGAGCTCCTTTGCATATAAGGCCACAGACCCCTGATGTAGCCAATCCTCCAAGAGTTTACAGGAGTAGGGCTGCCAATCCCCAGGTGAGCAACCAAAGAGAGTCCATGGAAAAGTAGGAGAACCAGCCTCAAATAAGAAACCAAAGAAGTAAGATATTCATATTATTTTACATCACCAAAATTAGAAAATCAAGCCACATATAATAATAACAACTAAAGCCTCATATAATGATAAATCAAGCCACATATAATGATAAATCAAGTCTCATATAATGACAAAAGAAGGAACTTCTTGAAGTGGGAAAACTACCTTCAATTAAAGTCCATAAAGTCCAATAAATATGAATCCAATTCTTCCAAAGTTCTTTTCAGATGCACTTAAGCATGAAGAGCCACGCGCAGCTATGCACGAGCGGTACTTAGTGGATGGGATAGTACTCCATTGTCCCTGTTTCACAATTGCTTCTTCTCTAGCTGAACATTTAACCATGGGAAGAATGCTTCAAGGTACTTCCAAAATTCGGGTGCAGCAGCTAAAGTTTGGAGGCCCTTCCACCATTTCAGGGTCATCAGAAAGTGGGGAGGGGGAGGAAATATTTGCTGGGCACTCCATTATTTCCTATGGAGACCATTTCCCATAAGATATAATGGAAAATTGATCTGTGGGTATCTGGGACTCTGAGGGGGTCTGTTTTTTGAGGGAAAAGCACCAAGTTTTTGCATAGCATCTGGTGCCTCTCCTCAACCCTCCCCCTGAGTTTCAAAAAGATTGGATCAGTGGGTCCAATTCTATGAGCCCCCAAAGAAGGTGCCCCTATCCTTCATTATTCAAAATGGAGGGAAGGCATTTAAAAAGAGTGTGGTTCTTTAAATGTGATGGCCAGAACTCCCTCCAGAATTCAACTGTGCTTGTCACACCCTTCCTCCTAGATCCACCCCCAAAGTATCCTGGGTCCACCCCCAAAGCCCCCAGATATTTCTTGAATTGGAACTGGCAACCCTATCCAAGAGGATTGGCTACATCGGGGGGGGGGGGGGGGGTCCTGATGTGCAAAGAGGTTCCTGCTACAAAAAAAGCCTCGGCATTAATTCATTTAAAGCAATCTCTAAAGTGTGGTTGGATTATTTCCTGAACTCTGCCAACAGAATCTGAGTCAGCTTGTTCCCAACACTTAACAGAAACAAATTCCTGGATTTATTTATTTAGTTTCTTCATTTACACCCCACCATTCTCTCCAGTGGCAATTCAAAGTGGCTTACAGTGTTCATATTATCCTTACAGCAATCCTGTGAAGGTTAGGCTGAGAATATGTGAGTGGGTCATGGGGATTCAAACTTTAGTCTCCCAGGTCATAGTCCAACAGTCTAACTAGTATGGTTGCCAGGTCTGGCCAACAAACTGGCAGGGGGACTTACCATGAGCTTCTGGGAGAGGGGAAAGCATAATGTCTAGGCCTGCCAGTGATGTCAGGCATGACATGCCTACATAACCCAGAAGTGATGATGTTGTCACTCTGGTTTGGGGGCAAAACTCTGGTTTGAAGTTAATTCTACTACAGAGTTCTGTCCAAAAACTAAAGTGTCACCCCTGATGTCACCACCATATGTATGTCACTTGCAGTTGAGGTATTCATGTAATTGGGGGGGAGGGTAATTCCTCAGCAGAGCAGAGTGCCCCATGGCCATTCCCTCCCCCCATTTTCTGATAGCACCAAAGCAGGGGAGCGGTTTCAAACCAGGGAATCCCCCACCCCCAACTGGAGAATAGCAACCCTACTAACTAATTATATTCTCTGGCTATCTACACCAGAGGTCCCCAACCTTTTTCGTATGGTGACCTACAAGTCTAAATTAACTTGGTGTGGTGACCCATTCAGGGATTCCCAAGTTGTTTTGGGGAGAGCACTCTAAGCAGGCTACAATCTTTGTGGAAATCTAGCCCAGCATTTTATTTTCTGCAGTGGCCAACCACATGTTTTTTTTGAAAAATCAACAAATGTTGCACAAAGAGCACAATTGCCCACACTATGAACCCCAAACATGTGGTGTTCCAAAGTACACTGCCCTTGCAGATGTAGGTTACATTCCAGCCTTTGACTGCTCTGTCTTTCTCCATTGCTTCCACTAAAACTCTACAATTAAAAAAAAAAACAACCCTCACTCTAGTAATCTGCAGGGCATGTTTTACTTGATTGTTTATCAACCAACATGTAAAGCATGAAAACTAATGTATAACATGGAAGATACTATTTCCAGGATGAAGTCTTGATTTCCAAGATACAGGTCAAAGCTTTGCCTTGAATTAAGCAATACAGGATTTGTATGTTTTTGAACTCCTTCACACATGGTGGTTTGCCTACAGTGATATTATTCTACATAGGAAAATATAGTAAAATGTCATGTGTTGCTTACTGACATAGCACCATGGGTTGCATTCCCCATACATAAAAGCATATGTTCTTTTCTCTGCAAAGCAGAAATATTACTGCAGATAAATCATACAAAATGACGTAGTTTTCAACTTCAGAATGGTGCAAGGGGCTCAGGGTGATGCAACCCATGAAGGTGCTTCAAGTTGTCATCTAAACCTAGAAGATGACATAGTTCTTTTACCACTGAGTAGGAAGCACCATGCATTAGATGGTAGATGCTGCTTTTTGTTCAAAGCTGTTTCACACTGAGCATTATGCCACCTTTAACCACCTTCAGAGTGGTTGAAGTGTACAATTTCATCCTTACATGCATTATGATAACAGGAACATTACTGACTACCTGGGTAGGAAAATTAATAGGTCTCCATTACAACAAAGAAGTCCATCCATAAAGTATGCCACCTATGGGGAGGAGTTATAACAAAGTCTCTACTTTTCTTCTGATTTTTCACAAGGCTGCCTCTGAAAGCCTCTCTGTTGAGGTGGTGCATGGTGTATGTGTGAAAAGGTGTGAAAAGATGGCAAATGACAGAGAAGGGTTTGGGGCAGTACATTTCCCACACAAGGCAGACAGCAGTGAGGCACTGAATGAAGTGTGTCAAGAAGTTGGGCTGCTAAGGATGGAATCCATACATGCCCCCACACCACTTCCTCTCATCCTCTGTTTATTCTGCAGCTTGTTGAACAGCTCCCACTCACTCTCCATCCCTTTCTTTCCTACTTCTAGCTAATGCCATAAAGTTACTCCATGCTGTATGGCTTCTTCTCTCTCATTATCATTGCAAGTGTAGGGTATGTGAGAAGCTGACGCAGAGGAAGAGGCAAGAAACAGAGTGACATAAAGGGCAGGAGAGGCCATTAGGGAGGGCTAGCGTATGACCCATATTCAGACCCACTTTTGAGTCCCAGCTCACAAGCTGGAAAGCAGTGTTCTACACCACTTTCTCTAATGTGTTTCTGCAGGAAATCAAATTTGTAAAAATATCTTTAGAGGCTGATTACACATTTTGAAACTAATGTTTAGGAATACATCTGTAGGACAATTTTCATAAATTATTCTGTAGAGGTGGGGGGCAGGAAATGCCCTTACCACACTGGCTGCAAAGTAGGGGTGCCAGCTCCAGGTTGGGAAATTCTCAGAGATGCTGGGGGTGGAGTCTGGTGAGGGCATGGTCCTGAGTGGAGTATAATGCCAAGCAGTTCACTCTCCAAAGCAGCGATTTTCTCCAGGGCAACTGATCACTGTAGTCCGGAGATCAATTGTAATACCTGGATATCTCCAGGCCCCACCTGGAGCTTTGCAACCCTACTACAAAGGGAAGTAAAGCAGGCCCTCAGCCAAAGCTATTGGCTCAATTTTCAACAAACACATGCTGGGAATAGTCAATATAATAACAGCATTTGTAGTAAAATAATAAAACACTGAAATTTGTTCATAGGAATGTGCTGTTTGAGGCATATATATCATGCCACAAAATTATAGTTACCATTGTTTTCTTCTACAAATATTCAAAGGTTACATAAATCACTATTATCATGTTCTTTCTAACATGGGGGGCTTTAACACAGTGACTGTTTGCAAGTGATTGCAAACACACAGTGACTGTTTGCAACCTGTAATTTGGATCCTTGCCCCTCCTGGCTTATTAAATCTTGCCAGAGGGAGCTTAGATATCCTGTAAGGGATATCATAAATAGATCCCTGATGGAAGGGCATTTCCCAACGCCGCTCAAAGAGGCAGTGGTCCGCCCCCTCTTGAAAAAACCAACCCTAGACCCGGTGCAATTGGCGTATTACCGGCCGGTCTCAAACTTGCCCTTTTTGGGCAAGCTTATTGAGAGGGCAGTGGCGATGCAGTTACAGACTTTTCTGGAGGACGCTTCTGTCCTCGACCCACTCCAGTCCGGCTTTCGTCCGGGTCATGGGATGGAGACGGTGTTGGTCGCCCTGGTGGATGACCTTCAACGGCATCTGGATTGGGGCGGCTTGGCGGTGCTGATGTTGTTGGACCTGTCGGCTGTGTTCGACACGGTCGACCATCGGTTACTGACCTGCCGCCTCGCCGACGCGGGGATTCAGGGGTTAGCTTTGCAGTGGCTTTCTTCTTTCCTCGAAGGTCAGGGACAAAGGGTCGCGATTGGGGGTGAGCTATCCCGGAGGCGCATGCTTGATTGCAGAGTGCCTCAGGGGGCGGTTCTCTCCCCGATGTTATTTAACATCTATATGTGTCCCCTTGCCCAGATTGCCCAAAGGTATGGGCTGGGCTGTCACCAGTATGCTGATGACACCCAGCTCTATCTACTTATGGACGGCCGACCGGTCTCCGCCCCAGAAAAACTAGACCGGGCACTACAGGAAGTGGCTGGGTGGCTCAGACTGAGCGGGCTGAAGCTAAATCCGGCGAAGACAGAGGTCCTTTGCTTGGGTCGTCGTGGTCCGGGGAGGGAAATCCCCCTATCAGCTTTTGAAGGTGCGCCGCTGATAGCGGCGGACAGGGTCAAAAGCCTGGGGGTACTATTGGAGTCCTCCTTAATGATGGAGGCTCAGATAGCAGCCACTGCCAAGTCATTTTTTCATCTTAGGCGGGCAAGGCAGTTGGCCCCCTTCCTGGAGCGCGACGATCTAGCAACAGTGATCCATGCCACGGTCACCTCGAGGTTGGACTATTGCAATGGTCTCTACATGGGGCTGCCTTTGTGCCGAACCCGAAAGCTGCAGCTAGTGCAGAATGCCGCGGCCTGGCTGCTGTTAGGACTCCCAAGAAGGGAGCACATCCGGCCAGGGCTCCGGGATCTGCACTGGCTGCCAATAGCTTACCGAGTCCGGTACAAGGTGCTGGTTATTACCTTTAAAGCCCTATATGGCCTAGGACCTGCCAACCTGAAGGACCGTCTCTCCCCACATGTTCCCCAGAGAGTACTGAGATCGGGAACTCGAAATCTCCTAGTTATCCCCTGGCCAAAAGAAGCCTGCTTAAAATCTACCAGGGACCGGGCCTTTTCTGTTACGGCCCCCTCCTGGTGGAACCAGCTGCCGGAAGAGTTGAGGGCCCTGTGGGACCTTGCCCAGTTCCGCAGGGCCTGTAAGACAACCCACTTCTGGCTGGCTTATGACTAGCTGGTACAAGAAACCAAGTGTAGTTATACTAGATGTCTGCTGTCCCTAATGTTTTAAATGGTTTAAATGTCTTAAAATTTAAATGTATTAATTATTTTAACTGTTTTTATGCTTAAATTCTATTTATGTGATACTTTGTGTTGTGAGCCTCCCTGAGCCACTTTTTGGGAAGGGTGGGATATAAATAAATAAATAAATAAATAAATAAATAAATAAATAAATAAATAAATAAATAAATAAATAAATAAATAAATAAATAAATAAATAAAGTGTGCTATTTAGTGTGTGTGAACACACCCACTGATTCTGGGACTCAATGAGAACCTTCATGTTTACCAAACCCTGGTCCTCAATAGGAGCCCAATTAACTTATAAAACTGAATATTGATATTTAGGATGAACTTAGATCAGCAGGGAGGCAGTGCAAGGAGTAAGGGTCAGATAGGAGCATTAGGTATCCTGGTCCCAGACTGATTAGCATTTTGAACTGAGACCTTGAGAGGTGATGGAAGTTAGGACCTGGAGGAAAAAGCAAGTGAAACAATTGTGTCTCATCTGACAGCAATTTTCAAACAACAGCCCTACACGTTCACTGAATGCACAAGGATAAAGAACAGGTACAAGTGCATTGGCCCCTGCCATTGCCTTGGTGCAATCACCAGGACATCTGCAGGGTGCACCCAGGTTTTTTTGTCGCAGGAACTCCTTTGCATATTAGGCCACACACCCCGGATGTAGCCAATCCTCCTGGAGCTTACAGTAGGCCCTGTACTAAGAGCCATGTAAGCTCTTGGAGGATTGGCTACATCAGGGGTGTGTGGCCTAATATGCAAAGGAGTTCCTGCTACAGAAAAAAGCCCTGGTTGCAACAGTGTAGAGGAAGTGGTCTTGCTCACTACTTTCTGACTATCACCGATCATTGGGATGGAGAATTTGTGCATCCCATGCACTCACTCCTGAAAATGACCAGGTAAATGCATAGAGTCCAAGGGCAAGGCCAATATGTCTGCTCTCTGTCCCTACCTGTACCTCACATCCACATATATATAGGGACTGATCCGCAGTTTCATTTTTAAAGTGAATATGGATTGGTTTGCTCTTAGAAACAGGTGTATGTGTGGACATGCAGGCTGAATGTGCATTCACTGTAATGTGAACAGGGCTCTAGTATTTAATCTACCTTCTTTAATCTTCCAAGGCTGAAGGAAGTGAAAGGAATAACTTGTGGATATTGAAACACTGTGGATATTGAAAAACAAATCACTGATTAAAAATAAAAGTATGGGCTCTTCTGTATATGATGTCTTATTACAGTGCTGGATTTCATGGTAAACTTTTTTATCCAGGGCCTGCTTGCTTTCTCTATATAGTGGTTTTGTAGTTCCAGTTAATCTACTAGAATGCAAAATCTCAGCAGCGTTAATTCTATCAAATGCTGAATCTTTTTTGTTATAACTCAGATCCATTTCATCAGTCAGCAAAAGTCTATTGAAATACTAATGATAGTAATCCATATAAGACATCACTGTCAAAAAGAAGGCCACTTTCATCACATTAGGACATACATTTCAGCATCTGAATTCTACATTTTAACATTTTAATAGACCTGGAAATGTTTTCAGGTTCTTCAGGATTGCAGTCCAAACTTAGTTGCAGATGTCCAGGGATTTTTCATTTGAAGTGATGTACTTTTGGAGAAAGAATGTTGTTTATGTGGAGTTATGGCAATACAGGCTACATGACTGATACACAGAAACTGCCTTTAGAGTTTGAAGAGGGTAGAATGAATATGCCTATATTTGTGTGTGAGGGAGAAGCATGGTGGCAATCTCCATTTATGGTGTATATGATAATTTGGACATATATGTCTGAATGTATGCTCATAACACATAAATATGTGTATACCCCACTCTGCAACTGGGAATTATAAGGCAATATAATTTGAACTATGCTTTTGATGCAAGACAGTAGCCAGTCAAGAGTCCTGCAGCTGGTCTTTGCCTAGAGTCAGCACTGGGTTTCTGAAGCTATCTTGCAGCAATTATTTTACACACACTGTAGAAGAATTGATGATGACATCTAGCCTCACAGTGACCTCAGATTCCCAAACCTTACTTGCCAGGGGTGAGTCACAGCTCCCTTCCAGGAGTGTGTTATAAAATATCTTACAAGAATAAACTCTTGATTTAAAAAAAATGGTAAATGTTTTGAGCTCTTGGAAGGGCTGCTTTAGCCATCTATAACCAAAAACAACTGTTATGTGGGAAAAAAGCAGTAGTCACAGATCTTTTTCTGGGCCACAGATTAGGATCACAGTCTTAGAAGACAGGTTGGCTTCCAGAGTTTTAATATGACTAAAGGAAGATTATTAATTTTGGTTCTGCTTTTAAATCCCTTTTTAAAAACTCAGAAAAAGTCAATTTGGTCATTTGCTAAGAATTTTGGTAATGTTAAAATGTATATGTTATTGAATTTACATAGCCTTTAAAGGTCTTCCGCAACCTTGATGAAAGTGATGGTTCATTAATCAAGATTACTTTCTTCTCAATGCTTGGTATTATCAGTATGATGAATTCTTTATAGCACATATGACAAATCAACTTTCTGTTAATACTTCTGTTAATATCACAAAGTTGGAAGAAGCCATGCAGGCCATCTAACAAGAGGTTGGACTAGATGGCCTGTATGGCCCCTTCCAATTCTGTGATTCTATAATTCTATATTTCATGCCTTGTAATGGATTTTTATTACTTTGAGCATCCCAATCCACAGGTTCCAGTGGGGGATCCCTTGGTTTTGCAGGATCCTTCACACCCCTAGTCAGCTGACCAGAGGGGGGACACTTCACCCCAACAGTCACCATGTGCCTTTCCATGTTTGAAAGCTAGAAGAAGCTTGTAAACGGCTTGCTTTTTAGAAGGTGTGTGTGCCTTTAAATTTGTAGGAGCCATGCTGAATGGGGACAGGGCAAGCCAGCAAAACAAGATGGCTGTTCCAGGTGATCTGCTAGAAAGGAAGGGATACCAGCACAGCAAACGGAGTGTTTTACATTCCTTCCAGAAGTCGTTTGCACAGTAAAATAGAGAGTAAAGAGTAAACCAGACCCTTTGGTTTCCCTGTGAGTCTGAAGAATTTAGTTGAATATACAGCATATGGCTACATTCAACAACTCTGTAAGTAAATTGCCTCAGTAAGATCTCAAAAGTGTGGGATTCAAACTGTTTAATTTGACTGCTTAGTGTGTGTGTGTGAGAGAGAGAGAGAGAGGACATGCAGCTGCTGGGGTGAAGAAATGAAGACTGTATTCAGGGGAACTCCACTGCTGTATTTTTATTTATTTATTTTAGGGAATGTGAAAGTCTCCTAGCTCCACCTCCAGAGTCCCCAGAAGTTTTATGAGTTAGACTTGTCAACCCTAGAAGATGCAAGTTCTGACCCCCTCACCAATGGAAGAGTTATGGAACAAACTGGCTGGCTTGGTGTCAGGGGGTGTGGCCTAAAATGCAAATTAGTTACTGCTGGACTTTTTCTACAAAAAGCCCTTTGTGAAACAATGGTGATATCAGGGGGTGTGGCCTAATATGCAAATGAGTTCCCACTGGACTTTTTCTACAAAAAATATATACCTGACAATGGGTATAAATAAATTTGCCATTACACTTCTATGATGTTATTGGGCTCTTTACAAAAAAAAAAAAAAGCTCTGATGCAAATCTGAATCACTTACTTTGGTATTGTCAAAGTGTTATATGTATGAAAAAAATAGACTCTCATTCATTAACTTTTGAGTCCAGTCATATGACCATAAAAATACTAGCAAATAACTTGGTAAGACTGCATTTTGGGATCTGGATCGAGGCGGCATGGCTTTGCTGATGTTGTTAGACCTGTCGGCTGTGTTCGACACAGTTGACCATTGGTTACTGACTCGTCGGCTCACTGATGCAGGGATTAGGGGGTTGGCCTTACAGTGGCTTTCCTCCTTCTTTGATGGATGGGGACAAAGGGTGGCAATTGGGAGAGAGCTGTCCCAGAGGCACTCACTAGATTATGGGGTGCCGCAGGCAGCAGTTCTCTCTCCGATGTTATTTAACATCTACATGCGCCCCCTTGCCCAGATTGCCCGGAGGTATAGGCTGGGGTGTCATCAATATGCGGATAACACCCAGCTCTATCTACTAATGGATGGCTGGCCTGATTGCGTCCCAAAAACTCTGGACCTGGCGCTGCAAGCTGTGGCAGGTTGGCTCAGGCTGAGTGGGTTGAAGCTGAATCCAACAAAGACAGAGGTCCTTTGCTTGGGTCGTGGCACTCTGGGAAGGGAAATTCCTCTCCCAGTTTTTGACGGTGTGTCGCTGAAAGCGGAAAACCGGGTCAAGAGCTTGGGGGTTCTACTGGAGCCTTCATTGTCAATGGAGGCCCAGATAGCGGCCACTGCCAAGTCTGCATTTTTTCATCTTAGACGGGCGAGGCAGTTGGCCCCCTTCCTCGAGTGCCAGGACCTAGCAACAGTGATCCATGCAATGGTCACCTCAAGACTGGATTACTGTAATGCCCTCTACATGAGGCTGCCTTTGTGCCAAACCCGGAAGCTGCAACTGGTGCAGAATGCAGCGGCTAGGCTATTGTTAGGGCTCCCGAAGTGGAAGCACATACGGCCGGGGCTGCATGGGCTGAACTGGCAGCCGGTTGCATACTAGGTTCGGTACAAAGTTCTGGTTATTACCTTTAAAGCTCTATATGGTCCCTGCCTGCCTGAGGGACCGTCTCTCCCCATACAAACCCCAGAGAGCACTGAGGTCAGCGGGAAAGAACCAGCTGAATATTCCTGGGCCGAGGGAGGCCAAATTGAAGAACACAAGGGAACGGGCCTTCTCTTTCGCAGCTCCACACCTGTGGAATCAACTTCTAGACGAAGTGCGGGCCCTGCGGAGTCTTGATCAATTCCGCAGGGCCTGCAAGACTACTCTTTTTAAGATGGCCTTCACTGAATGCTGAGCAAATGATAGATTTGCTGCTGTTGTATTCCGCCATCAATTTATTAAAAACCGGTAATTTAGCACCATAACTGTTAATTTTAATTGGAATGTCATTTTAAATGATGGCTTTATAATGTTGTATTTATTGAATTATATGATTGTATTGTATTGTTCTTTATTATATTGAACTAATATGCTGTGAGACGCCCTGAGCCTGCTTCGGTGGGGAGGGCAGGATATAAATAAAAAGTATTATTATTATTTCTCTTTCTACATGAAAAACAACCAGATTTTTTTTAAAAAAGTTTCTTTCTAGAAATATGAAATGAAAGACTGAGTTCTATCCTTATAATGCTGGATTTCATAAAAAGGAGCAGTTACAGTTCAGTTTAAATCTCCCATTTAGGATTGCCAATTTCCATATGGGGCCTAGAAATATCTGAGGATTACAATGGATCTCCAAACAATAGAGATCAGTTCCCTTGGAGAAAATGGCTGCTCTGGAGGGCAGACTCTATGAAATTATATTCTAGTGAGTGAGCTCCTCTCTCCAACCCCCCCTCCCCACCTCCACAAATTCCAACTTCTAATCTCCAGAAATTTCTCAACCCAGAGCGGACAACCCTATCCTTTGTTTGCAATGACTTGCACTAGCTACTGCAGAGGTCCCCAACCATTTTGAGGCAGTGGCACCTTTGGAATTCTGGCACACGCTTGTGGGCACAACCATAGAGTGGCTGCCACAAGAAGCATAGCCACACTCACTGATAAAATCAAGCTCAGGGGAGAAGAGGAAGATAGACTTGGAAAGAAAGGTGACAGATAATAAAACAAATCTTGTGTTGGCGGCTGCCACTGAAACAATGTTAGTTTAATCTACATAGCCAGTCAGATCTTCAATGGGAAGTCAAAAGCCCTCCTGAGCCAAAGGCACACTTGGCCCTGCCCACTTTTAAAAACCCTTGGTGGGTGCCACGAAAGGTGTTGGCAGGTACTGTGATGTCCATGGGCACCATGTTGAAAATCCCTGGACCAGTGTGGAAAATAAAGGTAAATAAGACCTTGTGCTAATCTAGCATAGCATGGGAATCTACTATAGCATTTGTGTTAATACAGTGTAGATTTGAATGGTTAATCCTGAAACCAGTAAGATACAGAGATGACTTTTCATTCTATTTTAAAACTTATTTTTGTGCGGACATGTTTGATTTCAAGCATTTAATTTACATTTTCATTTTCACATAATTGTACGAAACCATAACTTTCAAAGAGCAATAGAATTCATAGGGAATAAAAATGTTACTTGCTGTTCAGTTGCTTTGAGTACCAACATTCTATTAGCATAACAATAGATTTATAGGCCAATCACAACAATATTCACCCAGAATCAAATTACCAATTTAACCTTTTCAGTATTTGACAACTCTTTATAAGGCCTTGATGGTTTAATGCAGATTTCAGATCTTCAAAGTGTTTTTTTTTTCTTTTACAAAAGATAAAACACATAATTATTTGCACAAAGCATTAGAAAATACTGTGATATTTTATTATTAAAAATGCTGCTGAAAAGTTTATACATATGTGTCCAGCCATATATATCTTCTATCCTTACTTAAGGCAAAACCAAAAAAGAAAAAAAATGCAGAAACAAAAGCAAAACAAACCCTGCGTGCCTCTTAAGGTGAAGAAGAAAAACCTGGGAAAGTTCTTTTTCTTTTCTTTTATCTTTTTAAAAGTATACCTTGTTATTATTATAGAATCCTATGAAGAGCCTAAAAATTTCCATTTATAAATCATACATCTGTTCAGACGTATTAAATTATTAAATTGACGTCGTTGTTGATGTTTTTAAAAGCTAAAATAATTCACTTACAGAAACGGCTTTACCCAAATGTCACAAGCCTGACACAATACTGTACATATTGCTAGCAGAAGACAACTGGAAGTACTAAACAAATACCTTAGTTCACATAACAAACATACCCAACTGAATAAGATGCCATCATTTCTCTCTCTCTCTCTTTTTTAAAAAAATCCCCATGCCATGACAGAACTGCTGTGTCTTAGTGGAGGCAATATACTGGTTGTGAAGATGGCATGGAACAGATTTGGCTTTAATTAATGTTACAATAAAGATTAGGGAACGTGATCCTTCCCCATTTATTAATGGGTGAAAAGTGGAGCTACTGGCTCATTCACCCAGAAGCAGAATCAAAGGATATTAATTTCCCTTTCTGACAATTTAAGACTATTGTGTGCTTCTTGTTAGCCATTCTACGATGTCACCAGCCTGCTTGATTGCTATTCCCAGGATCTACTTTTTCTGCCAAAAACAGCATGGAAATGTGCACTTTGCACAGCCAGTGAGATGTCAAGTCAGAAAGTCATGAGCTATCTATGAGAGGCAGAAGGCATCTTGTGACAGATATGAATACCTGGGAATGGTGATACAGCAGTGCAGTACCATTTAGAGTTGAAGAAAATGAAAATCCAGTGTACAGGTTGGGGAGGAGATGATTGTGTGCAGAGCAACTCTGGTCAAATATCTTTGGTTACCATATTTAACTTAATTTTCTAAAGACAAAGTATAAACCATTCTTCACTTATTCATAACTTGATTCAAACTTCTCTATAGGAGTTTTTTTTAAAAAAACAAAACAAAACTTTGCACAGAAGTGTCAGATATCTTTCTGGGACAATTTAATTTTTTTTAACCAAACTCCCCAGTTAAAGGGAGTGGGATGAGATATATTAAAACATTTATTATTGTTGAACAGTAAGCTGATTCAGTTTTTTCAAGGCAACTCACCTACAGTATGGTCGATATGGTTTCTTTCTGGTTTCCCACAGTATCCATCCTTTTCTGTGATGCAAAAAGGTTAACCAGCAAAATTTGCTTAAAATTTACTGCAGGGTCAGAAGTTTTTAAGAGATTGATCCATCCAGATTTTCTGTTTACTTTATTAATCAAAACCAAACAAGGATTTTTGCTCCCCATTATCCAACTTCTGTGTTTTCCCTTATCAACATAGCTAAGCAATTGCTTTCGTAACTCCATTTCTTCTTCTACAGCAGCTGGTGAAAGATGAATGAATTTTTCCCCCTCAGAAAAAAAAAAAACTAACCAAAAATGGCAATTGGGAAGTTACATGTTTTTGACATACTCAAGATACCAAAAACTACAAAACTGGCCTCTTTGCTCAATTTACCAAGCTTTTTGTAATTCTTCCAGTCTGTCTCTGTGCCGCAATATCATGAAAGCTAACACAAAAATAGGGAAGAAAGTGGGGGGGGGGAGGGCGGGGGGAGATTTCTTTAGAAAACAAACCCACCTGTTTCCTATCTATGAATGCCTCAACATGCACCTGTGTAACCTGTAAAAGAAAATCTGTCAGGCCATACGGTCATCTGTAATCTCTGTATGACACCATGTCCTCCTCAAAATGAAACATTAAGAAAAAGCCTCATGTCTTGGTTTACCACTAGTAATTAAGAAGAAATTCCTCCTTTTGGTCTGAGAGGAAACAGAGGTGGTATGATTAATGTTTATACACATATATCACAACTGAAAGCACGATCTTTCTAAAAGCTCTTTTCAAACTGAAAACATCGATAAAAGCTTCTTTGTTTAAACTCACAGCTATGTACACATTTTTTTTACAAAGTTTCTTAAATATAGTTCAGGCTGGCAAGTCATCTCTTTGCTCAGAACTATACGTATTTACTGCATAGTCAGTCCTATTTTTTTAATAATAAAATCTTATTTCCCCCATTCTGGATTACAGCTTCATATAATGGGTAAAAGCCCATGGTGATGTCTTTTTGTATAACAAGGGCCATTCACGGTATGGCACATATAGAACATTTTTTTAAAATTTTATTTATTAAAAAAACTGTACAGTCACTGGCTCTGTGTTCCAGAAGTGTCTGCTTCTGTTCGTTACACTCAATACATATCCTTCCTAAGTGACTTTCTTCAGGCCTCAACTCTTAACTTTCAATCGAAGTGGTTGAGATATTAAAGCAGTATCCTAATAGCAATGTACATATTTCACATTTCACAGGGTTTGAAGCTGATCTTTTATAATATCAGAATTCCTATGGAAAGGATCAGTAAGAAAATTATGTCTGCCCTTCTCTTTCACCTTTTTTCATGTTTGACAAGTTGTGTGATGGAGAACATGATTTTTTTTTATTTTTTTTCCTTTTTCTTATTTTTAATCTTCCAGGTGGTTGGGGTGGGGCAAATGATAGAGCTATACCCTAGTGGTGGAATGTCCATGGGGCAAATTAGTACTATTTTGTCCTCCACTGAAAGTGTTGAAAGTATGCAAAGGCTGCATTCCTGTTAATGTATTTGGAATCATCGTTATGGTGTTGGGTGTCATGAGTGGAATGTCATCTGGTGATCTTCTAAGCGTGAGAGTGTAATCAGGTGGGCAGGTGAGTCTCAGGGTGTCATGTGCCTGTAGAGACTCACACTCATGGTCATGCTCCAGTTGCTTCATCTGCAGAGACATAATCTCTTCATTCTGTATATGGGCAATATCATTGGTTGTGTTCCGCTGAGGACTAGGACGCCTGTGTGTCTCATGGCGCCGCTTGTCTTTCTTGTAATACAATGCCGCAAATGCCAAAATATTGAGAAACAGCAAGGATGCCCCTACTGCAATTGTTACACTCAGCTCTGTAGAGTAATCTCTCTTGTTTTCTATCAGAACACTTGTATCCTCCGAAGATGTTTTCTGCGTATCCTTTGAATGTTTTGGGTTGTTGCTTGGTGTCATTAATGGCCGCTTTGTGGCAAACTTGCCAGGAGACCGCCTGGTAACATAAGGAAATGATGTCATATCTGGAGGTGGCACCTTAGTTGTTGTGGAGACATATTGAAATATTTCATTCAGATTGTGCAAATGTGGTACAAGTTCCAGCCAGAAAGCAACTTTTGTTGCTCGATAATGATCCCGGACCCTGGGTTTCAAGCCGATGTGTAAATAAAGCTGATCTTTTGGATTATACTTAGACCAAGCCACTTCTTCAAAACGATTGGGTTTTGTATGGATAAATTTTGTATCCTGGGGAACTGGTTGGTTTGGATCCCTAAAAATATATGAACAAAACACATGTTACAAGCATCTAAAAACTTGCAGAAGAATTAGATGTTGTTCAAACACAATACATTTGTTGTTAAATTGGTTATCCCAGACTCTGTGTTTTAACCTGAAGTGTAAACAGAAATGGTTTTGGATTATAGTTTTGTTTTTAAAAGTCCACTTCCTCCAAAATGAACAGTTTGGTTTTGGGTACAAATTCAGATAGATAGATAGATAGACAGACAGACAGGCAGGCAGGCAGGCAGACAGGCAGACAGACAGACAGACAGACAGACAGACAGATAGATAGATAGATCGATAGATCGATCGATAGATAGATAGAACTACTGAGGCAAATATGGATTCTCCAGTGCAGGGGTATTGAACTCATTTGTTATGAGGGCCAGATCTGACATAAATGAGATCTTGTCAGGCTGGGCTATGTGTGTCATAAAAGGTAATGCCAGGTAGCAGAGATATAAACTTTATAAAGCACACAGACAAATACAATTAAAGATTTTGAAACGAAACATGCTTAAAACATTAGCACTTGGACTTAAAAGTGCTTTCTTTGTGTCTCTCCCATGGAATCCAGGGAACTGGGCAAAGGAAGCTCTGGCTCTTTCCTTCTTTCCCCAGGAGGAAGGGGAAGGGGAGGAGCCTCAGCCAAAAGAAGGGAGAGAGGTTCGGCTCAGTAGCTCTGCTGTGCAATTGAGAGAGCCTGGCAAAGCAAGCTATTCCTTCCTCCCCAAGGGAGGAGCCTCAGCCAAAATAGAGACTTTGCTCTGTAGTTCCTGGGCAATTGAGCAAGCCCGACAAATCTCCACAAAGAGATTATGAATAGTCCTATGTCCTATACAGAATAATTAATGGCGCATTTGCAACTCTTACTGTCAGTTTTACCGCAAAGTGATAGGAAGGTTGCAGCAAAGATTGACACCCTAGTGCTCTTCTACACATACACACTATATCTGAGGAAACTGGGAATGCTGTACTTTAGTATCAGCTGCTTCACCCTAAAAGACATACAGCACTGATAAGTCTGATTAGCAAGGGAAGGAAAAACATTGCTTATTAATTGATGCAAGTTATCTTGCTGAATGTCAAAGTCCTTCAACGGAAACCTGCTTCCACTTTCAAATCCATCTCATTAAATCAGGGTGACATATGATTACTTGGTGTGCTCTGAACAGACACTTCAGCCAAACTCTCGTTCTCATTTTGAAACAGATATTGGGGGAGGGGAGGGGAAAGGGGCAATACAGATAGAACACTGACTATTTTCCTATGCTACAAGAACAGTTACATATTTTCCCTTGAAGAATGGCAAACGTGTCTGTGAATATATTTGTGGCGCTGCAGGAACTGTGCTCAGTATTCTGGCTTCCACTAT
The DNA here is from genome assembly GCF_032191835.1 of Heteronotia binoei. Classification (NCBI taxonomy): domain Eukaryota; kingdom Metazoa; phylum Chordata; class Lepidosauria; order Squamata; family Gekkonidae; genus Heteronotia; species Heteronotia binoei. Next base: position 63,916,381 of record NC_083225.1, read on the forward strand.
GAGTTTCATACTTTTTCACTGGTTTCCCTTTGATGCAGTAGTGCCTTTGAATATTATTTTGTCAAAGCGTAGAATACATTACACTAAATTACATAGAGCTTTCTAATTTTTTATTTCCACACATGTTAAGCTGATTTCTTTTAGAAACTGGAGCTCCAGCGTGCTTTTTTGCTCAGTTCTGAGAATTGTCTGAGCCAGAATTTTCAAAATATTCATAAGCACAATTAAATGCTCCCAAGGTTCCATCATTGTTCAGAGAGACTGTTACTTATTACTAGAAGAAAAATGATTATTTAACCTTAATAATATCCTTCTATTTGCCTGATGGAATTTGCCTTTCACTTTTTTAAAAAAAAATAAAAGGTGAAATCTCCTGCCTTCTAGCACATTATTAAAATCTTTGGATTCCTCAGTGAAAAGGCTATATGAGCTCATATCACTTATTTTTATTTTATTTGCTTTATGCAGATTATGTGCATGGGTAAAACGAAATAATTTGATCAATTTTTTAAATTGTGAATCATAGGGAGTAATATCTATTTTAAAAGCACAATAGTTGGTGGCATTTTGCAGGAATCTTATTTATTTCTTTATAATTCCAATTTATATATTGCCCTTTCCTGAGTTCACGGAGCTAAGGGCAGTTAACAACAAGAAGTATAATAGAAACTGGAATTAAAACAGTCAAGTTAATTTTTAAAAAATTAGAAAACATTAGATGGTGCCAACTAAACACAGTATGCATTACTGTCCCGCAAGCCGGAGAGAGCAAGGTTTGGGGAGAGGGAAAGGGAGTACCAGATAAAGTAGCATTCTCATATTTACAATTGTTGTTTGCAAAGAATTTCACACTATAACACCATCCTTGCTAAGTTACATGTGGATAAAAGCAGAGACTGGTGGCTACAGAGAAACTCTAGGGGAGAGAAACTGTGAGTAGAGGGTTTTACCCTGTCACTGGTACATCCCTTTTTCTGCCTCCTGTTTCTACATAATGTGGAACAACAGGCAACACATAAACAGTTCTGATCCAAGTGAGAATAACAGGCAATGCATCTCTGTAGTAACCACTGATGTTGTACATTTCCAAACCTGTTTGTATGAATCCACTCAAAGCCTCAAGCCAAATGACAACCAAAGGGCAGTATTATGCTGCATAGTTGAAGTTTTCCATGTTAACAATCAGTAGAATGCTGGATGAGGCTGTTTATCATAAAGAGCCAGGCATGGTGTAGTAATGAGTGTCATACTAGGATCTTGGGAGATCCAGGTTTGAATCCCCACTTCTACCGTGGAAGCTTGGTGGGTGATCTCAGGCCAGCCATATTCTCTCAGTCTAACTTACCTCACAGGATTGATGTTATGAGAAGAGCAAAGAAGAGAGAATGGTTTTCTAAGTCCCCATTGGGGAGTAAAGTGAGATATAAGTAAATACATTCAAATAAATCCATTAATGAGCAATGTTTATTTTGAAAGCATTAAAGAGGAGTGGAAAAAGGGAAATTCAAAGGAAAGGGAAATGGAGAACCAGTAGTGATTGGACAATTTATGCCTTTTTCATGCCTTATTATCTATCTTCAGATAGAAGCTAGAATAAAAATTGCAATAAAAACATGATTCCTTTTGCTGTTACTTGTGACATGTAGTGATTTTGCAACATTGACCTGTCCTCAAGTTCTGGCAGTAGTGTGGCTTGTGAAGAGTAGGTGGTCTGTGCCAACTGAAAGAGCAAGCAGCCTTTCCAAATGATGCACTGACTAGTAATGGTTCAGGAAGCTTTACTGTGACAGTCATTCAGAAGTGTGCATGTGTAAATGATACTGCATTAATGTTCAAGAATGCTTGAAACTTGTCATAATCCAGTCTCACAGAAGAACATTTCCTGTGCTTTAGACTGTAGTCTGGAGAAAGCTAATTAGATCCTAAAATAGAGATTGTGAGAAGAAAGGAGTCCTACTACCTATTTCCAAACCTGTTAGTTTGAAATATGACTACCAAGCAGCTAGGCATGTGAGATCTGTGGATAAATGATACTTCTGAAATCATTTCTAGTAGACATTCTTCCCAGAATAAACAGTTCTGATCCAAGTTGTCAATTCTATTAAATGGGGCAGGGGCCTGCACTGGATGAGCATTTGGATACATATAAATAGTGTGGCCATACTACAGGAATTCTAGGGTCGAAGCCTCCAGGTGGCATCCCATTTTTAAAATTGGTCTTTAAGTTACAGAGATCAGTTCTCCTGAAGAAAACGGCTGCTTTGAAGGGTAGACTCTATGGTACTGTATCAAGCTGAGGTCCCCTCCTCCCCAAACCCCACTCTCTCCAGGCTCTACTCTCCAAATCTCCAGATATTTCTTAACCTAGAGCTGCCAGCTCTGACACTGAATATATATAGCACATTTATCAAAATGTGAGTGCCTACAAAATTCAAGGAAATTGTCTGAAGAGCATTGGAAGAGCCACTTGATACAACAAAAGTATGCTATTGTGGAAAAATAACTCCAGCAATAATTCCCTCTATACACTGTGTATATAAATAGGTGCCTTGTGTGCTTACTTTCCTGATCTAGCTACTGGAATTGTGATAAAATTAGAAAATTGGCATTAGTGTCAATCAGCTGTTAGGAAAGGTTGGCAGGATATCACACACTCCAGACAGTTGATCTGAGCTATAGATAATTATCTCACCAGGGATTCAAATAGAGACTACCACTGAACATGTTGCTGAATCAGATTATGGGTTGCTGTCCTGAATCTGCTTCAGGTACTTTCACATAGGAAAATGGATCTGAAGATTGCATAGACTGCATTTACAAAAACCCCTAAAAACAAACATATACAAAGCAAAAAATCAATAACCTAGAATTAAGTAGAGGAGAATAGACTAGAATTGTGGTTTTAACTGCTAGATGGTTTATACTGGATTTTTGATTGAAGTCTGTCCTCATCTAATAACCTTAACATTATGCTAAAATTAAGTTACCGAGGGTTTTTTTTTGGGGGGGGGGGAATGTACATGGGGTATGATACATGAAGATTCATACAAGCATAGCAGTTCTAAATAGAGTTGTCAGGTTACCAGTAGGAAATGGGGGTGGGGTTGTCAGGAAGTTGGGAAACTCCTGGAGATTTGGGGATGGAGCCTGAAGAGGACAGTGGGTTTAATGCCATCCAAAAGATCTATTTGCTCCGGGAGAATTGATCTCTATAGTCTGGAGGTGAAGTCTAATTCTGGGGGATCCCCAGGTCCCACCTGGAGGTTGACATCCCTAGTTCTGAAGCACAGAAGGTGTAACATGAGACTACTCTTGGCAAACAGATTTCAGGACTTTTGCCATGTTGTCCAGATGTTCTACAATGCAAGGGAAGAGCTACACTGATACATGAGACATCTAGATCAGGGATGCACATTTTAAACCATAATCCTGTATCTTGTGTGAAGTAAGAACATGGTGTAGCATGGTTGCTCTAGTTTAACTCCACTCTCATGTTGGTCACTGTAGTGATTGCTGTATTTTATATCCTTATAGTAACATAGAATATGAGAGTTTATAGAGGATTCCTGCTGACTATGAAGGGAGAACTGCTGGAAGTAGGATACAGTGAGCATTCAGAGAAACATGGTAGTGTTCCCTTCTTTCCCTGTATTTCATTAAAATCCTTCTTCTGTCCTGCAAGCATGGGTGAACCTTTACATGATTCAGCATTATTATTGATCCTCTTCACCTTATTATCACAGATCCTCTTTTCAGGGATGGGATATTTTGATGGTCATGGAGGTGTTTCAGTAAATTATTCCATATGTTAAAAAAACATCATTTTTAGCCAAAATAAGTTTTGGTAGCCTTGGAGAAAAGAATGTAAGTAGAAGACAGTCATGGTATATTGGTCCCTGGATTCTTTCTACTGTTCTTAAAATCTATGTGGTATATTCAGTAAGAAGCTAGGTGCTGCTTGGGACATCATTTTGGGAGCCAGTTTATATATTTTCCTTAAACTTGCAGCACTACCTGACAAAAATCTTCATCTGGGATTGGATGATGGACTGAAACAGGATGGTTATTCCCAGAAATGTCCTCCTACTTCATTTGGTGAGTGGTTCTCAAAAGAGGACTACTGTTTGATTGGTTTTGTGATTAAACAGTAGTTCCCTCTGGCAGCACTGAGTCATCTGGTCAAGTTTTTCATAGATCTTAGCAAGTGTTTGATGTATTAGTACCGATTATTTAGCTAGATACAGCAAAGTCTTTATTTTCTCCATTGACTGAAACTCCTCCCTTGGGGAGGAAGGTTGGGAGGCAGAGCTTGCTTTGCCAGGCTCTCTCAATTGCACAGCACAGCAACTGAGCCAGGCCTCTCTTCTTTCTGTTGGCTGAGACCCCTCTCCCTCCTGGTCCCCGGGGGAAGGAAGGAACGAGCCAGAGGTTTCTTTGTCAAGTTCCCTGGATCACGCAGGAGAGATAGCAGCATTGACTAACAGGAAAGAAAGCAGCATTGACTAACAAGTGCTAATGTTTTAAACATGCTTAGTTTTAAGGGTTTTTTTTTTAAAAAAATCTTTAATTGTGTTTGTCTTTGTCCTTTATAAAGTTTATATCTCTGCTACCTAACCTTAAAGATGTACTCATATGGCCTTGCCCAACATGGTCCAGCCTGACAAGGTTTCATTTATGTTAGATCCGGCACTCATAACAAATAAGTTTGGCACCTCTAGCTTAGAAGGAGTATTGATAAGAAGTGGGCAGCCAAACAGACATTTAAAACAGGAATACGAGCAGCTGAATACTGTGGACAAGAAGAACTTCACCCAAGAATTTGAGGCCAGGCGCCCTGCATCTTTCCCCATACCCAGGCATCCAGGCTATGATCAACAGAAGCAGGAATAAGAGTTCACAAAGGTAAACTGCTAGATTAGAAAAACAGAAGGTGAACAGCCTGGTATATTATGGCCAGAAGGCTTAAACTGTAGACTTCCAAAGAGCTGTTCTGTACCATCCAGTCTGGTTGCAAGTAATACAGGATTGTAGCAGAGCAGTGGGTCTACTCTGCTAAGGGCTGAGTCTTGCATTGGTGGAAGGAAGAGATTAGTTTCAATGGAACATACGAACATAAGAACATAAGAGAAGCCATGTTGGATCAGGCCAATGGCCCATCCAGTCCAACACTCTGTGTCACACAGTGGCCAATATATGTGTGTGTTTATACACACATACACATACACACACACACATATATATATATACTTTGGCTAATAGTCACTGATGGACCTCTGCTCCATATTTTTATCCAATCCCCTCTTAAAGCTGGCTATGCTTGTAGCCGCCACCACCTCCTGTGGCAGTGAATTCCACATGTTAATCACCTTTTGGGTGAAGAAGTACTTCCTTTTATCCGTTTTAACCTGACTGCTCAGCATTTCATTGAATGCCCACAAGTTCTTGTATTGTGAGAAAGGGAGAAAAGTACTTCTTTCTCTACGTTCTCTCCAATGGAAAAAAAAATCCTGTGCTAGAGAAAAGTAGATTGTGATCAAAGTAACCAACCCTTGGTGCAAATAAATTTCTTAGAAAAATAAAGGATTAGCTGAAGATTTATGAAGGTTTTTTTTAACCTGACAATTACATGTAGAACTGTTTGCTAGTATCCCTGAACAATAAATAAAACTGTCATGGTTAAGAGACTATAATTTGTGCCCCTCTTCCTACAGATGGAATTTCAAGGTCACCAGGTTGTAATTTTTACTGTTTTTTCCTCAGATCAGAGGGAATCCAAATGGGTCAGTCTCATTTTTACTTAGTAATCATATTAACAGTTGGGTGCATAGAAAAATGATTAATAGCCTTTCCTAAACATTTGTGCTGTCTATAGGATATATGGTGTAAATCCAGACCCAGGAGACTACAATTTTATGTACACCCTGCTGAAATTAGTTCTTGAGCAGGCAGTCTGTGAAAGTTGCTTGAAATTACGAGTAATACTGACAGATGGGATCGTGAGGGAGTTTTTATAATCCTTAGACAAATGCTGGAATTTAACTTAATACTTAAAAGGAATAATAATAATAATAATAATAATAATAATAATAATAATAATAATAATAATAATAATAATAATAATAGAAGAGCTCTTGACATTCTGAGAATTGTTTTCTTCATACTTTAAAAACCTGCATATTTCATTTACAAGCACTGATTATTACCTATAATAGACACTTTTCATTATGATATTAAAAATTAAAAAAAAAATCCCTAGCAGAAGATTTTTTTTCCCATTGGAACTAATCTCTTCCATCAATGCAAGATTCAGCCCTTAGCAGAGTAAACCCATATATTAGCAGAACTGGAAGTAGATCCAACCAACTGCTCTGCTACAATCCTGCATTACTTGCAACCAGACTGGATGGTACAGAACAGCTCTTAAAAATGAAACAAAACACCTTGTTTCATGGTCCAGTTACAAGTTCATGCAATGCTGACCACCCAATATCACTTAGGACACTGTTTCACATTTTCAAATCACATACTGAGCTTGTGATGGGGGAACAGGATTACATCCACTGACTCTGCGTTGACTGCTGACAATTCAATGGGAGGCGAAAATGGAGCCCACATGAATACAATTATGTGCATGTACTCTGTTGGGAAAGTTGCAAAAGGCCAGATCACTTGTAGCATACACATAAATTTTTGGTCATACCTTCTATTTAATGTGCTGAAATTGAGGGTGGGTCAGCAAACATAATCATGGTGAACGTGAAGATGTAAACAGATACAACCATCTGACCATTCCAATATGAAATTTTTGTCATTAGCAAATAAATATTAAACAACAGTACTTAGTTGGTGTGATAGACTTGTCCAGTTCAGCTTTAAATCCAAAAATCTCAGTTGATTAATTATGCTCTGTTTTTGGCATCACAATACAGAGTTCACATGCTGAAGACCACAGACCAGGCCAGTGAACAGAACACTGCATAGGCAGTAGGCACTTTGGCCTTCCTCTGCATGCTGTTTCTGTTGAACTGACCTGTTTGCTCTATTCTGGAAGACTATGGTCGTTTTCGCACTCACCTTCAGCCGGCGCAACCCCCCTCTTCACCGCGCAGGATCTGCGCGGATTTCGCACTAAACGCTGCGGAGCAGCCAGAAAAGCCGGAAGCTCCCGTCGCAAAAGCCGCACAAACGCCAAACTGCTTTTTGGCGGTTTCAGTTTGAGTGGCTTTTGCGCCGGGAGCTTCCGGCTTTTCTGGCTGCTCCGCAGCGTTTAGTGCGAAATCCGCGCAGATCCTGCGCGGTGAAGAGGGGGGTCGCGCCGGCTGAAGGTGAGTGCGAAAACGACCAAAGTGTCACCCAGGGCCGGCCCTGCCATTAGGCAAACTAGATGATTGCCTAGGGTGTTAGTGAATTGGATGCCCCCATGTGACTTGGTGATGTTATCAGTGCATGGTGGGTGGGGCAGAAGTTAACCTTGGCTAGGGTACCAGACAGTCTAGGGCCAGCCCTGGTGGCACCAGCTCCCTCTATGCCATGTTTTGTTTGGATAACAATACAGGGAGGAAGGGCAAAGCTCCCTCTGCACAGGCGCCATGGTCTTCCAGACTGGGAATAACTGGAAGTCATATGTGAACCTTTCCCTGTGTACTCCATGTTGTGGAAATAAGCCCGAAGTGTCAATCACAGAACCTATTAAGAAAGTTTCAGAGGGAAAACCCTACTCAGCTTTTCCTTCCCTCTTTTCACTCCTCTTTTCTGTGGCTCAGTAATTTTGCCAGGCTTGCTTTAATTTCTACTTTAAGAAGTAATTTGAAGGATCCTCTTCTGGGACAAATATCTCCATTTAGATATAAAATAGGAGTGGGTTGCTGTTGTTGCAGCTGCTGAAATGGCCTTGGGTTAGCCATAGCTCTCACAGAGGTTGTCCTTGAAATAGGGTTGCCAAGTCCAATTCAAGAAATATCTGGGGACTTTGGGGGTGAAGCCAAGAGACTTTGGGGGTGGAGCCAGGAACAAGGGTGTGACAAGCATAATTGAACTCCAAGGGAGTTCTGGCCATCACATTTAAAGGGACAGCACACCTTTTTAAATGTCTTCCTTCCATAGGAAATAATGAAGGATAGGGGCATCTTTTTGGGGGGCTCATAAAATTGGACCCCCTGGCCCAATCGTTTTGAAACTTGGGGGGTCCTATGGGAAGAGGCACTAGATACTATACTGAAAATTTGGTGCATCTACCTAAAAAAACAGCTCCCCCAGAGCCCCCAAAACCTCCAGATCAATTCCCCATTATACCCTATGAGAATCGATCTCCACATAGGGGATAATGAAGTGCTCAGCAGACATTTCCCTCCCCCCCCCACCCTGTTTCTGGTGACTCTGAAGCAAGGGATTGGCCTCTTTACTCACGAGTTGCTGCCAACTTCTTCAAAGTTACACAGACATACCATCTCAAGAGGAAGCCTTTCAAACAGAGCCTGAAGCCTCCGGAAGTAGAAAGGCACATGGTCGTCTGGGGGCGGGGCTTCTCCCCACTGGCCAGCTGACTGGGGGTGGGAAGAAGCCTGGTAAAGTGGAAGAACCCCCGCTGGGACCTGGGGATTGGCAAGCCTACCTTGAAAGGGCAGCTGCTGTGAGAGCCCTCTCAGCCCCACCCATCTCACAGGGTGTCTGTTGTATGGGAGGAAGATAAAGGAGATTTTAAGCCGCTCTGAGTCTCTGATTCAGATAGAAGGGCGGGGTATAAATCTGCAGTCGTCGTTATCATTTTTTAAAGCAGATGGAAATGTAGCTCAGGAATAGGTTTAAATGTACAAATAAGTGTTAAAGATCTTTTTTGAGGAATGTCTGTCTCTCCAGTTTTCCTGCCTTTTGTTATATCCTTTTCTGCAATATGTTGTTTTGTTTTGTTTTGTTTTTTTGCTTTAAGTTGATGCAGTATACAATTTCAATATGCCTCTTACGGTACAATCCTAGGGCTACTTTCCTAGGAGTAAGGCCTAGATTTGAGGAGGGTTCTGAGGAGGCTGCTTTTGATTGCTCTCTCAGCTTCTGAGAACTTCCTATAGCCCTGAACTGGTCAGGGCACTACAGATATCCAGATCCCCAATATTACTGTTCTCTGCACTGCAGTAGAATTGCTGCACTGAAAGCACAGTTCTGCCATTAAATGTTCATTGGTAAGAGTTATAGGCCCTTAGTGTGCCATGAGAACATTTATTTTAATTCAATACCAAGATGAGGGGGAGGCAATAACAAAACCAGAAAAGTAACAAACACCAGGTGTTATTTAGAGGAGAAAGTACTGCAGTGTTCCTTAAGAAAGCATTACAGAAAAACTTTTCTCATCTTTATTAAGCTTCCGATCTTTGCTTTGAACATTGCAATCCTGAGGGAAGTTATACCCTTTATGTCCATTGAAGTCAATGGGTTTAGAAGGGTGTAACTCTGCCTAGGATAGCACTTTTCTTACTTGCATTTTCATATGCAGGCATTATAATTTCTTATTCATTTTTAAATCGAACATTTTGATTGCAGTCATGAGCCCTGGTTAGGGAAGGGATTCTCTATTTTCCTTCCCTTTACTCTCTCTTAAACTGGGCAATTTTATGGAAGAGGAATCATAAATGAGTTTCATCTATAGTAAAAGTATGTGGCATGTTTTACAGGTTTAACCTGAGACCTATTGTTTCCAAGAACATTCATGCCTTAATAACTGCAGTGTGTTTTTTAATGTATGTACAGTTTTATAGCATCATTCTTCACACTAGATATTGAAAAATGCATTGGAGAGGAGGATAAAAAACCTCTATAGAATTTGGGGTGGGAGAGAGATTTCTAGGTAACAAAATAATGACTATAACAACAAAGAAATTTTAGCCATTGGCCTCAGCACACAAATTCAGTCATGCTGAAGAATATGCAGCAGAATAGTCATGTCTACCCTATAAGCCTGAATTGGTTTTACTGGATTCTTGGTAACTGTACTTTTGTGACAGTACTAAAGATTCTCTGTTAGAGCTCACTAGCCCTCCTCACAAAACAAACAATTCCCAGAGTTTCATGTGAAGAATAAGCATAAAAAAAATTGGCTATGTAGATATGTGTCAATAATCATCAAGTGCTTCTGTGGGGCACGAGGGCCATTTTTTCTGTGCTAAGCTAATGAACACTTCTGTACAATGCAAGAACAGGTTTTTCCCTCTCTGAAAGCAGAAAGGCAAAAGCCACATTCCTTTTTGTAGTTACTAAAAACTAAGTCAATATGGCACAAGAAACAGAACAGGCTGGCTGGGAGGATTTTGCAGGGCAGGAGAAGAAAACCTGCAGAATGGTCATCTCTGTGGTTTTACAAATAGGCAAGTGAAATTCCTCAAAGCCTTTAATCTAGACTTGCATAACAGTGCTCTACTAACCCTGCTTGACTTCTATTGTGTGAAACTTTTGGTGAAGCAACTACAGCCTCAAGCTGGCATTTCACTTTTGTTCCAAATGCAAAATTTTATACCATAGAAGAATTTCACATACAAAAAAAACAGTTATTCAGCAAAACTTACCCCGTTTTGGCAAAGTTTGTCCAATATGTCATAACAACTGCACTAAGCATGACATCATTCTTTGAGAAGTTGCAGTTAAACAACTCAGTGGGACCAATCATAGGGATACCAAACACATATGGTACTTCATCCCCATGTGCTGAATCAGCCCAGTTTGGCTTCATTTCACTCTGGCAGTGGTGATAGAACGCATAGAAATATGTGGGGGAGCCATACTGTGCATGCAGATCAGCTGTGGCAACAGCTGGTGCAACCCACTGATGGTCAGTAAACAGTGCTACCAGAGTCTTCCTGCGTGTTTCAGGATTCTCCTTATCTGCCCAGTCTGTGTACATAAACTTAATGGTCTCTCGTAGTGTATCTTTGCCTTCTGGATAACCATACAGATTGTCCACAAAATTGGAGACTGAAAAATCAAAATCATTTGGCGAGACACCATCATCATTATCCACAATACCATCCACAAATTTTAAGCCTTCCCCTTGGTTTACACCTAGCATTATGTCATAGTTGAGGAATTCTCCCTGTTCCATCAGGATCTGAGGATCATCTGGAATTACATCCCCATCAATCACAGGCCCAAAGGCAATGTGGTATGTGGCTGGAGTGATGGTCTGTTGAATGAGTTCTTTGTAGTTCTTGTTCCGAAAGCATTCAACTAGGTCTGTTGTATCCAACATGTTACAGCCCACTTTTTCTGCCAAAATGGCAGTGTATTTGGCAGGCTGATAGTTCACAGCCCAGCTGGACAGGGCAGTTCCACTCTGTATGATTGCCTTTTGGAACAGACCTGTAGGTGCAAGTTTGAAAATTAAGACACACACATTACAACCAGCAGCATTTATCAAGTAAAATAATTCACTGTGTGTTACCTAGAAGAAGTCTACTCCAGCAAAAAGAAAAAGAAAAGAAAAAGAAAAATTGAATTCCAGATTGGGAGGGGAACCATAGTGTTGCTCTTAGATTTAGTTGGCAACTCTAAATTCAGTTGGCTTCCTCCTCTCTTTTATTTGATGCTTATCTATAAATTCTTTCTGATTTGAAATGGTTATACATACAAAACACAAAGGCCATTGTATGGATGTCAAGATGTTTCACAATCATTTCCATATTTTCATATTCATTAAAGCCATAATCAAATCCCTGCACAAAATCCGCATGAATTGTACTTTACATATACTTGTAAAAATCTTTAAATTCTACAAACACAAGATGTTTTGAAAAGGTAATGGGGGTTGGTCTGAAAACCAATGATAAGAAAATGGAACAATAGTGGTCAAAAGCCATCTCTTTCACATGTGTAAGTATCTCTGTTCAATTGAATTGTGACCAAAGACTTTATAAGAATGTCAGCCACATGCAATCATCTCCTCTTGATGTGAATGACTTGCACAAATAAACTCCTTGCCACCAAAAAGGTCACAGGAAAATTATACTTTTTCTATGGTCTTACAAAAGCCATGCATCATTAGAAAAAGTATGCTAGGCTAAAATCAATTTAATAGGCTTGTATTTCATTCTATGACACCATTTCCTATTCTTTTCATAGGTGTGTTTTCACCTCATCATTGAGGGGTTAGACCAGTTAGAACTTATCTGCATTTTTCTAAAGAAGCTAAAAGTATAGGGTCACGGATTCAATGGCACACTGCTCCCCGCCCCCCCCCCCCTGCCATGCTCCAGTGATGCACAGCAACCAGAACTTGGTCTAGAGCTGCTCTGCATCACTAGAGCGTAGGATAGCAGCTGGAAAATGTTTTTGAATCTATCCCAGATGGACTTTCTTTTATGGTGGGGGTGGGTGAGTAATAATAGATCCTAGTAAAAAGAACCAAGTTAGAATGCTTTGAATGGATGTGCAGATCCTGATTAATGGCATATGAAATTCTGATGCGGACCAAAAAGGGCTTTATTTGTGTCAACAAAACACAAATCATCTTATAAGAATGATAACTGATTTAAGCCAAACAGAGCACGGACAGAGACATTGTGGAAGAAAAAATATTTATATTTTGAAAGGATGTTTTATTCTAAATGAAAGTGTTACTGTCAACTGTGTTAATTAAAAATTGGAATTAAAATACATTAATGTCATATTTGCTGTGGTTGCAATTTAGTTTTATAAACATTTTTTGTTCAAATTACTTATATATAAGTAGGAAGACTGATACCTTCTGAATAGTGAGACAGTGTCAGCAGACTAACACAGGATGCACCTGCCCCTGATCCAAAAATAGTAACTCTTTTTGGATCTCCTCCAAAAGATCCAATATTTTCTTCAATCCACCGTAAAGCTTGGATTTGGTCAAGCAATCCATAATTGCCTTTTGCAGCTTGGTCTCCAGTGCTTAGAAAACCTACAAGGCAAAAAGAGAGAGAGAGAGAGATAATTTTAGCTCACCAGCCACAGAATTAGCTATGGGGCATGTACACACGACACACATATTCTTCTTTCCTCCTTCCAGTTTTTGAAAGGTCATGGTCCGAGTTAAATATGTTCAAAGTAATCTTTAAAAACAGAGTCATTTCCACACAAAAGCAGAAGGCTCATAATCCTGCAGTAATAAAACAATACAGAATTATATTTTTTATTTCAGCTTTTTAAAATAAAAATATGCTAACTCTTATTGGATATTAGGAAATTATTTTGAAATACCTCAGAGTTAAAATGATAATGGGATTTTTGCACTGTCCATTCACTGCACCCCCCTCCAATTTATTGGATATCCTCTGCAGCCTTGTGTGGCCTTCATAGTTACATGGAAGGGGGTTTGGCATAACTCTAGCCCTGGGTTTTTGTTGAGCGTGAAAGTAGGCATCCTTATGTGGTCTCACACCCCTGAGGGGATGGGGAGCTGTACATCCTCCACCACCTGTGCTGGAACACAATCTGCTCACCAGCTAGAGCAGCTAGAGCACAGAAGGCATGTATATCATTGCGTGTTGGAGCAGCTCCTAACCCCATCCCCTCTCCTTAAGGCTGGGGTGTGCATAGTCAGCAGACTCAGTTGTTTCACCTGGCCACAGAAGGCGCTGGCAGAGCACACACCCCAACAGCTGCTACTTGGAAATGGTGCTGGCTGGACCCCTACCCCCAACCTTCCAACATTTCACACAAGAAAATATGGACATGTTTGTAAAAATCCCACTTCTCATATCAAGGATCACTTCCTAAGCCATGTCCCCCAACTATTACATGTTGCTGTCTACTGCATGTTATATCGCCATAGTTTGTAATAACTGGTTGTTCACTGACATAAAAGCCAGAGAGGTTTTTGTCCACGTTAAAGATATATATATATAAAAAATCGGTATTTTCCCTAAAGTAGGTTATAAATCATGCAAAATGCACCTCAGCAGATTCTAGGGTTGTCACCTTCCAGCTGGACCAGGTTCTTCTGGAATTACAACTAATCTCCAGGATACAAAGCTCCTGGGGGAAATGGCAGCTTTAGAAGTTGCTGTTTCTGTGTCAATCACATAATGGGTGAAACACCTATTCTAAAAGCATAAAGTGTAGTGACTACTCTGAAGCAGTCCGACTGTACCCCGGAAAATCTAGACCTGGCTCTACAAGCCGTGGCATCTTGGCTCAGACTGAGTCGGCAGAAACTGAATCCGACAAAGACGGAGGTTCTCTACCTGAGTCGGGGTGGTCCAAGGGGAGAGAGCCATCTGCCGACTCTTGACGGGGTGCCACTAACACCGGTCCCTAAGGTCAAGAGTTTAGGCATGCTCCTTGAGTCCTCCCTCACAATGGAGGCCCAGGTAGCAGCCACTGTTAGATCTGCCTTTTTTCATCTTCGGCGGGTGCGGCAGCTGGCTCCTTTCCTGGAGCACAACGATTTAGCGATGGTAATCCATGCTACAGTCACCTCAAGAATAGATCACTGTAATGCTCTCTACATGGGGCTACCCTTGACACAAACCCGGAGACTACAGCTAGTGCAGAATGCTGCGGCACGGCTGTTAATGAGGCTGCCACGATGGGAGCACATTCAGCCAGTGCTGAAAGAGCTGCACTGGCTACCTGTTGTGTTCCGAGTTCGCTTCAAGGTGTTGGTATTGACCTTTAAAGCCCTTTATGGTCAGGAACCTGCATATCTACGGGACCACCTTTCTCCAAATATCCCCCAGAGAGCACTGTGTTCAGGGGTAAAAAACTTGCTCTCTGCCCCCGGACCAAAAGAAGCCAGGTTATGCGTGACAAGATCTAGGGCTTTTTCGGTGGCAGCACCAGAGCTCTGGAATGCTCTTCCAGAAGCCATACGGGCCCTGCGGGATCTGTCTGTGTTCCACAGGGCCTGTAAGACCGAGTTGTTCAAGCAGGCCTTCGATGCTTGACGAAAAGACGGCTGCCACCGGACATCACACAGAATGCCGGTGATCACTGTTTGGAAATTTAATGCCGCCTATAATGTATGGATTCAGCACTATATAATGGTTTTAAAAATTGTAATATGTTTTTAAAATTATGGTTTTATATGTTTTATTGAATTGATTGTTTTTTATGATGTTGTAAGCCACCCTGAGTCTGCTTGCGGAGAGGGCGGGATATAAATGGAAAGTAATAAATAAATAATAAAATAATAAATAAATAATAAAAACTGAAAAATGTAAATTATGGTTTTATATGTTTTATTGGTTTGATCGTGTGGATATGATGTTGTGAGCCGCCCTGAGTCCGCTTGCGGAGAGGGCGGGATATAAGTCGAACGTAATAAATAATAAATAAATAAATTGATAGGTGAAATGGATGTTGCCTGTACCAGAATATCAGCGCTTCTGTGGCTGCTGAGATTGGGACAGAAACACCCCTTTTAGTTATCATAACCCTTGGCCCCAAATTCTCATTGTTAATGAGAAGGCATCTGACATGCTTCCTTTAAACACTTCTTAGTATTTTCATGGATTCTTATAAAGATAGGTAGACTGAAGGGCAAGTCTGTGGGAAAGCCAAGTCCATTTACATGTGGGGAGTCCATGCTTGATGTGGGGAGATTTTATAAATTTCAAAACTTCTTTTTATGCACATCTGCATCTGACCATAAAAAAGCTAGTATTCTTATAGCTAGAGACTTCACAAGCCTGAAGTGGCCCAGGTCACATGTGAACTCTGAGAGGACCTGAAAGATTGACTCTTCCGCCTTTTGATTAGTTTTTTTTCATCCACACTTTATTAGAGCTGTTAGGTTGATTTTGTTGCATATTTTAGATATATTGTATTTAATAAATGGTGGGCTATTTTACAACCAAAGGATTTCTATCATTTCTCTTTATTCCGTGTCCACTTGTAGTTATGTGTGTACTTATAATTTGCTTTGTTTTTTGAGAGCAGCTCCTCTGATAGCATAAATTAATCCATGTTGACTGGAAAGATTTGGATTCTACATAGTTTACTATGCTCGCATTACTGTTTGATTGTTCTGTTTTCAAGTTTGATTTTAATTGCACAGACTTATCTCAACAAACTATTTAGGTGTTATGTACTTGTAAAAATGCAGGCTAGATTCTGAATATATCTAGCCTATTTATATGCACAAAACCATTCTCAGTTAAAAAGGTATCAAATGTTAGCATTTGTCAACGACTGGCAGAGTAAGTGTCAAACAATACAATGAATTAAACCCCAATGAGACCTTTGAAGAAACAAAATCATGACCTTTTAGCATTTTAAAAAGCCTGGACTCAAAAATTGGGTCAAATCCTAAACATTAAAAATATGTACACTATGGTTCTTTAAATGCATAGATAAGTGCAAGTTTGGGAACTGGATCTCTGAAATCC
The DNA here is from genome assembly GCF_032191835.1 of Heteronotia binoei. Taxonomy (NCBI): domain Eukaryota; kingdom Metazoa; phylum Chordata; class Lepidosauria; order Squamata; family Gekkonidae; genus Heteronotia; species Heteronotia binoei. Next base: position 63,932,721 of record NC_083225.1, read on the forward strand.
AGTGGAACCTTCCTGCAACAAAAAAAGCTATCATTCAGAACAAGGAGTCCTGCTCCAGTCCACTATAGCTAGTGTTTTTAAATTGTTGTTGTTGTTGTTGTTGTTGCTGTTTTGAATGATCAAAACCTGTTGAAAATATCTAGAAATCTTTAGTGTTTCTAGCATAAAATATGGTTTCTGAATGTTCTGCCTCCAAGTCACAGGAACAAATGGAATAAGCACTTTTCAGTCCTTCCCGAGTCACACATACACCATGATCCAAAACTCCATGTGTGACCAGAGTGTGTATGCGCACTGAACTCCTGTTATGGCTTTCCCATCTAATTATAAAACAATGTTTCTTTCCCTGCAGAGTTGCTCCTACTGCAGAAGAAAATGGAAATGCTCTTTCATGCCCATCTCTGTGTACACAAGTATTACACACTGCAGATACCACATGTTGCAGATATTACATAGACAGCTTCAAGAGGGGAATGGATAAGCATATGGAGCAGAGGTCCATCAGTGGCTGTTAGTCAAGCTTATTGTTGGAATTCTCTGTCTGGGGCAGTGATGCTCTGTATTCTTGTGCTTGGCGGGGGGGGGGCACAGTGGAAGGGCTTCTAGCCCCACTGGTGGACCTTTTGATGGCACTTGTTTTTTTGGGCCACTGTGTGACACAGAGTGTTAGACTGGATGGGCCACTGGCCTGATCCAACATGGCTTCTCTTATGTTCTTATGTTTAAGGAATGAAAGTATTAATATTCGCAACTCTTTTAAAGTAAAAATTCTCCACCTGGAAAGAAGTATTTGTTTAGTTTTATTTATTTGATTTATAGTGCATCTTTCTTCCCCAGTGAGGACCCAAAGTGGCTTACATCCCTCTCCTCTCCATTTTATCCTCCAAACAATCCTCTGAGGTAGGTTAAAATGAGAAAGGGTGTCTGATTCAAAGGGTGCTTTCATACAAGAGATTTGGCCTGACCTAGCCATGCCTCCTATTCAGATTAAATGTGCACAATCACATGAGCACATATGCCCTCGAAGCCACACCCATTCTCACCCCATCTCCAGATGCCTCCTATCTGGATTAAAAAACCACCTGGATCTTCCTGGTAGTTTCCCCCTGAATTACATTTAGGTCACATATTGGCTGTCTGTCTGAGTGTCCAGGAGCAACTCATAAGCAGAAAAGCAATGTAATCACGCCAAGCATTTCCAGCACATTCAGTTTTTTTTCCCCTGACCCCACTCTCAGGAATGCTTGTGAGCTTCTCTGCTTGAGCACACACACTGGGGGACTTTTTTTAAAAAAAACAACAATTATTTCCTCCATGTGTCCATGGTTGAGGCATGCTAGCAGTATGAATGGTCAACCACAGACCACTGTCATCATCAGCAGCTGTCTGATAGCCCGAAAATGGACCAAACTCAAGTGGCTTTTTTGGAGCCGAGATAATATTGCATCAGTTTCCCAGTGTGATAGCACCCAAGGTCACACAGTAGAAGTTCAAACTTGATTCTCCAGCTCCTAGTCTGACAGTTTAGCACTACACCACATAGGCTTTCAGTGTTCAGGAGGCTGGAAGAGGTATTGCATTACATCAATAAGAAAAAAATACATAAACCATCCTGTAAACAAAAACAAACTGTTGATTTCATGAATCCAACTTCCTATAGGTTAAAATGTAGATTTATTTCCTTAACATTTATGCTCTGCCTTTCTGCCCACTGAAGATCCAAAACAGCTTAAATAATTCTCTTCTACATTTTATCCTCAAATCAATTCTCTGAGATAGGTTGAGATGGCGTGACTGCCCCAAGGTCACCCAGCAAACTTTCATAGCAGAGTGGGATTTGAACCTGGGTCTCCCAGATTCTGGTCAAATACTCTAATCAATATAGCACATTAGTTGTTGTAGATTTTCGAGCTATATGGCCGTGGTCTTGGCATATAGCCTGGAAAATCTACAACAACTAATGAAAGCCTTCGACAACATAATATGGCGCATTGGTTCTAACAACAAACTCTCTATTCGTCTATCATTACTAATCTTCAGTTTGGAAAGTAAGTGATACAGTTTTCATTTGTAATAAAGGTTGTTCTTGTTGCTATTGTTCTGGTAAACTGTATGATTTAAGAATATGCTGTTATAATAAGACCAAATAAAAGACCTAGTTTACAGTATTCACAATTAAAATCCTTACAAATTAATACATGTCTCCATACTAAAAACAAAGTTCAGAAATGATCTGATTTTGAGCAGATATTGGAGAAATTAAAATTGAATTGCTGTTGTTGTTATTATTATTATTATTTTCCAAATAATCCTCCATGGGGGCTCAGGTTGGAGTACATCAATATAGATAATAGTAAAATCACAATAAAATCAGTTACAATAGTGAGTTAGTAGTACAGCAGGATGGTTCAACAGAATGATATAGAAGGATGGTACAGTAGTGTGGTAGCATAGTGTGATATCACAAGAGAGGCCAACTGATCTAACAAGTAGATGTCTGCCGCCTCATCCAAAACCCTGGTGGAACAGCTCCGTTTTACAGGCCTTACAAAAGGCTAACAAACAAGGTAGGGCCTGGATCTCCATAGGGAGCAGATTCCACCAGGTTGGGGCAAGGAATGAGATGGTCCTAGCCCTGGTAGAGGCAATGTGGGCATCTCTTGGGCTGGGCATGGTCAGATCTTGGGAGGCTGAATGAAGCAACCTCCAGGGCACATATGGGGAGAGATGGTCCCGCAAGTATGTTGGACCCAGGCCGCACAAGGCTTTAAAAGTCACGACCTTGAAATGGACCCGGTATTCTGTGGGCAGCCAGTGTAGGCTGCGGAGTGCCAGCCATATGCTCACCCATACAGGTGATGCAGTCAGCAGGCAAGCTGTCACATTCTGCACCCGCTGCAGTTTTTTTTATCAGCTTCAAGAGCAAGCCAATGTAGACCGAGTTACAGAGTCCAACCTAGAAGTGACCATTGAATGGATCACTGTAGCCAGGTCTTGGTGGGATAGGTATAGTGCTAGCTGCCTGATCTGGTAAAAGGCAGATCTGGCAGCCGCCATGACCTGGGCCTCCATAGAAAGAGAGGCATCCAGAATCACTCTCAAACTCTTCACCTGTTGGGCTGGCACCAAAACAGCACCATCCAAGGCTGAGAGTTGGATGCACGGACCCCCCCCCCCGCCCTTGACTCTGTCTTCGTTGGATTTAACTTCAGTTGGCTCTGCTGTAGCCATCCAGCCATGGCTTCTAACACCTCAGACAGATGGACAGGGGTAGAGAATGGACTGCCACCCATCAACAGATAATACATAATTTAGGCAATTTATATCCCAACCTTTCCCAAAAATAGGCTCAGGGCAGATAACAACATTCTAAAAACAGTATAAAACAGCAGTTAAAACCAAATCAATATGAACAACACAATTTGACAAATCATAAGTTAAAATGGTGGATCAGTTGGCACATATTATATACACCGAGGGTCTAGAACAGTGAATAAGATAAAAGTAATGTTACAGCAGAGGTGGTATTCACAGCATAGGGCTGGCCAATGGAATCAGATGCCCGCTGCCTCAACCAAAGGCCCAGCGGAATAGCTCCATTTTGCAGGCCCTACAGAATGGTAGCAATTCAATGAGAGCCAGGATCTCTAGAGGAAGCTAATTCCACCAGACTGGGGCCAAGGCTGAAAAGGCCCTGGCCCTGGTTGAGGCAAGTCAGACGTCCTTTGGGCTAGGGATGGTCAGCAAATGTTGTGTGTCAGATCGTAGTGATCTCCAGGGCACATATGGGGAGAGGCGGTTCTGTAGGTATGTCAGTCTCAGGCTGTGTAAGGCTTTAAAAGTCAAAACTAAAACCTTGTAATGGATCCAGTACTCAATTGGTAGCCAGAGCCGTTGACCCAGCACTGGCCGGATGTGTATCAAAATATCAAAAACTGTGATAATTTTCAATATGGAAGAAGCCAAGATTAGAAAAGATTTAAGCAAAATTTTATCTAACGGAGGATGATATTCATTTCTACCTAAATTACCATGCAATCTGTATATTCAGACGTAAATCCCCATGAGTTTCATGGAACTTATTCCACTGAAAGTGTGAATATTTCAGCCATAGGTTTGGCTCTACTACAGCACTTCTTCCACACATTGAGTATGATTTTGGGTTGCCCCACAGCAATTTGAAATGCCAAATGAAATTGCCCATGCCCCGGACAGCCACCATAAGCCCCCAGACAAAACTACATAATAAATCTTTAGTACAAAAATCAGTAAGAAATCTGTTTATGTTTATCCTTTTACCTTTACCTAGCACAAAAGCAGCAGCAAATTGATTATGCAGTAGTGCTGGACGAGAAGTACTGGGATCACTGGAAATAATTTTGCTGACATTTTCTAAAGAGATTATGTCATTTGCCATATAACATGAAACTTGATGTCTACAGTAGCAAAGTAGCATCTACAAATGGATAGTAGTTGTCCAACCAATACAATAACAACCAACTGCCTGAACACTGTTTAAAATGTAATTAAATCTGATTAAGGGTGTGGGGAGAATTCTAACTTCTGTTCCATGTCTGTAACTCTTAAATCAGATTAATATTCCATTACCATCCATGCAAAGGGGGGGGCGGATCTTGCTTTTTAATTTTAGTTTTATAAATCATTAGGAAATATTACCCCCACACACACTTCTGTTCTTAATATTAACAAGTGTTTGCTGCTGAACTACTATTAATTATGTTCTAGGACTAGGTTGTAGATGACTGGGGAAGGCAATGGCAAACCACCCTGTAAAAAGTCTGCCGTGAAAATGTCATGATGCGATGTCACCCCAGAGTCAGAAATGACTGGTACTTGCAGAGGAGAACACTTTTACCTTTCTAAGTTGCCAAGCAGGGAGGAGAAAGAGTTGAGACCATGAGTGATAAATAAAATGGGGGAATAGAACAGGGGGGAAGAAATGAAGGAAGAGAGCAGAAATTAAGGAGGTGAAAAATGTAGGGGGGGAAGAAAGTGGAATTAAGAGGAAAGGTTTTATTTTCTACAACACACTAACAGGGAAGATCTGGCTAGGCAAACAAAACTATGGAGCTGGATAGAAGGAAAGGGAGAGCGAAACAGACCACTGGAATCAACAACCTTGTTATGAGGCTGTGGCCTAGGAATGACGGTAGAACCATGAGCTGTGTGGACTGATCTTGCCTTGCTCTAGTGCTGGCTTGGCTGATGGGTTTAGCAGAACCTGAGACTAATTTCTCACTAGGCTTGTTCCAGTTTCCCCTCTGATGCTTCTGTCCAATTTTGCACAAACTGCCGCAGGGCTGCAACATGCCCTGCCTCTTCCCCACAGCAAGCAAAATCCTCTGAAAACCGGTTTCTGCTTGCCACAGGAAAGAGGCGGGGCAAATTGCAGTCCTACAGCAGCTTATGTGAAATTGGACAGAAATGCTGGGGGGGGGGAGAGTTCTGAGACCGAAACAAGCATAGTGAGAAATCGGCCACAGTTAATCTCAAAAATAAGACAAAATGACAAAATGGTTCCCCTCATCTAGTGTGGCTGTGTTGGGGAGTCTATGTCCCATTCAGCTAGGGAGACTACAAAAAAAAACTCTTTCTCCTCCATTGCAATCCTAAACAAGATTACACCATTATAATACTACAAAAATAAATAGTCTCAGAAATGTATTATTAGGAATTGGGATTGAACATATGAACATATGAAGCTGCCTTATACTGAATCAGACCCTTGGTCCATCAAAGTCAGTATTGTCTTCTCAGACTGGCAGCAGCTCTCCAGGGTCTCAAGCTGAGGATTTTCACCCCTACTTGCCTGGACCCTTTTCGGAGATGCCAGGGATTGAACCAGGGACCTTCTGCTTACCAAGCAGATGCTCTACCACTGAGCCACCGTCCCTCCCCATTGCTCTGTCATGTTAGATTCTATTCTTTAGCCTTAAGAATTCTGCTTTTCAGCCTTACTAAAGAACTGTTTATAAAAACAGAAAAGCAGTTAAAGCAACACATCAGCATGGAATGTTCTTGAACTTTTGCCCTAGACAACTTCACAACTACAATGTAACAATCTCTTTTGAAAGATAATAGATTGGAATAAATTAATATATCACAGTCATATATTTGAAGTACAAATAATGAAATGATAATGATTCAATCACTGATGTTTTACAAGACTTCTGTACAATCTAAGGCAAGACATAGATATACAAGATGATATTTTAGGTTTGTAAATCTGTACCAAGATCCTGCTACCCTTCATGACTACAATGTAACAATCTCTTTTAAAAGATAATAAATTGGAAAAACTGGAATAATTCATAAGGCAAGAATAATGAAAAAACAAGAATTAAATCAGAGCATCTGAGAAGTCTCATATTCCCAACAGTATGTCAAATCAAATTATAAGTTTTTACACTTCTTTTGTTTTGATTTTACCATTAAGAAAGTCAGACATATCAAGAGTCACAAAAAAACCCCTTTATTGGCATATGACAACACCATATGGATAACAATAGAGTCCATGGTCAAAAAGAACATATCCTCTTGGAAGCATGGTAAAAGAATTTTGCTACAGATTCAATGGTTTCATTCTTTGCAGTAGTATGTGCGAAAAGAATCTAGGTTGTCTTAGTGGAAAATACACTGAATATGAGTCAACAGTGTGATGTGGTGGCTAAAAATGCAAATGCAATTTTGGGCTGTATCAACAGAAGTATAGTGTCCAGATCACGTGAAGTAATGGTATCACTTTACTCTGCTCTTGTAAGACCTCACCTGGAGTACTGTGTTCAGTTTTGAGCACCACATTTTAAAAAGGATATAGACAAGCTAGAACAGGTCCAGAGGAGGGCAACTAAGATGGTGAGGGGTCTGGAGACCAAGTCCTATGAAGAAAGGTTGATGGAGCTGGGCATGTTTAGCCTGGAGAGGAGACAGCTGAGATCACCATCTTCATGTACTTGAAGGGCTGTCGTATAGAGGATGGTGTGGAATTGGTTTCTGTGGCCCCAGAAGGTCGGACCAGAACCAATGAACTGAAATTAAATCAAAAGAGTTTCCGGCTCAACATTAGGAAGAACTTCCTGACCGTTATTCCTCAGTGGAAGAGGCTTCTTCAGGAGGTGGTGGGCTCTCCTTCCTTGGAGGTTTTTAAATAGAGGCTAGATGGCCATCTGACAGCAATGAAGATCCTGTAAATTTAGGGGTAGGTATTTGTGAGTTTCCTGCATTGTGCAGGGGGTTGGACTAGATGATCTTAGAGATCCCTCTATGATTCTATTATTCTTGTTTGAGGCTAGTAGTGAGAAGATCTTATGGTCCTCATATCGACCCTCCAAGGATTGCAAGAAGGGCTTTAAAAATACAGCACAAAGATCAGGAGGTGGTGGCGGCCACAAGTATAGCCACCTTCAAGAGGGGTTTAGATAAAAATATGGAGCACAGGTCCATCAGTGGCTATTAGCCACAGTGTGTGTGTATATATAAATTTTTTTGCCACTGTGTGACACAGAGTGTTGGACTGGATGGGCCGTTGGCCTGATCCAACATGGCTTCTCTTATGTTCTTATGTTCTTATCATCATAGAATTTACAATGCAGAGGAACATGGTGATTATCCTCAATCTCATTACTCTCACATGGACACAGCCTATCTAAATATGGAATTTTCTTAAATCTCCCATATAGCACCATAGATGACAGAACATTAAAACAAGCTAATGTAAACACTCTGCAAAGGAAAGGTGAGGATTGGTCAGACAAGATAAATACATTGGAAAGGTAAAGCCAGAGGAAAGCTCCCCATGTTTCACTTTTGAGTCCAAATTTTGACGTATAAACAGAAGATTAGTGTCTAATGAGGAATTGGGATTCTGCCCCCTCCCCAGTAGATGGTGCATTGGGAGCTATATATTATTAAAGAATCATGAGATGGAAAACAGTAATTGCTCCTTTCTCCCAGGTACTGTTACATACCATTATTAAACCAAAATATATATTTACTGAGAATAGTTCACAAAAGTATCAACAATCCAAGAAGCAATCCAGTCTTCAAAGGGCCTATGCTTTCAGCTGTAGCAAAAGTGATCAGCATGAACATATTTTGAAAAGGTACAATGCATGTTTGAAATGGAGGAACCTAATGAGTAAATCTGATTGATAAGAGTTTTAGTGAACATCCTCTCTGAAGGATTAAGGGCCTTTCCTCAGCAAGATCAACTAACAAATCAAATTTGAAAGAGGTTTCACTACTTTTCCTCTCCAATAAGATATTCAGGAACACAGTGAGTTTAGGGTTTGATATCTTTTCCACCTAATATGGCTTTCTTTCTGCATCCTCTTCCCCCTTGTCAAAGGTGGTCTTGTCCATTATTTCACAGGTCTCAAGGCACCTAGGAACAAATTTTGCCATGCTGTCTATTTCTCTAAAATGGATTTCAGCTTCATAATATGGTTCATTTTGCACAATGGAGGCAGTGTGATGTAGTAGCTAAAAGTTGGACAATAATGAAGAAAATCTGCTTCACATTTCCAGTCTGCCTTAAAGCTTACTGAGATGAGTGGGCCATGTTCCCTTATTCTAACCTATCTCACAAGGTAGCTGTGACTACCAAGTGGGAAAAAAGGCAAAAATGGACACTGTCCTGGACTTCTTGGAGAATAAGCAAGATAAAAATCTCTTTTTTAAAAGACTGAGTAAACTACCTCAAGTAAGATGACCAACATACACAATCCTGTCTAGCCCTTGTGATGCGCATAGTTCTGTATATGTGACATATGTATAGAGGGGCAATGGGATGCTGGCATTGTTTCTGCCTAGGACTAAGCAAACTGCCCCCTGCCCCATCTAAACTATAACATTTACACAGAGCTCACACACTGTGTGCATGCCATGCAGGAGCAGAATGGGAAGTGAAAATGGCCCTGGAGCAAGCGAAGCTCAATAACCACTGTGATGCTGCAAGCTCAGCAGTACCAACAGTGAGTTTTAGCTTACTCATTGCTTTCTCATGAAAACTAGCAAGCAATGTGGGGAAAGACAAGTGATGATCTGACACCAGTGATCAATGGCAATGAAGGGCCTGAGCTGTGCTCCCTGAGCCTCTGGCAGAGTTGCTAGAAGCTTGGGTATGCTTGCTGCTGGCAACCAGTGACCCTCTAGAGCAGTATGTTAAGTAGCCAATCCACCCCAATGTCAGCTCTGTTTCTGTGACCAGGAGTGCTGGAAAAGCTGTATTCTTGATCATGGAAAACCTATGTGTGAAGAACTTACATAACATAGTATATCATGCATAGATTGTGCACATGCACAGAGCTGGGAAACAGGCCAGTAACTCATTCCTGTTCTCCATTTGTTCAGTGTGCTGTACATGCATGTGTTACTGTACAGGATTCTTGGACTGTGGCATTATGAAGTGTGAACAAAGAGTAACTTTGATACCATACAACTATATAAATGAGATACTGTTCCCTCAGCCATTGGGACTACAGTTGCCTCTCGGTGAAATCCCATTCTTTTTTAAAATGTATTTTTGAATTCTGCTAAGGGATACTTTCTACATTTAATCAAATAATATAACCTTCATGCAGTTCCATTATATAGTATGAGGTTCACCACGCTTCTTTTTCTGCCTGGCTTTTCACAGATCAGATTTTTATGAGAAATTTCTACTTATTTAACAGGCACAGCAGTCCTGCTTTTTGGGGGGGTGGGGGTGGGGGGTGGGGAAGCAAGCTGGCAACACAGCATTTTGTTGGGTTTGCCCCTTAGTTTCTTTAGGACTAAAAGACTTTTCTTCATTTTCAATACATAAAGAAATGTTTGTCTGTTCTATAAATCTCTTTTAGGTGAAAGTAAAATAGGAAACAGATTAGCAGCTAGATCCCACCCACCCTGGTCTATTCTGAAAGCCTGAAAATGTCACACATTTATTCAAAGAAAAGAAGCATGCTCCCACTGGGAGACAAGACCCAGTGAACCTTTTAAACTGCAGAACAGTTAACATTCAGATTTGTAATGTGTTTTTTTTTTCAAGCCAAGAATTTTGAATGCTGTGATTTTCAATTCATATAAAATATGCTAAAAGCCAACTGAGAACACCATCAATGACTATCTGATTTTAACAAATGGAGATTTCCCCCCCCCCTTCCATAGTTCTTCGCCAATCCTCATTAACTGCAAGAACAAGTTTTCATAATTTGAAAACTAATCATTAAGGCAAAAAAAGTCAGCCTCATCTGAAACCAAATGAATGAATAAAGATTTCTTCTCTTGATGAGGATATGTAGCCTTTCATGCTTTGAATACCAGATCATAATGTCTGCCAAAAGCCATTTTAGAGTCAAGGTAAGGATCATCTGTTAGAACTAAAACATACAAAACTAGAACAGTTCTGTCTTGCATTAATAAATGTGAAAAATTTGAAATGTACACTCAAGGACTGCTAAAGACATTTCAGTATGGAAGAATAGATGGCTGTGAATAAATCTACATGTTTTGAAGGAAGGATTTAATTCTCAATTCCATGGCTAATGGAGAATTGTTGTGTGTTAAGATGTTTAACCCTTTTGATGCTCACTGATTCCCTGCAAAGCCCCCAATCATTTTAATTTTGTAGCTTTGAATTTGAAAGTAATCTCCTCTAGGATATATGTATAAGATGGACTGAAATCTTCTTTCTGGTCCATCACACCTGAACTTACCCCACAACCAGGAACCAAATTGCATGCCAAATGGGGACAAGACAACAGTGCAGGACCCTAGAATGTTTGGACACCCACCAGTTATCTCACAGTCTGTTTGCTGGTTGCAAAGTCAGAGCCAATTTTTCATGATCAGCTGTTCACAAAGAGTCTGACTCTGCTTATCATGTTACTTTTGGCATCTTTATACAATAAAGTACACTACAGTACAGCTGACTGGGTTTCATATAGCCAGTTTGGTGCCATGGTTAAGAGTGCCGACTTTAATCTGGGAGAACCAGGTTTAATTCCTCACTCCCTGACATGCAGCTTCTGGGTGACCTTCGGTCACCCACAGTTTTCTCAGAGCTGTTCTCTCAAAAGCAGTTCTCAAAAGAGCTCTCTCAGCCCTACCTACCTTACAGGGTGTCTACCGTGGGGAGAGGAAGGGAAATGAGATTTTAAACTGCTCTGAGACGCCGAGTGAAATATATCCAATCTCCTCCTCCTCCTCTTCTTTATGCGCATTATCACATGGTCTAATAGAAGTCTTATGTTAATTTATTTAATCTATTTACAACATTGGTGGGGTCCTCGTGGCAAATAATCAAAACAATGTTAAAAAAGGATAATTATATAAGACATTTAAAATATTTAATGATACCTATAAACATAGAGACACACAAGCCCCAAAGAAGGTGAAGAGTTAGTGAGGGAATGCCAAGCAAAACAAAAGATGTCATCACCTGCTGTCAAAACACAATGAACCAGGTCTCACCCTGAATATAAAGTGTCACCTGATCTGGATATGGTTGTGCAACCCTTGAAAGAACAAGGAAATCCAATCCCCAAACATGACGTGCTGGCATCACATGGAAGTAATGTCAGCTCGCTGGGGATGTTGCATGGTGATGCTCTGGTTTTGGTCAAACTCTATAATTTGAGGCTGATTTCGCCATAAAGTTTTGGCTCAAAACCACAGCAATGCCGCTCAGTGTCCCTGACTTGCTGATGTCACTTTTGCATTACATCAGCATGTCACAGTGCTGTGCTTCACTCCTGGAAAGTTCCCTCCCACCTCCCACCAGTGAAGTATTTGAACCTGGCAACCCTACTTGATGGTCTCCCATCCAATACTAGCTGAAGCCAATCCTGCTTAGCTTCCAAGATCAGGCTGGCCTTGGGATTGCAGATTAGGATTGTGGAAAAAGATGAGAAGTAAATAAAGAACAAATATAGCTGAAGATGGGGAGTAGATAAAAGATTGGTAGGTGGGTGTGAAGGAGAGAAGGAAGCAGAAAAAGGAGACAGTATATGCGGGCTGTCAGGAAAATGTAAAAGGGAAATACTGTGAAGAGATGGATTCATGGGAAAATGCGTGTTTCTACAAGTATTTGTCTGCTAGACTTTTCAACAAGGCCTGAGCCTCATCACTGACACACCGCTTTAGAGCCAAGTTTTCCAATCTTAAGTCATGGAGGCAGACAAAGATAGGTTGGTTGGAGGGTGGGAAGGAGAAAGCAAGCAGGGAAAAGCGAGAAGCTATGAGAGCTGCCAGAGAAGAGAACAAAGAGATAGTGGAAGAGGGGGGAAATGAAATCTCTTTGTTATGTAACTGAAATATGATAAATAAAATACCTTGACTGTTAGATTAAAATTTACAAATAATTTAGAGGGGGGGTTGTTTTGGTTTTGTGCATTTTACTCAGAATTCAGCATGGACAGCATATGTGTGTTTTTCTCAAGATAACCTCATTGAATATTTAAAGAATTTTAAAGGAAAGTGAAATTCAGTGTAGCTATGCCTTCTGCAATCACCACAATGAAGATTATTTTATAAAAACATACCACTGAATGCATCTGTTTGACCACCAAAGCCATTCTTCATTTTATTTCTTCATGCAAACTGAAGTTTATAGTATGATTTATGAAACTGATGATGCCAAAGTGCCAAACACATTTACTGAGAGTAGAAATCTATAATTCTGTATGTTTTAAAGGCCTTAATCTTTCAGATATGATTTTTGGGGGGGCAGGACTGTAACAATCTTTTCCCCATCCATTTCCATCTTGTGTAGAAGAACTATATTTAACATTATAGCCTAAGGGCTGATTCTGTATCAGATCAATGTTAGGTCTGGTAAGAACATAGCTGGAGAATCTCTCCAATGCTTCGGCTTTTTGTGTGTGGTAGCCCCTCAATCCTCCCTTCCTTCATTGTTAGCATTTGAAGTTATAGACCCTAAACTGTACAGTAGCTAGAGGCTATGTATTGATCTGGTGTCCCAGGTTCATTTTCTTGTGGTATCAACTTTTCAGATGTCAGCAGTGGCTTTTGAAACTTCAGAGCTATAAAGCCAGGCATATAAGAAAAAGAAATAGAATAGCAGTCAACTGTATTAAACTGGATAAGAAAAAGTTCTGTAAAGCATCCCTGTTATCAGTAGTTAGAAGTGAAATCCAAGGAATAGTTTTGCAAAAAGATATTGATAAAATGATAAAGGAAAACTATGGTAAAGTATGGAAGAAAATAGAGAGAGACATGAGTAAATGGAACCATAAAATATTAGGGATATCAACTAGAATAAGATCCCTCAAAATGTTCTGGTTACCAAAGTTAATGTATCTATTCCAAACGTTGCCCCTAGGTTCAAGGAAAAAACAAATTGAGCAATGGAATAAAGCATTTAAAGTGTGGATTTTTAATAATAAAAACTGTAGGTTTCATAAGAGAACCTTATATAACCTTAAATCAGAATTAGGTTGGGGAATCCCAGACTTAAATAAATACTATGAGGCCTTTCAATTAAGACCGTTACTGGAACTGAGTGAGGAAAAGGTACAGAAGTGAGCTAACTTTGAGAATGCAGTCAATAGAGGTATTGGAAGATTCAATATCTTTTCTATAGTGTCGACAAAAGAGCTAAAAGTAGTAATGGGGCCCAGAAGAGTATCTTTAGAAACCTGGATGAAATGGTACCCCCAGTGGTTAGGAAAGGTCTCAAGATGGGCACCCCTAGAAGCTATTGTTAAGGATGTGCAAGATATAAAATGGGGGGAAAGGTTAAAAAATAAAGGCTATTATAGAGTGGGTGATATGTTTAGGGCAGGTAAACTAAAACCTTTACAGGAAATTACAGAAGAGATAGGTAAACAATACTGGTTAAAAATAGCAGGTTTACACAAGGCAGTCAAAAAGAGTGAAAAGGGAGAGCTCTGGTTAGATGCACCAATGGAAGAGATATACAAAGTATTGGGCAAACAAAGGACGGGTCTAGTGGGGTTATTATATAGAAAAATGATATCAAATAAAGATAAAACAATAGAATATTTACAAAAGAATTGGAGTCGTGAAGGCCAGATAACAGAGAGGTTGGCTGGGAAAATCCTGGAAGGTCTAGAAGGGATTAAAGTAATCAAATTTAAAGAACTGGAATATAAATTCCTTACAAAATGGTATAGGACACCCGCACAATTAGCTAATATATTCCCAGGAATGAGTTCCAAGTGCTGGCATTGCAAACAAACTAAGGGTTGGTTCGCACATATGTGGTGGGAATGCGAAGAGATTAAGCCCTTTTGGGGGGAAATTATCGAAATTATCAGAAAAGTCTGTAATGCAACATTAACCATCGGCTTTAACCTGATGTTGTTAAGTACAATAGGATGTCCGGTACTAAATAGACCCACTCAAAACCTTGCCAAGGTGATGATATTAGCGGGGAAGGCGGTTATTGCTATGGATTGGAAAGATAAAAGTAAATGGTCAATAGAAATCTGGCACAATTATTTGTTTGATTTCATACAGTCTGACATCATGGCATCACTCACCAAGGATTCAATGTGGGAAAATAAAGCCAAGGAAATCGAGTCCAGATGGAAGCTCTATTTAGAATGGATGTCGGAACAAAGAAGGAAGGACATTCAGTGGAAGATCAAGACTTTGTGCCCGTGGCTGAGGGGGAAAGATTAAGAGTAGATGGGGAGGGATGGGGGGGGGTGGAAGGGCTTTTTGTAAATGGAACAAACATACGTTGTAATGCTCATTTTTATAAGAGTTAATAAAAATATTGTGGGGAAAAAAAGAAGTGAAATCCATTACAATGGAAATAATGTACTATTACAATAAATCATACTTCCTACATGCAAACTCCTGGAGACCCTTTAGTTTGTCAAAGCACAGTTCTGTAGCACATATTGTCTTTGGGGATTGATGGTAATTCTAAGCAGAGTTACACTGTTCTAAGTTTTCAGTGGAGTTATAGGTGTAATTTTGCTTAGGATGGCACTGTAAATGTCCTGGGGGACATGTAAGGTTACTTGTATGCAACATATACATCATAGCATCCTTCCAACAATCAGTGCATGAGTCATTATCATGCAAAGTACTTCAGTCTGGACTGCATGCAGCTCTCTCCTGACCATGCCCACTGTCTCCTCTGGAATGGACTCTGCAGAGGATCTGTACAGGGCTAAACATTTGGGCAGATCTGTATGCGCAGTTAAGGGTAGGACCTTATGAAATTTCAGGAAATTATGCATATTGTTAGCAAATCTTTCCCCATACCCTCACTCTGAGGTATTCTGGAATGGTATGATTAGTTTGTTTTTTTTATTTCAATAGCTGTTGATTTGTGAGTTGATTTGTATTTTTCTCTGATGCTACTAAAACACTAGAGGCAGGTTTATAAGGGAACCATCATTATGGTTTATTTTTTTCTCATCAAAATGGTTACTATGTTTAAAGGGTAGCAAGTACAGCATACAGATTACCTAATAATGTAACTTCACAGCCTTAGTTGAGGTATACATTTTTCTCGTTACAGTTTCATGGGTGATTTATATATAAATTAACTCAATTGCTTTCAGAGAATTTGGAAGTCATTCCACTCCTGATAGGTAGCTATTCTGTCAGAAGTCATTCATTGAGTAAGTTTATCTATGTCAGACTCCAGAGACTTGCCAAACCAGTTTAAACTAGTCTCCTTTGTGAAGAATAGATTAGTCCCATTTTATGCCAGTTTGATCAAGACATACTTTTTCTCTAATTTGTCTAATCTCTGCAAAAGTCAGGCCTCAACTGTCATTCCATGTCTCTCTTCTTAACATTTAATCAGTTCTCTGAAATCTGACTGGATCCTTTCAAATGTGCTTGAGACTTCTCAGGGGACTAATCTGACAGTTATAGGCTTGACAGCCTCCTGTCCATCACAAATGTATTTTCATTATTATTAATTCTTGTCTTATTTCCTGTGGGCTTGTTCATTTGCTTGAGCGATCTAATGCTATTTTCTCTGTGAGGTTTGGCGCCTTGATTGCTTCAGTCCACAACTGTAGTACATTTTGCTTTAAGGTGATCATGCTAATGAAGAATTTCAGTATCTTTGCTTCCACAAGCAAACATGACACATTCCTAAAATTTAATTTCAAAATTGGACTCAAACAGCATTACACCCCTAGATTGGAATATTTAAAAGTACGGTATGGTTAACCAAATTTACTTAATAATGTTTTTCCCATTTTCCCTCTTCCCCTACTTTTTTCTCTATAGTCCTTTTAAAATCTTAAAAAAAAATCTAATAAAAGTGCAACATAAATTCAACACATGTTACATCTAAGCAGTAAAGTAGGCCATTGCTTCCAGAAATGACCATAGTAATCCTCTTACTAAGAAAAAAATAAAGCACACAGACACTTGTGCTTCCTGGTTCTTCCAGCTATGCCTTCAGATGGAGATAACATTCTTAGATCAATTTGGTGCTATCTTTAGTGTGCTGTGTTTAAACATCTCCAGGATCAAACTTTAAGGGGAAAAGTCAGACCTGCAACTTTCCGGCAGAGCTGCCTGCAATTATTGAGTATATGTGATGCCACAAAGAAATCTTTCTTCAGTACCTCTAGGATACTTTTGCACTTCAAAAAAAAGGAGTGCATTTTATTTACTATATTAGATAACAAATGCATTTTCCAGCCTCCATAACACCTTCATAATACCATAATTTCTGATGATATCACCCTAAAATTATGCAAAGAAAATGAACAGAAAAATTTTCTTATGCCCCTGATTCTGAATCTAATTTAAAGCATATAATTGAGATTTTATTGGGAAAAAAGAACAGCAGATAATGCTGTTTGAGTCCAATTTTGAAATTAAATTTTAGGAATGTGTCATGTTTGCTTGTGGAAGCAAAGATACTGAAATTCTTCATTAGCATGATCACCTTAAAGCACCTTAAATAGTTTATCTGAAAACAGTAATGTTGCCTCAATAGTGGCAGAGAAGAGAGCTTTCTTTTTGTCACTGTCATTACCACTTCACAGGCAAGTGTGGTAAGTTTTGTCTGATTCAGTAAGCCTGTTTGATTAACAGTTCTTTAGTTCTCTCACAACTTCTGCATTTACGCATAGCAGGAAAGGATTTCTAGCAAACCTAGAATCTCTCAGCCGAGTGTCCCATAAACAAGGATTCTATAGACCCACTGCTGAGACTCTCAGACTTACCCAGAATATTTTAGAAATCAATTGGATTCATCAGTCTCCAAGGTGGACTATGCTGTTCTAATTGGACCACTCTGAAAGGAGAATGCAAGATTCAGCCATGCCTTAATTCATCATAATACATGTCTTTTATCACACAAAAGTCATTTTCCTATTGAATTTCTAATAGCACCAATATTTTATGGCTAAGCCTACAGCATTTCCCTTACAGAAAGCTGATATCCAACTTAATAACACACTCCAAAGAGCTAAGACATCCTGGTGTGAAATCAATCAGAAGTGAACACTGGAAAGAAATAAGTAGGTTAGTGTTCTATAGTCTGGCTTGTCTTTTTTCTAACTCACTGCTTTGAATTGGTTCTTTGTCTCTTCACACCTGCTGCCTATACCTGACTAAATCTGAAACAATAAGTTGAACATCTTCTTCCTTGCAAGACAAAAATCTTGCAAAAAAAAAAAGAATTGGTATATTTGCAGAGATAACGGAAACCAATGTATGAAGGATTTTTTAAAAACTACATGAGAAATTAAAGGTGTCACCTTCCTTCTTGTGTTGAAACTTTATTTAAAGGCATATTGAAGAGAATCAAATGCTGGTTCGGCCATTAGTCTTGCTGCCCATCCCTCTAATTTTTCGAGGCTATATATAAATGTTGATCCATGCATTTGTTATCTAATATAGTAAATAAAATACACTTTTTTTTAAAGTGCAGAAGTATCCTAGAGGTACTGAAGAAAGATTTCTTTGTGGCATCACATATACTCAATAATTGCAGGCAGCTCTGCTGGAAAGTTGCAGGTCTGACTTTCCCCCTTAAAGCTTGATCCTGGAGATGTTTAAACACAGCACACTAAAGATAGCACCAAATTGATCTAAGAATGTTATCTCCATCTGAAGGCATAGCTGAAGGCATAGTACTCTGCATTCATTTCTTCTATTGGAATTTGTGGAATGCCAGAGAGGGAGATTCATGTAAATTAACAAACTGCAAACATACATGCAAACATGTTTTTTTCTGTTTTCCTGTGGATTGATTTCTAACTTTCACAGTCTTGAGTTTATACTTTTGTATAATGCACATCTAATATCATATTAACAAAGAGGGACTGTGTTGGTTGCATGTGTTTGTGTGTGTCTTTTTCCCTAGAAAGTCTAGAGAGAGAAACAAAAAAGAAGGTGCAGCCTGATGGGTGGGAGTAACTGATTTACTGCAGGCCAGATTGTCCTCTGTCTCAGCCTGTGCTTCAAAGAAAAGGATGTTTCTCATAATTCCTTTTCTTGCAGTTTGCATTGAGATGCTAGTTCCACTTTTCACTAGCAAATTATGTTCGAATTATAGGGGTAGAAAAGCAAGCAAATAAGAAATAGTGGGTGTTGGTTTTTCATTTGCCTATAGAAGACCAAGCTGGTTTTGTTCCAGGACGTTTGATGAGCCAGAATGTGAGGTTGCTCCTGAATTTGTTTGAATATTATAGAGAACATCCTGACAAAGAACTCGCTGCTATTTTTGTAGATGCAGAGAAGGCTTTTGAAAACGTCAACTGGAACTTTATCAAAGCAACATTGTCGGCTGTCGGTTGTGGTGAAAGGTTCTCTAAAATGGTGGAAGCGGTTTACTCAAAACAGGTAGCAAAAGTGAGCTTTAATGGTGTGATGACCGATTTAATAGAGATAGAACAAGGTACGAGACAGGGGTGTCCGCTATCCCCTTTACTTTTTATTTTGACATTGGAACCGTTGATTAAGAAGATCAGGGAAGACACCCAAATCCGAGGGACCAGAATTAATAATGTAGAATTCAAGACGTTGGCGTTTGCAGATGACCTTGTGTTTACTTTGGAGCAACCCTCTTCCTCGATAGCCTCTTTAAAGCAAAGATTAAGAGAATTTGGAGAAGTATCGGGATTCAAGTTGAATGTCGCGAAAATGAAATTTTTAACCAAAAATATCGCGAAAGAACAAATTGAACTTTTAGAACAATTGTCAGGTTTTAAATGTGAAAAGAAGATAAAGTATTTGGGGATACAGCTTACAAATGATTTAAAATCCTTATACAGAGACAACTATGAAAAAATATTAAAAGAATTCCGTAATGATTTAACTAACTGGAAAGACCTACAAATCTCTCTCCTAGGTAGGATCGCCACAGTTAAAATGAACATTCTTCCAAGAATTCTATTTCTGTTTCAAACAATTCCAATTACGCTGCCTAAATTATTTTTTCAACAGCTTAACCTTATGACCAAGGCTTTTATTTGGCAAGGCAAGAAAGCTAGAATTAAACTGAAAGTTTTACAAGATAGTAAATTAAGAGGTGGTCTAGCACTACCGGACTGGAACTTGTATTATAAAGCTTGCTGTATTGCTTGGTTGAGAGTCTGGTGCAAATTAGATAACAGAAAATTATTGACCATTGAGGGCGCTGGACTGGGAGAAGGCTGGCACAGCTATATGTGGTATCATGCCCCTACCAAAACTGGCCGCTTCCTCAGACACGAAATAAGGAAGTCCTTGTATAGGACTTGGGAGGAAATCAAAGTTTATTACACTTACACTCCAAAATGGTTATCTCCGATTGAAGCTTTGACTCACCCAAACTTGTACAATTGGGATATCGTGCAAGATTACGCTTACCTTTTAAACGATCACAATGAGTTGATCGAGGAGGAGACTTTTAAGCTAAGTTGGTGGCTTCAGTGCCAACTTAAATCAAGATTTCGCAATGACAAAGAAAAAGGCTTTACGAGCACACCACTGGACTTAGATCTTATTTTGGACTCTAAGCAAAAGATAATTTCTAAGGTATATGACTGGCTGCTTCAAATTAAGATGCAAGATGAGGTTGTGAAAGAAGCATGGATCCGCTGGCTGAAGGATTTCGGCTATAACATAGATTTGGAAGAATGGGAAAGATTATGGAAGCAGAACTTAAAATTGTTGAAACCAGCAGAATGGAAAGAAAACCTATATAAAATGGTCTATAGATGGTATCTTACGCCAGATAGGTTGGCCAAAATTTATCCTACTTACTCTAACAAATGCTGGAAATGTCTAGAAGTCAAAGGGTCTTTGTTTCATATATGGTGGAAATGTAAAGCTGCCAAAAAATATTGGTCACAGGTGAATATTTGGATCCAAAAAATCTTAAAAATACATATTAACCATGTACCGGAATTGTATTTGTTGAATATCTGTAGACAGAGCTTGCCTCTTCCTAAACTGAAAATATTATTGTATATAGTTACTACTGCTAGAATTCTATATGCCAAGTACTGGAAAAATGACACAATTCCCAATAGAGATGAGTTTACTAATAAACTGTTGGCTGCCGCAGAATCTGACTTACTATCCACAAGATTAAGAAATGGCAATGTCCAAAAATGTCAAGAGGAATGGGATCCTGTTTATAAATGGGTTAAAAGTAGAGATGTTGGAATTGAGTAAATATGGGACATTCTTTCTTTTTTTTAAATGCAGATGTTCAATGCTTTCCATCTCCCAGCGTGTATGGCTGGGTAGGTGTTTGTTTGTTAGATGTTACATTTGTTTGTGTTGGTTTGTTTTGTGGATGACTGAGAATGTTGTTATTGTTGTTCTATATATGTTTTTCTGTTTCTCTTTATTTCTTTACTCTTATCAATAAAACTTTTAAAAAAATTTTTTTAAAAAAAAGAACCAACTCCACTGTCAAAATATTTTACCTTTCAATGGTGAGTGGGAACTTGAGTTGTCTCCTTATTCACTTTATGCTTATTAAAATAGTCCTGGAAAAGGAAAAGCAGATAACACCAAATCTGTTCTCCTTCACTATATGGTTGCTGTTGTTACGTACAGTATTCCAAATGCTGCAATATGCCATAAATTTAAACAAGAACATTACAATATTAGCACTTTTACCCCTTTCCTAATCATTTCTGGCATGGGTGTTATCTTTTTCACCACTGCTGCGTACTGGGTTGGTGCTACAATCATAAGATTGTACTTCAATGTCCATTTCTGCCAGTTTAGACACCATCGGCAGAAATTTAAAATTCTGTTTTGGGGAGTTTTTTTTCCCCAATATTAGGATGGCCACCAGTGGAGGATGGGAGGAAGGGTTGCCAAATCTAGGTTGAAAACCTCTTGGAAATGGGGGATGGAGTCTGGGGAGGACAGGGACATCAGTGGCGTACAATGCCATAGAGTCCAAAGCATAAATTTTCTCCTGGGTAACTGATCTCTGTAGTCTGGAAGCTGGCATCCCTATTTACTTACTGATGTTGAACCTTTTGCTTACCAGTGTTAAACTTCATTTACAAAATGGTTGTCCGTTAACCAATGTAAAGAGAATCTCCGGTAGCTCTTCACAATTTGCCTTGGTTCTCACTATCCTGAATAATTTGGTATCATCTGAAAATTTGACTACCACACTGCTCATTCCAATTGCAAATCATTCATGCCAGTCCCAGGGCAGATCCTTGTGGGATTCCCACTGCTCACTTCCATCTGCTGCAAGATTTATCCATTTTTCCTTCTCTCCATGTCCTGCCATTTAAGCATCTTTAATACATAAAAGGACTAGATCTCTTATCCCATGATTCCTAAAATTATCCTGGAATCTTTGATGAGATATTTTGTTAAAAGCCTTTTGGAAGTCAGAGTATATAATGTTGCCAGATTGTTCTTATCCACATTCTTGTTAATCTGCTCAAACAACTCCAAGAGGATGGTGAGGCAGGACCTCCCCTTGCACAAGCCATACTGAATTTCCTTCAGCAACTTGATTTCTCAGTGTGCTCAATGATTATCTCTTTAACAATAGTTTCTACTAATTACCTGGAACAAATGTTAGTCTAACTAGCCTGTAATTTCCTAGAATCCCCTCTTGACACCTTTTTAAAAATTTGGAAGTACATTTGCTATTTTCCAGTCATCTGGCATGGAGGCCAATTTTAGAGACAAGTTACATATACTATTCAGTAGATCAGTATTTGCACTTTCAAGTTTTTAAAGAACTCTCAGGTGCATGCCATCTGGATTGTAGACATGTTTTCAGCTTGCCTAGTACTCCTAGACCTTCATATCTTGGAGTATCATATCTAGATTCTTCAGACACCTTTCTCACAAACAGCAGCTCCCCAGGCTCCATCCTCAAATCTCTAAGAGCTTCCTAACTTGGATCCGGCAACTCTATCTCCCCATTCCATGCCAGTGGCCACAGGGGACCTGGCAACCCCAATCCTGACCCATTAACTAACCCATTCACTTCTTCAGCAGAGTTGCACTCTATTTCGGACATGCATTGGAATTTCCTTAGTTCCAGGAAACTGTTCCTGGAAAGAAACACTTATCTGACAAAATAGATTTCTCAAGTGTACCATTCTGATCCGTTGGTAAATAATGTAGTCAGAAATAAGAGTCACAACAGAAGGTTGAAGAAGTTAACTGGTCAGCCACAGGCACCAATTGCTGAAAATATAGCAAAGATGGATATTTTAAGTTTAATTACAAGCTTCAGGGAGGGAAAGGATATTTTAAATGAAAGGATTATGGAAGATTAAGCATATTACCAAATGGCAGATTTCTTTTTGAAAAGCACCTTAATTGGCCAAGAAAAGCAAAGCTATTACATTAATAACTGGCACCCCTTCCTCCAGTGCTTATATGAAAAAAAAAGCTAGTAATTCAAGACTTCCAGTCAGCTATATTTTTATTGCACTAAAATTATCAAAAATCTACTTCTATTAAGAACTTATGCTTTTTTATAATGTTCAGATATTTATTTTACCTTTAAAAGATACCTTAATCTCCAGTTATGCTGTAGAAAGAAGTTTCAGATTATGAGCTATAATAGCATCACCTTCTACAAAGTTATAAGAAAAAAACATTATTTATCCTCAAAAATTTGAGGCTTTGTTTTTAAGCCTAGTGTTAAACATTAAAAGCTTCCTTTCCCTTCCATCCACCCTCATCTCCGAGTTAGGGTAAATAGCGAGTTTGGCAAAGGTTACCATGGGACTTCCAGAATCACCATGCCCACATGCTGCTCACTCGCCATCCCTTTCAAGTACAGCCACGAGGGATGGAGTAGCAGTGTGCATGCACACACTGAACCTGGAAGTCCCATGGCAACTGCTGCCAAGCTCACCCTTGCCGAGGAGGCAAGGGGTGGTGGAGGCACCTGGCCTGGGGTGCCAGCCTTGTGCCAGCATACAAACACACGCTCTTGAACATTATATCTCATTTTTTTTTTACTCACTTTTTCCAATCTCCTTTCTGAAAACAACAGATTGTGGACTTTATTTAGCCATGTCACATTGAGAGTACTAATCTATGAACAGTTCTGTACTTGGCCCCAAACCATTGTTTTCAGGCTGAACACTAAAAAAAAATGTTATAGGTATTTGCAAACATTTGGGCAATAATTACCAAATGTACACACTAGACTTGTGCATGGAGGCTTATTTTCAGTGCAATTCTAAGAACCCATTCCTGGGAGTAAACCCCACAGAATTGTCCTGAGGATGATTTTGAATAGACCTGCATAGGGCTGCTCCCTTTCTTTAATTTGTTACTAATTTTAAAAGGGGCTGTTTAATTATTGGGTTGTTTCATATAGTTTCGTTTCATTATTGTTGTTTCCATAAGAACATAAGAGAAACCATGTTGGATCAGGCCAATGGCCCATCCAGTTCAACACTGTGTCACACAGTACCCCCCCCCCAAAAAAAGTGCCATCAGGAAATCCACCAGTGGGGCCAGGACACTAGAAGCCCTCCCACTATTGCCCCCCCCCCCAAGGACCAAGAATACAGAGCATCACTGCCCCAGACAGAGAATTCCATCAATATGCTGTGCCTAATAGCTACTGATGGACGTCTGCTCCATATGTTTATCCAATTCCATCTAGAAGCTGGCTATGCTGGCAGCCATCACCACCTCCTGTGGCAGTGAAATCCATATGTTAATCACCCTTTGAGTGAAGAAGTATTTCATTTTATCAGTTCTAACCCGTCTGCTCAGCAATTTCATTGAATGTCCACGACTTCTCGTATTGTGAGAAAGGGAGAAAAGTATTTCTTTTTCTTCCTTGTCTATCCCATGCATAATGTTGTAAACCTCGATCATGTCACCCCTCAGTAGATGTTTCTCCAAGCTAAAGAGCGCCAAGCATTTTAATCTTTCTTCATAGGGAAAGTGTTCCAGCCCTTTAATCATTCTAGTTGCCCTTTTCTGCACTTTTTCCAATGCTATATCTTTTCTGAGGTGCAGTGACCAGAATTGTACACAGTACTCCAAATGAGGCCACACCATCGATTTATATAGGGGCATTATAATACTGGCTGATTTGTTTTCAATTCCCTTCCTAATAATTCCCAGCATGGCATTGGCCTTAATTATTGTGGTCACACACTGACTCAACATTTTCAGTGATTAATCTACCACAATACTAAGATATCTCTCTTGGTCAGTCTCCACCAGCTCACACCCCATCAACTTGTATTTATAGTTAGGATTTTTTGCCCTAATATGTGTAACTTTGCACTTGGCCACGTTGAACCTCATTTGACACCCACTTGTCCAGCCTCAACAGATCCCTTTGAAGTGCCTCACAATCCCCTCTGGTTCTCACCACCCTGAGCAATTTAGTGTCATCCGCAAACTTAGACACTTCACTGCTTACTCCCAACTCCAAATCATTAATGAACAAGTTAAAAATCATTGGACCCAGTACTGAGCCCTGTGGTATGCCACTGCTTACCACTCTCCAGTTCAAAAATTGCCCATTTATACTCACTCTCTGTTTCCTATTAATTAGCCACTTTTTGATTCACAAGAGGACTTGTCCTTTTACCCCATGACATTCAAGCTTACTAAGGAGCCTTTGATGAGAAACTTTATCAAAAGCTTTCTGGAAGTCAAGGTAAATGACATCTATTGGGTCCCATTTGTCCACATGTTTGTTCACCCCCTCAAAGAAATGTAACAGGTTAGTGAGGCAAGATCTTCCCTTACAGAACCCATGCTGAGTCTTCCTCAGCAACTTGTGTTCATCAATGTGCCTACTCATTCTGTCCTTGATAATGGTTTCTACCAACTTTCCCGGTATTGAAGTCAGACTGATTGGCCTGTAATTTCCCAGATCCCCTCTGGAACCCTTTCTAAAGATGGGGGTGACATTTGCTACCTTCCAGTCCTCAGGAAAGGAGGCAGATTTCAATGAAAGATTACATATTTTTGTCAAAAGATCCACAAGTTCACCTTTGAGTTCTTTCAGAGCTTTTGGATGTATGCCATCCGGTCCTGGTGACTTATCAGCCATAGGACCTCTTCTCTCATCACCTCAATCTGACTCAGGTCTTTCAACACCCCTCCCAGTTCTGGAGTGGACAGACACTTCTCATCTTCCACAGTGAAGATGGAGGGGAAAAATGCATTCAGCTTCTCAGCCATTTCCCTGTCATCCTTCAGTAATCCTTTTACTCATTGGTCATCCAAGTGCCCCACAGCCTCCCTGGCTGGTTTCCTGCTTCTAATGTATTTGAAGAAATTTTTATTGTTGGTCTTTATGTTTTTTGCAATATGTACCTCATAGTCCCTTTTTGCCTGCCTGATCACAGACTTTCATTTGATTTGCCACAGCCTTTTATTTTGTTACTTTTTCCTCATTGGTTTCAAAGAAAGACATCCTCCCCCTAATCTAGGCCATCTGCTAAACTGGACAATGCTCAGAGGAACTTTAGTACTTACTTAAGACTCTGACACTGCCAATTTTCAGACAGCTAGAATGAAGAACTCATTTTTAAGGCAAAAAAAAATGCACCCACATTTAACATTAATGTCTGTGGGAGAAATGACAGGAAATAGGGGATGTAAAAGTTTCCAAGCAGAAGCACAGACAGCACTACAGGCATTTAGTCTGAAGTATAGTAGCATAAGGAAGAGGTAGACAAACAAATGACATTTGGTAGCAATGGGAGAGTAAGGCATCTAGGCAGGCAGGCTGCATCAGAAAGACCTATCAGAGGTGTGTGGCCTAATATGCACAGGAGTTCCTGCTGCAAAAAAAGCCCTGCTCACACATACCGTATTTTACGGGGGGGAAAGTGTGTGCATCTTATGGAACGAAGGTACCTTCCTCCGGGGGGGGGGGGGATCCGTTGCCTCCACCTCTGATCCCGGCGCTTCCCCCGCACCTGCCTGCCTGGCTCCAGCTTCTTCCAGCAAGTGCTGGGATCGCTCCACGCTGCCCCCACTGCAAACCCAGCTCTTTGTGAGCGCCGGCTGCGGAGAGGGCAGCATGCTTCCTCCATGCCTGTCTGCCTGGCTCCACCTCTGATGCTTACAGCAAGCGCCAGGATCACTCCCTCCGCCCTCTGATCCCAGCACTTGCTTTAAGCATCAGAGCTGGAGCCGGGCAGAAAGGCATGGAGGAAGCACCCGCCCCCTCTGCAAACCCAGCGCTTCGCGAGTGCCGGCTGTGGAGGGGGCAGCATGCTTCCTCTGTGCCTGTCTGCCTGGCTCCAGCTCTGATGCTTAAAGCAAGCGCTGGGATTGGAGGGCGGAGGGAGCGATCCTGGCACTTGCTGTAAGCATCAGAGCTGGAGTCAGGCAGACAGGCACGGAGGAAGCACGCTGCGCCCTCCACAGCCGACGCTCGTGAAGCGCTGGTTTGTGGAAGGGGCGGGTGCTTCCTCCATGCCTGTCTGCCTGGCTCCAGCTCTGATGCTTAAAGGAAGCGCTGGGATCGGAGGGTGGAGGGAGCGATCCTGGTGCTTGCTGTAAGCGTCAAAGCTGGAGCCAGGCAGACAGGCATGGAGGAAGCATGCTGCCCCCTCCACAGCCGGCGCCCGCGAAGCGCTGGGTTTGCGGAGGGGGCGGGTGCTTCCTCTGTGCCTGTCTGCCTGGCTCCAGCTCTGATGCTTAAAGCAAGCGCTGGGATTGGAGGGCAGAGGGAGCGATCCTGGAGCTTGCTGTAAGCGTCAGAGCTGGAGCCAGGCAGACAGGCATGGAGGAAGCACGCTGCCCTCTCCGCAGCCGGCGCTCGCGAAGTGCTGGGTTTGAGGTGGGGGCAGCGTGGAGCGATCCCAGCGCTTGCTGGAAGAAGCTGGAGCCAGGCAGGCAGGCGTGGGGGAAGCGCCGGGATCGGAGGTGGAGGCAGCGGATCGCCCCCCAGGAGGAAGGTGCGTCCTATGGTCCGGAGCGCCTTGTGGTCCGAAAAATACGGTATATGTCATCCTAATGGATGGGGTTTTTTTTCCAATAAAGCAAGCCAAGACCCTTTGTCTTCACTTCTTCCAAGGAACTCTGTGCTTTCCCTATACTCTATATGCTGTCTGTCTTGTAAAAATGAAACCAACAGAGGGCAGAGACTGCAATTATTAAAGAACCAAGAACAAATTTTTAAAATGCCTTTTTTGTATTAGGCTGTGTAGATGGGGAACTTGTTTCATTTTTATATTAATTATAGTATTAACTGCAGAAAATTCCCACTGACCCATAAGCACTATTCTGTTTAGTCCTTCAAGATGTCTAGGTACTCAGCAAGCAACCAGAATCTCCATCTGGCAATGCATCCTCTAGTTTACCAAATCCTTCTATAGATTTTTTTGCTTGCTTTTTCTTCATTACACTGCCACCAACTGGTTGTTTTAGTAATTCCTGCATTGTTGTTTTAAGGCTTCACCTAAGTGCCTACATTTCCTGCAACCCAAGGTATATTTACTATGGAGATAGCTTGCTGCACCTGCACAATTCCATGGAAACAGTGATTGAGCAACTGACTGCCTTTCTTCCTCTGGCACATTTTAAATACTGTGTGCTCAAATACTGGGGGTCTAATTGGTATGGCAAAAAATTACCAGCATTTAAAATAGTAAAGAATTTATTAAAAGTAAAAATCCTATACCCTATACTCTTCACAACAATGAACTGAGAAAGGAATACAAAAGAAAGAAGTACTTCAATTAAACAAGTGATCCTCTGCCCCTCAGCTTTATACATGCCCTAGCTGGCCTTGTTCTAAGGCAGACTGTTTGACTTAGACGTTACAATTTATTAAAAGCTTCCTTTTACCTTGGGGTCTCCATCAGGGCAGCCATCCCTTTGTCTGCTCCATGTGGCAATGATAGCCACCAAAATGAAGCACAGATGTGAGAGTCCCTTCCTCCAGATGGAATCGGACAGGATGGACCCTTGTCCCTCCACGCCAAGAGATTTCATTACATCTGTTTGACCACAACTTGTGAGTCAAATAATCCTTTTCTAAGGTCTTCAATAAGATGCAATCCAGTCTCTTGTACCAAGTCTCCATGCCAGCTTCTAATTGCCAGATTCCAGCGAAGGTGTGAGCTGGCCATTTACTGTCTCCAGTCACGATTGGTAGCAATAGAATTCCCTCATTCTGCCTGTCTTCTGCTAGGTGACCAAAAAAACTTTAAAATTAAATGTGCGAGTTTTATCAAGCCCAACCCCCCAAGTAAATAGGCATTTCTCCACAATTACAAAACACTTCATTTTCATAACTATTGTAATTAATAAGGAAGATCCCTCTCACCCTTCCCTTTGCACTCACTACAACTGTTCTGTTGCTTCCCATCAATTCTCCTTCCCTGTGTCATATATCTCACCTCTCTGAAGTATATGTATGTGTATGAGATTGAGAGACATATACCATGGGGATGTTACTTTTTAAAGAGAATATTAGGAGTTCAGTTTCATGAAGGACGCACCAAAGAAAAGATAACTTTTAACATTTTATTGCCAAACACTGTGTTCCCATTCTTCCTTCAATACTTTTTAAACTTTACTGCCTCCAGCTCTTCCTCTTCTAGCCAGCATGGATCCTTTGTAAATTCCAAGTCTCTGTGTTCCTTGTAAGGACATATCTCTAAATTACAACAATCACTACAGAGCACCCAACTGGGACTTATATTTCCTGCAAATTACTGTTTCCAATTGTACTCAGCATGACTCACTATTGGGACTGATGGGAGCTGAAGTTTCTGTGGCCTCCTGAACTGAACTGCAGGGCACAGCTACTATTAAATGAAATGTAAAGGGACATCCAACTATAGATCTCCTGTCTCTCATTTAGCTCTGCTTGCTCTTAGGGGGGTGGGGTGGGGGGAGTCCCTATAACAACACAACAGTGTCATACAATGGATTATGTGGGCAGGGCCATGGGACACATGAAATATCAAATCTAATTGCTAACAAATCATTCCAGTCCCTAAACAGTACCACAGCTTCAACAAAAATAAATAACTCCAGGAAGAGAGATATTAGAAATTCCTGATGCCCTGCTTTTCTTACACATCATGTAGGATATATCTGTGCCACAGCTATTTTTGTCTTCTATGAAGATAGATCTAGGTGGGTAGCCATGTTGGTCTGAAGCAGTAAAATAAAATTAGAGTCCATTTGCACCTTTAAGGCCAACAAAATTTTATTCAAGGTATGAGCTTTCGTGTGCAAGCACACTTCTTCAGATAAAATGAGATGGAAGAAAACCATTCGACTTATAGACAGGATTGAAAAGCAAATTAGCATATAACATGATGATGATGATCACGACGACAACGACAATGACATTTTGAGACAAAACAGAAACAACAGGCCTAGTGTGCAGGGACAACAACTGTATAGTTCTAATTAAGGGGGAACAAGGGTTGAAACAAATATGTCAAAATAGGAGATAAGTGTGTAAGAGAATCTTTTCTAGTTGTGGGATGTTAACTGAGATCCCTTTACATATAGTGATAGTAATGTAATGCAGTGAAACATGAAATATTCTGCACCTCAATTAAAAGGAAAAAATGCTGCTTGTTAACTTCACACTTGAGGGGAGATAAAATGGAGTGTCCTAAAGGAATCCCAGCCTCTCAGCTATTTTCCTCATTTTTTTTCTGCAGTCTGTTTAAACAAGGCTGGTTTAAAGGAACTGCAGAAGAAGCCAGGGAAAACAGATGAGAGGTAGGGAGCAGTCTCCCTGCCTCACAACTGTTTTCCCTTGATCTTTCTGGTTTCCTAATTTTTTTTGGGGGGGGGGAGGGGGAGGGAGAATTGGTTTCCCTGAAAAATCCTGGATACATGTAGGGTGTTGAAATGTACAGTTGCAGTTTGGGATGATCTAAATGCACACCCTTAGTTCCTAGTCTTTTTGAGCCTATCAGTGTCTTTGACATTCTGACACTCTGGTAGTTGCAACTGCAAAACAGCTGCCACTAGAGACAGAAGCAACTACAAAATGGTTGCCATGGGAGGTAGAGCCAAGCAAAAAATGTTAGGAAATGAAGTTATGCATAACTCTAAAAGTAAACTTCAACATTTCAGACAGAAGCTCTGTTTGACAGGATGCCATTTAAAATAAACATATTGTTTTAAAATATTTTCTTGCATACACACAGGTTACCTTCAGCCACACAGTGAATATACTCATGCTGTGGCTGCAGCTGTTGCTGCAGGAACTTAAACAATCTGCACAACCAATCACATTTCCAATGAAAAAAGCCACTTTCTATAAACAATTGGTGGGCACCAGAAAAGGGCTTCTCTCTCATGGATTGCTGCCTTGTCGTGGTGAGAGGGCTTGCATGGTTCAATGAGGCTGTGGGCTATGCCATGCAGGACCACCCAAGATGGACAGGCCACAGCTGAGAACCCAGACTAAATGTGATCCATTGGAGAAGGAAATGGCAAACCACTCCAGTATCCTTGCCAAGAAAACCCCATGAACAGAAATAAAAGGCTAAAAGATATGGCGCTGGAAGATGAGCCCCTCAGGTCAGAAGGTGCCCAATATGATACTGGGGAAGAGCGTTCAATAACCACAGAAAGAGTGAAGTGGCTGGGCCAAAGCCGAAAGGACGCTCAGCTGTGGATGTGTCTGATGGTGAAAGAACAGTCCGATGCTGCAAAGAACAATACTGCATCGGAACGTGGAATGTCAGATCTATGAATCAAGGTAAGCTAGATGTGGGCAAGCAAGAGATGGCAAGACTGAACATCGACATATTGGGAATCAGTGAACTAAAATGGACAAGAGTCCCGTAGAAGAAATGGTGTGGCCTTTATAGTTAACAAGAGAGTGAGGAAGGCAGTAATGGGATACAATCTCAAATGACAGAATGATCTCGGTCCGTATCCAAGGCAAACCATTCAATATCACAATAACACAAGTCTATGCCTCAACCACTGATGGAAAAGAGGCTGAGGTGGACCAGTTCTATGAAGATCTACAACACCAGTTCTATGAAGATCTACAACACCAAAAAAAGATGTCCTCCTCATCATAGGGGACTGAAATGCCAAAGTAGGAAGTCAAAAGGTGACCGGAACTGACAAGTTTGGCCTTGGAGATCAAAATGAAGCCAGGCAAAAGCTAATAGAGTTTTGTCAAGAGAACAAGCTGGTCATAGTGAACACCCTCTTCCAACAACCTAAAAGGTGACTCTACACGTGGACATCACCTTATGGGCAACACAGAAATCAGATTGATTATATACTCTGCAGTCAAAGATGGAGAAGCTCCTTACAGTTAGCAAAAACAAGACCTGGAGCTGGCTGTGGCTCAGATCATGAGCTACTCATCACAAAGTTCAGGCTTAAACTGAAGAAAACTGGGGTTGCCATTAGGCCATTCAGGTTTGACCTTGATCACATCCCTTATGATGTAAAGGTGAAGAATAGGTTTAAAGAACTAGAGTTGATAGACAGAGTGCCTGAAGAACTATGGATGGAGGTTCGTGACATTGTACAGAAGGCAGCAATCAGCACCATCTCAAAGAAAAAGAAATGCAAGAAAGCAAAGTGGCTGTCTGATGAGCTTTACAGATAGCTGAGGAAAGAAGGAAAGCAAAAGACAAAGGTGAAAAGGAAAGATTCACCCAACTGAATGCAGATTTCCAGAGAACAGCAAGGAGAGATAAGGAGGCCTTCCTGAAGAAACAATGCAAAGCAATAGAGGAAAATAATAGAATGGGAAAGACAAGAGATCTATTCAAGAAAATTGGAGAAATCAAGGGAACGTTTCGTGCAAAGATGGCCATGATAAAGGACAAAAACGGTAGGGACCTAACAGAAGCAGAAGAGATCAGGAAGAGGTGGCAAGAATACACAGAAGAATTATACAAGAAGGATCTCAATGTTCCGGACAACCATGACAGTGAAATCGATGATCTTGAGCCAGACATCCTGGAGAGTGAAGTTAAATGGGCTTTAGAAAGTATTACTAATAACAAAGCGAGAGGAGATGATGGTATCCCAGTTGAGCTATTCAAAGTCCTAAAAGATGATGCTGTTAAAGTGATGGACACATTATGTCAACAAATTTGGAAAACACAACAGGGGCCACAGGATTGGAAAAGATTAGTTTATATTCCAATCCCAAAGAAGGGTAATGCCAAGGAATGTTCAAACTATCGCACCATTGTACTCATTTCACAAGGTCATGTTAAAGATCCTACAAGCTAGGTTTCAATAGTATGTAGATCGGGAATTACCAGAAGTTCAAGCTGGGTTTCAGAGAGGTAGAGGAACTAGAGATCAAATTGCCAACATTCGATGGATTATGGAGAAAGCATGGGAGTAACAGAAAAACGTCTATTTCTGCTTTAACTATGCTAAAGCCTTTGATTGTGTGGATCACTACAAACTGTGGCAAGTCCTTAAAGAGATGGGAATACCAGAGCACCTCAATTGTCTCCTGAGAAACCTGTATAAGGGTCAAGAAGCAACTGTCAGAATGGGATATGGAACAACTGATTGGTTTAGAATAAGAAAAGGAGTTCAACAAGGATGTATATTGTCACCCTGCTTATTTAATTTATATGCAGAGTACATCATGCAGAATGCTGGCCTGGATGTAGCACAAGCTGGAATGAAGATTGCCAGGAAAAACATCAACAACCTCAGATATGCAGATGGCACTACTCTAATGGCAGAAAGTGAGGAGGACCTAAAGAACCTCTTGTTGAGGGTGAAAGAGGAGAGCACAAAAGTAGGCTTGAAACTCAACATCAAAAAAACCCTAAGATCATGGCATCTGGTCCCATCACACCTTGGCAAGTAGAAGGGGAAGACATGGAAGTAGTGGCAGGCTTTACATTTCTGGGATCCAAGATCACTGCAGATGGTGACTGTAGCCATGAAATTAAAAGACGTTTGCTCCTTGGGAGGACAGCTATGGTGAACCTAGGCCGTATAATAAAAAGTAGAGACATCACCCTGCCAACAAAAGTCCATATAGTCAAAGCGATGGTATTCCTAGTAGTAATGTATGGCTGTGAGAGCTGGACCATAAGGAAGGCCAAGCGCAGAACATTAGATGCTTTTGGGATGTGGTGCTGGGGAAGACTCCTGAGAGTCCCTTGGACTGCAAGAAGATCAAATCAGTCAATCCTAAGGGAAATCTACCCAGACTGTTCACTGGAAGGTCAGATGCTGAAGCTCAAATACTTTGGCCACCAAATGAGAAGAGAGCACTCCCTGGAGAAGATCCTGATGCTAGGAAAGACAGAAGGCAAAAGAAGAAGGGGACGGCAAAAGGTGAGATGGCTGGACAGTGTTACTGATGTAACAAACATGAATTTGAGCAGATTTGGAGGATGGTGGAAGACAGGAGGGCCTGGCATGACTTTGTCCATGGGATCGCAAAGAGTCAGACTCAACTGTGCAGCTGAAAACAACAAAGAAAAGGTCTTGGTAGGCATCATGATTCTAATGATTGCTGTGTTGTGTATTCTTGCCTTAAAGCAATACACCCTTTACATATTATTCATTTTGAACTGTGTTTAAGACTTTTTTGAGGCACTGTTGAGATTACAGTAACACAGACTCTGCTGACAGATTCAGGTGGGTAGTCATGTTAGTCTGAAACAACAGAAAAGAAATTGAGTTTGGTGGTACTTTAAAGACCAATGAAGTTTAATTCTGGATACAAGATTTCACTTAAGATTCATGAACAGTTCTTCAGGAAGTGATTTTTTAGTTAATACACAGGGAAAAGATTTCCTTGTATTGTGATTTATTACTGGAGTAGAGATATGAACAGAAAGCCTGAGGTCTTTGTCTTTACATCTTCTGTGCTTCATTGTGAAGACAGTACATGGTTTCTATTTAAACCAGATTCTGTGTTTTCTGGTTTGTGGACACTGTTGAAATGATGTCTCCCAATCCCATCCAAATTATTGCATACCAGATTGCATCTAGTACAAAAGAATATACAAGGAAACAAGAAACTGAATTTTTGTAGTATTTTAATAGCTTAAATAAGATGTGAACTTTTGGAATAAAGCTATAATAATTAGACACAATACTGGATGTATGGATTAAGGATATATAAGCCTTAGGCCCTTATGTACAGATTTACAGTTCAGTACTGTGTGTAATAGAAGTGGGAGACCTATAAGGTCTTTCAGGGGCTATCTCATTTTCCCCTCCAGGACTATTTTTTCTTTACCTTCAATGAGAGTCCTCATAGCCTCTCCTCTTTTCCTGTGTCTTTCTCTCCTTGCCACCCACCAGCCAGCCTACATGTATCAGTCCCTCTTTCTTCAGCTTTCCCTCCTTCCCCCTGGCAGCCTCTATCTGGGAAAACTATGGCAGAGTTGCATGGTGCTAGCTCCTGGGTCCAGAGATGCACAGATTTCACTTTTGTCAGTATCAGTCTCCTACACTATTTTCTC
Source organism: Heteronotia binoei (assembly GCF_032191835.1). Classification (NCBI taxonomy): domain Eukaryota; kingdom Metazoa; phylum Chordata; class Lepidosauria; order Squamata; family Gekkonidae; genus Heteronotia; species Heteronotia binoei. The sequence continues at coordinate 63,967,580 of NC_083225.1, forward strand.
TTTCTGTCCTTTCAGCATCCCCTATCTCCTCACCTTTTCCTTCTTCCCTCTTTCTTTCCCATCCACCAACTGACCTGTATTTTATCTTCAGATATATTTACTATTTATTTCATTTACACAAGTGGGACCCAAAGCAGCTTATATCATTCTCTTCTGTTTTATCCTTGCAACAACTTTGTGGTGTTTTATCATAACATTTACAGAGATTCCTAGAATTACCCTCTGTAACTTCTGGCTTCCACAGGAAATAATGAATCAATGCTGTCAGCATCACTTTTTTTTTTTTTAAATCACCATTGCATTGAGCAGCTGTGGGCTGGAGCTTAACACTTTGTCTACTCATTAATTACAGTATGTATTTCTGATCACATGACTGGTGGGAAATTAAATTAATTTTCCTTCATTCTGAAAGCTCATGTACTGTACTCTGTGCTGTCCCTGAGCGCTTACATTTCAGAAGAAAAACAAGTTAAAGTAGGAGGGGCCAAAGTTCTGCTTCTTGTCTGTTCTGCTTCTGGGACTTAGCAACGAGAGCCAGTTTGGTGTAGTCATTATGTGCTTGGGCTCTTATCTGGGAGAACCAGGTTTGATCCGCCCCTCCTCCTCATACACCTGCTGATGTGACTTTGAGAGTCACAAGTTCTCACAAAGCTGTTCCTCTCAATAGCAGTTTCTATCAGCGCTCTCTTAGTCCACCTACCTCATAGGGTGTTTGTTGTGGGGAGGGGAAGGGAAAGAAAATTGTAAGCCACTCTGAGGCTCCTTCAGATAGAGAAGGGTAGGGTATAAATCCAATTTCCTCCTCCTCGTCTTTGTTACTATGTTGGCACAATTGCTTATAAAAATCGCATGGTGCATGGACTCAGAGCTCAAAATACATTCCAGCATAAGGTTTTGTGAGTCAGAGCTGACATCATCAGAGGTTCACTTTCACTCATGAAAGCTTATGCTGAAATACACTTTGTTAGTCTCTAAAGCACCATTAGATTCCTGTTTGATTTTGCTGCTACAGACTAAGACAACTACCCATGTGGAATTATGGTACATGAGTGAATAATAGAGCTTCCCGAGACACACTGTTTTGCATGCATGTGTGATTTTAAATACAAACTATGTGAAGGGAAATTATAACTTGAACTAATTTCAATTGTCTTTCATTCCTTTGAATCTATTATTCTAGCACCATCAGAGTGATTAGGAAGAAAAGACAACATATGATGTAGCATCAGCTAGAATACATTGATGAAGACTTATTTTAAGAATAAGCACCTTGTTTTATCACAGTGCTAATCATAATCTCTGATCCATGATTTGGCCTGTCTTTTGGCATTACAACTTGGCCACATCCACCCGTGATCTGTTCATCAAGTTCCTTATAATGTCAGCTCCTCAGAGTGACTTGCTTAATGTGAAAGGTAAAATTCTAAACATTTGCCTCCTTTATGGAAAGGGCTGGTTGTCATCACTAGCAAGCCTGATGATGACTGATGGCTAGCCTGGCAATGACTTTGATGAAAAGCCCAGGAGCCAAAAATAGACCTTAAAAGAGAGCCTGTTACCGGTGACTTTTCTTGCTGCATACTCCAGGGACTTCTTGTGAAGATGATTAATAGAAATTGCACACAAGCCCCTCTGAGAAGTTACTATGTAAATAGATTCCAATGAAAGGAAATGGTTCACAGACCCTGTTCCTTAACCCTTTATTCTGGATGTTGTTTTAACAGCAACTTACAGCATACATAGTATATAACAGCTTAAAATCTTCCCTCAACACTTACTATTATTTTATTTATTTATTTTCCTCATATAACTAAAAATTTCAAGCATATTCAAACAAATTACAAATACACATCAATCAGTTATGAATAAAACTTCCAAAATATGCAAACTGTTTAATTAAAAATAAAAGTTTAAAATATTAAAATAAATATTTCAAATTCAATTCCAACAGGGAACTTTTAAAAGAACTTGGATCAAAAGTTAACCGTTGTGAGTCAGAAAACTAAAAAAAACCCTACCTTCTCCTTTATAGTAATTATTTAAATTTCAATGCTATTATAACTCCCAGGTATTTCACTATTGGGGCAGCAATTTCAGGGTCAATACCTGCCAGTAATTAAGAGGTCACCATTGGCTCCAATGGAAGATGCTATTTGGATAAGGTTGGATATATCCAGCAGGACCTAAAAGCTAACCAATGAGGGTAGAGCAAATGCAAAATATCCCATTAATTCTGCAGATGGTAGAGCATTTATTATTGCAAGAGTAAAACAAACCTATGAAAGGGATGGTAAGATAACTTACATATGCATTTACTAATAATAGATACTTAGTATTCTAGTTTCTAGAGTCTATCAAAACAAACAAATGAAAGGCTAACAGGCAGTCTATAAGAATATGGATTTTTAATAAATTCTTAATATTTTCAATGTGAATCTGAAGTTACACTTTTTTCAGACTTTCAATGGATAAATGTGTATTTTTATATGTCTCTTCTTGTTTGGTATATATATTCAGCATACTGCTAGCCCACAACTAGGGATGTGCGTGAACAAAAATTGGTATTTTTCAGATTCATAGATTTTGGACCCTTAAAAATTAAATATTTCCTTGAAAACCTGAATTCCAATAACAGTATTGTATTGGAATTCGGGTAAAATTCAGGAATCCTGAATTTTATGGCTCCTTAATCTGGGGCCATTACAGTCTTCTGGGGTATATTCAGTGGGCTGGGGAGAGGAAGTTTGTGGTAGAGGCACCAAATTTGCAGTGCAGCTGCTGCAGTCTCTCCCCAAAAGAACCGCCAAGTTTCAAAAAGATTAGACCAGGGCCCAATTCTGTGGGTACCCAAAGAGAGTGCCCTCCATTGTTTCCAGTTTGTGGGCAAAAGCAAGGCAGGCCTACAACAAGCCCAGTTGATTCTTTCAAAGAGTCTCTGCAGTAGAAAAGTGAGGTGTGGGGAGGGAGTCTGTTTGCAAGGCCAGCAACAGAACCAATGCAATGTACCCAGAAGAACCAGTGCCACTGCAAGAGTGCCAAAACCCAACAGGGCTAAGGTTAGATCTGAGAATCTCTGAAGTAAGGAGAGCATTTATTATTCTTATTGGTTTTAATACTGTATGTTGAATTGCATTTTACTTGTTGTAAGCCACTCCAAGCCTCACTTGTCAAGGGATTGGTGGTGCAAAATTTGCTAAAGAAAATAAAATGTCTATTTCTTTCATCCCCACTCAGTATAGTGGCAGACACCTAGGGCTCCCAGCAGGAGGCTTCCTACCATTGTGGGAGGCCTGGCAGCCTTTGTTACTGTTTCTCACTCACTGCCACTAGAATTGTGTGTGGTAGAAAGTGACATTGAGTTGTTGACTAGGATTTTTAAGTCAAGAAACAGAGATGGCTTGCTATCGTCTGCCATTTGTTTTTTTTTTAAACACACACAGACACATATATAATTTATGTTATTTATAGTCAGACTGTCTGGCAACCCAGGCAAGGTTAACTTCTGATGCCCTCCCCCCCACACACACACTGATAATGTCACTGAGCCACTTGGGGGGGCACCCAATTTGTCACCCCAAGATAGCTGGTGTTCTAGGCACCTATTTATAGTCCATCATTCTCACAGGGACTCATGGCAAATCACAGACTGAATCACTACAATCAACAAAATAGGACATTCAATAAGCAATGCGCTAGGATTGTAGGAATCTGGAAATAACCAGAAAACTAAAAGAGAACTGAAGCATAGCGTATGTACAGTGCTGGCTCGTGGGCAAATAGCATCCTGGGCATGCTCCATTTGTCCTCCCATGCTTTGCTTGCCTCCCCCGCCACCAATGCTGCGGCTGCCACCAGCCTCCTCTGGCCCGCTGCCACACTCCTCTTGCCCCCCGCTGCCACCATCAGCCTCCTCTGGCCCACCGCTGCCTCCGCACTCTGCTCGCCCTCCCACCTCCACTGCGATCCACTCACTCACTCCCCCTGTCGCTGAGACTAAAACAGTCCTACATGCTTCTTGCAGCCTGTGCCTGCGCGCTTAACCAAATGCAAAGGCACAGGCTGCTAGAAGCCAGTAGGGCTGTAGTCACGATGATCAGTGGGAGCGAGTGAACTGAGTGTGGCAGTGGGGTAGGCAAGTGGAGACCAGCGGCTGGCTGGAGGTGGCAGCCACGGCAGCAGCGGTGGGAGGACTGGGAGGCAAACTAGCCAGTTGCCCAATTCAGCACTCCCTGCCTCTCGGTGCCTTAGGCAATCACCTAGTTTGCCTAATGGGCGAGCCAGCCCTGCGTAAGTATCAACATGACACATTAAGCAGCTCAAATATTACATAATAGGATCCTATTTACAATAAACTATACTGTATAGTTATATACTGTATAGTTACTATATAGAAGTATAGATCACAGTCTGTATTTATCCAAGTAGGTTTGTAAACCATTTTGTACACAGTTCAACACTATTTATCACATGTGCTTGAATAATTACAATACAAAATGGGCAAAATGAACAAATACCCATGCATGTGCTTTTTCCATTGTATCTCCAACCTTATGGTTTCCCACCACAGGGTCAACCCTTCTTAGCTTCCAAGATACTACAGGACTGAGCTAATATAGAGGATGGCTTTGTCAAATCCCTGCTCAGAAGGTACAGATGTAATCACACTTACAGCAAAGCCATTCCATTGGACAAAAGGAAATTCCAGCAGACAAGGAAGGATAGTATTTTTTCATCCTGACTTCCTCATAGTAAGAGGCCAGGTGAAGGAGAAGTCACATGTCTCTGAACTTTAAAATAAACAGCAATTATACTTCCATCATACTTTCATCATGCTTTTATGATTATCTGGATACATTCTGAGCTGCAGAATTCATAACAAAAACTTCAAGAGTGCAGTAAGGAAATAGGGATGTAGTATGATAGAATAGTTCAGGTGGATGTTTTTGAAAGGAAATGACTGACAACTCTACTGAGGATTCATTTTGAAACTATTTGCACATCTATCCCTATGATTTGTTGGTTATTTTTGGTCTCCCTTTGTGTAAAATTGAAAAAAAATGTTCTCCAACAAGTAGATGTGAAGAGGAGGAAATGTATCTTGTTGTCAAGGCAGCTAAGGGCGATATCTTCCCTGATTCCATGTTATGTATTTATCCATGTAAAACATGGATTCTTATTTGCTGTATTCTTATTTGCTGTTATGACTTCCTGTAAGACAAGATCATTTGAGTTACATAAGTAACTGAACTGAGGGGGCTGGGGATTTTTAAGCTTTAAAAACATATTTAAGAGCATTCTTTCTATAATCATATTTCTTGATTTACAGAATTTACAATCCTGCCTTTCTGCCCCCACCAGTGTCACCAAGGCAGCTAACAGCTCAAAAACATAATACTCTTTCATGAAACACAGCCTTAAAAATTCTATGGCATAATTTATTTATAGTAACACCATCTAGATAAGGAAGATCTTTATCTGATTATCCCAGTACACAGAGTACGCAAGTTAGTATGGGTACTAATCACTAGGTATTAATTGCCTTAATTATGGTTTTGCCTGAGAGTTTTAGGAACTCTCATCAAGTAATCATTGCATATTTCTGAAACTATTTTCAGTATAGCATGATTAAATGAACACAGTTCTCAGTACATTGCGGTTACGACATTTAAATTATTGCATTCCAAGATGCAGAGAAGGATTTTTACAGATAGTGGTTTTCTTTAGCAGCCATGGTACATTTTTCTGGTGAAGAGAGTGCTGAGATGCCAGATACTGGAAGCCAAAACATGAAAATACATTCAGATAAACACAAAATTAAACAAAAGTAATGTTTAAAGTTTAAAGGGGCTGCAGAAGACAGCCCAAGAATCAGCTGTGCCGGGGAGAGCAGACTGTTTCTGTCGGCTTGGCTTGGCACTGGCTTCTTCTGCAGCCCTGTTTAAATTGGGCTGCAGGAGACGCCAGCCCCAAAAGCTGCTATACCACAGGGAACAATCTGCTAGCTGCAGCACAGCAGACCCTGAGGACAGCTTCTCCTACAGCATGGTTTAAACCCTTGTTGCAGGAGAAGCCCCCCCCCCCCACACACACACAAGACCTCCCCACTGCATGCAGATCCTGGGGCCAGCTTCTCCTGCATCACAGTTTAATCTGTACTGCAGAAGAAGCCATCCTAGCCAGGCCCATAAGGTGGGGAGAGATCTCCCCACAGCACACAGTTCCTGGGACCAGCTTCTCCTATAGAACAGCTTAAACTATACAGCAAAAAAAGTCAAGCCAGGCCCAGGGTCAGGCTGTTTTTGTTTTGCTTGTTTGTTTACTAGTATTTTTCTTCTTAGGTCTATTGGACCCAAAACAATTCGGGATTTATGAAAAATCCCAGGTCTGAATACCATATTGGTTCTGGGACCTGGGATTTTCAGAAATACCATCCTCCTCAAAAATCAATTTAGAATGCACACCCATAACTACAGTATGATAACTTGCATCTTATACAACTTTTTACTGTGCTCTAAATTAGATCTAGAAACACTACTTGTGGGGGAAAGCAGGTGCTGATGAGCCCAGGGTTCACCCTTCACATTGACTCCCTCTCTCATTTTGACTTCTCAGGTGCAACTAGTAGGGATGTGCAGCTTAAAAATTGCATTTTTCAGATGCAGATATCAGGAAACCTAAAAATACTGGTATTCCTGGTTCACCAAATTCCAAAACTATTTGCTGTGGTGATTTCAACATTTTTCAGTTCCATTCTTCACTATGTGGAATCGTCCCAGAGGGCTGGAGGGAATGTTTTTAAAGCTACCAGCATGCAAAATGTAGTGGAATGGCTGGTGCCTGTCCTTTGAATAACCCACATTTGAAGTGTGGCCCCTGAATGGGGTGCCCCAGACATCTTCCATTGATTTCTACAGGAAAAAAATAAATAAATAAACGTAAAACTGGAGAATCCATGCCAATGTACAACTGGATAATCACCCAAGCCAAACCAAATGTGAGTGCTGCTGCAAGCCCTACAAATGTAAAATCAGAGAATTGAGCCAATGTATGACCTGAGGATTTGCAGCAATGTCAAACCCAAAAATCCTCCATAAAAAAACCAAACTTGACATAAAGCAACGTGAGTAAAGAACACAACTTTACAAAGTCAACAAAAACAATTTGAAAGGGCATAATTCAAGAAAAATACACCTGGCAAGCTGATATCAAGTCCACGGAGACACAGGCACTCAAAGGAAAGGAAAGGAAAGGAAAGGAAAGGAAAGGAAAGGAAAGGAGAGGAGAGGAGAGGAGAAGAGAAGAGAAGAGAAGAGAAGAGAAGAGAAGAGAAGAGAAGAGAAGAGAAGAGAAGAGAAGAGAAGAGAAGAGAAGAGAAGAGAAGAGAAGAGAAGAGAAGAGAAGAGAAGAGAAGGAGAAGAAGAAGAAGTTAGATTTATATCCCACCCTATACTCTGAATCTCAGAGTCTCAGAGCAGTCACAATCTCCTTTTACTTCCCCTCTCACAACAGACACCCCGTAAGGTATGTGATAGAGCTCTTACAGCAGCTGCTCTTTCAAGGACAACTTCTACAAGAGCTATGGCTGTCCTAAGGCCATTCCAGCAGCTGCAATTGGAGGAGTGGGGAATCAAACCTGGTTCTCCCAGATAGGAGTCTGTACACTTAACTACTACACCAAAGGAAAAAAGAAACGGAAAAGTTAATCCTGGGATACTTCAAATGCTGGCTCCTGATACTCCCAATTAATCTCAAATATAAGACAAAACAACAAAATGGTTCCTGTCATCTAGTGTGGCTGTGTTGGGGAGTCCGTGTCCCATTCAGCTAGGGGGACTACCAAAAACCTCCTCCCCCCCCCCCTAAACAAGATTACACCATTACAATACTACAAAAATAAATAGTCTCAGAAGTGTATTATTAGAATTTGGGATTGCTCTGTCATGTTAGATTCTATTCTTTAGCCTTAAGAATTCTACTCCTCAGCCTTACTAAAGAACTGTTTATAAAAACAAAAGAGCAGGTAAAGCAACACATCAACATGGAATGTTCTTGAATATTTTCCCTTGACAACTTCTAAATGTGTCTTGGATTCTATCAGCAACTACAAGTTAATGTATCAGGGTAATTACATGCAGATTGGGAACTTTATTTTCAGTATGACGGCAAACCTATCTTAAACAAGCATCTTCAAGCATCAGAAGTCAACAATTGCATGAATCATGCCATAATTATTACACCACAATACCTGACACAAATAATAAAAATGTGTTCTGTCTGTAGCTTTGGAAACGGAAGTATTCTTCTTTTGTACTCCATCTTTGATTTTAGTTACTCAAGCAAAACAAGCCCATTGAGACAATTCTTTATAGCTGAAAAAGTGCCTCACTAAGCAGAGATCAAACTGCATCACAATAACAATCTTCAGATTGTTCTTCTACCTCTGGGCTTCTCAAATAAGCTCGAGATTAAAAAAGGAAAAAGATAACATTTAGAAAACGAGCCTACAGACTTAGATTTCCACAGGTTTCTGTCTTTGCAGTTTAGCAATTATGTGCATTAAAATGCAACATAGATTCAAGGCCCTTAACGTACACCAACAGTTATTGATTTTTTAAAAAAAAATTGGCTATGTTTCAGAGTAAGACAACATTTTGTGCTGAGACTGAAAAGTGCAATGGCTCTGGCTGACACTGGAGATAATGTTCCAAAGACATTATTAGATTTCAGAGATCTATGATATTTCTCAAAGGCCACAAAAAAGAAAGTTCAAAGTTTCCTCTAAGCAAGGCACAAATGTTTCATAAGTGTAAGGCTCACTAGGTGATTTAGAGCCATCTCACAACTAATCTATTTCAAAGGGTTGCCATGAAGGTATAATAATAAGGTTGCCTTGAAATCTATATTTCCCAAGGAAGGGTGGGATATCAGTTAAAATCCTGCCTACCATACCTCCTCCGTACCATATCATATAAATTAATATCTTCCATACCTCCAAAGCTTCTTCATTACAAGAGTACAGCACAAAACAATGGAACGAACACTTAATATGAATGCTACTTCTGAAAGTCAAAGTAGTACATACATTTCTTCCTAAATAAGAGTTTATATATTGTTGATATAAACACATTGCATTTTATTTTAGTTGAAACACCATTAATATTGCAGAAGTGATATGACTATAAAAACAAATGTTATGTTAATTTTACAACAGCAATATTTTAGGATTTTTTATTTTGTTTGGAATAGCAGGTTAAAAATATAAGCTTTCCCCCTGCACTGTGTATAGAGAGGCATTTCTTCCAAACATGCTTCTGCAGCATCATAGAAAGGACTCACAACAAAACCGATTTGTCCTTTCCATGACAATTACTCTTTGTGCCAATATGCATATCGAGTCTATCAGGATGCAGGATTTTATGAACTTCACTTCCTTTCCATTTCATGGCTGGTTACCAAATATTTTTGTAATTGGGTCATTGAGTCTATTCATTGATTTCTTTTTTTTTTTAACTTTTGGATCTAAATAATTATCTGTTTCCAGTTTCACTGTATTTATTTCTGCAATTTCATTTTGATCAAAAATGTTAATGTGTCAACAAGCTAAACAATACATTTCCTGAAGAATAAAATTGATACTGCTAACTAATAAGAGGATAGATGGCTCAAAGTAGATTTCATTAAGTGGTATGAGTTTCACAAACAAATCACAATTAATAGGGCAATACAACATGAACTCACAGGACTGCAACTAATTCAGATTACAGTATTCATTTTGTTGACATTTCCCACTCAGTACAGGGAATATGATCCAGTCCTTCCAAATGCCGTTGTGGAAGAGCAGCACATCATGATGTGCTGGATATTAGTAACAGTCCACAGGTGAGAAACCCCCTAAAACAGAAAGATGGCATTTTGTGATAGAGTTTGCACCCTTACCAGAAGCCATTAAGTAAACCAGTCTAAACTGTGATTTTTAAATGGATTTTATTTTATGTATTTTGTCTATACTGTAAGTCCCCTTGACTTTGTATGGAAGAAAAGCAGCTAAGAAATGTTCTAAATACATAAATACTCCAGAGCCTTTGAGGAAAATGGAACAGGATTACAGATAACAGTAGTTGGGGTGCAATCCTTGTCTCAGCCAACATCACCGAGCGCCAAACAGTGCAGAATCCAGGAATATTTCTTTCCTCCTCAAAGCCACCAGTATGGATATCTGCTATGCTGCAGGGACTGCAGTTCCACTGTTAAGAAATGCTACTCAACCACCCCAATCTCCCTTCCAACTGCCCCTCTTGCTCCAAAGTAATGACTTCTGAAGTCTAAACTGTATTTCACACCTGGTTGGATTTTGTGTTATCATTGCAATTATAGCAATCATTTGCCACCCAATTGTCTTATCCACACCAGGAAATCCAGTTGCAAAAGATTGCTCTTGTGGAACAATCATAAAGTATTCAGCAGTGCAACCTAAGAAACAGCCATTTTAAAACAAGTATTCCTGTGTAAGTTTTATATATTGGCTTGTGTTTGTTCAGTTTAATGCACATGTCTAACACCAGAATTAAAAGATTATTATTTTAACAACTAGAAGATTTTACTAAAATTAATAGAACTTGTATGTTAAAAGGGAAAAAACCTGAGTTCAATATTTTGTATATACATCAAGAAAGTCATGTTATTCAAAATTCAAAAGGTGTTTTCTTTATATATATTTCTTGAGATCCAGGGGATCTTTCTTTCCTTCCCCAAGGAACCAGGAGGGGAAGGAGCCTCAGCCAATAGTAGGAAGAGAGGTCTGGCTCAGTAGCTCTGCTGTGCAATTGAAAGACCCTGGCAAAGCAAGCTCTCCCTCTCCCACCTTCCTCCTCAAGGGAGGAGCCCCAGCTAATGGAGAAAATAGAGGCATTGCTCTGTAGCTCCTGTGTGATTGTGCAAGCCTTGCAAAGCAAATTTTGATGCAAAAGGAAGCAAGAGAGAGAGAGAAGGTAGCAGATGACAGCCAGTTGCTCAGGGGCCTGATAGGGCTCCTGTGCCACATGTTTGACACCCCTGATATAGCCCAATAAGGGTTCCCAGCCTGGGCCACTCCATTCCAAGTCCACATGCAATGGTGTGGCAAGAGGCGGATGTTGAACATATGAACATATGAAGCTGCCTTATACTGAATCAGACCCTGGGTCCATCAAAGTCAGTATTGTCTTCTCAGACCGGCAGCGGCTCTCCAGGGTCTCAAGCTGAGGTTTTTCACACCTATTTGCCTGGACCCTTTTTTGGAGATGCCAGGGATTGAACCTGGGACCTTCTGCTTCCCAAGCAGATGCTCTACCACTGAGCCACAGTCCCTCCCCACAGTCCCTGTTGTGTGGCCAATTCCTTTCCTCTTTCCGCTACTATTGAGAGAGGGCTGTCATCCTGAAATTCTAGTGTTACAGTTAGGTGAGAATGTTTTAGTGCAGACCAAGGACGCTGTGGTAGTAGTACAAGCAATTAGGGACCTCAGAAGTATTCAGACAGACTGCCTTGGAGTGTTGCTGGTTTGGTTGGAACTCCTCTGGAGGTGGGTCTGGAGGGGCACCTCTGGACATTGAGAATGCTAAATGTAATGTCAATACGGCCATAAGAAAGGCAGTGTTGGGGATGGAAGGGCTAATGCATCCTTCCATCTACCATGATATGCTGCATCTATAGAGTAATGATAGGATCCACCTACCTGAGGGTGGGTGTGACATTTACCTGTCTGATAGTTGACAGATGAGGGAAGGAGTGTTAAACTTGCCCCTTGTATATCAGGAAAAATGGGGTTGTTTTGGCTACACAGGGTTAATCAGCAAGCACTTTGAGAGCATGTCCCAATAGGCCACTACATGCCTTGTGGCTGGGTGAGATCTGAAGCAGCACCCTTGGTGCTAAGTGGCATCATTTGAACCTGCCAGTAGCCTTGAAGCACACCAGGGGCTAAGGATGAAGTTGGGCATTTCTCTGCAGATAGGGATAAGCAAGGCTGGTGTTAGATGCTGGCTGAATTTGCAGCTGATATGGATCCATCCAGAAGGCAGTCCAGACGGATGCCTAGTGCAGCGCACCCTCAAAATCATCAGCTTTTGGAAATAAGCAGTGATATAAGTCAACCATTTGCCTAAACTGAATAAGTTTTAAATAAACTGGTTGAATCCATACTGCTTGTCTCTTGTCTTCATTTGGGAGGCAGGGCTGGGGCAAAAGAGCTTTATAAACATTTTAAGAAAATTTGTTAAAGAACACTAGATTTAAAAAAATAGTCACATGGGCACTTCTATAACCCTAAGAATCAGAAATCTTGGGACAATATTCTCAAGAATCACATTTTTCAATATTCTTTACTGATAGTCTCACTGTGGCACAGGAATATGGCATTAAAGGTTTATAGACATAGAAAGGAGGTGAGAGACAAAAATAGAGATCCCTTAGTAATCTGAAGTTGATACCATGCTGGAGATGAGTTCTAGATAAGGCAAGTGGCAAATGAGAACAATTATTTATTTACAAAAATTATTCCTCACCTTTCTGCTCTCTTCAGGGCCACCAAGCTGGCTAACAAATTAAAAACATACATAATAAAAATACATCTTAAAAAAACATTAAAACCAGACAAAAACATATCATTAAAATTAAAACCAAGCAAAAATTCACATTAAAAACCATCAAAATGACAATTAAAATGTGGGGCAGGACAGAGAGACCACTGAGGAAATGTCAGTCAAAACAAAAGCCTTTTTCCTATGTTTAAAGATAGCAACAGAAAGACAGAGAGTTCCACAGCTTTGGTGCCATGACTGAGAAAGCCCTCTCCTGGGTTGGTATGTATTTAATCTCAGAAGGTTGGGGCAATTAATACAAGATTTCAGAAGACTGTACAGTCAGGTAAGTTTGTAAGGGAGTAGGCAGTTCTTCAAATATCCTGGTGCAAACCTTCGGGCTTTAAAGAGCCCTGAATTGCTTCTGGAAACAGATTGGGAGGTGATGAGCCAAGACTGGAGAGATATGATGCCTAAATCCCAATCCAGTCAACAACCTGGCTGCAGCATTCTGTACCAACTGAAGTTTTCAAAGCAACCTCATGTATAGCACAATGCACTAATCTAATCTAGATGTAACCATGGCATGCATCACAGTGGTTTGATCTTTTCTGCCCAGGAAAGCCACAGCTACCTAACCAGCTAAAGCTCATACAAGTTATCCTAGTTACAACTGCCACCTGCTTATCCAGCAGTAGGCCAGTGTACAAAAGCACCCCAAACTTATAAACCTGTTCCTTCCAGGGTACTGTGACCAGGGAGGGGAGCCAATCCTTCTCCAGCGCATCCTTCAGAAGATAAGATGCATGCCATATCACAGCTGGCAGGGGCCAGGCACAGTGCACTGTGATTATGTGTGGGGAGGTGATAGGAAGGGAAGGATGGGGCAGGCAGGTGCCGTGCCATCGGGGTGTGTGACAGAGTGTGGCACTGCATTGCAGTGCTGTGGAGATCAGTGGCGGGGAGGTGCCTGCCTGGGGCACCGTGTGCCCTTGGGCCAGCGCTGACTGTAACCCTATTCAAAATGGATGACACCTTAAAAGCTTCCACCCACCAGCAGCACTTTTATCTTGTCAACATTAAGCTTCAATTTACTAGCCTACGTGCACTCCAAAACTGCCTCCAGACAGTGGTTCAAGGATTCTACAGCCTTCCTGGAATTGGCCAGACAGCTAGAGTTGGATGTCATCTGCATATTGGTAATAACTGACCCAAATACCTGGAGGACCTCACCCAGTGGCTTCATTTAGATGTTGAAAAGCACAGAGGACAAGATAAGGACTCCACAAGCTACAGACCAAAGCAAATTCTTGAGCACCACCTTCTGAAATGTACCCTCCAAGTAGGACCAGAACGCCTTCAGACTGGTGCCTCCCAATCCCAGCTCAAAAAGGCAATCTGCAAGAATACCACGATCACTGTTAAAAAAAAAAATCCAGGGTCATACTCCCTCTGTCCATCTGTCAGGATATGTCATCCACCAGGGTGATCATGGCTGTTTCAGTCCCATAACCAGGCTTGGAATCAGATGAAAGAGTCAAGCAATTAGTTGCTTTTATTGTACAATTTCTTTTGTAGTAATAATTTTCCTTCTCCATACTAGCCATTTGATAATACTAGATTTATAATCAAGGGGAAGGGACAGTGGCTCAATGGTAGAGCATCTGCTTGGTAAGCAGAAGGTCCCAGGTTCAATCCCTGGTATCTCCAACTAAAAAGGGTCCAGGCAAATAGGTGTGAAAAACCTCTGCTTGAGACCCTGGAGAGCCTCTGCCAGTCTGAGTAGACAAAACTGACTTTGATGGACCAAGGGTCTGATTCAGTATAAGGCAGCTTCATATGTTCAACCTTCTCTCATGTATGTTAAGGTTGAGAATGAGTACCATTTAATGGGGCCTGGGGAGTAAAGGGGAGCTCTGGGCAGGCTGTTACCATGCTCACATTACCAGGATGTTACCTGTTTTTTGGTTATTTCAAAATAAAATAGAAACTTTTATTCCTTGAGTATGTCTGGAGACTACAAACCCAGAGAAATTATGCTTGACTCCTACAAACATCTCAACAAAGAAAGGACAGCTTTTTACAGATATCTTCATAATTGAGTTACAGCACTGTTTCCCATTAGAAAAGCCAACATTATTCGGCACACCTCTGGCCACGCCGCAACAGGGGCTTTGCTGGGAGTTTGCTGGGGGGCGGAGTGTTGGGACTAGAAGAGTCCCGCCCCCACCCCTGCATTGCGCAGTTCTTCTTGGCTCTCGGCCCACCCACCCACCCTGCAGTAGTACAGGCTTGACCGGTTGCCTTATTAGGGGCCAGGTAGGAATTTTTTCACTCTCACCTGATTGGCTAGTGGTGAGGTGTTTTTCGCCTGCCTTGTACTGCTTGATAGTGAGGGAATAATGAGTATTAGTTATTAAGTTGTTGGCAGAATGGGCAAGGGGTTGTAGAAGCCCAGGTGAGCACGCAGGGCACAGCACCAGTTGAGTGCAGGCGATCGGCAGGAGCGGCAGATGGGCTCCACGGCTCAGTGTTGCATAATGTTGATCGTGAAAAGGCCTCCCCACTAGATTGACTCTTCCTGGGTGATGATGCCAATGTGGGGCAGGATGACCTGGCCTGGCCAGCCTGATATGAGCCAAATCGGTGGCTCATGCCAGGGGCAGGGTGGCTCGCCCATATCTGGACAAGGAAGGGTCATGCGTATGACTCTGGGGCTTCTCCAGTCTAGGTTGCCCTTGCCGTTCAAGTTGTTATGTTTAATAAAGTGGCCCGTTTTACCAAAATATAGTGTCAGCCTTTTCATTCCAACTTTGGGGCAAATGCAGTTCACAATTTGAAATTGTTGCACTAGATAGCACTGACTGGGGGAAAGTAGAATTTCACTGCCAATTTCATGTCACTCTTTCACTTACTAAAGTCCAAGTGGAAGTGGAACTGTAACCAACAATGACAGCCTTTGTAGCCCACAGCTTCATTGCCCTTGAGCAGGATTCACACTCACTATACCTGAAGCCAATATAGGTCAACAACATTAAGAGCTACAACTCAAACATGTGACAAAAAGTGCAGGTATCCATGTTGATTCTACTAATCCTTTAGTAGAATGATCTCCATTAGAGAAAAAAAATCCAGACATATTAGTAGGATACTACTTTTGTGAATACTAACACATACTAAAGGAACAAAGAGAAAGATGGGGGAGGGGAGGAAAAAGAGAAAAGGGCAAAGAAATGGTAAGGACATGAAAGAGACAGTGGTAGAGAAAGTCAGTAGAATAGGATAAAGATGTGGAATACAGAACAAATAGGAAAGGAAGCAAAGAGAAATTAGAGGAAGAAAGAGAACATATATAAGGAAAAAAGAGATGGAAGGATAGAAAAGGAAAGGAAAGGAAAAGAAAAGAAAAGAAAAGAAAGGAAAGGAAAAGAAAAGAAAAGAAAGGAAAGGAAAGGAAAGGAAAGGAAAGGAAAGGAAAGGAAAGGAAAGGAAAGGAAAGGAAAGGAAAGGAAAGGAAACATTTGAAGCACATGATAATTAAAACATTAGTCACTTAGTACACTGTAACCCCTTCATTTGTACAAGTCAGAATAGTGTATATAGCTCTGTCCCCTTCTCTGTTTTTGATCCTTTCAACCTGGTAGGTTGGTTAGACTGAGAAAGAATAATCACAGGTGTTTGAAGAAAACACTTTCTTTACTTAAGCTCTTTTTCACTATTTTCCAACTCTGAATTCTTCCACTGCAACCTTGGCATTCTTCAGTCTAAATAGTCTGGAGCAGAAAGTACCTAATACTTTATGTATATAATTTAATTTTAATTTAGCATTGAGACTCAAAAGAAAAATTAGAGTAGAATCAAAGAATTTAACTAAAAGAGCATTTTAAAACAATTTCTTTCATGGAATCATAGAGATGGAAAGGACCTACAGGGTCATCTAGTCCAACCCCCTGAACAATGCAGGAAACTCACAAACACCTCCCCCTAAATTCATAGGATCTTCATTGCTGTCAGATGGCCATCTAGCCTCTGTTTAAAAACCTCCAAGGAAGGAGAGCCCACCACTTCCCGAGGAAGCCTGTTCCACTGAGGAATTGCTCTAATGGTCAGGAAGTTCTTCCTAATGTTGAGCCGGAAACTCTTTTAATTTAATTTCAACTCATTGGTTCTGGTCCGACCTTCTGGAGCCATAGAAAACAATTCCACACCATCCTCTATATGACAGCCCTTCAAGTACTTGAAGGTGGTGATCATATCTCCTCTCAGCTGTCTCCTCTCCAGGCTAAATATCCCCAGCTGCTTTAACCTTTGCTCATAGGACCTGGTCTCCAGACCCCTTACCATCTTTGTTACCCTCCTCTGGACCCGTTCCAGCTTGTCTATATCTTTCTTAAAATGTGGAGCCCAAAACTGAACACAATACTCCAGGTGAGGTCTTACCAGAGCAGAGTATAGTGATACCATCACATCACGTGATCTGGACACTATACTTCAGTTGATACAGCCCAAAATTGCATTTGCCTTTTTTAGCCACCACATCACACTGTTGACTCATGTTCAGCATATTACCCACTAAGATCCCTAGATCCTTTTCGCACATACTACTGCTAAGAAAAGTCTCCCCCATCCTATAACCATTTTTTCCTACCTAAATGCAGAACTTTACATTTATCCCTGTTAAAATTCATTTTATTGGTTTTAGCCCAGTTTTCCAGTGTGTCAAAGTCATCCTGTATTCCAGGGGTGGCCAACGGTAGCTCTCCAGATTTTTTTTTTTTTGCCTACAACTCCTATCAGCCCAAGCCATTGGCCATGCTGGCTGGGGCTGATGGGAGTTGTAGGCAAAAAAAAAAAAAATCTGGAGAGCTACCATTGGCCACCCCTGCTGTATTCTGTTTCTGTCTTCCACTGTATTTACATCCCCTCTCAATTTAGTATCATCAGCAAATGTAATAAGCATCTCCTCTATTCCTTCATCCAAATCATTTATAAAGATGTTGAACAAAACAGGTCCCAGGACAGATCCTTGAGGCACTCCACTTGTCACTCCTCTCCAAGAGAATGAGAAACCATTCACAAGCACTCTTTGGATCTGTCAGCCAGTTACAGATCCACCTAACGGTAACAGGATCCAAACCACATTTTACCAACTTGTCAACAAGGATAGTATGGGGAACCTTATCAAAAGCCTTACTGAAATCAAGATAAACGATGTCTACAGCATTCCCCTGATCCAGCAAGGTAGTCACTTTCTCAAAAAAAGAGATCAGGTTAGTCTGACATGACTTGTTCTCGAGAAACCCATGCTGGCTCTTAGTAATCACATCCATTCTTTCTAAATGTTCCAGGACCAACTGTTTGATTTGTTCTAAAACTTTTCAAGGTATAGACATCAAGCTGACAGGTTGGTAGTTACCCAGATCGCCTTTTTCCCCCTTCTTGAAGATGGGAACAACATTCGCCCACCTCCAATCTTCCGACACCTCTCCTGTTCTCCAAGAATTCTCCTATCTTCCGGCACCTCTCATGTTCTCCAAGAATTCTCAAAAATAATAGCCAGAAGTTCAGAAATTACATCTGCAAGCTCTTTTAGAACCCTTAGATGCAGTTCATCTGATCCTTTCATTTAGAGAAACTAGGTGTTTATGTACCACTATGCTGATCCAAGGTTGGAACTCCATACCCTCCTTATATGTTCTGTTTTTGCCATGTTGAGCACCGTTTCCCTCAAAGAGAAGACTGAGGAAAAGTAGGAATTGAGCAGTTCTGCCCTCTCTTCATTAGCTGTTACAATTTCACTTTCTTGCCCTCACAATGGGTCTAACATTCCTTTCTCTTTTTCTTACTCTGAACATAAGAAAAGAATCCTTTTTTGTTGTTTTAGCATCTTTGGCCAGCCTAAGCTCATACTGAGCTTTAGCTTTCCTAACTTTTTCTCTACAAGCACTGCTGATTTGTTTATATTCATCCTGGTTATAACACCCTCCTTCCAATTTCTAAAGGAGTCTTTTTTATTTCTCAAGTCTTTAGAGAGCTGTTTATGGTTTCTTTAGGCTTTTTCCATTTTTCTTCTCATAGGAATCATCTGTGATTGAGCTTCCAGTATTTCATATTTAAGGAACTCCCACCCCTCCTTAACCCCCTTCTTCCTAAGTATTTCCGACCAGGGGATTTTACCCAGCATAGCTCTAAGTTTATCGAAGTTTGCCTTTCTGAAGTCCAACCTATAAACCTGACTACGTATAGCTTTCCCCTTCACTAAAACTGTAAATTCCAAAACCTTATGGTCACTACTGCCTGGGGTGCCCACTGTTTCCATTTCCTCAATCAATTCTTCCTTGTTGGTGAGAATCAAATCCAAGATAGCAGATCCCATTGTTTCCTTCTTCACTTTCTGGAAAAAGAAGTTGTCAGCAAGACAAGTCAGGAATCTATTTGACTTTTCATTTTTAGCAGAGTTGGACTTCCAACAGATGTCCGGGTAATCTTCCATGATCACTGTATCCCTTCTCTTGGAAAACTTTGCAATCTGTTGTAGGAGTATCTCATCCAAGTCCTCTGCCTGGCTTGGTGATCTATAGCAGACCCCCCACAATAACTTCACTGTTATTTCGTGCTCCTTTTATTTTTACCCAGAGACTCTCAACTGAGCTGTCATGTTCAGATTCACATATTTCTTCACAAGTATATACCTCCTTCACATATACTGCTACACCTCCACCCTTTCTCATTTGCCTGTCCCTTTTAAATAAGTTGTACCCCTGAATCCTAATATTCCAGTTGTGAGTATCATCCCACCAAGTTTCAGTAAGGCCTATTATGTCATAGTCTCCTTCCTGTATTAGAACTTCCAGTTCCTCCTATTGTTTCCATACTCTGTGCATTAGTGTAGAGACATCGGAATCCACGTTTTATGCATCCCAAGGGTTTTGTTTCCATACAAACCTGCAAGTTAACATTACCTAGCATATGTGCCATGCTCTGCAAATCTTTAATATTCTTATCCCCAGTTTCTGGCATCATACGAGGCTTTGAATTATTGTCTCACTCCCCCATACAATTTAGTTTAAAGCCCTCCTTATAAAGTTAGCAAGGCTGTTACCAAACACCCTTTTTCCTATTGCTGTAAGGTGCAAACCATCTCCCGATAGGAGACTACCATCTCAAAAGTGTAAGCCATGCTCCAGAAATCTGAATCTTTCCTAACGACACCATTGACGTAACCAGTCGTTTATTTGAAGTATTCTTCTTTCTCATCCTAAGCCACAGCCTTCAACAGGAAGCACTGACGAGAACACAACCTGTGCTCCCAGCTCCTTCACCTTGTGACCCAGAGCCACATAGTCTCTTCTAATATGTTCAGGGCTGTGATGGGCAGTATCATTCATTCCCACATTGATCAGCAAGAAAGGATAGTAATCTGTGGGCTTGATAGGTCTTCCAATCCTTTCTGCACATGCTGGATGCATGCATCCGGCAGACAGCAGGTGTCTCGGGATGACAAGTCCGGTTGGCACACTTTGAGCTCCACCCTTCTGAGCAAGGAGTCTCCAATCATCATCACCTTCCTCTTCCTATATTGGGGAGCAGAAGCTCCAGGCTTCTTATCCATAGGATTATGAGAAACTTTGTTCAAGCTTCGTGGAGGCTGGAGAAATAGCCCTTGTTTCAGTGGTTCAGAATCAGTTACTATGGGGATATCCTGGAACCTATTGCTGAGCAGTAGAGGCTCAGAACATCTCCTGATTTTCTTTCTCCTTCTGGTTACATTTTTTCAGGACCCTCCTCCTGTGTTGGGTTCTCTTCTAATTGCCGAGATACCATTTCCTCTCTCTCCTCTTGTCCTTTCAAGAGCACATCATGTGTTTTGTCAAGAACAAAACTCACCTTCCTTTATACACTGCAGTCTGGACAATCGTGCCTCCAGTCCCTGTATCTTATTCTCCAGCAGGGTCACTAACTTACACTTGCTGCAAGTGTAATTTGTGCTACTCTCAGGTAGAAATACAAATATCCCACAGTCTTTACTTGTCACTGCCTCTGCTCCCTCACCAGCCATACTGCTGCAATCCATTTCAAAATTTTCTTTATCTTCACTTCTCTTTAAATCCCACTGCCAACTGCCACTTGAAACTACTTGTGAGTAACTTTTTGTATGACTCATTAATGCCAGAGTCCCAAACACGATGCCCTGAGATGCAATGGTATATGGGGACACTTCTGTTGTGCATCAAGTACTTCTGGAAAGTGAATGGGGGGCCGGAAGGGCTATCACCACAGCAGGGCTTCTCATTGGCTGTGCAATTTTTTTTTAAAAAAATGTTGCTTCTGTATCAGCTGCAGCCATAATCACATGCCAAGGACTCCGCTGCTCTTTGGGAAGGTGGAAGGCTGCAACTGGAACGGTGCCGAGGCATGATGTGATGGAAGTTCCGGGCAGATAGCATTTGGCACCCTTCTGTGTCACAATAATGCTTTGTCAAAGATGAGGCATAACCACATGCTCTACATGACTGAAAGTAAGCTGCCACCTGCCTTAGATGTTTCCCTGTTTCCTACCCATTTAGGCTTGGGGGGAGGAGAGAGAAAAGCTTGCCACAGCACAAGCCGGTGAAATTGTTTTTGTTTCCAGTACTGCTACAGCCTGGCACCAGAGCAAGCCTGCTAGCTTCCTGAGCAGGGGGAGGAGAGAAAAACCCTTCCTTTCCAGCCCAAGCCTGTGGTTTTCCTTTTGTCTCATGTACTATTGCTGCAGCCCAGAATGAGAGCTATAGGACAAAGCAAAAAAAAAATACCATTAACAGATAACTATAAATATAATTCTATAATTTCATAATTACTCTGGAATGTTCAATATGTCAATGCATGAATATAATAGAATCATTCATCATCATCAATACAATACAATCATGGGTAAATCCAAATTACAATCATCATTCAAATCCTTTCTTGAAAAAAGTGCCTTGTGCCATGGAAAAAGTAACTTGCACTGTAATTAATAGGGAGCAATTTTCTAAAGTTGGATTGCGGAACGATAAGAGGACACACACCCCTGTTCCATCTAATGGAACTCACCAGCTTTTAATTCTGTTCCCTCAATGCTTTTTTCAAAGTCAGAACAGACATCATCCTACTGGTCCATTTTAAATGAATCCTGTGGACAAATTATAAACTATACACATTGTTCTACCAGATAATAAATTCATCATTCAAAATTCATGAACTCTTGTGCATTACCAACCATGGGCAAACAAATTTGAGACATTTCCCATGCTTATGTGCCTATAAGAATGCTGTGGCACTTGGTTGGTAGGTTGAAAACCTGAAGAAGAGGTTCCTCTTTGGTTTATCCGCTTCTGTTTTGGGTCCTTGTATGTTTCTGCATTAGTCTTTATAAGGCTGCTATATATACTTGTATATTTCTGCATCAGTCTCTTTAAAACTTTTTTTAAAATATTCTTTTAAAATGCTAGTTATAAATGTAAGTTTTGGTCTCAATATATTTGTGCATTGGTACATGGTTACATGGTTTCACACAGTGGCATTCTTTTGTAGTTGTGATTATAGATTGTTTCCAAACATATACACAGATTAGTCCTTCATCAGAGATTAGGAAATCTAAAAGTAGCAAATAGGTACTGTTACTGAGAGGTGCTGTCTGATAAAATGGAGTATCCCAGTGCCTAGAGAGAGAGTGAGTCTCCTATTTCTGTTAAACAAAATGGAGTCTGACCAAAAACAGGCCAAGAAAACACTCCATCTAAAAAGGTGGAGTGGATCCCACAGAGAGCTTGTTCTGGTTGGCGCCTGAATTCTGTCTCTCAGTGTAGTCTCACCTATTCCCCCTCCCAACACCTCCACCCAAACAGGATGCATAATAACATGGGAACTGCTGGTAAGTATTGTTCACACCCTAATTCTCAGCTACTGATCAATCAGTCATCTCCTTGGCTCTTCCTGTGACTCAGTTTCTTTTTGTCTACTGCTATGGTGATGTCTGACATCTGGGCAAATTCTTTGTTTTCTATGCTTGCCTCTCCGCAGGGGTATCTTTGCTGAACTGCCCAAACCATTAATACATCCTGACCTTTTGTAACCTATTGGGAGGACATTACTAAATCAGCCCCACTACTGTTACCTGAAGATCCATCCAGGTGACCAGAGTCTGCTCTACTCGTTGGCTTAAAGTGGACACACAATCAGATACCCAGAATAGACTAACCACTGCTCACCATACAAGCCAGCCCATTTTCTGGGTTGGTCTCACCCCCTCCAAAGATTATATACAGGACTGCAAGCCATGCTTGTTCTCTCTTCTCCTGCCTGGACACCATGTAACCAGATTCAACATCTACATGCGCCCCCTTGCCCAGATTGCCCAGAGGTATGGGTTGGGTTGTCACCAGTATGCTGGTGACACCCAGCTCTATCTACTCATGGATGGCTGGCCTGACTGTGTCCCAGAAAATCTGGACCTGGCGTTACAAGCCGTGGCTAGATGGCTTAGGCTGAGTAGACTGAAACTAAATCCAGCGAAGACAGAGGTCCTTTGCTTGGGTTGATGTGGTCCGGGAAGGGAAATTCACCTACCAGCCTTTGACGGTGTGCCACTGACAATTGCACACAGGGTCAAGAGCTTGGGGGTACTATTTGAGCCTGCCCTGGCAATGGAGGCCCAAATAGCAGCAACTGCTAAGTCTGCATTCTTTCATCTTAGGTGGGCAAGGCAATTGGCCCCTTTCCTGGAGCATGGCAATCTGGCAACAGTGATCCATGCAACGGTTACCTCGAATTTGAACTACTGTAATTCCCTTTACATGGGGCTGCCCCTGTGCCAAACCCGGAAGTTGCATCTAGTGCAGAATGCCGCCGCCCGGCTGTTATTAGGGCTCCCCAGGTGGGAGCACATTCAGCCAGGGCTTCGGGGACTGCACTGGCTGCCAATAATATACCGGGTTCGGTACAAGGTGCTGGTTATCACCTTTAAAGCCCTATATGGCCTAGGACCTGCCTACCTTAGGGACCGTCTCTCCCCACATGTTCCCTAGAGAGTGCTTAGATCTGGTTCTCAAAATCTGCTAGTAATCCCTGGGCCAAAGGAGGCCCGTCTGAAGTCAACCAGGGATAGGGCCTTTTCGATTACAGCCCCCTGCTGGTGGAACCAGCTACTGGAAGAAGTGAGGGCCTTGCGGAACCTTGGGCAGTTCCGTAAGGCCTGTAAGACAGTCCTCTTCCGGTTGGCATATAACTGACAGGTACCTAAAAACTGTGAAGGAAGGTTGCAGAATAGCAGCACACTGTTAGATCGTTTTCTTGTTTTAACTGCTGTAAATTATTTAATGTATTTTAATATTTATTAATCTTATTGTTTGAATTTCATGCCTCGGTGGGGAGGGTGGGATATAAATCGAATTAATAATAATAATAATTGTTCCCCCTCCATTACCCTAAGTAAAGAAGAAGAAGAAGATATTGGATTTATATCCCGCCCTCCACTCCGAAGAGTCTCAGAGCGGCTCACAATCTCCTTTACCTTCCACAACAGCCCCACAACAGACACCCTGTGAGGTGGATGGGGCTGGAGAGGGCTCTCACAGCAGCTGCCCTTTCAAGGACAACCTCTGCAAGAGCTATGGCTGACCCAAGGCCATGCTAGCAGGCGCAAGTGGAAGAGTGGGGAATCAAACCCTGTTCTCCCAGATAAGAGTCCGCACACTTAACCACTACACCAAACTGGCACTCCAGGGGGTGTCTCTCAGTCATGGCACATGGCCATGCACGCCTTCATCTTCAAGGTCCCAAATGGACCTCTGCACACCTGAAAAGGTAGTATGCCCTGTGTGTCTTCCCTTTGACTCTGCTATATCTCACCTCTTTATTTCTTAGGTCTTGTGTGTGTGCTTATATTATTTATGTGTAAAGGAATGATTGTATCACAACACCTACATTTATTTGAGTAAAACATAATAAAATACAATCGCTTGGACTATTCTTGGCGGAAAATCCGAACTCCATATTATTGAAAGCAAAGATCCTTGCTCCCAAATTCTCTCTACCAAGACTCTTAGCTAATTTCCCCACTAAAAATAAGAGACTTAAAAGCAATGCCAGTAACAGTACCTAAAGATCTATTAGAGACCATGAAGGATCTCTGCTGGTAAATATGAAAAACATGTTTTTATTGAGAATGTTTGTTTCTTTATTTTTTAAAAAATGTCCTGCCTCTCAACCAATTTATCAAATGAAGGTTTTCACATGATTGCAACTCTATGCTGAATACAAAGATTCAAGTAGTGAATTTATGCCTGTAATAGTATTGTTAAAGATATCTGGTAGAGACATTTGGTTACCTGCAACACAGTCTGCTTTTCTAAAAATGCCCTCTCACTAAGCTAGATAATGACTATATTCTTCCATTATGTCAAATTCCAAAGGCACAGCCATATTTGTTGCAGTAAAAACAGCAGTCTTACGGCACCTTAAAGTCTTAGAATTATATTGTGGCATGAACTTTCATGATCCAAAGCCATTCAAGCAATGTCCCAAAGCCACTCAGATTGGCCATAATGCCATGAAAACTGTTCTGGGCAAACTATCATTTTGCAGTCACAAGTTCATGAACTGTTGACATACTGCTGGGTTGTAATGCAGATATAAAATGTAAACTTGAAAAGGGATTATAAATAATATCACCACTTCTGTATGGCGGAAGCATATTTAATGAAACAATTTTATAGCTAAAAAAGGGAAAAGCCCTCTTTGCCAACTCGCATACTCATAGTCCAACTACTTAGTGGGAGAGACTGTACTAAAAAAAACTCCCAAATGCTTACATAGCATTTAGAATATTGTCAGATGGTGGGTGAGAAAAGCCTCAAATGACAGAATGAGGCCATTTTGTTATGGAAAGAACAGATTAGATACAAGTGATATAGGATAAATCCAGCACAATTTATTTGTCTCATTTACATTCCTCTGTGCTACTGTCTAAATCACATAAGTGAGCTACTACATTTTAAAGGATTAATGGAAGGAGAACAACTTGACTTCCCAGGAAGACAGATTTTAGAAAATCCTCTATTTTATAAGATTTATTTGTGCAATATAAACAATAGCAACAAAGCCCCTATGTTTGACAATTTTGCCATGACATTGTTAGTTAGCTATTTTGAAACTTTGGAAATTCACAATAGCAGGGAATTATGTGACAAATGTCAAAATTTGGGACAGTCTAAGAAAAACATTTTTAAATTGGAATAACTGTAATTTTCAAAAGCTCTTTAGATTGCCTGAGTTAAAAAGTGTAGAACAGGGGTCCCTAATATCTGTACTTTGGGCACCACTTGGGTACCACACACTAGGGTGCCCACCAAGTGTTTTTAGAAAGCAAGCAGGGCCTGGTGGGGCTTTTGACAGGCAAGGCTTCTGATTGCTTATTGGAGATTTGATAGGCTTTGCAGATTTTTTAAAATGTTGCATTTGCTGCTATCATGAAACACGGATCTTGATTGGATGTGACTTGAAGGTAGGTTGCAGCAGTAGTTTTGTGGCTGGCTCTGCCTTCCTTTGGCAACCCATTTTGTGTCACAATTCCAAATGTGCCCTTTTTAATGTAGGCAACATTAAAGCAATCTGTTTACAAACTACATATACAGATTGCTTATATATATAGCCTGGCATGGCTCCAAGCCCCACCACCCACTTTTTTTCTGAATTAACATTTTATTGAATATTAAGAAGAAATTCCAACACAAAATCAAATTTAAAATAAATTAGCAAAATATTACAATCAAAAGTATAGCTTATCAGAAACATAACAAAGGATGATTTTACCTAAGACATAAAATAGGATAAACAGAAATAATATTTTATGAAATTCCATAGACTCAAATCATTGACTATATTAGGGCTTGGTTGGCATGGTAGGCATGATGATTCAATAAGTACTCTAAAATAGGGAACCAGATAGAAGAAATATAAAGGCGAGGTGGGATGCTCAAGGGCTTTGATGTTATCAGTTTCTTGTTCAGTCGTACATTTTGCTATATAGATCACAACTTCCTGTGCCACACAGAGAACAGGTGGAAATGTAGATTTCCAAACTTTATCTATAACAGATAGCAGCAAACAGTAGAAAGGAGATTCTAGAAATTAATGTATGTGAGTGAAGTGTTGAAGTCCATCTATGTAAGAAGAAGTCCTCTGGAGATGGTGAAAGAGACACTTCTGTAATTGTTTGAATTAGAGCAAGCACCAATGAGTGCAGCCAGCACTCATACTGTTGTAAGCCACCCTGAGCCCACCTCGGTGGGGTAGGGCGGGATATAAATCGAATAAAATAAATAAATAATAATAATAAGCAGTGAAGACAGTCACCAGTACCTCAACATTTTTTCCAACACAAGGGACTTGAGAAGGGGTCAGCATGGGCTAGTTTGACTGGCATGAGATACCAAAAAAGAAATTTGTTTAAAAGTTTGCAAATTCACTTTGACCACAGTTGAGTGAAATGGTGGTGAATGCCACAGAGAGTCCCAACGATCCGTAGAGAGAGTTGAGCTATATACTTTGTTCAGACAAGTTGGAACAATAAGGGGTTTTTTTTTCAAATCTTCAGCTAAAAATACACTATACAAAGCAGAAATGAGATGTTTCAGGAAGACTGAGCCACCTGTAGAATGGAACACAGATGAGATACTTGAAAGTATTGTATCCAAGGGATCAGAAAGTGTTGTTTATCCTCTAAAAGCAGCCTTTGTCAATAGTTTCTGGTTGGATGAAAGATCCCCCACCACCCACCTTTAATCTTGGTGGCAGCAACAGCAGTGCCTGGGAGCCACTCCCAGTGCTTGGAACACTCTCCCAGAATTCTCCACTGCAGAAGCCTGTCTCAGAGCCCATCTTCCATCATGATAGCCAGGCCCAGAGCTTTTCTAAAAATCTTCTGTTAAAACAGTAGGACACAGAGCCTCTCAGCAACTGGGCCTGGACTCTCTCCCATCATCTTCCACAACCATGACTGTCACCTAGAGATAGGGTTGCCAAATACAGGTTGGGAAATTCCTGGATTTAGGGGTTTGAACATTGGAGGGGGGGGTTTAGAGAATGGAGGGATCTCAGCAGGGTCATAAAGTCCACCCTCCAAAGCAGCCATTTTCTCTGGGAGAACTGATCTCTGTTATCTGGAAATCAGTTGTAATTCCAAGAGATCTCCAGGCCCCAGCCAGAGGTTGATAACCCTCCCTGATATATGCCATGGTACGTGGCTTATGGACAAAACAATATGCTTGGTCATCCCTACTGGAGCCCCACAGGATGAAAAGTGGAATATAAATATCCAGGAGTCATTTTGTAGAAAAATAGGTGGTAAAGCTCCTCCAGGAATTGTTATGCAGCTGCACCTACTATTCAATGGACAAGGTAGGTAGGTGGGGATGAATAGGGGGAACCCTCAGAAAGGTTCAGGAACTGTGCTCCTGTGCAAATATCTATGTTCCTATGTTATGGGAACTAATGATACAAACTAAACCATTGCTGTGACCATCTGCATGGGGCTTATAGATCACTAAACAGTCAGTTCCTTTAAAATTCATCATTTCATTTTCTCTTTTTACACAAACTTTCCTACCAGATATCACTGGTTTTGCTGAGGTATCTTTAGCGTTATGTGTCTTTAATAATGAGAGAGAGGGGGGGAATTTATTAAGAGTCAAAAGCCAGTTACTGAGGTCATGTTTTTCCTTCTCAAGGCCTTTAATATTGTCAGGTCTCCTCCATGTTTTATTTGAAATACAACTTTCAAGAGAGGCTGTGTGAATTGTCCCCTCTGGGTTTGATATCTACATATACCCATCTTGCAAAGATTTCAGTCTGAGACTTTCTAAAGTAAATATATGTTCATTGTGTAATTTGAATGGTGTTTCTCACATCATGTCTCATTATATAGCTTTGACACTTGATTTCTGCAGAAGCATATAGCAAAAGTGAGACAAATATACACAATGATTAAACTTTTGTGTGTCATGGAAGATCTGCCAGGGTAACAAATTAGTGTGCTTAAGGTGATGTGATGTGCATTTTTCAGACTAATAATTTTTTTCTATTAAATTAATGTCAAAATGCAATCACAAAGTATATTTTGACAGTACAATTCTCCATTACACTAGTTATTTAATTATTTTGCATTTAATTCAGATGAAAATATATGTTAAATAAATATTTTTTTTATGTTATCCATTAGGATTGTTGGCCACAGGTGGGAGATTGTGGAAGGCAGGCACTTATCCTTCCAGCATTGCACTGATATCATTGCATCAGAATAATACTCCAGCATT
Organism: Heteronotia binoei; assembly: GCF_032191835.1. Taxonomy (NCBI): domain Eukaryota; kingdom Metazoa; phylum Chordata; class Lepidosauria; order Squamata; family Gekkonidae; genus Heteronotia; species Heteronotia binoei. The sequence goes on from NC_083225.1 coordinate 63,996,471, forward strand.
CATCCAGTTCTCTATGGTTTAACCATAGATTTTTGGATAAATGTTGGAGTGTTGCCTGACAAGATTATGTCACTTCTGAGTAGAGGAAGATTTGGTTTTTATACCCTAAGGAGCCTCAAAGCAGCTTATAATTGCCTTCTGTTCCTCTCCCCACAACAGGCAACTTGTGAGGTAGGTGGGGCTGAGAGTATTCTGAGAGACCTCTGCCTAGCCCAAGGTCACTCAGCAGATGTGGATGAGTGGGTAACCATACCCAGTTCTCCAGATTTGAGTCCATAGCTCTTAACCACTACAGCATGATTGGTAATGCTGGAAATGACATTTTGGTGTTGGTGTGATGCTGACACACACACTTACAAACACCCATAGGGATAGGCACAAACCAGGGAATGTGATGCTGTTCATGGCTGAATGACAAATGAAAATAAAACCAAACCAAAATACGAAGTTTTTTTTTTTCATGGAGCAAACTGGTTCATGGTTTGTGGCCCTACAAATCCCATTGAAAGGGCCCACAGACCCTTTAAACAAAGTTTGCAGAAAGCCCAAAAGACTGGTGACAGGGAGCAGCCCCACTCAGCTGTTTTGAGCTGTTTTCTGTCTGACAAACAGCTGTTTGGTGGCGAGGTGCTCACTGCCCTGCAGCTGTTTCAGGCTGTCTTCTACAGTCCCTTTAAACTTTAAAAGGACTTCACTAGGCTAGGGGTGTGCATTCGGATCTTCCTGAGCTGAAAATATACTCGAAGAATAATTTACTGGTATATTTCAGCATACCAAAAGTATCTGGGATCAATACTTACTTATCTTTTATTTGGTCAAAACAGAATCAAAACATACACTGAAACACTCACTGCCACCTATAGAATTAGTCAATCGACTTTCAGATATGAAAGTTGGAGATGGAAAAATAGGAATTGTACTCTTTTCCTAGTTTATCAGCTCCACTTATCCAAAATGCTTTAAACTGAATGTTTGGAGAGAGTAGAGTTTAAAAGGTATAGAGAACCTTAAGGGCCTTCCTATTTCCAACTTCTCCTCCTCCTGCAACTAATCCATTATATCTCAATGGGGTATGTTGCATATGCACTTTGGAACGCTTTCAATGGAATATCTATCCAAATGTACCTCTAAGTGCACATCCCATTTAAAACAATTCAAATGGTACATATTCCTTGAGGACAGACTTGAGGGTGAAAGAGCAGGAATGGAATTTGTTCTGACACAGGAAATAGCATGGCACAAAGTATGGAGAACAACAATAGATGAGGTCATGCAGAATCGACCGATTAAGAAAATATCCCTCTAAATGCTCAGGATGTATGTTACTAATTCTATATCTTACAAAGAACAATAAATCTGCGTCTATCACAATTAATTGATTCTGTGATCCAAGGATGCTAATGAACTTGGCAAACTTACTGTTTCAATTCAAAAATCCCCATTTTGATCCTCGTGCAAATAAAACTTGTAACTCTTGCTTTTTACATGTTATTCAGTTTCTACTAGGGGTGTGCATTTGCTTCAGCCAAATCGAATGCAACCTTGAAAAACAACTGATTCAGGGGTATTCTGATCGAATACAGCAGCTGCAAATAGCAACCAAAATTTGGCAGCTTTGAAACTCCATTATATCCTAGGGGCCATTGAAATCAATGGCAAAATAGGGTATAATGAATTGCTGCTGTGAGGGGAAGGGGTTTGAGGCAGAGGCACCAAATTTGTAAGGCAGGGCCTCTCTCCCACAGAACACCCAAGTTTCAAAAAGATTGGACCAGGGGGTCAAATTCCAGGGGCACCCAAAGAGGGTGCCCCTATTCTCCATGTTTTCCTATTGCAGGGGGAAAATTGACACTGGGGAAGAAGGGGTTTGAGCGAGAGGTACCAAATTTGCTGTGTAGCTGCAGGAGCCTCTCCACAAAGGAACTGCCAAGTTCCAAAAAGATTGGATTAGCAGTTCTTATTCTATATGACCCCAAAGTGGTTCTCCCCCTTTCCCATTGTCTCCTATGATCATGGGAAAAACACAGGCAGCAGTCAGATTCTCCTGGAGAACAGGCTGGAACAGAAGAGGAGGGCAGGGTTAATAGATGGAGGAGATTCCAGCCTGTTTCTGAAATGATGTTGCAGTATAACAGATTGTTCAGCTTTGTGAATCCTGATTTCAGATTTGTGTCCATTCATTTCTCAGTATACCCAGGCCACAAGGGCACTGAGTTCAGCAGCTGGGCAGTAGTTGGTAGGGTTGTGCCACTGGGCTGGTCACTATTAGGATCTGCTGCTTAGCACCAGCTCTGCTCCTTAGCATTCAATGCACTGTTTCTGTGCTGTGATACTTGCAGAAAGCACGCCACCACCACCCCACCCCCTGGTTTGTAATTAAGATTGATTCTTGGATTCAAACTAAGGTCCTGTGCATGGCCCTGGCATTGTCACAGTGGCACTTGTTCTACTGGACACATATAACAAGCATCCTCAACACAGTTGGCTTTCCACTGCAGATATTCTCTAGGAGAATCTGACAGCTGCCTGTATTTGCAAGTTTTTCACACGACAGGAGACAACCTCTTTGGGATCCAGTCTTTTTGGAACTTGGGTGTTCCTTGGTGGAGAGGCTCCTGCAGCTACATTGCAAATTTAGTGCCTTTAGCTCAAACCCCCTCCTCCCCAGTGTCAATTTTCCCACCATAGGGAAATTGACACATTTCCCCCCTGACATAGGAAAGCATGGGGAGTGTGGGCACCCTCTTTGGGTGCTCCTAGAATTCAACCTCCTAGGGTATAATGGGACCATATACTTGGGAATAGCCAAATATCTCCTGAATTAGATTTGGTTACTGAATCTGCTACTCCGTAGTATATGACTCCCTGAAATTTTTAGCCTCGAATACCCCCAAATCCAATTTTTTTCTGATTTTTTTTCTTTTGCACACCCCTAGTTTCTACCACTGATTTTTTCTCATTAAATTTACAAAATTTAGATCAATATTTTTGTATCTCTCTCTCGGCTTGGCTTCGCGAACGAAGATTTAAGAAGGGTGCAATAGTCCACGTTTGCTGCAGGCTCGCTGGTGGCTGACAAGACCAATGTGGGACAGGCAGGTCCGGCCACAGCGGCTGCAGGGAAAAGTCTGATTTAGGGTTGGTCCTGTAGCAGTGCGATTCTTCCTCAATCTCCTTTTGTCCTCAAGACCAGCTATGCGTGCGTTCTCAAAGGAAGAGACAGCCTGGTGGATGGTGTGCCTCCATGCTTTGCGATCTGAGGCTAGGTCAGACCACTGGTGATGGTTGATGTGACAGGTGCTAAGGGATTTCTTCAAGGAGTCCTTGTACCTCTTCTTTGGTGCCCCTCTATTTCGATGGCCGGTGGAGAGTTCGCCATACAGGGCAATCTTGGGAAGGCGGTGGTTTTCCATCCTAGAAATATGCCCTGCCCAGCGCAGCTGCGTCTTCAACAGCAGTGCCTCAATGCTGGTAACCTCCGCCCGCTTGAGGACTTCAGTGTTGGTCACAAAGTCACTCCAGTGGAACTGCATATAAATGGCATATTAGCATCTATACACTAAAAGAGAAGTTAGCCAAAGCCAAGAATACTTCAATCTGGTGACTGGAGCTGTGAACAGACAAGGTAGATCTTTCTATAAACCCGTTCACAGAAAAATATGAAATTTAAAAAAACCCCTCCAACAACATGGTTTTTTAAAAAAAAAACAACCTCAAAATGATAAAAGGCCCACCTGTAGTTTTAACAGATTCCTTCAGGGGGCATTGCTAAGCAACCACAGCATACTAAGACTTGATTTCTGTGATTAAAGGCAGGGGAAGGGTACCTTCCAAAGCTGTTTTGCAGTGTGGTTAGCAGCTAGAACTTCAGAGTAGGATCTGGGAGACACAAGTTTGAATCCTTATCATGCTATGGAAACTCACTGGATGATTTGGGGCCAATCACAAATTTTCAACCTAACATTCTTAATAGGCTTGTGAGGAGAAAAAAGAGAAGAATTATGTAAACTCTTATTGATCTCCACTGTGAAGAATTGTAGGGTATAAATGAAGAAACATAGTTGAACATGGGAGTGAGATAAAAGGTAAGTTGGGGAATGACTGAGAGAGAGAAAGTAAGTCTTTATGGGTCTTCATGTATATAATATAAATGGCATAAGAATCATAGAAAACAAGGTAATCCAAAACAAGGAAAATGGGAAATATGAAACAAAGCTATACTAAAGGCATCCTATAGCTATAAAAACCAAGCTTTATTGGTGACAGTTCACCTACCCTAACTTTGAGTGAGCTGCATGTCACACAATCCCTCCAGGACAGATGAGGATTGGGCCACTGGGGAAGCTGCCTTCATGTCTTATTGGCCCATCCTGTTCAGTTCTCCATTTTCCCTCAGTGACTGTTGCTTGGCAACCATAGTATTCCAGGCTTGGTTCTGTCAGTAAAAGGTGGGAGGATAAGGCCCTTTCCATTGGCCTTTAAGGGAGAACTCATCGGGACTAGTCCTGACTAGGGTTGCCAACTCAAGGCTGAGAAATTCCTGGATATTTTGTGGTGGAATCTTCAGAAGCCAGATATTGGGGAGAGAAGATCCCTCAGCTAAATATAATGCCATAGAGTCCACCCTCCAAAGCAGTTATTCTTTCCAGGGAATGAGATATCTGTTGCCTGAAGTTCAGTTGTGATGCCAGGAGATCTTCTGGATCCACCTTGAAGTTGGCTACCCTAGGCCTGGCGGTACCCTCTGGGTGACTTGATGTCACCTGACTGGCATGACTTAACTAGGTTTGGCTGCTTGCTCCTTTTCAGCAGCAATCCCCCATGACAGCTAGTGTGACCTAGCAGTTGCCAACTTTAGGTTGGCAAATTCCTGGAGATTTGAGGGGTGGAGTCTGGAGAGGTTGGATTTGAGAAAGGGTGAGACCTCAGATAGGTGCAATGCCATAGACACCACCCTCCAAACCAGCCATTTCCTCCTGGGAACCACTGTTGCAAAATTTCCAGGTGAGGGCTGGAGATCCCTCAGAATTGCAACTGCTTTTCAGATGGCAGAGATCACTTCCCCTGGAGAAAATGGTGGCCTCTGTGTTATTATACCCTTTTAAAGTCACTTCCTTCCTGCTTTGGTCCCCACTGTAGAAAAAAGTTGAACTTTTCCTTGGTGGAGGTTACAGAAAATGGCCACCTTGAAGCACATACTCTATGGTATACATTAACACATCCATGCCAGGCCAAAAAAGACAGATCACATCACAAGCTCAAGCTAATGCTAAAAGCTGCAAGCCCAATGTTTACTGCCTCTGAATACAGAGGTTCCCTTTACTCTCCATGGCTATCTTCCAAGAACCAGTCTAATCCCCACCTTAAAGCTATCTATGCTTGTGGTCATCACTGCCTCCACTGGCACTGAGTTGTACAATTCCACAATCAAAAACATTGTGATGCAAAGATACATATATTGTTCAAGCAGTGTTTTTTAATCAGTGCTCGAATATACACACGAGTAATAAGGAAGAGGGAGAAAAGATAAAATTGAACTCAATACTTGATTGATCCAGATATGTAAAGCATTCTATGCAAAATTCAGAGTATTTTCTTTTAAAACATTGGGATTTTTTTACAAAAAACAAATAATAGGATGCAATCAAACAGATGTTTGTATCTCCAACCTCAATTATTATGTATTACAGTGCACAGTTGTTTTGTACCAAAAAGATCATCAGCTTTTATATTTAGTGAAGTAATTTGTCAGCCATAACTGGAACATTTTTAACTCAAGTTAACAGGTCCTTCTAATATCTCCTCAATGCTAGGATAAATTTACTTACAAATGATCAACTCTTCAATGTTTTAGCACTTAGCTACCCAAAGAGCATTTGAAAGAAAAGACAGATATAAACAAACCAGACAGTAATATTTCACTACAGTACTTATTTAAAACAAGGTGTTGTTGAATGCAAGCATTGCTATAAAGTTAAATTGATCTGCTAGCAATTAAATAAGTAAATTGTTAAGTACTTCTTTGGAAATAAACTATGCAGCATTGTGTACACAAAAAAAAATGTAAAAGATTTTTCCCCTATCAGCAGACTTCCAAGCAAAATCCAGCAAGATTCTATCATTGAGAGAATGCTGTAGGTTTTGTTTATTTCCTTTTACTTGCCCTTTAGGTATTTTCTCCACCAGTGGAATTCAATTTTGTTCTCTATTCTCTATCCACATTCCCTGCTGTCACCAGCAATTTCACTGATATTTTTCACATTCAAAATATACAACCTTCTTCTGAAAATTTAGGGTACCCTGTGCCTCAAGCCATGGCAAAGGCAACTATCATCCTCAGGCATTTTTTTTAAATCATTGCATGCCCTACATACAGTGACACAAATAAAATAAAGAGGCTTTAACATCTGGATAATAAACTAGCTGTGTATCCAGACACCCCGACTTCCCCTGGCAATCTCTACAAAGGGATTTTTATTGTATTCACTTTATAGTGGGTGCACACCATTTGTGGCTATATATTAGAATAATTTCTCACTAGCAGTTGCTCCACCCCTGGGGTTGTGCTTTCCCCAGCTAAAGCAATCAGTTCTCCACCAGTTGCTGCATGGGTGCATTTTGATTCACAGCTCCCTCCAATTTTCCTCATGGTTTCTTACTCTCCAAAAATCAAAAGCAAGAAACTGCAAGGGAAATTGGAGGGAGCTGTGGATCAAAATGCACCCATGCAGCAACTGGTGGGGAATTGATCACCTGAGCCAGGGAAAGCAGGGGGCAGAGCAACTGCTAGTGAGGAATTGGCCTTAATGTGCTTTTCCAACTCAGGTTCAAATTACATACCAAGAAGAATTTAGTGACATTGATTTTGAAGACTGACAAATTTGACTAAGTCAGGATATCAACATGTGTAGAAGTATTCAGATGATCATAGATCCCACTTAAAGCAATTTGGCCAACCAATCCAAGACCAGTTCCTACCGAATGGGGCAGGTGCTGGCATTTGTTCACTCTTATCTTTGTTCCATGAATCATGAGGGGAGGAAGAGCCTATCAGGGCTCACTCCAGGGGCATTGGACAGTGGAAGGGTGGCACATGCCTGGTTCAGCATGCCGGTGCAGCATGTGCTCCCCACCCTCCCTCACTCTTTCAAGACCATGTGGGATGAGCTGGTCACAAGTCTGGGGCTGAGCAGAATTGCAACCTTTGCTTTAATATGTTAACTGTTACACAGATCAGCTTGTTGTAAATAAAGTTTCTGATTTTATCCATAACCCCTGTCATGTTTCATTCAGGGAGTGGGTGGGCAATTGGTGATCCATTAGCAGGAATTGCACAGACAATGACTCACTTCCAGGGATTCTCTTTAATTTAACCCTTTCATAAATCCAGAGGTGGTACTATCTACAAAGGGGCATTTTTGAGACTTGCCCCCTCCCCCCCCCCACACACATGTATACCCATTAAGATACTGAATCTGGCCTATTCTGAAAATGCTATGCATATCTGGCACAGTGAACTTGTGGTATCTGTACCACATGGTTGTTATGCCAGATACAATCAAGACCAAATCTATGTATCAGCATGCAATCTGTATGCAGTGATTAACTTCTGGAGATGCTACTACATTCACTAACAATCCAAATCCATGACATGGCTTTGAACGCTATCTACCAAAATTTTACTAATTTACTCTTAGCCATTTTCCTTATTTCTCTGCACCTGATACAGTAGTATGTATTCTGGAAAGAGGACAAGAGATATTAGATTTACAATTTATACTCTGACTCATTAAAAACATTAATCTATGCCACCACTTATACTATTGAACCTGTGGCAAGATTCATCCCCAGCTAAGAAGACTGCATTTTCCATCCTTGGTATTGTATCCGAGTACTTGTGCAAAGAAAGAAAAGGATATGTGTATAAAAGAAACAACAGGGGGCAGGGAAAATGCAAGCCAATCCTTGCATGGAATTTTAAAGGAATTTTAGCTATCTCCATACAGTACAATGATGCCAGTTTATGCAAGAATACAGTGGTCACATACACCTTGGAAACTTCCACATTATAGTACTACAACATACTGTGCCTGAATCTGCCCTTAAAAGTGATTCATTTCCTTCAATTGTTACTGCACAATACTTACCTTGTCATGAGAGTTATATGTGCTACTGAAGCAGGGCTGAAATAAAAAAGATATTAAATAAGGTAAATTGAAAGCCATTAATTAGGCACAAGGGCAAGAAAGCAAAAGGTCAAAGAGAGTTTAAAAGTGCTTGCTAGGTGCCTCTGTGAAATTATCCTTCTAGATTGAGAAAGTAAAGAAAAGAAGAAGTTAATCCTTCACCCACCAGCATTTCCACAACTGCCAAAAAGAGGAACTAGAAACTGGCTGGAATAAGCATTGAGTAATATACCTTGGAAAATGTCTTGGGAGCAGGTCAAAGGTGCAAATGTATTTTTTATGAAGGATATTGCTGCAAGAATGTTAGCAACATCAATGCCATGTATGGAAAGACTCTCCCTGTCTCCTCCTTATTCCTTTAGTGATATGATGCCTGTAATGATGTATGGGATATGGGGTGGTCCTTTCTTGTAATTGGGCGATTGTTTACTGGAAATGATTGTCTGTGGCCATAAAACTGTAGACCTTCCTGAAATCGGGGCTCCCAGATGTGTTTAGACATGAGTCTGGTCTGGGGTCTGTGTACACGTTAAATAAATGGCTGTTTCTTCCTGATTTCACCTGTGGCCTCATTTCTGCCTGACCACCAGCAGCTAAGGTTGCTGATACACTACCATTTTTTTGTGGTTAAATTTAAGTGGTATGCACTAATCTTTAAAGCTGTACTCATATTGGGGAAAGGGAATCTGGGAAAACTCTTTCCATTTGAACTTCCTTGAACATTTAGATCAGGTGGGACACTTACAGTACAATCCTATGCAGACTAATTCCAGTCAAAGTCTATTAAAATCAAATTTTATGTAATTAGATGTATATATTGGAATACTGTGCTAAGTACAGTACACAGGACAAGAAATACATTCTGCTGCAGGCTATTGCAGGATCTGTGTAAATGGATTATACCAGCTGCATTGTGTATTGGATAAACTGAATCTGTTCCTTTCTTTCCAGTAAAAGAGGCACTGACTTCATAAAAAATATGCATTGAATACACACTTATAGACTTATAATGTTAAAAAAATGCATCCTAGAGTACTAAAGGAACACTTTGTTATAATCTCGTACAGTCACCGTAGAGAAACCCTGGAGGACCAGTGAGGTGCCATGAGATTGGAGCATATAAACATTCAGACATTTAAAAAGAATAAAAAGAGAATGCAGACTATTCAGTTTGACTTTTATACCAGGACAGATGCTTGAACAGAACAGACTAATTTTATTATGGTTTTGATTAGATTTCTAGATTAATGGATCAAGGCAGTGTAGAAGATGTAACACACCTGATTTCATCAAGATCTGACAAAACTTCCCATGATACCATGGTTAGCAAACTGGTTAACTATGAATTAATGTGATGCATAGCTGGTTGGAGTGCTGTACTGAAAAAAAAATCTCATCAATAATGCTTCATTAAACTGATAGGAGATCTTAAATGAAGAGTCACAGGGTGCTATCCTGGGTCCAGCACTCTTCAACACTTTTATCAATTATTTATATGAAGACATACAAGTAATATTTATCAAATTGCTGATGACACAAAATTTGGAATATACAGTAGCTGAGAAAACTGAAATAAAATTAAACTGATCTTGGTAGGCTAGAAAGTTAACTAAAATTAACAAAATAGAATTGAACAGAAACAAGTACAAAGTTATGCATTTAGGCAAAAATAACTAGATATCCAGGTCTATGATGAGAGATATCTTGCTTGGCATTAGTACATACCCAAAGGGTAAGATTATATTAGATCAGAGGTGAACATGATTAGTCAGGATGAAACAAACACACACAAAAAGGTGATGTGGTTTTAGATTGCACTAATAGAAATGCAACATTCAAGTCACAAGAATTAATAGTTCCATTCTAGCCTGCATTTGTCAGACTGTGTGCAGTTCTGGGCACTACAATTTAAGAAAGGTGCAGACAAACTAGAACAGGTTCAGAGTAGGGCAACAAAGCCCCTTTCTACATCTACTCAAAGTGCTGTGGTTGTGCTCCTTTCATTTGACTCGAGACAAATTCCAAACTTTCCTGAACTAGAACTGTTTCCTCACAGTGCTGAACTCCTCCCATTACTTCTAGTGATCATGTGACCATTTTTCACCCTACAGGATGTATTTCCTTCCCTCATCCAATGCCTGCTGGAATATGTAATACATGGTGAGGGGAAAAGGCTGCTTATGTTTGTATGTGTGTGTGTGCTTCTGTGTGCATGTTTTTGTGCTGTGAAAAGAGAATGGTGCAACTTCAACAGCAGAGAGATTTTCCAAAGAAAGTTTCTTGTGTGCTGTTTGCTTCATTTAAAAAAAATGTACTGAAAAGCATGTTTAGTGTAAATTCAAGACAGGTGAGATTACAACTTGCTGAATGCTCACACTGGCAAGAAAGATTCCCACCCCTCCTCTGCTTAGGGTTTGAAAGGGAAAAAAAGGAGAGCAGAAGTGCATGTGAGTATGCCTGCCTTGTCTGCCTGGCTATGTGTGAGTGAGAGCCAGAGAGCGAGTAAGTGAGCTAGAGATGAGGCAGGGCATTCTTCTTTCCTCCCAATAGCATAAACAGATGAAAGAGAGGAGCAAGTTGAGAATGTAGAAAGACCAGGAGGAAAAATCTGGACCATTCAAGAGTGGAAGCAAAATTAAGAGTGGGTCAAAGCTGCTGCAGGCAGGAAGCATAGAAAAGGTCAAAGATATCAGGTCTGGAAAACAAGTTCAAAAAAAAAAAAGGTTGAAGATATTGGGTATGTTTAGCCTGGCAAGACTGAGATATGCTCAGAGCTGACCATTGTGGGTGGGTGGGGGGGAGACTTGATAATGATATGATCAGTTCGACAGTGTATTCAATGAGCTAGAGAAGGGGTTCTAGAGAAGGATTTTCAACATGAGACTGGATAACATTCACGGAGTTGTAATGAAATAAAACAAAGGATGATATAAACTAAGCTGTTTTGGGACTCCAATGGAGAGAAATGCAAATTAATAAACAGAAATGAATTTATCAACATAGCAACTTGGCCACAGAATCTGTCAAACCTGTTGCTAAAGGTGGCAGGTCTTTGATCTTAAGGAAGTGCAGGAGTGAAGGAACTACTGAGATTCAAAACGGCATGATTCCTGCCCCCCCCCCCCCAAGAGCTGACTGCACTGAATCAGGAATAGTGTTCAGGCTTTTCTGATCATGTGCTTTAGAGGTATGCGGCCCAAGCAACCCTATAACTTGCTTATATAATTTTAGGCTATTCTAATATGACTGAAATATGTGTAATGTTTTGTGGTCAGTGTTTGTACTGACATTTAATAACTTGCTAGCTAGACCAAATAATCCACCCAACTAGGGCTGGCCATAGCCCTTCTGGTGCCCTAGGCAGCGCGGCTCTGCCCCTGCTCCCGAGTCCAGTCAGCGAGCCAGATTCTGGGAAGCTGTCATACAGTTGACCTGAGTAAATGTGCTTAAGAGGCTTATATAGGTGGAATCCTGGGTCTGCTTACTTGAGAATAGATGCTACTGAACTGAATAGGACTTACTTTGAAGTAACTATGCATGGAGCTGGCTTCTCAGGGTAATTTCTGGTGCCCCTCCTCCCCACAGCAGAGGGATGTCAGCCTGGGTCTCCAGGGCAAGGAAGGAGAAAGTGCTCTCACACGCCAAACATACTCAGATGGTCCTGCAGGCTCCTTGCAAGTTGTGCCTCTCACTCTGCACAAACACACACACTCACACATGGCCCTGCCGCCTCCTTGTGAGTTGCACTGTGCCATTCGCACTCCACTCTCTCTCTCTCTCACACACACACACACACAAACAAACATGGCCCTGCAGCCTCCTTGCTTTTTGTTATTGACTCAGGAGAGAGTGTGAGAGCCAGAGGATGGAAGCTGGAGCCAGCCTTGCTCAGAATGAGTCTTTCATGGGCGGCTGCAGCTGCGCAGGTGTGGCACAAACCTGGGCACTTCAACTGCTGCCTGCTGGGGCCAGCTGGTCCTACTCAAGATGGTGTCATACCACTTGCCATGAGGGAGTCCAACAGGCTTGGATTTAAAAAAACAACAGGTTTTAAAAAAGTAAATTACATGGGTGGCACCTAATTTTGCACACACACCCAGCCTACCGCCCTAGGCAAATGCCTGTTTTGCCTACTGGAAGGACCAGCACTGCACCCAACAATAGTTTTCTTGACTTGTTAAACGGGAAGTTGGCACCGCCTCTCATAAGTTGTACTCTCTTGAGTTATTTCAAAGATATGCAGCAAATTGACCTCAGATATCTAAGAGTTAATGTTTTAGATTGTTAATTATGTTTGTTTCACAAATATTGATTTTGTTAATAGTGTTTGTCATAAATTTTTCTTTTGGAGGAAGAAAGAACCTATTGACACTTGAAGATTTTATGAAGGGAAAACTATAATGGGAATCAATGGGAGGAATCAATGGCAGTTGTTTTGTGAATGAATGAGTTGATGGAAGGTGCTGACTTAGAAATAAAACAAAATGAGTGGACCTGTTTCCATTCTGTTGTTTTTCAAATAATCACATCTTATTAGTTACTGACAGTATAACACTAAACAGATTTATTCAGTTTACGATTCTACTACAAATGCTGTTTTAATTCTCCTGTACCTAATGTAGTGGCCTCCAAAATAGTAAAGTAATACATGACAGCAGAAAGCAATGTTCTGGGGCTGTCTCAGAACACTGGATTTGCATATGTATTTAGTGGGACATAAACCTGATCTGTGTTTTGGGAGGACAACCTGTATTGCTTAGTAATGGGGGATTTTCCCATTCTGTCCTTTTCATAACCTGGTAGAGTTTAGACTCACAGACACTCAGAAAGTTTGCGAGTGTGAGGGAGGTTATGATGGCCCATCCCAGGATGGAAACAGATGGTTTCCTGACAACTCTTGGAGCTTTTCTGGTTTGCATGGCTAGTGCTCCTGTCACATCCCTGTTCAAGCTGTGGTATATAGCAATGACCAGGCTGTGGACATTATCACTCTGCAGTGTTCTCTACCCTCTAGAAGAGTCTAGAATGCTCCTTGGTTTACTGAGGAACTTGGAATGATGAAACAAAGGGGCAGACAGGCAGAGGGAAGTGGAGGAAAACTCGATGTAACCCAGAACAGGTGAGAGCACATTATTATGCCCTCTCTATTTATTTATTTCATGAGATTTATATCCCACCCATTCTATGAAGACTCAAGGTGGCTAACAACAATAATGGTAATAACAGTGGCAAAACACTCTCTCTTCTTTGCCACCATTGCATTCATGCAATGTCATCCACTGGAGCCTTCCCAGGTTGAGAAGGAACTTCCAGGCTCAAAAGAATGTAGACCAGAAAACATACAAGATCATTGTGATGATTTTGTGATGTGTTTTGTGGATAAAATCACTTATATCCACCATGACACAGATGCCACAATTAGTATGGGATGTCATTGGAGTGCAGTCAGGGCATAGTTGTATGGATGACTTCCAGTTGGTGAGGTCTGATGAAGGGTACAAGCTGCTCAGAATTGTGTAGCCCACTACATCTAGACTAGACAAATTGTCCTTTGTGGCTGTTGGTATTGAACTGGGCTGGGTCAGTCAAATGAATCCATGAGATACTAGACCTTTCTGCAGGAGAGTGTAATTTCAAATGCCTTGAAACAGGTAGTACAACGCACAGAGAGTAACACGGCAAAAAGAAAAAAAAATAAAGGTACAAAACCACCGTGAAAACCAGCTTCTATTATTAAATTATACAAAGTCCACAAAGATAAACATATTCATATAAATACCACCATCATAAATTACAAAACAACCATAACTTTTAGTCCTTAGTGAAAAAGGAAGCATTAGCACCAAGAGTCCTTCTTTTCATCCTATGGTAAAACTTCCCATCTCATTCCATGAAATCCTGGTGTAGTACTCCAGATGTTTAATGTTTGTCAAAAGATGCAGCCAATAATCCAAGTTTCCAAGGACAAGGTCGTACTGAACCCTTGTTTCGCGTGAGCTTCTTCAAGCTGCAATAATCCTGAATGACATAAATAATACACAATAATATGCAATAATAAAACCATGTGCACATAAGCCATAAAAACATTTTAAACCCTGAATAAAATCTGCGAACCTCTTAGCAATTTCTCTTAAGTATTAGGCCAAACAGCCAGCATGTTTAAATGAACACCTACAAGGTGCTACAGTGAGTCATGCTAAATGGCTTATATGCAGCAGGTGCAACAATCCAAAATGTTCCTTAAAGCTACAGAGTACCCAACTACAGTAATGCTAAAAACTTATTATAACAGATGTCCAAAGCACATGCCAACAGTATGTTTTATAAAAAAACATGCTAAATCCCAATCACTATTTAAACCACAAGGAAACATCGTCCCCAATTTAAAGATCATACACATTTCCTGCTGATGTAACCATCTACTGCAATCCATCCTACCTTGCAACTGCGTTGGAAACTTAAGAAGTACACAAAACCATAAAGAGTCTGGATCATGATTAGACTGAATGAAGTGCTCCAGCAAAGGAGCATCTACCACATGATTCTTCAGTCTCGATTTATGTTCCAACACACGTGTACGAATAGCACGTGTGGTGGATCCCAAATACAATTTTTTACACGGGCACAGAATCACATAAATACATCTCTGTGTAGCACAGGTGGTGATATCCTTTATCCAGTCTCTGGATGCACAAACACATACACCTGCAGCGAGAGACCACAAGCACCACAGGCCCCGCATTTAAAGTGCCCCCTCATTCTAACCATCTCCCTCTCAGGTTGTGCAATGTCGGCCCTAATCAGACAATCCCCTAGATACTTGGTTCTAGTAAAGCCCATTTTTGGTATTTCCTGACATCCTGGTAAATCTCTCACCAGAAACCAATATTTCTTAATGATATTATAAATGGACTGACTCAAATATATCCTTTAAATATATCTTGTATCCAGTCTCTGCTATGTTTGTGGATGATGAGGAGTTCAGGGCGCAGTGGGCAGCTATTCTTAATAAGTGCTCACGATTTAATGTTGTTAATTATTAAGCGTTCGGTAGCGGAAGTGACTAAGACTAAAATAGAGATAGATAAGACCATTGCCACACTTAAAGAAGTTTCCACTCAAAACATGTTTGATCTTAATTTTCAGGAAATAGCTGGGAAAGTGAAGCAATTTGAAACTAAATTGAAAGAACTTAAGGTTAGGAAGTTTAAAAGGAATATTAACGACTATGAAAAATCGCAGGTGTATGAGTGGTGGACAACTAAAAATACCAGGAAGCGAGTCAGTTGGGTGGATGGTTGGTCAGACCCAGATACATCGGAAGGAGAAGGATCTTCGGTTTCATCTGATGAAGGGGCTTCCCAGAGACAGTATTTTTTGAGAAATAATAGACCTAGGGATTCTTTTTTGTCCAGGCGCCCCAACAGAGCAAGGAAACGGATGTAGTGGTTAACTTGTCTTCATATAAGTTGTCTTCTAAAGAGAGACAGGTCTTAAATTTGGGATTGGGTTTTGTCCCTATGCCATACTATGACCCTTTTCAGACTAGGATTGATCTTTATACAATGTTTAGACAATTGAAATTGAAAGATTTTTTTTGTTTGGAGGGGTCATCTGTTACTCAGGAGGCTCCCTTTAAAACTAAGTCTGCTTTTATACCACCTCACTTTGACAATTCGATATCAGTTTTTGAGAAAGTTGTATTAAAAGGAATAGAACAGCTAGAGGATTCATATAGACCTAATTGGTGTAATTTTTCCAGGTCAGATAAACAGGCTTTGAATTCATTGATTTTGAATAAGGACATAGTTATAAAGCCTGCGGATAAAAGAGGAGGTATAGTCATTTTGAACATGGAAGATTATTGTCTGGAAGTACATCGACAACTTTCTGATGAGAGCTATTACAAGCCTGTATTATTAAACCCTACAAAAATGGTATCTAAGATTATTGAGATCGTGGTAGTGGAAACGGTGGAATTAGGATACATTTCTGAACAGGTGGCTAAGTGTTTACACAATAAGTATCTGAGAACTCCATTATTTTATGTGCTTCCTAAAATTCATAAGAGCGGCTTTCTGCCGCCAGGACGCCCTATAGTGGCAGCATATGCTTCTGTGCTGGAACCTTTGAGTCAATATCAGGATTTTTTTCTGAAACCAGAGGTGTTTAAAATTCAGTCTTATATCAGAGATACATCTGATTTTATCGCACAGGTGGAAGGTTTGTGGGTTCCACCAGATGCTGGTTTGGTATCTATGGATGTCACCTCATTATATACCAACATACCCCATGAGGAGGCAAGAGCCTTGACAGAGACAATTTTGGATAGAAGGTCTAATAAAGAACCCCATACTCATTTCCTGTTGGATTTGGTGAATATTATTTTTGAAAATATTTTTTTTCAGGTTTGGGGATCAGTTTTTTCTGCAAGTGCAAGGGGTATCTATGGATAGTCCCTTTTCGCCCAGTGTAGCTTGTTTGTTTATGGCTGAGTTGGAAGAATTTTTTTTTTTTTTTTTGTAATTCTGAGGTTAATCTGTTTTTTGGTTCCATCATTTGGTTTAAGAGATATATTGATGACATCATGGCAGTGGTCACACGGGAGTCAGTTGTTGCTCCTTTAATGCAGTGGATGAATAACATACATCGGCCATTAAATTTACATATATTGCGGATAAACAAACAATTGCGTTTTTAGATACATGTGTCTTTAAGATGGAGGAGGGAACCTTGGTGGTTAAAATTTATAGGAAACCTACAGATAAGAATGTTCCATTACATTTCAGTTCTTGTCATCCTATACATTTAAGAGCTAATTTACCCTATAGTCAATTGGTTAGAGCCAAACGTAACTCAACTAGGGCACATGACTTTGAACAGGAGAGAGACAGGATTTTTGAAAAATTCAAGTCTAGGGGTTATCCCAGCAGGATTTTAACCAAGGCAGTTTCAAGGATTAATCAGACACATAGGTCTAGACTTTTGGATTGCTCCCGGAGAACACGGGAGAGAAAAGTGGGTAGTAACAATATAACCTGTGCTATGCAGTTTTCCCCTTTGAGTCATTCCATTTATAATATCATTAAGAAATATTGATTTCTGGTGAGAGATTTACCAGGATGTCAGGAAATACCAAAAATGGGCTTTAGTAGAACCAAGTATCTAGGGGATTGTCTGATTAGGGCCGACATTGTTCAACCTGAGAGGGAGATGGTTAGAATGAGGGGACACTTTAAATGCGGGGCCTGTGGAGCTTGTGGTCTCTCGCTGCAGGTGTCTGTGTTTGTGCATCCAGAGACTGGATACAAGATATATTTAAAGGATATCACCACCTGTGCTACACAGAGATGTATATATGTGATTCTGTGCCTGTGTAAAAATTTATATTTGGGATCCACCACACGTGCTATTCGTACACGTGTGTTGGAACATAAATCGAGACTGAAGAATCATGTGGTAGATGCTCCTTTGCTGGAGCACTTCATTCAGTCTAATCATGATCCAGACTCTTTATGGTTTTGTGTACTTCTTAAGTTTCCAACGCATTTGCAAGGTAGGATGGATTGCAGTAGATGGTTACATCAGCAGGAAATGCGTATGATCTTTAAATTGGGGACGATGTTTCCTTGTGGTTTAAATAGTGATTCGGATTTAGCATGTTTTTTTATAAAACATACTGTTGGCATGTGCTTTGGACATCTGTTATAATAAGTTTTTAGCATTACTGTAGCTGGGTACTCTGTAGCTTTAAGGAACATTTTGGATTGTTGCACCTGCTGCATATAAGCCATTTAGCATGACTCACTGTAGCACCTTGTAGGTGTTCATTTAAACATGCTGGCTGTTTGGCCTAATACTTAAGAGAAATTGCTAAGAGGTTCGCAGATTTTATTCAGGGTTTAAAATGTTTTTATGGCTTATGTGCACATGGTTTTATTATTGCATATTATTGTGTATTATTTATGTCATTCAGGATTATTGCAGCTTGAAGAAGCTCACGCGAAACAAGGGTTCAGTACGACCTTGTCCTTGGAAACTTGGATTATTGGCTGCATCTTTTGACAAACATTAAACATCTGGAGTACTACACCAGGATTTCATGGAATGAGATGGGAAGTTTTACCATAGGATGAAAAGAAGGACTCTTGGTGCTAATGCTTCCTTTTTCACTAAGGACTAAAAGTTATGGTTGTTTTGTAATTTATGATGGTGGTATTTATATGAATATGTTTATCTTTGTGGACTTTGTATAATTTAATAATAGAAGCTGGTTTTCATGGTGGTTTTGTACCTTTATTTTTTTAAACAGGTAGTGACACAACATATTCTGAAGAAAGCTTTCCTAGACCCCATTGTCAGAATATGTTGTGTCACCACCTGTTTTCAGCACCTGTTTCAAGGCATTTGAAATTACACCCTCCTGCATAAAGGTTTAGTATCTCATAGATTCATTTGACTAACCCATGTATGTTATGTTGTTGTTATGTTATGAATTTAATTTTGTAAGCCACTTAAGGCAAATTTCTGGTGAGGTGCCATATTTTTTATTCTAAATATATAAATGAAATGATCCTGTATATAATGAAGTTAGAGTTATCAAAGATGAATCCTCGGTTATTGTCATAACACTCTACCAGCATCTCATAATTGTTCATAAAATAAATTGATGCAGGTACCACAGTTTTCTCAAGACTAGTGTTACATGAGGCCACTTCACACTCAATCTGCCAAGGTAGTTTTAGTTGTGGGTTTTCAGGAAAAAGTCAATAAGACACATACTTAAAACTCTGTGGGCGTTTTCGCACTCACGTTCAGCCGGCGCGACCCCCCTCTTCACCGCGCAGGATCTGCGCAGATTTCGCACTAAATGCCGCGGAGCAGCCGGAAGAGCCGGAAACTCCCGTTGCAAAAGCCGCGCAAACGGAAACTGCTTTTTGGCAGTTTACGTTTGAGCGGCTTTTGCGCCGGGAGTTTCCGGCGCAAAAGGCTGCTCCGCGGCATTTAGTGCGAAATCCGCGCAGATCCTGCGCGGTGAAGAGGGGGTCGCGCCGGCTGAAGGTGAGTGCGAAAACGCCCTGTGAGTGCAGTTAAATACTCAGTAGATACTATTTTTGGAGACAAAACACAACATGTTTTGGTCAACAGACTGTGATCTTGTTCCCATTTATTTTGGAATATTCTTCAATAAAACAGAAAGTATAGGATACAACATCCAATATATATCTTTTTATATGCTATAGTCATGAGGGGAAAAAATAAAATATGGCCAGAAATAATATCTATCAAATGAGTTTGCATTATTAATTTTACATTTGTTATGACTGTACTATAAATTAATATTTTGAAGATTATGGAGATTTCTAGAACAGTTTTCTGCAAAATAAATTTGTCATTGTGCACATAAATGGTATACAATTAAAAATGGAAAAACTCTTCACTAACAATTAGTTTATAGACAAGATCACCCAAATACAACCACCCCAATCTGACTCTTGATGTATTTACTTTTTATTAACATTTGATAATTGCACCATAATGTGGATGGTGATGTGCATTTGATTGTCTCACATGGACATGCAATTGAAAGCAAAATATAAACACCCACAGGACTTATTTTGTAGAAAAAGTCCAGCAGGAACTCATTTGCCTATTAGGCCACACCCCGTGACATTGAGCCAGCCGGAACTGCATTCCTGCTAAAAAAAAAACCCCTTGAATACCTGCATGATTTACTTTCCAAAGTGCACTTGGATGCTTTTCCAATTTAGACCTCTGGCTACTGATGCAACAACTGATGTGCATGCAGAAATAAGACTTCTACATGCAGCTCTTTTTAGATAGATCAGAACAGCTGCAACCTGCAGATTTTTCTTTCTTTATTTCACTATCAGAGGAATATTTATCTTTATTGATAAAGAAGTAGAATGAATCGGGGGAGGGATGTTTAATAGATAGAACACATCACACTTTTCAGTATATTCTTGCCTGCATTTCCCTGCAGTGGAAACTGACCTTGCAGTTTCACTTGAAGAGGAAAAACTCACTTGAGAAAGCTGCAGCTTGCCTGCCAAAAGGCTGATTAGATCTTAAATTTGGCAATTATACCCATGAGCATAGTAACTTCCTGCTGAGGCTGCCTATTTAAATTACATTGTTTTATCAATGGTACATGCTACTAATCAATAGAATTAATCAAGAGTTCTCTCAGTAGAGTAATTCTCCTTATGGTTTGTATTGTTTGTATTAAAACTGAACTATGGTTTCTCATTTTACCGAAAAGAAGTGCATAATCAAGGGCAGATGGAAAACAATACAAGTGAAGTGGAGATAAACATAACTTCATCAAGAAAGAAAGAAAGAAAGAAAGAAAGAAAGAAAGAAAGAAAGAAAGAAAGAAAGAAAGAAAGAAAGAAAGAAAGAAAGAAAGAAAGAAAGAAAGAAAGAAAGAAAGAAAGAAAGAAAGAAAGAAAGAAAGAACCACTGAAAATTCAATTTGGGAAAAGTGGCTTTTTCCTTCTCTCTCTTTCTCTGTCTTTTCTTTATACCCCAAGGATTTTCTGAATGGATAAAAAAGGAGGGAGGGAATACTGCCAAGAAAAATATGTAAAATGAATTCTCTTTTTGATATTTTGCTGACATTTACCTATGCCAGGAAAGAATTGGGCTGCTTGAGTTAATTAGGCCCAAAACTAAATATCATCACATTACAACTGAATTGTTATTTATTTAATTCATTCCTACTCCATCTTTCTCCCCAGCTTGGACTCAAGGCAGCTTAAATCATTCTCCTCTCCTCCATTTTATTCTTTCAACAACCCTATGAGGTAAGTTAGGCTGAGGGACTGTGACTGGCATAAGGTCACTCACTGAGCTTCCATGGCAGAAGAGGGGATTTGAACCTGGATCCCCCAGATACTAGTCCACAACTTTAAACAACTACATAACACTGAATGCAATATTACCTTGAGTGCTGCCTCTATACTGCAAGGCACTGGCAGTAGGATAGCCAAGCCCTTCCCCCCTGATTTCCCCAACTCCTTTCCCACCTGAAAGCATACTGAGATGTGTTTGTGGGGGAAACACAGTCTGCAATACTTGTGGAAGTAAAAGAAAGTTATTTATTTATTTCCATTATTATAACCCATCCTTCCCTCTACAGGCTCTGGGCAGGGAACAACAATTAATAAATATACAGTTAAAATTAATTCATACAATAAAACAATATAGCAATCTTAAAAACAAGTCAAATTCTGTAGAAGGTGATATCAAACTGCAGCCACTTCTCCCATACATCCCTCAACTGCTGACAGATGACATAGCCTTAATAAAGTTTGCAAGATCTGGCCCAAAAACGTTATTTCTGAGACTTCCTTGCAAGAGAGAAAATGAAACATATGGCTATAGTTTGTAGATAAGCCTGTACACTTATAGGTGAACCTCCCTAAATTGGGGGCATTTGCCAATGAGTACTACCTGGGACCAAGGGCAAACAGATCATTTTTTTGGGGGGGGGGGGGAGAAGAAGTGTTTAGGGAAAATGTGCATTTTGAAAATCCCAAACAAAAAAAGTCTGCTTCAGGTCATTACCATGATTTTTCAGAATTGTAACACAGATCTGAGGTTCTCAGGCATAAGTAAAATCACCCTCCCCTGGAAAAAAAAATCTGTGTAGTTTTTCATGTGTGAGTGCTTACCATCATCATCATCAGATGTCCTGTATTTCTTTGACTCTCCTGATTTTTCAGACAGTGGTATTTTGCCTTCAAATCGGAGCAGAGAAGGAATCATGGAGGAATCTGTGTTAAACTGTGAGTTTGTGACCTACTACATGTGCAGCTCCAAATTTATGAAAATAACTTCTCATTGGGGGTTCTTTAGGATAATGGCTGGGAGGAAGCAAGAACCCCCTCCCCCACCCATGCTGTTCCTCATCAGCAAAATCATTGCTTTTAAAGCAATGCTCTTGGAACTGACATGTGATTCTGATCAAAACTGTGAACCAGGTGGTAACTCATAAACAAATGTATCATGTATTTTAGCCGCAGCTTCTTGCATTGTCTTCCTTCTCCAGGAACTCCTAAAACAGTGGATGCCTAATAGGAGTGTGTATTCCAGTTTGATAGAACCAAATAACCCCCCAAAATAAGCTTCAAGGTTTTAGTATTGATGTTTAAAGCCTACAGCGGCCTGGAACCAGCATACCTACAGGACCATCTCTCCCCATATGAGTCCAGATGGCCATTACAATCAGCCAGTCACCATCTTCTGACAATCCCTGGTGGAATCAGCTCCCTATGGAGATTCAGGCCCTTCCAGATTTGTTACCATTCTGGAGGGCCTGTAAAACGGAGCTGTTCCGCCAGGCCTATGGCTGAGGCAAGCGGGCGTCCTCATCTTATTACACCATCTAACTGGCCTCCCAGCAGATTGCCACCTGACTGGGGCCAATACTGCTGACATCTTTGGGCAATCTGAGTTGCTTATGATAATTATGCTTTATGTGCTTACACCATCCAGGCCGTCCTAAATTAATTCTGATCTGTTGTTTTAATTGTTTAATTGTACTGATGTTTTATTGTTGATTTTAATTGGTTTTATTATGTTGGAATCCACCCTGAGCTCTCACAGGAAAGGGCAGAATATAAATTTACAGAAATAAACAAACAAACAAATAAATAAATATAGAGTGGAATCAAATTATCTGATCTGATTCTGCTGCCGAATACAGCAGCTGTGAATAACCACCGAAATTTGGTGGTCATGAGGCTCCATTATACCCTATGAGCCATTGAAGTCCATAACAAAATAGGATATAATGAACTGCAGCTTGGGGGAAGGGGATTGAAGTAGAGTCTCCAAAATGACAGGGCAGCTACAGGAGCTTCTTCCCCACAGAAGGCCCAAGTTTCAAAAAGATTAGACTAGGGGGTCCAATTCTAGGGACACACAAATAGGGCCATTTTTCCCTATGATGGGATAAAAGCAGTCACTTTCCCCACTTTAATTACAGCTTATAGATAGGAATGCTTCTTTCTTTGGGTGCATGTCATGTGAAAACTAGAATTAGTGTGGTGCGGTGACAGGTCCCCAAGCTACTTTCTTTTAAAAGAAGACTAGAGCTGATATTTGTGCAACTTATTGCCACATAAGTTAAGGTTCTCCTTGAGCAGTCTTGACTTTTCTGAAGCTTCTTTAAAAACCCACGTGTTTTGTCCTGGTTTCCAAAATTTCCTTTTTTACAGTGCAGTGTTACAGGATTCCCCACAGGTATTTCTTCTGTAGAGCTGTGGTTCTGTATGCAACTCCATTGCATACAGAAAGCCCATGTCCCATCTCTGCTGCTTGGCACTAGTGAATTCAATGTGCTGGTTCTGTGCTGCAGTCCCTACAGAAAGCTCCAGCCCCAATTTTTAAAACTGAGAGATTATCTAATTTGAACTAAGGTTCTGTGCACTGCACTACTATTGCCACAGTGGCACTTGTTCTGCAGGGCAACAATGTTCTTTGCAAGCTAGAACCCTCAGCACAGTTGACTGGACTGCAGAGATTCTCTAGGAGAATCTGAGGCTGATTCCGCACTAACTTTGCTCCCTGCCAGGCTTCAGTTTCTCTCCAGAGCAAGCTAGCAATTTCGCACCAGCTGCTCCACGCTGCCATTTTGCACCAGGGCAACCCGCAATTTGCCATGCCACAGCGTAACCCTGGTTTTTTTTGGGACTGGAGTGGGTTGATAAAGTTTTTCAAATGCATTCTGAGTTGGATGCTCATTGTACCATAGCTCAGACAGGAAATACATCTAATGCATTGTCTGGTCTATTTATGGACCATTTTGACCCAGTTACCATGATGGATGTTGACAGAATCTTGGGATCTATGAAAACTACTATTTGTATTCTGGATCCCTGCCCATATCAGGATCATATTAACAAGCCCTTGGTGTCCATCATAAATCGATCACTGACTCAGTGTATCTTTTCTTGGCAACTCAAAGAATAGGTCATTCATCCACTATTTTAACAAAAATTACGTTGACAGTTATCATCTTGCCTCTTATTTGCCCTTTCTGAGCAAGGTGAATGAGAAAGCAGTCACAATCTAACTCCAGCTTTTCATAGGGTGCGGTCATACTTACCATTAAAAGCGGGTGTGTAGCGCTCAAATCTGAACTGCTGAATATTGATTCGATGCAGGGTAGTTCAGACGAGCATCCAAGAATGCAATTCATTCTGTTGTGCGCGATCAGACATCCAATACTATCACGCTCATTTCTTGGAGCATGTGTAATCAGATGGTGATTTCGGGGAGGGGAGGGGGTCCATTGAACATGCGCCCAACTGTTTGGAGCTGGGAAATCAAAACTTTCTTCAGAGGAAGGGGGGAAGGGTGAATGTTTCCAGAATTAACGTTGCCGATCCAAACCACGGAACTGCCAGGAATTATTTTCCTAGAAATTGGCAGTGACAATGATATCTTGAAATCCTCCACATTGAAAAAAAAAGATTTTTTTTCCTGTTCTGAATAGTGGGATAACGTTTCCCCTCCCTCCGATCCTGTGTTGATTGGAGAAGCAGAAGCGTCACCTCAGATTCCCAGATGATCTGGCAATGCGCATGTCTGCTGGGGCTTTTTTTTTTTTTTTTTTTAAGGTGAGAGGCAGTATTGCTTGTGAGCTGTCCAAACAACAAAAAGCCGATCTTGTGCTGCTGTTTTGAAAAAGGGCCGGACTTTATGTGCTGTCAAATTAACGCAGCACTGATCCTCAGCAAGTCGGAATGACCCCGGATGACGCTGGATTGCCAGATGTGTGTGTCTGAACGAACACATTTAATCCGTCAGCCAGACGGAGCTGTGTCATCACTAATGGTACGTGTGACCGCACCCATAGATAGTTTATTTGTTCTGAATCCTTTTCTGTCTTGTTTCAGGCCAGGTTACAGGACATAGACAGTGCTGGTAGCTTTAGCAGATGATCTCCCATCTGAAAGTAGATAAAGGTTATGCCTCTTTGTTGCTCCTGCTAGATTTATCGATACAATGGATCATGGCATTTTTATCGAGACTTTTTGGCAGAAGACTGTAACAGTAGATGGGCTTTGAACCAGTTTAAATTTAAACTACATCAAGGAGTTACTATCAGTATGGAACTTGTCCAGTATCAGTATGGAACTTGTCCTGTGGCATTCCAGGTCTCATTCCCCTTATTATTCAAACTCTATGTAAAGCCTTTAGGAGAAATTATACATAGCTCTGGAATTGGGTTTCATCAATGTGATGATTATACCCAACTCTATATCAACATTTCCTGGCAATGCACTAACTAAGAGGTCTTGAACCTGCCTGCCTGCTTTAGTTAAACAGCCAAGAGAGAAGAAATTGAACATGAATCCTAATAAGACAGAAATAATGTTGGTTGGGAAAGCTGGGGTCTTGAAAGACATTGAACTTCCTACTTTTGATGGTGTGCACCTGATCATTGCTGACTCAGAGGTTTTGCAGGACCCAGCATTACTGCTGAAGAAACAAGTTAAGGCAGCTGCAAAGAAGGCTTTCCTACAACTTCATGTCTGGAAGATAGCCCTTTACCTTGACTCAGCCAATCTAGCCAGCTGGATATATGCCACGGTAACATAGCCATTAAGTACTGTAATACACTCTACATTGGTCTGCCCTTGAAATCAATCTGTAGATTCCAGTTTTTACAGACTACTGCAGCTCACTTATTATCAAGAGCTAGCTGATCATAGATGCCTATCAGCTACTATGCTCAGTTCATGGTATTTACTATCATGTGCAATGCATTGCATGGACTGTATCTGCAGAAATGCCTCTCCTATTTTCTGCTATGACACCTCTGCTCTTTTCAGGGCTTACAGCAGGTGCATTCTTGAAAATGGGCAAAATTAACTACTACCCATATATGGGCTTTCTCTGGTGTGGTTCCCTACTTTGTGGAATGGCCTACCTGAGGAGATCAGGAAGGTTCCTATGGTCCTGTCATTGCACAAACTATATAAAATGGGAGTTGTCCAGAGGAACTTTCATATAAAGGCACTAAGACTATACTAAACAGAATAGTTCAGGGAGGCACTTTATAAAGGGAAAGGGACTGTGCATTATACCAGTGTTTATGGAACATATTATCAGTTTGCTGTATGTATTATGCTGTTGTTGTTTTCTCCTAATGTGACACCATTATTTTTCATTATAACCACATTCTGTATCATGCCCACTATCCTACACTCATTCAGATTTCAATAGTAACCCTAGCACATCACTTGTTTAATGTCCTCTTGTACTGATTGCACAAGATTGTTAAAGCTGCAGTACTGCAGTCCTAAGCTCTGCTCAAGACCTGAGTTCAATCCCCGGCAGTAGCTGGTTTTTCAGGTAGCCGGCTCAAGGTTGACTCAGCCTTCCATCCTTCCGAGGTCGGTAAAATGAGTACCCAGCTTGCTGGGGGGAAAGTGTAGATGACTGGGGAAGGCAATGGCAAACCACCCCGTAAAAAGTCTAACATGAAAACGTTGTAAAAGCAACATCACCCCAGAGTTGGAAACGACTGGTGTTTGCACAGGGGACCTTTTCCTTTCCTGTACTGATTGTATCATCTTATATTGTGCTTATTAGAAGTCTCTTTATATAGACTGTTATTGACTTATGCTGTGTAATATGCTTCCACTCTCATTAAGAAAGGAGGGATATAAATAAAAATAAATATTGATCCAAGTATGAGTGGCTTATAAAATATCGGTCTTTTCTCAGAATCTTGTGGGTCTTGGAGATTTGTTTTGATGGCATTTTATAGCTCTGAAAAATAAAACAAATCACTGTATTGATTTACAATTCTTGCAATAACTAGTTTGACATTGGCTCAATGTCTAGTTTGACACTGGCTCAATGACTAGGGTTGCCAGGTCCTACCTGACTCCAGGCAGGGGATGATCCTAGTGTGGACTTTGTGCATGCAGCACGATGACATCACCCAGAAGTGACATCATCACTTCTCATGTCACTCAGGGAATGCTCTCACAATTTGGGCAAAAACTCTATGGCACCATAATTTTTACTCAAATTGCTAGTTCATCCCCTGTACAACATGCCAGGCACATTGATGTCACTTCTGGGTGGCATTGTGATGGACACATCATGTGTGATGGAGCTCTTTGGGGGTAGGGATCTCTCCAGTGGCCAGCTCCATGCTAGTGGGTTGGGGGCCCCCAAACTGAAGGAAAACCCACCCCCAGTAGGAGGCTTGGAATTCTGGTTCAGACACAGCATGAAAACCAGTGCTTGTTGAGGGTAATTAGAATTTTTGAACTTCTGAATTTTAAATACATGTCTTCATGTTATCTCTGAAACAAAACATTGTATCTGTAGCAAGCATGATACTCCCTTTTTCATAAATACTAATCTGGCAGCATGAAAGAAAGCTGCTGTTAGGATCTCTATTTTGCTCTAAAAACGGTTACTATCTCTGGGTTGGAAAATTCCTGGAGATTGGTGGTGGAGCCTAAAGAAGGTGGGGTTTGGGGAGGAGAAGGATCTCAGGGTGATATAATGCCATAAAGTCCACCTCTGAAAGCAGCAATTTCTTCTAGAGGAACTGATCTCTGAAACATGGAGACCAGTTGTAAATCCGAGAACTCCAGCCAACACCTGGAAACTGGCCATCACTTCTATAAAAGTGCTATAGTAGCAGTTCCTTTTTTTTCCTGGGAAACAGTAGTATTCCAGGATTTCTGGTTGCTTAATTTGCAGCTATAGAAGTTTTAAAGGACATTGGCCTTCAAATCAGAACAAGTTTTTAACCACAGGCAGTTGGTATAAGACCTAGTGAGCATCTAGCACATGGCAGGAAGTTACATAACTTCACAGTCATATTACAGCACTCTGGGCAGGATCAGCTACAGCATTACTGGCCTGTTCCTGGGCCCTCATTAAATAAACAGTGGGATATCATAACTTCTTGGTCATTTCTACCCACTAATATGACCTTGAAGTCCCAGGGATTGGAGGAAAGTTGTCATTAGTCTGTTCATGTTCCTCCCACACCCATCCTTCTGACATTATGGTAGATTTCTTTTCCCACCACCTGTTTGCAGGGCTGCTGCTTACTCCACCCTCACCAGAGGCTTGCTAGGTTGCTTCTTTCCTCAGGAGCTATCCCCATCCTCTGTGAGACTACATTGGTTGTATGATGGGGAGGGTTGTAACACCAGAGCTCCACTGTTAAGCTGGTATGCTTAATAAGGACTCACTGGCCAACACACAAAAAGAGAGAAAGGACGCATGGCCTCATTGTTCTCTATGACAGCTCTATAGGGGTTCTTAATCCAGCAGATGCCTGGAAGACCTCATTTAGATGGCTTAATGACAACAAGGAACCTGCCTTTTCCAGTACCATACTCTCATTTCCACAAAGCAAACCACAGAGAAATGAAAGCAGAGCTAAAGAACATTGTTATGAGATTTCCCAAAACTAGGAGAAGCAGTTGGTCTCTTGTATGCTCCTGAAATAAGCAGGAATTTAACAGAATTGGAAATTCAGAATGGGATTGGTTTTTCTATTGGGGGGGGGGGGTTGGGTTGTTTTAGCTCAACCTAACTGAGATGGGCAAACTGAGATGGGCAAGGGGAAGGGCTTACCCATCATTAAGTAGGGGAGGGACGGTGGCTCAGTGGTAGAGCATCTGCTTGGGAAGCAGAAAGATCCCAGGTTCAATCCCTGACATCTCCAAAAAAGGGTCCAGGCAAATAGGTGTGAAAAACCTCAGCTTGAGACCCTGGAGAGCTTCTGCCAGTCTGAGAAGACAATACTGACTTTGATGGCCCAAAGGTCTGATTCAGTATAAGGCAGCTTCATATGTTCATATATATATGTTCATATGTTCATATATCTCCTTAATTACAGAGAAATATAGGCAATGCAGTTTGCTGACTTGAGATTTTATGCCACAAATCAGCGAAGTGAAAATTTCCACCATCCCTCCAAAAGTTTCTGATTAAAATTAAAAAAAAAAAATAAGAAACTGACAGCTGCCACTTAGGCTTTTAAAAACTGTATCTGGAAATATGCTTAGGTGAAGTTTGCTATGAGCTACTTGTCACTTCCAGCAAGCAGTCTATTTTACATGCCTCATGGCATGCACCATATTTTTGCATTCTTCCATAACTTTCAAATCATACTAAAACTGCAAAAAAATGCTGTGCTTTAATCAGGTTCTATCTTCTCCAGCAGCAAGTGAATGTAATTATACAAAAATTAAGTTAACAACAAAAAACAATGAAGTCAATGAGGTCTAAGTGCCTGCCACAAGATTTCCCAGATAACTGCCTTCCAGTCTTCACAAGCTTAGAGAACTGTGAAAGGAAAATTGACAAGTGGATAATTTATAAAGTCTTCCTTTTCTGCAAAATTACATTTCTGTGAGATGCTGAAGAGCAAGCCAGAATGTTCTTGGAAGCATGTATAATCAGTAACTCCTCTTTCAGTCCCAGTCACAAGTGTGGATTAAATCCTATGCTTATGGAAAAGACAAGCATTACTGCAGATTTATCTGAATTTGTCAGCTAGAAAGACAAAAGAGGCAGTTCAGCAGCAGTTTCATATCAAATCAGAGCAGAGCTCCATCTAGTCCAGCATGCTGTTTTATATAATGTCCAAATGGTTGCCTTAGAGGGTCAACAATCAGGACATAGAAAGCAAGAACTCCCCAATGTTTCCTTTTGATAATTGTACTCACAGGTTTACGCCTCTAGATGCAGAAGCTCCCTTTAGTCATCATGGCTATTAGACATTAATGGGTTTTGGAATCTTTTGTCCCCTTTTATATAGAACATGAGAGCCTTCTTTTATATATAGTTTTATATACACTGGAAGTGAATTCCTCAGTTTAATAACCTGCTGAGTGAAGAAATACTTCCTTTTGAAGAATTTTTTATTGCTATGTATCACTTGTACTTACCTACTTTGAATTTCATTTGCCATGTTGGTGTCTACTTATCTAAACTGGAGAGATCTTCTTAGAGCTCTTCACAATCCCTTTTCGTTTTCACCATCCTGAATAATTTGGTATCATAAGTAAACTCATTACTCACCCTAATTTCAGATTCTTCATGAACAAAATAAATAGGATTGGTCCCAATACTAATCCTTGTGAAAACCTGATGCTTACTTCTCTCAGTTCTAACTATTCATTTATTTCTACTGTCCGTTTTCTGTAATTAAAACAATTGTAACCCTCCCAAGGGGAAAAAAACCCCAGCTATACTACTTTGGCATAGGGATCAAAGTAAGCCCACATTGCAGGAGAAAGCAATGGAAGCTCTCTCAGTCATGACATTAGCAACTAAGAAAAAAGAAATCAGGCCTCAAGAATAATTTTCTTCAGAAATGCAGGAC
Organism: Heteronotia binoei; assembly: GCF_032191835.1. NCBI lineage: Eukaryota > Metazoa > Chordata > Lepidosauria > Squamata > Gekkonidae > Heteronotia > Heteronotia binoei. The sequence goes on from NC_083225.1 coordinate 64,027,062, forward strand.
CAATGAGAGAGAAATTTGGAATTGGGGTCAAAAATACCCCTCATTGAAAACATCAAAACCCACAAAACCATAAATGGGGTCAAATTGAACCCACTATTTTTAAAGCAGAAGACACAGTTGTGAATCTATAAAACTGTTTATTTTAAAGAAAGTAATCATTGTAACCTTCTACACACACACTAAATATGTTAAGTTCAGAAGGTGACTCAGGGGGTTGGGGAATTTGAAGGTGAACTGTTAAGTGCACAGGCGGCTATGGTCCATCTATTAAACATGAGAACAGTGTTAAAATCATTCCTCCCCCCCCCCCTCATATTTTTGGGGCCAATAGTACTCCCAATTAAGATTATGCATAGTGCTTTCGATTTCAAGCCAGAAGAAGTCAGAGCCTTGCAGGGCCTTGTCTAGTTCCGCAAGGCTTGCAAGACAGCTTTATTTCAACTTGCTTGTAATTGATAGCTACATATGAGAATAATCAAGAAGACTGAAATTATTGGAATTTATCATTAGCACCAAATTGTTTGAATATTTTTTAATTGTTATACTGTTTAAGGTTTTAATTAGTTAATGTTCACTATTTGTAAATGTTTTTATTGTTGTAAGCAGCCCTGAGCCTGCTTCGGTGGGGAAGGCGGGATATAAATCCAATAAATAAATAAATAAATTATAAGTCTATTGTGGCCAGATTGACCCCCTTTCCCCTTTTGATAAAACTAAAAAGTATTAAAAGGTAGTGGGGAGGGGACTTCAGGGGACTGCAGTTCATTGAGAAGAAAGTTCAACAGGAGTTTGGTGTCCATCGAAAGCTTTTAAATGGGTAAACCAATTTTCCCCCATGACTCCAGGGTAAAAAATACCCCCAATTCCTTGGGAGGGTTAAATCCATAAAGGTCTCTTATTATATGACTGCTAAGTTTATTGAGAAGTCCTTGGAGAAAGACCTTGTTAAAAGCATTTTTTAGATGTCCCAGGATATAATCTCTACCATATCACTATTATCCATGTTTGTTAATTCTCTCAAAGATCTCCAAAATGATGTTGAGGCAGGACATTCTTTGCAGAAGCTATTCTGATTTTCCATCAGCAGGCCATGTTTCTCTGTCCTAGGATCCTCGCCTTGTTCAGTGTATGGGAATTTGGGGAACATTGAGTGGACACCATCACAAAATGGCCACAATGGGTGCTGCGACCTATCACAAAATATTGGGAGGCTGGTTCTAAGCCAAGTGTTCTCTATGCTGAAGGCTACTATTTCTTAATGGGTACTCCCTATGGAGCCAAAGATCATGTACTACAGATAGGCCTCTCATCTTTGCTTGAAGGTTTCAAGCAAAGGAGAGTTCACAACCCCTAAAGTAATTCATTTCATTATCAAATTGCTCTTATTGCTAGTGAATCTTTCACAACACAAAGCTGAAATCTGCCTTCCTTCAATTTAAATCCATTAGACATAGTACAGACATAGCAGAACATTATAAAACAACCATACAGCCAATTTAAAACCAAAAGTAAAATAAATATACAAAAACACAGACCCAGCAATTAAAACAGGAAGGAGAGAGCACTGAGGGAACCCACTGGAAAAAACAGTGATAGATGGACACAGACTGTACCCTGAGGAAAGAGTTCTACAATTTTGGTGCCACAACCAAGAAGCCCCACTCTTTGGTTGCCATCCATTGAACCTCAGAAGGTAGAGGCAGTTGTTGCAGGGCCTCAGAAAATGAAAGTGTCAGGCAATGTAACTTTTCCTGAAATAAAATGCTTAGCTTAATAGCAGCCATATTGAACCGCTGTTACTAACCATGAGAAAGACCTTGCATATCAAAGCAGAATGTTGTAGATTGTTGCCAGTACTTGTGAACCTCTCCCTTCCACTAATACTAACAATGGCAAGAATTCCCCTTTGAAGATAATGTGCCTCCAGGGGCGAGCCTCTTGGCCATCCCAGGAAGACAAACCATAGGAATAAGATAAGAGAGAGGGCCCGTGTGAACCTTCACACCTCAGCTCAGCAATGTTTAGAATTGTGGCTTTTGTTTAGAAACCTTTGATGTAGCCCTCTTAAGTATGCGTTGCACTGTTACATGGTATCAGTCCCAATTTCTTCGTTCTAATGCATATGGATTATCAAATAAAGGCTAACTTTGTATCAATTCAAGGTCTGGTTGCTTTGAAACCTTATTGCCTGACAAAAAGTCTTCTATGAGACAGCACTTCAAGTATGAGTTATCATGCCCTCCCTCAGTGTTTCCTTCTTCATGCTAAATAACCCCGTTTCTTTCACTTTTCCTCATAGGACTTGTATAATGCCCATGTTTTTTTTATTTCAACAAGTTTGTAAATGAAAAGCAGGTTTTATTTACTACACAAAGGCAAACTAAATCAAAGTTGACAACACAAGGTCAAAATTAACTCAAAGATACTTCTCATGAGTAAGCTTGTCATTTTGCTGGGAAGTTTCTCTTGTTCTTTCAGCAACCATCCATTCCTCAAGCAGACATCAGGCAGCAATCCCTCAGCTACTCCACAGAACACCTCCCCAAGACCAAGCCCACTTAGGGTTCATTTATACCTCACTGAATAATCAGATTTCTGAAAAATCCCAGATGCAGATACTTTACCAGTATTGGAATACGGTGTTTTGGGGGAATCCTATATATATATATATATATATATATATATATATATATATATATATATATATATATATATATATATATATATTTGTTCAATAGACCCAAACAGAAAAATACTGGTGGTGAGGAAGGAATGGCACACCCCTAATATTCACTAACTCTACCTCATGTAAAACTGCCAATATATGTCTAGGGTTCTAATCAAAATATTAAGTAGAGCCTATTGAGGAGAAATGTAAATATAAATATAAACACCATTAAATATAATATAATTTATGAGTGGGCTGATAACATTCACACATGAAGAAAAGGAACAACGCCAGTCTTGAATTCTTAAAAGTTTAGAAACAATATACAAACATTAATAGATCCTGAATGTATATTCATTTAGTTTCACTCTTTTGATAAATGTGTTCCATATATTCTTACAGTACATGTGATCTATATGCACATGCATAGTTTTATTGATCATCTTTTCAAAGATTTGATCCAAATGCAGGACTGAGAAATAATAATAATACTTAGTTGTACAACCCCCCTGAACTTCCATGCCACTGGTAAGGAGAAAAAACAAACATTCAGAGCAGCTGAATATGTTCACTGAAATACAAAAAATAACTAGTAGAAAACTGGTGCTGGATTATTGCACTCAACATACTTTATTGCTAATTTGAATGCCAGATTTTCTACTTCATTTAACAGGATTTCATATAAAAATACTCTTCTGGGAAGTGCAGTTGCATGATTAGTCCTTGTGTCTCAGGAAATCGTGTGGCTGTTGCAAAACCTCTTGAAACATTCTAAGTTTGATAATTAATTATTGAACCACTAGTCTAGGTCCCAACTTGCACGAAATTGTTACCAAAAGTATTAAAAAAAATCTCAAAATTAGCTTTGTACTCAACAGTGAAAAGAACAAAATAGGATACAACAGGGTATACCATTAAAACATTGATATTATTATTATAGCATATGGCATTATATATATATATATATATATATATATATATATATATATATATATATATATATATATATATATATATATATATATATATATGTATATATATATATAATGCATGTGAAGGCTTTAGACAAACTCATACTTTCTATGTTTTATTTTCAGAGTTTCAAAAAAAAAAAAAACCCAGGGCATAACCATTGTACATAATAAATACCTTCAAGCATTCTCTTAATCTGCCTCCCTTAACTTCCACAGATCATAGAATCCAAAGATGTGTTAGTGTTTCCCTTTTACTGTAAAATTTCTTTGTGTATACAGTAAAATGAAGTTCATACCAAGTAAAATCTGGATTGTTACTGACTGATCAGTTACTGACTGGAACGCAATCATTTCTCTTACTCAGGATCAAAGAATGTTTTTTGATCTATTTTATTAGTGCCCATCATAGATAGAGGGGTTTATATGCTGTCCTGCAAGCATCTCCTTTTGCTAAAAGAGTTATAATGAGAACAGGTAATTGTTCTATGGTCCATAGTATGCTACTTATTGTGGTTTAGGGACGAAATTCCTTATGATGGGTTTTGGTGTTATAAGGATGATGTGAATGCACTGCAGTTCAGCAAAGACCAGTGATAAGACAGCAGTTCACTATCACCTAGCTAATGTGATCCATTGGTCTATATTTGCAAAGAGGTGGGGTAAGTTTGCCAGCTCCAGGATGGTGCCTGGGGAGTACAGGGACCTCAGCGGAGGACAATGCCATAGAATCCAAAACATCCATTTTCTCCATGGGAACTGATCTGGAGTTGAACTGTAACTCTGAGAGATCTTGAGGCCTCACCTGGAGACTGGCATCCCTACTCAAAATGGAACTTATGCAAAGTTGTAAAAATTTTTTATAAAATATGCATTCCTTTCTGTCTAGGGATGTTATGTTTTCAAAGGTACAGATACAAATCCAGAGATCAGCTCGGCTACAAGACAACTTGGATATTTTCAGCAATTTTAAAGCATTATGATTGAGCTATAATTACCTATAGTTATTTATACCTGCTTACTCATTTAGAAACCCAGTCCATTTTTCATAGGATGGAACCTGAAGACCTTTCTCAGGTATCTGAGCTTCCAGTTCTAGATGCCACTTCTGGATTTCATTTCTAGATTCTAGATGTTACTTCTGGATTGTTTTCTGGAAGTGGCATGATACTGTCATCAACAACTATCCTCCATGTCTTCCTACTAGGGGTGTGCATTCAGTTCGGCCGAACCGAATCAACTGCCGAATCATCCCTGATTCGACTGTATATGGAATCGCATACAGCCGAATCCAATTGGGGCCCATTATGTGGGAGCCGAGTATAGCTCCCCGTATACTTCCGTATATATATTCGGAAGTAAATGGAAATCCATGGAAAAGGCGGGAAAGGGGCTTCTGCAGCCTCAGGAGAGCTGCTTGCTTCCTTTCCCACCTTTGGTAGCCTTTTCCCGCCTCTCCCATAGCCTCCCTGGAATCAGGGAGGGGGAAGAGGAGCCCCAGCAGCCAATCCAAAGCATGTTTTTGCAAAATGCATTGCAAATGCATGCTTTGCATTGTTGTGTAGCTGATCCCCCAGCCATCAGCAACATTGTTGTTCTTTTGATCTTTTGCTTACTTGGGTATCCAAGTAAGCACTGTTGTCTGGCCAATCACAGAGCAGTGCTATTTTTTGAAACTGCTCTCTGTAGGGCCAGAGAACCTTTTTAAGGAGTCTGCCTGGCTGGACTCCTCCATTGCTGCTGTGTTGGTGTGAAAGAGAGATTGTGCTGTGCTGGCCCTTGGCCTCAGCTGCTGCTACTCTCTCTCAGCGTTACCAGACTTGCCTGGAGTAGAGAAGACATCTAAGGTAAGACAGTCTTGGGGTTCTTGTTTTTATTTTAGTTGGTAAAATGACTTTTTAAGACTCAGAGTCCCTTTACTTATCCAGATTTGGGTGGTGGGTAGCTTATTTGGGGTTAGGGTTAGGGGGTTCTGCTGGGGGAGGGGGCCTGGGGTGGGGTTTTTTTTTGCCAATTTGCTCATATCTTACTTTAGTGAGAGGACTTTTAAAAGTGGAGTGCCCTTTTACTTTTCCTGATTTGGGTGGCTTGGATTTCTTGGGGTTAGAGTGAAGGGGTTTTTTTTGGGGGGGAGGGGTTGGTAAAGTTCCTGTATTGTTAAAAGTTAAGTTTTTACTGTTTTAAAAGGATTATGTATTTGATTTGTTGCTGCTGTGTTGTGATGCTGTTGTTCCTTTTCTCTTCTGGTTCTGGTTCTGGGGGGGGGGTGCTGTTTGGCCTAATTTTCATTGTTTAAAAGGCCACTTTTTAACAGTTGAGTTTGTGTTGGCCTTCTGTTTGGATCTATTCTCTATTGCTGCAGGTTTTGCATCCTCCTGTCCTGTTGTCCCCCTTTTCCTGGTTCTGGTTTGGGGGGGGGGGGTGTTGTTGACTGATTTGGCCTGAGGTTTCTTATTGGTGAAAAGGCCACTTTTTTAACAGTTGAGTTTCTTGGCCTTCTCCTGTTGTCCCTTTTCCTGGTTCTGTTTTTTTTTTTTTTGGGGGGGGGAGCTGGCACCTGGGTGAGAGACCCAGAACCAGCCGGCTTGTTGTGCTTGGCCAGCTCTCCCCGTGTTGTTTGGGGCAGAGCTGGAGAGCTGGCATCTGTAGATTGTGTGTTCTGTGGCAGGGAAGCTGACACTTGGGTGAGAGACCCTGAACCAGCAGGCTTGTTGTGCTTGGCCAGCTCTCCCCGTGTTGTTTGGGGCAGAGCTGGAGAGTTGGCATCTGTAGATTGTGTGTTCTGTGGCAGGGAAGATGGCACCTGGGTGAGAGATCCAGAACCAGCAGGCTTGTTGTGCTTGGCCAGCTCTCCCCGTGTTCTTTGGAGCAGGGCTGGAGAGCTGGCATCTGGGTTTGCTGCAGCCAGGTTTGCGGAGCAGACCTTGAGCAGATTGTGTTTTGTGTGGCAGGGTTCATAGAGTAGATAGATGTATATAGTGCATTTGGGTCCTATAGATATTCTCTGGTGTGAAGTTAGGTTTGGCTTTGGGTGCCCCAGGAATTGGACCCCCTGGCCCAATCTTTTTGGGACATGGGGGGTTTGTAGGGCAGAGTCCCCTGCATGTCCCTTGCAAATTTGGGGGCTCTCCCTCAAACCCCCTCCCCTCCAGGCGGCTTCAAATATACCCTATTTACCATTGATTTCAATGGCCCATAGGGTATAATGGGGCTGTATATTCGGAAATAGCCGCGCATCTACCGTATATGCGGCTATTCCAACTATGGAATTCAGAAATATACGGGATTCCATATTTTCCCCCCATATATTTCCGAATCCGTATACTACCAATTTTTTTTTTTGCACATCCCTACTTCCTACTCTGCTGAATCACATTCTCTGCTATTTTTGAAAGAGCACAACAAACAAGAGGTGACTCTTTTATTCCTAGTCCAGCAAGGGGAATGAAGAAACCTGACATTCATTCTACCCTTTTAGTGCTCGCCTATCTTTGAATGAATTTTGGATCATCTCAAAAATGTATATAATTTTATTTAATTTATGATGTCCAAAAATTGACCCCCATTGCTAGAAATTTATTGAGAGGAATAAAAATATAAAGAACAAGATTCCTACAAAATACAAAATAATGGCATTTGTATAAGGTCATAGTTGCTTAATGTATGATGGCTTGCTGAGTGGAGCTGGGGGAATATCACAATTGGAAGGATCAGGGAAGAACTAATCATTTGTGAACATACAAGATTGCAAACAGACTAATTGTTTTTTTTTAAAAAAAATACTGGTTTCAGCCTGTCACAGGCTGAAAATGGAAATTTTCAGTAAATAAATCCATATAATCACTGAAGGTGATTGTATATTAGTATATACAAGAGAATACCAGCAGAATGTTTTCATTTAACCTGAATGGAATAAAACTGTTACATTGTACATTCATTATTAGAATACAGTAACCTAAGCAAATGAAAACTCTTCTGTTCTCTGACAGTTTGTTTCATAAATATTGGTGTGTTATAAAGAAGAAGACCACAGATTTATATCCTGCCCTTCTCTCTGAATCAGAGTTTCAGAGCAGCTTACAATTTCCTTTATCTTCTTCCCCCACATCAGACACCCTGTGAGGTAGGTGAGACTGAGAGAGCTGTTCCAAAAGCTGCCCTTTCAAGGACAACTCCTGAAAGAGCTATGGCTGACCCAAGACCATTCCAACAGCTGCAAGTAGAGAAGTGAGGAATCAAATCCAGTTCTCCCAGATAAGAGTCCATGCATTTAACCACTACACCAAACTGGCTCTCACTGAAGTGTACGTTATGAGCTAATGCTTTGTCTGTGAGTTGTATGTATATAGGTATAATACCTATCCTCTTATTTTAATAGACTGTTCTAATTTTAATCCCAGTATCTCAGTAGCCCAAATAAATATTGCAGGATGCCTTTTATTTTAGGAACTTTGGGCAAAAAATGGCACATCTGGATTGTTTTCAAAGGGATGCATATTTAGATGTGTGGTTCTTTAAGGAGTCAGCAGAATTCCCCCAGTATAAACTTCCTTCTCCAAAGAAACTAAACTTTTTTCATTCTGCAATCCCATACACATTTGTTTGAGATTGAACCCTACTGAATATAGTAGGACTTCTGATTAAAAATGTGTAGAATTGCATTATTTGAGGCAAATTAAAGGCGCTTTGCATAGGCTGTCAATTGTGTTACTATGAGAACTTTTGAAAAAGTTACCTTCTGAATGCAGAGGTTCTAGAGCTCCTGAAAGTTTCTTTTCTGGAAACAGCATCTCTTAAACTATTGGACAATGGCTGGATTCAGATGGCCAATTTGAGCTAACATAGGTACTTCCCCCAGGTGGATTAAAAAGTCAAGGTCAGACAGGCACAGCTGCCACCCATTTCTGCTCTTGCACTCACCACCCTGTTCTCCAATGTCTCTGAGACAGATCAAATAGCTACCAGTGGGGAAGTGGGACCAAAAGCTTCTGCTGCAGCCCTCCCACATTTCCTGGTGTCTGACTGTGGGAGCATGCAAGCAAGGCAGATTGGCAATGTGAATCTGCCAATTCGCTCTAGGTTCTCACCAGTATTCTTTTTTAAAAAAATTACTGCAATGGAGTCCATGAGTGCATAAGCGCATGAGCACATAAATGCATGAGTGCATGACCTCTAAAAATGTAAGGGAAAAAAGAAACCCAAACTGCACTAAGGGGATGGCATGCAACAACTATGTGAATGTGCCAAAGCACCCCCTGCATGATATACAGACACTTCATGCAGGAGTGTGTCATTGGGGTTTGTCCACTCCATTTTGAGGTGGTGCAATCTGAGACATCTTCCACACTTACAGAGCTGCTTGTCTGTACCCAGCCAATGTGTGCAATGCACACCAAGAGTTTGGAGGGAGCAATAGAGCTAGAAGGTTAGGAAGATCAGGACTCCATGTATCCTTCATGATATCGTAATTGACCCACTATCTTAAGGGTATGTCATCTGAAATTTGATATTGCTATCTGCAGAATTTAAGTTTGTTTTTTAGAGTGCTATATTGTTTTTCTCTGCCTTGCTTGCACGCTCCCACAGTCAAACACCAGGAAATGCGGGAGGGGTACAGCAGAAGTTTTTATTATATGAACTAATTTTACTCATTGTTGTTACCCACACTGAGACTGTTGAGGGAAGGGCAGGTTATAAATAAAAATAATAAATAAATATCTGTAGGGTGTGCAAAAAAAAATTGGGATTTGGGGGGTTGTATTGGACACAGAAAATATTGGTATTTCCTGATATTCTCAAATCTCCATACCAGTATGGTATGGAGATCTGTGATTTTTTGGGAATCCTAATTTTTTTCACCTCCATTATACTGTATGGAGACCATTATAGTCCCCATGTGGCCACCATAGAGAATAATAGGGAACTGATCTTTGCGGGCGGGGGGGGGGAATCCAGGGGTCTGGGAAAGCTGTCCTTTTGTGGGAGAGTTACTACTTTTGCAATGCAGCTTCTGGTGCCTCTCTTCAAAACAACTCCCAAGTTTCCAAAAGATTAGACCAGGGAGTCCAATTCTATGGGCCCCCAAAGTAGGTGTCCCAATTCTCCATTGTTGCCAATGTAGGGGGGAAAGGCATTTAAAGGGATCATGGACCCTTTAAATGCCTTCTCAAAACTTCATTAACTCTAAAGGTGTTTAATGGAACTGAAAACCGTTTAAACACCCTTTAATTGCAGCTATCCAGCATTCCCTGATAACTCCAATATATATATTTTGGGATTATATAGGAATGACTATATTGGATAGCCAAAAATAGACTTTTATCTGTATGCAGCTGAGAAAATACCCTCTCAAAAAGTTTTGTTTTGATTTTTTTTTTTTTTTTTGCTCAGATACTGTCAAATGCACATGCCTAGTTTTCTCTTCTGCTGTTGTCATTGCTTTGCTGCTGTCTCTAGATTGCTCTTCTCAGGGAAAATTTCTGTCTTCCAGGTGACCTTTTTTCATCTGCTTTCTTTGTCTAACTACCATGATGGCAACATGTGCTTGCTACAATTTCTCTCCATTCTAGTCTTGATAGACAGCTAGAACACTAAGTTTGTTCTTTCCTTTTTAGTATAGATTTAGTAGAAATTAAGTTTGTGCTGCAACTAAAATGGGAATTATGCTTAAGAATAAAGTTCACATTAAGCTTGCTGATTTAATAAGGAAAATAAAGGCCTTTTATTATCTTTGTTAAAGCAACAAGTCTAGTGTTCAGTTTATTGTATATGGCTGACAAGTCTAGTGGAAATTTATTCACAGCATAAATCTAAATCCTAACAAGAGAAAAGTAAGTTTTGTGAGACGCAAAAGGATACAAGCACAGCAGGTCTCAATTTGATCCACAACTGAGATTGCCAGGTCTCCTTTGAACACCAGTGGGGGATGGGGGGGTAGACTTGCAAGAGCTAGATTGGGAAACTACTGGAGCTTTGGGAATGGAACCTGGGGAGCACAGGGACCTCAATGGGATACAATACCATAGAGTCAACCCTCCAAAATATTCATTTTCTCCAGGGGAAGTGTGGTGTGGGGATGAGCTGTAATTCCTGGGGATTCCCAGGTCCTATTTGGAAGCTGGAATCCCTAACCATGGTTCATCATAACTGTAGCTTAAGAACTCAAGAACAAATTAAAGAAGCCATTGATATGTAGAAGTTAATAGTAGTAGGTCACTATGTGTTGAGTAGTGGGTTTTAAGAAAAGGAATCATGAGACAAAGGGCATGGCACTTGTCCTGTTAAGGAAATCTACATGTTTCCTGGGATACATATTTTTCCCCAAATCCAAATACCATTCCCAAGACTATTTCAGGTTGGAAAAATGTCATGGGGTGGAGGGTGGATCTAAAAACTATGTATAACCATGGTCATAATGCAAATCATGCATGGTGTGCATGAGAATTCAGGAGAACCCACAACTCACATCTGTCTATTACATACAGTGGAACCTCAACTCGGTATATTCAGTAATGTGTGAATCACCAACAGGTAACTCTACATATACCATCCATATATGAAAAAAAAATTGTGTTAAAATATGCCAGAAATTTTCACCCTTACATATTTTATTCCTAGATTATATAATCAGAAACAATTTCATACCTATCCCATGTAGAGATGCCATCCAACCCCATCCCCCAAATACTCTGATCTTTTTTAACCTTCTTACTGGCCATCATTGCCAGGCCTCTCTCATTCCTTGCATCCCCCCAAAAAATTAAATGAATTCTTATTTATCTATGTATTTATTTATTTAATTCATGTCTAGGAGTCTCTTGGCCAATATATAGAAGATCAGATTGCACATAGGCAACTTTTGTGAGTTAATTAGGCCATTGCACACTACCTCTTACTTTCAAGAAATAGAAAAGACACAGGTGGCTCGGAGGTGCTTGGAGTAGGTGGCACAGAAGCCTCAAACAAGTAAAAGAAATTCACATTGTCAGGGTGATATAGCTGGATTGCATAAAATGATGACAGATACTTTTAGAAACTCTTAGCAATTCCACCAATCTACCACTAGTCCACCATGCAAGGAGAGCCCCATAATGCTGCAAGGTCCAGCTCACCCCTCTGCTTCAGAAGAGTACAAAAAGTAGCTATTCCAGATCAGGGCTAATTTTTATTTCTTTAAATCAGCAAAAGTGAGAGCAAATGCAGGTATGAGTCTGACATTTACCCTGTGCTGGTGCATGTGTGAAAGGTAGGGTTGGCATGTGCCTGCTAGAGGTGAGATATCTTCCACCCCAGCAGTCTGAACACACCAGCACTTCAGCAGCTAGCAGCTAGCAGGAGAAAGAATCAGTCCCTTGTAAGAATCACTAAAAACTATAGTTTTACCCCAGATTCCTAGAGAGACTGATGTCACTTCCCAGTTTCCATGCTGTTACTGATGGTTGTCCTCCCCCATCTCCCCCCCTTCTCCTATTGGTTGCTAAGCTGGGCCTGGCAACGCTAGCAAGAGAAGAGAGAATGAAAAAATTAGTGCTGTCCGGGGAAGAATTCGGGAAGAGTATACTATTTCTAGCAGCAACTATGAAACATCTGGCAGATTTTGTTTTTCTTCTTGGTCACATAGGTACTTAAGGCCTGGGTGTGCTTGGAGGCACAAATCAAATGGCTCATGTTCTTTGGTTTCAGCTTGAAGGTCATAGCTTAGAGATGGGAGGAAAATCTGCTAAGAGGAAGAGGAAGATTTGCTTTGCACTAAGCAGCTTCCTCTCTCCACTTTCTGTTGTTTATTGTGTGTGTGTGTGTGTTTGTGTTATAAGCTGTTGGGTCCCTATAACAGACAGTAAATAGCTACTGTTTTAACCCAGTCTGAGTACCCTGAGTAACTGGAGATTCAAATGGAATTTGACAGTTGAGAGTGGCACTTAGGTGAGTTAAGCAGTGAAAGGATCAAGGAGGTTCCTGAATTAGGGGAGTAGAATGAGTAGACCTTCTCTGAGGGAAATAGCTCCTCATAAAGGAAGGGGGAGTGATCCCTATCAAGTGCTTAAATGGTTAACTTGTGTGACTGTTACTGCCTTCACAAACTTAAGTATTTTTGAGATGAATATGCTTATGCTTGTTTATTTAAGCAGTGACTGCCAAAGGATCTCTCGCAACAATTTTAAAGATCTGTCCATACAACAAAACAACTATTTGATTGTGACAAGCTATCTATTGTTTATATTTATACCAAGTATTCTTGTTCCTATTGTCTGTTCACCTATTGCCTGGTCTGTGTGTTAAATGTGAGAAGTGTGTATTGAATTTCTTGGCTATCTAATCGATACAGATGGTATTCATCCAACTCCAGCTAAAATTAAAGCAATCCATGATGTCACAGTGCCACAGACTAAGTAGGAACCTCAAGCATTTTGGGGACTTTTGAATTCCTATCATACGTTCCTGCAGCACAAGGCAACAATAGCAGAACCCTTGCATCACCTTCTAGATAAAAAGGCTAAGTGGCAAAGGACAATCCAGCATGAAAAGGGCTTTTTCTGATGTGAAAAGTTTGCTTTCATCTGATAGTGTTTTGGTCCACTACGATGAACAAAAGCAACAAATTTTTGCATTTATTACTTCCCCTTCTCCTCCTTTGGAGGTTTTGTTGCTAGAGTTCTTACCCTTCATGTGACTAATATAGCAATTATCTCACTTCTTGCTTGTGTTCTCAACTGGGTGTGGAGGAGGTAATCAGTAGGGAAGCTCAAGCTTAAGGAGAAATTTGTACCATTTTTGATGAGACAACATGAAATATCAGTATACAAAGGCTACCTTCTTTGGGGCAATAGAGCTGTCATTCCTACAGCCTTGAGGTACCATGTGTTGGAGGGGCCACCCTGGCATTGTGCAGATCAGGGCTGGCTTGCCCACTAGGCAAACTAGGTGGTTGCCTAGAGTTCTGGGAGGGTGGGTGCGCTAAATTGGGCTCCCCACTCCCCTCCCAGTGCCCCAAGCAAGCACCTAGTTTGACTGCTTTCCCAGCCCACCGGCCGCCACCATCACTGCTGCTGCCTGCCCCTCCATTCCCTTCCCTCACCATGCTTCCTTCTCCTCCTTCCCTTTGAACCCTTCCCCACCCCATGTCAATTTCAATGCCGAAACCGGCTCTAGCGCCATGTTCTGGCTATCTAAAGCTCCCCCTCCCCAGCCAATCACTCAATCATGGGTAAAACCATGCTGCGGGGCCAGAATGCGCATACAGTCTGTCAGGATCAGGAAAGGGCGACCTCGCTGCCACTGACTCCTCCCTTCCCCACTTCCTGGATGGGAGAGGAGTCAGCGGCAGTGGGGCACCCTTTCAGGACACTGATCCTGACAGACTGTAAGCGTGTCCCGGCCCCACAGCACGGTTTTACCCATGATTCAGTGATCAGATGGGGAGAGGGGGGCTTTAGATATCTGGAATGCAGTGCTAGAGCCGGTTCCGGCATTGAAATTGACATGGGGTGGGGAAGAGTCCGAAGGGAGGGAGGAGGAGGAGGCAGGAAAGGGGAGATGTGAAGCCTGGGGGGTTGGCATGGGGGCACTTGGGGGGGCACCAGGCAGTGAGTCTGCCTAGGTACCATGGGGCATCGGGCCGCCCTTGGTGCAGATGAAGGTTCTTGTATGTAGTTATATGTGGTGGCCCAAGATGGATAGTGAGGTGAAAGAGTGAGTCAAGAAATGTGATGAGTGTCAGGCCTCATGGCCAGCTCCACCACATGCTCCAGTTTATCCATGGGAGTCAACAAAAACTCTGTGGTCATAGCTTCATATTGATTTTGCTGCTCAATTTCAGGGCCAGAGTCTTCTGATAGTGGTTGATTTGTATTCCAAATGGTTGGAAGTTATTCCTGTTTCGTTGATTACATCCCATGTTGTTATTAAGGCATTATGTGGAATCTCTGCAACACATGGATTGCCAGATTATTTTATCTCCGATAATGGTGCCCAGTTTAAATCATCATTTGCACATTCCTTGCTAGTGGCTTAATCTGTCATATTATTTCAGCTCCTTTTCATTCAGCAACTAATTGGGAGCTGGGAAAGGACAACAAAGGATGCATTAAAATGAATTGTTGAGATCACTGGGATTGTCACCTGGCAAGTTTGCTTTTGATGCAACACATAACACCAAGTACTACCATAGGTAGGAGTCCTGATGAACTGTTAATGAACAGGCTGCTGACAAGTCCTTTAGATCATATGCAACCCGATCTAACTGAGGATTGATGAAGTTCAAAGGCTTGTCTGCACATTGGCCCCAGATTATCCTGTCTATGTCAAGAACTATGGTACTGATTCAGCATGTATCTCTGTTACTGTGATTCAAGCTATGGGGCCATTATCCCATTGGACAGAGACACCTGATGTTCTTGTGCTGCAACAATGTGTGGACCAAATGAGAGGATGCATGCCTAGGTCATCTGCTCCATCTGCAAGTGTTAATAATGCAGGTGCAGTGATGCCCTAGCAGTGGGGATGGTTGAGTTAACTTCTGCTCAGGAGCCTGTACAAGAACATGTTAATATGGAACCTGAACTTCAAAATTAGCTAGAAGCTGCTGAAGCATCGAAGGTCTTATCAGAGGTTACATCCACCCCAGCGTAGAACCATGGTCGCCCACAGCATGATAGAATTTGACCATGGTATCTTCAGGACTATGTCAGCTAGGGGAATGGGTATAGTGTATTGGCCTCTTTGGCTTACCATATATGGTGGTGTTGGAGCTCAGCCCTTTAATCAGGTTGGTTACATTTCATGCATCACTTTCAGTTTCAGCTTTCTTCTCCTTAGCAGCTGCAGCTGTTAGAAGGATTTTTAAAAATGGAATGCCAATGAGGGTGTCAGTTTTATCTCCTTGGTATAGTCTCCATTCAGAGAACTCTACATACTCCTTAATGATATCTGGCTGTATCCAGAGTATCTGGCTGGATCCATTTTCACAGATGCAAGGCTCTCCATATGCTTTTCCTGCCTCCCCACTCCCAAAGCAGCCTAGAATGCCCCTCATCCTGTTCCTGGTGCAAGAGGAAAGAAATGGGAAAATCTTCCTTGCCCTGTGAAAATATCTTGTCCGGATCCAAACCAAGCTGTATTATGTGACTTTCTTAGCTATCTGTTTCACCTGTAGAGAGCTTGGCACAGTTATTATGTGGGTTGCGTTTTCATCTGTGGATGATATTCCTTGTGATAAGAGATTTGAAAGAAAGTACAATAATCGTGCACAAAACATTCTGTGGTCAGTGCCCTCAATATCAAGCTTCAAGTTAATGTATATTTCAAGAGTTGATAATCTACTCTCATGGCTATTATTAAGGTAACTAAGATCAGGGCCAGATTAATAATTAGAAAAAGTAGGCACTGGCCAATGGGTCCCCATTTAGGGACCTTGGGCCAGTTTCCCCCGTTCCCCCACCCCCCCGCTTGCAGTCCTCTCAGCCTGCACATGCAGTCAGCAACTGAGCCACTCTTTGCTTGAATTGCCTGGTGTGACTGCTGGCATAGCTGCCAAGTTTGCTTCTCTCTGCATCTCAGCCACAACTTTGTCAAAGTGGCTTTTGAAAAAGTGGCTGCAGTGGGGGGCTATGGGTGGTGGGGTGGGTATTCAAACTGAGACAATTTGCAACCCACCCACCCCAAAGTCTATTTATTCATTGTATAAAATCACAGTTCTGTGACAAATTCCCCAATAGAAATGAAAATTAAGCAACTAATGTAAGAAAACTATAAGGATATTCTTATTTTATGATCAGGCAACAATTTAATACCATAAAAACCAGAAACTAGTTGGTTTATTACCAAAGTAAAAGCAGGAAATCTACTTTTGTGGACAATGTTGCAACTCTTTTAGCAACTAGAAGCCTTTACCATTTTATGAGAAAGATTAAAAACTGATGTAATTCAGTTAAATGCCAGTAAGGAAATGATGGCAAATTTCAGGAGAGAAATCTGTGCTATTCCATTGTAGGGCACAGATAAAATCCAGACTTATTTCCTAAACAGAGGATGGGTCCAGACAAGCATTTTGAGTCAGCATGCGGACAGGACACAGGTGGACCAAAAGAGTGTGACCAAACATGTGTGTCTGCCTCCCATCCCACTCCCACCCCTGGGCTGTCCTGCTCGCACCACAAAAAACTACCACTTCTGAAGTGGTAACTCTTTGTGGCATGACTGGGACAGCCCTCAGATGGGCTGGGAGCAGGAGCGGGATGGATGGCACTTTTTTGGTTTGGTCGCACTTTTTTGGTCCATTCATGTCCCATTCATATGCTGGCTCAAAATGCTGGTCTGGACCCAGCCAGAGTCACTTTAAGAGGTACATATTGTGCTGTATCCAAACTGCTTTTCTACTTGTGAAAGGGAAAGATAAGATCATCTTTGATCATCCAAAAGGCTATAGTGGGAATTTTAGGACCTGCATGGATGAAAGGCATGTGCAGTGGGGTTGGAGTAAAGAAATAAATCCGGTGACGTTGAGTGAAAAAAGCTGGCAGGGTACAACCCTACATATTTTGATGCAACTTTGGTCACACATGATTTTTTTTGTTAATTTTTATGGCATTTGTTTCAGCTTCATCTGAGGAAAAGCTTACATATAAAAGTGTTTTTTAAAAAAGAATGTTACATCCATCCTGACTTGGATGGCCCAGGCTAGCCCCATCACATCATATCTTGCAAGCCAAGTAGGGCCAGCCTAACTGGGAGACCAACAAGGAAGTCCAGGGTTGCTACACACAGGCAGGCAATGGCAAACCATCTCTATTTACCTCTTGCCTTGAAAACCCTAGGGGTTGCTGTAAGTGGGCTGTGACTTGATGGCCCTTTCCATCACCACCACCACCACCATTTTATATCCAATGTTATTTAAATCACTGAACCAAGAAGAAAACTCGTGGTAGCCTACACCTGGTCATTTCTGCAGAAGGAATCACAATCAAGATGGAAGAAATTATTTGAAGAATCATAACACAGCAACTCTAACAATAACAAATAAAGCAAAAATTGTCTATAATGAAATCTCACTCATTTTATAATAGACATGATTCATCATAAAACACACCCATCAAATAAGAATCATAGCCTCTGAAGGGGCATCACTCTAACAGTCTACAGTACCATACCTGCTGCCACAAGAAGAAACCAAAACAGAATAGTCTTCACCCAGATTAAACCATTTAACAGAAATAAATCATAAATGACATTGGACAACATTTCTGTTTATTGATGCAGGAAAAGGGAAAAATAACTTACCTAGAACTCCTAGCCTGTAGTTGATGGTGATAACAATGACATTCCCATAACTTGCGAGTATACTGCCATCAACCATGTTCCCTGTTCCTTCCATGTATGATCCCCCATGGATATAGACCATCACTGGCTTCTTGTTGTTCTGATCATGTATATCTGAAAAGAGTACAAGTAAGGAAAACACAAGAAAGTAATACAAGTATTAAAGGAAATATATAGACTTTTTAAAAAAAGGTAATTTCCCCCCAATTTATAGTATTTCTTTTCTACCAACCATAGTTTCTATCAGTATCTTTTAGAAGAGGTCAGAAAATGGCAACAGTACTATTGATGAGTGATGACTCTCATTTCAGAATCACAATAGTGGAGTAAAGTGCACCTGATGACTTTTACTAGATTCAGTGTTCATATTGAAGATGGGTTGTTGGTTTTTTTTGTAATGTGCAGAATGATACTGGGACTCAAGAAAACATAGAAATATGACATGTAATTTGGGCATTTTAAGGAGCTTTAGAAAAAATAATTCACAAAAATATCATTCTCAGACTAGCCAAAACAGGAAGGCTTATTTTTTTTTAAAAAATGAACTGTTTTATGGAGATAATTAACAACGAACAAAACAGTATCAACCAAGTTCTTTCTGTTTATCTTCTAACTCTGGAAGATACTATTTCAGTTTTCAAAATATATACAGCAAATTAATTGTCATCAATATTTTGCCTACATTAAAACTGAACTGGTAAGAGGAAGATTCCTCAATCAAAACAATCAATAAATGTCAAGTGAGGCTAAGACCATATCGCTGCATTTGTGCTTTGTTTAAACTAATTAATATAACAAATAGTTACTTTGACAGCTTCAGGGTTGTTTTATCAGCAACTAAAGGCCAATTAAAATTTCCTTACTGCTTAAGTATGCCACCAAAATGTGTCTTTTCCCCTATGTGTGCAATCCACTGTCAGCTAGTTCAAACAAGAAGAACCAGCAAGCCAGCATTACAAAGTCCTGAGGGGAACACAAAAGTGTTTATCTTCTAGGGTTGCCAAGTCCAATTCAAGAAATATCTGGGGACTTTGGGGGTGGAGCCAGGAGCAAGGTTGTGACAAGCACAAATGAACTCCAAGGGAGTTCTGGCCATCACATTTCAAGGGACTGAACACCTTTTAAATGCCTTTCTTCCATAGGAAATAATGAAGGATAGGGGCACCTTCTTTTGGGGCTCATAGAATTGGACCCCCTGGTCCAATCTTTTTGAAACTTGGGAGGTATTTTGGGGAGAGGCACTAGATGTAATACTGAAAATTTGGTGCCTCTGTCTCAAAAAACAGCTCCCCCAGAGCTCCTGATACCCACAGATACCCCATCATTCCCTATGGGAATCGTTCATGAGGTGCATGATGGCTCTGGGGGCAGGGCTTCCCCCGCCGGCCAGCTGGCTGGGGGAGGGGGGAAGCCTGTAAAACCAGGGGATCCCCCTCTGGGACCTGGGGATTGGGAAGCCTATTATCTTTGCTGTGTGGATCATCCACATGGGAAACAATAGCAACCATGGATACTAAGTAAGCTTTAAAAAGTCAGTGTGCTTTGGAAAAACAATAAAAAATATTGGTCTGGCCTAACAGTCTAAAACATGTTGCTACACTATATTAGGCATCATGAACCCTTGAATATAATCAATTTATTTCAACATCCAAAGCAAAGAACGATGTCTAGATTCGGGGTGGGGAACAAGAAAGAGGAAAAAGTGTTTATTATCTGATACCTTCTAGTAAACCTGCCTGTTATCTGGGATACATAATCTGGAGATTCAGATTTTTATGTCTGAAACAGATAAGCTGTCTTTTACACATTCTCAAAAATGATGGATTTGAATTCTCTGGGTGTCTGGGGGGGGGGGGACTTATGGATCAAATGTAAAAGCGGCAATACAATAAAAGTTCTAGAGCATGTGTTTGCATGTGAATAGATCATATGAAACAGATTTGTTTCTTTAAAAAATGTTATATGTTTGGATATATGGACAGATATCAGAACACTGGAATGGTAAATGAAAAAAAACCCTGATTTTTTTGTAATTATCATATTTATGCTCCAGATATTCATTAAGAATATATCACCATGCTGGTATCTAACTGAAGGCTGCATCATCAGACCTTTCCTGCCCCAATTGCAAAGCAGAAAAGAGGAAGGAAGGCCTATCAAACTTGACAGCAGATCAGAGGAGGGAGATCAAAGGAGGGAACCATAACTTGTCAAAATGGTACTTTAGCAAAATAAGTTTTTGACCAGACACCTTGTATTAAGTTCTGCAGGTGTTAACATTCTATGTAGGGAAAGTTCTGATTCTATTGCACTTGATAACAAGCATCCAATATGGGATAGGAACAATTAGGCTCACTGTACACCTACCTGGAGTGACATAATTGTTACCACCTCTGTGGTGGCTTCAAAAACACTTCTCAGATCTTTATAGAAACTTCCACTGGCATGAAACTCAAGTGAAGGACACCCCAAAGCATTTGGTCTTGTGGATGTGTTATATAAACACACATGCAAAGGCTATATCCAGACATCAGTAGATATTGTGCTACAGCAATCATTTACAAATAGCCTGTCTTGTCCACACATGAAACCAAAATTGTTATATGCAATAATAACACATTAACTATTGGTGTGTGGATACAGCCAAAGAAGCCAAACAAATATGTGGCCATGTCTATACTTCCCTGGAAGCAAAATGGGAGCAACTGCAAAGTAGTGGCGCCTTATCTCCAGTGTAACTAAAAGAAGAATGTTGTATAGAATAAAAACAAACTGAATAGGTTGCTTCTAGTCCTCTTGAAATATCCCATACTGAAGACAGAAAAAGAGAAACAGGAAATGAGGCAATTGCATCCACTATAAAGTACACATTGAGGGAAGAGAAAGGGAAATAATGTGAAGGTGAATTTACAGAATGTATTAAAAGGGATAAAGGAAGAGAGAGACATGCAAGGTTTCAAGTTCCATTTTCTCTTCCTAGGCAAAAGTTGGGAAGGTGGGTACAGGGAAGCATTTGGTTGTAAATAATATTTATGTTACTCACTTCACACATATTTACAGATAACCTGTACACATCTCAAAAGGAAATTGCAGTCATCTAAATGCTAATTTGTGTCTTAAAAATGAGAAAAAAGGAAAGTTGGTTCCAGAAAAGAAGAAAATAAAGCAGCACACTGAAATGTGTGTGATTAAATAAAGGGGGAAAGTTCATATTCATGCATATCAGGGTTGAGCTGGAACAAAACCAAAAAATACCTTCATCTTCCCCACGATCATTACTGGTTATATCATCTGCGCTTTTCTTTGTGTTGGCTCCTGGGGTCAGAGTGAGCAGGAGAATAAAGGGAAAAAAGAGAATTCAAAAACAGCAGGTTCTCAAAAATTTAAAGAAAAAAAATTAGCCAAAAATTGGAAAAAGGAAAAATTCAACACAAAAAGCCAAGATCTGAATTGGAAAAAATAAAAGGATGCAAACTGCACACTAACATACACTCTAAAATAAATCAGAAAATATCAGCAGGAAAAAAATCACATGTTGTGACAACACAATTAAGTTGATTAAAAGTTACTGCTTACTTTGAATTCAAAATTTATAAGAAAAAATACAACAGTTCAAACACATAATTCTTTACAACTCAGAATCCTTGTTGCACTGTTATAGTATATCAGTCAAACATATTCTTAAGAGCAGAACCAGGGTCCATAGTGGTGGTGGGGAAATCAGTTGTGTAAGCAACATCAAGTTTAGAACAGATCTGTAGTTTGGAGCCAAAGATCTGCACAACTAGTTTCCAGCATCCTGTGATTTTCAAACAATAAATCCTTCCTTTTTATAATGAAGGAAGTTTCATAAGTGATTTGTGACTTGGCATCCCCCTCCCCTCATTCAAAGTTAAAAAGTCAAAAATTCTACTATGAAAATGTTTCGCGCTCTTGGCCCAAACTTGGGCTAAAGCAACTCTTTTGACCCAGAAAATCACTGTAATATTCACAATTTAATTAGAATGTTTATTATCACTAACATAGTTCATGTAAATAAACATAAAGTATTCCAACATATAAAAGCCAGTGTGGAGGGTACAGATGTGCATATGGATTCATAATCCATATCATAATCATACAAAATATATTACTTACCATGTCAGTAAAGACACAGTTAAGAAAGAAACAACACATAAATATTACACTTATTGAAAAGAAATAATTGAAAACAATTCTGTTTCTACAGAACAAGTTATGGTAATGATCCGGTCCTTCTTTTGCATGCTTAGGAGGCAGCTACAAGGATAGGGGATATCAGGGTGAAAATTCATTCACATTCCTACTGCTTTGCTCTTGTAAAAAGCACACACCTTTTACCAGGATTAATCATCCCCTAAAGTTACTGTGGTTTTCCTGCACAGCTGAGCAGGGAATTAAGTGTAAGGCCATCCTTTCCTGAACTGAATATTTTTTCCATAATCAATCACCTCACTTAAAACATACACATGTGTGTTTTCATCTAATTGAATACAGAATGGAATCAGCACACACAACAACAACAACAACCCTCATGCCCATAGTGAACTTGCAATTTAAAAAAAAATAGGGCCGCAATGTAAAGAACCTCAGTACATCAAACATGAACAGCTTCATTCTCACTAGTTCTAAACCTCTTTAATCGCTCAGATTCTGGCCTTGCCAATGGTACCAATACTATATAAACTCTGCAGACAACAGATTTACTGTCTGATCACCCCAGGTAGTGACTCTTGTAAGACCCAGGTTCTGCCTTTGAATGTCTGACAACAACAAAATATAGTTAGAATACAGGAGATTTCAGGAGAAAACCACTTGCAAGGTCCTTTTCTGACACCAGCAAAATTTTCTATTCAAGTGATATTCTTTGAGCCCTGCTGATCAAGACTTAGTGATGTAACAAATGCAACTTGCTCTAAGACCTTTAGTTCTTCCCTCTGCTCTGACATTTCTAGTCAACAAAAAGCAATTCAGAAGGAAAAATGAGCCAGGTGAAAGGTGATTCTTTTTAACCTTTGCAGAAACTTCCAAAAGGTACTTTTTCACTTTGTGTGTGTGACATTTGTCATGCTGCTGGTGTAACTTATAAAGCCATAGCTGGCCTTTGTATTGTAACACTAAAAAGAATGCAATGAGAAAATGTAAGAAACATCAACCGTGTTCTCTGAGGATTTGTAGAAGCAAGGGCAGTATAGATTCTCCAGTTCACTTTATGTTCGAAGGAGAATGATGCGTGTCCCATTTTCAGATTTTGCTACTAATCAGGGTGCACTGGCCTAAAATGTGCCAGTTCTCTAAAATATCAGTTCTCTAGGTCATATGTATGTATCCTAACCATCTTACTCTTTAAATGCATCATTAAAGACAAAGCATCTCATAATAACAAGAGGAGATAGAATTTTTTTCTAGTATAACATATAGTAGAGTGGCTGAATAAATCATCATAATCTCATTCTGTTTCTACAAATTATATCATAAACATGGATATGATCTTGTGATCTGTCACACTGTATATTCTGTTATCCATTAATGCTTTTGAATTTTTTTCCTCAGCTGCACTATGCATTGTATTTTAGCATTTGTTGAGAGTTTTGTTTTTTTTAAAGGTAACTTCTAAACTTCATAAAGGAATTTGACTCTCCTACATCTTATCTTTAGTAGCTCTTTAATTAAGCCTTTTATTATTTGTCATCCCCTTTGAAATGTGGCTGGACTGAGTTTATTCACAGATTTTTATTTCATGTTTGTTGAATTTGATAATCTTGTGTTCATGGCTTTATTCAATTCAACAAGGTATTTTATATCACATCTTGGAATTGTTTAGGATTAAAATCCAGAGCTGTCTCATCTCTTATATGTGCAGTGTGTCCTCAGGGTAGCTAGTATCTGCTGTGATGTTACATTCTGTAGTTTTACTGTTTGATTTTTTTTTTTTTTAATTCCAATACTACCATCAAAATTTTTATCAGGGACAGGCAGAACTCTCCCACTAAGACTGCACTGCAGAATTTCTATTCATAGTGATTATATTAAGATAAATATTAGTTTTCTGTTATATTTGAATGTATTCCTTCTATAATTAACAGCTCCCCTACTCAGTCTATACTGTCTTTTCTATAGATGTTAGACAAATGTCTGTAATACGTGGGAAGCTATAAAATTTTCTTTAATCTTCATACACACTATGACCATAACATTTTTAACTTTGTATAGAATTTGAGATAAACTCCAAATGCCAGTTTGTATATTCCTCCTATTAATTCTTCTTGCTTTTTATCTGTATTTCCTATTTTCCCTCAGCCATCTTTGTGTTCTGATGTCTTCTTAGATCTTTGTGCAAGTTTTGTTTCCAGGGGGGGTTTTTGAAGTTTTTTTTAGCCTTTTTTTATTACCTCAGCTTCCTCCTCTTTTAATATATTCATTTACATCACTCATATTTTGACCTGTCATGTTAAGGTTCCATGTGTTCCAGTGATCAGCTCTTGTCAAGTCTAGCAGTAGCTGTTTCAGCACTTTGTAGCTATTTCATCTATGAAAACTACTCTTGAAGAGAGTGTATGGAGTAATTCACTCATTCTTTGCTAGCAATGTTCTGTACTGTGAATTTACTTCATCTCTCTCACACATACACACTAAGAATACATAAAATTGGTTGATAAGCCAGTGTGATAAAGAATATTGTTAAACTTGGATGAGGGCAAATCAAATTCAACATGCAGTTATGAAGTTTGCTGGGTGACACTGGGACCAGACAGTTTTGCTCAGCCTCTTCTACCTCATACAGTTGTTGTAAGGAAAACAGGAGAGAGAAGAACTCCTCCTTGAACTCCTAGGGGAAACAGCCAGGATTTTTAAAAGGTAGATACAGTTAAGCCAAAACCCAGTTTCAAAAACGCTACCTAAAGAGAAAGGAGTGTGTTGTCAAAGAGCAATGATTTCCAGAAACCCCCATACTTGCCTTTGGACTGTAATGGACTGTATATAGATTGGCACTCATGCCAGTTCAGCTTTGGGGTAATTGACCCTCTCAGACTACCCTGGTGCTGAGCCAAGCCAGGCACAAGGCACCTCTTGCTGGAACTATTATGCTGTGGGCCACTCTGCCCACAGAAAGTTCAAGGACTTCAGACCATGCTTCGTCTCTTAGCTGTCCAGCCACTCTTGCAGATGCCTGCAGACCTGTCTTCATGGAAGACAAGACCAGCAGTAAACCTAGGGGAAGCCATGTTCCTGAATATTTCAGAATAACACACTCTTTTTCTATCACAGCCATGAAGAGACTGTGTCTTCACCACGTACTGCATTCCAGGATCCTTGCATCAGTTTTCATCATGCAGATGTCAGCTGCCCAGCCAAAGACAAAGGGACTGATGTGAGGCAGCCATAACAATTACTGGTGGACAAAGGAATCTTCCTGCCACCAATTCAAAACAGCACCTCTGTCAATAGAACATCATTGGACTAATCTCATCATCTTAAAGGCATGATCAGCCATGATTCTGCTATCTCCACCCTTCCCAATCCACCCCCCCCCCCCCTTTATATTCCCCAACAATCCATCAATCCCGAAATTGTTCATTCCAGTTTTCTTTATTCTGTGTATGTTTTTACTCAAAAGCACATTAATCACTTCTTGGGTTCTATTGTTAAATTTTCTGGGAACCATTGACTGCCCAGGCAATCCTTTCACTGGACTCTGCCCCAAGTCACAAAACTGTCTATTTAGGTGTGACTTTTTCCGGATAGCTACCTTGCTGAAAGAGTCACCCCCATTCCTGATGAGTTTGGGTCCTTTCTCTGTGTGATGCCAGTCATCTCATGCCTTGCCCCTCTTCTCGCTGTCAAATCTCTGCTTCTCACCTGGACAGGTATTGTTGGTGGGTAATATGTTACCTGTCCAGGTGAGAAGCAGAGATTCAGCAGTGAGAAGAGGGGAGAAGGTATGAGATGACCCTAAATTGCCCATTTCAGTTTTCTTTATTCTATGTATGTTTTTACTCAAAGGTACATTAATCAACCCCTGGGTACTATTGTTAAACTTCCTAAACTGTGTGTGTTGAATGTATGATTTTCCCTTGTATGCTTGAATTTCCTTGAATAAAACTAATTTACTTTATATCCAAAAACTCATCATTGACTTAAGGGCTCCTGGGAAATACTGACTCTGGTATACATAGGTTATTGACCCCATGCTAATTTTTGCCATCTTGCTTAATTAACTAAAATTCCCCAAATTAACTTGAAAAGGCAATTTAGCTAACAAGTGTATCACAACAGCAGACATGTCCGAGTCAATGGAGTCCAAAGAACATAAATGGAAATGTTAAAGACCCACTTGAAACCTATACAATGATATTAAGAGAAATTTTAGCAGCATTTGCATAGAAGAGCCATGTGATAGGTTACAGATTTTGTCTTTCATCTCTTCCACAGATTAGATTACTGTAATGCATTCTATGATGGGCTCCCCTTGAAGAGAATTTGGAAATTGCAACTGCTTCACAGTATGGTAGCCCAGTTATCATCAGGGCTAGCTGATGGGAACACATCTTAGATATTTTAAAACAGTTACAATGGCTACCACCTGAGACCATGCCACTCCAACCCTTTGGAATGAGTTCCCACTCTGTGGAATGGGCTTCATCTCTAAGAAGTCTTTAGGAGGTGATAAGTCACCAGGTCCGGATGGCATTGACATCTGCCTCCATTCCTGAGGACTGGAAGGTAGCAAATGTCACCCCCCATCTTTAAAAAGGGTTCCAGAGGAGATCCGGGTAACTACAGGCCAGTCAGTCTGACTTCAATACCGGGAAAGTTGGTAGAAATCATTATCAAGGACAGAATGAGTAGGCACATTGATGAACACGAGTTATTGAGAAAGACTCAGCATGGGTTCTGTAAGGGAAGATCTTGCCTCACTAACCTGTTACATTTTTTTGAGGGGGAGAACAAACATGTGGACAAAGGAGACCCAATAGATATTGTTTACCTTGACTTCCAGAAAGCTTTTGATAAAGTTCCTCATCAAAGACTTCTTAGTAAGCTCGAGAGTCATGGAATAAAAGGACAGGTCCTCTTGTGGATCAAAAACTGGCTAATTAATAGGAAGCAGAGAGTGAGTATAAATGGGCAGTCTTCGCAGTGGAGGATGGTAAGCAGTGGGGTGCCGCAGGGCTCAGTACTGGGACCCATGCTCTTTAACTTATTCCTAAATGATTTGAAGTTGAGAGTAAGCAGTGAAGTGGCCAAGTTTGTGGATGACACTAAATTGTTCAGGGTGGTAAGAACTAGAGAGGATTGTGAGGAACTCCAAAGGGATCTGTTGAGGCTGGGTGAGTGGGCGTCAATGTGGCAGATGAGGTTCAATGTGGCCAAGTGCAAAGTAATGCACATTGGGGCCAAGAATCCCAGCTACAAATACAAGTTGATGGGGTGTGAACTGGCAGAGACTCACCAAGAGAGAGATCTTGGGGTCGTGGTAGATAACTCACTGAAAATGTCAGGACAGTGTGCGATTGCAATAAAAAAGGCCAAAACCATGCTGGGTATTATTAGGAAGGGAATTGAAAACAAATCAGCCAGTATCATAATGCCCCTGTATAAATCGATGGTGCGGTCTCATTTGGAATACTGTGTGCAATTCTGGTCAACGCACCTCAAAAAGGATATTATAGCATTGGAAAAAGTGCAGAAAAGGGCAACTAGAATGATTACAGGCTTGGAACACTTTCCCTATGAAGAAAGGTTAAAACGCTTGGGGCTCTTTAGCTTGGAGAAACGTCGACTGCGGGGTGACATGATAGAGGTTTACAAGATTATGCATGGGATGGAGAAGGTAGAGAAAGAAGTACTTTTCTCCCTTTCTCACAATACAAGAACTCGTGGGCATTCAATGAAATTGCTGAGCAGTCGGGTTAGAATGGATAAAAGGAGGTACTTCTTCACCCAAAGGGTGATTAACATGTGGAATTCACTGCCACAGGAGGTGGTGGCGGCTACAGGCATAGCCAGCTTCAAGAGGGGGTTAGATAAAAATATGGAGCAGAGGTCCATCAGTGGCTATTAGTAACAGTGTGTGTGTGTATATGGCTTCTCTTATGTTCTTATGATGCAAGGTCATTTCATTTGATCAAGTTTTTAATCTGATTGCAGACTTCTTTCAAGGGGAGAGAAAGTTATTGGGGGCTTTGCTTTACTTTGTATGCTTTATGTTTAGATGTATGACCTGTCACAAAAGAAAGGCAGAGTATAAAGATTTAGTAAACATAGAACTAGTTCTTATATTATAGGGGATAAGGTAACATCCAGTTACTATGACACTTCTATCAGGTTAAAAATAGTCCTAAAATGGCTTTTCTTCTGCAATGTAATCTAGTGACACAGTTGTAATTTTAACTGATCAGAGAAAACAGAATTGCATTATAAAATGGGCCACAGGTCTGGCAAAGCTTAAAGCCTCTGCCTGTAAAGACTTGTGAACTTCTTTTTACCTTCCTCAAGAGGTCATGGAATGGTGTGTCATACTTTTCCATAAAAAGAAATGATAATGCCATATTATGTTCTGCAGTTAACTCACTGGGAAACTAATGAGGACTACAACTTCCCACCAAGGAGGTCTAATTTACAGCCCATGTAGTCAACTGGGATCAAGTGAAAGGCAGAGCACTACATATTCTGTAACATCAGAACCACAATGGAAGTAGCTGAGGGGTAAGTGAACAGGAACAAACAACTTTCCTATGTAATGCTACACATATTTTCCAGGTTTCTGGAAATAGTTCATCCAGAAGTTAGTTTTGTCCTGAGATTGTAAGTGACCTGCAACAATCCTGGAAGCACAGGAAAAGCATAGGACCTGAGGAATCAAACTGCAGGATCAGAAGGATAGAATTAGACATTTAGGATCTGGAACACAGGTTCATGGTATCCAAAGATTTAGCTATATAAAGTTCTTAATACAAGGGTACAGGAAAATGGATGCAAAAGACACTATCTGGTGCAGTTTCAACAAGAGATTGGGGCCAAAATTGGAATTGACTAATATACCCATATCCAAATCAGAATTGGATTGTGAAAAGCATGTGTCCTGGATAGTGTGAGGCATATGTATGTGTGTGTGTGTATAAAGTACTATCAAGTTGATGGCCAATTTATGGAAAAGTCATATTGGATTAGGCCAATGACCCCTTCAGTACAACACTCTGTTTCACACAGTAGCCAAAACCCAGGTGCAATGAGGAGGTCTACCAGTGGGGCCAGAACTCCAGAAGGTCTCTCACAGTTGACCCCAACCACTAAGAATATAGAGCATCACTGCCCCAGACATAGTCCCCCACTACCACAAATTATGCAGTTGAGTTTCCCACGTTTGGGGAAATCGCAGGGGTCAGCACACTCAGAGTGCAATGGATGAGCCTCATCCTGGGAAAACCTCCTTTGTGATCAAGGTGTTTCCCCTGCCAGGTGAATATGCCCCAGACATAGTATTCCATCCATACCTTGTGGCTAATCTTTTCTTGATGCTGTCTGTGCTTGTAGCTGCAGCAGTGAATTCTTTGTGTTAATTGCTCTTTGGGTGAAGAAGTACTTCTTTTTATCTAAGCCTATTGTTCATTTCATTAGGTGCCCATGAGTTCTTGCATTGTGTGAAAAGGAAAAAAATATTTCTTTCTCTACCTATTCTATCTCATGCATAATTTTGTAACTCTCTATCATGTCACCCATCAATCATTATTTCTCCAAGCCAAAGAGCCCTAACCTCACTAACCTTTCTTCATAGGCAAGGTATTTCATCTCATTAATCATTTTAGTTGCCTTGTCCAATGTTATAATATCTTTTTTGAGGTATGGTGTATCAGAATTGTACACAGTATTCCAAATGAGGCTACTGCATAGATTATACAGGAGCATTATGATATTGGATGATTTGTTTTCAATCCCCTTCCGAATAATCCCCAACATACTATTTGCCTTTTTTTATTGCAGTTTCACGCTGAGTTGACATCTTCAGTGAGCTACTTATCACAACTCAAAGATCTGATCAGTTACCACCAGTTTGGACCCCATCACCATGTATTTATAGTTAGGATTTTTGGCTCTAATATACATTACTTTGTACTTGCCCATGTTGAAACTCATTTGCCATGCTGATGCCCACTTGTCTAGCTTTGACAGATCCCTCTGGAGTGCCTCACAGTCCTCCTTGGCTCTCACTGCCCTGAAAACCTTAATGTTATTCACATACTTAGCTGCTTCACTGCTTACTCCTAACTCCAAATCATTAATGAACAAGTTAAAAAGCACTGGACCTAGTATCAAGCCCTGTGGTACCCCACTGGTTACCACCTTCCACTGTGAAAACTGCCTGTTATACTTCCTCTCTGTTTCCTGTTAATTAAACAGTTTTTAACCCACAAGAGGACTTTTCATCTTATCTCATGACTTCTAAGTTTACTTAGGAGCCTTTGATGAGAAACTTTATCAAAAGCTTTCTGGAAGTTTAGGTAAACAACATCTACTGGGCCACCATTGTCCATGTGATCATTTACCTGCTCAAAGAACTCTAAAAGGTTTGTGAGACAAGATATTCCCTTACAGAATCCATGCTGTTCTTCCTCAATAGCTTTTGATTAAGCAGAGATGGTTTCTCATTGCCTTCTTTTGCAAAGTCTTTCTTCTCCCATTCAAGTACTGACTCTGCTTGCCTTCCAGGATCTGATGCAATCAGGTTATACTATACCATTCTACATCCCCTGAGGGATATGAACCAAATTATAAAGATTGAAACAGTGAGCATAGATGTAGTTACCTCTTAAATAAGAATGAAATAGATAATGCCAATAAGTATGGACAACAATGTACGAACAAAGTCACATCATCATTACTTTTTTGGTTTTACATGGACCTGACCATGGATAAAGGACCCAATTTTGATGGAGAGGAGGAACATAGTTGCAGCAACAAAGTAATATATATATATATATATATATATATATATATATATATATATATATATATATATATATATATATATATATATATATATATATATATATATATATAAAAAACATTGAGATATATATATATATAAAACATTGAGATATATATATATATAAAACATTGAGATATATATATCTCAAAAACTATTAAAACCAACAAAACACATAATTGAAACAATTAAAACAGAGCTAAAGTACATTCAAAACATAAAAACAAAAATTAAAACATTGGGAGAAAGCAGGAGTCACTCAGGAAACATCAAACAAAATAAAAGCCTTCACCCTCTAGTGGAAGATGGCTACAGAGAGTGATAGATGTGGTTCCCTAGGGAGAGAGTTCCAGACTTTTGATACCATGTCTGAGAGTGCCCTCTCCTGGATGCCTTCCAACCTAATCTCATGAGGTGGGGACATCCAAAGCATGACCTCTGAAGATGTAGTTTTGGGGTAGGTGGTCCTTCAGGTATGTGGATCTCAAATCTTTAAAGATAAGGATGAGCACTTTGCATTCTGCTCAGAAACAAATTGGGATCCAGTATTAATGAGCCAAAATTGAAATGATGTGGTTCCTATGACCCAATCTAGTAAAAATCCCATCTGCTACATTTAGCACCAATTGAAATGTCTAGACATCACAAGGGCAGACCCACATAAAGCATATTGCAGTAACATAATCTAGCTGTAACCAGTGCAAACACTACTGTGGACTTTTCTACTGCGATAATGCAGCAGCTGCCTAACCAGCTGAAACCAGTACAAAGCACTTCTGTATGCTGTCACTTGCTTATCCAGCAGTAAGCCTGGATCTAAGAGCACCTCCAAACAATGGACCTGTTCCTTCAAGAGGAATGCAACCCTATCCACAATGGTACCACCTTAAACCCTGAGTAAGACCTTCTGCTCACCAGCAGCATTGCCATTTTGTCAGGGTTATTCTTCAGTTTGTTAGCCTGCACTGCTCTATAACTGGGATTACCCAGAAATGCAAGATAGAACTGTGTGTTTTTCACATATTGGAGACAACCCAACACAAAACTCTGGATGACCTCATCCAGCTGTTTCATGTAGATGTTAAAGACCACAGGGGACAAGATGGAACATTTTGGGATCTCACAGGTAAAGGAAACTACTTTCAAGAGACTTCTGGAGGATGCATGGCCAGAAGCAGAAGAAAGACATCCAACTCCATCCCATCCTCAGCCAAATATTAATCAGGTTTGACTGACATACATGCACAGACAGGGATGCAATTCTTTCATCTAGTGAAGCACCACAACTTCAGATCTGGCTGATGAGTTGAGACTGAAGCAGACAACAAAGTGGATGGATCTGGAAAGACTTATTCCTGATTTTTTAAAAGTTTCAACTCTCTGTATCAGAGACAATGAGCACCTTGGAGGAGCTGATAATTCCAACAGAGCTGAATCTTGCTGGCTGTACACAAAAGTGCCCTTCTCAGCTGTGGACTGTGACAATCAGTAGCAGCTGGTGACACCTCCCAAAAGAGCTGTGTTCAAGTGAAAAGCTCTAGTCTAGTGGAATGTATCTTTAGAGTAAATTGCTTATAAGCAAGGCAGGAAGTAACATTATGGCAAAGCAGACCCAAAATGTGATTATCAGTCTGTGTTGTTTCAGTGCCACAGCAGGCACAGACTTCTTGAAGAACACACATTGGAACATAACAATACTTAAAAACTGTTTTTTTCCCTTCTTTTTTAGTGTTCAATAAAGAAAACAGTCAATAATATCCAAAGAAAATAGTCAATGATCCCCAAAGAAACAAAAGGAAAAAAACCTCCTGAGAACAAAACCAAAAATATGAGAAAACAGACAACTTAAAAGACGTTTCTCTGTGTCGGCACTGGCAGAAATTTGTGAAAGATCAGAAGTCCTTGGGTGCCTGTGCAATACTCCACGTGGGATTAATGGAAGCCACAGTGATGACCCACTTGTTAGGTAATGTGACATGGTATTACTAACAAAATTGCAGTTTGTACCTCCTGACAGTTCACAAAACATGTTTCCAAACTGGTACTACACTGCCTCCATTTTATCCCTGTCACTTCCATTTTGGTTCCTGAGACCTGAATATGTTTTGCACTAATGCAAGCAGACAAGTCTTCAGCCATCATAAAACAGTTATTTATTATTTATTTATTTAAGATATTTCTATATTGCCTTTTCACAGTCCTGCTTGAGATGGTTTACAACCAGGACTTTTTGTGTAGAAAAAGCCCAGCAGGAACTCATTTGCATATTAGGTCACACGCCCCTGATGCCAAGCCAACTGGAACTGCATTCCTGTGTGTTTCTGCTAAAAGAAAAAAAGGCACCTTGTTTACAACTAAAACAATGTAACAGTTCAAATCCAAGCCATTACAATTTACCATTGTGCTTAAACAGTATAAAAACTATCTATAAAACAGAAGACCATTTATAAAGGTAATGGCTCTAATTAAAGGCTTGCATAAAAAAGTGTTTTGGCTTGGTGTCTAAAACAAAGTAAAGTAGGTGCCAGGCAACCCTAAAGTGGGAACATATTCCACAGGCAAGATGCCACCTTAGAAAATATTCTTTCTAGAAGCCACCTGCCTCACCTTTGAAGGTGAGGACACAGAGAACAGGCTTTGAGAGGCAGATCTTAACTGGTGGGCTCAGTAGTACAGAAGGATACAGTCTTTCAAGTAAAAATAAAAGACTGTGATCCAAGAAAAGAAGCAAGATAACATCTGATTTAGTTATTCTATCTGAGAATAAATAAGTAGCCTCTAGAACATTTTGGAAGGGAATACCATCATACAAAAACACTGTGATAATTAAACAAGGTCTCTCAGATCCCATCAGTGGGTATTTTGTTGCTCTTAGAATATCAGTTGTGTCACCCAGGATCTATACCCAGATGTAAGTCAACTAGTTTTATTCCATTTCTTACCTTTACTCCCTTATACCTTACAGTTCTTCTTTCATTACTGTTTCACTTTTTTTTTAACTCATGAAACACCCTCTACAGCATACAGCTGGTAGCTGGTTCTCTCTCCTTTATCTCATGCCCCCTTTCTGCTGGAGGAAGGAGTTATACCATGCTAGCTGGCAATCAGCAGATATGTATGATACGACTGCATTTGTTTCTTCTCTACTACAGATATTTAAAAGTTTGATGTGGCCAGAGGCACACTCTTGGTTGTCAGCCGAAGGGAAAGAACCTTTGGCTCTTACTAGTGTGAAAGCTGCAACCAGAGCTGAGAGGAAGATCCATTAGTGGAGGAAATTATCTACAAAGAAATTTCCTTAATTATTTCCTATGGAAGAAAGGCATTTGAAAAGGCGTGCTGTCCCTTTAAATGTGATGGCCAGAACTCCCTTGTTCAATTATGCTTGTCACATCCTTGTTCCTGGCTCCACCCCCAAAGTCTCCTGGCTCCACCCCCAAATTCCCCAGATTTTTCTTTAATTGGACTTGGCAACCCTAGTTTTGGGAAATACCTGGAGACTATGGGAGTGGTTCTGGGAGAGAGTGGAATTTGGGGAGGGGAGGGGCCTCAGCATGGTACAAGGCCATACAGTGATACTGAAGCCATAGAGTTCACCCTTCAAAGCAGCCATTTTTGCCAGGGGAGTTGATCTCTGCCATCTGGAGATCAGTTGTAAAAGTGGGAGATCTCCAGGTCCCACCTGGAGGCTGACAACCCTACAAATGTTGCAGCTAGGATTGTCATGTCCCATAATCAGGGCCAAAGACCTGGGAATGCCCTGGCATCTGGGTTTTGAGAGATAGGCCCCACCTAATGCTAAAGTCCCAGGCACCAAGATCAGGTAGCAAGGCAAGGAAAGGAGCAAGAGCTGAGATCTGATCCAATCCAAGGCTGAGGCACCAAAGGAGTCAGGATCCCAGGCAAGTCCATAGAGTGTAGTCAGGTGCAGGTTGCTGCACAAGGAGTTAGGATATAAGGCAAAGTCTAAGAGGCATAGTCAGATCTAGAACAAAGGTTAAACCTAGGCTTGCCAATGCCCAGGTCCCAGCGGGGGTTCTTCTCCTTTCCCAGGCTCCTTCCCACCCCCAGTCAGCTGGCCGGCGGGGGGAAGCCCAGCCCCCAAAGCCATCATGTGACTTTCCTCCTCCGGAGGCTTCAGTCTCCGATTGGAAAGGCTTCCTCTTGTGATGGTGTATCTGTGTTACTTTGAAGAATATGGCAGCAACTCGTGAGTAGAGATGCCAATCCCACACTTCAGAGTCACCAGAAATGGGGGCAACTCTTTTTTTATTTAGTGTATGTTTCCACTCAGAGAAACATTAATCACTCTTGGAGTTCTATTGTTGAATTTCCTGGGAACCATTACTCAGCCAAGCAATCCATTCACTGGTCCTGCCTCTGGCCAGAAATTTGGCTATTTAAGGCAGACTTCCCTGCCATTCCATTTGCATTTTCCTATCCACTACCTTTGGAAAATCACCCCCACACCTGATCAGGATAAGTCCTTGTCCATTTGGCCTTGGTCATCTCACATGTTCCCCCTCCCTCTTGATGCTGAATCTCTGCTTTTCATCTGGACAGGTAAAGTATAACCCACCACCAATACTCCTGCTAATGCAAATGTCTCTATTTTTCTAGCCTGTATTCCTAGTTCTGTAATGTGCGATTTATCTTGTATGTTGTGTTTTCTTAAATAGAACAACTTTCTTTAGATTTAAAACTCTATTTACTTATAAGGGCTCCTGGAAAATACCGACTCTGGTATACATAGGTTATTGACTCCATGCTATTTATGCCATCTTGCCTAATTAACTAAAATCCTCCAAATTTACTTGGAAAGGGCATTTTTGCTAACAACATACAAATATAGGTCCGCATAGAGCAAGTTACAATAGTCCACTCTGGAAGTGATTGTTGTGTGTATCACTGTAGCCAAGTGGTGAGTGGAAAGGACAGGAATTAGTTGATGAACCCGATGCGGGAAAAGGCTGATTTGGCAACCACTGTGACTTGGGCCTCCATTGATAGGGAGGCATCCAGTATCACTCCTAGGCTCCAAACCCCTGGGTGCCAGCATCAATGATGCCACACCCAGGGCTGGGAGCCACATTCCCAAATCCAATCCCCCATAGCTAAGGTATAGGACCTCCATTTTCAATGTATTTTTCAGCCAACTTTGCTGCATCCAACTAGTCATAGCCTTCAGTGTCCAGTCCAAAATATCTGGGGCCAATCTGGCCATCCATCCATATACAGAATCAGCTTATTGGTGAACCCAAGCCTGAACTCCCAGAGCAACTGGGCAAGAGAATGCATATAGATGCCCACTCTTTTTAAAAATGTTTTATTTCTACATATCATCATCATTTTATTTGTATCCTGCCCTCCCCGCCGAAGCAGGCTCAGGGCGGCTAACAACATTAAATCAATACATTAAATTATACAAGGATATTCGAAACAATAACTAATTTAACAATTTAATTAAAATTCTAAAATTAATAAAATTGACATCCTGGTGCTATTACAACAGATGGTAAATTTTTTCTTAGCAGTCTCTCTCTCTATAATCGGTGTAGGCCATCCTAAAAAGGATGGTCTTGCAGGCCCTGCGGAACTGTTTGAAATCCCGCAGGGCCCGCATTTCTTCCGGAATCTGGTTCCATAGGTGTGGAGCCACTACAGAGAAAGCCCGGGTGTGGCTACTCTGTAGTTTTACCTCTTTCAGCCCGGGATTCTCAGCTCTCTGGGGTTCATATGGGGAAAGACGGTCCCTCAGGTAGGCAGGTCCTCGGCCATATAGGGCTTTAAAGGTGACAACCAGCACTTTGTAATGAATCCGGTATGTAACTGGCAGCCAGTGCAGTCCACGCAGCCCCGGTTGTATGTGCTCCCACTTTGGGAGCCCCAATAACAGTCTAGCAGCCGCGTTCTGCACCAGCTGCAGCTTCTGGGTTATGCACAGAGGCAGCCCCATGTAGAGGGCATTACAGTAATCTAGTCTCGAGGTGACCGTTGCATGGATCACTGTTGCTAGGTCCTGACGCTTTAAGAAGGGGCCAACTGCTTTGCCCGCCTCAAATGAAAAAAGGCTGACTTAGCAGTGGCTGTTATCTGGGCCTCCGTTGATAATGAAGGCTCCAGTAGAACTCCCAGGCTCCTCACCCGGCAAGCCGCTTTCAGCAGTGCCCCGTCAAAAACCGGGAGAGGTATTTCCCTCCCT
Source organism: Heteronotia binoei (assembly GCF_032191835.1). Classification (NCBI taxonomy): domain Eukaryota; kingdom Metazoa; phylum Chordata; class Lepidosauria; order Squamata; family Gekkonidae; genus Heteronotia; species Heteronotia binoei. The sequence goes on from NC_083225.1 coordinate 64,064,222, forward strand.
AGAGCGCCCCGACCCAGGCAAAGGATCTCTGTCTTCACTGGATTCAGTTTCAGCCCACTCAGCCTCAACCAAATTGCCATGGCCTGCAGTGCCAGGTCCAAATTCTCTGGGATGCAGACAGGCCGGCCATCCATTAGCAGATAGAGTTGGGTGTCATCCGCATACTGGTGACACCCAAGCCCATGCCTCCGAGCAATCTGGGCAAGGGGGCGCATATAGATATTAAATAGCATCGGTGAGAGAACTGCTCCCTGAGGCACCCCACAGTGTAATGTGCACCTCTGGGACAGCTCACCCCCGATTGCCACCCTTTGTCCCTGATCCTCGAGGAAGGAGGAGAGCCATTGTAAAGCCAACCCCCTAACTCCAACATCGGCGAGGCGGCGGGTCAGTAGCCAATGGTCGACCGTGTCGAACGCAGCCGACAGATCTAACAACATCAGCACTGCCACACCACCCCAATCCAGATGCCACTGGAGGTCATCTGCCAAGGCGACCAACACTGTCTCCGTCCTATAACCTGGACGAAAGCCGGACTGGCAAGGGTCTAGGATGGAAGCATCATCCAGAAAACCCTGCAGCTGCAACGCCACTGCCCTCTCTATAATTTTACCTAAAAACTGTTAATTGGAGACCGGTCGGTAATTTGCCAATTTGGCCAGATCTGCTGTACTTTTTTTCAGGAGGGGACGGACCATAGCCTCTTTTAAGGATGTTGGAAAACGCTCCTCCAAGAGGGATCTATTTATGATGTCCCGTAAAGGACATCTAAGCTCCCTCTGGCAGGATTTAATTAGCCAAGAGGGGCACGGGTCCAGATCACAAGTTGTTGGGCGCACAGAGGAGAGAATTCCGTCGACTTCCTCCAGGCTGAGTGGGTCGAAGTGATCCAGGACTAAACCCGAAGACAGGCATGGAGCCTCCAGTTCATGTACTGTATCCAATGTGATGGGCAGGTCCTGGTGGAGTGACGTGATTTTGTCTGCAAAAAATTTCACAAAAGCCTCACAGCCTATTTCTAATTCCCTAACATTTGGTCTGCCTTGGGGCAGTGTAGTTAAATGTCCAATTATTTTAAATAATTGTGCCGGGCGAATTTGCAGACGCAATCATGGCCGCGAAGTAATCTTTCTTCGCGGCCTTGACTGCCATCTCATAAGACCTCATAAACGTTCTATAGGATGTTCTCGTTGCTTTGTCACGAGTGCACCGCCACTGCCTCTCTAGTCGTCTGAGTCCTTGTTTCAGCTGGCGTAACTCCAAGGTATACCATGGGGCCAGCCTCATACGAGAGCGCAGAGGACGCCGAGGTGCAATCTTGTTGATTGCCCTGGATAGCCGATTTTGCTAGGCCTTAACCAGGGTGTCAAGGGGGCCAGGGATCCTGCAGAGCCATTTGGAACCATTCCGGGTCCATCAGGCTCCGCGGGCGAGCCAAAATAGGCTCTCCGCCCTTACAGGGTTGAGGTAGTGTCTCCATACAAGCCTTGAGGGCTAGGTGATCTGACCATGGCACCGCCTCCGTCACGATATTGCTCACCTGAATCCCGAACGCAAAGATCAGGTCTAATGTGTGCCCAGACTGATGCGTAGGAGTCATAGCAAATTGAGAGAGTCCCAGTGTCACCATGGAAGACACTAGATCCATTGCCCGACTGGAGGCCGCATCGTCGGCGTGGACATTGAAGTCACCCAGGACCATAAGCCCTGGGTACTCCAACGCCCAGCCTGACACTGCCTGCATCAGGGTTGGTAAGGCACTGGCTGGTGTGTTAGGCGGACGGTACATCAGCCAGATCGCCAACCCCTCTCCGACATCCCACGCCAGGCCGGCACATTCAATGCCATCGATCTTTGGGGCTGGAGAGCCCGGAAGGAGTAACCCTCCCGTATGAGTAACGCCACCCCTCCCCCCCGCCAATCCATGATTGGTGAAAGACCGAGTAACCCGGGGGGGTCATCTGGGAGAGGGCCACCGTCTCCCCCTCTTGCACCCAGGTCTCGGTCATGCAAGCCAGGTCTACATCCTGCCGAAGCAGGAATTCCCTAAGGGTCTCGGTCTTATTATTTACAGACCTGACGTTGCATAACAGCAATGACGGACGCAGGCAATTCCTCTTGGTCCCACTACCTGTCACCGTTGGGATGGGAAGTAGACTGGAAGGGGGCCGAGCACTGTTTTGTCTCGGACTCCTTCCCTTGCACCTCTGTCTATTCCCACCGACATACCTTCCCCTCCCCAGGAGCACTGGGATCCCCTGGCCAGGCATCCACACCTATGTCCCGGTATGATCTTATTGATTATAATCGGATGGCCGAACCCACCTAACTGAGTTAGATTATCTAAATTCACAGCGTAAGTCTCTAGTCCACCCTACACCCTCAGCTCCTAATTGTCTGACTCACTGTAATTTAATCAGTTTAATTAGTATCAGGACCCACCCTAATCCTCCCTCTAATTGATTAGTCAAATAATCCCTCTCTTTCTTAGCACATCAATAAAATAGAATCCCCATTCCTATGTCCGAATTTAAGGTGCTAATATGAATAAATAAATAGGTCAATATGCATTTAAATAAATAAATACATAATAAAATCCAATTGCTAATCAAATTATAAATCTCTAATTAATTAATAATAGTTCTAATTAGTGCTCATTAACAGGTAGGAATCCAGGGTGTTAAATTAGAAGGTAGACTAGGACATTGTTCTTAAGGTGCTGTTGTTGATGTTAAAATTAGAATTAAAGTGCCAGAGTTTGCAGGTGTCCATAGTACTTCGTAATGCTCTTAAGGTGCGGGTGCAGTTTTTAAAGTGCGGGTCCAGTTCTTAAAGTGTGGGTACAATTCTTGAGGTACGGTTCTTGAATGCGGTTTCTTAAAGTGGGTGGTGGTCGCAGCTCTCACCCACGTTCTGACCCTCCCGGCCTCCGAGCCCTGTACAAAGCTTCGTGGCCGCGTCTCATCTCACTGATGCCCGCATGATAAGAATGAGAGAGTGAGGGTAAGAGAGTGTGGGGATAAGAGAGTGGGGGTTGGGGTTGGGGGGCGAGGGTGGGGGTGAGGGCGAGAGAGGGGAGGGAGGGGGGGCAAGGACGGAGATTGGGATGTTTGCCGAGGCCAATGCCCTGGGACCAGTCCACCACTTCGCCCACCCACCACCCCCAAAGACTCCCCGCTTCCATTTGCGGTGACCCCTAGCTACACCGCACACTCCGCTCACCACTCCTACCCCTCGTCACACCAACCCGCACCACAGTCCTTCCCCGGCGTTGGTTCGGCCCTTCTCAAACGCCAGCCCGTGGCCACACCCCATCTCGGCGTCGGCCTGGGCGGCAGCGATGTTCCTCTCACAGCAGGCAGCAAGAGCCCCTTGTTGTACCGGCCCGCACGGCCCGCGCTGTGCTCCCTTCTCTGGTGTTGGCTCGGCCTCTCCCAGCCTCTCCCGCATGCCAGCCCGCAGCCACACCCCCGGCTCTGCCTCAGTGTCGGCCCGGACGGTAGCAATGTTTCTCCTCCAGCAGGCACCAAGAGTCACCGCCAGCACCGCCAACGCCGCCGCTCTTTCGTCCTACAGACTGTGAGTTGTCACTCCAGTTAGTGGAAGTCTGCTACTAAGCTTGTTGTTATTATAGCTATAATTGTTGTAAGCCTGCGGGAGCCCTAGCACCTAGGTTTCTACCGCCATCGCCATCTTGCCATGATTGATGGTCTGGCTGTCTCGGAGAGGCATTTTTGTTAGCAATATTGCAACATAGCAATATTGTTTTTTGAAAAATGGAAACACTGATTTGGTTAGAAATATTATGCAATAATAATCTCATCTACATGAGTGCACTTATATCCCAGTGCTATCTGTCTGTCTGTCTAAAAACATATTTCAAATTGCAAGCAGAACAGTGTTATCAAAGACGTACCTCATTTTAAAATATGTACTCCATGAATGTATATACATTTGGGCCTGGTTTCAGTTTGCAATCTTTCATTTTAACTTTGTGATTAAAGGTTAGCATAAAAATCAACTTCTTTGCTCCAAAAGTGGAAAGAGTTTTTAAATATTTGGCATATTCCCACATTTCTACAACTTACTCTATTAAAGGTGCCTATCCTAAAATTCATCTTCTTGATTATCCTCCCCCCCACCTTTACTTATTGACTATAAAAATAATGATCTGACAAAAGATTTTATTAGCTTTTCTTTGGCAGGATAAACAAACCAGAGTAACAGATACAATTTTATATAAGCCCATGTGTAAGCCTTTCCTATGTTTAGTTCTTTATTGTGCGGCAGCCCAAGTTCTTTGGTTGTGGCAATGGTTAATTGCTGATTCTGATGAAGTCTAGCTAGGGATAGAATCAATTCTCTTATAAAATCTATTATGGTTAGAGAGAGTGGAAAGGGAGAATGTGGTAAGAAAGAATTTGATTCCCTGCTTCTTTCTGAAAATATAGTCAAAATATAGATCTCATTTAGCTCAGAGATCATTATTAGAATCCATTTTTTAAAATCTTGGTCAAGGTCTTGACAGAGGACAATTCTTTCCTTTTTGAGTGGGAGGATAACAACATTTAAAGACTAAGAAAGATATTGGAGGGTGGCCATTTTAAAACTAGAAAACAGATTAGCACAAAAACAAAAGGTCAGCCTTCCCCTTGGCATCAATATTTGCAAGTAAGGCATCCAGTTTTAACATCTTTGGGCTCTCATTTCATATTGTATTTACCACCTAAATGGGAGATGTTGTTTTGAGGGTTTAAAGAAAAAGGGGTGGTTTACTCAATTGTATCCTTTTCATGTTAAACTCTATTAAATGTACTCATAATTATTGGATCTGGTGGCATTACACTGTTGGATACAATATGGCAAAAATCACATGGAGCTGTATATATGAACACATGAAACACATTCTGTTAAGAGAACCTCGATAAAAAAAAAACATTGTTAAAGGGTTAATGTCATCCAGCAAGGTTGCACAAGATTTTCAGTGCAAATATATTTGAATGTTGGAAATTTTCTGCAGCAACTGCAGATTTTTATCATATTTAATAGTAGTGCTTATCAGTATAAATTATTGATCCCTGGTTATTTCAGTCGTTCAATCATTTACTGTGGTCAGATTACCATTTAATTAATTGATAAATCTGTTGTATATTATTTTTTCTAGTTAATGGCCAATGTGATTTTTAACCTCTGATAACAATTTTTTTCCTTAGCTAATTTGGGTAAGGAACAGAAAGGAAAAAAAAAACCCTACAAATCCTGTGGTTCCAGAATGGCTTAAGAACCTTGCAAAAAGCATCATTTAAGAATACAAACCCCCTATCAGTCTTATTTTATCAATAGTAAAATTTATCTTAATTATTGGAATGCATGATTTGTTTAACAACTTTTATGCCATTTCTCCAATGAACCTTCCTGAGATGGCTTACAAAATAAAACATAATTTTAAAACGTTAACATTTATTAATTAAATGCAGCATTAAAACCCATTATTAAAGTAGGGTTGCCAGCCTCCAGGTCCAAGCAGGGGATCCCCCATTTTGAAGGGCTTCTCCCCACCCCCAGTGACATCCCCACATGACATTCCCAATGTGATGATGCCACAAAGAAGTGATGTCATCATGCTGGGGATGTCATGTGGGGACTCTCTGGTTTGATGGCAATTTTACCATAGAGTTTTTCCTTCAAACCAGAACATCCCTGTGTGACCTCCCCAATGTGATGATGTCACTTCCACATGATGTCATCATGTCAGCAATGTTGCACAGTGACATCTCTGTTTGGGGCAGAGCTCAACTCTCTCCTGGAAGGCTCCCACCCTCCCCCTGCTGGGGAGAGATAAGGACCTGGCAACTCTATATTAAAGCCAGCTACAGCATAAAAACAGGGACAATAAAATAACAGTTTTCAGACTAAAAGCACTAAATGGTTTTTAAAGACCTCCTGATCAAAAGCCTGGGTTAATAGAAGCATTCTGGCTTGTGCACCAGGTGAGGGGCAGAGGGAGTATGACTGTTCATTCTTCTGGATTTCTAAGCAGCTTTCAATACCATCCATCACAGTATCCTAGACCATCCATCTGGGCTGGTATTAGGAGACACTGTTCTGTAATGGTTCTGATTCTATGTATAAGGTTGGATTCAGAAGATGGTGCTGGAGGGGAATGGGGGGACTGCTGCTCAGACTCTTGACCTTTAGCCAATGAGTTCCCACAAGATTCTACCTTGTCCTCTATGCTCTTTAATATATACATGAAACAACTGGGTAAGGTTGTCCAAAGATTTGGACTGGGTTGTCACCAATGTGAAGAGAATAGTCAACTCTGAATTGTACTTCAGGCTGATCCCAGGGAAGCTGTAGAAGCCTTGAATTTGTGCTTGGAGGCAGGTCTGAAGTGGATGCAGGCTAATAAACTGAAGCTTAACCTTGGCAAGATGGAAGTGCTACTGGTGAATGATGGTCTGACTTGGAATTTAAACTGCCACCCTTTCTGGATATGATTGCACTCCCCTTGATAGAACAGGTCCATAGTCAGAGAGGGTGTGCTCTTGGAGTCAGGCCAATCCTGGATAAGCAGGTGGAAACAGCCAGGAGTGCTTTTTGCAAGCTTCAACTGATTAGGCAGCTGCAGCTTTACTTGGGAGAAAAGATCTGGCTGGGGTACTATATGCCCTGGTTACATCTAAATTGTGCATGTGCTTAAGTGCTGGAAGTCACAACAAACTAATGGCAATTGCAGCAAGGTGCTTTCAAGGCAAGTGAGAAACAGAGGTAGTTTTACATCTAGTTTAGATTATTGCAATTCACTCTATATAGAAGATAGAAGATATTGGATTTATATCCCGCTCTCCACTCCGAAGAGTCTCAGAGCGGCTCACAATCTCCTTTACCTTCCTCCCCCACAACAGACACCCTGTGAGGTGGGTGGGGCTGGAGAGGACTCTCACAGCAGCTGCCCTTTCAAGGACAACCTCTGCCAGTGCTATGGCTGACCCAAGGCCATTCCAGCAGGTGCAAGTGGAGGAGTAGGGAATCAAACCCGGTTCTCCCAGATAAGAGTCCACACACTTAACCACTACACCAAACTGGAGCTACTAGTCAAAAGTATTTGGAAACTTCAACTGGTGCAAAATGTTATAGCAAAGATGTTGATTGGAGTGGATCGTAGGACCCATATCACTCCGGTCTTGGTGCATCTATACTGGCTCCCAGTCTGTTTAAAGTGCTGGTGCTAACTTACATACCCAAAAGACTGCCTACTCCTTTAAAAACCTGCCCAACAGTCATTTATGAGGCCTTCTGTTGCAGGGGTGTCAAACATGTGGCCCAAGGGCTGAATCAGGCTCCTATCAGGCACTCAAGAAACTGGCTGTCATCTTCTTCCTTCTCCATCTCTCTTGCTTCCTTCTGCATAACAGCTTGCTTTGCAAGGCTTACTCAGTCGCACAGGAGCTACAGAGCAAAGTCTCTATTTTTTCCATTGGCTGAGGCTCCTCCTAGGGGAGGAAGGGGGGGAGAGCTTGCTTTGCCAGGCTCTTTCAATTGCACAGCAGAACTACTGAGCAAGCCTCTATTTCTTCTATTGGCTGAGGCTCCTCCCCCTACTGGCTCCCTGGGGAAGGAAGGAAGGAGCCAGCATTTCCTTTGCCCAGTTCCCTGGATCACATGGGAGCAGGGGTGGAATTCTAGCAGGAGCTCCTTTGCATATTAGATCACACACCCCTGATGTAGCCAATCCTTCAAGAGCTTACAGAAAAGAGCCTTGCAAGCTCTTGGAGTATTGACTACATCAGGGGTATGTGGCCTAATATGCACAAGAGCTCCTGCTAGAATTCCACCCCTGCATGGGAGAAATACAAACAAAGTATCTTTAAGACCAACGATTGCTAATGTTTTAAGCATGTTTTATTCTAAGATTTTTGGTTTTTTTTAAAGAAATCTTTAATTGTGTTTGTGTCCTTTATAAAGTTTATATCTCTGGCTACCTAATCTTAAAAGGTACACACAAGGCCTGGCCCAACATGACTCAGCCAAACAAGGTCTCATTTACGTCTGATCCAGCCCTTATAACAAATGAGTTTGACATCCCTGCTCTATTGGGTAACCCCACCTCCTGAGATTAGGTGGGTGGCAACCTGGGAGAGGGACTTCTCAGACATGGCAACTCCTCCCCAGGGAGACACATTTCCCCCATTCTTTTGCTATCATCTGCCAGAGAGTAAAGACTTTTTTTGCTTGGTTTGGTGTTCCCTCAGTGACCCCTCCTTCCTGCCCAGTGCTTGTTGTTTTTAAATTTTGTGTGTATTTTAGTTTCATTTTCATTGTTTTAATGATGTGCTTTTTATTTTAATGCTTTTAAAATGTGATTTCATTAAGTATATTATTTAAAAATTATAATAATATAAATAAAAGAGAGTGGCATATGCACCACATGAAACTTTTAGGGAAGGACATTCCGTAAGTGAGATGCCACTAGTGAAAAAGCCCTCTCTGCCACATGCCTCACCTCTGTAGACAAGAGGCCAAGAGTAGGCCTTGTGTGGCAGATTTTAACAGATGTGTTGGATAACGTGAAATGAGGCAGCCCTTAAGAAACCCTTCCCTCAAGTCATTTAGGACTTTAAGGGTAAGAACAAGGACTCCCTCCCCTCTCCGATCCCAGCGCTTGCTTTAAACATCACAGCTGAAGGCAGGCACACAGGGAAGTAGGAAGCACGCTGCCCCCTCTGCAGCCGGCGCTTGCAAGGGTAAGAACAAGGACTCCCTCCCCCCTCCGATCCCAGCACTTGCTTTAAACATCACAGCTGAAGGCAGGCACACAGGGAAGTAGGAAGCATGCTGCCCCCTCTGCAGCCGGCGCTTGCGAAGCGCTGGGGCCACGTGGAGCTATCCCACGCTTGCCTGAAGAAGATGGAGCCAGGCAAGCAGGCGTGGGGGAAGCGCCGGATCGGAGGAAGAGGCAGCGGATCGCCCCCCAGGAGGAAGGTGCATCTTATCCTCCGGTGCGTCTAATTGTCCGAAAAATACGGTAATTCTCCTTTTAGAGTGTCATGCAGGAGACTTCAGTGACTACCTTAAAATGGTGAGGTAATGCAGCTTTTCATTTTTGAGATTTTGTAAGAAAAGTACGACTGGGAAGGATAATTACCCCAGTCGTACGGAAGCTGTATGTGTAGAAGAAAAAAAACAAGGTCCACACAAAATTTCTGGTGGAAGTGAGATTTACTTTTTGGCACCAAAAGGTAGAACCCAGCCGAGCTTGCTGCCCCAAAGACTGAGTTCCAATCATTCTATATACAGACAGTTTTATCCACACAGAGGCAAGCAACCAGGCACATGAGCTTATCTGATTTCAAACGGTCCCGCCTCCACTGAATTCTCCCTGGCAAATTTCCATGAACAAGTTCCCTTACTTATCCATTTCAGCAAGGCACCTCCAAGGGGCCCTTTCTCTTATCTTGGCTAGCCAGCTTGGGCATACACCGACTTTACTGGGGCCAGCGTTTTAACAGAATGTTACATCAGACAGTCTAGATTAGAGGCAAATCATGCTCTTATTCATTATTATAGGGGTATTAATTAATTATTCAGGGGCTCTCCTTCATTTCCCCCCTTTCAGTCTTCTGAAAATTTATTTAGTCTGAAGGAGACTGACCATCAAACTAATAAAATACTGTTTCCTTTTCTCTGAAGACATATACATGATGTTAGCATTTTCCCATGGCTGAAAATCCTCTATAACAGTGCCATCTGCCTCTACCATTTCGGCTTCTCCTTAGTGGCACTGACTAGCAGGGTTCAATGGCACAAAGAGTGCCCAACATGCTTTCCATTCATCCACATCACAGCTCGAGAAATACACAATTCTCCATTCACAACTGCCTGCAATTCCCAAATCTTCCTCTTTTCTGACTTTGACTCCGATCTAGGTTTATTCCATCGGACCAAGTCTGAAGGCAAAACCTCCATGCCAACCCAAGGCCACATTTCACTCATCAGCGGACCTCCACACACCCAACAGTTTGAAATATTTAGGGAGGCAGCTATCTGTTCAGCCAGGGCTATAAAAAGATTACTCCCTGGCTCCAAAATAACAAATTTCTCATCCTGAGCATCATTTAACACAGCCTTATACAGAATTTTCTTAGTCTCCTGACAGGTGGTTTAAGCTTTGGCTTTTTCATCTTGTGAAACTTTAAATCAACTGGCCAGCATACCCACTGTAAAGTCGGGCAGTGGAAACTCTTTATATACGGTATGGTTCCTCCTGAACTGGGATACTCAATTTTTGCCTGATAATAAGACACTCCACATTCTACACAAACTATTTTTGTATCATGTTCTATACAAGCTCCATACACTTTCCTAGATTGAACATGCAGCATGCATTGTGAACTTTCTCCTTCCCAGCACTTAGTACATCTTGCAACTTGAGAACTACATATTGGCACACAAGCAAAAATACAGCAGAAAACCATAGCTATTAAAGTACTTAAAGCAGGCATGCTTCTTTGGTCTTACTGCAGAAGCTTACAATAAAATAACACCTTTTTCAATTACACACTCAATACAAGAAATAATAAAGAAGGCTCAACAGGTTCAGAGTAACTAATACAAAGAAATATCTAACTCTATGTGGCTCCAGAATGCTTCCTCAAGCTTCAGCCGTGCGTAGACCAGCCAGCCTCCAGGTGTGGCTGGAGCAGGGCTGCTGATGAAGCTCGGGAGCGCCAGACCTGCTTTCAAGCAAGTCCCACCAGCTACAAGCTGCTGTCTTTTAACAGTCTTTACTGGATGCCTTAAGGCTGGATATAGTCTTTGGTTAACTTCAGAGTCAATGGCTTCCCTGGAAAGCTGTGCTTTCCAGTGATCTGCAGCTCTCTTTAAATGAGACCAGTGAATCCACGCTGCCACTCCTTGGACCTTGATTGCTGTAGGAGAACTTAAAAGGACAGTAAGCGGGCCCTTCCATTTAAGCTGTAAAGTCTTAGCCCTCAAACTTTTAACCCACACACTGTCTCCTGACTGGTAAGCATGTACAGGAGAATAAATTTGATATGGCAGAGTCTCATACACATACCTATTCACATCTTTTACAGTTTTGCCCAAGGGTTGCAATTCCTCATAAGTTATGAGGCTCCCTGAGAGAGGTCGCCCCTAACTCCCTGAACTATAGGGGGGCAGTCTTCCATAAACAATCTTGAACAGCGACAGCTTAAGACATTTGTGTGGCAGGCAGTGCAACCAAAACAATGCAATTGGCAACATTGTAGTCCATGGCAAATGGATTTCTTGACAGAGTTTAGACAGGGCATTCTTCAAAGCCATATTAGCCCTCTCGACTTTTGCTGAACTCTGTGGGTGGTAAGCGGCATGCAGTTTCCAAGTAATGCAAGCAACTTAGATACCCCTTGTACAGTTTTCTCAACGAACGATACCCCATTATCACTTTCTATAGTTACAGGTAAACCAAATTTTGGTACAATATCTTTTAATAAAGCTTTTACAACTTCATTAGCTTTCTCAGTGAGGGTCAGGTAAGCTTCAATCCACCCAGACATCGTGCAAACAAATACAAGCATGTAACGGTAATGTCCAGCTTTGGGCATCTCAGTGAAATCTACAACTAGGAAGGAAAAAGGTGTTGCTCCCACTGACTGACTTCCAGGGAGTTGAGTGGGGCCCGACCTTGGATTGTTCTTTGCACATGTAACACTGCACAGAGGCTTGGGCTGTCAGTGCACTCACTCGGTTGATGTATGCCCATTGACTCACAGAGCATTCAAGAGCAGTCTTCCCATAATGTGTTTCCTCATGCAGATTCTGAATTAATGGCCATGCTACAGCTTCTGGAATATAGATTGTGCCATCGGAAGAACAAACCAGCCATCTCTTCATTTTGTTACTGCCCCTTGAGTTTGAACCCACTCCTCCTCAGCTAGTGAATACCAGGTGCTCCATTCAGTTAAGGAAACTTGAAAAACAGGCAGAATTTTTGCACTTTCCTGATAAGGCTTAAGGGCTGCTTCCTTCGCTGTTAAATCAGCCTTGTGATTTTCTCTCGCTACTGGACTTAGGGGCTTTTGGTGGCCATGGCAATGGATAACAGCTATGTGCCGGGGGGGGGGGGCAAAAAGCTTCTAAGAGTTCTAGAATTTCCTTCCCATTTTTAATTCCTTTGCTACTGGCAGTTATTAAGCCTCTTTCTTTATACAAGGCTCCACGGGCGTGCAATGTCATGAAAGCATATTTGGAGTCAGTGTAAATATTGGCTTTTAGGCCTTCTGCTAACCGAAGTGCTCTGATGAGGGCAATTCATTCTGCTTTCTGGGCTGAAGTGGAGATCGGCAGAGCGTCAGCCTCAATTACTGCTTCTAGGGTAACGACCGCATATCCCGCTCTCCGCTTCTCATCCTGGACAAAGCTGCTTCCATCAGTAAAATACTCAATATCGGGGTCTGAAAATGGGGCATCTTTTAGATCAGGCCGACTGCAGTAGACTTCTTCCAGGCAGTCATGTTCTAATTCTACACCAGGAGTTGGCAACAGGGAAGCTGGATTCAGAGTTGACACAGTCACTATTTTCACACGGGGATTTTCACACATAAGATTTTCACACATAAGAGCTTGGTATCTGACCATGTGGGCATTAGTGAACCAATAGTTCCCTTTGTGCTCAAGAAGTGCCTGCACAGAGTGGGGTACTTTTACTTCAAGTTGACTGCCAAAGGTAAACTTATCAGCTTCCTTCACAAGTTCTGCCACCGCAGCTATGGAATGCATACATGGAGGCCACCCTTTGGCCACAGTGTCTAATTGCTTAGAAATATATGCCACTGGTTGGGGCCACGATCCCAGCAATTGGGTCAAAACTGCAGCTATTCCTTCTCACTCATGCACATACAGTGTAAAGAACTTTTTGGTATTTGGTAATCCCAGGGCTGGAGCCTGCATAAGCTGGCACATTTAAGGTTTTAAAAGCATTCTGATATTGCTCTGTCCATTCAAAGGGTGCTTTTTCTCCCCCCCCCCCCCTTTGTAGCTTCATACAAGGTCTTAGCTATTATAGTAAAAATTGGGCAGCCAAAATCTGCAGAACCTGGCTGCTCCTAGGAATTCTCTCAGCTGGCGCCTGGTAGTGGGCACAGGAATAGCACACACAGTCTCCTTTCGCTCCCTGCCTAGCTGCTGTCTGCCCTGGGATATATGGAAGCCTAAAAATGTCACTGTCTCTTGGCATAGCTGAGCTTTCTTTTGAGACACTTTATACCCAGCCTCAGTTAGGATCGTTAGTAAAGTAGCAGTGGCTTCTTGGCAGGTCTGTAAGTCTTTGGCCCCTATCAGGATATCATCAACGTATTGAAGGCACACAGTTGGGAACCGGCTAAAGTCTTTGCTGAGAGCATTGCCAAAGAGAGTGGGTGAGTTTTTGAACCCCTGGGGTAAACGGGTCCAGCTATATTGTAGCTTTCTACCAGTCTCTTTCTCTTCCCACTGAAAGGCAAACAGTGGCTGACTCTCAGGTGCCAGTCTTAGACAATAGAACACATCCTTGAGATCCACAACTGAGAAATAAGTGGCTGAGGCAGGTATAAGTCCCAACAAGACAACAGGATGCAAAGTCTGTGTGCAAGAATTAATAATTTGTAAATCTTGCACCAGTCTGTAATCATTGGTGCCCAGCTTCTGAACTGGCAAAAGGGGGCTATTCCATGGAGACTGACATTCAATAAGAATTCCATAATGGAGGAGCCTGTCTAGGTGTTTCTGTTTGTCAGCTACTGCCTTCTTGGGTATTAGATACTGGCGTTCTCAGACTGGAGCAGCCCCTGGGATTAACTCTCCCTCGATTGGCACATGATTTACTGCTAACCCTGGCAGGTTTTCCTCTGCCCATACATCTGGAAACTGTTGCCAGGCTTCTGACATGGTCATTACAGGAGCTGGTTGGTAAAGCCGCAATTCTTCTTCTCGGGGGCATTGTAAAACATGTACACCTTGATACTGTAGTTCGCCTTCTGGGGTTATATAAGGGAACTCAAAGTTCATTTGGCTCTCTGACTCAAAAGTTAACCGAGCCCACAACTTAGAAAGCAGGTCTCTTCCCATCAGCGGCACCGGGCAGTTGGGTAAATGGACAAAATTGTGGCAGACTACATGGCCTCCTACTGTACAAGTTCATTTGGCTTGAAGTGGTCTGGATTGCTTGTGCCCTGTAGCTCCAATTATATTAATGTATTTGTGAATTGAAGGAGCAATCTTAACAGGCACCACAGCTCTAGTATCTATAAGGAATGGAATCTCTCGACCCCCAATATCAACTGTGACCATGGGCTCCGTGGGGCCAGGACCATCGGTGCCCAGTCTGTCCTAGTCATCCCATCCTTCCAGTCCAGCCAGGCCGTACATAGGCTCTTCTTCATTCCTCCAATATCTGCTACTCTGGACCTGGCCTCTCCCTCTGCCTCTGGCTCCTCTGCTCCCACGGCCTCTAAACTCCAGTCCTGTCATCTGTCTAGAGGCGTTTTGGATCTCTTGTGTGCGGAGGGGGTCGATTCGGGCATGAATCTCTCCAGTGCCCATATTCTTTACAGTACACTCACACCACAGAAATCCTCCCAGATCCTAGCTTCTGTGCTTCAATGCCAAAATGGAGCCTAATGAACAGGGTTTAAGGGGTGATCAGTCCCTTCTTCCCTCCTAAGGAGAGGTGATTCCAGATTCCCAGACAGTTCATATAATCTTGAAGATTCCCTGCACACATCGGTTCAACCAAGCGTGGGATCTTGGTTGGTGGACCAGGCACCTTCTCCCACCGGGGCAGAGAGAGCTGGACTCGATCAAAAATGTGACCATGGCGCCTAGTCTGATCTTCCTGCCGCGATGGTGGAAGGCTATGCAGCCACCCCAAGGGGAAGGAAATATCCTACCCCGTTATTTTTCCAGCCAATACACTAGGTTAATGTAGCAGAAAAATAATGAGATCCACAAAAAAATTCTGGTGAAAGCGAGGTTTACTTTTTGGCACCAAAAGGTAGAACCCAGCCGGGCTTGCTGCCCCAAAGCTGAGTTCCAATCATTCTGTATACAGACGGTTTTATCCACACAGAGGCAAGCAACCAGGCACACGAGCTTATCTGATTTCAAAGGGTCCCACCTCCACTGAATTCTCCCTGGCAAATTTCCATGACCAAGTTCCCTTATCTATTTCAGCAAGGCACCTTCAAGGGGCTCTTTCTCGTATCTTGGCTAGCCAGCTTGGGCATACACCCACTTTACTGGGGCCAGCGTTTTAACAGAATGTTACATCAGACAGTCTAGATTAGAGGCAAATCATGCTCTTATTCATTATTATAGGGGTATTAATTAATTATTCATGGGCTCTCCTTCATTTGTCATATTAGTTTTTATATCTGCTAACACTAGAATGAATTTAAAGTTTAGTAGCATATAAATTGTAGCTACCAACTCTGAAAACTTCCAGAGGTACACTGACCTAGTATAATAATACATTTCAATACTGCAAATATTGTGTGTTAAAACATAACTGAAGTTTTTAAAAGGACATATTTTACATGCTATATTTTAAATGCTGTTGTTTTGAAATCTCCAATGTATCACAATGTTTACATCATGCTGCGTTGGGTTACATCATGTTATGACCAGTGATGTAACCCATCGCAATGCAATGCACACATCGCAGGTTTGTCAAGTGAGTTAAGGGATAGCACGGTTAGGTTGTCAACTTGTCCACTTGGTCACTGCAATAATATAGACTTTATCACAATTACATCCTCACAATATCAAATTACAGGTTGTTCCATTGCTGACTGAAATAATAAATGTATCACATTTCCCCAGATATTCTGTATGGCCACTATATGCAAGTTTGATGTTCATTTTTTCTGTCTGCTTTCCCAAAAGCAGAATGTTTAGGAATTAAAAAGTCAAGAAAAAATTACAAGTGTTTTAATATGAAATATTATTTTATTATATTTAATTGTATTTTTTCTTCAAACAGCTCAGACTGGTCACATAGTCTTCCCATTTTATCCCCACAGTAACTAATCATTTGAGAAATGTAAGGCTGAGAGATAGTGACTGCTGTAAAGTCACTCAGTAAACTTCAGGCCTAAGAAGGTACGTATCTTGGTATTCCGGATCCCCATATGACTACTGAACAACTATCCACACTTGTTCTCCATGTGTGATTGTACTCATTTACATCTGGATCTGGGTTCAAATCCTCTATTTGCCTGAAAACTTCTAGGGTGATCTTGAACAAGTCACCAACTTCAAATGTATCTCACTGTGTTGTACATGAAGTAGGTATGTACAGAATAGGCTTGTTTCTTGAACAAATGAAAGGTTACAATGTAGATAATATTAATCTAATTAAATGGAATAGAAATTAAATATAATTAAATAATATATAATAAGAGCATTCATGTGTTTAAAATAGGGTCAACACTATCTAAAACTACTCAAAATCATAGTAGGACAAAAAAAAAAATCAGGTTTGAATTTATTTTTGCAGCAATCTAATTTAATTCCACATTCCGAAATCTTTGCTCTTTAAAAGGCTGATAACTACTAACGCATCTGTAATTAGCCAGTAATCACTAAGCTAGGTTTTTTAAAAACAAACTGGGTGTGTTCCTTCTAAACTTATAACAATATACCCAGTGCCAAGGCATTAGAAATAAGCTAAGAGTACTGGATTTTCTCTGTTTTAAAAATGGTTACTGTGAGATAACATAGGACAAAAGAAGCAAGTCAAGTAAAGCAATCTGAGTGACTTGTTCCAGTCAAAGGAAGAGATAAGCAAATTCACCTCCTTAGAAGCCACTGCAATCTTGCAATCAGGTAACAACTTCTTAAAAATAAGCATTTGATGAGCTATTCATGTAAAGCTACTTATTACCTCTATTGACTGATTATTAACATGTCTTCATAAAATGTAAATTTGACAAAGAATCCCAACTTTATACATATCCTGATGGGGTCTAAATTAACAGAATATCAGAAAAGGAGGCCTGTAAAAAGCTGACGGGTAAGTCTTCTGTCCCAGTGAAAAATGACATGGGACCTGTAGACAGGTAGCATTCATTGTATTAAGTGGCTTCTCCACATCAGGACTGACAAAGATTCTTCTGTGAGGTAGAGAGCCATATTGAGAAAGTAACACCTAGGGTTACCAGGTCCAGGTTGGGAAACTACAGGAGATTTGGGGATGCAGCCTGGAGAAGGACAGGAACCTCAGTGGGGTACAATGCCACAGAGTCCATCCTTCAAAGCATCCATTTTTTCCCCCAGGATAACTGATGTCTATAGTCTGAAGACGAGATATAACTGCAGGAGATCCCAAGATTCCACATAGAGGCTGGCATCCCTATTTGATTCTATTATCTGGATAGTTCCAGGGGGGTAGCTATATTGATTTGCACTAGAACAGTTAGCAGAAGTATCTTAGAGACCAGCAAGATTTTGTGAATACAAGAGTCAAAGTGTCATTCATCAGCTATTATGTGGACAGTCCCTTCTGCTGTTCTAAGCATGAAAGGAAGGAAGTTCATAGAAAGTGTAGAAGTTCTCCTTAACAAATTATAAGGGCACCAGTATTACCTCTGAGGGAGATTATAGTAAATACTATTTTGTGAGTTCACATACACCACTGCACTTTTTGTATATTCATGCATTGTCATCGTAGGATGGCATAAAATAATTTTGATGGAATCATAGAATAATTTACATTCCCTAGGGAATTCAATCTTGATGCAAAATTTGCTGACTAATTTCATAAGTATATTTAGAGCACTGAAATCAACAGTAGCTTTTGTGAAGAAGGAAGATTCCGGAGTTATACTAGAACAACAAGAAATAATCTGCCTCATAAATACAATCAGAATGAAAAACACACTGATAATTTAACACCCTAAAATCAAACTGATTTTCCATTGTGCCTTTGCATCCTAGCTTCCTTCTTTGTAACACCCCTCCCACCTTCTGACTGGGATATAAGAGGTCAGGGATCTAGTATCTGATGAAGAGCGCTTTAACTTTCAAAAGTTTATACCCCAAATATCTGATTGGTCGCTAAAATGCAACTGGTTGCAAACTTCCTACGATTGACCCTCAAGGTTACCCTCTTGAAAACACTCTGAATTAGAGTTTTAAGTAATTGTATTCATCTTTGCTTTTCTATGTCCATGACCAAAGGGTTTTTTTGTAGAAAAAGCCCAGCAGGAACTCATTTGCATATTAGGCCACACACCCTGACACCAAGCCAGCCGGGACTGTGTTCCTGTGTGTTCCTGCTCAAAGAAAGCCCTGCCCATGACATTTTTGTGACAGCTTTAAGTGCTTTGTTCCAGGAGAAAAGCTGCATATAAATATGCTAAATAAATAAATAATTTTTTTTGAGGGGGGGCGTGTTCTGGAATGTAAAGACAATTACTTTCAATGGGGAGCCAATACAAGGGTCTGGGGCTACTGTTTTTAAATATAATGGCACAGATTTGGATAGTGCATAGTCTTTCCTCTAATAAGACCCCCTAATTTTCAAGCAGAATGAACAACAGTGTTTAATTTTACAAACCCCTGAAGCAAGTGCCTTTCAGCACTATACCACACTCTTCTGTTCCACCAAATGCTCTATCATGCCATATATGGAGTTCAAGTAGGTAGGCTCATCCTCTTTCCCCTGCCTTTCATGCAGCAGATGGACAGACTTGATAATGTGTGAAAAGTGGGCAGCCAGGCACCAGCAGGACTCCAGCAGTGACTGCTGTTTGAGGGTGGTGGAATCTCAGCTGTACCTCACAAAGCTCTCCAGCCCCAAAGCATCCTTCACCTCCAGATGCAGAGTGTGATCCAGGAAATCATGATCTTGATGCACACAGCCCTCACTGCTGCCAGCATGTGGCACCAGAATCTATGATCATGTAGCCATGAATGATGTTGATGCCACCCAATCACTTCCGCAGGCTATTCATGGTGGCAGTATTTACTTCTGGGTGGTCTGCATCCATCTTCTGCACATGAAACAGTGAATGGTGAGAGAGAGGTAGCGATGCTGCCAACTGCTCCAGAGGTCCACAGTAAAATGGATGGTTCAGCCATGTACTATGGAGAACTTGGCCTTGACCAGTACCACCACAGAGTAATGCATAGTAGGCAAACTTTCCATCTGATGGATCTCCCTAATGGCACAGAGTACCATGGAACTAGATGGTGCAGCAGCTGGTGAAAGTTGGAGAACCACACTCAAAGTGTAATTGTCAATGGCATTTCATCTGAATAGAAGGAGGTGTCCAGTGGGATGCCACAGGATTTGGTTCTGGACCTGGTGCTTTTCAATATTTTATAAATAATCTGGATGAAGGAACAGAGGGGCTACTCATTAAAATTGCAGATGACTCCAAATTGAAAGGAGCAGCAAACACACCAGAAGATAGAGATCAAATTCAACAAGATCTGAACATGCTGGAAAAGTGGGCAGATGTGAACAAGATGCAATTTAACAAACTAAAGAACTGCCATGAACTATCACAAATTTTGATGCAACTTGTGGTGGTGGGTGATGATTCATGAAGAGCAGAAAGCAGGGGGTTATAGCTGAGTGGCTGGAAGCTTCTTGATGCTCAGAGCCATTTAAACCCTGCTTTCAGCTCCCCATGACTCAGAGCCATTTAAACTACCTCTGCTTTCTGTTCTCTGCAGTTTTCCACTGGGAACAGAAAACAGGATTTTAAATGGTCCTGCTTTCTGCTCCCCCAGAAAAGGGTCACTCCCTCACTGGAATCTAGCCATCTTCCTGTACCACTAATTTTATTCCTTGGTCATGCAAAGGCACAACTGTCCATCTGGTCAGTTTCCTGCTCGTAATATATTTAAAAGACATGCTTTTTGTTTGTCTTGATGTTTTAGCAATCCATTCTTCAAATTCTCTTTGTGCCTGAGTAAGTATTAATTCACATTTTCTTTTGCCAAACCCTGTGCTCTGTTCACTTAATTGAGACAGGCACTCCACCTTTTTAAAAGAAGACTTTTTTCCTTTTATGGCTTCCTTGACTTGGGTCATTAACCACACAAGCATCCTTTTAGACTTGGCAGTATATTTCCTAACCTGAGAAATGCATTTTGTCTGGACTTTAATTAGTTAATTTTTAAATAGCTTCCAAGCATCCTCAAGGGATTTTACTCTCTTGACTTTCCATTTTAACTTCCTTCTAACTAGTCTCCTAATTTTTTCTACAGTTCACTTTTTTGAGATCAATGTTATTCTTTTGGACTTAGGGGTAATGCCCCATTGATACAAATACTGAACTGAACAGAATTGTGGTTGTTCACTCTTTTGAGATCAATGTTATTCTTTTGGACTTAGGGGTAATGCCCCATTGATACAAATACTGAACTGAACAGAATTGTGGTTGTTTCCAATTCATGCAATGACATCAACATTGTACAAAGTCTTGAATCCTGTTCGGAACTGAGTCTCGGATTGGTTTTATGACCAACAGTTCCAGCACACAGTCATTTAGTGACCTGATTTATACAGCATGATTTCAGCACATGGTTTCCCAATCAATGTGAGGGAAGTTGAAATCACCCAGTATCATAATATTATATGCTTTATTCACCTCTTTTATTTCCTTCTCCATCTCAAGATCAGAACCAAGGGTTTGATCAGGTGGGCAACTGTACTCTTAAGTAATACTTACAGGCCTACAGTCTCTACTCATGATGATTCTGTTGTGAAGTTCATCCCCCTACAGTCTTCTAGCTTAACTGACTTTATGATCTCTATGATATACAATGCAACACCACCAGCCTCCAACACATCCCTCCTTGTCCTGTCCACAGAGCTTATGCTCAGGGATGATCATATCTCATTGATTTTTCCCATTTGACCATACTGAAACCCCCACTATAACTGAAATGTCATATAGTACCAAGCCCTCCATCTCCACCATCTTAGCTCAAAGTCTTCTATCACTGGTACTTATAACAAGTTTTCCCTCTCTAACAACCTATCCTTCCTCAGCCCTTTTGTCTTCCTTTGGTAGGATTTGGAGGTCTTCCCCCAGCTTTAGCATTATCAGAAAGTGGGTGGTGGGGATGTCTGTTGAGCACTCAATTGTACCCTATGGGAACTGGTTCCCCATAGGGTATAATGGATCACTGATCTGTGGGTATCTGGGGCTCTGAGAGGAGCTGTTTTTTTAGGTAGAGGCACCAAACTTTCAGCACAACATTTGTTGCCTCTCCTCAAAATACTCCCCCAAGTTTAAAAAAGATTGGAGCCTCAAATGAAGGTGCCCCATCCTCCATTTCCAATGGAAGGAAGGCATTTAAAAGGAATGTGATGGCCAGAACTCCTTTCGTTGTTCAATTGTGCTTGTCACAGCCTTGTGCGAGACTCTACCCCAAAAGTCTCCTGGCTCCATCCCCAAAGTTCCCAGATATTTTCTGAGTTTGACCTGGCAACTCTAAACATTTATTCAGTGTTGTAATACCATTTTTTATGGGAAGTACTTTATTCACATTAAGCAAACATGGCTTATGAACAGCCCCCCCCCCCAACAACAAAGCAGTGACTTAATAAACAAACTGGTTTACATCTAGATCAATTTGTGCAGAATGGCTGAGACTTGGCATTTGTTTAAGTCTGGGTTTTTTTATATGGGAATAGTGCCCAATTAAAATTAGAAGTTTGCACTTTTGATTAAGGAGCAATAATTACTCTGTGTATCTTTTAAGAGGAGACAATGTGCAGTTAAGCCAGGGCTGTGTATTTGAACAGGAATGATGCACAATTGTTGTTGTTGTTGTTTTAGTGGAGAATCAGGGGTGGAATTCTAGCAGGAGCTCCTTTGCATATTAGGCCACACACCTCTGATGTAGCCAATCCTCCAAGAGCATACAAGGCTCTTTTTTTAAGCTCTTGGAGTATTGGCTACATCAGAGGTGTGTGGCCTAATATACAGAGGAGCTCCTGCTAGAATTCCACCCCTGTGGAAAATAACAAACAATTAAGCAAATTGCACATTTGATGCAGAATTATGTGGAATAACAATTTAAGAACCAAGAAAGTAACATATTTTCATTTGCAGTTTAAAGTATTTTCCATATGATATGCACTGCTATGAAAGTAAAAATATATGCCACAATAAATGAGAAATTTGCACATAACTTTATGATGACTTATTGTTTTTTCCTGGGCATGAGAATGGAATGATATCCTATGTCACCTGGAGAAACTTCCTCCTAAGGAGCTATTTTCTATGGAAGAGATAGTTAAGTCAGAGGGAAACTCTGTAGGCTGGAGGAAGGTTGTTTAGAAAAATGCTAGCATACAGATCATGACTGCAAAGTTTTCACCTGCTGATTTTTTTTGTTTTCATTTTATTTAATTGTAAAGTCTCTTGAGAAGGATCCTGATAAGGCAGCAGAGAAATGTCCTAAACAAATATTTGTCATCAAAGTTGTTAATAGGACAGGAGACTCTAAAATATGGTACTATCCAGACTTTATCATAGATGGAAAATAATCAATTAAGGACTTGCAATTACATCTAGTAAACTGATTTTAAAAAAAGACTATGAATTCTGAATGGCAGTAGAAAGCAGATTTAAGACATTTTAACTAAACAAAAAACTACCTTTTATTTGACTGGAATAGATGATTTAGCATGTAACTAGCACTGAGTTTAAACTTGGCACATGATGGATCCACTGACAATACTCTGAGAAGTAATTATTATTAAGAAACCATCATAACAGACAAGTTTTTTGCTCAACTTTACTGATGATTTTTAAAAAAAAACTTTTAAAAGTATATTGATGCTAAAATGTGCTGATAAAGCAAAGATTAGCAAGGAGATAAAACAGCAGCTGTGCTAAGAGAGATGAATCACTGCTAATATGATCCACTGAACCTTTAAACAAGAGTAGTTAGTTTTAAACCTGATTGCTCCAATTAAAATTAACAAGAACTGACCTGGATTAATGGGATTTTGTCACTTCACCATTCAGATCTTCTGTTTTGGACCTTATAAACCTCTAAATCAGGGATGTCAAACATGTGGCTTGGAGGCCGAATCAGACCCCCTGAGGGCTTCTATCAGGTCCCCGAGCAACTGACTGTCATCTGCTTCCTTCTCCTTCTCTCTTGCTTCCTTCTTCATCACAGCTTGCTTTGCCAGGCTTGCTCAATCACACAGGAGCTACAGAGCAAAGCCTCTATTTTTCCATTTGCTGAGGAAGGGGGAAGGGAGGCAGAGTTTTCTTTGCCAGGCTCTCTCAATTACACAGCACAGCTGCTGAGCCAAGCCTTTCTTCCTTCTATTGGCTGAGGCTGCTCTCCCTCCTGGTCCCCAGGGGAAGGAAGGAAAGAGCCAGAGCCTCCTTTGCCCAGTCCCCTGGATCCCATGGGAGAAATATAGAGAAAGCACCTTTAAAACCAATGAATGCTAATATTTTAAGCATGTTTTATTTTAAGTTTTTTTTTAAAAAAAATCAGTTTCAGTTTGCTTTATTACGATCCATGACCAAATACACAGCACAATGCAGGCCAACAACAACCACATAAAAATTGTAAAAATCAAGATGAACCTAAATAAGTAAAACAAGATATTTAAAAAATAAATGTGAAAATAAAATATAGGACATTAGTATGAATAATGAGATATGACAAATAATACAGTAGTGGTCAAACATCCTCTAGCTTAATAAATATAGTACATATAATAAAAAATTTAAAATTTAAAAATTATACAGCTCCAGAGGAAATATTAACTAGAATACACTGGTTAAAATTATAATCTGTTACCTCGACATTAACTTGTAAGAACCATAAAATGCAATTTGATTGCATGGGAACAAAATTTGGCAACTTTATGCATGGTCTCTGTATTTATATCAGTTTCAGTAGCATTTGTGATGGTATACAGAGTACTCAGGCATTTAAGAAAAGATAAAATACAAGCTTGGAAATATTCAAAAAACAGTCAGTTCAGGACCCCTTCTTTACATAATCCTCACGAATTCTCCTAGCTGCCGCCATAAATTTGGCACAATTAATTGTGAATTGGGAGTTAAAATCTGATAACAGCGTATTTCTGATTTTGAAATCAGAAAACCTGAGACATCCCTCGAACAAAGAATAAATGTACCTGGCTCATATGCCAGGGTATAGGCCACACCCCAACAAAACATTGTCAATCATTTCAACTTTATCTGCACCGCAAGGACAAACCCGCTTAGCCATAGGCACCTTTCTAAAGCGGCCCTCAATGACTGCTGAAGGAAAGATATTACAACGGGCCATAGAAAAGGCCCTTCTGTGGGATGGTATTGTTAGAGTTGAGAGATAGGGGGCTGGAACTAACACATATCTCCTTTGAGGGGGAGCTAGATAATCCGGAACCTTGGCAATATCATTCTGTCTCTCAATGTCTTGTAGTCTCTGTTGACTATGGCCCTGGCTTGATCCAGGGCCATTATCTGGAGAGATTCAGGTGAAAAGCCAAGCGTTGACAATTTCTGATGGATGGCTCTAACCCAAGAGGAACAATAACTATCCTTTAAAATCAATGATGTGATATTCGTGGGGCAATGGCTGAGATTAAGCCAAGTGGTGATTGAAAGTAGGCTCACCCTAGCCTCTATCCTTAGCAAGCCAGTTTCCAAGCGTAGTACTGCATTGGAAATGCAGGTTGGGAAGTGGAAAATGGCTCTCAAGAATTTGGACTGAATTTTCTCAAGGGGATCAAAACTTGATAAGGATGGACCCAACATAGTTCCATAGGTGAGTTGGGGTATTGTTTTGGCCAAGTAGAGTTTTAATGCAACTGGTATAAAATGCCCCCCTTTCGTGAGAAAAAACCTAATGGTGGCCTGGGTCGATTTACGACCAGAATTGGCAGCATATTCGTGGTGAGCCTTCTTTGACCCTGAGGACTGAATCATGACCCCCAAATATTTGTAAATTGTTACCTGTTGTAGACTATGGCCATTTATATTCCATCTCCTTAGCCAGGGTTTTGGGCCAAAAGCCATTACTTTTGTTTTCTGACAAAAATCTTTAATTTTGTTTGCGTCCTTTATGAAGTTTGCATCTCTGCTACCTAATCTTAAATAGATACACAAATGGCCCAGCCCGAAACGGCCGAGCCCAACAAGGTCTCATTTATGTCAGATCCAGCCCTCATAACAAATGAGTTTGACACCCCAGCTTTAAGAAAGCTTGAGGAGGAACAAAATCAGTGAAAAGGCCTTTCTTCTCTTCCCCTTCTGCCACTGAATCCTCTTGTTCCAGTGAAAAATCTGATTGTGCAATACAGTTGACAAGCAATTTTGCATAATTTCCCATCCCTTCCATACCTGTCCTTTTGTCCAGGGGGTTCCTCAACCCTTGGCAATGCTGGTGTGTGTGTGTCACAGAGGGTAGCTATGGGAAGGAACTGAAATATTAGCTTTCTTGAGACAGTTCAGTTTATAGGACTTAACACTTTTTGAAATATTAAATTAAATGCCAGAAGCCCAGAGAAAGATGTGCACCAAATTTTGATGTGAAATTTCTTGGCAACAATGCTCAGTCACAGCTAAGCCTCTTTTCCCAATGCAACTTGGATATATTTATTATTATGTGAAACCAGGTAGAGTGTTGCTTTGACAACATGAATTCACTTCTGGGTTCACTCTTGGTCTGGAAATGGTGGCATGCTGTCAACACAATGGCACCACCTCCCATGTCTCTGTTCCTCCCCCCATTCTCTGACTTGAAGCTCACTGGCAATCCTGTTTAAAGGAAAAAGAGCAAACCATACTTTAATACATGGAAGTAATGGCAAACTAGCCTTTGCTATGAATGTAGAAACATTTACTCTCCAGTGTGAATAGGGGAGGGAGGAAAAAGAAGCACACAAGACAAGGGTCTTTCAGGCTTGATCACTCAACAATAAATGATGTTCTGTCTAGGCTTGCCAATCCCCAGGTCCCAGCGGGGGTTCTTCCACTTTCCCAGGCTCCTTCCCACCCCCAGTCAGCTGGATGATGGGGGAAAGCCCCGCCCCCACAGCCACCATGTGACTTTCCACATTTTTCCATGTGACTGTTCAGGGTGGTGAGAACCAGAGAGGATTGTGAGGAACTCCAAAGGGATCTGTTGAGGCTGGGTGAGTGGGCGTCAACGTGGCAGATGTGGTTCAATGTGGCCAAGTGCAAAGTAATGCACATTGGGGCCAAGAATCCCAGCTACAAATACAAGTTGATGGGGTGTCAACTGGCAGAGACTGACCATGAGAAAGATCTTGGGGTCGTGGTAGATAATTCACTGAAAATGTCAAGACAGTGTGCGTTTGCAATAAAAAAGGCCAACACCATGCTGGGAATTATTAGGAAGGGAATTGAAAACAAATCAGCCAGTATCATAATGCCCCTGTATAAATCGATGGTGCGGTCTCATTTGGAGTACTGTGTGCAGTTCTGGTCGCCGCACCTCAAAAAGGATATTATAGCATTGGAGAAAGTCCAGAAAAGGGCAACTAGAATGATTAAAGGGCTGGAACACTTTCCCTATGAAGAAAGGTTGAAACGCTTAGGGCTCTTTAGCTTGGAGAAACGTCGACGGCGGGGTGACATGATAGAGGTTTACAAGATAATGCATGGGATGGAGAAAGTAGAGATAGAAATACTTTTCTCCCTTTCTCACAATACAAGAACTCGTGGGCATTCCATGAAATTGCTGAGCAGAAAGGTTAAAACGGATAAAAGGAAGTACTTCTTCACCCAAAGGGTGATTAACATGTGGAATTCACTGCCACAGGAGGTGGTGGTGGCCACAAGCATAGCCACCTTCAAGAGGAGGTTAGATAAAAATATGGAGCAGAGGTCCATCAGTGGCTATTAGCCACAGTGTGTGTGTGTGTGTGTGTGTGTGTGTATATATATATATATATATATATATATATTTGGCCGCTGTGTGACACAGAATGTTGGACTGGATGGGCCATTGGCCTGATCTAACATGGCTTCTCTTATGTTCTTATATTCTTATGTCCACCTCCAGAGGCTTCACTCTCCGATTGGAAAGGCTTCCTCTTGGGATGGTGTTTCTGTATTACCTTGAAGAAGTTGATAGCAACTCATGAGTAGAGATGCCAATTCCTCACATCAGAGTTGCCAGAAACAGGGGGAGGAAATGTCTGCTGGGCACTTCATTATTCCCTATGTGGAGATTGATTCTCATAGGGTATAATGGGAAATTGATTTGGAGGTATCGGGGGCTCTGGGGGGGCCTGTTTTTTGAGGTAGAGGCACCAAGTTTTCAGTATAGCATCTAGCGCCTCTTCCCAAAATACCCCCCAAGTTTCAAAACAATTGGGCCAGGAGGTCCAATTCTATGAGCCCCAAAAGAAGGTGCCTCTATCCTTCATTATTTCCTATGGAAGGAAGGCATTTAAAAAGATGTGCTGTCCCTTTAAATGTGATGGCCAGAAGTCCCTTGGAGTTCAATTATGCTTGTCACACCCTTGCCCCTGACTCCGTCCCCAATGTCTCCTGGCTCTGCCCCCAAAGTCTCCTGGCTCCAGTCCCAAAGTCCCCAGATATTTTTTGAATTGGACTTGGCAACCCTAGTTCTGTCACTATATGCGAGCCATGCCTGTATTTATTTCAGCATTTTTAAAGGGGGGGGGATATAAAACTGTTTAAATATGAGAACAGAGCTTGGTTTTTGATAAGAGTTGAAATGCTTTTCAATAGTGAAATTTAATAAAATGCTAAATTCATTCTCTATCAGATTCTCTTCAGTACAAATTCATTTCATGATTCTGCAATAAAAGTTGTTTGCATATTCATGCTTGCCAATCTAAACCAGGCTTTAATGCTAACTTTTTAAAAAAGTTTCTAAGTATGCTTAGTAAACAAAATGGATTACAATGTTAATATTTTAATGCACTGAATTAAATATTTTCCTATGGATATTTATCTCCATATAAAATTTTTGAAACTGAATTTCTGTCACAGTATGTGGTAGAACTAGCCTTACATTTAAAGGACAGAGGCACAACTAGGTTCAGAAGGAAAATATTCTTAAATTATCAATAATTCCATGCTCTACACAAATGTCTTATATTGAAGTGCAACTTTGTTTCTTTTTCAACCATTAACTTCCCATCATCCTACAGCAGATTCATCTGGAGCAGATACTGGTCTTCTGTTTTGCTCTCCCTGTCCCTCTTTTATAGATAATCACATTTGCTTGCATACCTCCCTCTTTCTTCAGTCTACTTTTTAACACTAATCAGTCTCTGTAAAGAAAAAGAAAAAAGTCTCTATATACAAGACATCAAAGGATCGATGTCATTAGTGGAGACAGATTCAGATGCAGCATTTTCTAATTCTTGTGTCTCCCTGTACTCTCTATCTTATTTCCCTCCTCTCAAAAGAACTAGAGATTTGAAAGCTGGAGGCAGGGGGAGAGTTATGTATTTTTAGTATTATAAAATCTAACAATATCCAAATATTCTGGTACTGATTGTGACTGTATGAGAGTGTTTCTGTTCAAATAATACACTTTCTTTTGCATATGCAGAATTTGCTTTCTACCTTCAACATATTTTTCTCTGCTTCACTGATGACAAATATTGTTTTAAAAAAATCTTCCACAGTTTAAGTCTACTGCTATCTACTCATCAACAATAAACACTGGATACAGAATTCCGATATGTAAAAATGCTGGATATGTCTTTGTCATGAATAATTCCTTCCAATTCAAGTATAATACCATTGCTCCCCCCCCCAATCATAATAAATTTGTTGGGATTGCATGTAAAAGCACAGAAGGAGAGCAGCTGTATAATAACTGCACAAATGAATTGTTTCAGAGTGTGACTTGCTAACCCTGCCAGCCAGCCAACATATGATGTTAAAATGTTTAACCTCATGTAACTTTTCTTTGTACTCAGTTTCTCAAGGGGATAATGTTTCATTCAGCTTTCTTACGAATCAAGGGACCAATAAAAGAAAGCCAAATGAATAAAACTGCAATAAATTAGTATCAAACTGGCATTCAATGAAAAATCACTAAAATAATGTGTCTTTGTATGTTTGTGATTTAAAATGATCCATTGTTTGTTATTTATCTGTGATTTCCCCAGAATGAATATCTATCTGTACTTCTGAACATGGCCACTCTTAAAAAAAAAATCACACAATGGGGTCATGTACAAATAGAGCAATGTTTCTAGATACACAGAAAAACTCCAAAATTTACAGTGGTGATGGCTCTACATCTCAGTACCACTGCCATCTATTCTCTCCCCCTTCCTAATCTCTCTCTCATACTTTCCAGTCTAAGGCCCCTAATCAGCTGGCTGGTCTGAAGTGCATGAGATAATAAGGTCTCTCAAGCCCAGTCCCCCAAATCATCTGGCCAGTGAGCAGAGAGAAATTTCCAGTGGAAAGCATGTGCTGCACAGCCTCTGCTCCATGTGTGGTTTCTCCTCCATGCTACCATACATTCAGCTGCTTTGAAGAGTCTTTAAAGAGCCTTGAGTTCAGCTTCAAGCCCCCCACCCCATCTAATGGATAACAAGTTTGATGCCCCATTCAGCTCCTAACTGATGGAAGAGCTAGCGAAGGGAAAAACAAAATAGATGAAGTAGAGGCAAGAAGACATCTTCCTAGCATCTTTGTAGTCAGCCTCTGGGTTGCTGGTACTGTCCCACTTTGCATTCTTTAACTTGTGAAGATGGCTAAAGAGGACAAACAGACCTACCTCTGCAGCTATCCTTGGGCAACCTAAAATGCTCCACAGTTCTATGGAGGTCCCTGCTTCTAAATGTCCTATTTTGCTGTAGAAGAATCAACTATAGAACGATGATGAATTGTGTAACTTCTGGGCAAAAACCTAACACAAGACCTAGAGAGTGTGAGGGAGGGATGGTGGCTCAGCAGTAGAGCATCTGCAGAAGGTCCCAGGTTCAATCCCCAACATCTCCAACTAAAAAGGGTCCAGGCAAGTAGGTGTGAAAAACCTCAGCTTGAGACTCTGGAGAGCCGCTACCAGTCTGAGTAGACAATATTGATTTTGATAGACTGAGGGTCTGATTCAGTATAAGGCAGCTTCATTTATTAATATGCTTCTGAAAATTTCTCTTCAAACATTTTCAGCATGTTTCCTTTAATACATAATGAAGACACAAGATCCAAATGATAAGGAACTGGTTGTGAAGCACTTGCAAGCTTCTTTGCAGATGCAGTCTTGTTGCTCTGCCACAACCTACCAACCACAATGAATACAATAATGGAACTGGAAGCCCATCTTCTGGTCTGGTTTTACACCACTTCAGTTGGCTCTCCCAGAAGGTTCCTGGGTGATGTGAAGCCCACCACCTGCTTCCTTGATCTGTGCCCTTCTTGTCTGATTAAAGCCT
Organism: Heteronotia binoei; assembly: GCF_032191835.1. NCBI lineage: Eukaryota > Metazoa > Chordata > Lepidosauria > Squamata > Gekkonidae > Heteronotia > Heteronotia binoei. Next base: position 64,094,664 of record NC_083225.1, read on the forward strand.
GCTGGGAGAGTATTCAGACCTCCCTAGGAGATATAATCATTCTATCCCTCTCATCAAGGATCTTCTCATTAGGTTTAAAGGAGGCAGTGATGCTCCCACTTTTGAAGAAGCATCCCATCATTCCTGATAAAGATGATGGAGAGGGCAGTGGCAGAGCAACTCCAGATCGACTTGGGTCGATCTATCCTGTACCCTTTCCAGTTCATTTTTTGCTCTGGCCACAGGATAGATACCACACTGGTAACCCTCATGGATGACCAACAGAGACGCCTGGATCAAGGCATGTTGGCGCTGCTGTTACTTCTTGACTTAACAGCAGTGTTCAACATGATCAACCATAATCCCTTGGTCCACTGTCTCACTGATGTTGGAATATGGGGGACTGCATTACAATGGCTCTCCTCCTTCCTTTATGGTTGGAAACAGAGATGCTTGGGAAGGAGTTGGCCATCCTCTCTCCAATTCTGTTTAACATCTATATGTGCTCCCTCGCCCAGTTGGCCCAGACATATGGGCTGGGTTGCTATCAATATGCTAATGATAGACAGTGGACAGTCAGCTAGACTTCACTCTGGAGGTACTGAATAGGGCATTACAGACCATGACTGGATGGTAAGTAAGTAAGTAAGTAAAATTTTATTTGTATCCCGCCCTCCCCCGCCGAAGCAGGCTAAGGCGGCTAACAACACAATGACCAATGGTACATTAATAAATAGAACAGTAATAAACAACACAATGACCAATGGTACATTAATAAAACAATTACATTAAGAACATTAAAATTGAGCATTAATTTAACCTTAAAAACCAGTTAGTGCATTAATTAAAACAAACCATAACATTATCATTGACACTATATTCTAGTTAATGCTGATGGCGGATATTTCTTCGTTGTAAAATTATAATTCAGCTGTTCATAAAAGCTAATTTAAAGAGGGTGGTCTTGCAGGCCCTGCGGAACTGATCAAGGTTCCGCAGGGCCTGCACCTCCTCTGGGAGTTGGTTCCAAAAATATGGGGCCGCAGCCGAAAAGGCCCGTGTGCGAGCGTTCTGCAGTTTAATTTCTCTTGGCCCAGGGGTAGTCAGTCTGTTTTTTCCTACTGACCTCAGTGCTCTCTGGGGCTCATACGGGGAGAGACGGTCCTTCAGGTAGGCCGGTCCTCGGCCATATAGGGCTTTAAAGGTAATAACCAGCACTTTGTACTGAACCCGGTATACAATCGGTAACCAGTGCAGCTTGCGTAGCCCCGGCGGTATATGTTCCCATCTTGGGAGACCAAGCAACAGCCTGGCCACCGCGTTCTGCACTAGTTGTAACTTCCGGGTCCGGCACAGAGGCAGCCCCATGTAGAGGGCGTTACAGTAGTCCAATCGTGAGGTGACCGTCGCATGGATCACCGTTTCTAGGTCCCGACGCTCCAGGAAAGGGGCCAACTGCCTCGCCCGCCTCAGATGGAAGAATGCTGACTTGGCAGTGGCTGTTATCTGGGCCTCCATTGATAATGAAGGCTCCAGCAAGACACCCAGACTCTTCACCTGCTGTGCCGCCTTCAGCTGCACACCGTCGAAGGTCGGGAGAGATATTTCCCCTCCTGGAGCGCCGCGACCCACACAGAGAACCTCTGTCTTTGCCGGGTTTAACTTCAGCCCACTCAGTCTAAGCCACGTTGCAATAGCCTGTAATGCCCGATCCAGGTTTCCCGGGGCGGAGGCGGACTGGCCGTCCATTAGCAGATAGAGCTGGGTGTCATCTGCATATTGATGGCAACCCAGCCCAAACCTCCTGGCAATCTGGGCAAGGGGGCGCATATAGATGTTAAATAACATCGAGGAGAGGACTGCTCCCTGAGGCACCCCACAATCTAGTGTGCGCCTCTGGGATCGTTCACCCCCAATCGCCACCCTTTGTCCCCGACCCATGAGGAAGGAGGAGAGCCATTGTAAAGCGGACCCCCTAACCCCAATGTCGGCGAGGCGGTGGATCAGTAGCCGATGGTCGACCGTATCAAATGCAGCCGACAGATCTAATAACATCAGCACCGCTACACTGCCTCGATCCAGTTGCCGTTGGAGGTCATCTGCCAAGGCGACCAAGACCGTCTCCATCCCGTGACCCGGTCGGAAGCCAGACTGGCACAGGTCTAGGACAGAAGCGTCATCTAGAAATCTCTGTAGCTGCAACGCCACTGCCCTCTCGATAATTTTACCTAAAAATGGTAAATTAGACACCGGTTGGTAGTTCGCCAATTCGGCCGGGTCTGCTGTAGATTTTTTCAGGAGGGGACGGACCAAGGCCTCTTTCAAAGGCGTTGGAAAACGCCCCTCTAAGAGGGATCTATTTATGATGTCCCGTAAAGGACATCTAAGCTCCTTCTGGCAAGATTTAATCAGCCAAGAGGGGCAAGGGTCCAGATCGCATGTTGTTGGGTGAGCAGCAGAAAGAATTCCATCAACTTCTTCCAGGCTGAGTGGTCTCAACAGGTCTGATTAGAATGGAATCCAACAAAGATGGGGAGGTCCTCTATCTAGGTCATAGGAATCTGAGATTGAGAATTCAGTTCCTAACCCATGACAGGATGCTGTTGGTACCAATGCTGAAGGTGAAGAGCTTAGAGTCTTGGATGCCTCCCTTTCTATGAAGGCCCAGGTTGCCACTGTTGCTTGATTGGCTTTTTATCATCTCCAACTTTGTCAAGCAGCTGGTTCCCTATCTCACTTCTCAGGACTTGGCTACAGCAACCCATGAAATAGTCACTACCAGACTGGATTATTGTAACTAACTCTACACAGGGCTACCATTGAATTTTACCCATAAACAGCAGCTGGTGCAGAATGCAGCAGCATGGGTGCTGAAAGCAACATCTGTATGGGTACACATTCAGTCCATGCTGTGCCAACTGCACTGGCTGCCAATAGAGCACCAGATCCAATAGTGTACCAATAGAGTTCAAGATTTTGGTGCTAACCTTCAAAGCCCTATGTGGCCAGGGACCTGAATATCTTGCCATTTATCACCTCTCCCCATTTGTGCCCCACAGATCCTTACACTCCATCAATCAACATCTTTTAGCTGTTCCCAGTCCAAAGGATGTCTGGTTAGCCTCAACCAAGGCTAAGGCTTTTTTGGCCCTGGCCCCTGCCTGGAGGAACAAGTTCCCAACAGATATCAGGGTCCTGTGGGACCTGTTACAATTCTGCAGGGCTTGTAAAATGGAACTGTTCTGTTGGGCTTTTATCCTCCCTTTGCTGACAGAGCTGATCCTTTTAATCTAACTAGCTACCCAACAGTGCCACTCCAAAGCACCTCCACCCAAGCTCTATAATCATTCTGAAACACCTCCACCCAAGCTCTATAATCAAGGCAAGCTCACTCTGGTTTGCTGCATGGTTGATTTTAATGTTAATTTCATTGTTTTATTCCTATTTACTGTTTTTTTTAGTCACCATCTCTATGTGACTCGGTAATCCATCTTGAGCCCATTTGCAGGGAACACCACAAGTACAGGTTAAACTAAGGGCGTTTTCCCACAGAGCTTACCTCGGAGTGACATCCCTCTTCACCGCGCAGCATCTGCGCAGATTTCCCACCAACTGCTCCGCATAACTGGGAAGTGCCGGACCTTTTGCGTCACAGATGTAAACCACTAAAACCAGTTTCCGTTAGCGACGCAAAAGCCGCGGCTCTTCCTGGTTATGTGGAGCAGTTGGTGGGAAATCCGCGCAGACGCTGCACGGTGAAGAGGGACGTCGCTCCGAGGTAAGCTCTGTGGGAAAACACCCTAAGTTTTATTAATGACTGATCTATATCAACATAATACTATATCATCACCAGCATGAACACAGCCCTATGGCTGCGTGCATTTTAGAGAACCCCAGTTTGGTATAGTGGTTAAGTGCATGAACTCCTGCCCCCTCCTGTCTAGGTGATAAGCTAATACATCTGCTGCAGCAATGTGACCATTTAATTCCACACCTCCAAAATGATCATGTTTATGTAGCATCAGTTGTCAAATATTTTCCTTCAGAAATGGCACTTTAGGCACATTTAAACAGTTAAACATTGTTCAGATCTATTTGAACAAACTGGCATGGAAGGGAATGGATACTTACATAGTGTTTAAGATTTGGAATTGGTAGAATGCTAAATATATTTGCAGAACTGCATCTTATGGTGCTCAATACACAAGAGACATTTTGAGACTTAAGGCTGTTTTGCTTTCACTGAAGGTGTTACAGACATTACAGTGCTTTTGCTTAGATAGCACTTGGTCTTGATTGCTTTATGTTTCCTTTTGAATTTAGTATTTGTCAGTCCCTTGTCATCAGCCAAAGCCAGGGCCTTCTCAGTCCTCACCCCAACCTGTGGAACTTTCTGCCAAACACTATCAGGGCTCTGTGGGATCTTCAGGGCCTGTAAGGCAGAGATGTTCCAGCAGGTGGGCTGAGGGCAGTGATGGTTGCCATTCCCTTATTCTCCTCCCTTTAGACTGCCCCCCCCCCCCTGCTCCCAGGAGGAAGTAATGGTCTGGGGGCTGAATTGTAATTGTTGTGGTTGCCATTTGAAATTGGTGAAATAACCCCCTTCAGTGTGGTTCTTGCATGAGAAAACTGTTTGTGGGGGAGGCAGGAGCTCTTCTCCCCCCCCCCCATGGCACTGTTCTAAGGTCATTTGGGTTCTGCTGTGTTTTTTGTTTGTTTTTTTTGTTTTAGAAGCAACCCTCAAAGCAGCTATGGGGAACATTCAATAACATGTGAAATGTGTGAAAAAGGTAATGTCTAGTTTGGTTCTCAAGTCTGCGCATGAAACAGTGGCAAGAGGCATTAAACCTCATCTTCCTCTCCACACAAACTGTTCTCACAATGTGTGCTAATAGCAACCTCTCACCAATTTACCCGGCCACTTGAGCCAATCAGGAGCTGGCATAGGAACAGCTCTTGAGATGTCTCAGGGCACTCCTCAAATAGTATGGCAATTACCAACAGCATGGCAACCTGCACTATTTCTTCCATTCCTAGTTATGGCATCCAATCCAAACACTATGCCTAATTAAAATTAAACCACAGATACCTCAAACAATGTGGGGCACATGAAAATCCCCCCTTCCATGCTGGTTTGAAATAACCATTGAACAAATGTTGTTTGCTTCCAAATGTGACCAACTAATCCCTCATTCTTATATAGCAGGGATGGCTGGATCAATTTGCAATAAGAGTTGTACCTCAGTTTGATAAACCAGGAATCACAGTGAACCCCTCCGACCTCTCAGTGAGACCTGGAGTTTCCCTGGAATTACAGTTGATTTTCAGGCTACAGAAATCAATTCCCCTAGAGAAAATGGCAGCTTCAAATTGTGTACTCAATGGCATCTGACCCTGATTAGTTCCCTCACCAAACTCTACCATATCGAAGCTCTTCCTCCAAATCTCCAGGAATTTCCCAGCCTAGGGTTGGGAACCCCATTTCCCATGGCACCTCTCCTTTGGTGTAGTGGTTAAGTGTGCGGACTCTTATCTGGGAGAACCGGGTTTGATTCCCCACTCCTCCACTTGCACCTGCTGGAATGGCCTTGGGTCAGCCATAGCTCTGGCAGAGGTTGTCCTTGAAAGGGCAGCTGCTGTGAGAACCCTCTCCAGCCCCACCCACCTCACAGGGTGTCTGTTGTGGGGGAGGAAGATAAAGGAGATTGTGAGCTGCTCTGAGACTCTTTGGAGTGGAGGGTGGGATATAAATCCAATATCTTCTTCTTCTTCTTCTTCTTCTTCTTCTTCTTCTTCTGCTGCTGCTGCTGCTGCTGCTGCTGCTGCTGCAATTTGAAGCCAGTTTGCTTTGAGATAGATGGATTCTTCACTATAATTTTTTCAACTTAGCACTGCTGCATTTTTCTTGACTCTTGTGCTACCCTCGTTTCATTTCTGCCCTGATAGAGACATGAAAGATCTTTCTAAGAGGAAAGTGGAGCTCGGAAGAGAATGTAGTGAACTAAAAGGAAGGCAACCTTTGGGCTTAAAACTACAGACCTCTGGCAAGGACTGACAGAAAAGTAGATGAAAGCAGGGCAGTTATAGCAATGAACTAAGAAAGCTGTGGTCAAAAAGAAAGACCCGTCAAAAAGAAACAAGCTTGAGGGAAAACATATGTAAAGTCAAGAGGACATGAAGCAGTGTCTTTTATTGGTGGGAAGGGAAGTAATGGAACAAAGAAGTAATGGGTCATGAAAATACATTTTTTTAATGATTTGGGCTACATTTTATATTTGCCCCATGAACTGAAACATGGAAGAGGATAAGTTTTCTGGTTGGCGTTGTTTATGTCAAAAACTAGAAAAGTTGGCTTGCCAGACTATTCCTTTTTTGTTCTTTCTAGTGAAGATAAATTTAGACCATCCATTTGCATTATTATTCCTTTAAAACATTTTACATGAATTGTTAATAAAATAGAACTGGGTGTTGAAAGAACAAATTTTCATACCCCAGTATTGTACAAAGTAAAGAGACTGTAGAAAATGACAAGCCTTGAAAGTTGTTTTTTTGTGTTAATGCTCCCCATCTCAAATTAGCCAAAGAAAGGAAGTCTTAAAGGATTTCTAAATTCTTGTAGCTGCTATGGTAACTGCTCATCTGATTTAAAATGCTTTAAGTGCATTTAGAACTCATTAAAATATGTCACATTGACAGCTCTTTTGATTGAAGTTTTTTGTTTAATCTATCATATTGAGATATAGCAATGCAAGTTCCCATTCACACCTACAAGTTTCTGTTCTAACTAGCAGCACCATCCTTGCTTTATTATCTTGTTAATATAAGACATGGCTGGCTCTCCTGTCAGAACCATTAAAAACACTGATGTACCTGGGCTAAAATATAAAGAGCACAATAAATAAGTATTAAAAGACTGATGGAAAACTTTTTTTGATCTAAGATTGAAAATAGCATAGAGTTTGACATGATAAACATCCTAGGACTAATTTTAAAAAACAAACAAACAGATTACTATTACATGAGTAATATGAGAGGGAAAACAGCAGGCTAAGTTTTATTGACATAAGCATGGACATGCCTTGGGGAGAACTAAAAATAGTATCAAAATATTTTCAAGAGTAGTGGGGTAAAAATATATATGTTGGATGGAAGTTTGCCAAAACCCCTTGTGTGATCAGAACCCCAGCAATTAAATGATAGTACTGACTGTGACCCATGGTGAACTACTGTGAACCATGGAAAGAGAAATCAGTTTCCATACATCTCACAAGTCTTCGCCAGCGGTAAGATATAGCAAAAGGGAGTAGCAGGTTGCTGAAACAGGGCTGGTTTAACATCCAAGTGATCCAAGCCGCTTCTTGGAGGGCTACAATCTGCTGAAATGCGAGTACACTACTGGGGCTTGTCTTGTTCCTAGCTTATCACTTCTCAGACTCTCACCATTGATGCAAATGTCCAAGGCAGGTTCTTGTACTTCTGGAAAATTGTTGTACTTCTGGAAAATTGCTGGAGCTATAGAAAGGAATGGCTTATGCTATGTTCACCTCCTAAGCCTGTGCTACTGCTGCTGGTTACAAGACTGGCAACAAGATGTGCAACCTCTGAAGTTCACCTGGACTTGTCAGGCAGTGGTATGAGTAGAGACAAATGGCATAGCCTGTTTCTGTCACCATCTCCCAGAACCAGTTGTTTGGTATTGTTATTTTGTTATAATTTTGGCATTTTAATGTTTATTGAACTTGAGATTTGATTTTATTTGTAAACCACCCCAGAAATCATCTGGTTGAGGGACAGGATAGAAATGTTTCAAATAAAATAAATAGTGTGTGGAGATAGCAGGGTTTAGCAGCAATAGCTAGAAGCTGATTAACAAAGTTTGGAGATATTTATTTTATTTATTTATTTTATATTAAGATTTATACCCCGCCCTTCTCACCTAAGTGTCTCAGGGCGGCTTACAACATAATAATTGAAACAACTTCAGTTTAAAACATTTAAAAATACAATTAAACCATAAATTAATAAAAACAAATAAAAACAAATTAATATAACCAATCTAATGCAACAGATAGCACAGGATGTAGGCTGGAGATAAGGGGTATGCGTTATGAAATTCCTGAGCTGAAACTATACATGGAAATCATGCTTTTGGGTAATTACTTTTAGAGGGTAGCAATGCTGTTTTGTAGCAAAGCAGCTAGATTTGAGTTCAGTAGAACTTTAAGGGACCAACAAGATTTTGGAGGTATAAGCTTTCAAGAATCAAAGCTCCCTCCATCATTACTGTGATTTTCCAGAATGGTAACACAGATCTGGAATTCTTGGGAATTATGAAATCTGTCCCTCCACAAATCTGTTTCTTCTTCATGTTTGGATGCTTACCATCAGTAATGCAAAAAAAATCCCACAATCTTGTTTTTCTTTGATTTTATTGACTTCTGGGGCAACAGCATTTCTCCCTTCCAACTGAATCCTTGCAAAGGATGAGCACAGAGTGCTCACAGCCAATCACCCTTAGAGACAAGCCCCAGAAAGGGAATTTCCCAAAACAAATTCAAAGTCTTCTATTCGGGATTTAGAGCAGGAGTGGCCAAACTTGCTTAACATAAGAGCCACATAGAATAGACATCAGATGTTTGAGAGCTGCAAGATGGGGGGATGGAAAGAAGGCAACTTCAGTTGCATTCTCTGAGCTGCCAGCTTTTTTGGCTTAGGGAAGTGATTTAAATAGAGAAATGCTTTCTCCAAGCTAGCTGATGGGGTGGTGGGGGCTCCGAGAGCCACACAACATGTGTACAAGAGCCACATGTGGCTCCCCAGCCACTGTTTAGCTACCTCTGGTTTAGAGTTTTACTCAGATAGGGAGAATGGAGCACCCCCATTCTCATGCTTCTGTTGGCTTGAAGTTAGAAAAAAAAAAGAGTTGGCAATGTTGTATTTGAGAACTACACCCACTTGGAGATCTGTATATAGTATTGCTGTACCCCAAGGACACACTGTGTTAATGCATGTGTCTCATTGCAATAACACACTCACAGCTTCCATTTCTATGTGTCTGAAGAAGTGTGTATGCATACAAAAGTGCATACCTTGAATAAAATTTTGTATGTCTTAAGAGCACCACTGGACTCAAAATCTGTTCTACACATGCATGGACACACATACACAATTGGGGAAAGTATGAACTATTTTAAAAGACTGCAAGGACAGGATAGGTGGGAAGAGGAAGTTTTTTTGCAAAGGAAGCCTTTCTCACTTTGTGAAAGGAAGCAAAGAAACTACAAGGAAGGATGGCAAACATGGGGCTTTCTACAGAAAAGTGTGGTTTTTTTTAAAAAAAATCAGTTAGTTACTGTAGGAGTATAAAAAGAATAAGAATGTGGGCAGGTGTTGTTTTTTGTTTTTGTTTTTAATGCCAGTGGCCATCCAGTGCTTTCCTGATAGGCCACTACTTAACCATTGTTTCCCCCACTAACAGAGGAATCAGTAGTGCTCCTGCACCAAAAGGCACCTATTTTGGAGGTCTATAAAACTGAACCCCTTTGTTTAATTTGCTTTGATCCTAGGGGGTCTTAAAATGAGAAAAAGACCGTGTTCTGCACAAATGTGGCGTCACATAGATTCCCTGAAACGCTACAACCAAAAACATCAGAATAGATTTGATTTCTAAATAAGGATGGACACCAAACTGCTCATGAACTAATGATAAATTTTGGCTGGCTTGTGATTTATGAACTGAAGTTCATGCCAGGTCAAAGGGCACAACTTTCCACAAACTTTCAAGAAGGTTGTGATAGTTTTTGAATTGATACATTTCCAGATAGACTGTCTCTGCTCAAATAAAATGTTTACCAAACTTCAAAGCTACTAGGAGTGAAGAATTCTCCAGCTTTAGAAATACTGTTTCAGTTTCAAACTATTCATGGCTATGATCACACATACTAAATAATGCACTTTCAGTCCACTTTCAATGCACTTTCCAACTGGATTTTGCCAATTCACACAGTGAAATCCATTTGGAAAGTACATTGAAAATGCTTTAGTGTGTGGGATTGCAACCCATATCAGTTTCAAGACGCTCCCACCCATTCAGAAGCAAAAGCTCATGATCTTTTCATGGCTTCCTCTTAGTGTTGCCCCCCCTTTGAGCATTCCTTTGAGTTCACTCCCATTGTCTAGCACAGAAGTTGCAAATCCCTCCCCTCCAGGGTTTGGATTTGTGACTCTGTGCTTTGAGATCAGTCCTTTTAAGCTTGCAATGCCAGTGGCACTGAGTTCTGCTGGACTTTTTTTTTTTTGCTTCCCCCCCCCCCTCCATTGGAAAAAAAAGGAGAATGGATGCACCTTCTTTGGGACCCGATAACTCTAATCCTCATCAGACTTGGAGGGCAAGTAGAAGAGAGTCAGTCAAAGTTGTTACCTCTAGCTTCCACAGGAGCTGTTCTATACACTCCTAAACCTGCACCTGTCAAAATAACAACCTTTCAGTGGTCATTTCCTCAGAAAGCACTTTCCTGGGGGCATCTTCTATGGGGAAGGGCTGTAACTTGGACCCCATAAATCCAATCCTCACCAATTTGGAGAGCAGATAGATGAGCATCATCTGGAGATTTCCTGAGAATTAGGTGTTTCAAACATGCAGTGGGGATGTTGTATGGTATCAAAAACCTCATGAACTGAACCAGTTCGTTTGGCTGTTAAAAGTTCATTATAGTTCCTGCCTACCTAAGGGACCGCCTCTCCCCATATGTGCCCCAGAGAGCACTGAGATCTAGCTCTCAGAACTTACTAACAATCCCTGGGCCAAGAGATGCTAGGTTGAAGGCTACTAGGGAGCAGGCCTTCTCAGTGATGGCCCCTCGTTGGTGGAACCACCTTCCAGAGATGGTGCGAACCCTGCGGGACCTGAACCAATTCCGCAGGGCTTGCAAAACATTTCTTTTCCAGCTTGCCTTCGAGATGGAACCCGATTAATCTGACGTATGCACATCTAGCCATCTTATGGATATTATGATCACAGTATTTTAGCACCCATTTATATATTTTATCTATTTTAAATTAATTTATTATATAATTGATATATTAAAATTGTTTACATTGTTTTATATGAATCATGGGATTTCCATGTCTGTTGGCCGCCCTGGGCCCGCTTCGGCGGGGGAGGGCGGGATATAAAAATAAAGTTATTATTATTATTATTATTATTATTATTGTTATTATTATTATTATTGTTGTTGTTGTTGTTGTTATTATTATTATTATTATTATTATTATTATTATTATTATTATTATTATTATTATTATTATTATTGGTTTGCAAACTGGGAATGCCACAAACCACAAACCAACTGCATTTTACTAGTTCATGCCCAATCCTAATTCTGAACAAGTTATGCCATACTCCAGAATTAGCAATCACAATAAAAATTTCCCCCTCATCCCATATACAAAATTATAATGGGCATTTTTCTTGATACTCACCCCTACTGGAGATCACTAAATTAATCATACAGTAAAACAATCTGTGCACTATTAATGGATGTATTAGGTTCACATTATTCCTTATTATTCAGAAGATACTCTACTTTCAAAAAAGGCTTATTGAGGATTGGTGTTCTGAAAGGATCTATAGTTTTATATATAGAAGTTGTAATAAGGAAGCAAGAAAGAAAAAGAATCACAAATGATGATGGTAATGAGTGAACTTTATTTTCATGGTCTATAAGGGAGCTTTTAATGCTTTCTGAAAACTTCTATATTGGTTATTTTTTAAAAAATCAGATTGCCTTAACTATGACAATATTATAGGTTTTGCCATTTAAATATACATGGAAAACTTTGAATTTTTATGAATGTGCTCTTTTTATGATTTAATGTTTTGTTTTCATAATTCTGTTTCATTATTATTTCCCACTGGTTTCAATGGAAGTCACACACACCCCACTTTGCTCAGACCTGTACAGTCATGGCTTTCTAATAAAACTGAACAAAACTCAGGAGGATGGCGCAAAATGAAAAGTTCAGACCAATTAAATAAAGGGCTAGCCTTTTTGCTCTTTTTGAGGTAATAAAAGGCAGCCATGTTTAACATTAAAATTGATAGCATATGTGTTAAACAATTACACAGACAGCACTTTAGCCATTGATCTTGAATAACAGTAGCAGAAGGAAGATGCAGAGCAACAATGCAAGAGCATTGGATGCACAAGGAGGATAAGGCATCTGGGTGTAGGCAGGCAGATGCAAAATGAAACAAAAGAAAACCATGGGGTTGTTTTGTTGTTGTTGTTACAGGCTGTTTAAATGGGAAATTTGTTATGTTTTCATATTAATTATTATCACAATTATGATACACTTTATTTGTAATTATTTACTTAATAAAGTAATGTAAAAGTCTAAATGAGAGTAATTCAGGACATTGAATGAAGAATAGCTCTGGTTTATAGCAAATTGAGTTAAGGTCCTCAGAAACTTTCAAGGAGAATTTCTTGAATCTGATGCCCCCCCTGAAAAATTTAGAATGGACAGTAGCTATTCATAGCAGAACTCTAGAGTTCTTTTATGTGTGTTTATGTATGCCTTTCCATCTTGAAGTGTGCTTTATGAATACTGAAAAAAAGTATAATTTTGTTGCTAAGGAAAATGTGTAAGATCATTGTGTAAATATCCCTGATTTGAACATCATGGATGAATAATTTTAATTTTCACACGGAATGAGGGTAGCTCGGTGTCCGCAGCTCCATGGAAGGAAGAAATCATCATTGTTGATGAGTTGGGAGAAGACGCCAGGGAAGATGAGCAGGCAGGAAATGAGGGCGACCTGCAATGAGAGGTGCCGAGCAGCAGGTTGTGGAATTAACAGCGCTACTGAGGGTGAGAATTACTGGGGCCTTGTTTTTCATCCCACTGACTTTACTTAACCTTAGTCTTAAATGTTTTATACATGTCCGAGCACCTCTATATTTGGGGTGCACCAGAGACATAATCACACCCAAACTAGTAGAAGCTCTTGGACTCCCTACAAGTCCACTACAGCACGCCATACAATTTGAGCTAATGGATGGGACAGTGATGAAGGGGGAAACCTGTACGGAGCAAACCCAGGGGTGCCAGTGGGAATAGAAGACCACTGGGATACAGAAATTTTTGTTGTGGCCCCTTCTTCATCATTTGACATTGTCCTGGGAGTGGGCTGTTGGCCAAACATGAACCCAACATCAAATGGGCAGACCAAATAATAGAATTTAGAGATGGAGGATGCGAGCTCCATCAATGGAACCTGGAATGGGGTCCAGAATCGCCCCCTCTAAATGAAAAACTATACCTCACTATAGAAGAGGTGAAATCAATTCCTCATGAGTACAGAGACTTAAAACAAGTGTTTAGTGAAGAAGAAGCAAGTGAGCTTCCCCCACATTGAGACACTGACTGTGCTATGAATTGATTCCGGGGCAGAGTCTCCCTCGAGCTAAACTATACTCCATGGGGTGGGCTGAAAAAGCAGAACTTTGCAAGTTTCTAGACAAGAACTTAAAGTGGGGGTTCATCAGACCAGCTACGGCTCCCCACACCGCCCCCATATTGTTTAGAAAGAAGAAGGACTGGGGGTTCAGGCTTTGTGCGGATTTTCGGGGGATCAACGCAATTTCAACCTCAAATGCCTACCCCATACCCCTAATAAAGGATTTATTGTGATTCATGTCAGAGGTAAAAATTTCACCAAGCTGGATCTAAGAGACACTTATTTCTGGGTACACATAAAAGAGGGGGATGAATGGAAGACGCCATTTAACACATCAATGGGACAATTCAAATATTTAGTCAAGCCATTCGGGCTACAAGGGGCCCCGGGAGTTTTCATGAACTTTATAAATGAGGTCCTGCAAAAACATTTGTACAGAGGGGTAGTGGTGTACCTGAACAATATAATTATTTATTCAAATGACCTCCCCTCCCATGTGAAATTAGTGAGGGAAGTCTTAGCCACCCTCTAGGAAAATCAGCTGTATGCAAAACTATCCAAGTGTGAGTTCCATAAGACCAAATTGGATTACCTAGGTTACAGAGTGTTGGGGTGGGGGTTAGCAATGGACCCCGAAGAACATGTAGACAGCTCCAATGCTTCATCAGATTTGCAAATTTTTATCATAATTTTATGCAAGGGTTCGCATATACCATGCTCCCTTTAACAGACCTTCTTAAAACGAAAGGGAGAGGTCCAAAGGCCAAGCGGCCAAGAGCAAAATTAAATTGGACAGAAAATTGTCAAGAAGCTTTCAACAAGTTAAAAAGGTTGTTCACCAGCGAATCCAGCCTGATTCACCCCAATGAGTTAAAACCCTTTGTGGTCCAATGTGACACTAGAAATATCACTGTGGGGGCAATTCTCATGCAACCAGATGGGGGGGGGGGTCCCTAAAGCCATGCGCTTACATCTCTAAAAAATTCTCTCAAGATCAGAGAAATTGGTCGGTGTGGGACAAGGAAGCTTTCGCTGTGACATTCGCACTAAAGACATGGAGATCTTGGTTAGAAGGGGTGAGGGTCCCGTTTGAAATATGGACCAACCATAAGAACCTAGAAGCCCTTACTGGTCGCAGGAAACTGACTGAGAAACAAATCTGGTGGGCAGGATTCTTTGCTAAATTCGATATTAAGCTGAATTACATCCCAGGATCTAAGAATTTTCTGGCAGATGCACTATCTCGACTTCCCCAGCACAACAACCAAAGGGAGGAGGTGATTGATTAACTCATCTCTCCCAGCCAATTGGAGGGAGTAGTAACTACCCGCTCACAAGCAAAACGTGAAAAATTAGAAGAGAAGTGGGGAGGAGAAAGACTGATTGCAGAGGTGGAAAAGGAAGGAGATGCAATACCTGAGGGGGTAAAGAAAGGAGAGAGGGGCTTTTGGTACAAGGACAGTAAACTTTATGTACCAGAGAACCTCTGTAAAGAAGTGCTCCAATTGTGTCACGACAGCAAGCTATCTGGGCACTTTGGATATGTCAAAACCCTACATCTAGTGAATAGACAATTTTGGTGGCCATGTACTACTAATTCTTGTAGTAGTGAACACTGTCTCTAAGCAAGCCCACTTCATTCCATGCTCTCAAATACCCACGGCTAAGAGACTAGCTCAGTTATTCTTCCAACATGTGGTGAAACTACACTCGTTTCCAGATAAGTTAATTAGCGGCAGAGGTGTACAGTTCGTTGCCAACATCTGGCAGGAGTTTTGTAAATTAACTGCGATTGTGCAGGGATTGAGCTCTGCTTACTACCTCCAGACTGACAGACAGATGGAAAGGATAAATGCGCTGCTGGAGCAATACTTAAAATGCTTTGTGAACTATCAGCAGTCCAACTGGGCCGGGTTGCTCCCTTTTGCAGAATATGGCTATAATAACAGCATGCATAGCTCCACCTAATCATCCCCCTTCCTGGTAGTGAATGGGTATGAAGGGAATCCCTTTCCACAACTACCCAATGGAACGATACCTGAAATACCATCAACTTTTGAGCAATTGTGGGGAAAGTTGGGGAAAGTTTGGCACAACATCCAAGAAAATTTGGAATTGGCTAAGGAGAGCTACAAAAAACATTACGATAAACATCATTCACCCACTTGGGATTTTAAAGTGGGAGATACAGTGTTCCTATCTACCAAGAACTTGCCTCTACCACAAACTTCTAAAAAACTGGCATGCAAGTTTTTGGGACCGTTCCGTATTAAACGTGTGATCAATAAAGTGACTGTAGAACTCAAATTACCCAAACAGTTTAGTAAGATACATCCCATTTTTCATTGCAGTTTACTTTGGAGGGATCCTGGAGCCATGCCTTAGCATCCCCGACCCAAAGCTCCAGAGCCTATTCCACACCATGAAGTAAAAGAAATCTTAGATGCTAAACTGAAGCGGGGTGTATTGTATTTTCTGATTAGATGGAAACATTTCTCAACAGCACACGATGAGTGGGTAATTAGCTCAAATGTAAGAAAACCAGCACTGATTAAACAGTTCTATGCTAAATATCCTTCAAAACCCCAGAGAGGGGCTTAGGGGGGGCAGTATGTCAAGTGTGCTTATTTCTGTAACATAAGTGTTTCTTTGTTAAAGAGCAGGTCACCAGCTCTCTACTGCTCCCCCACCCTTATTTACAACCATTGGGCAAGTAATAAATCCATCTGGCCCAAGGATGTTTATGCTACAGCCTGGCTGGCACCACTTTCAAGTCACCTCTCCCACAGGTTCACACAGACAGCTCTTATTTACTGCTAGAGAAGTGTGAGAATGGGAGATGTTTTTAATAGCCCAAATTCCTTAGTAATAAAAGAGATAGTGTTTAGCAACCTTTGAACCCATGACTCAAGTATGTATCTGTATGGTAACTTTTGAAGATATCCTATATAGCAACTGTGCAACCCTGTATGCATCATTACTCCCAAGGCTTGTGTCCTTGGTACAGCTTCTGAGTTTCTAACAATAAAACAGCTTTGATTTAAAACAAAAGACTGTTTATTGAGAAATATCGACGCTTGACACTACGATTACTAAATCAGTTCCTATTGAGATCTGAAAGATAGTCACAATGAATTCAGAAGACTTAACAAAAATACACACAAGGTGTTAACATAAAAAGAAAAGAAAATGTGAATAACGGAAAAAGTGATTTGCAGCAGTTGAAAAAAACTGAAACGTGGTAGCTTTTTAAGTTGGGGAAACTGAAACGTGGTAGCTTGTCATTAGCTTAATAGTATATCATAGAAGCCTAAGCATGTTCTAAGCAGACCATTTCCTGTACTAAACATTGTGCAAATTAAATAAAGCAATGTTGTCACTGCAGTTTATTGACCGCTTAAAATTGGCAGACTTTACAAAACATGAGCATCAATGATCTAGTACTTCACTAGGATTCACTAAATTGACATTGAACCTGTTTTCTTAAGTAATGAAAAGTTTTTTTAAAAAAAAATCAGTCTTATCTATTATTAGAAACTTACAATGGTTTGAAATGTTTTCATTAGCTGTATTCATTTGGGTAAAAGCCTTAGAAACATTTTTTTTTAAAAAAAAATGCTTTGCTTATATTACAGTAGGAGATGCAAAATATTCAGAAATGCAGACATAGTAATCTTTCTGTGTTCTGCAGCTGACATAAAAGTTACAATTCTATAAAGAAACTCCAAAAGAAGAATCCCATAATGAGTGACCTTGGGGTGGTCACTCAACTCAATGAGCTGCTGTAAACCATTTTAGGTCCCCATTAGGCAGAAAAATGGGGCATAACTATTTAATAAATATATTAAAAATTAACAGATTCAAAACCATTTACCCACTAGATTTCAGTTGGGTCCTGAAATTCTTCATATTATAGCTGATAATATCTTGCATACTCTATGCCAGGGGTGTCAAACTCATTTGTTAGGAGGGACAGATCTGACATAAATGAGACTTTTTTGGGCCAGGCCATGTCGGGCTGGGCCATGCGTGTTCCTATTTAAGATTACATAGCAGAGATATGTCCCTCATAACAAATGAGTTTGACATCCCTAGCATAGAGTATGCAAGATATTATCAGCTATAATGTGAAGAATTCCAGGACCCAACTTAAATCTAGTGGGTAAACAGTTTTGAATCTGTTAATTTTTAATATATTCATTAAATAGTTACTATTTAAGATTACATAGCAGAGATATAAACTTTATAAAGGACACAGAGAAACACAAAAGTTTTTTTAAAAAAAACTTAAAACATATTTGAAATTTATTGGTCTTAAAAGTGCTTTCTTTGTATTTCTCCAATGCGATCCAGGGAACTGGGCAAAGGAAGCTCTGGCTCTTTCCTTTGTCCCCAAGGGACTAGGAGGGAGGGAGCCTCAGCCAACAGAAGGGAGAGAGGCTTGGCTCAGTAGATCTACTGTGTGATTGAGAGGCCTGACAAAGCAAGCTCTGCCTCCTCCCCAAGGGAGGAGACTCAGCCAATGGAGAAAACAGAGGCTTTGTGCTGTAGCTCCTGTGCAATTGAGCAAGCCAGGCAAAGCAAGCTGTTATGCAGAAGGAAGTTAGAGAGAGGGAGAAGGAAGCAGATGTCAGCCAGTTGCTCAAGGGCCTGATACACCCCCTGGGCCACATGTCTGACACCCCTGCTCTATGCCTTTTGGATGTCAGCTAGTTCAGCTGTAGCTTCTCATTGTATCTGCTAGTTTTTATGTTAGGATTACTTTGTCTATCAGGGTAGAGCAACTAGTATTGTTTCCAGTCAAGGTCTTGGTGGGTTGATGTCCCCCCCCCACGTAAGCTGGTCTACCCTATGGATAGAAGGCCAGAAGCCAGTTCAGTGCTGCTCAGCACAGGAGACACACTCATGTCTCAGCCAAGGAAGACACCCTCTGTCCTGGGTGACCTGTGCATGGATAACTTTATGCAGCCCTGGGAAAGTAGTATCCTGCCATAGTAAGCCACACAGAGATAGATGCTTCTGGGCCATGTTCATAGCATATGGATCACCTTAGCCGCAGAAACATGTAAGAATTGTGGCTAGCCAGCAGAACCATGTAAGTTTGACTATATAAACAAACTTTTATTCACTTATCAAAATTTACTTATCCTGAACAAAATATTCTCTCACGCAGAATGCTATATTGAAAGATGATGTATTTTTAGTTTCAAACCTTTAAGATATTAACTTCTGAAACTTGTAAACCTGGAAATACCTATACTAGATATATGAATTGCTTTTTCTTTGTTTTTTTCTGTAAGTGTTATTTGAGTAGTTATTTTATTTGATATTCTATCTGAGATTCAAGATCAAAATAAAGCTTATTTTTTTCTTTTAAAATTTACTTATTGATTTAAAAAAAAACAATACTAAGCATGCTAAATTTATATTTCATATAACTATTTCAGGAGATAATAAAATAAATATCAGGGGTATGGTGGTATCAGCACTGCTTTATTTTAGCATACTTTTAAATAGGTGAAGTTATGAGTGCTGCACAAGAGTAAAACAACAGAAGAGAAACACACTGATAATTGAAAGAAGCTTCTAAGGAAAATGTCAGCAAAAAAAGCAGAAGTGACAACAGCCTGTCTGCTGTTCACCCAACCAATTACAGAAAAGCTTACCTAAATTGTAGCATCATCAGTAGAAAATGACCACATGGCATATTTTAAATTGATTCCTACATAAAATAGAGTTGATTTGTTTGCAATACTGCAGTGCTTTCTAAAATAGCACAGTGCACTAAAATTCTTCATGCAAAAATACATAGTAATAGAGGAAAATAAAATTAGATATTTTGAGCCCCTTGATTAAAAAAAAATGTAATACCTGTAAAGGCAGCAGTGATTAGTTGTTTGTGATGAAGAGAAACAGGTTGAGATGCATGTCATGTGAATGTGATTTTTGTGTGCTTTCTCCTTGATTATCACATTTTAAATGTAAACTAATATTTATATATTTACTTAGAACCCTAACTGCAGAGTGGCAACAGGGAATTTTTCTTCCTGACTAGGGTTGCCACATTTTCCCTGGTCATCAGCAGGGGATGGGAGGTAGGGTTGTCAGATCCAGGTTGGGAAACTCCTGGCAATCTGGGAATAGAGCCTGGGGAGAGCAGGGACCTCAGTGGGGTATGATGCCAAACAGTCCACCCTCCAGATCATCCATTTTCTCCAAGGGAAATGATGCCTGTAGTCTGGAGATGAGCTGTGATTCTGGGGGTTTCCCAGGTCCCACTTGGTGGCTGGCATCCCCTAATCTTTACAGAACACTGGATTGCAATGCCTATAAGAAATCCCAAAGTCCTTATCCAACCCTTTTGGCTCATCACATCAACATTACTGGTCTGTGTATGAATGTGTGAATAGGGCTGTGCATATTCCACATTAACTGAAAGTGGACATCACAGTTCCAGAAAAGAACATCTGAAGGGAGAAAACAAGAGACAGAATGAAAACTAAGAGTGCTCAGGACAGTTGATGAAGACTGACCACCTGCAGCAACCTTTATGAGGGCATACAGCTGAGTAAGGCTATCCTGCTGCATCCATTTCTTCTTGGAAAATAACCATTAGCTAAATTGGACTGTGCTGCCTATTTCTTGAGCAGCAGTGTCTATTGTGGAGGCACAGAGCCAAAAACCTGCTTGCACAATGAAGGCATCACTGCATCTTTATTAGTTACCTTTTTACACAGTTTCCAGATCACAGAATTTGATCTCAATGTTCATATCACTCCATGTTTACTATTCGGTTTCAAAGTATTACCAAATAATAAAACTAGACATCACTGTGATTTTTTTTTTGGCCCCCATAATCCAAATTTCTTGGAATGGCTAATTATAGCGTAACTAAGGCAGAAAGGTGAATGTCTTATTGAAAAACACAGCCGTGGGCAAAATTATATATTTCTAGACAGTCTTGCAGTGAGGTAGTGAAAGTAAGGTCTCATATTCTCTCAATGTTTCAAGCACTATTAATGTCAAGAGGAATTGATTGTCAGAATATTTTGACATGCACTCGATTCATATAATTCTCACCCCATTGCTGCTCACCTGCTCTTATTTAGGTCAGGGTCTCAAGAGCTATTTGAAGCACACCCAAACTTTGTTGCCTGCTCTAGGATTATTTAAAACATTTCTCTCTTTTGAAAACCAAACCTTCCTGATATAGCATGGCCCCCACTATTTCAAAAGCAAATTGCTATCTGCTTAGGATTGCCAATGTGATGCTGCCACTTCTAGTATGTATAGGAAGTGACATTACCATGTTTTGACATTGCAGAGATGCTTTGATATTTGGGCAAAAAAAATGGTAAAATGGCTTCTGCCATAGAGTTTTTGCCCAAATACCAAAACATTGCTGTGACATCACTGATGTCATTACATATCTTTTGTTACATATCGTTAGTTATGTTGTCACATTACCAGCAACATAGCCTGGACCTCCCTTCTACTTCTTGTATGTCACAACACCAGTCAGTTGACAACCTTTATAACAAGCTGTGTGTCATTTGAAAAATCCCCCACAAGCTCTAGCCTCTGTGAACACATGGACTTTAATTCTGCTAGTGTTTGGATCTGGGCCATAGTCCTTAATTATGCCTGAAATACTTTGGAGAAGGGAAGTTTTGCTGTTGTTGTTGACAAGCTCTCCAAGGCCGTAGTAGTGATTCAAAACATCAGGTTACATCCAACTTGATTTTTTAAAAAAAATAAGCACATCAGATGTGAAATTTTATTGCCAGCTTCCTGCCTTATGGTTTTATTAATGCATCACTAACTGTACAATGTTTCCACAGATGCCTTTTTTGTGTTTTATATGTGCTTAGTGACTGTAATTGTAGAAAACAAATGAAATGAAGGAGAAACATTATTTATAGTTCATTTTTCAGTGACACACCTCTTAGCCTAGTCATAGAAATAGTGCAATATCATTTTACTTGCTGATCATCTCAATCAATTATTGGTTTGTTTAGGTGATGGTAGGAAGCTTATCTTCTATCGACCTTATTAATGAAGTCTGGAAGATGGGCAAACTGAAATTTTCAATACATTAATGTCAAATATTGACTAATCATATGAAAGGAAAAATAATAATCAATTCATCTAGCTACACTCTTTGTACAGATGGAAAACATAAACATATGTGAAGAACAGAGGTGAAGACATAACTCTTTATGTGATTATAACATCCTGTATGTGATTACAACATCCTTTAAATTCAGCAATGGGTATAATCTGAATTTTAATCTGGTGCAGATGAGTAAACATTATGTTCAAATGGTCAACATGGTTGGCCATGATCTTTTGACCCACTGCTTTGCCAATATAGGAGTGAGTCAGGTAGCCTTGAAGTGCCTTACCTCATTTCTCCAAGGTTGAGGACAGACAGTGGCATTAGGAGAGAGGTTGTCAACTAGACACTTACTAGTATGTGGGGTTCCTCAGACTCCATCCTCTCTCTGATGTTATTTAACATCTATATGCACCTTATCTCCCACCTGGTTCAGCGTTTCAGGCTGGGTTGTCACCAATATGCTGAGGTGGCCAGATACTGCCCCAGCAAACCTGGCTGAGGTTTTGGAGGCAATGGTGGGATAGTTGAAACAGAGCTGCCTAAAACTGAATCTGACTAAAATGAATGTTCTGCTGGGCAGGGGGAACTCAGAGTTGGGATGCCATCTCCTGGTTCTTGATGATGTGCCCTTGACAGTGGCATCAACTGTCAAGATCCTAGGTATGATTCTGGATGCCTCCTTATCAATGAAGGCCCAAGTCATAAATGCTGGCAGGCTGGCATTTTTCCAGCTATGTCAGGTCAGGCAAATGGCCCCATACCTGTCTCACCCTGATCTTGAGACTGTAATCCACACAATGGTCACCCAGCCTGAGAGACATCCAGCTGTCCTTGTCCACGGTCACTGCATTTTTGACCCTGGCCCCAACCTGGTGGAACTCTCTGCTGAGCAACAGCTGTGCTGTGCAGGATTTAATGCCATTCCACAGGGAATGTAAGTCAGAGATGTTCTGCTAAGCGTTTGGGTGGGGTCAGTGACAGTCTTCCATCTAGCTGGCACTCCTGGTTCTCCTGCCTTTCCCCCCACAAGGCAGTGGCATACTTTGGCAGTTTCATTGTCAACTGACTGGTAATTTATTGTTAGGGTTGCCAATCCCCAGGTGGGGTCAGGGGATCCCCCAATTTGGAGGCCTTCCCCCCGCTTCAGGGTCATCAAAAAGCGGGGGGAGGGGAGGGAAATGTCTGCTGGGTACTCATGATTCCCCATGGAGACTTATTCCCATAGGAAATAATGGAGAATTGATCCACGGGTATCTGGGGCTCTGGGGGCCCTGTTTTTTGAGGTAGAAGCACCAAATTTTCAGTATAGTATCCAGTGGCTCTCCCCCAAATACTCCCTAAGTTCCAAAAAGATTGGACCAGGGGGTCCAATTCTGCTCCTATCCTTCATTATTTCCTATGGAAAGAAGGCATTGAAAAGATGTGCGGTCCCTTGAAATGTGATGGCCAGAACTCCCTTTAGAGTTCAATGATGCTTGTCACACCCTTGCTCCTGGCTCCACCTCCAATGTCTCCTGGCTCCACCCCCAAAGTCTCCTGGCTCCACCCCCAAAGTCCCCAGATATTTCTTGATTTGGACTTGGCAACCCTATTTATTGTTGTTGTACATGTTTATGATTTTAAGTTTTGTATCGTTCCAATTTTAGTATATGTGCTGCTGAAGCGAGCACATGATTTTAAGTTTTTATTATAATTACATAAAGATTTCCTTGATATACATCACCAGGGAGGGTGGTTTAAAAATCTAAATAAATAAATATATAGTCTTAATAAATAAATATATAGTCCCCAAATCACAGGATATATTACTATATTTATAATATTTATATATTCCCTCTTGATTATTTCCTAAATTCATTTCATTATAGTTTTCCTTGTCGTATCTCCAAACAACTTAAGGGAAAAAAAGTTTTACATTCTTTTTTATAGTATTCTGTTTTATTTATTTATTTATTTATATCTAGACTTATATCCCGCCCTTCCCACCGAAGTGGCTCTTGAGGTATTTTCCAACATAGACCTAGCAACCCTAGGTGACATAAGGTCTCCTGATCCTGTTTAAGTTTCCCACTGATTCAAAATTAAACTACAGACTTTTAATGCACAGACCCTTCACTCATTTGTAAAGTTAAACATCTAGATCAAGGGAGAGACTTTATGTCTCTGGCTGCTACCTGCTTCACCTCAGCAGGCCAAGACACAGAAAGCAGGGTTTGTGCGGAGGATCTCAACTAGCGGTCTGGATAGTTTAGGAGGAGGAGGTGGTCATTTTATTTATGTAGAGATTCAGGAGCATTTATTATTTATTTAAGCTTTTGAAACACTATCCTATAGCCATAAGACTCTTGAGGTACCATACAGAGATAAGAACAATCAGAGCACATATCAAAACAGATAAA
Source organism: Heteronotia binoei (assembly GCF_032191835.1). Lineage (NCBI taxonomy): Eukaryota > Metazoa > Chordata > Lepidosauria > Squamata > Gekkonidae > Heteronotia > Heteronotia binoei. The sequence goes on from NC_083225.1 coordinate 64,118,623, forward strand.
ACCATAGAGCCTTTTCCTAAAACCTGCACCTGAGGCATCCATTTCTAAAGTGATCCTGTGTGAGTAGATAAAGCAAAATCAGTTATCCATATATAGATTTTCCAGGAGATAAAAGTAGTACTCACTTACTATCATGCCTGGGGAAATTATGTGGATTTAACTTTTACACAGATAAGTCGGATTGCAGTGGTTTCCACAATTTCAAGTAATCAGAAATATCACAGCCTTCCACTCCACTGTTTTTCTTTACTGAACAAAACTTATGCACGTAGGAAAATCATAATATCAAAAAGAGTCACGTGGCACATTAAAGACTAACAAATTAATGGTGACATTAGGGGTCCCAACTGTCAGGTGGGGTCTGGAGATCTCCTGCTTTTACAACTGATCTCCAATTGGCAGAGATCAGCTCCCCTGGAGAAAATGACTGCTTTAAAGGGTGGACTCTACGGTATTATACCATGATAAAGAGTTATACCAGGATAGAGTATTATAGCAGGATAGAGAAGGTAGATAAATAAGTACCTTTTTTCACAATGCAAGAACTTGTAGACACTTAATGAAATTGCTGAGCACCCAAAGGATTATTAACACATTGAATTCACTGCCATAGAAGGTGGTGGCAGCTACAAGCTTAGACAGCTTCAAGAGGGGATTGGATAAACACATGGAGCAGAGGTCCATCAGGGGCTATAAGCCAATAAGGGTATTGATGGAACTCTCTGTCTGGGGCAGTGATGCTCTGTATTCTTGGTGCTTGGGAGGAGGGGCAACAGTGGAAGGGCTTCTAGTGTCCTGGCCCCATGGATGGACTTCCTGATGGAACCTTTTGTTTTTGTTTTGGCCACTGCATGATACACAGCGTTGGACTGGATGGGCCATTGACCTGCTCCAACATGGCTTCTCTTATGTTCTTAAGTTCATGCTGAGGCCCTTCCCTCCCCAAGCCCCACCCTCTCCCAGATCTTCCCCAATACCTCCCCAATACCTCCTCTTGAGGTATTTTCCAACATAGACCTAGCAACCCTAGGTGACATAAGGTCTCCTGATCCAGTTAATCAGAACTCTGGCTCATAATAGCCTATGCCACACTTAATTCATTGATTAGTCTCCAAACTTCTTGTTTTGGCAGCAGTAGATTCACGGACCTATTCCTGAGGATTTAATTATAACATTTATGCTTAAAACAGTAAACCATTTTCCATCTGCTAAAAACTTTTGTCTCTTCATTTTGTGGCCCTGTACAGTTGCCCTTCCCTTCTAAGAGCATTAGTATCAATCAATGTATCTACTTCTTAACATGACATGACCAAAGCAGTATATACATAAATCCATAAACTGATGTCATAAACAGACAAAACAAATCTTTCTATAAACAAGAAAAGGATTTTCAGAAAAATCTGACATCTTGAGGGGGGGCAGAATTAGAGGTTAACCCCCTCCCCCATAATAGAAGCTGCACTTGTCAAATATCTTCTGCATCGGCCACTGGGAGGGTTGCTAGGCAACCATAGCAATCTTGCCAGCTTTCAAGCCTTGGTTTGTGTTGGTAAAAGGCAGGGACACGAGGCAGGGCCTTTTTCAGAGCTTTTTTGACCTTTTTGGGAGGACTGATCTGGAAGCTCCAACTGGTCCAAAATACAGCAGTGCAAGTCCTGACAGGAATGTTACAGATGGCACATATACAACCTGAGCTGTACCAGCTACACTGGCTCCCATTAGATCACTAGGTCAACCTTTAAGGCCTTGAGTGGTCAGGGGTCAATGTATTTCCAGGACCACCTCCTCTAATATGTCACCAGGAGAGTGCTACTCTCCCTGGATAACAATCTGCTGATGATCCTTGGCCCCAAAGCATATCTGACTGTCATCAGCCAGAGTCAGGGCTTTTTCAGTCCTTGCCCCAACTTTCTGTGTAACTTTCTGCCAAACACTATCAGGGCCCTGTGGGATCTTATGCAATTTTTCAGGGCCTGTAAGGCAGAGATGTTCCAGCAGGTGCTGAGCTGAGGCCAGCAATGGTAGCTATTCCCTTATTCTCCTCCCCTTAGTCTGTTCCCCCACCCCTCCTCTGCTCCCAGGAGACAGTAATGGTCTGGCATTAGGGGCTGAATTGTAATTGTTGTGGTTGCCACTTGATTATTCTGATTATTGTAGAATTGTAAGTATTTATTTAAATGTTAAATGTTTTATTATGTTGTCTATCACCCAGAGTATTGCAATAGCAGAGATTGAGCAATTCATAAACATAATATAATAAAATAAATAAATAAATCAAATTAGTGAAATAACCCCCTTCTGTGAGACTGTCTCCTCCGATATATCCCTGAGAGTGTTATGGTCCTTGGATAAAAATCTGCTGGTGATCCTTGGCCCCAAATATATCTGGTTTTCCTCAACTAGGGCCAGGACCTTTTCAATCTTGGCCCCAAGCTGGTGGAACTCTTTGCCAAACACCATCAGAGCCCTGTGGGATCTTATACAATCCCACAGGGCCTTTTTGAGGTTTGGTTGAGGGCAATGATAGTTGACATTCTGTCTGGCACCCTTCCTATTCTCCAACCTCAAGACTGTTTTCAAACACACGCCCCCCCTTCACCCAGGAGGCACTCACCATCTGGGATTAGTAACTGAATTGTAATTGCTATTGTCACCAGTCGATTATTAGACTACTGTAGAATTTTAAATATTTATTTAACTTTTAACTGTCTTGCTACGTTGTATATCATCCAGAGCCCTGTAATAGCAGGGATGAGTAATTCATAAACCTAATAAAATCAATAAATAAATGACTCTTCCTCCTGAGAATTTCCTTCTAAGGGAAATTGTCAGTAATTGGAGGAGGATCCCCCTATATTGTAGTTCCCCACTTCTATTTAATAATTTTGTGAAGAAGAGGCCACATTTGGGAATCTGGACCTTTTTCTTTTCTGTGTAATTATAAAGGGATAGGAGTCCTACCATCTTTCACATCTCGTCACACAGCATATATTTTCACACCTCTTGGTGACAAATGAACTACTTCTGAGAGATGTCAGAAAAAGGAAAGCAACACTGTTCCGTACAGTCTTCCCCCACATATTCTCGTTATGCTTTCCTTAATAAATAATGTGTCTCCAAGAAATGGTTGTTTCACTTTGGTTATTTCACTGTCAGAAAATCACAGCTGCTTCACTTTTGTAGCCAACACTTTCAAAATTAGAATAACTTGTTAAGAAGGTTTTGCAATTAATGGCTTTTCATCAAGAACAACTCATCAGCTTAATGCTTATGATGGACCTATTCCTCAGAAACTACTCTTAAGTATCCATATTATTTCAACCAAAAACTGCACTATGATTTCAGAACAATAAGAGTGGGAGTTATGACTATCTATTTTAGCAGTTAGACTACCAGTAAAGCATTCTAGGTTGTTGTTGTTTTGGTGTGTGTTTTTCCCCAGTGACATGAATCAACAAAGATCAGAAGTCATTGCAACATTGCTGTGAGTTACTTACTATAGATTATGAACAATACATAGATGTTACATTTAGAACAACATAAAAACCTTCTGGATTGGTCCAAAGGTGCATATAGGCTGACTGTTTTCAGTAATGGCTAGCTATTAACTTTTCCCTTTTCTTTGTCCTGCCCTTTTTCACAAAATCTGTTATCCAAGGATGTTTTGGGATAGATCCTATTGGTTTTCCAGTTCTGCAAAAGGCAGGAGCAGTCATTTCATTTACTGTCCTCACTGCAGTTCCTGTCCTGTCCTGCACAAATTCTTGACCACTCAGGTGCCAGGATCCCTGGAACAGTCTTTTTTAGGGGTCAGATGGAGTCCCTCCTCTTTTTTGTACCTAATTGACACTATCAAATTCATTGCTTCTGAACATGAGAGGCTCTCACAAGGCTTTAAAGGAGAACCAAACAGCAGCCAGATATTTCCTTTTTTGAAAACAGGAACTATAATGTTGCAAGTTCCATAGTCACCTCACTCATTTGTATTGCAGCACTGCTGTTAGCTTGTTCTCTTACAGAAATTGCAAAACAATTGGTATTTGAATAGGGATAGCAGATGTGAATAGAACTCACAGAGTCAATCATATTCAGACCTCTCCTTTAAACCTAATTTCATGGTCTGTATCCATAACAACATTGCTTATTTCTCCCAGTCAGGAGTCATATGACACAGTATAATGCACTTAATTTGGTTCCGTGGAGTCAAATGCAAAGCAATTTACCTTTGGCATGATTTGGTAACACACTAGCTTAAAGATTTTGATGCATAGGTCTTTTTGTGTTAATTGTATTTTTGTAGTCCTTTGGGATTTTTTGAGTCACGGAGAAGGCTACAATACTATAACATCTAAAATTTACAATTAAAAAGGAATTAAAATAATTTGCAAACCTTTAGTTGTTGTTGTTTTTAAGTATTATGAGTAGGGTAGTGTCTTTCTTTGGACTTCAACTATAGGGTGTAAGTATCACTTCCAATATCTCACAAAATATTAAAGTCTGAGACACTTTCTATTTGGGCTAAGCTGATGAAGTTACATCTGCCATCCAAACAGCTGCAACTTACATGAGATTCAAAGGACAACTTTCATTTTTGATAATGCAGGAAGAAAAGAAAGCCATGTGTCTGTGGTATGAAGGCCACTATATAAGCAAACAAGGCTAATGCAGGACTAAACTGGCTGAATGTTATATAGTAAATAAATGAGGCAAACCTTGTTCCAGTGCCTCATGTGCATATAACATACACTCTCACTTTCATATTTTCTTCCTCTGACACGCAGTGTGAGGCTACTACTACATGCAATTCTAAAGGGATTCTTAAGAGTGAGTTTGTGTAATCAATGTGTGTTATGTACTGCAGTTGTGCAGTTGTTTACCTGGTATGGATGCCGCCATCTGTAGGTTGAAAACATGTGGGTAGATCCCCAGGTTTTTTTTGGCTGACGTTAAAATTTTGTAAAACATGCTTACTGTTTCACTAGGTGCCACTATGGAGTAAACCTAATGAAACAATTCAAGTATTAGCTCACATTATAGTTGACAACTCCCCCCCACCTCCCCAATTGAGACTGGAGTTCTCCTTGAATTGCAAGTCATCTCCAGATGCAAGAGAAAAAGTGGCAGCTTTGGAGTGTGGACTCTATGGTATTATACTCCACTGATGTCTCTCCCTCCACAAACCCCACCCTCCTGGGCTCCACTCCCCAAATCTTCCAGGAATTCCCCAAACCTGAGTTGGCTACCCTAGCTCTTACAGAAGAAACAGTTTCTTTGGGCATGAAGAACATTGACTTGCTCAATCATTTTCTATGGTAAAGCACAAGAAATTCTTCAAGACCTAATGAAATAAACATAAATAGTCAACCATGGGGAGGGTGCAGCAGCCATGTGAATGGCCCTTTCCAGGTAGAAAACTTCTCCAAACTGTCCAAACTCTCCCATGTCTCTCACAACTATTTCTTCCAAACATATTCCGAGAAAGCCAGAAGACATGGAGAAGCAAGATCTTGAGACAATGGGAGCTTAAGGGCAGAAAATGGTTACAGAACTTAGTGTTATCCTTGCAGACTCAAATCTGAAAGTTTATTCTAGAACTACCTCTAGAAAACACCCTATCACTGCAAGCAGAGGACAGAGGAGAAGACCTTTATTTATTCCTAACAGTCATTTTCCATAAGAAACTGACTGTTTGCAGGGTTTGTGGTACTGTAGACCCTAAAGCCAACCTATGAGCTCTGTCTCATTGAAACTGACATGTTCAGACATTATTTTCTCTGAGTGTTATGGAGTTATTGAGTTCAGAGTTACTGAGGCAAATCAGATTTTAAAAAGACAAGAGTCTATGGCAATTTATCTGTTATCTATTAGTTTAACAGCTTTATTTCTGTCAATGGATGGCCAGCCAGACTCTGCCCTAAATGTTTTGGACAAGGCCTTGGGAGCCTGGGCTGAATGGCTACAACAGAACTGTCTGAAATTAAATCCAACAAAGACAGAGGTCCTCCTGTACCTGAGCCATGGGGGGTTGGGATCGGGAATCTGGCTCCCAACACTTGGTGGAACATCATCAGTGACAAGGGTAAGAAGCCTCAGGGTGATTGTGGATGCCTTGCTTTCAATGGAGGCCCATGTTGACATGTCAGTCTTTTATCATCTCCAGCTGGCAAGGCTAGTCCCCTATCTCACCTCCCAGTAATTAGCTACAGTGATCCATGCAATAGTCGCTTCCAGGTTGGATAGCTATAACTTACTCTTCATGGGGCTGCCCTTGAACCTGATCTGGAAACTGCAGCTAATGCAGAATGCAGTGGCATACTTGCTAATGGCAACCTGTGCAGGTGTACATTCAGCCAGTGCTACACCAACTGCACTGGCTGCCTATTAAGTACTGGATCTGTTTCAAAGTTATGGTGATGACCTTTAAAGCCTTATGCAGCCAGGGACCAGCATACCTATGATACTGTCTCTCCCTGCAGGTGCCCCAGAGAGCCTTGCACTCTGCTGATCAAAATCTTCTGGCAGTCCCTGATCTGAAAGATGTTTGTTTAGCCTTGACCAAGGCCAGGGCTTTTTCTGCTCTGTCCCCAGCCAAGTGGAATGCTCTCCAAACTGATATCAGGGGCCTGTGGGACTTGTTACAGTTCTGAAGGGAATGTAAAACAGAACAGTTCCAACAGGCCTTCAGCTGAGAAGGTGGATACCAATCATCTTGGTCGCCTCCGACCACAGCACCAGCCTTAGTGCCAGGACCAACATCTTGCAAGAGACTGTTTGTTAAGTTGCCATCTTGTTTTGTATTGTTTTAAATCTAGTTTTAGATCATATGTTTTTAACACTTGTGGGGTAGGATGGAATATAAACCCAATAAAACAAACAAATAATTGTTTAAGGCTTTGCCACATGCTAAACATGGTTCTTCTGTAACTTTCACCAGTAATATTTTAACAAAAAGCAGTCACAGATGGTTGTTGATGGGGTAAGAACTGTTTAATTCACTTCAGCACATTCTCCCTCACCCAAAATGCACTTCAGGTTGCATTTCTCTACACAGGACAAAGCTATGAAGATCTGTATCTTCTACCCCATGGAAAGAAAGCACCTGGCAGTGATATTGGGTAGCAAATGCCTTGAAGGAACCATTCTCCAGCAAGTGCTGCATTCTGAATTAAAATCTCCTGATTTTGATGACAGACAGACAGACAGACAGACAGACAGACAGACAGACAGACAGACAGACAGACAGACAGACAGACAGACAGACAGACAGACAGATAGATAGATAGATAGATAGATAGATAGATAGATAGATAGATAGATAGATAGATAGATAGATAGATAGATAGATAGATAGATAGATAGATAGATAGATAGATACTACACAAAACTCCATGCAATATTTAATTTTTTTTCCATTACCAGCGAGATACAAGAGAGTAATAAATTGCTGTGGTATCAAAGTTTGTATGGTATAAACTTTTTAAATTCAGTAATATAGCTGAATTTTTTCCTGCTCTGAGATATGACAAGGTGTTCCATACACCTGAAGTCTCTTTTGTATAGTCTGGAGAGAGCTAAAGCTAGTGAGGGAGTAGAATTTCTACGTTGCCATTATGAAACATGGGTTGGTTTTGATTGCTATCATAATTTTGGGTTTATCAGTGTTGATTGACACAGCTTTTGGAGGCAAAAAAATAGTTGTAGGCATCCCCATAATGAAAAAAAAAATGAAATATGTCCATTCAGGAACAGCAAAGAGGTAGAAATTAATTTCTAGATCTTATTATAGTACAGTACAAGTGGATTATGAGGAAGAGAGTAATAATCCTATGCCTACTCCAGTAGTTTTTATTCTTTTTTAAAAAAGATATATTGTTATTCATTTTAATACCATTGTCTGATAGTTCTGAATAAGTTCATTGAATGTTTTCTTCCTCTCTAAACCTTACTATCATGTTACTACAGATTGATTCCTTGCGGTAGATCAGGGGTGGCCAATGGTAGCTCTCCAGATGTTTTTTGCCTACAACTCCCATCAGCCCCAACCATTGGCCATGCTGGCTGGGGCTAATGGGAATTGTAGGCAAAAAACATCTGGAGAGCTACTGTTGGCCACCCCTGTGGTAGGTTTTTTGAATGCCAAACTGGAACAATTTGGGGGGCGCATCCACGCAATCTTGTCTCCTAATAGTCTACTTCCTGTGTTTTCCTTTGCTTTGTTCTGATCTTTTCCAAACCTCTTTAGATTTGATCTTGGGTGGGAGGGGGGGCTGTAGTCAATGTATATTTAAACACCATGTAGGCAGGTAGGTTTTCAAAGCCCTGCCCACAATGGTGCCATTTTTCTTACTTCAGCCTCTCCCCCATCCATTCCCCTGCCCTCTACCACCAGAGATTTTTTTAAAAAATAAAATAAAATGCTACTTCACTATAGTGTTATAACATAATAATGAACCATTGCTACAATATAGTAGGTTTTTAAAAAGTCTTTGATGCTAAAGGGAACCTGAAAGTCCTAACGAATTACCATTAAAATGGGAATTCATAATAACAAGTATACTGTGGCAATAGATTGTTAAATGGTAAGACTGCAAAAGCAATGTCCACCTTTTTTAAAACCTGAAGAAAGCTCTTCAGTGGCCAGTGGGGGAGGAAATGCAGGGAAGACAGCATTTCACAGAGGAAACTGTGCAAAGAACTGCCATGTGTACATTTTGTTGCCAATGCAAATAACTGCATTTCCAGTGGCGATTACAAGGAAATGGAGAATCCTCACCATGTGGATGCAGTCAAGGATGATTAAATACTTCCTCTCATGTCCTGGGACCAAATGACTAAGCACTTTTTGTTGGAGGGCAAGTGTACAGAAACACTAAATCCAGAGTCAGTTGAGGTGAAAATGCTAAAGCAGATTATATGGTGGAGGGAGGGGGGGGGCTCTATCATACTGTGACCTAAAAAGGATACCACACTATAAACAGAAAGTCGGGCAAGTCTCCAAAGTATAAAGGCTGTAATGGCAAAGTAAGCACAGTCCCTCAGAGAAAAAGAGATCCCAGGATCAAAAATAGTGTCAGCTAAGTCCAATGCACAGATAGGAAGACAACAGAATTATTTAATGCAAAATGAAATCTCTTCACCCCAGTAAAGGTTATTATACATCATGGTATTTTCCAAGATAAAAGCTATGCAGATTTTCCTTGATTCAGTACCCTAAACTACAAAACATGTGTCTGTATGGAAATCCTGAGAACAGAATGCCTTATTTCAAAAGGCAAAGCTTACAAATTGTTGTTGGTTTAGTCATGTGTGCGTGTGTGTGTGTTACAACAAATAAATAGAGAACCAAGAATAGGTAAACATCAGTCAAAGAATGGATGAACCCAGGGATGTTTACCACAAAAATGTCTGGCAGTAATAACCACATTGCTTACCAGAAATTGAATGTGATGTACCAGGGTACAATATTTAGCCACTATCAGAAATGCAAACACAGAAACTTCCTCTTTCGGTACCCTTTTATTCCTGTCTCTTTCATCAGCAGTCCTTACTGCTCCATTGTTTAACTACAAAGGTCTTGAATATGAGTAAGTAAGGCATTTTGACTCCCCATTTTCTTAGGTACCTCATCTCACTGAAACATTATTTCTTAAGACATGACCTCATTTGAATGTTACAATCAGAGCTCACGAATATACCGTGGTGCAGTTACTATGAGGTATTGTTTGAAAAAGAAGAGTCATAAAGGGATACAATGAGTAATAACAAATGGGTGTTTAAAGCTGCCCTGCGCACAGGAGGCAGGCGAACCAAAAAAAATGTGTCCACACGTGCCCATCTGCCTCCCGTCCCTGTCGCACCCCTGAGTTGCCCCCAGCTTGCCGGGAGCCAGCTCAAAAAGGCACCACTTTGAAAGTGGTGCCTCCCTGGCTGACTGGAGGACTGGGAAGCACTCAGAAAGTGCCCAGGGAGCCGTGGATGGGGTGTGTGAGCGTTCCAGACACTCCTTGGGCATCCGCAGCCTGTCCCTCTTCTAAGCACTGTCGGGAAGCTCCTGGGCACCCTATTTCCAGCTGGCTCTCTTTGGAGTGGCTTCATGTCATTCCAAGCCGGGTGTCAATTGCTGGCTCTGAAGCCCAACTATTTCCCATTGCTTCCAAATTAACAATTGGGGTCAGGGATAAGTTGAATTGTCCTTGTAGGACCATAAATGAATGGTCTGTGCCAAAAGCATGTTTTCATAAAGCGGGGGAAAAAATCAGCCTAAAGCACTTGTAATATGATCCACATGCAACCAAAACAGCTCCCCATCTTCAATGCACTACCCAGCTGTTACTCTGTATGCATTACTTGTATGATCTTATTTGCCCACAATCTCCAGGTGGAGCCTGGAGATCTCCCTGTATCACATATGAAGATAAGTTCCTCTGGTGAAAATGGCAGCTTTGGGGGGTGGACTTTATGGCATTAAAACCTGTTGAAGTGCCTTCCCTCCCCCAACCCTCCATTCCCCAAGTTCCACCCCCAAAATCTCCAGGTGGCAACCTTACCCACAATTCCTATTCCAACAGCTGTCTTAATGAATCTTGCCTTTTCCTAATGTTACTTGCTAAAAGTAAGACTGTAAAACCCAGCTGACAATTCAAACACCCAGAAGGCAAGTCGGCAGCAATCATAGAATCATAGAGTTGGAAGGGATCTCCAGGGTCATCTAGTCCAACCCCCTGCACAGTGCAGGAAACCCACAAATACCTACCCCAAATTCACAGGATCTTCATTGCTGTCAGATGGCCATCTAGCCTCTGTTTAAAAACCTCCAAAGAGAGCCCATCACCTCCCGAGGAAGCCTGTTCCACTGAGGAATCTCTAACAGGAAGTTCTTCCTAATGTTGAGCCGGAAACTCTTTTAATTTAATTTCAACCCATTAGTTCTGGTCCTGCCTTCTGGGGCCACAGAAAATGATTCCACACCATTCTCTATATGACAGCCCTTCAAATACTTGAAGATGGTGATCATATCACCTCTCAGCCGCCTCCTCTCCAGGCTAAACATTCCCAGCTCTTTCAGCCTTTCCTCATAGGACTTGGTCCCCAGACCCTTCACCATCTCCGTCGCCCTCCTCTGGACCCCTTCCAACTTGTCTATCTCCTTCTTAAAATGTGGTGCCCAAAACTGAACACAATACTCGGGTCTTATCAGAGCAGAGTAAAGCGATACCATCACTTCACATGATCTGGGCACAATACTTCTGTTGATACAGCCCAAAATTACATTTTCCTTTTTAGCCACTGCATCACACTGTTGACTCATGTTCAGCGTATGATCCACTAAGACCCCTAGATCCTTTTCACACAGACTACTAACACAAGTCTCCCCCACCCTATAGCCATGCATTGGATTTTTCCTACCTAAATGCAGAACTTTACATTTCTGTCTGTTAAAATTCATTTTATTGGTTTTAGCCCAGTTTTCCAACCTGTCAAGGTCATCCTGTATCCTGTTTCTGTCTTCTACTGTATTTGCAACCCCTCCCAATCTTTCTTCAATACCTACAGTGTGCCCCAGTTAAACAAAACAGGACCCATAATTGATCTAATAAGGGTATTCCTAGAGACACCTCAGATGCAATAGCTTGGAGTACTCTCAAGCCTCTTAAAGATCCTCTGATTGTCTCAAAGAATTCTCTGTTGATTGCTTAGATAAGTAATCAGTCTTTAAGGTGCTACTGGACTCTCATTCTTCTCTACTGCTACAGACAGACTGGCACAACAACCCATCTTGATCAATTGGATGATGTAATCCATGTGAATTCCTGGATTTCAGCACTTTACCTTGGGAAAGTTAACTATGTGGTCATGGGATCCATGTGGGGAAAAAAAACAGCTGTATGGGTCAGACAACTGCAATGAACAAAGGATGAAATGGGCTTTTCTCTCATCAGGGCAGCTCCACTAATGGAAGAGTCAGAACAGGAAGGGCTCTTTTCTCTTACAACTAAAGTTACTAAGTCTCAACGCCAGGGATTTTTGGTAGAAAGAGCCCAGCAGGAACTCATCTGCATATTAGGCCACACCTCCTGATGTCAACATTGTTTCACATAGGGCTTTTTGTAGAAAAAGTTCAGCAGGAATTTACTGCATATTAAACCACACCCCCTGACACCAAGTCAGCCAGAACTGCGTTCCTGTGTGTTCCTGCTCAAAAAAAGCCCTGCTCAAGGCTATCAAGGATCCCCATGGTGTAGAGAGTTAAAGCTGCAGTACTGCAGTCCTAAGCTCTGTTCACGACCTGAGTTCGATCCCCGGTGGAAGCTGTGTTTTCAGGTAGCCGGCTTGAGGTGACTCAGCCTTCCATCCTTCCGAGGTCAGTAAAATGAGTACCCAGCTTGCTGGAGGAGAAAGTATATATGACTGGGGAAGGCAATGGCAAACCACCCCGTAAAAAGTCTGCCATGAAAATGTGAAAGTAACGTCACCCCGGAGTTGGAAATGACTGGTGCTAGCACAGGAGACCTTTCCTTTCAAGGCAATCAATCTCACACAACCCTGGGAATCCACTTTTTCAAGTGTGGGTGGAACTGCTGGTAGAAACAGAAAATATCTACAACAATCAATGTCATCCACTGACAGATGGGGGGGATTACTCATGGGGTGGGGACTGAGGCAATGGCTTCTGTTTCTTCAGGTCTTAATTAAGAGTGCTGTAAGCAAGCTTTAGAACAAATATTCTTCCTGAGGCATATGTATTGGCGGCGGGGGGGGGGGGGCGGGAGACCCAACAGCTGTCGTTAAATGCTTTTGTTACATGCCCAGACTGCTGTTACCTGGATTAGTCTGGAAGCTTTAGAATGAAGCTGTAGCAGATCTTGCTAATTATATTACAAATCGATGTAGCTCAACACTAACAAGGATGAACTGCCATCAAAACTCACTTCAAGTAAAACATTAAGAAATTCTTTCAGCACTACAGGTTCCGTGTTTTTTAATCTTTCTTTTTTTCCCCTGGGTCATATTTTGTTCACAAATTGCTTACAAGCATTTGTTTCCAGAACAGCCAGGATAGCTCACCTGTACTGCAAAATGATACCTTGAATGTGAGATTGTCACTGACTGCATAAGAAGAAGGAATTGTTCCTAACAGCATGATTTTTCCCCTTATCAAGAGAAGTTGTGCTTGCACTATAGGGATGCAAACATAAAGCTCTCACATACAGTGAAGTAAAGGGATACATTTTTAAACTTATGGATGCCCTTACATGTTAAGGAGCTACAGAAAGGTCACCTAACTATTTTGTGACAAACAGGAAGAGAAGTAGATTGGAGACATGTAGATGCACATTTGTATTTTTCAGAAAGTCTAAATCTACAATATTCCTCCCTCTTCACATTAGGAATACTGAGGGAAGTGCTCTATTGATCTCCCCCTGCCATGCCCTGTGGCGCTGTTGCTGCTCTGGGCATGCTGCAAGGTACCTAGGCCATTCACTTTAAACCAAGGCTTCCCCATGCCTTGCCTTGGCATATTTATTAATTTTTAACCTGCAGGAGGCTCCAAGAGTCATGAAAGAATGGGCCATAGGCTTTTACAAGATAAGGCTGAGAGAGAAGTTCATTGTTAAGTATTATTCAATCTAAACTGAGAAACTAATCCAATGCAAGACAAAAATTGTACATTCAAAAAAGCAAAAGAATCCACAGTACTTTGGATGCTCAACCCTATCAGTGCCATGGTTCGGCTCTTTGTTATCTGAAGTAAACTGCTTATGGTATCGATCTCGCCTAGACTTAGATTATGTGTCTGAGAGCAAATTGTACAATTATCCATTGTAAGGAAACTGAAAGCATCTACCTTGAGTTGATTACCAATATTGTTACATGGTACAATTCCTCATTGTTCTGTGAATTAGAACCAACTCATTATTTACTCAATAAGACATTATCATCAGGTAAAAATCAGCATCTTGTGGGGAGTATTTTATAGAAACTTAAAATTATAGATCCTAAAAAAGGATGTTAGTAGAACAAATATTTCCAATAACAGAGCTCTATAGGATAATTATTGCAGAACAATATTTGTTACAGAAACTGTGGATGTTGCAGTGCATTATAGATCAGTCCTTTTAAAATTGTTAAGCTGAAGGATGATGTACAGCATTACTAAAATGGTGACTATTTTAAAGAACATGAAGTCTTTTTTGCTGCAGATGTGGGCATTAAATATTGTTTAACTTCCCAAAGTAATTTAAAATACAGCTAGTTCCATAAAATTAATAGCATTTCAAAACTCTTCTGCTAAATCAAATAGGATAGAAATATTTGCTTTTCAGGGGCTATATAGTAAAATAATATTTGAACTATATCCAAAGTGAGATTATTCCTTCTTCTACTGGTGGATCCAAGGTCCTTTCTTTTATTTGTAGGATTTTCTTCTGCAAATAATCTTTGCAATAGTTATTAATATAAATAAGGCAACTCTCTGAAAGCAGAAATGTATCCCAATTACTTAGCAGCATTCAGATTAATGTGCTACTATTTCTACAACATCTGCCTTTAAATAAGAATAAAGGAAAAATCTGACATAAAATTATCTACAGTAGTACCTTTTCTTACTGAAGATTGTGGCTAGATAATGTACTTACCATCCTCAGTCGGTACATAGATGTTCAGATACAGGCAGTCTTCGTTTTGATCTTGAACATATGTCACCACAGTATCCAGGTTAGCGGTAAACCAAACAGGCAGCATATCATTGAGCAGAGACCTCTCATCCAGGTACTGTGGGCAAACAGGAGCAAATTGTGTGGCATTCCGCACACCGGTCCAGGACGAGGGAGGTTCTGGGGGCTGGAATCTTCTCTCTCCAGTTGGAGGAGAAGCATAAGGGACTCCCAAGTATTGCTCCACAGGGCCAAGGATTTCATTGGGCAAGGGTGTTCTTACACCACGTATTTTGCCATAATTCGTGGTTACAACTGGGTATTGTGCTTGTCCATCAATAAGTGTAAACCGTATCGCTAGAGCAGTTATCCAGAGGAGGAAATTAGAATTCAACATGACACAAACTGGAGTAAAGATCAAAGGCAGCCATAAGAGTCCCATTGGCCTTGACATGATTTACATCAACATTAGCAGGCCTCTGTCTTCTACACCCAGACAGAAAATCAATGTAGTCAGGACAGGACAAAAAAAGACAGAAGAAAAACAGGGAGGGGAGAGTAGATGACCAAGCAAAATAGATAAAGAGGCAAAAAGTAATATTTCTCAGGCAGTGAAAATGCCAAAGATGAGTGTGACATAAGTCTCAGTAGACTGACCATAGAAAGATCCCAGTGATACAAAAAGCAGGAGAGTTCTGGTGCCTAAAGCCCATCCTGTGGCTCTGCTCCTGGTTTAATACAGATGTCACTCTCCAAGAACTAAAGTTGGCAAGATCCTGGGCATTTACTCTGCTACATTGGCATGGTGATGTCCTTCAGTTAATTCCAACATGATGGATCAACCTGTGCATAGAGAAAAAAAAAATCAAATTAACTTTTTTTTTTTTTTTGCTACTGGCCATATTTAAAGCTATGTTGCATTTTTTTCAACTGCTTCAGACTTTCATCAAGTGTTGTGAAATCAGCATTGCACTGCAATATAGTTTTTAAGGATCTGAGAATTCCCCAGTGCCTAGTAGGCTAGTGGGACATGCCTCAGTAACACACTGTTACACTAAAATGGTTCTCTCCAGTGGGCATTGCACATTGAGAGTCATCACTAATGGAATGTGACATTGTAGCAGTCACATTGACTGCAGGACTAACATTTCTGTATGTGTGTGTGTGTGTGGACAGACAGACAGACAGACAGACAGACAGACAGACAGACAGACAGACAGACAGACAGACAGACAGACAGACAGACAGACAGACAGACAGATAGATAGATAGATAGATAGATAGATAGATAGATAGATAGATAGATAGATAGATAGATAGATACCTCTAGTGAATTCTCCAATGTACACCAGTTTAAATATATTTCAGGAGGGTTTGGGATAGCTTACAGTTTGTTTTTGTTTGTTTTTGGGTAGGATTGTTTTCATACTTGTTAGATTCAGGTGGGTAGCCATGTTGGTCTGAAGTGTCCATTAATTACTCTCAGCATTCTACAATTAAGGACATATCAGTCTCCAATTTTAACATATTTGTTTCCTTCACTGTTTTTTGTCCCAGAATTGAACCTAAACAAATGGTCACCATATAAAATACGCTTATTATTCTATTTGATCCTTAAACCTGTTAAACATCTTCATTATGCTGTATGATAATGTACTGCTTACTCTCTAACTATATTAGGGGTCCCAATCCTCCTGCTCTAGCGGGGGACCCCAGGATTTCCACCCTCTTCCCCCGCTCCCCCAAAAAACGGAAGCGGGGGGAGGGGAGGAAATGGCGCCGGGGAGCATGGCCAGCCGCCCCATCCCAGAGCGGGCGAAGCCGCTGCGCTGCGCCGCCGCCGCCCCCTCCCTGCCCACCGCAGCTGCTCCTCCCCGCCCAGGCTGAGCCCATTCAAACCAATACGGCTACCCATCCATCCTTGGAGACAACTCCCCACTTCCAATCACGCTCCTTTCCCCTTAGATTTGACAGAAAATGATCTCCCGCCAGTTGGATGAGACCTCAGTCTTTTTTTGTAAAGAAAAAAAAACGGAACCATGGTTATCGGCGCGGGTTCTTCGGGGACAGAAAACGCAAAGGCACTGCACAGCGCTGGCTGAAAGCGAGCGCGTTTCTATGGTGACCAGCCGAGCGTCTTCTCCAGTTGCGATGATGTCTGCTTGTGGAGACGACGAATTTCGGCCCCAATACACTTTCCACCACCTCCCTCAAAAAAGCTTTCCCTCGGAAAGCCAGGAGACCCGGAACCGCCTGGTCAAATGGTGAGGAGGAGAGCCGGCTAGAGTAGCTTCCTCTGGGGTTGGGGGGAGACGAAACTGTGGTCTGAAATGGAGGATCCTTTTTGAGGGCTGTGAGACTGGGGTGGGAAGAGGTCCCCGCTTCAGTCGGAGGTCTCTGAAATGCAGGGGGACGCTGAGTGGATGGGTTGCGTTTCTTGAAGTAGTGAGATTTTAGGTCAGAAACGCGCCCGTAATGATTCAGCAGGTAATTCCTAATGTTAAAAAAGCACTTTTGTAAACATTTTTAAAAAATTTCTTTGACCATCTTTGCTGCATATTTGTTGTGATATGAAATGGTTGCCTCTTCTGTGTGTCTGTCCTCTTTTTGGGCTCTTTAAAAAAAACCTGATGAAAATGTCCTTTTTGGGTTGGAAGGTTATGGATATTCCTAGCTAGTAACAATTATTGCAAGTTATATGTTGTCGAAGGCAGGTTAAGTAGTATAGTATTGCAGGTTAAATAGCAGCTAGTGCCTCTCCCCAAAATACCCCCCAAGTTTAAAAAATATTGGACCAGAGGGTCCAATTCTATGAGCCCCAAAAGATGGTGCCCCTATCCTTAATTATTTCCTATGGAAGAAAGGCATTTAAAAAGGCGTGCTGTCCCTTTAAATGTGATGGCCAGAACTCCCTTGGAGTTCAATTATGCTTGTCACATCCTTGTTCCTGGCTCCACCCCCAATGTCTCCTGGCTCCACCCCCAATGTCTCCTTGCTCCGCCCCCAAAGTCCCCAGATTTTTCTTTAATTGGACTTGGCAACCCTAGCGCGATGGTTGGTGCGGGGAAAGGGTTAGGGCTGCCAATCCCCAGGTGGGGGCAGGGGATCCCTCGGTTTGGAGGCCCTCCCCCCCCGCTTCAGGGTCATCAGAAAGCGGGGGGAGGGGAGGGAAATGTCTGCTGGGAACTCTGTTATTCCCTATGGAGATTTATTCCCATAGAAAATCATGAAGAATCGATCTGTAGGTATCTGGGGCTCTGGGGTGGCTGTTTTTGGGGGTAGAGGCACCAAATTTTCAGTATAGTATCTAGTGTCTCTCCCCAAAATACCCCCCAAATTTCAAAAGGATTGGACCAGGGGGTCCAATTCTATGAGCCCCAAAAGAAGGTGCCCCTATCCTTCATTATTTCCTATGGAAGGAAGGCATTGAAAAGGCGTGCCGTCCCTTTAAATGTGAGGGCCAGAACTCCCTTTGGAGTTCAATTATGCTTGTCACAGCCTTGATCTTGGCTCCACCCCTAATGTCTCCTGGTTCCACCCTCAAAGTCTCCTGGCTCCACCCCCAAAGTCCCCAGATATTTCTTGAATTGGACTTGGCAACCCTAAACTATATCTATGGATGGGTAATTTCCAATTTTGTTTTTGTCTCTCTCTTAATTCTAATTGGCCCCTCCTGGCAATTTCCCCCAACTCTCTCTCTCTTTCTATATGTAATGGTTGAGGAAATTCCATTTCACTATATCTGAAGAAGTGTGCTTCCACATGAAAGCTTATACCTTGAATGCAACTTTTTTTGGATCTTCAGGGACTACTAGACTCAAACTTTGTTCTTCATATTTGTTAGGCATTACTTGCTGAATTTTAACTGGATGTTCCTATGCCATGTTTTACAATGTTAATACCTTCCTTCTCCATATAAGGAAAACTGATTTCAGAGCAGTGTGAATAAACTGCCATGTTGAATGATTTGTGCCATGACAAATCAAAGACATAGTGTGAAAATATTTCCAGTCAAACACAGGCATTTTACCCTACACCTGAGGAAATGCTATCAGCTTCCTCTGTTGCCAGGGCATCCACCCTGCAGCCTGGGATGGTCTTTCCCTATGAGTAGAGACACCCCGATACCCAGAGAGATCCACAGTCTTCACAGCAGTGCCCACAGAAAAGGCTTGGCATTAATGATGGGTCTGCCAGGGCCACTGCTGTACCTGAGAAAGAAAACAGCTTCAGAGTGACAAGCTGACTGCAACATTCTTCTGTGCTCCCTCCACCCCCCTTCTCCTCTCTCTTCTGGGAAACAATGGATAAGCCATTGCTATAATCCAAGGGTGCAAGTTTCTAATGGGCCAAGAGGCTACCTATTGTCAGGAAAAGGCACACAGACAAAAAAAAATCCTGCCTCTAGCACATATTCCATGTAAGAATGATGTTTTGTTACATCTTGTCACACTCTGGTACTAATGGCTTTTCCTTCCTCTAGCCATCACCTCTGGTGTGGACACACCTATTCTCAGGATAATTTTTTGGGTATAAATACCATTGCCATTTTTTGCCATGATCTGTGTTCTGTTGGCTGCTCACAAAGCAGCCCCCCCCCCCCAGTCTATGTCAGGTCTCCTCCAAGTATAGTGATGGTCATTTTACATGCACCCCTCTTTTTGTCCGTCTTCAGATTGAACCATCTTTCAAGATCTGCTATAGTGTTACCCCATCTCTCCTTCCCCTATTGCACATGATCCTCTCTGTGTTTCTACATCTTGTGAGTAAGCCACCCCATTTATGCAGGTATATGTGTATTATGCATGCAAACCTAGGCAGTATAGGTTTGTACAATGCAAACCTGACAACAAAAGTCAATATAGTCAAAGCAATGCTATTCCCAGTAGTAATGTATGGCTGTGAGAGTTGGACCATAAACACAGAAGAATAGATGTTTTCGAATTGTGGTGCAGGAGAAGACTCTTGAGAGTCCCTTGGACTGCAAGAAGATCAAATCAGTCAGTCCTAAGGGAAATCAACCATGACTGGAAGGTCAGATGCTGAGGCTGAAGCTCAAATACTTTGGCTACCAAATGAGAAGGGAGCATTCACTGGAGAAGACCTCGATGCTGGGAAAAACAGAAGGCAAAAGAAGAAGGGGACCACAAAAGATGAGATGGCTGGACAGCGTTACTGATGTAACTAACATGAATTTGGGTGGACTTCGGAGGATGGTGGAAGAGGGCCTGGAGTGACTTAGTCCATGGGGTCGCAAACAGACTCGACTGTGCAACTGAACAAATGTTTGAATTTTATTATTTTCTTTTATAAATAAAATTCATTTTATTTTACTACTTGGCCTGGTTATTGGCACTAATAAGAGGGTCTATTTGGGACTATACCCATAATGCGTACATGCTCAAGTCTCTGCTACCGGCTCTCAGCCATTACAACTCTCTCCACTGTTTATGTCTCTTAAGCTTTTTAAAGAGATATACCACAATAGCTGATAAGTAGTTCAATATATTCCACCATCAATGAGGGTCTTCAAGGTCCGAATTTTAGAGCATAAAGCTCATCTTTAGAGAGAGGTGCCTGAGGCTCCGATATACCAGCATATTAAGGGGAGTGGCCATCAGGTTAGGGATTTGAGATTTTTTGCATTGTACAAATATAAACCCAAACCTTATGTGAAAGAAAATGTGTAAAAAAATTTATTGCAACAGGAAAGTTATTGGGTTTATAGACCTCAAAAGGTAGCACCTAAAGAAATGAATTGTAATATTGTTTTCTCTGTATTTTTAGGTACGTAGGAAATAGGTCTCTTTATTTATTTATTTATATTCCGCCCTCCCCACCGAAGCAGGCTCAGAGCAGCTCACAATATAAAATCACAATTAAAATCAATACATATTATAAAAATTACACATTCAGTAGTTAAAAACAGACAGAATTAATTTGGTGCTAATCTCTTTGATATTATATGTTTTCAGTGGCGACGGTGTTTCTTCAATTTCCCTACGATATAGGCTCCACATCAGTTAAAAGCCAACTGGAAGAGAGCAGTCTTGCAAGCCTTGCAGAATTGGACAAGGTTCTGCAAGACCCTCACTTCCTCTGGCAGTTGATTCCACCAGGGGCTGTGATCGAGAAGGCCCTCTCTCTAGTGATCTTTAATTTGGCCTCCTTCGGCCCAGGGATTACTAATAGATTTTGAGATCCAGATCAAAGTATCCTCTGGTGAACGTGTGGGGAGAGCTGGTCCCTAAGGTAGGCAGGTCTTAGGCTTTAAAGGTAATAAACAGCACCTTGTAACGAATCTAGTATACTATTGACAGCCAGTGCCGTTCCCGCAGTCCCAGCTGTATGTGCTCCCATTTGGGAAGCCCAATAGCAGCCTGGCCACCGCATTCTGCACTAGCTGCAGTTTCCGGGTTCAGTACAAGGGCAGCCCCAAGTAGAGGGCATTACAGTAGTCCAACCTCAAGGTGACCGTTGCATGGATCACTGTTGCCAGGTCGCCGTGCTCCAGGAAGGGAGATAAAAACTCTGTATTTTATAGTGATTATATATGCTATTGTTAAATTATGGTGGAATATTTGAACTCCTTATTAACTATTGAGGTTTTGAAGGATATATTGTGTTTAATACACCGGTACCTGTGCTATTATATTACTTCCGTTTACAGGTGCCCTGGAGGAAATGGCTGATTTGAAGGGTGGACTCTAGCATTGTACCATGCTGAGGCCCTCCCCTCCCCAATCCCCTCCCTCTCCTAGAACCACCCCCAAAGTCTCCAGGTATTTTCCAACACAGACCTGGCAATCCTACACAAGGATAAAGTGTCTTTTGTATTTCTGTGTGCACGCACATGTGTATGTTTGTGCCCCTGTGTTTGTGCCCCTGTGTCATGGCAACCTCTGGTGACTCTTGCTTGGTCACGGAGAACATTCAGAGAAGTGGCTTGATAGCCTGCCTCTTCCTCCCAACTCTAGTATTCTTTGGAAGTTTCCCATTCAAATAGTTGCTATCTAAGAAGCTAAGCAGAGTCAGTCCTGCTTAGCTTCTGAGATGTGATGAAATTAGGCTTGCCTGGGCTATCCAGTTAAGGCAAGGATATTTTGTCTTTTAATGCTGTCCCCATCACCATAATCCCTACTATTCCAAAAATGCAATGTCACATATGAGTCATGAAGAAAAAAAACCCTGTTCTGTTTCCAAAACATACATAAACTGTTATGTGGCAACAGGCTTTTTGTTCAATTTTTTTTCTCACTTCCCTCCTCCCTGTGAAAGAAACAAAAGACTGACAGGCCTGGTCACTGAATACTTATGGATCCATTTACCAATCAGGGATTAAGAGGGGGAATCATTAGAACACCTTCCTGTCCAATGAATCAATATATTGTTGTGGGTGGGCCTGGTTTAAAGGGAGAAAAAAGCCCTCTGTCTCTATAGCAAGGAACCTGCTTGCCTCCAGTACTCTGTTAAACAAACACAAGGAAGAGAATACCTTAGCAGTCAGCTTGCCACCCCGTGGGCTATTTTGTAAGAACAGGAAAAATGCAGGCAGGAGGGGGCAGGAGGCAGCCAAAGCTGATGTGACACTGTCCCATTTTGACTAATGGGCAAAACTCCACTGAGCTGGAATGCATCCTGCCCTTCTCCCAGGGATTACAAAGAATTAAGTTCTCCTGAAGCCATGCCAACAGAATACAAATGTAGGTTCCATTTATTCCAGACGTGGAAGTGTGTATATCTCATGCATTTTTATTGTATTGCCACTCTTTCAATACAGTGCAAAGAGTCAAGCTAACAGTTAGCCCTATTCAGATGTGTATAGAGAGAACATGCACAGAGAAGGAGTATCACATCCAAGGCCAGCCTACCCACTAGGCAAGTTAGGCACTGAATTCAGCCCTCCCCCCCCCGCCCTCTAGGCAAATGCCTCCTTTGCCCCTCCCCCCCTCTGCCATGCCTTCTCCCTCCCTTCCCCTCCATCCCAATGCCCGAGAAGGGGAAGTTAAGGGTCACACTTCCGGGGTCCTTTAAAGGCTCCCCCCATCAATCAGCTGATTGGCAGGTAAAAGGGCACCGGAGGCTCTCGGTGCACTCACGATCAATGTAGGGTTAAGCCGGGGGGTGAGCAGCAGCAGTGGGAAGGACTGCTGCCTCCCCCCTTCCTTCCTGGATTGCATGGGAAGGAAGTGGGGGAGGAGCTGGCGACAGCTGCTCTTTTAGCAGCTCACTTGTCCTTCCAGCTGCTGCTGCCTGCCCCCAGAGGGCCGGCATAGGAGCCAAGAGCTTCCACTGCCCTTTTACTCACTGATCAGCTGATCAGCGGGGAAAGCCTTTAAAGAGCCCAGGAAGTGCGGTGCTCAACCACCCCTTCCTGAGCATTGAAATGGCGGAGATGGGAAGGAGGAGGAGGCATGGAGGAAAGGGGCGGAGGGGCACAGTGGCACCATGGAGGGCAGTGGGGTGCAGCAAGTCTGCCTGGGGTGCCATGCACCCTAAGGGCTACCCTGATCACATCCACATACTCCTTGATCTCTGTGCATACAACAGAAAGTCTAGAAGAGCCTTTTAAGTGTAATAAGTGTGCAAGTACGTGTGAAACAAACAGCAGAGGGCAGCATTCCTGAACATGTGAAAGAGCCTACATGCATAGGGCTCTGTTCAGAATCTTTCACTGAAGGTGTACAAACCAGGTCATGGTGTCAGCATGTGAGATCTCACTCCACTTTGTCCATGTTTGCAGTATGCACTCAGGGATGTCTTCTCTCACGATTCAAGATGATATCTTTGTGCTGCCTATTAACCATATTTGCTGCCATCCAAAATTCTCTGGAATTATAATGCAGAGTAGAGTTGCCAGATGCAGCTGGAGTGGGGGCAGCTGTATTGACATCAGCATAATGTGCCACATCATTTATGACACAAAACTGGAACATGTTGTGCTAATGCACATGACATGATGGCATTGCTTCCAATTTTGTGCTGGAAGTGACATGGCATGTTGCACCAATGCCAGTAACACCACCACCCAATATTTTCTTGCTGGCCATGGAAACAATGATGGGGAACCACAGCTAATTGCAGAAGGTCTCCCACTAAAGTGCTATAGTGGGAACATCTGGCCCCTTGATGGTACTGTTGAGTTTTGTGGGAAAGTAGCCTTGCCCTGTTTATTACAACACGCTCTCAGAATCAGTCTGAAATTAAACACAAGACCTATGACCTCCACAGATACATTATGGTAGCTCAGGAAAGGCTTCTGTGGAAAGGTTTCAGAAAATGAAAATTTGTAAACTAGCCATGAAGCCCCATGATTATAATATTCCTGTATTTTAGATGGCTGTTTGCCAGTTAATGCTATTAATTTCCTGTGCCCCTATGTATTTTCTGTAGCTATCATTTTTTCCCCTGTCAGGATAACAATAGTAAGGCAGTTTTCCTAATAAGGCTATTCATATATTTTTATTCAAATAGCAGACAGAAAAAAAGAGAAAAAAATATTGTCACTGTCTTTTCAGTGGTAGAAAAATACACTTCTTTATCCCTCTTTAGTCTACACTGGATGGAAAACGGAAAATGATCAATCACAATTTAAAAAGTGGTATACAAAAAACTAGATGTCGCAATAATATTGGTTCATTTATGAAACAAAGAATACAGTAGATATGCAATTTACTAATTAGAAGAGCAGAGACTTAAAATCCTCTGCTATAGCAAAAAAAACCAGATAAAAAGGGAAGAAGACAGAATTTTACTATTCATGTCCACACTACAGTAAGGAAACATGCTGTCTCAGTGCTTTCTGTAATAACAGAGCTAAACCTGTTAAAATGATTTGCTTGACAGCCCTTATCATCCAGCCAAACACATAAAATTTAGAAATGTCATCCTGTGCTTAATTATATTTCTGCACATCAATGAGCTTTCAGAATTTTAACACAATTTAGCATCTTTGTTCCAGAAGAAGAAGGAGTTAGAAAACCAAAGTAATATTTAGGAAGGATAAGAGTGCACCTCCCATTTTTCTATTTGTTGAAAGTTTTCAACAAGTACTATTAAAATGAATGTTTTTTACAACTAGGATTGTAACTAGATGTTTTAGGAAAATTCAAATTATTCCACTCACTTTGAACCCCCTAACTGGAATGCCAATCTGACCACAAAATAGATTGAAATTCTAGAATGCATTCACTTACATTGCTGCCATGTCTGCAACCACTTTTTTTTTCAGATATTTTGTTGAAATTCAGAATGATAACAGAGGCAGGGTGTCGATGTGCAGAAGGAACAATAGGTGCAGCAAGTAGTTGTGATGGTAATAGCTAAGAGGAAAGATCAGAGGTAAGAATCCTTTTGCACCCAGATACCATAATCTCTGAACTCCAGACTCTGTGAATAGTTAGCCCCTCGGGAGCCCCATGGCGCAGAGTGGTAAAGCTGAAGTACTGCAGTCGGAGCCCTTTCCTCATGACCTGAGTTCAATCCCAGCAGAAGCTGGTTCAGGTAGCCAGCTCCAGGTTGACTCAGCCTTCCATCCTTCTGAGGTCGGTAAAATGAGTACCCAGCTTGCTGGGGGAAAGTGTAGATGACTGGGGAAGGCAATGGCAAACCACTCCATAAAAAGTCTGCCATGAAAACGTGAAAGCAACGTCACCCCAGAGTCGAAAATGACTGGTGCTTGCACAGGGGACTACTTTTACTTTTAGGGATGCCAGCCCCCAAGTGTGGGCAGGGATCTGCCACTTTGAGACCCCCTCCCCTGCTTTGGAAACATCAGGCAATGAGAGAAAAAATGGTGGCAATCAGGTGACACTCTAGCATTTTCTTCCTCCTAGTATCTATGGTAGCCATAGAGTGGAAACCTAGAGTGCCATAGCTACTGGAGGATCTCCTGTACACTCAGAGCTTTCATGTGTCATGCAGGGTTCCCTCTAACATGTGCCAGCCTGGGCTGGCGGCAGCGCACTGATTCCCCCATAGGTTTGCCGCACCCCCTTCAGCCTGGGACCTACAGGCCCTGTATAGGGGTGTGTGCTAATTTCAGCAGTCCTTGTCCCTGCCACCCAAGAAGTTTGCCTCCCACAAGCTGTGGCCCTTGGCTGCCTGGCCTGTGCTATTGCCCTCTTCCTCCTGCTGCCCTGCCCTGCTGCAGGAGGACAAAAAGAACAAAGGTGAGTCACCCTGTCTACTTTGTCTTCCTGGGCAGCCAGCATTGTCCTCTGTGTGTGTGTGCTGCAGGACCTGCCGGCACTGGAGTCAGGGACAAAGGTGTGGAGGTAAACTGTGCACACCCTTTTCCTTTCTCCCTCTTGAAGTACCTTTAAAACCAACAAAGTTTTATTTCATCAGGGAGTGCGTATTGGAGAGGTGGAGGGGGATGCTGTGCATGTCATCCTTTCTTCCCCTCAACTCGGCAATGTGTTTTGAGTCAGTAGTATTTCTTGTGTTTGTGTCTGTTTGTTGAAGTGGTGGTCGGGAAGCCATGCACACTCTCCTTTCTCCCCCTTGGCAATGAATTTGAGTCAGTACTATTTATTGTGTGTGTGAAAGAGGTTGTGTGTGCCCTCCTTTCTCCCCCTTGGCTTAGCAATGTGCTTGAGTTAATATTTTGTGTGTGTGTGTATGAAGGGGGACCCCTGAATAATTAATGAATACCCCTATAATAACGAATGAAAGCATGCTTCTGCCTTCAAAAAGAGAGTGTCAGATGCAACATTTGTTAGAAGCACAGACAGCCTTCAGTGGGTGTGTGTTCACAGATGTGTATTAGGATAAAACAAAGGGGCCTCATTGAGAAGCTTCTTGCTGGAGCTGATAATGGAAGAAGACAGGAGAAATGGAAAAGTGCTAGAAGGAATTGCAAGGGGGTGGGGAATGTTGAATCAGATAAGCTTATGGGCCTGCCTGCTTGTTTTCAGTGTGAATAAAACTGGCTGTACGTAGAATGATTTTAACTCAGTCATTTTGGGGGCCCATGTCCAACTGCTTATAGTACCATAAAGTAAACCTCGCTTCAAACCAGTAGGTCTGTGCAGACCTCGTTATTTCTCTGTTTCATTTTGGTGCATTGATCAATGGGCAATGAACAGGGTTAGGATATTTCCTTTCCCTTGGGTGGTTATATAGCTGTCCGCCTTCCACCCTTGTGGCGGGAAGACCGGATTAGGTGCCACGGTCACATTTTTGATTGAGTCCGGCTATCTCAGGTGTCCGGTTTGCCAACCAAGATCCCGCGCCCAGTTGAACCGATGTGTCCAGGGAATCGGAAGATTTTCAGGATTGTAAATATGAACTGTCTGGGAATTCTGATTACCTCTCCTTAGAAGAGAAGAAGGGTCTGATCACCCCTTAAGCTCTATCTATTAGGCTCCGCTTTGGAGCTGAAGCACAGAAGCTAGGATCTGGAAGGATATCTGTGCTGTGTGTGAAGGAGAGGAGACAAAGCCTCTAAGCAAGAGGGATTTTCTTTTGTGTAATTTCCAGTAGGGTGACCTCACTGGGTCATGAGAGAGAGAGTGAAAACCCACAGGGCTCCCTGGCTACCAGACCCCTTACTGGCAGCTCCTTTTTTCTGTTTTCCCTAGAAGTGTCTTGTCTAAACATTTGGTGCCATGGGGAACTTAAAAGCAAGAATTCTGGGGAATGTCAGAGAATGGTAGTTCCACATGGGCAGGCAAGGCTCCTTTGTCCCTAAACCTCCCCTTCAAGAAAAATCTAACTTTTAAATTTGAATGTCTCTTAGAATAGAGAAACCTGGCTTTGTAAGGTAACAAAGACCTCTCTCCCCTTAACAAAATAAAGAAACAGAAAAGCAATGATTTGGACTAAAATTAAATGAGGCCAGTTTTCAAGGGTGAGGCCTGGAGATCTCCTGGAATCACAGCACAAAGTTCTAAGCTGCAGACTCAGTTTTCTCTGCAGGGTAATGGAAGTTTGGTGTGAGTGAGAGCTCAGAGCCTGGTTCCCTTGGGATCTCATCTTTCTTTAGATTTCCATTCTAGATCTCTAGCAATCTGTCCTGTCTAAATATGGCAACCCCATTCAGGAAATAAAACTAACTGCAGAGAATGTGGCCTTGTCCAAAAAATCAGGTCTCTGTTAGTGTGACGAAGTCTGCCACCTGTCTGGCTGAGGTGGGTCAGCAGACTTGCCAACTGATAGTTCAACACAGGCCCAAAGTCTGGTATTTCCCTCAGAAACACCCGAAAGGCAGGTTGCCACCAGAATGGATAAATCCTTTAGCACAGAGGCCCCATTCAAGCCTCTGCCTATTGGGAATACTGTAGAGAAAACCAAGCCACATCACTGCAACAAGGGGTTTTCCAAGTCAGTTTTTACAAATTGGCAGTAGGCACCTCCAAAGGCTAGTGGGTAAGTTTGGCTCGGATTGTGGTGGCCCTGAAAGCAAATAACCACACAAATAAACTTAAAAGAAAGTTTATTTTACAAAATAGGCATGAAAGCATTGGTTTTAGTGAGCCATACAAAATAACAACGTTGTTCAATATAACTAGCTAACTGGGTATAAATTCAGAGAGCTAGATATTATCATATAGAGTCCAAATGTCCAGATGGAATCCAAGGGTTTCCCCGAATGGAATCATGTCAGGAGACTGTTCAGCATAATAGGCTCTAGCCTCGGTTAGGCTAGGCAAAGAAAAGCACTCAAGATGTTATTTTTATGCCTCCCAAACCCTCGTGGTGTAGCCAATTAAGGCTATTCAGCTATCTCAACACTAAAATTCAGTTGGTGCATGGCTACTGCATTACAGGTAGCCCAAAAGAACTTAGGTTCAGCCGTTTTAAAATGCAGCCAGGATGCAAACTGAACAAATGCAATTTATTGCCATGATTGAGAGATTCAGAAAGTTGTACCTTTATTTTCACTTTTAAAATGCCAGAACCAAATACCTTGGAGAATGAGAAATTAAACTAGTTTTGTTAAATATTTACTGCTTCAGTTCTATAAATTTCAGGCTCAAGGAAAGGCTTCTGAACATGTACAGAGAATGCCTAAGATCAGCCCAAATTGGAGCCTGGCCTAGAGAAGTTAAAGATTGCAAATTTGCAGTCCTCCTGCCCTTCCCCCATTAGGGAAGGAATGCTAATCCTCTTCTCCTTACTCAATCTGAAATCTTTAACAGAACCAGAAAAGGCAAAAGGAATAATAATTTATTTTTAGAATGCAGTGCCCTAAGACATTAAGAAAGAAAGAAAATTTTCACCACAAGTCTCTCCTCTTAAAACTCAAGCAACCAGGTGTCTTTAGAGAAAGAGACCCGTCTTCTTTTATAAATCAGATCCATAATTAGCCAGGGAAGAAGAAATTTGGACATTTGAAAATCTTAACTATGTGACAAAGTTGATGGAAAACTCCAAGTATCACCTTTTTCAACTGCAAATAGGGAAACACCCAGAGCTTGAATTTTCTCCTCTCATAATCAGAAAGAAAATCTTGTTTCTGATACAAAGCTAATCCAATCTCCTTAAGAGAAGTAAATTACCAACATATTTGCAAAGAGTCAAAGTTTTCTCTTTTGCAAAGAACTTTTGTCCTAGCATCTTTCACTGAATTTTGGCTAGGAAAACATTTGCAGACCCTCTTTAGGAAAGAAAAGACAGCCAAATTTAGTCTTAATTGTAGAAATAAGAAGTGTAAAATCTGAGCCCTCCACCAGGCAGATATCTCATCACCTTCCCCATCTTGTGTTTAAAAGTTGCTTAACCTGAAAAAAAAATCCCTGTATCCTGGAAAATTTATCAAGATCAGATAAGAGAATACTGGGATTAACTGCCCAGCAAGGTTTATTATCTTCTCTTTCTATCTTTTGTTAAACCAATTTTCTTTCTCTCAGCCTTAGAGAGAGAAGGATCTTTTATATATATCCCCCACAGTATCTAAGGGGGGAGGCACAATTGAGAGATATTTTTCTGAATTCTCATCTTCTCCTGATTTGGGGTCTAAAGATACAAATTCAAACTTTTGTAATTCTGCAAAAATGTCTCCACAAACAAAATGAGTAGTTCTAGAAGACCACTCCCAGCCAAGAAGATGCCTGGAGGAAAGATGTGTATACGTTAAAAGAAGCAAGCCAGTTTGTAAACTTCTTGGCTTGCTCAAAACACTACTTTATTTTTCAAGAGTGTCAATCTCCAGGTGGAACCTGGAGATCACTCCCAAAAATATAATGTAATGCCCAGAACATTAAGGCCAGTGCCTCTGGGAGAGAAAGTGTCCAAGAAAATGCACTCACACCTTGTAATCTTCACATTTAATTCAAATATTCATAAATTTCCAGCCTGGAGCTGGCATCCCAATGTTCCACTTACAGCTAATCCTTCTCTGCTAGAGAAAAGGCCCTGCCTGTAAACTGCCCTGAGGCCAAGAATTCTTCTAGATTAGAAGCTTTTCCTCTGATATATATATTTTTTTTTTTGCTTTACCTTTTGAGTCTGAATATATTTTCCTAGTGGCTATTAGTTTCCCCTGTACGTAGATTTTGTAGCTTTAATTTTAAAGGGAACACTTTTAAGATATTAAACTTGTGATCTCCTTTGTTTTAAAGAAATGGTTCACCTAATAGAAGATCTTTCATTAATTTTTTTTAAATCTGAGATAATGGGTTAAAAGTTTATATTTGCAATTTTGGGTTTACATGAAACATCTATTCTGCTAAAGCAATACAGTATCAAACCTTTTGGAAATTTTATTTCTCTTGTGATTTTTGTTAAGTACATCTCATACCAGGAACATGTGGTCTTCAAGTGTTACATCTAACACAGTTTTCTATCTTACTTTGAACTGCTTTCCAATTTTTCATTCAGTTAAATCTGAAAATTCCTTTTGTTGTTGGTACTGAATTTTTATTTTATGAAAGGAACAGTGTTTTAAAATTCTACCTCACAAATTTTAGTTCCTACAAGACCTTCTTTCATTTGAAGTTATAGCATGTGTTATAGAAGAACATCTCTACCCTTCCTTGGGTAAAACAACCCTCTCACTGTGCATCTTCTCTCTTTAAGTCTTGAGAAACTAATACTTTGTTTTATCAGTGATCTAGCTATTCTCAGTGTCGTGTTTCCCATAGAAATACCTTTTCTAGATTTGTTGGTAATTCACTAGGCAGAATTCCTGAAAACTCTTGGTCTTCATTAGAAATCTGGACTTTATCAATGTTCTGCATTCCTCAAATGTATATCTTCATTTGCTCTCTTAATGTCATTTATAGTTATGTTCCATCTATGAACTGTGCATATCAATCTTCCTATTTAGCTATTTGGTGAACCTCTTACCTGTGGAAAGAGGTATCTATATTGCTTATCTATCTTATTTTATGCCTCCATCTATAGTAGAGTTTGATCTTTTCTGAGTGTTTTGTTTAGAAAATCCTTTCTATGTTTCATGTTCTTACCATGGTAGGACTCCAATTCTGCTTGATTTTGTGTTTCAATCCAGTCTCCAGTCCTGGCCAGGCTTGCTACTGGATAACACATTTCCATTTGCTTGTTTTAAGTTTCTGCCTCTCCATTATTTCAATCTTCTTTGTCAAGGTGTATTAACCAGAATTTGCTTTCCATGATTGTTTTATTATATATAAAGGAAAACTGGACTTGCAATTCAAGTTTAGTACATGCTCATCATTATATAGTAGTTTTAAGAATTGCTGGTATGTCTGTTAAGAATTGTTTGTTTGAGGATTAACTATTATTTACTTTTAGGATTTTGTTGTGAAAGGTTGTTGAAACCCACAGAACAAATTTTGGATGAACTGGCACAGAGGAAAATGGGGTTCAGTGGGACTTGAACACCCCACTGATTTCCAGTGGTTTAAATTCTCTGATCCAGTTCTCTAATTTTTTTGGGTCTGATCTCTTGCATACATGTATGTTAAAGCTGGCATTGTTATATTAGGCCTCAGTTTTGTTTTGTGTGTTTGTTTTTGAAGTTTTTCTTATGTTTGACAATTCCATATATTCCAAAGCTATAGCGAAAGTTTTTCTTCCCTTTTGTGACCATTTTCATAATCCAGGGGTAACCCCAACTCTGGTAATCTCTCCTTCGAGCTCCAATTTTATGCACAATTTAATGTTTTCTTTTTTTAAGATTCATATCTTTTGCAACAAAGTAAAAAGCCTCTCATGAACCTCTAGGTGCATGCTCTCTATATGGATGTGCACTAGCTTGAATCATGAGAAGTGATGCATAGGTTTATATTGTGGATTTGTGCTCTGCGTAATGTATGTTGTATGAAATCTGCCTTTAACATTGGAAGGGTAGAGACCTTGTCAAACTGAAACTCCATGTGAGGAGGAGGAAGTCTCCAGTCCAAAGCAAGTGTGGTAATTTAGCTAATGTGTGCAATGTTATCTCCACAGGGTTGGACTCAAGTTATGGCAATTTGTGGACAGCCAGGGAAAGCTTTAAAGGGGAAAAGCACCTACTATTGTTGTTTTGTTTGTTTGTTTCTCCAAGTATGGTTTCCAGGCTCTTCCATATCTACCCAAAGGTCCTGAAATTTGCCTGGTCATGCCTCATTGATGTTGGAAGGAAGGCCTCCCCCAGAACCCCATCCAAACTGAGTTGTGAAGAAAACTCATTTCCAGGGAAATTACTCTGCCTAGCAAAAGGCTAGTTGCCCCAGCTGATCACAACAGCAGCCCCACTGCCACTTCCAAGTTGTGCTTCCAGAAAAAAGAATTCCTTTTGGCTGCAACAAAAACAGATTTCCCTGTGAAAAGATTGTCATGCATAGAGCATGCAAACCCTCCATGAACTCAAGAAAAAAGACCTTTTGTTAAACTAAGGGAGGAGGGGAACAAGGAAGTAGTCAGGAAATGGTTTTTTCTATTGTAAATAATGTGGCCAAATGTGGACTGCCCACAACTGGCAATGATTCCAAGTATGTCTGAATGTGTGTATCTTAATCACCTAGGCTACAACAAGGTGTTTGCCATAAAGGCACATGAGTTGATCCAGTTTATAGCATGTCACTTGCATATGTCCCTTATTATTGCTTATGTGTTTTAGAAATTGAGATGAGTTCTTGTATTCTTGCATTATAACTAGTAATGTTTTATTGATAAAGAAATAAGTTCCCTAGGAGCCTTCCAAGATCTATGTTCACAAATTTAGACTGGACACTTGTAATTATCCAATGCATATACTATGAATGGATTTCCCTGTTCAAGTGACTGATTATCTCAAAAATGAAATGTATCTCTAGCCTCCTCCTTCCTCTACCTCCTCCTCAAGATCGTCCCAAATTTCAGTGATAGTTAGTCTTCAGTACCAAGACACATAGTCCCCTTTTCCTGATTGGATTTTTTTTTTATTTTTTTAATGCATGTATAACCTATTTTTTGGTAGTTGACATTCCTAAGCCCTTCCCCTTTGTCCCAACTGTGTCTCAACTCTGGTTGTTTGAAGTCTGAACGGCAGCGCGTGATGAAATGCGGCACACACCCTGCAAGGATTGGGCAATGCCAAAGGGGGGAAAATTGATACCAGAGTGCTGCCAAATAAAGAGGGTAGCCTTAAAAGACACGGGGGCCCTCTCAAGTTAGCCTGTGTGCTCAGAAAGGCCCCATGATGGAGACCAGGAAAACTCCATATTGGAAGGCTGGGCTGCATAGCCAAGGCATGCCTCTGAGTGACCTTCCCCCACACATACATCTTCTCTAGAAGGAAAAATACTGGGATGTGCCAGTGTGAATGGATAATCCCATCACTGTCTCTCGTCCTCCCATGACCCATCTTTACCCCATCTCTGTCAATATACTATTTCGTTACCCCATTGTAGTGTCATTTCAGTCTTTCCTGGGAATGTTGAAACCAAATTGTCACCTAGCTGCCCTTCCTGAGTTGTCATACAGAATTAATTTGTGTAATGATGGTCAGACTCTTTCAGACTTAAATAAGCTTTCAGAGGCTGAAAGGGAGGAATGAAGGGGGACCCCTGAATAATTAATGAATACCCCTATAACAATGAAAGCATGCTTCTGCCTTCAAAAAGAGGGTGTTTAATGCAATGTTCCTTAGAAGCACAGACAGCCTTCAGTGGGTGTGTGTTCACAGATGTGTATTAGGATAAAACAAAGGGGCCTCATTGAGAAGCTTCTTGCTGGAGCTGATAATGGAAGAAGACAGGAGGAATGGAAAAGTACTAAAAGGAACTGCAAGGGGATGGGGAATGTTGAATCAGATAAGCTTATGGGCCTGCCTGCTTGTTTTCGGTGTGAATAAAACTGGCTGTATGTAGAATGATTTTAACTCAGTCATTTTGGGGGCCCATGCTCAACTGTGTTCTGCTTATGGTACCATAAAGTAAACCTCACTTCAAACCAATAAGTCTATGTGAACCTCATTATTTCTCTGCTTCATGTATTGGAGGTGTGGGGAAGCTGTGTGCATGTTTCTTTCTCTCCCTCAGTTTGGCAGTGTGTTTGAGTCAACAACTTTATGAGATAGGTTTGGCTGAATGAGTGGCCTTGGGGTTGCCAGCCTCCAGCTGGGGACTGGAATTCTCCTGGAATTACCACGGATCTTCAGGCTGCTAAGATCAGTTCCCCTGGAGGAAAGACTCAAGTATTATTTTTTCAGCCCACTACAAACTTATACAATGCTGCCCCACACTAATCCCACATTTCTTCATCCCACACACATAATCTTGTGAGCCATGAAGAAAGTCTGTTTTAATTCCAAAATTCTGTTAGGTAAGCTACATTTCTGAAAAATGCCCTCCTTTGCTTCTTTTATAACACTCACTCTGCTAGCTATTTTGTAATTTTGGGGTCACTAAATTTATAGCTATCACTAGACATGGCAACATGGAGGAGAATAAGAGAGAGTGTTAGTGAATTGGACACTTCCATTTATTTTGGGCATGCAAATTCTATCAGAAGCAGCAGCAGCACTTGCTCCCATGCTCTTATAGTATTTTGCCTTGCCCTTCCCCCAGGTGTCCCTCCCTCCTTTCTATGCACAGGGAACACTGGCATTTGTGATTCTTGATATGACAAACCATGCCAAATAGAGAAAATCAAATCTGTCTGTATTTCAGTCTCACTGCCACAATCCCACTTTAACTGTATAAGCACATTCTCTTTATTCTAGCAAAAGGCCTTAGGCTGGACTGTTCAGAATGTTGCTTGAAATTGCAGCTAACACTGCTTCTGGTGGGCTCCAACAAATCTCACAGGAGATCTGAACTTAAGGTACATAGATGCAAAGAAAGAAGTTTCTATAAATATCCTTGGGCATGATCTACAGCAGCGGTCTCCATCCTTTTCAGTAGAGTTGCCAGCTCCGGGTTGGGGAATACCTGGAGATTTTGTGGGTAGAGCCTCAGAACAACACAGTTTGGGGCATAATGCCATAGAGTCCAGTTTCTACACAGGCCATTTCCTTCAGGTGAACTGATCTCTGTTGCATGGAGATCAGTTGTAATAGTGTGAGATCTCCAGCCACCACCAGTAGGTTTCTCTCCAAATCTGAACAAAGTAATCTATTGTACAACACTATACAAAAGTACACAATCCTTAAGGATAAGTAGAACAACACCAGAAATAACAAGAAAATAAAATAATATGAATATAAGTTTGAATTTTTAGAGTCCAGTAGACAATAAAGACTTCTAGAAATATATGTCAGGATCTTCTACATCAGGAACTGTAATGAGAGTTCTCCCCTCAAAATATTGCTGATTCCAAATATGAGAGTCTGTCTCAATTAATCACTCCATCTCCTATAAATGTATCTCTCGCTACAGAGTTTGATATTCACTATTTTGGGTGTTCCTTTCTAAAGAGATTGAATCAGAGTTGTGGTCAGTATTCACAGTTCAAAGAGATATATAGATGGAGCATACACCTATACAAAAATTCACAGCATAGTGGCAATCAGTACAACAGGCTAAGTGCTCTAAGAGCACTGATTGCCATTGTGCTGTGAATTTCTGTATAGGTTTGTGATTTGTCTATATGCCTCTTTGAAATACCTATTAATTTTGGGGGTGGAACTTAAGGAGAGCAGGATTTGGGATGGGGAGAACTTCAGTGGTATATAATTCCATGAAGCCCACCTTGCAAAGCAGCCATTTTCACCAAAGGAATTGATCCCTGTTGCCTAGAGATAGTTATAGTGTTGGAAAGAACCTCCAGGGTCATCTAGTTGTAATAGTGGGAGATCTCCAGCCACCACCTAGAAGTTGGGAACCCTACCTTTAAGACCAACAACATTTTTGGTATGTGTTGGTGGGGTGGAACTTGAGAAGTGACATCACTTGACCTTTGATCTGGAAGTTACATCACAGGACATGACATCACAAAATGATGTCACACCCTTGCTAGGCAAGACCCCCAAAGTCTGCAGGCTCCACCCCCAAAGACCTCAAGTATTTCTTAAGTTGGACTTGACAACCCTATTGACTTCCCTACATGCTAGTGTATAACTTATAACCATTACTACTTATTTGTTTCTTCACAAGAGTGAAAGCAGTAGGCTATTGTTCTTTCTGTGTTCCTTGGTAATCCAGTACAATTATCCTTCTGAATTGACAAAATAATATCTTACAACAGTGGAAGGGTGTACATAACAGAAGAACATGGATGTGTCAGTAGAGTGAAATGCAATCTATAGGTTATTTTCAGCATTACAAGAAAGAATGGATTTCAGCTGCGTCTTGCATTACAAATATAAATGCAAGTTAAACAATAGTTTAAGAACTAAGTTCTCCCATGGTACTTCGTTGTTGACATTCAGATGGTTTCTTTAAAAGTGTGGGGGATTACATGTAAGGCAGTGGAACTCCTGACTCGTGCATAGTATTCATGTCTAACAAAGGTAAGGGAGTGGAGGCCATTGTCATACAAAGGCTGGAATGATCTACTTTGGACACAGCAGATTCTTCTGGAAAAATATATGGCGCAGCACAGTGTTTACAGCTTGGGCCCTAACAACGAAATGAAATGGGAACAACACTACAGTATAAAGATGATATCTTAAAGTTATTTTAAATCTTAACAAATTAGTATCTGCTCCTTCAGTATATTATGTTAAATATGTCACATGTTTAAAAGCTGCCATCATCTAATACACTTAAAATTAAATGTAACAATTTCAAACAAGACAAAAAAAGAGTATGTTTTCTTAGGGCTGCCAGCCCCCCCCCCCCCAACACTGTGCCCCACCTTCACTATCGATCAGCTGAGTGGCAAGTGAAAATGGTGCAGCAGGAAGTGGCATCAGCCAGGGATGCTCTGGCATTTGAGTAAAACTGTGGTAAAACCATAGAGTTTTGTTCAAATACTAGAGTGGAGAAGGGAACCCGGCAACTTTATGTTTTCCTCTGGTATTCTTTTACCCTAAATAGTATAATCATTGATTAGAAAATGATCTTAAATATTTCATCTTCACTATGACCTTTAAATAATCTCCATGGCTGACCATTTTTCCCTGTTAGTATTAATTTGCAAGCCACTGTCAGACATGTGTTATTTTCCCAAGCATTAT
Organism: Heteronotia binoei; assembly: GCF_032191835.1. Classification (NCBI taxonomy): domain Eukaryota; kingdom Metazoa; phylum Chordata; class Lepidosauria; order Squamata; family Gekkonidae; genus Heteronotia; species Heteronotia binoei. Next base: position 64,155,787 of record NC_083225.1, read on the forward strand.
TCTGTCCTGTTTTCCCTGAAGCAGAGTCATCTTCCACTTCACAGGTCTATTAGTTCATTTTTACCATGTCTAACATCAGCTTTTCCTGAAGAACCTCTAATAGTTCTGTACAAATGAACTCTGTTAGAGGTAATGATGATTACCAGTATAGTGTCAGTATAGACAGTGCCAGTATAGACAGCTGTAAGTTGGCTACACTCAGATATCTCACACAGTCCAGAAAGCACCAGGAAGTCCAAGGCCTTGGATTGTTCTTTCTCTTCCCCCATGCTGAGACAGAATACTTGCTGGTTTAGAACTGATTACAGTTTGTTATGATGTACAAATTGTATGCTTTAATGCACGGGTGTCAAATGCATGTCCCATGGGCCTAATCCGACCTCTAGATGGCTCCAATCAGGCCCACCAGCAAATGCCCTGGTCTGCCTTCCTTCTCCCTCTCCTGCTTCTTTCTGTCACCATTTTTCTATTTCTCATCCTTGGGGAAGAGGGAAAGAGCAAGAGGCTGCTTTGCTCAGCTGCCTCAATCCCACTGGAGAAATGCAAAACACACCTCTAAAACCTTTAACCCAGTTTTATACAAGGTATGAACTTTTTGCCTTGCCTCTCTCCCTCTCCCTCCTTCCCACTCCCCTTGCCCCTCCATCTTCATCTGTTGTTAAGTTTGTTTTGTCAGGGCTCTCCTGGGTGCAACTGGGTTCCCTCCTGTTTTTCACTGTATTCATGCCCTGATCCAGTCTTTCTCAAAAGGAAAGCAATGGGAACTATTTAGATGAGGAAAAATCACAATCCACGGTGAAGGCTAAGAGTATGTGCAGGCTGGGGATTTTGAACCAAGACTTCCCAGATATTAAGCTGATAGTGACCACTTATACATGGATGGCTACCTCTCTTGCACTGCCTCATAGGAGATTAAGTTATTTTTCTGGGGGAAATCATAATTTTATATATAAACCAACAGCCCTCAGTCTGTGTCATGGTGTCTTCACATGTTCTTGACCAGCACACAAAGCAATTTATGTACAAAAGCTCACAATGCCCAGTCATTTCATGTTTTCCCCTGGGACTTAGGGCACAGAGCATTGACAGTGAGATTTCTGTAGTGAATGTCAATAAATCAAAAGTAGGCTTGCAATTTACAGATACACACCTTAACAGCAGTCAAGATTGCAACAGCACAGACATTGTCTTCAGATTTTGATGCAATAATTCAGAGCAAGAGGTGTCAGTTATCAGAGACTGTTAAAATGTTACAAAATGCTAATGTTTTAAGCATGTTTTATTTTAGGTTAAAAAAAATTAGTTATGTTTGTCTGTGCCCTATAAAGTTTATATCTCCACTACCTAGTGTTATGTTTTATGACACACATGACCCAGCCCAGCAAGATCTCATTTGTGTCAGATCCAGCCTTCATAACAAATGAGTTTGACACCCCTGCTTTAATGGATTACCCCTTAGTTCTTGGATATACACCAATATTACAGAAAAATATAATAGCAACTCTTGGATATACACCAGTATTGCAGGAGAATATAATGGCAGCCCTGCTGGATCAGATCAGTGATGCATGTATAGTCCAGCATTCTGTTTCAGATGATCTGTGGTACAGAGGAGAAAGCCTTCCCTATTGTTGCCCTCAGCAACAAACATCTAAACTTACAGATTCACTTTATCAGTTGCCTATCCCTCCTTGAATTTGTCTAATCCCCCTTTAAAGCCAACTATGCTAGTGGTCTTCATACATTTTGTGGCACCGAATCCCACAATTTCATTGTTCATTCAGTGAAGAAACAATTCAATTCATTCACATTGATTGTAATGTCGATCAATTTCATTATGTACCAAGAAGATCTAATATTATGGTTGAGGAAGAAAATGATCTATCTCCTTTATTCACTCTTTGCTGTCAGAGTTGGGCATAATGAGTCCTCTGAGTAAGACAATGATGCACTAACCATGAGGAGATCAAGAACCCAGAAGCCTCCACCCTGATTCCTGGGCCTTCAGGCACCCAGGACACAGGTCATCTGTGGGAACCATGGCATCAGACACCCAAAGGGCTTCTGAACTGGATCTTGACATGGGGCCCCCAGGAGAATTCATCAGCAAAACTCACCCTGTGCCAGGAATCCCATGGGCAACTCCAGAGCCCTTAGCATAAAGGAGACAGAAAACCCAGGTTAAAAGTCAGACCTGGTGGTAAAATGCTCAGTTGGCTGCCTGGGAACTCTCCTCCACCCGTGTTTCTTATGGCAATCAAGATCCATCAAGGATTTTTGCAGGATGCTGGACTAAGCCCAGCTGTGCCTGTAGGAACCTGGCCTTGGTAACAGTCCTACATGGACAGTTAATGGCAATAGCTCCATTAGAGCTTGCTGCTGCCTGCCATCATTCTGGTCAGCCTGTGGAAACACTGTACCAGATCCAATAGTAATCCCCAATAGGGATGGGCATGAAATGGCTCACAAACTAAAGTTCATGACAAATTTTGGATGGTTCATGAAGTCAAGTTCATAGCAGATTAAGCAGCATGAACTTTCAAGCTGTTTGTGGAGATTCATACTGGTGTGTAAGCCAAATTGCCCTCAAAGAGAGGTTGGGGAATTTAAGCAGTGGGAAACTATGGATATATATATATATACACACATATAAGGGATAACACAGACAAGGGGATACTTTACCTATTGTAGTCTTCAGGTGAAGCTCCAGTAGCGATGAAAAAGGAAAGGGGGAGCAAGACATGGCCTGTGTATCTTGCTATTGGGGACCCGAGACTGATCAGGTTTAGGGGTGAATCCATACAGCTGGGTAGGTAAACTGCCAGATGCACACCTGAGGAGCAATGGGTTAGACCTTTTAAGGACTACCTTGTGCCCTCAGCAGGAGGAGGTCAGATGACCTGTGACACTGGGTCAGCTGGGTTATGATGCTGGGACATGTGGCACATGACCTCAGAAAAAGGGGAGGCTCCGTGGTGATGTTTGGAAAGGAACAAGAGATGAGGGGATTACCTATGCTAAACCAAGTTATCTACAGTGACAATACAGGGCCAAATTGCTATCTAAAGTGACACTCAACCTACACAATGGTGTTGGTCTCCAGGCTGGGTTTGGTCTTTGTCTTCTTCCCATCTAGGCTGGCACAGTCTTTTGTGAGATGTATAACTTGGGATGTCTGGCAGGATGCATACAGAGATAAGCTTGATTGCTTTATGGAGATGTCTGGATTGCACAGCTAGTACGTGGGGCTCCCATTTAGCTCTCATGGTGTCTGAAGGTACAGAAAGATGCTCACTGGTGTTGGTAGCCCTAGAAATGGCTTCCATTTGGAGGGCTAAAAAACGCATAGCTGGTCAGCTCATGGCAGCTGCATGATCTCTCGTCCCGCCAAGCTGGGAACGCATGAAAGGTAGCACGCTAGGAGTCCTTTTGCTTGTCTTGGGCCCATTCAAAGAGGCACTGCCTTGGTGACTGGGAGGCATTCAGCCCTTAGAGGCCTAGTAACAAACTGGTAGCCTGGCTTGTGACCATACATAGATATGTGCAAGTTGGAACTCCAGGCATCCTGGCATCCTAACCAGGAATCACGATGTCCATTTAAACTTTAGGAGAAGGCTCTGGCTCACAGGTGAGTGGAGACATTTGTAGACAGACTGTGTCCACTCAATTAAACTTCAAAGCAACAACTTGGAGGGCATGTAGCAAAGCATCTAGGGGAGGTACCCTGTGACTTTGATGTCACTAGTTTACACAGGATCTGTTATATACGCTCCTGGAAGGCACAGTTTTATATGCATTTTGGCAGGCACAGGTTCAGGAGTGTACAGAATGGATGCAAGCTAGGTGCAACAACCTTGCAGCAGAACTCCTCCAGATGCTTCTCTACATGCCCCCCAGTATGATGTCTCTAGCTTGCATAGGAACTGTTCTATACACTCCTGAACTTGTGCCTGTCAAAATGACTGCAGTGTTCATTTTAACAGACACAGACCTGTATCTGAAGACTTGTGTCTGAAGAAGCGTGTTTGCACACAAAAGCTTATACCTTGAAGTTGCCACTGGATTCAGAACTCCGTTCTGCTACTTCATACCAACACAGCTATCCATCTGACTCTACCAACAACATAGTTGTAATCAATATTGATTCAGACTTCAACATAGCAACATGGGAGCTTTTTCCCATATGGTATGATCACCTATATCAAGTAATTGTGAACAAACCCAAAGGCGGTGAGATTTCATACACACATTAATGGAACACCATGGGAGTATCTCACACCATACTGTAAATACATGTGAGCCAACCCTCCAAAAGAAGCAGTTGGCCACAAGTAGAGATATCCAGGTTGATCTTGGCCATGGAGATATATGATGATAAAAACAGAGTCCTGTTTAGTTACTCACCTAAATAATTGTGCCTATTTTAAGGATGCTGATCAGCTCAGTTATGCTGACAGTCCCCATTACTATGTTGTTTTCAGTTCTGCTCATTTTAAGAGTAAAGGTTGTATCACCATTTTTTTCAAGAATGCAAGTCCATTCAATAAATATGTAGACTTCAAATTTATTAAAATGTATTTGATCTCTTATCCATATCATGGCTGTAAAAGGCCATATCTGAAGTTAGATTAATTCTCTGCCTAAGCTAATAGTATCAAAGATCCCCATCCCAGCTTTCTGGAATCTCAGGCAGAATGTCCTTTTCAGCTCATTAAAAGGAGATGACATTGATTGATCTTTATCAGTTACACGTGTTCTCTTTTTTTATAAGGATACAACATTGCCTCAGAGCAGATACTACTCTGCAAAGCAATTGTTTATTATTCACTCATTTTCTTCAGTCATGCAGAGTCCAGATCTTAATATCCTATTTTAATGCCAATGGAGAGAATGGCCAACTTTTAAAAAAACAACAACAACCTCAAAATAAAAGGCTGACACTTATTTCAATATATGTACAGAAGCTGGACTAGTGAATTATGCCTTATATTTTGCTTATTTGTTTGCAATTATTTTAATCTACATTTTGTGTAATTCATTTTTTTCTTTTTTTATATAATAACTAGCTAGGGTTTTTTTTCCCAGCTATAGTTAGCTGTTTTTGAATTTTTAAAACAATGCAATGCTATGGAAGTGTGTTCTCTCAGATTTCTAGACAGGCAAATGAGCATGCATGCATAGTGGGAAGCTAGATACTAGCAGTGTTCCCTCTAAACTGAATTCATGTGAGCTAGCTCACAGTTTTTAAGCCTCTGGCTCACACATTTTTGTCTTAGCTCAGACTGCTCAGGAAGGATGGCCCCAAAGCACGCTAATTTATACAGTAGCTCACAACTTTAACTTTACCAGAGAACAGGCGTTCTCTACAAAGGCCCCCCAATGGTGGAACCAATTGCCGGAAGAGGTGCGGGCCCTAGGGGATCTTAACCAGTTCCGTAGGGCCTGCAAAACTGCCCTCTTCCGGCTAGCTTTTTAAGATAGAACTCTTGATAAGATCAATAATACCGAGCCATCTTATATGCCATTCGACTGTATTTTAATGTCTTACTGTTTTATTGGTTTTATTCTTTAAATTATTAATTGTATTATCTATTGTTTATTTGTATCATGGTTTCTACCATGTCCTGTTAGCTGCCCTGAGCCTGCCTAGGCAGGGAGGGCGGGGTATAAATAAAAGTTGTTTATTATTATTATTATTATTATTATTATTATTATTATTATTATTATTATAACGAGGTTGGGGAATTGTCAGGTGAGCACCTGGCTCACTCAGGATCTTTTTACCTGTGTATACAGGATTCCATGTCCAGAAAAGTAATGCTTAAAATATTAGGGACTCTAATTAGGCAAAACAGTTATAATTTATTAAGAAAAATATAGGCTTCCATACAAGATAAAATACTCATCAAAACACACATTCAGTCCTAGGAAACTTAGATAGAGAGATAGGGGAACACATGGGTAGACAAACAGGGCGATATTTACCTATCGTAGTCTTCAAGGAAGGCTCCAATGGCGATGAGCAAAGAAGTGGGAGAAGGGACCCAAAACTTGGCCTTAGAATCGGGGATGGAGCTATGCAGCGGAAATTGGGATACTGATAGAAGCATACCTGTGGGTAGCTAGTCCACAGATTATAAGAACTCTCTTGAGCCCTTAGGGGATGGGAGGAATGAGGGAGGAGAAAGGTGGTCAGCTGGTGCATGACCTCACAAAAAGGGGAGGTTTTGCAGTGACCATAAGGGCTGGACTACTGCGACAACCAATAGAAAGTTCATTGGTGTCACCTAATTGGGTGCTTGCTCTTGACCAATGGACTTGCCTGGATCCTGGTTACCTGAGTGAACTTTCAGGTTGAAATGGACCAGGGGGAGGCTCCAAAATGACAGTTGGGGAGAAGAATAGAAAGATTGCTTGGGTGGAGAGATGCTTGGGACTATTAGACTTATCTAAAAGGGTGACAATAGAGAGTCAAATCATGGCCTAAGTAACACCCAGTTTGTACAGAGAAACTTGGCTCTGGCTGAAGATGGTCTTCCTCTTCTTCTGGGCACCAGTCTTTGTCTAGAGTTCCGTTAAACAAAGAAAGTGGCGGTTGGACAATTAACCACTCCTGGGGTGGGTAGGTTGCTTGCAGGCATAGGTGACATCTGCTGTGTACGTGAGCCGTCCACTTCGCTGGAATGGAGTCAAGCCTGGTAGGAAGATGGCTGCGTGTGGTGTTAGCCCTCCACAGTGGATTCCATGGTCAGAACTTCAAAACCGTTCACCTGGATAGCTCCTGGTGGCGCAATCTCTTCCACTCCATGGCTGAGATGGATGTCATATGGAACGACAGGAAACCATCCATTCTCCTGGTAGGCACTTTTGTACCGGTTCAGAGTGCCTTAGTAGCGTTATGGCTGCTAGTACTGCATAAGTCCCTTTTGCCCCTGGATAGGTTTACCCACACTCTCTGGCCAGATGTGTGTGAGTCACTTCTCCAGGTGCTCTGGCAACCAAGCTGGTAATCACAATGTTCTGTAAGGGGGGTTTTCCTCACACTAAGAACCCAGCTGAAAAACCACCTACTTTGGAGGAATGCTCCTCAAGTTGTAGAAAGACTTCAAGGTTTGCTGAGAGGAGTCATAGGATACATGCCACACACACATACACACACATACAGAAAAGTATACAGACTTATCACAGTTCCACTTGCACAAAATTTTGTGTAACCCCTTAGTGCATTCCCCCTATACATCATAATGCCCAGAAACTGATTGCATGTGATCCTGTGTAAATGGAAATACAAGTGGGAATACAATAAACTTATTGCAAAGCATACCACACACACAAGCAGAAATTTTGTGCTGAATGCAACACATAATATGTATTGTTTCCTTATTCACAACTGGGAATTCTGTTTTTTACAGTGCATACTTAGAGAACTCTATGAACATATACTTGTACATACACAGGCTCTATGCATATGTTCTAATAAATTTGTTTAGGTTGTGGGCTAAACTTGCCTCTCTCCAGTCCCACTCCTCTCTCCCTTATCTTTAAGTGGAAGCATGTAATCTCAGATTTTACTCTGGGTATAGTATAATTGTATTCTCTCCTTACAATATAGTGGTTTCCTGTTGGTGCTCCTTTCATTTCAACAGAGTGGACAGCTTCACATGTGGGAGAGTTTAAGAATGTCTCACTCTGATCTATGATGACTGTAGTAAGAACTGTCTGCTCCATCTCACTCACACACAACAGCTCCATGTATGCATAGATAGAAATGTGATGCAATGGACACACTCAGGGCCTTTTTTGTAGCAGGAACTCCTTTGCATATTGGGCCACACACCTTTGATGTAGCCAATCCTCTAAGAGCTTACAGTAGGCCATGTAAGAAGAATCCTGTAAGCTCTTGGAGGATTGGCTACATCAGAGGTGTGTGGCCCAATATACAAAGGCGTTCCTGCTACAAAAAAGCCCTGGACACACTGATCTCAAAAATACAACTGAAATTTCGTTATTGCACTTTCTAGTGAACTTGCCACAGGGGTCAGCATAGGGCTGAAAACTATTTGCAAACACACATTTTTCCTCGAAGACAGTCTTCCTTGCACAAAGTGTTATTGTTAACCAATATTTCCATACTGAAAGGAGACTTGGAATTCTCTTGGAACTTGGAACTGGAGACTTGGAGAGTAGATTGTATTCATACACAACTGAAAAATTTGAGAATTTAACTAAATGACCCTGAACAATTTGTGACCCATCCATCAGACATCCATCCCATCATCCAAATATATATCAGCATATCAGTAGTTAACTAAGTACACTGTTCAATAAAGTCTAGGATTTGTTGTCTTCCTAGTCTGTAAAAAAAGAAAAAAGTTGTCAAGCATCTGGCAAGACACAAGACATAGCTGGTGGGCTGCATTCAACCTGTGGATCACAAGTCCTCCAGGCCTTCACTGAAGTCAATTTCAGCAAGAGAGCATGGATGAATTAAAAATGACCTAGCTCTCTTTATCCATATTATTTAGTGCTTTCTGGCTTTTGACCAGAATGCATTAGGGGTTCTTTATAATATAAGAAAGGTTTATAACTTTATTTTCTTGCCTTGCCTTGTAACAAGATGCTAGAGGGTATAATATTTATTTACTTCACTGCTCAGTGTCACTAAACCTAATAACCCATAACATAGGGAAGGTACTCCAGCCCCATAATCATCTTGGTTGCCCTCCTTTGCACTTTTTCCAGCTTCGCAATGTCCTTAGAGAGCCAGTTTGGTGTAGTGGTTAAGTGCACGGATTCTTATCTGGGAGAACTGGGTTTGATTCCCCACTCCTTCACTTGCAGCTGCTGGAATGGTCTTGGGTCAGCCATAGCACTCGCAGAAGTTGTCCTTGAAAGGGCAACTTCTGTGAGAGTTCTCTCAGCCCCACCCACCTCACAGGGTTTCTGTTGTATGTTGTCTGTTGTGGGGGGGAGGTAAAGAATATTGTAAGCCGCTCTGAGATTCAGAGTGTAGGACAGGGTATAAATCCAATATCTTCATCATCATATTTTTTTTGAGATAAGAGGACCAGAACTGTACACAGGCTTCAAAATGAGGCTGCACCATATATCTATACAGGGGCATCACAGTATCAGTCATTCTATTCTCAATCCTTTCCCTAATAATTCCTAACATAGAGTTTGCCTTTTTCACTTCTGCAGCACATTGGGTTGACATTTCCATTGAGTTATCCAGTACAACTCCAAGATCTTTTCCCCTGTCAGTCTGAGTAAGTTCAGACCTCATTGGCCTATTCTGAAGTTGGGATTTTTTTGGTCCCAATGAATATCATCCAGTTTCTGGAGGTCCTTTTGAAGTTCTTCACAGTCAGCCTTGGTTTTCACCATCCTGAATAATTTGGTGTCATCCATAAACATGGCCACTAAAGTACTCACCCCCAGTTTCAGATCACTGTTGAATAAATTAAATAGTACCAACCCCAATACCAATCCTTCTGAGACCCTACTGCTTGCTTACTTCCATTGTGAGAACTGTCCATTGATTCCTACTTTATTCTTCCTGTCGTTTAACTAGTTTTTAACCCTTAACAGAACCTGTCCTCTTATTCCATGACTGTTACATTTACTCAGGAGTCTTTGGTGAAGTACCTTGTCAAAAGCCTTTTGAAAGTACAGGTATGTAATGTCTACAAGGTCACTTGTCTACATACTTGTTCACTTTTACAGGTTGGTGAGTGAGGACTTCCCTTTGTAGAAGCCATGCTGATTTTTCTTTGGCACATTTCATCCCTCAATACGCTTAACATGTGTCCATTGCCCAAGAAAGGCATTTCTTCTAAGGGATCACATTCCTCCTCCTCAGACTGATACCCTCCAACCTTGAGACTCTCACTCTCCACAACAGCAGAAGAGCTGTCAGCACAGGAGGGGGACTGCTCTGGTAAGTCCCTGAGGATCTCTTCCTCAAACTTCTCTCTCTGCCTCAGCTTCTTCAGGTTGTCAACCCTAGCCTCAAGGGAATGAACCTGCTTCCTGAGAGCCACAAGCTCCATGCAGTGAGCACACACTCACATGTAGTTAAGTGTACATGTGGTAGTCTCTGCAAAACACTGTATAGCCCCACTCTCCTGCTAACTTTCTACCTTCATAGAATTATAGAGTCGGAAGGGGCCATATAGGCCATCTAGTCCAACCCCCTGCTCAATGTAGTATCTGTAGAATCGCTGATTAGTATTTGTCCAGCCACTGCTTAAAGATTGCCAATGAGGAGGAGATCACCACCTCCCTCAGTAGCTGATTCCACTGTCAAACAACTCTTACTGTAAAAAAGTTTTTCCTATTTTCCAGTCAATACCTTTCCACCCATTATTGTAAGTCCTCTCATCTGCTGCCAAGAGGAACAGCTCCCTGCCCTCCTCTAAGTGACAGCCCTTTATAAAAAGCAATCATGCCTTCCTCAACATCATCTTCTCCATACTGAGCATTCCCAAATCCCTTAGCCTTTCCTTATAGGGCCCTCCACACCCTCATCCAGATCATTGATAAAAACAGGGCTTTTTTGAGCAGGAATGCACAGGGACGCAGTTCCAGCTGGCTTGGTGCCAGGGGTGTGGCTTAATATGCAAATGAGTTCCTGCTGTGTGAAACAATGGTGCTGTCAGGGGGTGTGGCCTAGTATGCAAATGAGTTCCTGCTGAGCTTTTTCTACCAAAAAAAGCCCTGGATAAAAATTTTGAAAAGTACAGGGCTCAAAACTGAGCCCTGTGGCACCCCACTGGACACCTCCCTCCATTCAAATGTAATGCCATTGACAACTACTCTTTGAGTGCAGTTCTCCAACCAGTTCCTTATCCACCTAGCTATCCTAGAGTCCAGTCCACAGTCCTCTAGTTTACCCATCTGAACATCATTCCCTTGATCTAGTAAACTTCATAATAGGTAAGTGGTTTAAAGGTATTTAGTTTGATGTAGGATCCCCAGACCTGATCCTCAGGCCAAGAGTCCTTTAACTCTCTCCTTTTGTCTTGTTTAAGGAGCCCCATGGCACAGAGTGGTAAAGCTGTAGTACTGCAGTCCTAAGCTCTGCTCACGACCTGAGTTCAATATCAGCGCAAGCTGGGTTCAGGTAGCTGGCTCAAGGTTGACTCAGTCTTCCATCCTTTCGAGGTTGGTAAAATGAGTACCCAGCTTGCTGAAGGTGTAGATGACTGGGGAAGGTAATAGCAAACCACCCCATTAAAAAGTCTGCCATGAAAACATCAAGATGCGACATCACCCCAGAATCGGAAACAACTGGTGCTTGCACAGGGGACTATCTTTACCATTTTTGTCTTGTGCCAAAGGCTCATGCCTCTGCCTAGGAGAAGCCTTACTGTTCAAAGGCCCACAGCCCCACCTCCCTGTAGCAATAGCAGAGGGTTTGCCTTGCAATCAGCCCCAGGCAACAGATCTTGTTTAATGAGCAACAGACCCAGACAAAACCATCCCTGTCCAGAAGGCTACAAGCACCCACTCATCCTCAAACTCTGTCCTTTCACAAAGCAACCTCAGTTAATGATCTTCAGTTATTTAGCAGTTTGGGAAAGGCAAAAAAAACACTCACTTTCCCATAAACTCTCCTCATTTCTATCTCCCAGCCCAGCTGGCTCAGTTCTCAAGCAGGAATCTGAACCCATGTATATTAACTCAAACTCTATCCAAAATATCACTCTGACACTTCATGGACCTGACACTAGATCAAGGTAATAGAGTGTGACACAGTATTCCCAAAGGATATGTATATGTCAAAGACATCTGATTAACTAAGAGTACCCTCTGTCTAAATCAGCAGGAAAGAAAGGTCTTCAAGTATCATTCAGGCAGAATGCAGATGAGCAACAGAAAAGCAGTATAGCCAAAGAGATAAGAGTAATAAAGACTGTTTGTTCTGATTGGTTTTCCTTGAATTATCATCCTATAAACACCTAAAGATTGCTTTTTTATTACACAATCAAAACAAATTGGAGACAGAGAAAGTAACTATAAGCAGACATTCACAGTATATTAATCAGCCAGTAAAGGTATATTTGGCAAATAATATGTTTAAGGCCTTGGACTCAGTCTTATTCTCTTTCCTTGCATGAATGTATCTGGCTTTTCCATCATCACTAAATGGCAAAAACTTTTCAGCTTCTCAGTTGTATCTAGATATGTACACACCCACTCAAAATGGAGGGGGGATTAATTCAGATGATGGCTAGTATTACGAAATGGAAGGTGAAGCAACATTAACATAAGCTTGATGCTCAATGGAGAAAGTTGAATGAAATCGATGCATGGGTACCTTCAAGACAGGTTATTAAGGATTTTAGTGGTTAAAAAGAACAGGTCTTTAAAATACTATTGATTTGCAGTACAATCTCCTCCTTATCCATTATAGAGTATCCACAAGTATTTTGGTCATTAAAACTGCACAGACTACTATAAATTTACTCCAATCATAGAAATATCAGAATTTTGAATATTCCCAAATACCAATATGGTATTCAGATTTGTCTGAGGGAGGTCCAAATTTTCTGAGTTCATTATTCCTTATGGGGGAAGATTGTGGGTGGCAGGCACCAATATTGCATTGCAGCTGCTAGTTCCTGTCCTTTAAATCAGAGGTCCCCAACCCCCCCCCCCCCCGGTCCATGACCTGGTACCAGTCTGTGGCCTGTTAGCAACTGGACCGTGAGTTGTATAATTATTTCATTATATGTTACAATGTAAGAAGGAGGAAAAGATGACAACATTGGATTTATATCCCACTCTCCACTCTGAATCAGAGTCTCAGAGTGGTTTACAATCTCCTTTATTTTCCTCCCCCACAACAGACACCCTATGAGGTAGGTGGGGCTGAGAGAGCTCTCACAGAAGCTGCCCTTTCAAGGACATCTCTGTGAGAGCTATGGCTGACCCACAGCCATTCCAGCAGCTGCAAGTGGAGGAGTGGGGAATCAAACCTGGTTCTCCCAGATAAGAGTCCACGCACTTAATCACTACACCAAACTAATAGAAATAAAACACACAATTATGTCATCCCCAAACCATTGCACACACACACCCCAGTCCATGGAAAACCAGTTCTTGGTGCCAAAAAGGTTGGGGACTGCTGCTTTAAATAGTTCCCACATTTCAAGTAGACTGGACCAAGGGATCTAGTTCTGTCAGCCCCTGAACAGGGTGCCCTCCCATCTTCCATTTCCTGTGGGGGAGGGAACTCCAAAAGTCATCCTTGCAAGCAGAAACACTGGTCAAATGGCCTCCCATGGAAGAACTAACAAGAAGCCCAATACAACCTTTTCAAAACACAATAATCTCAGAAGAACCACAATCCAATGTGCAAGCCAAACAGAACAAAAAACAAATCAGAAAATCAGTTATTATGCCATTAAAGGTTACTGGAATTGGAAACTCAAAGTGGGAACACTTTTGCAAGCTCCAGATAACCAATTGCCATGTGCAGAAATGCAGCAGGATCCATGGCCACAGTGACAGTGCAAGTCCAACAGAATGTAAGTCAGACCAGAGAATCTCTGCAGTGAAAACTGAAGGGGGGGGGAGCTTTTGCAAGACCAGCAGAACCAGTGGCAATGTACAAATATCCAGCACAATCCAGTGAAACTGTTGCAGGGCAATGTTAACAGGACTAATGTCAAACCTGAAAATCACAGCATAACAAATCTGGGCCGGGGAGGGTGGGGAAGACTGATTTTGAATGTGCAACTCTAAAAAAAGAAACTGAACCTGACATAAAATAAATCTGGAAAGGGTCGGGGGGAAAAATGTCTTGAAATGTCAAATTGACGTGAATGTGAAAGAAGCAGCCAGAAAAGCTGATAGAAACCCCCCAGGATAACAGAAGAAACAAGGGAAAAAATGGGGTGGGGACAGTCCTAAGAGGCTGCAAATGCTGACTTCTGATATTTCTGGATAGTCCCCAATATTTCTAGGGGGTCTGGGGACCAGGGTGTTATTTTTTTGTATCCTGGAAAATTTCTTCATATATAAAGGATGCCAAATATATATAAAAATATGGTATTTTTCAGGTATGTTTTCAGCTTGCTTTTACCAAAATGTACATCTCTAGATTCAGGTTCAAATTTCTGCTTAGCCCAAGAAAGAAAGGGCCCCACATGCACCTACTGAGTTCCATGGCTAACTTCATGGCACTGATGTGAAAATAAAATAGAAGAATAATGCACTCTTCCAAAAATGGCTTTGAGGGAGGATTTAAAAAGCAACAATAACAGCTCCTGTGCCATTGTAGCTTATAAAATATCCAAACTGGAAGATTCATTTAGTAAGTAAGATAATGAGATGCTGAGTCATAAAGCATGGATGCCTGAGTTAGTAGAAGAAACAGATGAACCAAAATTTTACAATCTATTTAAGTACAAATCTTCAGAATGGGAAAAAACCCAACCCTTAAAATATGTCAATTCCATGGGGAACTTTGATATATAAATGCCAAATTATATTACATTTTTAAACATATGTAAGAAGTGTGCCTGCTGGCAACAACATTGTGGAATGTTTTCTACTGAAAAAGGAAAGTATCTCTATTTTTCTGATTGACTAAACAGCTGTATCACTTTCTTTTAGGGCACCAATTAGCATAATTGAGGTGGATTGCTTACATTTGGCATGGAATTAGACTGATGAAGTTATGTCTCATCCGTTAAAATCCTTTTGTGCTGCATTCTTCTAGCAGCACTCAAAGTGAGACGATCAAACAACAATTTGTTAAATATGATGTAACAAATCAATGTTTATGAACTTTCTAGTAAACAAAACAATTTCAAAATTTCTAATCTTTACTCTCCAATCATTACCACAATGGGAAGTCTTTAATTTTTAATTATTTGGAACTACTGGGTTATTAGTATAAAAGCATCAATCAACCATTTCCCTTTATATAGGCTTTCAACAGATGTTTATTATCAGCTTTTGATCATATGAACTATCTATTTGAAGGCATACTAAAGGATGAACAACAAAATTTAAGTTCTATTCTCTCCCCCCCCCACTAGTGTTTCCAGCTCTGAGTGGGTAAATACCAGGCTATTTGGGGGGTGGAGCCTAGGGAGTGCAAGTTTGAGGAGGGGAGAGACTTAAGCAGTATATATTATAATGCTGTAAAGTCCATCTTCCACAGCTGCCATTTTCTCCTGGGGAACTGATCTCTGTAGCCTGGAGGACAAATGTAATTCTAGAAAATCTCTGGCCGCTGCCTGGATGTTGGCAATGTTACCCAGTTCTCTGTGATCAGCCAGTAAAAAAGTAAATGCACAGAACACATCTACTCTAATGCAGTGCTTTATAGAAAGTATTGTTGGATCAAGTCTTTTGCTCTTCAAAAATGTGGGTATGTTGCATATTCCCATACTTAATATCACTTCAAATTACCTTTGCCACATTAATCATAATGTCCAACAGATTGGTTCAGTTGCTGCTGCCAAGGCATAATTGCTCACCTCTGGAACAATGTTCCCTCTAAGCTGTGGAGTCTTGTGAGCAAAAATTCTACTTTGTGAGCTACTAGCATTAAAGTTGTGAGCTATTGCATAAATTAGTTTGCTCTAGGGCCATTTTTCCTGAGCTGAGACAAAAATGTGTGAGCTGGAAGCTAAAAAATTGTGAGCTAGCTCACACTAACTCAGTTTAGAGGGAAGCTTGCTCTGGAATTGAAATACTATAAAATACTATAGCAAAGAACACTAAAAAAATCTGGTGTACAAGTGGGGGACTCACGACGACTCAGAAAAAGTATCTTACACCCTCCCAAAGCTGATCATTCTCCCCATGCTATATCAATTTTCTCTCCTTCCCACCTCACAGTTTCTGTCATGAGCCCTGACGAGGAGGAACTGGAAGGGTTAACAGATCCGGAAGAGTTGCCAGCCAGTTCCTCAGCTGAACAAACAGCAGCTGGCCCATCAATCACTCTCCAGGTACCAGTGTCAGCTGTTGACAATCAATCTCCTCCAAGCTCTCCTCCTCCCATCTCAAGGGTTCGAAGCAGGCTCCAGAAAGAACTTTCAGAGCAAAGACATGAGGTACACCGATGCTTCAGATCTCTCAGCCCTGAGTTATAGCAGAGTCACTGCCACCCAGGGAGCAGGTTGAATGAGACTCCCTCTCAATTGTGCAGCAGAGCTACTGAGCTAAACTTCTCTTCTTTCTATTGGCTGAGACTTCTCCCCTTGCTCCCACCCAGGATTTGGTAACCTTGTGGAAGCAACAAGTCTATTCTCTGGCTTGCATCCATGCTCCTTCCTGATTCCTGATCCTGACATGCTAGATTTCCTTGGCACCCTGACATTTTGGCTTTTGGACATTGACTTCTGATTCCGGTTTGTGATTCTGCATTGGTGACTTGACTCCTGCTTGACTTCCTGGACTTTGACCTTGGACTGGCTTTGGACTCCTGCCTGCCTGCACCCTGAGAATGTGATAGTTTCACTCCTTTTCCTGGTTCTTTCTCTCCCTCTCTTCTCTCTCATTCCTTCTGCCACTTCCCCTCCCATTAGATTTGCCAAGTCCAATTCAAGAAAATATCTGGGGACTTCGGAGTGGAGCCAGGAAACATTGGGGGTGGAGCCAGGAAACTTTGGGGGTGGAGCCAGGAGCAAGATTATGACAAGCATGGCTGAACTCCAAAGGGAGCTCTGGCCATCACATTTAAAGGGACCTCACACCTTTTAAATGCCTTCCCTCCATTGGAAATAATGAATAGGGGCACCTTTTTGGGGGGCTCATAGAATTGGACCCCCAGGTCCAATCTTTGTTAAATCTGGCAGGTAGTTTGAGGAGAGTAATCAGATGCTATGCTGCATATTTGGTGCCTCTATCTATAAAAACAGTCCTCCCAGAGCCCACGATACTCACAGACCAATTCTTCATTATACACTATGGGAATCAGTCTCCATAGGGAAAAATGGAGTGCCCAGAAGACATTTTCCTCCTCCCTTCCCCCTGCTTTCTGATCACCCTGAAGTGGGGGGAAGGCCTGCCCTCACCTGGGGATTGGCATCCCCACCTCCCATCTTTCCTTTCAATCCATGTGCAGCTTCTCTTTCTCTCCTGTTTTCTTGACTCCCTCCAGTCCTTATGTCCCCTCTTTTGCTTCATTTTTATTTCCTTCCTCCTACCAACTTGACTTCCTACTTCTCTTTCCCTGTGTTGTCTTGTGGCCTCCTCCCCCCGCCCCAATAATTCTCTTCCAGTTTAGAAATGGAGCAACATTGACCATTTGGGATTACCAAAATTGCTTAGGCAATCTAGAATGCTGCTGAGATCTTGTGAGGCAATCCTCTGCATTTAAAAATTCTTTTTTTATTCATCCCACATTGTTTTAAAGTTTAAGACTCTTCTGCAAATCTAGGTTTCCCCCAAGTTTGTAGAAAGATCTCCTTTTTTTTGTACATGGCTCTAGTCTATGGTCTTAGCCACCTTCAACCATGTTTGGAATTAGCTGACACAGCATTATTTTGATCGATGATCTGTACTGAAAGTGGATCAAATCACTTAACAGCCATCACTATTAGAAATACATGCTATATTCCATATTTTCAAAGTTCTCAACAAATAGTATCATGTTTGTTCTTACAAACATTGTATAAAATAAGTCAGTATTATTAATTGACCCTGACCTGGATAGCCAAGACTAGCCCAGTCATATTAGATCACTGAAGCTAAGGAGAGTCAGCCCTGATTAACACTTGTATGTGAGACCTCCAAGGAAGTACAAAGTGGGAACATGGAAGCAGGCAATGGTAACCCCCCTCTGTATGTCTCTTGCCTTGAAAACCCTATGAAGTTGCCATGAATCAGTTGTGCCTTGACAGCACTTTCCACCACCACCATAATTATCCACATTTGCCACAATGGGGGCTGAGGATCCAGTCTGTTCAAAATGGAGATCTCCTGCCTAGTTCAGCCAGTTACCTTTGTGGAATTCTGAGAAAAGGTATTGTGTGCAACCATAAACTGGCTGTAATGGGATGTCTAGAATTGCCAGTAGGGGTGTGCATTCGCTTCGGCCAAACCGAATAAACCGCCGAATCACCCCTGATTCGGCTGTATACGGAATCACATACAGCCGAATCCAATTGGGGCCCATTATGCGGAAGCCGAGTATGGCTCCCCATATACTTCTGTATAGATATTCAGAAGTATACGGAAATCTATTGAAAAGGCTGGAAAGGGGCTTCTGCAGCCTCAGGGGAGCTGCTTGCCTCCTTTTCCACCTTTGGTAGCATTTTCCTACCTCTCCCATAGCCTCCCTGGGATCAGGGAGGGGGAAGAGGAGCCCCAGCAGCCAATCCAAAGCCTGCATTTGCAAAATGCATTGCAAATGCATGCTTTGCAGGGCTGTTGTGCAGCTGATCCCCCAGCCATCAGCAACATTGTTGTTCTTTTGATCTTTTGCCTACTTGGGTATCCAAGTAAACACTGTTGTCTGGCCAATCACAGAGCAGTGCTATTTTTTGAAACTGCTCTCTGTAGGGCCAGATAACCTTTTTAAGGAGTCTGCCTGGCTGGACTCCTCCATTGCTGCTGTGTTGGTGTGTGTTGGTGTGAGAGAGAGATTGTGCTGTGCTGGCCCTTGGCCTCAGCTGCTGCTGCTCTCTCTCAGCCTTACCAGACTTGCCTGGAGTAGAGAAGACGTCTAAGGTAAGACAGTCTTGGGGTTCTTGTTTTTATTTTAGTTGGTAAAAGGACTTTTTAAGACTCAGAGTCCCTTTACTTATCCAGATTTGTGGTGGTTAGCTTATTTGGGGTTAGGGTTAGGGGGTTCTGCTGGGGGAGGGGGCCTGGGTTGGGGGAGGGTTGCCAATTTGCCCATATCTTACTTTAGTGAGAGGACTTTTAAAAGTGCAGTGTCCTTTTAGTTTTCCTGATTTGGGTGGCTTGGATTTCTTGGGGTTAGGGTGAAGGTTTATTTGTGGGGGAGGGGTTTGTAAAGTTTCTGTATTGTTAAAAGTTAAGTTTTGTATTGTTTTAAAAGGATTCTGTGTTTGATTTGTTGCTGCTGTATTGTGCTGCTGTTGTTCCTTTTCTCTTCTGGTTCTGGTTCTTGGGGGGGGGGCTGTTTGGCCTAATTTTCATTGTTTAAAAGGCCACTTTTATAACAGTTGAGTTTCTTGGCCTCCTCCTCTTGTCCCTTTTCCTGGTTCTGTTTTTTTTTTTTTGGGGGGGGGGAAGCTGACACCTGGGTGAGAGACCCAGAATCAGCAGGCTTGTTGTGCTTGTACAGCTCTCCCCGCATTCTTTGGGGAAGGGCTGGAGAGCTGGCATCTGTAGATTGTGTGTTCTGTGGCAGGGAAGCCGGCAACTGGGTGACAGACCCAGAGCCAGCATGCTTGTTGTGCTTGGCCAGTTCTCCCCGCATTCTTTGGGGCAGGGCTGGAGAGCTGGCATCTGGGTTTGCTGCAGCCGGGTCTGCAAAGCAGACCTTGAGCAGATTGTTTTTTGTGTGGCAGGGTTCATAGAGTAGATAGATGTATATAGTGTATTTGGGTCCTATAGAGATTCTCTGGTGTGAAGTTAGGTTTGGCTTTGGGTGCCCCAGGAATTGGACCCCCTGGCCCAATCTTTTTGGGACTTGGGGGGTTTGTAGGGGAGAGTCCCCTGCAGGTCCCCTGCAAATTTGGGGGCTCTGCCTCAAACCCCCTCCCCTCCAGGTGGCTTCAAATATACTCTATTTGCCATTAATTTCAATGGCCCATAGTGTATAATGGGGCCATATATTCGGAAATAGCTGCGCATCTACCATATATGCGGCTATTCCAACTACGGAATTCAGAAATATATGAGAGTCTGTATTTTTTCCACCATATATTTCCGAATCCGTGCACTACTGATTTTTTTTTTTTTTTTTGCACATCCCTAATTGCCAGGCCACAGCTGCCTATCTAGTGAGTTTGTGGCCAAGAAAAGATGTAAACCAGGAATCTCTCACCTTACAACACATACTCATAAGCTGCATTCATGAATCTTGATAAATGTGGTTTGGAAAACCCTAATTAATTATAACATATAAATAAAGGTAGCTCAATTAACCAAGGTCTGCTGGTTAGCATGTAATTTGGATTTCAAATGAGGTATTTTAGCTGAAAAGCAGAGAAGAAGAAAATAAACTGGATGGTTTACACATAAACCAAGGTTTATTTATTTTTTAATGTCTGGTAGAATAACCAGAACTTGTTGACCACAGCAACAGTCATGGTGTTTGGATGCAACATTAGTCACTGCACTATGCTAATAGTCTAATCCTTATAATAAAAGAATAACCTCATGTTGTTATCCTATACATTTTAATGTGGGAAGATTAAATCATTCTGATGGTGGTGTATATTTGATAGCCATTATTTTTTACTTATGACCAAGTATAATCTAAGCAAGAACACTCAATTGTAATTTGCCTTGAGGAAAATACTCTTTTGATGTTTAAAATTAAATCCTGGTTCCACTGACCCACTATAAATTTTAAGCACAAAATGGAGCTTGTATCATGCTTTTTCCCCTTCAGTTAATTTCATGCTCACAGCCTCTGAGCCACCACATCTATTAATGGAAACCCTGTCACAAGCAATAACAACAGTTAGATCTCAAAGAGATCACTTCCATCTGTGTCGCCAATGCAGAGATATATAAACATCAAATCTATATTCACCACTAGAGGACAAAAAGATAATTCCTAAACAGGTCCAAAGCATTATCTTTTGAATCCAGTACAAACTGGTAATATAGACGACACAAACCATTATCCCATCCAATACATACCTACAATATCATAAGTCATGAGAGAAATTATGTCTTCAGAGTTTGTGAAATAATACATTAGTCCATGCACTCACACATTTTCTTGTTGTTTTTAGCATACCATTCAGCTTGAGGAAGAGTCCTACAAAGTTTGTACACTATTTTGTAAAATTTATCTTGGTCCCAAAGTATCATCCTATTTTTAGCAGTCACCAAGGGTCATGAGTACACAGGGCAGGGAGCAAGCATTGGTAATAATGTGACATCATGTCTCTCTAGGAACAGTCAGAAATTCTATGGTAAAACCATGGAGTTTCCAGTGATTCCTGGAGAAGAATGGTGTCACTGCCAGGTTTTTCCTCAAAGTGGCAATATTTAGGTACCAATGGCTATTTTTTTTTTCTATTGGCAGTCACTGGGGTCAGGGAATGTCCCACCCATAGTGGGCTTTTGGCAACCCTAAGCAATGTGACCACAAATATTTTAAAAATAGGCTAATTTAGTTTAAAACTTTATTTCTCTGGTGAGTTAAATGGGTCTTACAAATTCACACAAAATAGATAGTTGGCTTAATTGTCTCACATTAATTGTCTTAATTCTTGTCTCACATTAGGACAGGGATGGGGAACCTTTTTTCTGCCAAGGGCCATATGGATATTTATAATATCATTTGCAGGCCATAAAAAATTATCAACTTAAAAAACAGTGCTCTGCCGAGGGAGAATGATTCAGGCCAGCAAGATTAATGCAAATAATTGTTTTTCCATTTGAAGTCGTGGGGAGAGCCTAATCTGGCACACACACACACACACACCTGGTCCGCCGCCCTAGGCAAATGCATCGGTCCAGGGCTTTTTTGTAGAAAAAGACCAGCAGGAACTCAGTAGCATATTAGACCACATCCCTAATATTAGCATATTAGGTCACACACCTATTAGCATATTAGGCTACACCATCTGGATAATCAAGTGCAAAATGAACTGTGACAGTAATTTTTCCAGGCCCTGCAGCAATTCTGGCTGGCCAGCCAGGCCCCAGGGAGACGGCCACACAGTACATCTGGGCCATGTGATCCCTGCCTGGCCCTGGGAGGCTTCTGCACAGTGCAGCTGGGCCCCACAATCCTCACTGGCCAGCCAGGCCCCAAGGAGGCTGCCACATGGCTCAGTTCAGCCCAACAATCCCCAAGGGCCACACCAAGTGACCTCGAGGGCCATATAAGGCCCTTGGGACAGAGGTTCCCCACCCCTGCATTAGAACATACACCATTTTTGAAGAGTATTAGCTTGCTGAAACTTCTTTCAGCTTCTGCCACTGTCACTGACAATGTGAAACAAATCTGTAGGATTGAGCTCTCACATTAAAAAACAAACAAACAGTTGTCAGATACAGGGCTTTTTCCCCCTGGGGGAACATGGTGGAATGGAGTTCAGGAATCTCTTTGTGGAAACAAAATTCATGAGGGGGCACCCACATGTTTCTCCTTCATTAAAACCCATGAACATGCTCCTTCTCCTCTTGAGAGTTCCAGCACCTCTTTTTCCAGAAAAAAAGCCCTGGGTGCACACCCATACATTTTTTTAATAAACAATAAGTGGCTCTTCCTGATCATTTCAAGTTTCATTTCACATAACTTTAAAAAAAATTAAAAAACCTCTGAACCTTGTTCTGCAGTCTCATTAAGAATTATTTTTTAAAAAAAGAAAAGAAACAACAACCCTGAAAGCTATACTCAGTACCCATAATCATATTTGGTTTGGTATTCGCTTTTCAAAATTTTGCTTGCACATCTCATAAGATCCAAACACCCATAAGGGTACATGTCATAGAAGGCAATGGCAAACCACCCCGTAAAAAGGTCTGCTATGAAAACATTGTGGAAAGCAGCATCACTCCAGAGTCGGAAACTACTGATGCTTGCAGTAGTTTTCCATAGATACAGGGAAGTATGTTTATCTACATAGTCAGAACCCATTACCTAGAATTTAGCTTATTTTTTTCCACTCATCGTAACATCCAGCCATGTTTCCTAGATCTCCGGGTCCCATAAATAGTTCTATTTCTCCCCCTACCTATGCACACAATACATGTTTTGATTGTTCTCCTGACATTCTTGTGGGATTTTTGTTTGTTTACTTGAAGGAAGTATTAAAACCTATTTATTTTTCATTTTTGGAAAGTTAAAACCCATGAACACAGTAATAAAATTATCATTAAATCAATTAAAATGAACCATAACAATACTGAAAGAAGGGAAAAGCAATTTCCTGGCAATTCAATGCTGTAAGTGCAAGCAGAAGCCAAAAGCATAAGGCTAGGGAATGAAATAAACCATAGAGCTTTAGGCCATTAATATTTCACCCTCCAACTACTAAGCAGTTCTTACGGAAATATTTTTCTTCTTTAAAATATAATAACAAACACGTGGACATTTGAGAGCTATTTTCTTGAACCATCAAAAAAAGGAGGGGGGAACGTTGCACTATGAGATAGAAAATAGAGATCTTACCCCTAATGATTGTAACTTTATGGGTTAATGTAATTCGTAAAGTAACACTGAGATGAATCTTAATGAAAAAAAAAAAACATTTGGTTAAAACATTAACTGGATTTCTGGGAGGCTACTATAAAAGCACTTACCAGCAGTGTTGTGGTTTTAGTAGACTTTAAATTCTATCTGTGAGAGGTGGAATGATGCCATTTTAGCTGCAGCACATTTTTCTCCTGTTGGGAAGAGGTACAGATTGCCCTTCAGTAAAACAAATGACAGCACCATCTCAAGCAATATGTCACAGTGTTCTTTTAAAAAAATACCCTTTTCTACTTTTTCTAAAGGGCAGGCAAATTCAGAAGTCAGCTTCTAGAAACTCAATCATGTGTATACTCATTTTCCTTTCATTCTTAAATCTTCAAAGAAAATTAAGGGATGACAACTGTTTGGTTCACGGGTCACCAAAATGGCTCAAAAAGGTTCCAACAGTTGTGGTAAAATTACTAGATTTGAGGCCAGTGGTACCCTAGACACCAACAAGAATTGGATGCATAAGCTTTCAAGAGTCAATGCTCCCTTCATCAGGTCCAAATGGCTAAACTGAAGCATTCAGAGGATTTCCACCCACCAACTCACACTCATCAGAATTTCTTGTGCTTGAGAAGAGATCACTTTCTATAGACATTGTGATGGCCATTAGCATACATAATTTACTCTTACTTCCAATAAGAGTAAACAGGATGGTAGGGCTGCCAGCTCTGGTTTGGGAAATACCTGGAGATTTCAGTGATGGATGAAACCTGGAAAGGGCAGGGCTTGGGGAGGAAGGAATCTCAGTAGTGTACAATGCCATAGAGTCCACCACAAAAGTAGCCATTTTCTCCAAAGGAGCTGATCTCTATTTGTCCAGGGATCAGTTGTAATAGCAAGAGATCTCCAGGCCCCACCTAGTGGTTGGCAACCCTACCTAGGAAAGACAGCAGATTTAGGTTCTTGAACACCAGAAGTATGCTGGTTGGTCTTAATAAAAAGTATTACATTGCTTTTACTTTTCAATTTTGCTCATTTGTATCTGAAAAAGCTCCATCTTCAGAACCAAGTCTCATTCAACCAATTTTATTTCCACTTTACAGTTGAGATGTATATGCAATATCTGAATAGAGATCTGTACAATCATTTTAAAGATGAAAATCTAAGTATACTTAAAATCACATGCACTTTTTGTTTAAAAAAAATAACATAAACCAACTACTGTCTTTCAAGAAACAGAAGACTCACAAGGCAGCCCTTAAATCTAGTGCTTTATGCTTTAACCATATGCCAGCCTTGAAAACATAACTACCTCAAGGATGAAAAGCCACCCATTGATCTGACTGTCTGTATCACTCCTTCCTCCCCCCACCATCTTCCATGCTGTTGCAGCCAGCTGCCCCCCCCCCCCAAAAAAAAAAAACCACAGAACTGTCTCTAAACTTGTTCAACGTAGGGACCAGCTGCAAAGATAGTTCTCGGATCGACTGCATCATCTTCATAGACACTTGAGCAAATAACACACTGATATTTCTGATTTTACATTTGGGTTTACACTGGTGGAGCACTGTAAAGAAATTTCCTACTGTGATGTGTTCCAAGGCATTAGAATAATGTGGACAACACTGAGGAGACAATTTAGAAAAGTAGTTCAAGAAGGATGGAATCTTACGACATCCATGATAACATTTTTACCCATTTTACTGTGCAAACAGCCATGAGTGCCTGTTTTAGAAGACATTTTAAAATTGAAATCTTAGCCCTCGGGGTTCCACTTCCTTTGTTAGTTGCTCATTTCTGACCCATGGCTCTGGATTATCATTTGAAATGAATTTTAAAATTGCAATTTAAACATTCCCTTTAAATGTTTTCTACAAGAAGCAGGGGCCATGCACATTTGCACTCCAAGCAGGAGCCTGTGAAATCAGGGAATCTCCCACCTCCCACCTTCCACCTGAGGACTGGCCTCCATACAGCAAGTGTATTAAGGAAAAACAGATTTCTGCATCTGCAATCCTGGATCAATTGTGGAGTGGTACATAGCTTTTAAAATTTTTAACCCTTAACAGACCATTCTAAAGCACTTGCCTATACTATCTTAGGTGTTTTAAGGCCTCCTAAGTCCTTGAATATTTTCAAGTGACTTAGCCCAAGAGGCCTACATATAGCAGCAGGTTCCAGGGCATACCTGGAAAGTAACTCTATTAAAGCAAACTAGTGTTGCCAGGCCCCCTCTGGGAGTGGAGATCCCTCATACCCAAACCAACTCTCTGCCACATTACCTGGCCAGTGGGTGGATTTACCAGCAGTGGGGAAACGCCTAGGCTAATGTTGCAGCAACATCACTTTTGGCAAGTACCAGAAGTGGTGTTATCAAGCAGCTGGCAATGTGGGATGTTTATTATTTGGGCAAAAACTCTATGGTAAAAACAGCTTCTAGCAAAGAGTTCTTGTCAAAGTACCAGAGTGCCCCACTGTCACCATGAAATTACTTGTAGTGTGCTCTGGAAGTAATGTCACTGAATCACTGACAATGGCACTATGACATTGGCCTAGGCCTCCCATCCTGCTGCTGCTAACTCCCCCCTCCCCCTGCCAGTTGCCATGTATCTACTTAGTCTCTCCACATATATGTAATCTTGAATTCCTTAATGGAGAAAAAATGGATTAATAATATACATAATGTATTACAGGAAACTGTTACACATTTTTTCAAGCAAAGTTTGTCTGAAGATCCCTAGTCATTACTGACAATGTGAGAAGCTATGCTAAATTTGTTTTTGTCATAAATTATTGGGAATGTTTCGTTCTATTTTTCTTGTTAAATTAATGCTGCTTATTCTTTTTCTAACTGTTCAGCCCTCCTGAACCTTTTTCTTCTAAATTTAAGAGCTCTCAGACTTTTATTTAGCCTGTGAACGTTCATACTTAACCACATTGACCTCTACTGACCATTTGCATTACTTATTTAGACTTAACCTTCATGAATCTCTATTGCTATATCTTAAATATGATCAACTTTTTTGAAAATGGTGAAAATTACATAAGACCAAAATGTATACAACAAAGACAATTTCTGAACCAGATGCAGAATACAAAATAGAACCATCACATGCCGTGAAATATCTTATTTGTACTGGATAATGTAATAGATTCCATTATTTTTAAATGTTTTTTTATTTTAATATATACGCGAAAGGGTATAGAAAATGAAGAGGAAAACGGTATAAAAACAATCATTAATCATCAAAAGCTTTTACAATTATAGAGGACAGAATTCTAATATATAAAACCTAGATCGAGATTAGAATAATCAAAATATTTCTCTTCTCAGTTCAGTTACTTTAATTTCACATATCTGTATACTTTTTAAAAAAATGTTAGGAAGAAACTATAGCAAAATATTGTTAAATATTTATTTTAAATAATGTTAAATATTTATTTTAGTTATTCTTAGTTATTTATTAATGTAATATCCATTTTATTTAAAAGGTTTAATATAATATTAAGTAATTAACATGTGGAATCCCCTTTCGGGAGTCATAAATGGTATGCAAAAATTGACTGTTTCCATTTTTTTCTGATGCCCTTAAGCATGATACAACAATGATACATTTGTTACTATAACAGCACAGCTTCATGCAGAGTTTCTCTGGTCTAAGCCCATCTATTACTGTAAGAGTCAGATCTGACATACTTCAAAAGACTTACACAAAAGCCAACTTAAATTGCCACAATGCTCTATCATATTATTATACTACACATCTGAAGGATGTGATTCAATGAGACCACAGTTTGTAAATGTTAGAGCAAAACTATTTCAAAATACCTCTAAGTCTTCAGCCTTGCTGTTCCTACAAGATAATCTTGACACTACTCACAGTGCTGTTCTTAAGCAATGCTACTCAGAATGCTACTCAGTCTATTCAGTGGTGGTTAGGAAAGTATTCTCAGGATTGCACTGTTGCTGGGTTGGATCCAAGCAGCCTTTCCACTAATTAAAAAATGAGGAGATTCCCTCTGACCACCAAAAGGCTGTGCTGGGATGCATGGGAGTTTCATATTAGACAGGATACGCAGTAAGGAGGAGGATTAAATAAGATTGAGTGGAAAAGTTAGCTAGCCATCTCTTAAAGTTTTATTTTCACTGATGATAGTAGTGGAAAATAAAGAACAACTATTGAAATGTATATATTTCTGTTTGAACATCAGAAAGATATGTTGTCCAACCTTTATCAAATTCTTCTTGGTAATTGTCACACTCTGCCTTCACCCTCAGTGGATTCTACCCTGTAACACACACTCGACAATGCATTCTTTTCCTTTGAACAGCCCCTGTATTAAGAAGGCTGATCTCTGCCTTAGAAGGTTCCAAACACAAGTAAGGAAGGAGGTCACTACCATTCCTATAGTCCACTTCTGCCCTTTTCACCCTTCTCTCTCTGCTTTCACATGGGGCCACCAGTTGTCTCCCCCCCTATGTCTGTTCCTGCCTCCTTATATTCCTCCCTCCATTCCAGCCCCTGCCCTCTTGCCCACCCCCTCCTTCCCCTGACAAGTTCCACCTGGGTGGGGACATTATGCACTGCTCCTGTGCTGTCTATCGTGAGCCAGGCTCTGCAGGGGAACCTCCCATCCCAATATGGCCCTGTCTCATGTCTTGGCTCCTGCCTCTGTGATGAGGCTGTTAGCTGCCCTGCTGGTACCCTGGCTTCACTGAGGATGGGCCTAGTTGTCATTGCCTCTTCCTGGAGCCACACCCAGAGCTGTGGCTGCTGTTGGACACCCTGCATCTGGGGAGAGATCTTCTGGATTCTGTCCTGTCCTGTGTGTGGAGAGCTGGTTGACACATTTGTCCCTGGGTCAATGGATCCCTTGAAATGAGTTGAGGCCCTGCAGAGATGGTGGGGCTTGTGGATATGAGTCCTCCCAGGCTCCCAATACTAGGGTTGCCAAGTCCGATTCAAGAAATATCTGGGGACTTTGGGGGTGGAGCCAGGAGGCTTTGGGGGTGGAGCCAAGATCAAGGCTGTGACAAGCATAATTGAACTCCAAAGGGAGTTCTGGCCATCACATTTAAAAGGACGGCACACCTTTTCAATTCCTTCCTTCCATAGGAAATAATGAAAGATAGGGGCACCTTCTTTTGGGGCTCATAGAATTGGACCCCCTGGTCCAATCTTTTTGAAACTTGGGGGGTATTTTGGGGAGAGGCTCTAGATGCTATACTGAAAATTTGGTGCTTCTATCCCAAAAAACAGAGCCCCAGATATCCGCAGATCAATTCTCCATGATTTTCTATGGGAATAAATCTCCTTAGGGAACAATAGAGTTCCCAGCAGACATTTCCATCCCCTCCCCCCCCACACTTTCTAACGACCCTGAAGCGGGGGGAGGGCCTCCAAACCGGGGGATCCCCTGCCCCCACCTGGGGATTGGCAACCCTACCCAATGCAGCCAAGGGGGTCCAGACCAAGTCCAAGTATGATGGCACCAGGACAGTACTAATGAAAATCAAGGCAATAATTTCTGCAGCAAAATATTGAACGAGGATATTTCTGACTATCCATGGGAAATACTCTTGGGGGAAATCCAGTTTGTAAACTTGAAAGATATTTTAACAAATAGTATTTGACTCAGATTTGCAACCCTTATGATTCTGGCTGCAGGTACACTAAAAAAAGAAGGATTTATTTTATATGTAGTGGGTATGTAACACTCTCTGATAATGGCCCTTTTCACACTTACCAGTGGAAACCGGAAGGGAGTCGGTATTGTGCCGCTTGTAGTAATCCGAGACAGGGATGGGAGTTTTCAGACACATGTTTTTTTTTCCGGTAGGGTTCCGTGATTGAAGCGAGCCATTTCACACTGTTCTGCTCTTATCTC
This sequence comes from Heteronotia binoei, assembly GCF_032191835.1. Classification (NCBI taxonomy): domain Eukaryota; kingdom Metazoa; phylum Chordata; class Lepidosauria; order Squamata; family Gekkonidae; genus Heteronotia; species Heteronotia binoei. Next base: position 64,184,987 of record NC_083225.1, read on the forward strand.
GCTTCCACCAGCGCCAGCCGTTTTTGCCTGCCGGCTCGCGATCTCCAGCTTATTTTTTTTTTGAACGTCGGGCTAAGATCGCTATAGCGACGTATCACAACAGCAACACCATAGAGATGGCTAGGCTCTATTGAGATAAGTTACCAGGTTTCAGCGGTGGCGATATCTGGCATCTTAATGGAGCCCAGGCATCCCTATGGTGATGCTGTTGTGATACATCGCTATAGTGCTATAGCGATCTTAGCCCGACGTTCCAAAAAAAAAAAAGCCGGAGATCACGCGCGCCGGTGGGCGAAAAAGGGCGTGAAAACTGCTCCCGGGTTAGATACTGGACATTTCACACAGCACCCCATAGCGATTTCAACCCCGGAAGGAGGGGTTGAAAAGTGGAAGAAGCTGCTCTTTGTTTGTAACGACTCAGGCACACCTCACTACCGGGACAGCCGCGGGAATGTGTGAAAAGGTGAGAGTATTCCGGTAGCAGCCAGTTACTGAATCGGGTCTGTCTGAAATGCCAGCAGAAACCCGTTACTGTTCAGTAACTGACCAGCTTCCATACCGGAATACATAGACTGTGTGAAAAAGCCCAATGAAAAAAACCTACTTAAATAGGTCAGAAGCTTATATATGAACAACTAAACATACTTTTAGATCGAAAATGGAAGGCAGAAGGTCACTTGAGACTGAAGAGTCACTGTCCTACCAATTAAAAATAGCTTTTCAACCCTCCTCCAGTGCTACCATTAACACTTTCTTATCCCTCCCTTTAAGGCTTCTGCTTTGAAAACAGCTTCTCTCCTTTTTTCTTTCATGTGAAAGAGAAGGAGGCAGACATAAGCACCATACTGTGAATGAAAAAGGAGTATGTAATTGACTCTTTCTCCCCGCATCAAAGCTATTTACTTTGGTTAATGATCAGTTACCAGGTTCAGTTAAAGGCACTGCTTATCACATATAAAGTCCTTCATGTCCTTGGACCACATATATGCTGAACTGCCTTTTCTGCAAAGCTGTGCCATGACAGCTTCACTCCACTGAGCAAAGTCTTCAGAAGTGCCTCCCTGTGAATGCATAAGACTACTGGTACAGCTTTTACAACTACTACTGGTACCCATGGTACCCAAGTTTTCTTTGCTTTGAGGAACTCAAGGAAACACCCACACTTTTATCACACCATGGAATGTGTAAAACAGAAATGTTCAGGTAGTCTTTTTATGACGAAATCATTCTCTAGCAATACAACTTCCCATATTTATAGTATTTTAAACTTATCTCCTAACAACAGCTAACAGTTCCACTTGATAACGGTGAACATTCTTGGTAGACTCATTCTCTTATGACATCAATCACCATACAAGATTATCTATACTTAAAATAATGTTTTAGAATATATAAAGAATGTTAGTTCAATTGTTATTTTTAATTTTGGCTGTCAAGTGCGGTAGTGTAGTGGTTAAGAGCAATGGACTCTAATCTGGAGAACTGGGTTTGATTCCCCACTCCTTCACATAAAGCCAGCTGAATGGCTCTTCTATATAAAAAAAATAATTGTTACACTACTCTCATCCATAAATTATATTTTCACTTCTGTAAAGTTGGATATTCTCACAATTCTCAGATGCTTCTGCAATGGACATTCTTTGAATTCTCAGTTGTTTCTACCCCTGGGCCTAAACAATTGATAATGGGTTAGACATTTTCTAGACTACACCAGGACCTATAATTATCACCATCTTGTCTTCTTCTTACTGTTCCTGATGGCTGTTTTGTTCTGGATCTCTGGACTCCCTTCTTGGCATGCTTTCCTGAGAGGCCAGCCATATCACTCCTTCTCCACTCACAGAGCACCCACCCACCCTCTTTAGCCTTTCTCAGGTTATGGGTTATACATATGTAAGGATGTCACTTTCTCTTTTAAAATATACACCTCAGGTCCTCTCTCATGCTCTCAGAAACATCCATGGACAGGGTAGCCCAGGCTCCTTATGCACACAGAGCTATTGGGCTGGGGCTCAGATACTTCCAATCACTTGCTGCCACCATTTATTCACATCCTCTATTATATGTATATGGACTGGGATATTAAATTGTGTGTGTATCATTCATTCCCTTAAACACACAGCCCACAGGATTAAGCAAAACATAAAACTTTTATTTATAATATGAGCAAAACCCTGAGGAAAGTAAAGCATAATTAACAAAGGTTCCCTTCTACTGAATTTTTAAACTGTGGTCCTATTCCTGCAACTGTGATATTTTGGTAACAATATGACCATTTTCAGTCTGCTCTAAGCAGCTGTTTGACACAGACTGTCAGACATCCTCCCTTTTCCCCCTTACCTCCTAAGCTGCCAGTGCCTCTGCTGCTAACTCTTAACTGCATTCTTAACTGCTCTTTTTCCAAGCCCCTTCTCAACATTCTGTCAGCTCCCATTGGTTGCTCTTAGACAGAGGCAGAACCTAGCCTGTCTGTCACACCAGATTTGGGAGGAGGAGGAGGAAGAAGACGACGAAGATGAAGAACACTCCCTTCACTGGGAGTCTCACAGTTATTTTCATTCTCCTTCCCCTTCCTCTCCCCACAACAGACACCTTATGAGGTAGGTGAGCTAAGAGAGCTCTTTCCAGAACTGCTTTTGAGAGAACAGCTCTGAGAGAACTTGTGACTGACACAAGGTCACTCAGTAGGTACATGTGGAAGAATGGGAAATGAAACCTGGTTCCCCCAAATTAGAGTCCACATTCCTAACCACTTCCCAAAACTGCCACAACATCTTATATGATCTTTTTTGTCAAGTCCAGAAACTGTTTCCCTACATTTCTGTCCATATCCATGACACTCAATCAAAACCATTTTAGAGACTCATTAAGTTGTTACTTCCCTTTGCAATGAGCAGGCAGAATGTGTGTGAGACCCCAAGATGCATACAAACTTGAGGCAGTTCCCCGAAAGAAATTAGCAGCACATATAAACTGCACTGTTACACATTTATTGTTGTGGAAAATATATTTACTCAGCCATCAACCATGTTTTGCTTGTTAGTCACAACTAAATGTTTATTTGTGTTTGTTAGTCACAAATAAATGTCAAAAATTTGCCACAATGCTGGCAGAGGATAATAATATTCTAGAAAATGTGTTACCTAAAAGCTGTTGGTGTTTTGAACATTATACTGATGGACATGCTGGCTTGCTTAGCTGACAGGTATGAAAGGAACATATCAGTGATTGAATCATAAAAGCTGTGATGATTGCATCAGCCCATTTGCTTTTGGATGACATGCAGTTCTAGCCTAGTCAACAGATTCCATTAGGCGTTTAAATCTAATCAAGTGTTTGTGTACCATTTGGCATACAAAACAACTTGATAACAGATGGAGAAATTTGATCTCTCAACCCTCAGGCAAACTTGTCAACAGGGTAGCAGAACATATACATTATGGCAATTTCTAATAGACCCCATTCTGACTATAGCAATGTGTTTCCCAACCATTTCACATTATGCATAACACTTAACACAGCAAGCTTAGAATTACTGTGTAGAACACACTGCTGTGCCTTAGACACTTCTGGGTAATCATAAAAATATGCAAATGATAGCCTTGTCCACATATAGATGTATCCTACAAAAAGAACATACAGAGAACTTGGAACTAGTAGACATTGCTGGTAAATCACACACTTGAATGTATATGTGCTTGATATGTTTTTCCTATTCAGAGGCACCACCTTGTGGGGCTTAAACAGGATGGATGAGGTCCTTAAACACATTGTGACACTATCTGATCCAATTTGCCATCTAACCTGACAGAAAGACTGCATGGGAGATGTTTGCCTTGACATAATGTTCTTCCACAATACCAGCTGATTGAAATGTACATATTCCTGCTAACAGCTGTTGTAGAAACAAACTGCACATTTTATAATTAATTTTTAGTAGGTAGGTCAACCAAATAAAGGCAATCTATCAGCTACACTTTAATACAATAATGAATCAATCAGTCACATTTAAATGATTTTAACTTTCTATCATATAGGAAGGAAGCATGAGGTAATATAAAATTTAAAATTCCAAAATGACCACTCATTGTTAGAAGGAGATGAAGTATTTTTATTACCTGATATACTAAAATATTAACATAAACTAACATTAAAAATAAAGAACAGTTTAACTCAGAGCTCCACTGATTAAAACTTGTCCCACCAATCTATCAACTAAAGATTTATTTGATTACTAATGAGTTGCCCCAGTGTTTAATGTTACCTTACATGCAGAGTTAGTATAGAATTACTCTTTGAGAGGATCAGAATGCCTATGTCAGGATAAAAACCAATCATGCATTAAAGGTAAAGGTGCAAGCACCAGTTGTTTCCGACTCTGAAGTGACATTGCTTTCACAACATTTTCACGGCAGACTTTTTTACGGGGTGGTTTGCCTTTGCCTTCCCCAGTCATCTAATAATAATAATAATAATAATAATAATAATAATAATAATAATAATAATAATAATAATAATAATAATAATAACAACTTTATTTTTATATCCCGCCCTCCCCCGCCGAGGCGGGCTCAGGGCGGCTAACAGACATGGAGATCCCATGATTCATATAAAACAATGTAAACAATTTTAAATATATCAATTGCATAATAAATTATTCCACCAATGAGGGGCCATCACTGAGAAGGCCTGCTCCCTAGTAGCCTTCAACCTAGCATCTCTTGGCCCAGGGATTGTTAGTAAGTTCTGAGTAATCTACACTTTCCCCCCAGCAAGGTGGGTACTCATTTTACCAAGCTCAGCAGGATGGAAGGCTGAGTCAAATTACAAATTAAGAAAATAAGAGAAGCCATGTTGGATCTGGCCAATGGCCCATCCAGTCCAACACTGTGTCACACAGAGGCCAAAAAACCCAGGTGCCATCAGGAGATCCATCAGTGGGGCCAGGACACTAGAAGTCCTCACATTGTTGCCCCTCCCAAGCACCAAGAATACGGAGCATCTCTTGCCCCAGACAGAGAGTTCCAATACACTGTGGCTAATAGTCACTGATGGACCTCTGCTCCATATGTTTATCCAATCCCCTCTTGAAGCTGGCTATGCTTTATTTAATCTTTCATGCAACACTATTGTAAATATAATATTACTTGCTAACTCTTTTTACTCTGAAGTAGGACTGATTTCAGTGATGCTTAGTCCCAAGTAAATGTGTTTAGGATTGAAGCTTTAACCCATATTAAGTTCTGAGTAATCTACACTTTCCCCCCAGCAAGGTGGGTACTCATTTTACCAAGCTCAGCAGGATGGAAGGCTGAGTCAAATTACAAATTAAGAAAATAAGAGAAGCCATGTTGGATCTGGCCAATGGCCCATCCAGTCCAACACTGTGTCACACAGAGGCCAAAAAACCCAGGTGCCATCAGGAGATCCATCAGTGGGGCCAGGACACTAGAAGTCCTCACATTGTTGCCCCTCCCAAGCACCAAGAATACGGAGCATCTCTTGCCCCAGACAGAGAGTTCCAATACACTGTGGCTAATAGTCACTGATGGACCTCTGCTCCATATGTTTATCCAATCCCCTCTTGAAGCTGGCTATGCTTTATTTAATCTTTCATGCAACACTATTGTAAATATAATATTACTTGCTAACTCTTTTTACTCTGAAGTAGGACTGATTTCAGTGATGCTTAGTCCCAAGTAAATGTGTTTAGGATTGAAGCTTTAACCCATATTAAATTCTAGTGCTAGAAAAATTCTAATACCACTCTGATTAATAGCTATCTGCTTTCTAAACTTGCATCAAACTCCAGGCTGAAATATTGCTATTGCAACAGGAGGAAAGGATATTAAAATGATGACAGCCAGTAATAGCTGACTGATACTTTTCTGACAGGGGAGATTAGATCTGTATCATCCTCAGAAATGAAATGTAAAGAATTCCAAAGCAGTTTTTCCTCTTACACTGATGGGAACTTGAACACATTAGCTTTGGAATAAACATACAACATATTAGGCATATTTTCAGTATCTGAAATAAAATCCCAACGAATTTCAATACATGCAACACATTCTGTAATAATTATTTATGCAACTTGTAAAAGTACATTTTCAAGTTTCTGAAACCATCATTTCCTCATGAGTATTCAGTAAACACAGAGGATTGCTTTAGAAAGCTATAATGAATCATCCAATCTTAATATCTTTCAATTCTGCACAGGACACAGACAAAATTAAAACCTAGTACAAATATTCTAATGTCCCAGTTCTTCTGCACCCAAGAGCAAAGCAATTGTAGCTAATAAATGTCTTCAGTAAGCAAAAAATAAACAGTTGGGATAACAGATAATGATCCTCTCAGTTGACTCAAAAATACTGCAATGGTGCCACTCTAATTGCTCACAAACATGGTGAGTGCCCTACCACAGATCACTGATAAACAGCAAGGTTTAACTAACTGGCTCCTTTAGCAATGTGGGCAATACCTGGGTATCGCAAACTTGCTGAAACAGACAACTGGTTTTAGCACTTGCAATTGAACCCATTTAGCACTTGCAAAATACACAATACTTTCAAATAACCAAGAAAATAAACAGATTAAAGATTTTTAAAATTTCAAATGTACAAAACAGATGCCTTAAGATCAGCTGTATTTCAGAACTACACTGAGAAGACTCTGAGAACTCCATTCTGCCACACTGAATCAGTGATTATCTTCTGCAGTCTCCCCCCTACCCCACAATGGATAATCCAATTTAGCAGAAAAGCATCTTTCGATCCAAACTGCTGTCAAAATGTACTATATCTACTATCTTATTTCCAACCTTTATTATAATAGCGGCAAAATGACAGTCCTTCTGATGAGTGTAGGGGAAAGATAGGACCTTATATTTGTAAAGAGGCCACTAAGGGATTATAGTGCTGCCACTGTGCATTTTGGGGAGCAGATATTCCTCTGTTTGCACTGTCTGCATGTCACAATATTTTCTAGGGAGAAAAGTAATATTCTGTTTATAAGAAAGGATATCCATCCACTATCAGTATTAAGGTAGAGCAGTTTCATCCTACATACTGGTTTCACAACAAATACTGTGCTTAAAAAATTGCTTACACTACAATTTCTTTCCTGCCTTTTCTTTCAGAATCTGGATAGAAAATAGACCCTTGTGCATGATATATTCTATGTTATTTGGATGCAGACCACTGATGTAAAAGTCCCAATAGGAATTAATTATTTGCATATGAGAGAGGCAAAAGTATATTTCATTTTTCACCGTTTCCTTATTTCTCATCGCTTATTAGAGAATGTCTAATGTGATGTATTTGGTCTTCCATAATAAAAGCAAATACCTGCAGAGCCTCCTCAGCATGTATTTATCAGTCTCATTTAGTGTTCCTGTTTTGCCTGACATCTTGCATTTTATATTATTTGAAATTATTTCAAAACTAAGAAGTGTTATTCATTCCATTAACGGAAGGGAAGACATACAAATATTTCTCCTAAAGGGAAGGAAAAAAAATTAAACCTTTAACAGAAAACAACTTTGAAACCAACTCGCCAGGACAAGAATCCTAGATTTTGGTTTGTGCACAAAGATCAATTAGATGCAACTGCATATCATATTACTATTCATAAGAAATTGTAAATGAAATCCTAAACAGAGTTAACTGCTTTTGAATGCACTGAAATCACTGGGCTTAGAAAGGTGTAAAGCTTTTTAGGATTGCCCTGTGTTTTTATCTGTGAAATCTCTCTAAGGATGGGTAATCTCATTCTAAATACTGATGAGTTGAAAGAAAAGCAAGATGCATCTACCATTAAGCTCTTTCACTTTTTCAGTACAGGAAAAATTCATGAAGAGAAACCAGAACAGCCACCACAACTATGGATACCAGCCTCCAGATGGGACATGGGGATCTCTCAGAATTACTGATCATCTTCAGACTATTGAAATCTGTTCCAATGGGGTAAATGGATGCTTTGGAAGGTGGGCTCTATGTATGGCATTGTACCCAGCTGAGATCCCTGTCCTCCCAAGGTCCCATCCCTAAATCTCTATGGGTTTCCCAATCTGAATCTGACAATCCTAGTTATAACTAAGAATGGTATCTTTATGTTGTTTTCACATTATTCCAGCAGTCCAGTTGTAACCACAATACACTACTCTAATTTTATTTTCACAATTCTGAGAGGTAGATTAGAACTTTGGTTATAACAAGTACCACAATGCTAAGAAACAGAGCGCTTACTTTCCACAAGACCAGTCTTGCTTTCTTAATGACTTCAACAACAGTCTGTTACATCCAGGGGTTCTGACATCAGCTGATTTGTTTACAAGCAATGGCTGCTCTGTATATCATATACACTCTGTCTTTTTTCCCTGTACATGGTTGCAGATGTGACCAGGCCTATTGTGTTGCCAGCCTCCAGATGGTTGCTGAAGATCTCCCACTATTATAATTGATTTCCAGGTAACAGAGATCAGTTCCCCTGGGGGAAAAAAAAACCCAGCTGCTTTGGAAGGTGGACTCCACTGAAGTCCCTCTCCTTCCCAAACCCCAACTCCCTCAGGGTCCACACCCAAAACCCACAGATATTTCCCAACCTGGAGCTAGCAACCCTATTGGGTATTATGACTCTGGATGATTCCATTCCCTTCTCCTCAAGACTATTCCTGGTTCTTAACTCCAGTCCTCACTTCATTGTGCAAATTTCTTTTTTACTAGAATGTTGCTTTGACTAGATGGTTCAGATCATTTGCCTGGTTAAGTCTTTCCTTATGGTAAATTCTGTTGTTTCTCTTCTTCAGTTGCAATAATGTGTTTCAATTATTATTACTTAATCTACAGTCTTTGCCCTGATCTAGCTTGATTTCATCAGATCTCAGAAGCTATGCATGGTTAGTACTTAGATGGGAGACCTCCAAGGAAGCCTAGAGTTGCTACACAGAGACAGGTAGTGGCAAACCAGCTCTATGTGTCTCTTGCCTTGAAAACTCAGTAAGTCAAATACAACTCAACAGCACTCTCTAGGGTTTCCCCACTCAGATATGTCATAAAAGAGGGGGGTCACATTATCATCATCATCTAGACTTACTGAATAGCCCAATTATTATTACTTAATAATCGCTTTGGGCAATGTACATCAAGTTAGGTAATACATAATTTAAAAACAACATAACAATACAGATTAAAACAGTAAAACACTAACAATTTCAGAAATCTTGATAGCACTCAAAGTGTTATTTTTCCAGACAGTCAGAGCAGTGCATATTGGAGAGGTGGGGAGAGGGAAGAACTTCTGGCGGGGATGGGAAAAAAGGAAGGTGGCAGCCATTGTTGTCCTCAATCGAAAGTCTGGAGGAATGTCTCTGCCTTACAAGCCCTATGGAATTGCAAAAGGTCCCACAGAGCTCAGATGTCATCTGGCAGAGAATTCTACCAAGTTGGAGCCAGGGCAGAGAAGGCCCTGGCTCTTGTTGAGGACAGCCAGACCTCTTTAGGGAAAAGGATCACCTGTAGGTTACTGCTAGCAGAATGCAATTTTACAGTCACATTCAAGTTACAGTTATGTCCATTTTTGAGGGGAGGGGGAGTATAACTTTTTTTTTAGAGAGGATGTTCTTAAATTCAGGCTCCATTTACAGTTGCCAGCATTCATGTGGCAGCTGGAGATCTCCTGGGATTACAGCTAACCTCCAGATGACAGATATTAGTTCTGCTGGAGAAAATCGTTACTTAGAGGGTGATTCTATGGCATTGCATTCCCAATGAAGTCCCTCCCTTTCCCAAACCCCACCATCCCAGGTTCCACCTCTAAAATATACAAGTATTTCCCTACCCAGAGTTGGCAATCCTAGTTCCCCTGGAGAAAATGGCCACTTTAAAAGGTGGGTCTCTATGGCATCACACCCCATTGAAGGCCCTCCTCTCCCCAAACCCTGTCCTCCTCAGGCTCCACCCCCAAATTTCCAGGAATTTCACAGCCCTGGAACTGGAAACCCTAGCTTCACTTCTTTTAAAGCAAAAATAGTATTTACTATAATGATCCTGCCTTGAATAGATGAAGTAGCACCATTGTGATTTTACCTGATAGTTTTACTATTTTATTGTTTTAATATTGTTTATTTTATGTTGTTAGCCACCTTGAGTCTTCATAGAATGGGCAGGATATAAATCTAACATAATAAATAATAATAATAAGCAACAAAAGTTGTGTAACAGTCTTGATTCTATAACATTATGTCCTATGTGGTATAACAAAAGTGTAAGTACTCTCTTAGAATCAAGTATTCAAGATTAATCCAGACAACAGTTACCCAAAATCTAAACAAATATGATCCAGTCATCCTAATCCAGGGGTGACCAAACTGCAGCTCAGGATATGCAGCACATATTGTGTGGCTCTCAAAACCACCAACACCTGTCAACTGGCTTGGAGAAGGCATTTATCTCTTTAAATCACTTATCCAAGCCAAGTCAGCTGGCAGCTTGAAGAATGCATTTAAAGTTAAAGTTGCTTTCTTTCCACCTCTCTCTCCCTCCCTCCCTCCCTTCCTTCCTTCCTTCCTTCCTTCCTTCCTTCCTTCCTTCCTTCCTTCCTTCCTTCCTTCCTTCCTTCCTTCCTTCCTTCCTTCCGTCTTGCAGCTCTCAAGCATCTGATGTTTATTCTATGTGGCTCTTACGTTAAGCAGGTTTGGCCAGCTTTGGCCTAGTCCTATGATCAGTTCAGATCAAAATAATACAACAGGAAAATTACATAAGACTGAATCTTAGTCTTAAGAATCAAATATTCTACTTGTGCTTAATGCAGAGAATTCTTGCAAAGTATTAGTTGCATGCCCATTAATGTGACCTTTCATATGACAGCAAAGCTGCCTAACTGCATCGTATTTTCATTTTTGATAAATAATAAATGAAACATCAAACAAAATACATTTGGGAGACATCACTTCATTTTACTCATCTTCTTTGTGTCTTCCATACCAGCTCATCAAGAAGTTAACACACAACCATTAATGCTAACAATTGTGTTATACAGCAATATCTGTTACTGTCTTGACATTTCATCAATACCACCCACAATACTCCTTACCACAATTCTATTATTTAACCTACTATAAAACAAGAGTCAGTGCATTAAGCAATTGCTGAGCGTCAGAATGGCAGCCTTTCCAATTTCCTACCTGTTTTGTGCATGTCTACGTGTCCAACATTGCTAATTTGCCAAGAGGCCTACTGAAGGGAGACTGCATTTAATTTACAGCCTCCAGTGCCACAGTGTGTATGTCCAGCTGTGTATAATTTACACCAAGTTCTACTGCTTCAGAACTCCAGAGGATATTGTAAGCATCACCTCTTCCAAGGAAGGTAAACAAGAATTGTTAAAATGTAAATCCAGCTATACCATATCAGGTGAATTTGTCCAACAATGCATTCCTGACTCAAAACCACCTGTTCTCCAGAAGAACATGTATTTTGTGAAGAGTCAGAGTTCAACAGGAATGGGAAACTTTGGGCCAGGGAAGGTTCCTGTATAATTCAGAGGCATATAGATGATATTACAAATAAAGACACCCTAGACGTTTCAGTTACATTTAGAGCTAGCTAGTCAAAATCCCCTTGCAGTTCATTCATGTCAAGCCAAACTACGGTTTGTTCTTTCACTCAAAGCAAGCAGGGAGAAATTTATACCGTATATATATATATATATATATATATATATATATATATATATATATATATATATATATATATATATATAAATTGTTCCAATTCTGTCTTTCCAGCTGCATTCTCTCAGGCTGGTTCTGCCATATCAAGCTTGACCCCCATATACAACCTTAGCTTACATTCTTACTACTACAGTTATTACTGAACAGGTGTCAGTAGCGTGCCAGATGTTGCATTTCTTAATTATGAATTATCATGCAAATAAAGAATTTGTTTTAAAATTAGATATTCTAAGCTGAACAATCAAAAACTTTAGCCTATGGCAATTTTCTCGTGTTATGAGATTGCTTGTGCAAAAAAGAAACAAAAAGTAATTTGTTACATTTGCTATTTTCATAGCTTGTTGAGATATTCAGAAGTGAACTAGGGAGGGGAAGGGGAAAAGGTATAAACTGGCTCTACATGACATTTCTATCTTTTTCATGCAAGGTTCTTCTGCTCCAGCTCTGCTGCCACCAAAAGTACAGAACAACTCTCAACTGAAGAAAAGAGGCGAAAAGTAGGGTTTCTAACTTGGAGCTGGGAAATTCCTGGACATTTGGGGGCTTAACTAGGATGAGTGGAGTTTGAGAAGAGAAGCTTAGCAGATATGTGATACTACAAGCTGCCATTTTTTCCCCCAGGGGAACTAATCTCTGTAGTCTGGAGATAAATTGTAATTCTTGGAGGCTGGCAGCCCTAGAGGTAAGGAAACCCTTAAATTATCAGTGTATTTTTCCCTCCGTATTGTCATATAAACCATATAATACTGAGTACCATTTTTAAACCTGTACCAGTCAAAAACTGCCTCTCTACTGTACCCCTTCACTCTTCAGAAAACTCTTGTTGCTTTCATCAGTTCCAAAGTATTGACCTTCAGGGCAGAAAACATGCTTTCAAATCATTTTTACCACACGAAGAGGGGAGCCACATATTTCCTATATATTATTGGACAAGGATATTCAGAAGGTCAGTGATTAAAAATGTACAGTATTTAATGTCTGACTGTCTTCATCCTAAATTTCTACTTTTATTTTTGTTAATTCAAATATTTTAAACCCACCTTTCTCCCAGTGACTCATGAGACAAGGCAAGTAACAAAAATAATTATAACATGCTAAAACTACAGCATTTCTCCCAGAAGAGGTAGCTACTTCCTACATATGAGGTAGCCACTATGAAAGCCCAGGATATTGCAGAATGCACCCTAGACAACGGACGCACAGACCATAGTAGATCATGCTGGAAGAAGCAAACACACAGGAAGAGGCAATCCTTCAAGGTTATTTCAAAGGCCATTTTATTTCTATGTTGTAGATCAGAGTACCACTAAATAAATGATGGAGTCAGCAAACCATGGCAACACTCAGTGACCACAGAGTGAATTAACATAGTGAGCAAAGTGTGTAGGCTAAAAATCAACCTTGATCCTTTGCCCAGAAAAATCAACCACAGTGGAATACCAGCTTCCCGTAAGCTATCTCATAAACGATCTCATCATTTTATATCCATTATATCAAAAAGTCTCTCCTAGATCACAGTTGTCAAGCATGTTTCAGTGCAGCACACCTATTTTCCACATGCTTAGTACTGAGTATTGGCACAGTTTACAAACATTGTTTTCTTTACCCATGCATGTCTCCTCTTGAGATCTCGTGGAGGAACAGTCCATGAAAGCTTATGCCACTGTAAGGTGGCTTGTCATTTAATGTGCAACAGGAAACTTTGGGTTGCTTTGCTATTATAGACATGCACAGTTATCCCTCAAGACATCATCACCACAAAAGGAAAACAAAGTTCTGACTAGATGGACCAGGCTACTCTATTGCACCAGATCTCAGAAGCTAAACAAGGTCAACCCTGGTTAGAATTTGGATGAGAGAGTACCAACCAGGGTTGTCATACAAAGGCAGGCAATTCTGAACATGTTTTGCCTTGAAAACCCTATGGTGTTGCCATAAGTCAGCTGCAACTTGACAACACTTTCCATCACCACTAAAAGCAGAATAAACCCATTGCATTGCCACAGTTTTAACCTTGTTATCTTAAGGAGCTTATAACATATTGAAGTTATCCAGATCAATGCTATGTTTTTAAAAGTAAACTGCCATTAACTATGAGGAAAGGTGGAGCATAAATGTTTCAATGAAGAAAGAAATAAGGAAAGACAGAATTGAGTATTTGGTAAAGCAGATGGCAATTATAACTCATACATGCAATTCAATTTTGAATATAGCACATGAAAACTTAAATAAGTTCACTCCACCTAAGAACTAATCTGAACATATGCATTTATTGTAGTAAATCAGGTCTTTAGTCTATCTTGCCTTGTGGCATCTATTCTGAATAGTATCGATTCCTCAGGGTCTCAGGCACAGGATTTCCCAGTCTAGACATAGACATGTAAAGAACTGAAACTGAGATCTTCTGGAGCAACATGTGTGCTAACTACTGATCTATTATGCCTTCCTGACCTTAACCACTTTGACTCACTGGAAACCCATATGTGAAAGCATTACTCAGAATCAATCACACGGCCACTGTAAAATAGGATATAGGTTATAAAATCATGCCTTATGAATGTTTTCATGTCAGATACTCCTAATGTAACAAATATGTAGTTTCATACTTGTCTAATTTCGTCTCACTACTCTATTTTCCATTACATTACTCCATTTTCCACTTACTCTCTAAATTACACTCCAGTATGGCCCTCTTATACAATTACCAAAAATTCAACAAAATAGTTCCATTCTTTCTTTAAACAAAAATCATTTTAATAATGAATGATAGTGCATTTTTCTCTTCCCTCAGCCTAGTCATTTAAGGAGTCCATTGTGATACTTTTCATAATGTGTTTCTAATGAGAGTTTCATTAATCTTCAAAGCTTTAAACTTTCAGCAACTCCATCAAGAAGAGTGTTCCCAAAATAACATGGGAAAGTAGCAACCAGGAAGTCCTGCCATATTTATAGAATGAAGTCATATACATTTGAGTATACTATAGGGTTGCCAGGTCCCACCTGGCCACCAGAAGGGAGTGGGAATATAGGATTGTCAGCTCCAGGTTTGGAAATTCCTGGAAATTTTGGGGTGGAGCCTGAGGAAGACAGAGACCTCAGTGGGGTGCAATGTCACAGAATACACCCTCCAAAGCAACCATTCATTCCAGAGGAACTGATATCTGTAATCTGGAGATGAGCTGTAATTCCAGAAGTTCCCTGGCCCACCTGGAGGCTGGTATCCCTAGTACACTGCAACTTGAGCAGGAAACAATATGCATTACAAAGAAAATGCACAGGTGAGCTCAGCTATGAAAACATCCATGCTTTGCTGGAAGTGAAAATGTAATATGAGTGCCAATTTCATCATCCTGTATAATTATAAAGACCAAAGGAAGGTGTGCTAGAGGAAGCATCACCAAGCATGTAAAAAGCAACATCCAATTTGGCCCTAAGAGAACATGGGATGCAAAACAAGCTCCACATTAATTTTGGCTAACTAATCAAATCTAAAGAATTTTACTGCTTAAATTTGTCAGACTTTCTTAATTTACTCTTAATTTGCTCATCTACAACAGAAGGTGTCCTACATTACAATTTGCAAGCAGGGAATCATATGTCAAGTTTTTCCCCTAAAATTCAGTCATATAAATTATTGTGTTTATATTTTCTTACATCAGATAATATGGTATGAATGAATATGAACAGTAAAATGGTTGCATAGCTGTTATTTATGGCTGACATTATAGTGGAGGTAGATCATAGGAAGTGATCAAAACCTGAAGTTTAGGGTCAAAACCTAAATCTCCATCCTTAGTATTTTAAAAGATAGAATGTTGGAATATTCATAGGGTTGGATCCAATCAGTTTTTCTCTTGGTAAAAAGGGAAAGAGACAGTCCACTTTCATTACCAAAGGTATGTTTGGAATCATGGGATCTGTGTGCAGAAACAACACGTACAACAGGGGCTGGAGTAAGAAGGGAAATTAGGTGAGATTGTGTGGAAAAGCTGCCTAGAACCCACTGATAAATCCATTCTGAAAATATTTCTTCTCTCCATTTCACCTGTATCCGCCTTATAGGGATGTGCATTCAGAGGCTTCTACTCTAAATATATATCTGTTGGAATTACCTGGTCTGACATTAATTCTGTTGTGTTTATTCTTTCTGTATGCATTTTGAGGTTTCTGGCTAGTGGTTATTCTTGTATGTGCGGCTATTGGCTTCTTTGTCCTGGAGAAAGCATGGAATATTTTCCTCCAGAGGAAACAATGGCTGGAGAAGGAGTGGCTGGTGGCATCTTGTTCAGGGACTGCAGGGACTGCAGAAATGTTCAGGGACTGCAGAAATGGACCCATAGATCCAGTTCACTTGTAACTTATTTAGTAGATAGGCAATACTAGATTCTTAGTGATTTTAGTGCCATTTGCTTGAAAAACAGCCACTCTACATACACACCCAGGCCTCAGATTCAGCGGGAGTTCACAGGAACACAGCTCCTGAACCTTTCTGACAGTTCCACATCCTTCCCATCCTGCCCATTGAATAGTAGGTGCAGCTGCATAACAATCCCTGGATGAACTCCACCACCTATTCTTCTACAAAATGACCCCTGCACACACCCATAGTCCCCCTAGGGAATAATGATCATAAAATCAGGATTCTGAAACAAAATAGGAATCCAAATTCCAAAATGGTATTGACAACCTGAATAATCTGTAATACTGGTTTAGATGCCCTTTTCAAAATCTCAATCTGAAAAGTTTGACTTCTTTAAAGTGCACTTCCTTACTGTCTACTACTGTTCCAATCTTTAGGTTCCAAGTCTTAATACTGATATTATTTTTTCATTAATGGAGATGCAAATCAAGAGCAAAACTCTGTACATTTGGGAAGGAAGAACCCTTTCCATCAATTTGTTAGAAGAATAATTACATTTTGGTCTTGTTCATGATTTTTCCATGGAATGTACTAGAGTTAGTTTCTTTTTCTTTTTTATGAGCTATTTGCAACAATGAGCTATAGAATATGAGGTTTGCATGGGCAAGCCCAGATTCAAATTCCTGCTCAGCTGTAAAACTAGGCATGTGTCTTTGGATAAGTCCTATTTCTTACTCTAAAATGACTCACTAGTTTGTTGTGAGAATAAAATGAATTATATAAGTCCAAAAATGCAAAAGCACTTTGTACACTGAAGACTGCCACTGCTGCTACTTCAAGACATAAACGGTGGCATCATTTTATTTTGCAAACACAACCCTTCTGCACACCATTTTCTCCAGCTGATATTTTCCCTCTTTGTTTTTCTTCCTCACCTTCATGTTCTGAGCGGGCCTTCACTATCTATTATTTCCAGGAATCCTGCCAATGAAATCTCATTTCTATCAGACAACAAGCATTTTTTCCCCTTGCAATTCAGATCAGGGGACTACTAAAGCAAATAGAATGAGGCCCATTAAAAGGTGAGAGAGCTGAATACATAACCCTGTCAGATATGGGGATCAAAATGGCTCATAATATAAATGCTTTACAAACAGAGCATGAGTTCACCTGAGCAGCAGCTGCAATGGAGAAAAGCTTCAGGTTGAACAGAAAACTCCCACGATTGATCTGAATGTCTCAATACCCTCTTTTGTGTTTATGTTCTGGATTTGTAATATTCCTTTTTCTTCCCTAGGTTCTCAGGTAAGTGTACCTTTTACTAAAGTGCATGCATTAGCAATGAACTTTGGTCACATGAAAGATTCATCTCGCTCCTTTTGTCCTTGTGACAGGCCATCAAAAGGCAGAATGACAGGAACATGCATGGAGCTGAAAGAAAGATGCTCTCCCACCCACGTGGATGTGTTCCACACAGTGGGTGGTTCAGGCCATCAGACAACAGTCCTTCTCTTCTCAAGGCCAAGTAGCAGCTGTACTGAGAGCCTGTCAAAAACAGCAGTACACATTTCCCTGCTACCATGTCAGAAAAGGCTGCTGGTGATGTACATACACACACAGGGAAAGAGAGACAGACACAAAGAGAAAGAGGTACAGAGTTAAATGATAACTTTGTTTGAAGAATGCATCCAAGCAGCTTTTCCTTCTGAATCACAGTGAAGATGATGTTGATGAACTTCAGCATATTTTAAGACAGTCACATTTGACAAACACTTCATCACTTTTTTGTGCGTGACAAATAGATTTTTAAATAACACTGAATTTATCAACTAGGTTGAAGTAAGCATCTGTGAAGCAAACTAAGTTAAGCTATAGTCAGTTAAGATGCCAGCAGATTTTTTTTACAAAAAAAGCATACACAAAAAGATGCTTTCATTATTCCCTTTGTATAATTGACATTCTAATTGCAGATATCTAATTTATTGTCATTATTTGCAAAGAATTACCTTCACCATTCTCATGTCTGAAATTGTCATATTCTGTCTAGTTCAGAACATGGATTTAAAGTTAACAGTATATACATACAGTGCCTTTAAGTATTAAAGAAATGTGCCTTTAAGCATTAAAGAAATGCTTCAAATTTACTACAGGAATAAATATGACAGGAAGAAGTTCCTGTATAGTTATGATAGAAATGGAATTACATTTACATGCCCCCCATTGTTAAGATGAAAGAATATTACATTTTTACTGCATCTGAATAGTGTTATTTTGGTTGATGTAACATCACTTTTGCTTATGTTGATTATTGGTAATTCAGTAATATGCATCTTCTTTATATTGTATGGATATTTCATAATTCTAACTAATATACAATACTATAAGAGGACCAAGACTGCTACATAATTGCTATTGAAAATAATTTTATAGAAGAAAGAAAGAAAGAAAGAAAGAAAGAAAGAAAGAAAGAAAGAAAGAAAGAAAGAAAGAAAGAAAGAAAGAAAGAAAGAAAGAAAGAAAGACCAGACGAAATCAAACTGCATGATGTAATCAACTATATCCTTTGATAAACCAGAATCCTTCTGTCATATCAGCATTAAGGAAATAATGTAATCTTATTATATACTTATTAAGTATTAGGTAATTATATTCACATTGTGTTTGGAATATACAGGAAACATTTTTGGCCTTCCATTAATCTGACTTTCTAATCCGCAATGAACTCCATATTGCACTGGTCCCACAATTTCTAAAAGATGAAGCAGTCTGAGAGATTTTCATTTGACACTTCTGCCAACCACTTTGCCCTTTTGCCCTTTTCACACCAGACCATCTCAATAAAGCAAAATTCTTCATTTTTAGGAACCCTTTCCTTCTTTTCGTAATGATAATTTCAAATATATTCTTTCTTCTAGTCATTTTTTTAAAATTAAAAACATACTTCTACTAGGAAAAAACAGGAAGGTGCCTTAGATAAAAAGGACAGAATCCTCCCCCCCCCCACTCCATAAAGCCAGAGCTCAAAAGCAAAATCAGTCTGTGCCCCTGGTTATTAAACTAGCAGACCCGATACACTTTAAGCCAAAACACGATCTTTCTCATACAGCTGAAACCCAAAGCTTCATTTTTCATCTGTTAACACATCCTTTGACATCACTGCTTCATTTTGTCTCAAAAACTGCCAAATCCTGTGCTTACTGAAATTCTCAGTCCCATATATATAAACTTTGAGATCTCATAAACCTTTCTGTTCTTTAAGACCCAGTAAATGGATAGGAGAGAAGGCCTGGATGAGTATCCCTCCGATCTGTAAAACAATCCTGCTCTTGTAATTTGCAAAACAGAAGCACAATGGGGTCTTTTAAGATAGGGAGAGAAGTACATGGAAATAAACCCATTCAAGCAATTGACCAAACCTCCCCCCAAAATAAATAAAATACATATCATTAAGAAGTGTCCACACTACCACCTTGTGGAATCTTCTCGTAAGAACAGCACCTGCTTGATTCAAGCCCCCCAAAAGTTATTTTTTTTCTGCCTTTATTTAGTATAAAAATTAGCACAGCACCAGGGCAAATAAAGGTTGTCTGGCTATTCCTCCCCTCTGAAAGCAGAATTCAACCTAGGCCAGCAGCAGAGAGACAATTAATCTGACTTTATCCCCCTCCTCTTTCCTGGAAATAACTGCCCTAACCCTGCACAGTGAAGACAGTAATTAACAACTTGATGAAGGTAACCACTTCCCAGTGGATTCCTGTGTTCAAAATATCCTTCCAGCAAAATGAAAACAGGAAACCACAATGGGCAAATACCCAGTAACCAGAATATCAGTTGCAGAAACTGAAGCTAACAAAAGAGAAACTGGTTCTTTTCAAGTCAGGGTACCTTCTTAGAAGACACAAATAGCCTGAGGCGGGCATTCAGATCTAGGATTTTCCGGTTTTGAGGCCGGGTTAAGTTACAAAATGCCCATCAAACAGGGCCACTAACTGTTGCTGTGAGGGGGGTGGCTCCCTCCGGGCTGGTGGCTTCATTTCACTTTACCCTTGGGCTGTAACTGCAGCGGTGGCAGTTGTTAACACCTGGCAAATGGCTTGGGAGGATAAAACTGGGGAACTGAAAAGCTAACTTCGCCTGGGGAAAATAAATACACGGTTGCAGATAGAAGCATGAAAGTTGACCATTGAAGCAAGGTGCAGAGAACCTTTAGAAATGCTCCCAAACTAACAAGGGTACAGGGAGCAGTAAATAATTAACCTGCTTTGCTGTACATAGGGTGGTGAAATTGACGCTCAGTGCCAAGGCATGTGGAGGAGAGACCTGTCTGCATCAGGGACTTCCAAGTGTCTGCAGTGGGAAGATGGGGAGCCGGGCAGAGGGAGCTCTCCCCCCACCCCCCGCACACATTAGGATCTTCCTTTCCTGCAGTCTTCAGAATCAGCGAGGTCCCACAAACTGAGGTGGGGGGAGGAGTAGCAGTTTAGAAAAAAGGTATGGGAAGAAAGCATGGTAACAAGTTAGCAGCCCATTTCCATGACCCCCTTCATGGGTGGCTGCAGAAGGGACAGATCGTCATTCACAGCGCCCTGCAGAGTGAAGGGGGGGGGTGTTACAAGAAAATGAAGGCAGCTGCAGTGCAGAGAAGGAGGGGGCAGAAATAAAAGAGCGCAGGCGGTCCCAGGATGCTGGGCATTTAGGCAAGGGGGGGAATGGATTCTCCAGAAACAGTTCTAGGTTTCTTAACTTTCCATTGAAAAGTCAAGAGTTGCTCGCCTTTTAATAAAGCGTTTCAGGCAGTGGAGTGAGGTGGCAGCTTTTCTGTCCAGGAAGATACGGAGATTTCTTGAAATCCCCCTCCCCGTATGCATATAGAGAGGATCCCGCAATCCTTCCCCCCCCCCCCCGTCCTACCTCCTCCTTAGCAGGGGAGACTATTTGTTTCCCTCCCCCCCTCTTTTTTTTTACACCAAAGAAACAAACAATGAAGAAAGGGGGGGGGGGAGTGAGGGAAGAGAACCCACTCGAACGCCAGTCTGAAAATCAATCACGTGTATTATCCCATGCATCAAACGAGGGTTGGGGCTGGGGGGGAGGGGGAGAGGCAGGCAGCTTCCACCAACCGAGGAAGGAAAGGACTAGTTGAAAGCTCCAGAAGAGGTCTAAATCTCTACCTACGAAACCATCCCTCCTAAGGAGGCGGCGGACGGAAAGACCACAGCCTAGCGCGCCCGGTTTGCAACTCTCCTAGGACCCCCACCACCCCCACCGGCAGTAAGCAAAGTGCACGAAGGTGCTTCCTTGCACAATCCTGGTTTTGCAGAAAACTGTAGCATTGCCCTGTCTTTCCCTGTACTGCAGAGATTTCCCTCCTCTTCTCCCTCTCCGCTACACTCTTGTGTTTATTTGCCTGTAAAGCAAGAGCTACTTTGTAAACATCTCACACAGAGCCCCAGAGCCTTTCTAAAGAGCTGACTGCAGCAAAGGGCCCCCCATCAGTTAATAAGAGTGGTCCGGGGAATGAGGCGCAGGGTGGGTGGGGGGAGAGGCATATATGACATGGAGATCATCTATAATGGTGGAAGAAAAAAAGAAAGAAGAGACACATATCTCTCTCTCCCCCCCACTTCCCTCTGTAAAAGGGTGGCAAAGCAAAATAAAAGGGAAAGGGGGGGGGGGAAGCGCAGAGATGACTGCAGCAAACCAGTTCCTCTCTAGAGTATTAGCGGCAAACGGAGGGGAGAAAAATTAATAAGGACGGACCTCTGTATGTACCTACCTTTACTGAGAGAGAAGAAATGCAGCTGCTCGGTGATCCCTTTTCAGCCTGTTTCTTCCAGTCGAATCGTAGCAGAATATCACAGAACACTTTACCAGAATCCAGCTTCTCTTCTTCCCCCCACCCCTCCTTTTGCGAAATCCAACACGATTTTTCTCGTCCAAAGGAATGCAACAGCCCTCCAAAGAAGGAGGAAAAGCGAACAAACAAGGAACAAAACCCGCCAGCGACGCTAGGTCGGAAAGAATCCGGTGCTTTCTGTAGTAAATGACCTACATTCAAGAGGAAAATTCATTACAATCAGTGCAAGAAGACTTGGATCTGTGAGTAAGAGCTCTGATTGCCTATGCAGGGAGACAGCGACAGGGAGAGGAGACTGATCGGCAAGAAAAAGGGAGATTGAAGAGGGAGAGGGGTCCAGGCTGTACCAGTCTCTCTCCTACTGCTATTGGACCAAACTGAATGAAATTTACAAAGCCAGCAGCCAATAGATCTCTGCAGTCGTCCCCATCACTACAGAAACCATATCTACATCTACAACCTAATGCAAAGAGCATCTAATCCTAGTGCAAACCAGCTGTAACAGAATTATCAAGGGTGTCTGAATGGTTGAACAGGTGGGCATTTAACACATGTAGATTTTTTTTAAAGGTATAAAAGAACACCCAGTAGTCCCTTCCTTCTTTCTATTCTAGCATCATACTCAACACACTCTGTTAACTCTTTAATCTCAGGTCTCCTAAAATGGTGTTTCCAGTACCAGTAATGCATATTCGCATGAGACTAACAACCTTCTCCAAATAATGACAAAAACGGTTGGACCCAGTGGCACGATTGCAGAATACACTGCTGCTATGCACATAAGCACCCCTTGGATGGGAAGGATTACAAAATTATCACACAAACACACACCACTGGACTCTATTTACAAACAGACACCATCTAAACCCTTAAATCTAGCTGCCGCCAAGGGCCATAAATATCAATTACAGCAAAATAATTACTCTGGTTAGCTCTCTTCATGTTGCTGGAAGCCCTAAAATCATTCCCAGCTCTTGAAATTCCCTTCAGACATATATTAACCAGTATGGCTGTTAAGAGAATGATTGTATACACAATGAGTTGCTGTGACATGTGAAATGCTTGGGGTGTTTGTGCCTAGCATGATTGTTAATCATGACATCACAGCAACTCACATGGGAGCTTTAGATACTCTCTCTTAGTGATGTGGGAGCAACCATCAGCAACATAGGAGTAGCTATGCTACTAAATATGCACTGTAATATACAGGATTTTTTGTAGAAAAAACCCAGCTGGAACTCATTTGCATATTAGGTCACACCCTCTGATCTCACCATTGTTTCACACAGAGCTTTTTTACAGAAAAAGCCTAGTGGGAACGAATTTGCATATTAGGCCACACCCCCTGATGCCAAACGAGTGTTCCTGTGCATTCCTGCTCCAAAAAAGCCCTGGTAATGTGCACTGTGCTCATCAATGACAATGCCCCTCTTTACTTCATATAGACATATAGAATTGGCAATTCTGCTCCTATCAAGTTGCCAATTCTTCTACTATTTGCTATGTATGCTTTTTGTAAAGGCTGGTTGAAATGGTAAAAAGGTTCCCTCTATGCCTAACAGAGAATGGAATATGTCTATATCTTAAACTAAAATTACAAAAAGTATATACATGTACACATAGTCTATGATCACTTTCTTCTGGAATTTGGAGATACTGTAGCACAACAGCTCTGAGAATTGGTTTGACCAAAAATAACAACCACCCAGTAAAATAATCTTAACAACTGGTAAAGGGGCCTCACTTCTGATATCTCAATGGTCAAGTAAGATACTACATAACAGTCCAGTTCAGCTTACATATGGCCACTTAAACAGATGCAGGATGAGCTCAAGTTCAAACTTGAAACATAATTAATACGAACTTGAACACCAGTTTTTAGTGCTTATATTGTAAGAGAATTATTCACTACATCTTGTGATGGAAACTCATTGTTAACTATTTAGAAAGATCTAGGAAGGACATGATTTGGTCCTCCACTTCTATTCAGCCCTATTTAGGAGCTAATAGCTTAGGTCCACATCCGTCTTAAAGACTCCCACAAACTGGGGTAAGTGATCCATATCCCAGTAATAAGGGACCTGGGGTTAAG
Source organism: Heteronotia binoei (assembly GCF_032191835.1). Classification (NCBI taxonomy): domain Eukaryota; kingdom Metazoa; phylum Chordata; class Lepidosauria; order Squamata; family Gekkonidae; genus Heteronotia; species Heteronotia binoei. The sequence continues at coordinate 64,209,030 of NC_083225.1, forward strand.
TGGTAAATTGCAGCTGCACACTGGATCGAGGCACTAGAAGAAAGGATACATTTGGAATTATTACTAAGGAAAGAGGGAAAGAAATCTAATTAATTCCAAGGCCTGGTAATATTTCCAAAAAAAGAGAGAAGGGAATCAGTGTTCCATGAGGGGAAGAATGTGTTTGGGCAGTCATATTCTTATTGGCTTTGACAGGCAATGCAGACTGTAAACAAAAAAAAAAAAGTTCAGTTAGACAACGAGTCTGAAGCAGGAACTGAAATTGATGTGTTTATATATATATAAGGAGAGGAGATATATATATATATATATATATATATATATATATATATATATATATATATATATATATATATATATATATATATATATATATCCTCTGTTTGTGATTTTAAGTAATGTTTGTAGTTAAAGACACACATATTAATTATTGGGACTCCTTGATCAATGGTCTGCCAGGCACGAGGCAAGCTGAAGCTCCTCCCTAAGATAACTATTCTACTCCTGTGATATAATTAGCTGAAACCTTGCTTTTTCTTCTGGCACTCTGCTTTCTGTCTTGGCCAAAGATCTGTTTGCTTGTTAGATTAAAAAAAAAAAAAAACAGAGGAAGCTAGCCTTAGCCCTAAAATGGGTGTGGGACCATGAACTAAATGAAACACTGTGATCCCCATGCCTGGATCTCTCCACTATGTACTTGCTGAGGACACCAGTCTGATCTATAGCTTTGAGCTCCTTTGTTTATCCAGATAGCACACATTTTATTATTATTTGTTATTATTATTATCTGTTTATTTATATTCCACCCGTTCCCCATAGAGGCTCAGGGCGGAGTGCAACATGAATAGTAAAATCACAATAAAATCAACATAACAATAAAACAGCATTACAGTAAAACCAATTTCAATATACTGTCCAACAGAATAGTTCAGCTGGCATAACAATACGATGCAGCAAAACAGCACAGTAGGATAGTACAGCAGGGGAGGCCAACCGATCTAATGAATATATGTCCGCCGCCTCACACAATAAACTGGTGGAACAGCTCCGTTTTGCAGGCCCTAAGAAAGGCTAGCAAGCCAGGTACAACCCGGAACTCCAGGAGCTGATTCCACCAGGTTGAGGCCAGGACGGAGAAAGACCTGGCCGTGGTAGAGGCAAGATGGGCATCTCTTGGGCCAGGGACAGTCAGAAGACCTTGGGAGGCCGAACAAAGCGACCTCCGGGACATATAAGGGAAGAGACAGTCCCACAGGTATGTCCCAGGCTGTGTAAGGCTTTAAAAGTCAGGACTAACACCTTGAAGCAAATCTGGCACTCTATAGGAAGCCAGTGCAGGCTGCGGAGCACCGGCCGCATGCTCACCCGTACAGGTGATGCAGTCAGCAGGCAAGCAGCTGCATTCTGCACTTGCTGTAGTTTCTGGATCAGCTTCAAGGGCAAGCCAGTGTAGAGAGAATTACAGTAATCTAGTCTAGAAGCATGGGTCACTGTAGCCAGGTCTTGGGGGGAAAGATATGGTGCTAGCTGCCTAATCTGTCGTAGATGGAAAAAGGCAGACCCGGCAGCCGCCATGACCTGGGCCTCCATAGAAAGTGAGGCATCCAGGATCACTCCCAGACTCTTCACCTGCTGGGTTGGCACTAACACAGCACCATCCAAGGTTGGGAGCTGGGTGCACAAACCCACCCACCCCCCTCGATTCAGGCACAGGACCTCCATCTTAGTTGGATTTAACTTCAGTTGGCTCTGCTGCAACCATCCTGCTACGGCCTCTAATGCCTTGGACAGATGTTCAGGGGCAGAAGATGGATGCCATCCATCAACAGATAAAGCTGGGTGACATCAACATACTAGTGACAATCCAGTCCAAAACCTCGGACAATCTGGGCAAGGGGGCGCATATAGATGTTGAATAATATGGGCGAGAGAATAGCTCCCTGCAGCACTCCACATATAAGTGGGTGTCACAGGGAGGTCTGTTTGCCCAACATCACCCTTTGTCCCCATCCCTGGAGGAAGAAGGAAAACCATTGCAAGTCTCCCCCCCCCACGGTATTCCAGTGACGGCAAGGTGGTGGGTCAATAGATCATAGTCAACCATGTCAAACACCGCTGACAGGTCGAGAAGAATCAGCAGCGTTGACTCACCTTGGTCCAGATGTCTTCTTAGGTTGTCTGTGAGGGCGACTAGTACTGTCTCCATCCATTATTACTCTGGGTTGGGTCTCTGTTTCACCACCTGGCTGCCAAGAGAAACTCTGTTGAGTAAGCCCAGCATTGAGCGGTATTTCCATTTCTGGTCTCCATTCTTCTCACAAACATAGTGAGAATAAAAGGAAGCGAGTTATTGCCTTGAGGGCTTAAGGGTGGGGAAGTTGGGTGCAACATGGAGCCGAAAATCATGCTCAAGAGAACACAGACTGCTCTCTCAGGTCAATTCAGTTAAGCCGCAGTAGGAAACTGTTGGGTACAGTTTATATAGTCTGACCTGAAGAGGGCATAAGAATCCCAAGCACTTTCATGACAGTTCTGCTTGTGACCACATAAAATCTGACTCACAGTGATGCCAAAATTATATGAGTAACATGTAAAGCATCGTCCAGCAGTATCAGGGTGTGGCATTTGAGAACAGGAGGGCCTAAATCAGCATGTGGGGATTGTGGATTTCATTAAGGGTGTCCTACCTTCCTTCCATAATTCTATTGCTGCCGACATTTATTCTTGTGCACCAGGTCACATATTGTTATAGCATAAATTTACACTTGGCTATCATTAACAAAAACGGGACTGAGCTGGTATTCAACTGAATTTTGTTCTAAATGCACATACCAATTTTTTTTTTGCTATCTCAGCAGTCAAGGGAAATATTTGTTGCAATCAATGGCCTCAATTGACTGAACCAACAATAAATCAAAAGTAATTGTACATAACAATTCCAAACATTTATTCACCTGGTACCAAGGGTATTGAATGTTAGGTGCCATGTAAAGATATAATTTCCTTAAGCATTGTTCATGACTAGCTTTCCAATTTTTGTCCTGGTTATATACTACTGTACTTTCTGTTCTGTTATTTTTGTTCCCTTTTAAATTGTTCAACTAGTAAAAGGATTACTGAAGGAGGATGGGGAAATGGCTGAGAAGCTGAACGCATTTTTTGCCTCCGTCTTCACCGTGGAAGATGAGAAGTGTTTGCCCGCCCCAGAACCACTAATATTGGAAGGGGTGTTGAAAGACCTGAGTCAGATTGAGGTGACAAAAGAGGAGGTCCTACAACTGATAGACAAATTAAAAACTAATAAGTCACCGGGTCCGGATGGCATACATCCGAGAGTTCTGAAAGAACTCAAAGTTGAACTTGTGGATCTTCTAACAAAAATCTGTAATCTTTCATTGAAATCTGCCTCCGTTCCTGAGGACTGGAAGGTAGCAAATGTCACCCCCATCTTTAAAAAGGGTTCCAGAGGAGATCCGGGAAATTACAGGCCAGTCAGTCTGACTTCAATACCGGGAAAGTTGGTAGAAACCATTATCAAGGACAGAATGAGTAGGCACATTGATGAACACGGGTTATTGAGGAAGACTCAGCATGGGTTCTGCAAGGGAAGATCTTGCCTCACTAACCTGTTACATTTCTTTGAGGGGGTGAACAAACATGTGGACAAAGGAGACCCGATAGATGTTGTTTACCTTGACTTCCAGAAAGCTTTTGATAAAGTTCCTCATCAAAGGCTCCTTAGAAAGCTTGAGAGTCATGGAGTAAAAGGACAGGTCCTCTTGTGGATCAAAAACTGGCTGAGTAATAGGAAGCAGAGAGTGAGTATAAATGGGCAGTCTTCGCAGTGGAGGACGGTAAGCAGTGGGGTGCCGCAGGGCTCGGTACTGGGTCCCATCCTCTTTAACTTGTTCATAAATGATTTAGAGTTGGGAGTGAGCAGTGAAGTGGCCAAATTTGCGGATGACACTAAATTGTTCAGGGTGGTGAGAACCAGAGAGGATTGTGAGGAACTCCAAAGGGATCTGTTGAGGCTGGGTGAGTGGGCGTCAACGTGGCAGATGCGGTTCAATGTGGCCAAGTGCAAAGTAATGCACATTGGGGCCAAGAATCCCAGCTACAAATACAAGTTGATGGGGTGTGAACTGGCAGAGACAGACCAAGAGAGAGATCTTGGGGTCATGGTAGATAATTCACTGAAAATGTCAAGACAGTGTGCGTTTGCAATAAAAAAGGCCAACGCCATGCTGGGAATTATTAGGAAAGGAATTGAAAACAAATCAGCCAGTATCATAATGCCTCTGTATAAATCGATGGTGCGGTCTCATTTGGAGTACTGTGTGCAGTTCTGGTCGCCGCACCTCAAAAAGGATATTATAGCATTGGAGAAAGTTCAGAAAAGGGCAACTAAAATGATTAAAGGGCTGGAACACCTTCCCTATGAAGAAAGGTTGAAACGCTTAGGGCTCTTTAGCTTGGAGAAACGTCGACTGAGGGGTGACATGATAGAAGTTTACAAGATAATGCATGGGATGGAGAAAGTAGAGAAAGAAGTACTTTTCTCCCTTTCTCACAATACAAGAACTCGTGGGCATACGATGAAATTGCTGAGCAGACAGGTTAAAACGGATAAAAGGAAGTACTTCTTCACCCAAAGGGTGATTAACATGTGGAATTCACTGCCACAGGAGGTGGTGGCGTCCACAAGCATAGCCACCTTCAAGAAGGGGTTAGATAAAAATATGGAGCAGAGGTCCATCAGTGGCTATTAGCCACAGTGTGTGTGTGTGTGTATGTGTATATATATATATATATATATATATATATATATATATATATATATATATATATATATATATATATATATATATATATATATATATATATATATATATATTTGGCCGCTGTGTGACACAGAATGTTGGACTGGATGGGCCATTGGCCTGATCTAACATGGCTTCTCTTATGTTCTTATGTTCTTATGATTTTGTTCATATTTCCTATTCTGATTTTATTCTCGAGGAAATTTTAGAAAAAATGTCTTGTGCTATGGGTTGTACTGGTAAGTTTACTGTATTTTTGGTACCCTGTTTTGTTTGGTGATATCTATTGATTGTCTGTTGACTTATTATTTTTTTTAATTTTATTTTTCAAGGCAATTCCAAGAATCTTGGTTGTGTTGGTTCCACACTAATGGTTTTGTCTGGAATTGCTATGATATGTCCATTCACTTCTGAGAAAGCCATCAATGTTGTCAGCAACCTATTGCATTCTATTATGTTCTGGGCTGATTTCTTGACTTCATTCAGACCTGGTGTGTGATGATTTTTCAAAAACTGAATTGCACTTGCAGCATCAGGCTTTCCAGATTGGACATTCAAAGCACTATTGAGTTTTCTGAGGATAACTGAACTTATTTTTTTTTCTTCTTCTTCTCTTCTGTCTTTGTAATGAATTTTTTCCCAGTTCTTTGCAGCCAGCCAGTTCTCTCACATCAATGAATGGATTGTAAATTATTGTTTACACTTTAAATCCTTCAAGGCCTGGACCAAGGTGGGATTGTCTTTCCTTGTATCAACTGCACTCTTTCAAGAAGTTCCTACTAAATATGTGTGGTGCACAGAGATTTACATAAAAAAAGCAATTATCAGCTCATATTGGCTGTGAGATTGTGCTTAAGTACAGGTTTCCACTTTGTAACAAGCCAAAATTATTGCTCGTTTTCAGATGTTATTTTAATTGGGTTTTTTTTTAAAAAAAAATTACTAAGCTATTGATATCAAAGAATGCTTTAAAACTGGGGTGTCAAATATGCAGTTTGGGGGCTGAATCAGGCCCCCAGAGGGCTCCTATCAGGCCCCCAAGCAACTGGCGTCATTTGCTTCCTTCTCCCTATATCTTGCTTTTTTCTGCATAACAGCTTGCTTTGCAAGGTTTGCTCAATTGTGCAGGAGCTACAGGGGAAAACCTCTATTTTCTCCATTGGGTGAGACTCCTCCCTTGGGGAGGAAGGGGAGAGGAATAGCCTACTTTGCCAGGCTCTCTCAATTGCACAACAGAGCTGCTGACTCAAGCCTCTCTTCTTTCAATTGGCTGAGGAAAGAGCCAGCACTTCCTTTGCCCAGTTCCTTGGTTCCCATGGGAGAAATACAAATAAAGCATCTTTAAGACCAATGAGTGCTAACATTTTAAGCATGTTTTATTTTTTTAAAATATATGTATGTGTGGTTTGTCTGTGTTCTTTTTAAAATTTATATCTCTGCTACCTAATCTTAAATAGGTACACACATGGCCTGGCCTAACAAGGTCTCAGTTATGTCAGATCTAGCCCTCACAAAAAAATGAGTTCGACACACCTGCTTTAACATATATGATCAATTATTTTGGCTAGCCTCAAAGGGAGAAATTTAAATACACAACTTCTTCAACAATTCTAAATTTATAATTCAAGAATTCAAAATGGACAGGAAATAAACCCCCTGCAGATAGAAGTGAAACCTTTGCTTAAGGAGATTTACTCCTAAGTAGATACATAGGTACAGGTTTGCACCACCGGTTTCTTAACTACTGGGATTCATGGACCATTGAGAAGATTATCAAGCATGTGGATAAGGTATTTTACCAAAGTATCTTACCAAAGACTCCAGAGTAAGCTTACCACTCATGGGATAACTGGATGTGTCCTCTCGGTTAAATACAAAGAAGCAGAGAGTAGGAATAAATGGTCAGTTCTAACAATAAAGCAAGTAGGAATAAATGGGCAATTGAGCAGTGGAGTCCCACAAGGATCATTACAGGAAAAGGTCCTACTTAATTTGTTCATAAATAATTTGGAATGGGGGGTGAGCAGTGCAGTGGCCCAGTTTGCAGATGATACCAAATTATTGCTGGATAATGGTAGATTGTCAAGAGCTTCAGGAGGCTTTCTCTAGATTGAGTGGGTGACAACATGGAAATGCACACTGGAACAAAAAAAATATTTCTAATTGTAAGTGTATGGACTGAAAGGGAAGAGTATTTTATGATTGTAATTAAAAGCTTGATGAATGTGGTGCAACAGTGGTGATAAAGACGGTTTGTGTAAGGATTATTAGGAAAGTAATTGAAAATTTAGTAGCCAGTATTGCAATTTCCCTGTAGAGATCCTTGGTGTGGTCCCATTTGATATGCTGTGTACTGTTCTGGTCTCTTCAGAAATATTTTGCAAAGGTGTAAAAAGTTCAGACCAAATCAACCAAGATGATTAAAGCACTGGAACACCTTTCTTATGAGGAAAAAGTAAATGGTTCAAAGTACAGACCTGCCTATCCTGGTATACCCCCCCCCCCCAAGAGCATTTACTGTGTAGAGAAGAACTTACTGGTGATCTCTGGCCCAAAAGACATCTGGCTGTCCTCAGCCAGAGCCAGGTCTTTTTCAGCCTTGCCCCCAGCCTGGTGGAACTCTCTGCTGAATGACATCCATGTCCTGAGAGACCTAATGCAGTTCTACAGGGCCTGTAAGGAAAAGATGTTCCACCAGCCTGTGGCTGATGACAGCAACAGTCTTTATCTTGTCTGACACTGCTTTTCCTCCCTTCCCTTGATTATTCTTTAGCACCACCTGAAATTGTTTTGAAATTGTTCTAAATTGCTTTGCTTTTAACTGTTTTACTGATTCATGGATGTGTTTGTATATTGTTATTCACTGCTCTGAGCCTTGTGTGCATAGGGGAGGGCAGTCTAACAGTCTAATTTACAAATAAATAAATAAGTCTGTACAGTTTAGGAAAAAATATGGCTTTGGGAGTTTATGGCAGCAGTTTAAAAATTACTTAATTTCATTACAGTCATAGATCAGCAGAAACACAATCAACAGTCAGCAACACATAAAAGAAAATATGTCCATATAGTAAAAAAAACCCCACCCTTCTAATTATAAACCAAATTCCATATTATATGCATAGCTACTAAAAAGATTTAACCAGGTGCTTCCTTATTAAACAAACCAAAGTACAAAATATGGCCTCTTTAAAGGAAGTTTCCTTACAGTGATCTGAAAGGGGGACACCCCAAATTTGTCATATCTACCTAGAAAATGGAATAGAATTAGGATGATGTATAAGGATTAAATGTTCTTATAAAATGAACAATACATGTTTAAATCTACCTCTCTACCAAAATTATAAAATTATAGATGGAGTGGCAAAACTAGATAGCAATAACCCTTCTCCCTCTCAAGACAAAAAAGTGTTTATTCAGTAAGCAAGTAAGGTACCCTAATTCAATAAGTAAGTCAGTAAGGTACCATAAACATCTTGGGGACAGGGTACGTGAAAGTCTGTTTCCTCCCATACTCCAGCTTACCATAAGATCTGACTCTCAAGCTGTGGTCTCTGTCCCTCATTTTCAGAGGTTAAGCATGTGGTGATTAGACACTATGCATTTTCTGTTGTTTTTCTGTCTGGAACACTCTCCTCCTTGTGACTCATTTGGCATCTATTTTTTTTTAAATGCTTCTATGCCACCTTTCCACTCAATTCAGGGTTCCCAAGGTGATGAACATCAGTACATTAACACTTCAAACATTAAAATATTTCAACATTAAAAACATTTAAAATACCAGTGTGTGTGTGTGTGTCCATGTATACTCTCCTCTCAGGTTTACACCCATCTAATCTCCTTAGCAGAGTCTCTGAAGATGACCAAAGTAGTTGGGTATGTTCACAAAGGAGTAGGAAGTCTTTCAGGTATCTAGGATAGGCCTTTCCACTCAATTCAGGGTTCCCAAGGTGATGAACATCAGTACATTAATAATTCAAACATTAAAATATTTCAACATTAAAAACATTTAAAATACCAGTGTGTGTGTGTGTGCGTCCATGTATACTCTCCCTCTCAGGTTTACACCCATCTAACCTCCTGAGCAAAGTCTCTGAAGATGACCAAAGTAGTTGGGTATGTTCACAAAGGAGTAGGAAGTCTTTCAGGTATCTAGGATAGGCCTTTAAAAGGTCAATACCAGCACCCAAAAGGTCAATACCAGGCACCTGTTTACTTTTTTCATAGTGTTCCTAATTTACTGGAACCAAAAGATACAGCTGAGTGTCAGAGCATATTCGTGGCAACTTAAGATGACCTGTTCCAGCAGCTCCACAGAAATGTTAAACAGCATTGGGGGTGGGGGGTGGGAAGAAGATGGAACCTTGAGATACCCAATAGGCCAGAGAACAAGGGGCTAAGCCGCTGTACCCCAGCACCACACTCTAAAACTCAGCTTTTTTGTTTCCATGTAAAGTAATATAGTAACAATTGAATTATAGAATTTCCTCTTCAGGGAGATTTATCTGTCTCCCTCTATTATAGTTATCTGCCTACAAAATTCAATAATATGCTAGTCACCTACTATGTTATTACTTGTTTAATGTACTACTATTACTACGTACTACTATACTATGTATAATATTTAGATAACATTTACCACTGGATCAAGCCTAAAATGTTTAAGACATGTTATGTTACTAACATTATTAATACACTGATGTCTCAGACAGATTCACCAATACCAAATTTACTGAAATTTTAGAGTGGAATGTCTTTCCCCCAACACCCACTATAAATTAAATGTGTATGTGTGTTCCTTAGAAAACATAGAACATCCTGGTTTGTTCCTGTCCAAGATAGTTTATTTGCTTCTATAGACTGAAATAATCATAGGCTAGTTACAGATTCTGTCAAAGCTGACCCTTCTTGGTCTGAGAGAACCATTCCACTCTCTTGAGCCTCAGGCCCTGGAGCAAGATCCTATGTCAATAACATCAATAACATAACCAAGCTTAACCTAGGTTTGGACCAGTGAACTCACAGCAGCACACCATAAAGCAAAATATGCTTTTAAAGAAAGAAAATAAGAAACTATACAGTTACAGTGAGGAGGCATTCAAGCATGCAAAAATAGCAAAGCTAACTTTCTAAATACACTTACTGAATAGAGTTTCTGCAGCTCAGAACTTCTCAAATCTTTGCAAATTCTAAGTCAAGCAACAAAATTCAGAGTAAATGTAGCATATGTCAAACACAGGTAAAAGGAATAGAGAAGGGAACTAGGGTACAGAAAGGGAATAAAACCTAGCAAGATGGATTACTATTTATAGATCTCAACCAATTGCTATGCTGTCTCCAAAGAGTCTTCTGGAAGATGAGACACTCATGGTCCAATTCACTTGAAACTTTTTTTTTTTTGGGGGGGGGGGTGTTAGTGACTGGGTAGCACTAATTCTGCAGTAATTTTGGCATTTGCTTGAAAAACAGCCACTGCAAACTCCAGGAAACATTTCCCATAAAAATAATGGACCAAATAATTTTGGAATTCCAGGTAAAACCGTCATCCAAATACTGAACAGGTATTGGACACATGAATAATCCATCATACTGATAATTATATCCTTCCTGAAATGCAGATCCTCCACAAAGCCCATGCCTTTCTGGTTTACATCCCTAAAAATGAACTATAGAAACACCAGTTCAAGAACCCACCACCACCTTTCTCAAAAGCTTCAGTCAGAGACAGAATGTTTATTAGCAGTTTTATGGAGGGGAAGGAATCTAATGATAAAATGTAAACCATTTATCTTCCCAAGTGTGAAAACACTTGTGGTAAGGGTGCAGCTTAATGATACATCTGGGACTTTTGGTACCAGGAAGCATATGAATATGCGAGCTCATGAAAAAATCTGTTATACTGTTTAAACTTCCAGAGTCTGATTTTTTTTAAAGAAAGTTGTTATTCCCTGTTATTGTCAACGTGAACCCTGTGTACCAAGGCTGGAGCAGGGTGTGAACAATGAAAACATTTTTTTAAAAAAAAATCAAGTATATCCAACTACTTTTAGGTATTAGGATTCTCAAAGGCTGGTAATGTCTTCCAAATTCATAGCTTCTAGCCCTCCCTTTCACCAGTACGCTCTGATAAAATGTATGGTGTAACCATTGCTCCTTTTCAGCTGTTTTCCAGTTATTGGTCCCAGTGATTCTGCAGCTTGTGGCTTGGCAGAACAGCCTCCCCACCAGTCATCCCAGTTCACTTTTCCTTAGTCCCTCCCCTACACTCAGCAATGCCCCCCCCCCCAGCATGATGAAGATAGTCCTACTGCCACAAGTACTACTACCACTGCTTGGGGCAGATGCAGAAAGGGAGGCTGAGCAAGGGAAATGGTATCAGACTTGTTGTTGTTCTCTCTGGTGATAGGGGAGGGTGCAGGTCTCAAAACTGCTCAAGAATTCCTAATCCATAGGATGGATCCAGTATTGACTGGTATAGCCAAAACTCAGAAATAAGATTCATTTATTCAATAGAACTTCATCCCAAGGAAGTCCACCCCTCCCCCCTTTATGATTTCAGCCTTAATATCTGCTGTATAACCATATTTAATGCTTTTGGCACCCATGTGAAAAAGCAATACCTACTTTAAAAACTTTTTTCTATGTATATGTCTCCCTCTCAGACTACTCTGAATCAGCTCTGGTCATGACACAAATAATAATACTTTAGTCAGCTAAATTAAGCTCTTGTTTACTTTAAATCCTACAAAAAGCACCATTTGCCAATTCTCTGAAAACAACATAAAAATTGCTACTTATGACACAAACCAAAAATGAAAAAGACTCTCCTTCACCTGGTACTTTTTCAGATAAATTGCCCCAGTACTGCTGGCAAGCAGAAGCTCAGTATTGCTTGATAAATCCCTTTTAAATTGGCAAGTCCAGCTGAACCTAGTTTCACCTAGGTTTGCTAACTGTTCTGACCATAATAATGACTTGAATCCACAGTTGCACTTCTCAGCTTAGCAAAAAATTCTTGATTTTTTTTAAAAGGTCACATTAAAAAGAGATAGATTGATATATTATTGTAAGTGGGAACTTCTTGGGCTGCATCAAGCAAAATTATTTTTTTTTTAAAAAAACCCTTTAGATCTGATGCAACCCCCCCCCACACACACACACAGACAAATTCCACTTCTCTTGGGCACAAGTCGACCATCGTGATCTTATAGCCATGTTCATATTTCCTAGTGCCAAAATGGGAAGTGAACTAATAACACCACTTTGAGAATAAGCCACCACCATCTTTCTCAAAAGCTTCTGTCTTGGAGAGGATGTTTATTGTCAGTTTTATAGAGGGGAAAGAATCCAGTGAGAAAATGCAAACTATTTATCTTCTCAGCCGCTAAAAGGCACTTGCTTTGCATCTGTGCCTTTTGGTACTAGGATACATACCAGTACATTGTTTTATCATTACTAAAGGCTCAGTTGTACTTCCATTATTACCATCTGAAGTCCATCTAGGAAAAAAATATTCTACTGACAATAAATCTGTTATTGTGTTTAAAACCCCACACAATCATAATTTCTTCAGTGCTCAATCTATTTGGGTTAGGGTTAGGGTCCATGCACATGCACATGGACAAACATAAGGTTTAACAACATTTGACTCTGGTTCTGTTATTGACATTTTATTTCACCCCATGAGACAGCTACAGGCTACAGTCCAGGGTCTAAACTGTGGCTATGGAACTGGAGAAGGGGTAAAAGTGAAGTTCTATCCTTCATGGTTTAAACTCTGGAAGGGGAAAAGAATCTCCCTCTCTCTCATCAGCAATAAAAACATCCTGAGCTGAGAAGTAAAGTATATCCAATCAGTGAAACAGTATAGGACTTAAAAAAAAAAAGTTATCTTCCCCTTCCCCAGTGCTACAGTGCTATAACACTTCTCCATTCTGTTGGTCACTTATTAGGAACTAGCACCACTTCTACAGTTTCAGTTATGGAATTCTGGCACCATGTAAACTTTTCAGTCTATAAAAAAGACAGTCAAAGTGCAACACAACAGAGATTTATAAAATAATACATGAGGTAGACAGGCTAGAAATAAGTTTCCCTCCCTCTCGCAATACTAGATCTTGGAGGCACCCAGTAAAGTAAATGGGCAATAGATTTAAGATGGACAACATTAGGGGAAGGCTTTAAGCCCCCTCATTTGTCCTCTATAGTAACTGGTTGGCCACTGTGTGGGAGAAGATGCTGGAATGGATGGACCACTGGTCTGTTGATTCAGGAGGGCTTATCTTGTGTTCCTATGCGTATTTTGGCTCACTGTCTACCCTACAATAAGTCTCTACATTATTGTTTACAAAACAATGTGGCCTGGTTTTGGTTTTAAAAAGTCTTTTATATATGGGAGGGCTGGAGTGAACCTCAGCAGTTTCTGAAAAGTTCAGGGGAGGAACCTGTACTCTGTGGGGGAGTAACCAGCTAAAAAGAGCTCTCTCTAGCTGAAGATTAAGCTTTTGCATTTCCTCTACTCAATATAAACAACACTGTAAATGTGTGCTCAGTTTTTAATTGACTTCTGTGTTCTGCACCACCTGAATATCAAAATGCTGTCTGTTTCCAACACCATGACATGGCAATACAACTTTCAAGAGCCCAATGATACCTGCTTCATTGCATTTAAATCTCTCCTTGTCATTATGATGTGCATGCACAAATATAGGTATGTTTTGCCAATACTTTAATGAGTGCAAAACAGGGACTCTGAATGGCCCACATATCAAATCTAAAAGTTTGAAAAGTATTATATTTCCAGATGCTTGAGAAGAAGGAAGAAACCACAGGTCCTATGAGGCAGTGCAAGAACATACATGCATACATAAATTAATCCCGGTCTGGACAGTTTGGCAACCATTAACAAACAAGAAGTGTTGCCTTAAATGAAGCAGATATATATCTAATCAGTACATCTCTCTCTCTCAGCTTTTAACAAAGTGCAAAGGTAGCAGATGTAATTGCTGGGGGGGGGGGGGGGGAGGAAAAGCAGCTGTAGCAAAGTAGTATATACACACAGCAGTTATCAGACTAACATTTTCATAGTTAAACACATTCAGACTATTCAGATACAAGCAGTTTCTTCAGCTCTTGTAATCCTCACAGCTTTACAAGCAGACCATGAGAAGTGACCATGGCTCAGTGGTAGAGCACTTCCTTGGCATGCAGTAAGTCCCAGGTTCAATCTCTAGCATCAACAGCTAAAAGGATCAGCTGGTAGGTAATGTGAAAGATTTCAGCCTAACATCTTGTAGCGAATGCAGCCTTTTAAATAGGTTTAATTTTTAACAGTGTTCTAGAGCAGGGGTGGCCAACGGTAGCTCTACAGACGGTTTTTTTGCCTACAACTCCCATCAGCCCCAGCCAGCATGGCCAATGGCTGGGACTGATGGGAGTTGTAGGCAAAAAACATCTGGAGAGCTACCGTTGGCCACCCCTGTTCTAGAGGTGTGTTAGGTTGAAATGTTGTTGCACTTACACCTGTGTGTAAGCATTTTTGGTGACCTTGAAGGGAATTAACACCATCCCTTACCTTCCTTTCCAGTTACTGTATGCTATCACAACTGCACCACTTGGAGGCCAGCTGAGATAAATTTATGTTGTGTGCTTCTGGGGATGGGAGAAGGTGTGAGCTGTTGTTTTAAAATGTGAAGTTTCCCTTCACTTGGACAGGTCTTCCTGAAGAGACTTGGGCAGCTGAATGGTCTCTTTGAAGTCTGGACATTGAGAACTGGTGATTCTGTGCTGTATGTGATCCAGTGATATTTTATGATGTTGCTATTTTTTTGCTTACCAGTCTTACTTTAAATCATTTGCATTAATAATAAATTGTAATTTAGGTTAAATTATTGTTTCCTCTATTGTCTTGGTTGCCACAATAGACAAGGGACCTAATGCCTCTAACAGACATGCTACCTTATTGGTTATAAAGTGACTTTTCAAGAAGAGAGAGAGAAGTTTGGTGGCAGTCCTACCTTGTGGGGGGTTTTGCCCATTCCAGTAACATTTTTGTAAAATTTTAGGCTACCTAAGAATGCCCCCACCCTTTCTCAGAAGGGGTGTGGGTCATTACAGACCTTGGAGAGCGGTTGCCAGTCAGAGGAGATGCTACTTACCTTGATGGGCTGTCTGATTTGGGTATAAAACAGCTTCATGCGCTCATGTACCAAACTGGCAGGTAAAAGAGAATACTTGCTTAAAATAATGCTTTCTAGTATATGTTGAAGTTAGAAACTTTTTCAGCTGTTACATCATGGATAGTTCCTGCAAAATAGAAAATAAAGCTTTACTTTAACCATTGATAATGCTAGTTTCATGAACAAATCTTACACATGTATCCAGGAAACTTTCTGCATAATGGGAATTTTACTACAAATGTAGCAAAGAAATAGTACCATTCATAATGTTTATCTGTAACCTGTAGCTTTACTTCAATTCTTCAAAAGCAGAGTGTAGACTGAAAGGGGTTTTTTTTGTACATAGTCTTAGAAAACTTACACTATGGAAACAACTGCAAAAAGCCAGCATGGTGTAAGAACATAAGAAGAGCAATGCTCCCTCTAAGCTATGGAGTCTTGTGAGCAGATATCCTACTTTGTGAGCTACTGGCATTAAAAGTTGTGAGTGAGAAATTGGGCTACTGCATAAATTAGTTTGCTTTGGGGCCATCCTTGAGCTAAGACAAAAATGTGTGAGCCAGTAGCTTAAAAACTGTGAGCTAGCTCACACTAACTCAGCTTAGAAGGAACACTGAAGAAGAGTCCTGCTGGATCACACCAGTGGTCCATCTAGCCAAGTATCCAATTTCACAATGTAGTCAACCAGTTCCTTTGGAGGGCCAAGACCACAGCATAGAAGCCAAGACCTCCCCCTAATGTTAACTCCTGTTTCTGGGATTCATAGTGTCTCTAAACATGGAGGTTCTCCTCAGTCACCATGGTTAGCAGCCACTGATAGACAATGGATTTATTTAAAAGCTGTCTATTCCTCTGGCCATCACTGCAGTCTCTGACAGTGAATGCTATGTTTTAATCATAGCATTCTGTGTAAAGAAGTATTTTCCTTTGTCCATCCTGAATTTGCTACCCACCATTGGATACTCTTGCATTCTAGTATTTTGAGAGGAGAAAAGTTTCTTTTTGTCAATTTTCTCCACCCCATACATAATGTTATAAACTTCTATTGTGTCCTCTTTTAATCATCTCTTTTCTAAACTGAAGACTCTCAGCCTTTTCTAATAGGGAAGGTTCTCCATCATCTTGGTTGCCCTCCTCTGTACTTTTCTCCACTTCTGCAATAGTGACCATAGGGTTGCCAGGAAATATCTGGGGACTTTGGGGGTGGAGCATGGAGACTTTCTCATTCCCCCCAAAATAAAAAAGTACAGCAGTGCAGTTCCCTGGAATACAGTCTTCATTTCCCCAGCCTCTTTTTTTCCTTCAATGGGTTCCCCCAGCAGCTGCTCTTTCACTAAATGAAAGTGAAATTTGTTATATCCCCACAAGTCCCTTGCCATGCTTTGATAGCATTTCCATGTATGGCTTTATTAAGGGACACACACACTCACAAAACAGCCAAAATAAACACAGTTTACAAGCCCACATTTTTGTGATCTCACTGGGGCAATTTACTCATGGGAGTTGCTGAATATAACCATCTGCTGTATTGCAACCAACTTCTGCAGGCTAATGAAAGTAAGGAACAAAGCAGCCTAGAGGATGGAGTTTTCCTCCACCTCATAATCAAGTTCTAGTTTACTCTTTACCATCCATTTTACTATGCAAACAACTTCTGAAACAAATTCAAAACAAACAGAGGGACTGTGATCTCTTCCTTTCCCACACATTCACTGGGAAGAGTCACATGACTCTGCCTACTCACCCCACCCCATGCAGCTTTCCTCTTACTGAGAGTTAAAGCTGGCTGGTAGTGGGGAGAAGCCTGTAAAAGTGGGGGGATCCCCCTAGGGTTCCCAAGTCTGCCACTTCCTGCAGCAGGGGACTTTCATGTGCTACCTATTGTACCATAGTTTTCCCTCCCAAATGGCTAGAGCATCCAGGAAAACCATAGAGTTTTCCCAGAAATGCCTAAAGCAGCCGTGCAGGGACATCACTTCCGGGTGATGTCATCACACCAGTGACGTAGGGGGAGGTTCCCCCTGCCGGTCCAACATGGGCCGGCGGGTTGGGAATCTCCCAGGGAACCCCTACCCAGACTGGGGGGTTGGCAGCCTTAGATCCCCCTCCTCACCTGGTTGCCGCCACATCCGTTTGACACCATCTGAACCAAATAAGTTTATTTTGGTCTCATCGGACCACAGGACATGGTTCCAGAAATCCATGTCCTTAGTCTGCTTGTCTGCAGCAAACCATTTGTGGGCTTTCTTGTGCATCATCTTTAGAAGAGGCTTCCTTCTGGGATGACAGCCCTGCAGACCAATTTGCTTCAGATGGTGTCAAGCATGTGTGGCAGCAACCAGGTGAGGAGTACAAAAACAAGTGTGTCTTGCCTACAGTCAAGCATGGTGGTGGGAATGTCATGGTCTGGGACTGCATGAGTACTGCTGGCACTGGAAAGCTACAGTTCATTGAGGGAACCATGAATGCCAACATGTACTGTGACATACTGAAGCAGAGCATGATCCCCTCCCTTTGGAGACTGGGCTGCAGGGCAGTATTTCAAACACACCTCCAAAATGACCACTGCCTTGCTAAAGAAGCTGAGGGTAAAGGTCTTAAAGGTGCTTTCTTTATATCTTTCCCATGGGATTCAGGGAATTGGGTAAAGGAAGCTCTGGCTCTTTCCTTCCTTCCCCAGGGGACCAGAAGGGGGAGGAGCCTCAGCCAATAGAAAGAAGAGAAGCTTGGCACAGTAGATCTGCTGTGTGACTGAGAGAGCCTGGCAAAGCAAGCTATCCACCCCCCTTTTCTCCACAAGAGGGGAGTTTCAACCAATGGAGAAAATAGAGGCTTTACTTTTGTAGCTCCTGTGCAATTGAGCAAGCCTTGCAAAGCAAGCTGTTAAGCAAAAGGAAAGAAGAGAGAGGGAGATGGAAGCAGATGACAGCCAGTAGCTTGGGAGCCTGATTTCCAGGGCTTTTTTTGAGCAGGAACACACAGGAACACAGTTCAGACTAGCTTGGCATTAGGGGGTCTGGCCTAATATGCAAATGAGTTCATGCTGGGCTTTTTCTACAAAAAAAGCTCTGTGTGAAATAATGATGATGTCAGGGGTGTGGCTTAATATGCAAATAAGCTCTAAAAAAAAGCCTTGTATACTTCCAAGTTGCTAAACTTATATACTTGTCCCTCAACAGGCATGAGCAACAATCTGGCTCTTTAAGTTTCATCATTTCAGTTGGAGAGACCAACAGGACTGCAAAAACTCCCTTAAAATCAGAAAGACCTAAGAGTGCTCTACTTTGGGTTGGCAACTTGGCGTAGTTTGGTGTAGTGGTGTAGAGCAAGTTTGGTGTAGTGGTTAAGTGTGCAGACTCTTATCTGGGAGAACTGGGTTTGATTCCCCACTCCTCCATTTGCAGCTGCTGGAATGGCCTTTCGTCAGCCATTGCTCTCACAGAGGTTGTTCTTGAAAGGGCAGCTGCTGTGAGAGTTCTCTCAGCCGCACCCACCTCACAGGAGATTGTGAGCCACTCTGAGATTCAGAGTGGAGGGTGGGATATAAATCCAATATCATCATCAACAACAACAACGATTTGAGAAATGCCTGGAGATTTGGGAAAGGAGTCTGAGGAGCACATGTTTTGAGGAGGGACCTCAATAATGACATGGAGATCATCCTTCAAAGCAGCCATTTTTTCAAGGGGAACTGATATTTGTAGACTGGAGAGCACTTTTAATTCTGGGAGATCTCCAGACCCAATCTGGAGGTTAGAAACACTTGCTGTCCAGGTTAGGTTTTGTGTTTGTGTGGTTTTTTGCCTCGTGTTTGTCAACATCATGGTGCTGGCAAGAAAAAATATATTAGAGCAATAATCATTTTTATTCTTGTTAATAGTTGTAAATATATTAGGCATCTTTGGTTTAATATTTAGGGCCTAGTCAAAGAACATAAAAGAAACCATGCTGAGTCAGGCCAATGGCCCATCCAGTCCAACACTCTGTGTCACACAGTGGCCAAACCTCAGGTGCCATCAGAAGGTCCACCAGTGGGGCCGGAACTCAAGAAGCCTTCCCACTGTTGCTCCCTAAGCACCAAGAATATAGAGCATCACTGCCCAAGACATAATGTTTCATCTATTTTGTTGTTCAGTCACACAGTCAAGCCCGACTCTTTGCGACCCCATGGACCAAGTCATGCCAGGCCCTCCTGTCTTCCGTCCTCTGAAGTCTGCTCAAATTTCTGTGAGTTACATCAGTAATGCTGTCCAGCCATCTCATCTTTTGCTGTCCCCTTCTTCTTTTGCCTTCTGTCTTTCTCAGCATCAGGATCTTCTCCAGTGAGTGCTCCCTTCTTATTTGGTGGCCAACAAGTATTTGAGCTTCTGCTTCAAATCTTCCAGAGAACAGTCAGGGTTGATTTCCCTTAGGACTGACTGATTTGATCTTCTTGCAGTCCAAGGGACTCTCAAGATTCTTACCTTGCAGCTAATAGACACCGATGAAACTCTGTTCCATATGTTTATTTAATCCCCTCTTGAAACCATCTATGTTTGTAGCCTCCACCACTTCCTGTGGGAGTGAATTCCACATGTTATTACTCTTTGGATGAAGAAGTACTTCCTTTAATATGTTCTAAACCTACTGATCATTAATACTATTGAGTGCCCACAAGTCCACGAGTTCTTGTATCATAAGAAATGGCGAAAAGTACTTCTTTCTCTGCCTTCTCTATCCCATGCATAATTTTGTAAACCTGTGTCATGTCACACCTTAGTGAACGTTTCTCCAACCTAAGGAGCCCTAACCACTTTAACCTTTCTTCATAAGGAAAGTGTTCCATTCCCTAAATCATTTTAGTTAATTATTTATATTCCCATCAATTTCAATGCAGAGTCAAACATGGCTCTAATTCTTTCCCAGTAAAGTCAATGGGAGTTTCATCTATGGCTGGATTGTGTCATTAGGTTGTGAGCACTTTTTTTTTTTTTCTCCCAGTCTACTGGAATAGAAAACCTACACAAATGACAATACTCAATAGAATGATCTGCAGGAAGAGATTCTAAGCTGAGCTGGGTAAAGCACATTAAGAAGTGTCTGGCTGCTTGCTTTCCTTCATGGCTCCATCAACAACATTGGCAGAAGTATTTTATGTGTAATATTACTGTGCTTAATCTAAGCCTGCAGATTTTCTCTAGAGCATGAAAAGCTGCATTAATATAGTGATGTTCCCTTTCTCAACCTCAGATATAGTGGCTGCAAATATTTCTTATCAAGCAAACTGCAGGTGCTGCATTTTCATACGGTCTGTAATGTATTGTACATCAGTGCACCCTAAAATGCTCAAATTGCAATTTACACCTGTGTTTTCAATTAAATCAGGATGTTTGGGTATAGCAGAGATACAATGTTATATTTAAAGATGCATTTATCTGATTTTTTTTAAAAAAATGAATAAATCAGTGATGTAATATTTAAATATAAAGCAAATCATTATTGCACTATGTGAGTAGTTTCTTTTGCAAGGAAAACATACCTATGAATATCCACTCCCTTTCCCAGTGTAACAGTTCACAATCTTGAGGAATATCTAGATTCAGAAGGAATCAGTGTGGGCATGTGATCATTTTAGGTAAGACAGGAAAGTGAATTCCTGTTGAACGTTAGTTAAGTCAACTATTACTTTAATGCAGATCCTTAAGTGATTACAGTGTGGTGATTCCCCCTCCCTGACATTGTCTATAGGCATAAGAAAAAAGGGGAGGGGGCAAAGCAAGCCTAGGCACAGCAATACCCTTGGGATACTTGGGATTATGAAGTGTGATTTGATAAGGTCACAGGGGGAAAAGACTAGCATTTAAATTCCACATTAAGTTCTCTCTGAATAAATCTACTTTTTATAGACCCAAACTAATGAATGATGATGAAGGAAAAGTATAGACATTGCTTCTGCCTAGCTCAGTCTAGAAAGAAAAACATTATTGCTTTTAGGACAGGACATGAATAGACTATACATTTTTTTAAACAATATTTTATTAGATTTATATATCCTGCCCTTCCTACAAAGCTGGCTCAGGATGGGATCCATAATAACAATGCATAAGAATATATGTATTTCTGCTTAAATATGAAGAATTCCTGAAGAAGAATTTAGTCCCTGGCTGAGATATCAGGAAGAAAGTTTTCCTCCTTTTCTGAAAGCTGAACAGGAAGTATTTTCCATTTCTTCGAGAAATGAATGAAAATTATTCCCCCCCCCCCCAGTGGCAATTGATGCAATTCTGTAGCTAGAAATTTTACTCAGAGGGCACTAGGTTGCCTGGTACTCAGTACAAACCCATCAGCATTCATGTTAACCTTTTAGAGCAGGGGTGTCAAACTCATTTGTTATGAGGGCCAGATCTGACATAAATGAGACCTTGTTGGGCGGGTCATGTTGGGCCGGGCCATGTGAGTACCTGTTTAAGATTAGGTAACAGAGATATAAACTTTATAAAGGACACAGACAAACACAATGAAAGATTTAAAAAAAAAAAACCCCTTAAAATAAAACATGTTTAAAACATCAGCACTTGGTCCTAAAGGTACTTTCTTTGTATTTCTCCTGGGAACTGGGCAAAGGAAGCTCTGGCTCTTTTCCTCCTTTCCCATGGGGTCAGGAGGGGGAAGACCCTCAGCCAATAGAAAGGAGGCTTGGCTCAGTAGCTCTGCTGTGCGATTGAGAGAGCCTGGCAAAGCAAGCTTTGCCTTTCCCCCTTCCTCCCCAAAGGAGAAGCCTCAGCTAATGGAGAAAATAGAGGTTTTGCTTTGTAGCTCCAGGGCCATTGAGCAAGCCTTGCAAAGCAAACTGTGATGCAGAAGGAAGCAAGAGAGAGGGAGAAGGAAGCAGATGACAGCCAGTTGCTCAGGGACCTGATAGGAGCCTTCTGGGGGCCTGATTCAGCCCTTGGACTGCTTGTTTGACACTCCTGCTTTAGAGGATGGTGGTGAAGGTGCTTTGCTTCACATATATTCAATATTTATATTAATAGAAATGCTTTGACACACCAGTAAGTATGTACATGGTACCTATGTGTGATAATGTGCAATTTTGAAGTGATGAGCTGTTTATCAGAATAAAGAATGACAAGGGAATTAAGTATATGCTAGATGTTCAATGTAGTATCATTTAGCACTGCCTTCCATTTCTGATTTACATGTGAGTAATAATTAGGGATGGGCATGAGCTGGCTCACAAACTAAACCTCATTATGAATTTTGTGCGGTGTGTGGTTTGTGAAGTCAAGTTTGTGACAGATCAATGGGCACAAACTCTTAATGAACTTTCAAGCTGTTTGTGGAGGCTTGTGCTGGTTCATGAGCGGATACATTTCCAGACACAGTGTCTCTGTTCAATCGGAATGTTTACATAACTTCAAAGCTAAAACTTGGAGGATATGTAGAGGAGCATCTAGGGGAGATCCCTTGAATGTCTGGCATCTCTAGCTTGCACAGGATCTGTTCTATACTCTCCTGAACCTGCACCTGTCAAAATGACCATCATTTTGAAAGGGGCAGGTTTAGGAGGTTCAGAAATCTACAGAATGAATCCTGTGCAACCTAGAGACATTAACTCAGAGGAGATCTCCGACTGACTCTCCTCTACATGCTTTCAATGTTTGATAAGGATTGGATTTGCAAGGTCAAAGTTATGCCACCCCAAAGAAGTTACCCCAAGGAATGTGTTTTCTGGGAAAATGAGAGGTGGTCAATTCCCCAGAAAGCACTTTTCTTGGGGCACCTTCTTTGGGGTGGCATAACTTGGACCTTGCAAATCCAATCTTTACCAAATGTGGAAGGCATGTAGGGGAAAGTCAGCCAGATATTTCCTGCAAATTTGGTGTCTCTAGCAAGCTGGGGGACATTCTACCTCCTCACAAACCTTACAAACCTCACCAGTTCATGAGGCTGATAGAAGTTCATGATGGTCTGTGGATTACAAATGGGGCATGCCATGAACCCCAAACTGAACTGAACTAGTTCATGCCCTAGTGATCACAAACACAAGTTTTTGGGGTTTTTTAACAGAAACATCATGATGTTACTTCTGGTTATATATCCAGAAATATCACAGTGTTGTATCAATGCTCTAGGAAGTTCCCTGATCTCTATGGGTTTTTTTTTTCTATCGTGTTGTGATGTTTTCTCCCACAGAGATTTTGTAATTTTCTACAGTGTTGTGGTGACACTGTGATATCACTTCTGGTTTCATAACTGGAAGTGACATTTCAGAACTGTGTGCCATGACAGCAACCTGCTCTGCCCTTGAAATCTCTAGAAGTTGTGAGCAAACAGCTGTCAGTCCTAGTATACCTATATTCTTCTCTCAAGAAATGTTGCAGAGTGTAAATCTGTGGGATAAAATTGTGTTGAAAAAGCTGTCAGTGACTAGAGGAGATATTGTCATTAATCAGTGCCTCAGTTCTTCTTCCTAGAAATTAGTAAAGCATGGTTGCCAAAACTTTTTACAGTTGGAAAGAAGTGATACCACTGTATTATTCTGCTGCTCTGCTGTGATCATGTCACAATAAATATATTTATTTTATTATTGAATGAACTACTACCTGTTAATACTACCACCACCACCCCCAATCTGCAAGTTCAGGGCAATAAGGTCAAATCAGAATGCGATAGGGACATACGGTATATGTTTTACTGTATATATGCCACTGCCCCTTTAAGACTGAAGCATGAGGCATTCTCTGGGGAAACAGAGGTGGTAGTTAGCAGATTCCAGTGCTGAAGTGGTTTTGATTCTGAAAGTGCTTTAGTTCATGTTTAGTGTGTTCTTCAGAAATTAAAGATGATATTTTCTACACATTTATCTTTTCCTCTGATTGGAGTATAATATGTACAGAAAGCAAGCACTTGCCAGTGTCTATTGAGTCACTCTAGAGTTCCTTCAGACCACTGTAGCAATTGACTGAAACAAATAGCATCCTGTGTCTTCTGACTTGAAGGGTGGCAAGCTGCTGCAAAGTTGCCATAAACATAACTAAGTTGTCATAAATGTAACATATGTAGACCACCCTGAGCTCTTGTGTGGTGGGTGGGAAAGAGGTAGAGAGAGACTGCCAAAAAAAGCAGTAAGACAACAGCTGCCTGTTCTACCTGTATACCTTATGGTAGCTTTAAAACAAATGTTGCAGCACTGTTATATAGCAAGAGACACATTGCTTTTTAGTCAATAGCTGATTTCTTTACCATCTGAGGACAAAGGCCTGAAATGGACAAGGTGGGAAGAGGTAAAAATTTTATAATCTGTACAGTCTGAGTTTTCCATGGGATTTTACAAATAGTTTTGTTCTTATTTTATAAACAAATAGTAGCTAGTTAGGCTCAGAAATGTGTTGCATTAAGAACATAAGAGAAGCCATGTTAGATCAGGCCATTGGCCCATCCAGTCCAACACTCTGTGTCACACAGTGGCAAAAAATTTATATATACACACACACACACACACACACTGTGGCTAATAGCCACTGATGGACCTCTGCTCTATATTTTTATCTAAACCCCTCTTGAAGGTGGCTATGCTTGTGGCCGCCACCACCTCCTGGCAGTGAATTCCACATGTTAATCACCCTTTGGGTGAAGAAGTACTTCCTTTTAACCTGTCTGCTCAGCAATTTCATCGAATGCCCACGAGTTCTTGTATTGTGAGAAAGGGAGAAAAGTACTTCTTTCTCTACTTTCTCCATCCCATGCATTATCTTGTAAACCTCTATCATGTCACCCTGCAGTCAACGTTTCTCCAAGCTAAAAAGTCCCAAGCGTTTCAACCTTTCTTCATAGGGAAAATGTTCCAGCCCTTTAATCATTTTAGTTGCCCTTTTCTGGACTTTCTCCAATGCTATAATATCCTTTTTGAGGTGCGGCGACCAGAACTGCACACAGTACTCCAAATGAGACCGCACCATCGATTTATACAGGGGCATTATGATACGTGCTGATTTGTTTTCAATTCCCTTCCTAATAATTCCCAGCATGGCGTTGGCCTTTTTTTATTGCAAACGCACACTGTCTTGACATTTTCAGTGAGTTATCTACCACGACCCCAAGATCTCTCTCTTGGTCAGTCTCTGCCAGTTCACACCCCATCAACTTGTATTTGTAGCTGGGATTCTTGGCCCCAATGTGCATTACTTTGCACTTGGCCACACTGAACCGCATCTGCCACATTGACACCCTCAACAGATCCCTTTGGAGTTCCTCACAATCCTCTCTGGTTCTCACCACCCTGAACAATTTAGTGTCATCTGCAAACTTGGCCACTTCACTGCTCACTCCCAACTCTAAATCATTTATGAACAAGTTAAAGAGCATGGGACCCAGTACTGAGCCCTGCGGCACCCATATTCAATGTGCTGCTCTCACAACACTTCAAATACAACCATCTCTTCCATAAGCATTCTCTTGTAAGATTAGATTTGAATGTTATGTCCCATCTCATATTTTACTGTTCATTTTTGTAGTACAAATCATTCAATATAGTTGTCTGATTTCTTGTGACATTGAAGTTATAGAATGTGGCTTCATAGCTTTAACAGACAGCCGAGGTGATAAATATTCCTTTGTGGAAATTCATAGTACTTCTCTCATATGATGACTGGCTTGTTAATGTATAGCAAGAAGCAGTGATGCAGCACTGGGCAGTCAAGTTGAAAATGCTAGATTCCAGGGCAATAAAGATACTGCTGTTCACAGATCACACTTCAGCAAATCCACAAAGCTTCCTTGCATTAAAAATAAATAAATAAAAGCAATACTAAACATATAGCCTCATCAGATAAAGATCAATTATCATTACAGAGATAAAAGGAGAGGTAAGCCAGCCCATTCCTGGGAGAATTCTTTTTGCTCATAGCCTGGTTGTGCATCCTGGTACTTATTGTAATTCAATTTTAATGTGTTCACCTCATTTTAAAGTAATTTTTATTAATGTAGTTCATTATGCTCTACTTGCAGTATGTTAAAAAGAAAGTTTGAAAGGAAACCTAAGGAATGTCAAAGTCTTGCTATTAACAGCTCTTCCATCAGATATATTATACATAAACACTTGTGAAATTACATTTCATATAACAATGCTACCTATAACAGAGTTAATGGAAAACAGTCTGATTGAAATTGAAACTCTGGTAGAATATGTCCAAAAATATGTAGTTTATGCAAAATGAATGATAATCTTGCTATTCTTTTTTGTCAGTCCTCCTCACTTAAGAAGAACAGCTTTGAATAACCCAAGACAAATTCCACTGAATCAGAATCTAACTTTTTTTTTTAAAAAAAAGCTCATCTGACATTAGAGCCTGCCATAGTCAGTCTGTTACTTTATAGGAAGGATTAAAATGGTATACCAAGAACACATAGGCACAGCATTGACAACTCCATTCCATTTAGGTACCCCTTACCTCTATGCTCATATGAAGGGACATTTTGAAGGAGTTATCAGTTTTCCAGGCATATAGTTAAAATACGAGCTCCTCTCTTTCCATTCCCAACTGGGGCAGCCTCCTCCCATAGAAAGGCAGTATGTGTATGATGCTTCTTAGCTCCTGTTCACAAGTTACAGTGAATGCTTGTACAATCAGTGTACAGTATATACTTCAAACTCTTTATGTATGTTTGAATAATTCTTATGTATGCTCTCAACACATTTTTTTTATTTTATTGCATTTATATTCCACCCTCCCCTAATAAACCCCACATTTATCCAGCTACTAGTCCTCAGTTGCATTTTTAACCTTAACTTGTATTGGTTCTTTATTATAAACAGATACATACACATACAGGCAGGATGTACATGCATTCAATGTGATGTGTGAACAGAGCTAGTGCCCTGTAGGTCAGCAGCAGGTGAAGGGTTTGCAGGGCAGATGAGGAGTACAGGCCTTTGCCACCATCCCACCCAAACATTGTAGATTATTTCCCTATAGATCTGAAAGAGTTCACAGAGGTAGTTTGTCATTTCCTAGCTTGAGAAACAATAATCAGCCTCATCACACTCTGAAGATCAGGAATGGTCAGAAATTGAGGTACGTAGCTGGGATCAGTGTTGTGACCATTTCATATTTGCTCATGTGAGGATGATCTAGCTGTGCCATCCCTCACCCCATTGATTGCCAAAGCTGATTTGGCTGATCAGGCTTGCTAGGTGGGTGTCCCCTACCTCTCTCATCAATCCATGTGTGTCCCTCTGGAAGCTGAATGCTCAATGGAAGTGGACAGCCATCCCAAATAGAAAAAGTGTACCATTGTTTAGTCAAGGGTATATGATAGCTGTGTTCCCCTGCTAGAACCTCCAAGCAAGCTCAAGGTCATGGGTGCATAACCAGACTTACGGTCAGACATAAATCAGGAGAACTCATCATAAAAAGAGAAGTGGAGGAGAGCTTTTTGCCCCTTTTCTCTGATTCTACCATGTATTAGGACGGACACATGGAGCCAGAAGAAATAGGCAACCTGCTACCCTTTATGCTGGCAAAAGTGGGTGGAGGGAAACTGGAAGCTCCTTCCCCTGCCTCATAGTTCTCTTTTGCAGCAGCACCAAATGAACAAGTGCTTTTTAAGGTGAGTTTTTAGATGTCTGCAAGTCCGGTCATGCACCCCTGAGCTGGCACGTGTTGGGTATATCATGCAGCTTGACCCTCAGTTTCTGAGCTTTGTAAATCTAAAGAGTCAGATTCTTGTTCCAGAAGCTAGAAAAAAATAATGGTCCAGCTCTTTAAACCTCCAAATCTCAGTTGTAGAAAGATATCAGCCTATAAATTTGGGGAGTGAGCAGTTAAGGAACAAACAGAAACACAACTTTTTGTTGTGTGTTCCAGTGTATTACATGTATTTCAAAATATCCTTAACATCTAGTATATTGATCTACCATGATATAAACATACTTCAGAATGGGTCAGAAATACAGCAGAAAGTACATTCTTCTGTATGAGCACTGGCAACAAAAACTCCTTCCAGGTACCATCTTTGGTGGATAAGTTTGTCAATCTCAAAGTGTGTAGGAGGCAGGCTTGGCCTCATCATTCATTTAATTTAAGCAACACTCCAACATATTTTTGTTCCACCAGCTTTTGAGAAGTAAGGCTCCAGATAAACAATTTCTCTGCTCTGCCACCTATTACAGTATACACAAATTACTTGCCTGGTTCCATGAGTCCCCAGGATAACCAAGACCTCTAGAATTTGTCATTTAGTTAGCGGCAGTTTGAGAAGCAAAAACAGCATCTAATCTAAACCATCAGTGGCCCTCTTCCATGCTTCTGGTCAAATTTAAGAAAGGAGCCTAGTGACAAAGAACTAAAAGGGGCCTAGGGACAAGGAAACAGGCGGGGGGGGGGGGTTGCATCTTTCCCCAGGCAGAATTCAAGCTTGGTTCTTTATCTCACTCAGTCTCTAAGGAGCTCAGGCAGCCTATTACTCATCTGGCAAGTGTAAAATGGAGGAGAATAAAGTAAGTTACAGTGAGTGGGGAGAAAGGTGGCAAATAAATGAAGAAAATACATAAACACAGGTAAAGGAAGATGATAAAAGGTAGGTGGGGTCCCCATGGGGGGAGAGAAGAACACAGAGAAAGTTAAAAATATGGGTGATTCCAGGAAAAAAAATGAATAGTGTCATCCTAAATTTATCGCCCTTTCTACATATCCCACATTGGGTTCAATTTCCATAGCTGCTAAATTGTTGAAAAACACAAAATTTATAACTTGTACATTTGTCTTGTGTGTGGCATTGTCATGGTGGGTGCTTACTTCTCCAGCTCTACTTTAGCCCTTCAGCATCTAAATCTAAACCATCAAATAGGGCACATTTATAGAGATAAATTTATCATTACTGCTACTAGAATCCCACTAATAGTATGTGTGTTTTCAGCTGTCATTGCCAAAATATCCTCCATCAAGAAATTAGGAAATGCTGAATGGCTTTTTATGACGTCCTCCGCTAAATGTTTCTGGAACTTAGGCTTGACAAATAAACATCTTTCATTGGCTATTCTTAGTCCTGAAGCAAATACAAATGACCTTTTCCAATGAGGATATGTTATATTTTGCAATCTGTGTAATAGCTTTGGCATTCCAAACAAAAGCTCTGTGCATTTTATTAAAACTCAGAAAGAGGACAAATCTGTTCCAGCTCATTCTGCAGTTCCTGATCTCTCTCTCTTTCTCTTGACATAAATATTACTGAATGATCTTATAAGGCCCAGTTCACCACTTTTCTAAACACACATTTAACTGAATTAGAAGCAAAACCTCTCACTGTGTTTACAGTTTATAAACCAATACATTGATTGTGTCCAATAATGGCTTGGCTGCTGAAGGAGTTTCTCATGAGCAAACAGTAGTTTGCTTACTTAGAATGCTTTTCTGTGCTATAGAATATACAAGAACATTGTAAGCGCTTTAAATGTGCAAAAATTAAAAGCAAACAGAAGGCATATTTGGTCTGTGTCATTCTGCACCAGCCTCAAAAACAAGATGTTGACTTTTCAATTTGCAAAGTGGATTAGTAAATGGTTTCTGATGTCTAATCCTGAGTTCTTCATTTGGTACTTCTTAAATAGCCACCAGCGACAAAAGGCTTGACGGCATGAAGTGCTCATAGGTACATCAACATAAGCTCAGTAAAACCTGCGTATGAAGTGAAGTAACTTCTCCAAAAGGTCATGCATCTCAAATAAATACTGTCTCCGCATATAAATTACTTGCATTTTGTACTTGAGAAGTCAAGATATAAACTTCATTGCGGGGGGGGGGGGGATTTTCTTTTATTGATGTCAGATAGGATTAGAACATGGTCAGCAAAGTAACAAAACAAAATGTTTTTAAAAAATAAGGGACAGCCTGTCCAGGCTCTACCCAAGGACCCAGTTAGTTGGGAAGACTGCCCAACTATTCCCCAAAGATTCAAATCAAGATCCTTACATCTGTGCACTCCACTAAGGAGGGCTTAATCCATTCCATTAAAACTCTTCCAGACTCTGAAGCAGACTCTGAACCAGCTGGAGCAGAGAAGCAAAAAAAGTTTTCCACTTTTACTCCTGTTTTCCAACATCAACATCACTAATCAGACTCCCTCTGAATCTCTGACAGTCCTAAATTACTCTGGACTCCTTAAATTACCTGTAATACATCCTACCAGAAAGAACCAGGCCAACTTGTAGAAATGGTTCCTTCCTATCTTCCAAAAACACTCAAGCCCTCAGATGTTGAGCTCTTCATTTGGTACACAGAAGTCCAAAAGCATGATCTTCTCAACTCTCCTATGAAGGGCTCTGATAACAACTTTACCCCTTGCTTCCTGCAGTTGCTTTTTTGGATACTACCAGTTCCTGAATATCAATGAGATGGCAGATTGACATGCTGTGCATGGGGAGAGGGAGCACCTGGTGGTGCCCTGTAGGCCAAAAGGTGCCCTAGGTGGTGGCCTACTTGGCCTACATGCTTAAAAGAATATTGAGAATCTGGGGAAGAGGGAACTCCAAGATGTATTCCTCTACCCTCACACCCAAGCTTCCAGTAGTTAATACATAGACAATATGGTACTTTTGCCAGAAGATAAGGGTTTCACTCCTGGAAATGTGCTTCATTTGTGATGAAGACATGGTCACACAGGATGAATTATATAATGGTTGAATTATATAAATTTCACGGGTTTTTACATGTTGAAACTGGAAGCTACTGATACTCATAATACCTGTACCTATTAGCAATTTTTAAAACAAAAAAATATGTAATTGTTACAGCTACAGCTTAAATAACAATACCTAGAAATTACCATTGATTTTTGTGTTATGGCAGCTGAGAAAGATATATTTCAGATACCAAAATTAGTCATGTCATGTAAATCAAGAAGATACATGAATTACTTGCATCAGATAAATATCTCTCTCATAAAGGCAGTTTGAAACAATCTTACAGCAGTTTCTTAATTAAATGAAAATGGCAGAAGGGATAGCCTATCACAGACTGAATGAAGTAGCACCAAGACAGTAGGGAAGGGATAGATTATTGACCTCAATACAGTTCTCATCATACAAGAATGCTCAGCATAGCTTATAACATTTGTTGAAATGTTTACATTACTGTTTGCCCCCCACACACACACACACACAGTCGGAATAAAGAGACTGACACAGTATGTTGGATAAACCAGGCCGCTTTATTAAAGATAACTTAATCAACTAGAACAGCAAGGGGTATAGGCTTAAAAGAACAAGCCCTGGGGTAAACCACAGGACCCCGCCTTGTCCTTAGAGAGCGAGCCACCCTGCCCCCAGCACGAGCCCAATATTCTGGCTGGTGCTGAGCGGCCAGGCCCAAACTCCACCTCCACCTAGGCCAGCATCAATCCCTCTGGAAAGATCTGCCCTGGTGAGACTTTGCCATGATCTGTACTCCCCGCATTGAGCTGTACAGCCCATCTGCAGTTCATACAGACCACCTGCACCTACTGGTGCAGGGCCATAGGTGCTCCCCTGAACAAACACTGTAGCCCATACCCCATCCTGCCCAGCAACCAAACTCCTCCCAAAACCTCCTAACACTATTAGGCAGTACAAGGTAGGTGAAAAACAAATTCACATAGGCCAATTCTATGAAAATGAAAAAATTCCTACCTGGCCCCTAATAAGGTGACAGGCGATAACCTGTACTGCCAAAGGGTGGGCAGGTGGGCTGAGAGCCAAAAAACAAGTGCGATGTGTTGGGCGGGGCCGGGCCCTTTATAGCCCCGATGCCACACCCAACGTGCCTTCTCAGATGCCATAGGAGATGGGGCCAGCCTTCCCTCCTTGTGGGAGGGCAACAGCAGCCCCCAGCCTCTAGCTGGCGATGCCAGCCCAGCTGGGAAGGGGCCGATCTTGCCCCCCCAGTCGGAATAAAGAGGCCGACACAGTATGTTGGATAAACCAGGCCACTTTATTAAAGATATCTTAATCAAGTAGAATGGCAAGGGGTATAGGCCTAACAGAACAAGCCCTGGGATCAACCGCAGGACCCTGTCTTGTCCTTAGAGGGCAAGCCACCCTGCCCCCAGCACAAGTCCAGTATTCTGGCTGGTGCTGAGCGGCCAGGCCCAAACTCCACCTCCACCTGGGCCAGCATCAATCCCTCTGGAAAGATCTGCCCTGGTGAGGCTTTGCCATGATCTGTACTCCCAGCATTGAGCCGTACAGCCCATCTGCAGTTAATACAGACCGCCTGCACCTACTGGTGCAGGGCCATAGGTGCTCCCCTGAACAAACACGGTAGCCCACACCTCATCCTGCCACAGCCAATGCCAAGCCTCTGCTTAGGCATTAGCGCCCACCGGTTGGCCCAGAGCCGACCGCAACCCCTGCCTAATCTCTTCCCAAAAGGCCCGGTTACCAAGCTCAGATAAATGCATCCCGTCTGGCCTATACAAGTCGGCATTCTCGACTCGAATAGCCGGATGGGGCAGAAACATCCCTAAGCCCCCCTCTATGACCTTCTGCAAGGCCTGATTGGCCTTGCGCCTGGTGCGTTCTATCCCTGCAGGGGATAAAGCATACTGCTAGACTCTGCGCGGCAGAATTGCCGACCACACCAAAAGAACTCCTGGCCATCTCTGCTTAATGGCCCGCAAATCCTCCTGTGCTTGCAATGAAAGGGCCTTTCCTTTCATAAATCCAAGGTCATTACCACCGAGGTGTATAACCAGGACGTGCGGAGGAGGCACCCACCTCCCCTGGAACAAAAGTGGCATGATCCCCGGTCAATGCAGGCCACAGCGACCCAGCTACTCTACCGTTGCCCACTCACTGAGCCCCAGCTGGGTGCCAACTGGCGATCTCCTGGCCTGGTGGGCAGCCCAGAAAACCATACTGTGCCCACAGATGAGGTTTTGACGCCTCTCCCTACGAGCCACAGCACCTGAAAAACAGAAATGAGTCACAACCGAGAAAACACATGCCAACAGGCAACCTAAATGCAACATGCCCTCCCCCCACCATGGCCTTACTGAAATACCAGCGGACGCACATATGACTTGTAGGCAGCCGACCGCCAATGGCCCATCCGCAGTATGGCCAGAGGGGTGTAACCCATAACTGCCGCGGTGGATGCGACACCAATTCGGAACAAATGTGTGGCGAATTTAACCCCCCCTAACTCCAACTTCACCAGTGCCTTACCGGTCCCCGCCCAAAATTGATATTTCATTGGGGGGGGGTCCCCCACTATGGTGAAACAAGGGGCATCGCCTTCGCCCCTGAGCAGTATATACCGCTCCAGTGCAGTGACGGGGCAGAGCTCTGGTGATCCACCCGACTAATTGTTACAACCGTGCCTCTCTGATCCTGTCTGTCTTGGACCGCCTAACTGTCAATCAAGCTTGCCCCCCTTGGCGTGAAACTCCCGGTCAGACGTATCCTTTTTCGACTGCACTACCAACTCACTAATCCGCAGTGCGCCAAAAAAGGCCACCAAAGAGGCAGCATGAAAAAGTGCGGCTTCAAAGGAAGATGAACATATGTCAGGAGAAACCCTGAAAAGTCCCTTCAACTCTGAAGGAGATATGGGCTGCCGTGCATCCATCCGTGGCCCCCGTTCCCTTGCCCAACCTTCCAGCATCTTCCTGACTCTAAAGTCACTGGTGCACTCCGCAAGGCCCTGCGATTTACTTATAAATGAAAGGGCAGTCAATTGTCCACGAATAGACTTAAGCCCCAATCCTCTGCCCTTCTGATGAATGCATATTTGCAATATGTGCACCACCGGGACCGGCCAACTGTCCAGAAGCCTAGCCTCACTCCTAAAAACCCAAAATTGCACAACCGCCCGATCATAAGCTTTCCACGTGCTCGGTGCTAAAGCTAGTTGAATTGCCCTTCCGGCTTCGGCTTCCCAAGCTGCCAAAGATCCAGTGGCATTTGCGCTGGCTGCAGGTCCACTTCCAGATCAAGCTGGTGAAAACTCTCGATCTGTTGACGAGATAGAGCATCCGCCACTCCATTGCACACGCCCAGACATGCCTTGCCAGGAATAAAATGTTCAACTGGAGGCATCGAAACGTGAATGCCCGCACCAAGTTCATAACTACTGTGGACTTGGACAACAAGGAGTTGATAACATGTACAACAGCCATGTTATCACATCAGAAATGGACAGTATGGATGGCCAGCTGCTCTCCCCAGATCCAAAGTGCCACTACAATGGGAAAGAACTCCAAAAAGGTGAGGTCACGACATAGACCACTGGCCCCCCATGCAGTGGGCCACTGCTTAGCACACCAGTGGCCCTGGAAATATACTCCGAAACCAGTGGCGCCCGCCACATCAGAGGAAATTTGGAGCTCAGCTTCTATCCTTAAATTCCTCCCACACATCCAGGTCCCTTCTCATACCTGTGGTCATCCGAACTCTGTGATGAGGAAGCTGCAGGGACCCCATGGCATCTCATAGCCGCCTCAAGGAGGCCCTCCCTGGCGCAACAACCTTGCATGCAAAGTTCAGGTGCCCCACCAACTGCAACTGAAAAAGCGACACCTTGCGCTGCCCTTTGAGAAAAGCTAAACGATCCCTCCGCCCCTGCACTTTATCCGCAGGCAGCCGTGAAGCTTGCCGCATAGCATTCAGCTTGATGCCTAAAAAGGTGAGCACTGAGCTGGGCCCCTCTGTTTTTTTAATGGGCCAATGGAACCCCAAGCTCTCTCGCCAGGTCCTCAAATAACTGTAGTAACCTGGCGCATTGCCCAGACCCCGCAGGGCCCACGAAAAGGTAGTTATCTAGGTAATGAACCATAGTGTTCAACCCTGACTTGGTTCAAAGTGCCCATTCCACAAAGAAACTAAACCGCTCAAAAGTGGCACAGGACACCGAGCATCCCATGGGTAGGGCCCTATCCATGTAGTATTTTCCTTCAAAGGCAAAGCCCAGAAGATCAAAATCTTCTGGGTGTACTGGCAACAAGCGAAATGCTGACTTAATGTTGCATTTTGCCATTTCAGCCCCCACACCACAGCCCCTCACTACTTTGACCGCTTGGTCAAAGCAAGTGTACCTCACCGTACAGAGAACGTCCGGAATGGAATCGTTCACTGAACCACCTTTGGGGTATGACAAGTGGTGTATCAAATGGTATTCCCTGGGCGCCTTTTTAGGCACCACCCTTAAGGGAGACACTCTTAAATTAGGCACCGGCAGAGCGTCAAAGGGGCTAAGGACCCTCCCCTCCTTACACTCCTTCGCTATTTTTGCCTTGACCACGTGTTCCATCCCAAAAACTGAACGAAGGTTAGCAGCCATACCAGGGACTCTGGGTCCCTGATACAGGATCCTAAATCCAAAACTAAAACCCTCCAGTAAATAAGCCCTATCGGCCACCAAGGGGTAATTACCCAACAACTGCCCAAGTACCTTCAGACGTATTGGGCTGGGTTCCTTTTCCAGGCGGTTGCTGATTGCTCCCACCGCCAGGGCGCTTGGCATTACCCCTGTTTTTTTACCTACTGCAGGCTGAAAAGGCATGCGACCCCCCACATAGTGGGCACTCGTGTTTGAATTTACAGGCTTTTCTAGCACACACGCCCTTGGAGGTAAATTCCCAGCATAGCAGCCGGGGCTGAACCGCCTGGCCCGCCGTACTGCCAGTCGGTATTCTGCTGTCTGTAAACCAAATGCCTACTATCTGCCCTATCACCTGTGTTGGGCTTTGCTGGGGACATCAACTGCAGCCAGAGCTGCTGATTAATTTGATCCCAGGGCAGACCAGGGTTGACCGCAGCCCTCATTTGGAAGGCCTTGTCATATTGCAAACATGCAGCCCCCATGAAGTCCGTATATGCATGATGAACTATGTCACAATATTGAAAAAGAGCTGTGGCCCATAAAGGCTGCGCCCTTGCTATCACCCCTGCATAAATCAGGAAACCTGGCAGCCAACTGGACCAAGTCCTGTCCACCTTTCTATGTTTCAGCTTCTCCTTTTCCTTATAATAATAATAATAATAATAAAATTTTATTTATATCCCGCCCTCCCCCCAAGGCAGGCTCAGGGCGGCTAACAACATTTATAAACATACAGTACAATAAATATAAGACTTTAAAATTAACGTCTAACTCCTCCTTATTGTCTAACTCCTCCTTGTCCTTTTTTTCTAATTCTCTAAAGAGGAGACAATATGTCCACATATTCGCCCTGCAATATTTTCTCCCAAGAGGCCACCGCCAAGTGATCACCCAGAGGCAATGTGGTGTCACCGTAGGGCAGGACTTGGAATGGTAAAGACCCATAAGGATTCGGGGGATAATGCCACATACCCCACTGATGACCCGGCTATACCCCCTGTTGCAGCAACTGCTGCTGCCCGCCCCATGGCAGTACGCTCGGCACTGACTGTGAAGCAGAGGCACCCGGCAACGATGGCATAGCTGTTAAATGCAAAGGGGGCTGCGAGGCAGGAACAACCATGTTGGGACTCTGAATCAGTGCACAAAGTGCGCTCCAAGCCCAAGAAGGCCCCGCCTGACTGTATTAGCCAAAAGGGGGCAGCTGCCCCGGCGGTGAAACTGCCATACCCGGTGTATTATGGAGAACCGACGGCTGAGGGGGGCCCCACAGCCAAGTTGGAAGCTGTTGTTGCTATGGGGACTTACCCGCTATCCCCGAGGGGGTAACCGCAACCACCACCGCCGGGGTTGTCTCCACCACTGTCCCTGCTGTGCCAGAGTCCACGGGCTCCCCACTGGGGGCCTCCCTTGTATCCACCTCTGCCTCATGATCCGATCCTGCTGCATGTCCGAGCCAACGGCACCGCCCTGTAACGCAAGGGGAACCAAAACCTCCTTTTCAAACGTTAACCTAGACAACCGGCCTGTTGTCCTATGGTGCCCCTCCCATGTGGGAGCCCCTACAGCACCCCTCTGTTGTTCCAAAATGCCCAGCTGGCTAATGATGGCCTGCCGTAACTGGGCCTCCTTGTCCAAGTCAGCAGGTGGCCTGGATTGCTGCACCTTCTTTTTCGTGGGCTGCTTACCCTTAGAAGGGCCCTGACCCTTCTTGGGAGCCATAACTGCCACTATTAACCCCCCTTCAAAACAACCACCCTATGGGTAACTTAGCTCCCCCCCCCCGGTTGTCACTCCACCCACAGGCAACAAAGGGTCTATAAGTGACTGATATGTGTGTAGGGGGGGTGGAGCATTAGCAACAACCTAGTTCAAACCCCCACCACCCGAGTAACCAATAAAATGCGGGGGGGGGTGCGGGGTGTGAGTGCTCACTCCGGCACACACAAAATGGGGGGGAGAGTGGGGGGTTGGGAAGGATGAATAGGCTGCCAGCCTGGCCCCCACGCCCTGCAAGCCCCCTTTCCCCCTTTTGAGCATCACCCCTTCGCTGCTGGCAAACACCCAATAATTCAAAAGGAACCCCAGTGCTCGACGACACCGTTTGCGTGCAGGAGCTGCAATGAGCCTCGCAAGTGTCCTTGCTGCTGCCCCTCGCACGTGCCGCCACGTCTGGCCAAGCCACACGATCCTGGAGCTCCAACGATGCTCTCAGTCCGAAAGCCAAAAAACAAGTGCGATGTGTTGGGCGGGGCTAGGGCCTTTATAGCTTCAACGCCACACCCAACGCACCTTCTCAGATGCCATAGGAGAGGTGGCCAGCCTTCCCTCCTTCCGGGAGGGCAACAGCAGCCTCTAGCCGGTGATGCCAGCCCGGCTGGAAAGGGGCTGATCTTATCTTCATTTTTGACGTTCAAATTTTGGGGAAATTGTTTTATAATGAATTAAAATAGAATGGTTCTCAGTGGTAAAACAGTAAAGGGAACTGAATAGTTTGTAATGGTAAGAATGTATTGGTTTAACTATCTTATCACACCATTCCTTAATCACAGATAGATAGGACTTTTAGAACAATTATAACATTATACTTATTAACAAATTTGGAAATGTGAGTAAGAACATGAGAGTAAAATAGAGAGAGGGAAATGTCATGTGCTTCTGCTACATATTTCTTTCCCAAGAGATTCATAACATGCAAAAACTAAAATCTTCATGCATCCACATGCCCCACCAGCAATCATGGATTAGAAAGTACAAATGGATTTGTAAGTTTTGCAGGCAGAACATTTCATTTTCTCTTCCTCTACTTTTTTCTCTTTCCTGAAAGCTCCTGTAGCCTCTTTTTCCTGCTTCTCTCTGTCCGTTACATCCAACAGTCAATCTACTTTTATCTGCCTCCCTGTCTGCAGCTTTCCCTCCTTCCATCCCCTGGCAGCCTTTCCAAGGGAAAAACTGGGACATGTTTTTCAGTGCCAGCTGAGCCTAGCCCAGTTGTGCAGTGGGGAGTACCTCACTTTCAGCTGTATACCCTACCCACAGTATTCCTCTTTTGCTCCTCCTGGCAGCTCCCTGTTTCCTTCTCTCCTGCCCACCAGTCAACATTTTATCTGCTCCCTCATCTTCAGCTATATTATTTATATAATTAGTTTAGATCATGCCTTTCTCATAATGGGGACTCAAAGCACCTTTCATCATTCTCTTCTCATCCATTTATCCTCACAACATATAAGGCCACACCCCCTGATGTCAACATTGTTTCCATACAGGGCTTTTTTGTAGAAAAAGCTCATCAGGAACTCATTTGCATATTAGGCTATATCCCTTGATGCCAAGCCAGCCAGAACTGTGTTCATGTGCATTCCTGCTCAAAAAAGCCATGTTTTACACTGGTAATTTGTTACTGGCCCAAAGTCACCAAATGAGTTTCCATAGCAGAGAGTGGATGTGAGCCTGAGTCTCCCAGATCCTATTCTAAAAATCTAAAAACTACAGTGGCTTTTGTTGGGTGACTGCTGTTTTATAGTACCAAGCAGCCAGTCCTGAGTGAGTCATATAAGTCATGTGAAGCAAGTTGCTCCATGGCTTCTGCCCAACCGTGTCCCAATGAATCCTCTTCAAAAAAAGTCCTGGAAAGGGCCCTGTGCCTTATTCCTGCCTTTTTCTGACAGAAACCAAGACCTGGATACTGTTGCGGTTGGCCAGCAACAGCCACTGAAGCCAGACATCTGTTTCTAAAATCTGCAGATGCTCTTTCTATTGTTTTGGGGAAATTTAATCCACCCATGTATTTTGTTTGCAAATTTCAATTTTTTTTCTGAAAATGTGGGGGGGGGGGGGGTTCATGTTGGTAGATAGATCTGTCCTGTCTGTCCATGGCCCAGATCTCTGGATTTAAGTACCTACAGATGGGGCCACATTGAGAATTAGCTATATCAACAAGCACACTTAAGAAGCTTCTGGCGAAGGGGCCTCCCCTCCCTACCTTTGATTCCTCCCTTACCTCTTCTATTTTACTCTTCCCTTGGCTCTCCCTCTTCTTTATCACTCTTTCTCCTCTCTCCCCTTTCCTTCTTTGTCACTCCTCTTTCTCCCCCGCCCCTTCTGTCAATCATTGTCTCTTTCTTTCTCCTCTTCTGCTGCTTCATCACTCCTCATTTATTCATTGTCTGCTCGCATGGATCAGGCTACTCATCCTATCCCCACCCATTTCTGGCACTGCCATCTCATTCCTGGGGGGCAGTAATTATTCTTGTGTCTCTTTCCCACCCACCTCCAGCATTTCTGTTGTGGCAGGTCATGAGGAAGAGCTTGGTCACCTCAGCATCAGGGATGGCTGGGAAATCACTTTGGTGTGGGGAAGGCCATCAGGTCCTCCCTGCTTGTCTCCAGTTTTGGTGCCATGGGGGGGTAGGGGAGTCAGTTTCTGCATCTATTCCCCACCCTTCTACACTTTCACCACCTTAGTAGATGAAGTGAGTATAGAACAGTGGCTTCTGCTCCTTTGCCACTATACACAAATGTAGACAACTGCTCTGTGTTGAATTTTTTTTAAAAAAATTCTCCCTCCTCCCTTTTTTTTTTACTGTTAGGATTTTTCAGCAAATCTGGGACTAATTCCCCACTGGGTTTGTTCCAGTGTCAGACCTCTTCTCTCCCCCTCCCCCCCCCCCGGCACTTCTGTCTGATTTCACATAAGCTGCTGCAGGGCTGCAACTTGCCCTGCCCCTTTCCTGTAGCAAGCAAGATCATATGAAAACCAGTTTCTGTTTACCATGGGAAAGAGGCTGGGCAAGTCACAGCCCTACAGGAACTTGTGCAAAATCAGACAGAAGCGCTGGAGGAAAAAGAGCTCTGGCGCCGGAACAAGACTAGTGGGGAATCAGCCTGAGTGTCTCCCTAGGTATGTAGGTTTTTCTCTCCATGGTCCTGATCCACATGTTTAAACATCCATAGATGCAGCCTTGCTCAGCATTAGATATATTAGATATGTTGATGTAGGAGTTAATACAGTGGGGAAAATAATTATGGTTCAAAAAAGGTATACATGCTTGACAACAAAATTAAGCTACATTCTATGAATCAATGGCTTGTTTCAGAATTGATTAAACCTGCAAGGGGTGGGGGGAGGCTTAAATCTAAAAAATGCATTCCTTTTTTCTCCAGGCCCACCACTGGGCCAGCTAATCAGACACATTTTTTGTACAATTGTAAGAAAGTCTAATCTGAGGAAGACCATATCTAACTGCATGCATGATACAACAAAATCCTTTTACCTCTGCAGACATTCTTCTCATTTTAGATTAACTCTTTTCTTTTCCCAAGGTATCATTATTGTCGTGGCTCAAGCATCCACCCCCCCACCCCCCACCCCAACCCCAAATGTAAGTAGGCTATTGATTTTTTAAGTTAAAAGATTGATTTTTCCACTCTTTTATTACAAAGCCCAAGGCTTTTAATAAATGAATTGTGGCCTTTATGTGAACTAATGGAGCTTCCTCTGATGGAGCTGCTATTAAGATATCATCTAGAAATATTAGCAGTCTTATTCCTAAGGCCCTTAGAATTGACCCTACAGGTCTTAATAACATTGTAAATGATCCCAGGGCTGCTGAGAGACTCAACCGTGACTCTTTGATGATGCCAGATTGTGCCGTCATGCAGTTTGTGCCTTTAACCACATCAGTGACATTTTGGGGCTCCTTCAGCACCTTTTATTATTTAAGGGGACTTGGAAGTACAGATTGACATATTGATTTAACATTTTTATTCATCCAAAATTCAAAATAGCACAAAGCAAGGACACCTTGGCCATTACTTTAATTAGGTTATCCCCATTGGTTAAAGTTTTCAGGCTACCTCTTCTCCTGGCAGTTACCTGGAGGAATGCAAATACTCTCTTGTAGTGTCTATTCTAGCGGCCCCGTGGCACAGAGTGGTAAAGCAGCAGTACTGCAGTACTGTGGGTCTGAACTCTCTGCTCATGACCTGAGTTTGATTCCCGTGGAAGCTGGCTTCAGGTAGCTGGCCCAAGGTTGACTCAGTCTTCGATCCTTCCGAGGTCGGTAAAATGAGTACCCAGCTTGCTGGGGGTAAAGTGTAGACGACTGGGGAAGGCAATGGCAAACCACCCCATAAAAAGTCTGCTGTGAAAATGTAAAAGCAACATCACCCCAGATTCAGAAATGACTGGTGCTTGGACAGGGGACCTTTCCTTTCCTTTCCTAGTGTCTATTCTGTAGGTTTCTGTTGGTCGGGGGTGGGGGGGGGTTAAAAAAATTGAGCCACTAGAATATCAGAATAGAACAGGCTACTGCTGCTATAGCATGAGATGAAGCTTTTCCCATCACTGTCTATCTGCACTGGGAAAAGCTGCATGGAAAAACCACATTGCTGTAAAAAATAAAAAGAGATAGGTATCATAATAATTATGACTGAGCCAAAAGTAGGACATTTTAAGTGAATTTTTTAGCTTATAAAAATGCACACATCTCTTTTAGAGATTTATCTCTGATTGTTCATTCATCAGCATCCAACTTTTCCTCATTTATTTTCAGTTATATAATCACGTAGCCAAAACTGATTAGCTATGCAACTTGTCATCCTGTTAGCTTTGTGCCAACAACTACCTTGGATCATTCATGTAGCTGTTCCTAGACAAAAATGGAACTGAACTTGCAGCAAATCAGGGAAACTATGATGAAAAACTAGATAGAAAAACACTAACCATTCATAAAATGAATGATTTTTCTCCACAGAATTGTTGACTCAGAAATCTTAATGAAAGAACATTCAGTACAGCATTGATGATGGTCCTGTGTTTTTAAAGTTTTCAGGGTGATCAACATACATTCTTGAGTTAGTCACTTTCTCACTACCTTGATGTTGTGAGAATAAAATGAGGAGGAAAGATCAACAGTGTAAGTTGATTTGGGTCCCTAAGGAGAGAAAAACAGGTTACAAATGAATAGATATCTTTCACTAGCCCTTCAAAAAAAAAACAAACAGTCAGTATGGTTGTCCCCATATTACAGAAGATGAAGCTGAGACTGAAAGAAGAGTAGCTTACCTAATGATACCTAGAGACTTTATGGCTGAGCTGGGATTTCAGTTTGAAGACTTATAGGTTCATTCTTCATATATTTGCTTTCCTCACATTTTAAGTTTAAGAATGAAACCAAGACCTTATTAATTTGCTTGACTGGAGTGAAATCAGAACTATTACCCTCAATAAATAATAAATCTACTGGATCCATAATATAAAATTAAGAAAGCTTTTGCCTGAGCTGAGTTCTCCAGAGACCAATGTACCCTCTAAGCTACAGAATCTTGTGAGCAAAAATTCTACTTTGTGAGCTACTGGCATTAACGTTGTGCACTACTGGCATTAATGTTGTGAGCTGCTGCATAAATTAGTGTGCTCTGGGGTCATCCTTCCTGAGCTAAGACAAACATGTGTTAGCTGAAAGCTAAAAATCTGTGATCTAGTTCATACTAACTCAGATTAGAGGGAACACTGCCAGAGACTATTATTATCTTTCAGGATTCCTGTGCCTTTGTATGCTAAAATGAATGTGCAAAGTCAGCTTTCCTGGCACTGGGATGGCAGAAGCCATTACCTGTTGAATTTTTGCCATAGATGGGGCTGTGAAAGTGCACAGGAGCCTACTGTGGTGTGTGTGTGTGTGGATGGATTATTCTATCAGAACCAGGCAAAGGTCAAGCATAATTTATCTGGGCCTGATACACATTTGTAGCATGGTCTCCCATTTCCAATTACAACATACATCTATGATCTCATGTGTTTAAAATCTTACATTTTATTTCAGAAATGTAATAAATATACCATACCAGGCTGAAGCCTGACAGAGCCAGAATCTTTGGACTCCCAGGTGCAAGTACTGAGTACTGCCCCTTACCTTTCCATGTTTGAGATCTGAAACTGGAAACAGAAATTTCAATGAAAATAACCACAAGGAAATACCTGATGATAAAATATTACTCTGAGAAGACTAAGGCAGAGGTAAAAGGTGATCCCAATACCCTGAAACAGGCTCAACAGAGCAACTGGGTTCCATTATTGGATTTCCTGCAGTCTTTGCTCACATCCCTTTATTTTCAATGCAGTCAAACATGTTCACTGCTGCCAGCATATGTGAATGTAAAAGAGGCTCCCCCTGTCGAAGAATGAATACTTTAGACAGAGCAAATCAATTTCAGCTTGAAAGTAGCTTAACTGAAGCCTATGCTTAAAAGTAACTTTTCGAGGTTTCAGAGAGCAAGCGATGACTTCAATCCATGCTGATTATACCTCTGCTATAAACAAGAATCCAGTATTTAAAGTAAGGAAAAATATAGACAATGCTAATGGCAAACAGCGAAAGCTAAATGAATGCTGTTTGTTCCACTAGCAAGGACAAGCAGTTTGACTATTGCAATTTTGAATTTCAATGCCCTGACTCAACCCATGATGATTTGATAGGAGATTGATATAGGAATACCCTCAGCACAATAGAATTATATATCTACTGTCAGATTTGGAGTATAGATTACTTTACAGTCCTGCTATTTTCCCCTGATTCCGGTTTTAGCAGCCAGCAGCAATGCTGCTAGGCTGCAGAAGCATTTTTGCCTCCCTGGAGGGAAGGGAGGATTTTTGCAGCCTGTTTGGGAGTGTTTAAGAGGGGGCAGGGCTTTGTTGTTATATAGGCAAGGCTATCTGGACCCCTTCTCAGTCCCCAGCAGATGATCAGGAAGAGCAGGAGTGCTGCATGTTGCCTCCTGTCTTTCTGTGGCAATTCCTGTGGCTATTTCAGGCCAGGGACTGCGAGGATCAACATTGTCGGAAGGCTGTGGGAGCGTCATTGTTCACTCTTGCCTGGCCCTAGTCAGTTTCACTTATCAGTCATCCGATTGCTGATAAGCGGTGAAGGAGCAGCGCTACAAGGTGGAGTCGTCATCTTCACGGAGCTTGGGGTTCAGAGGTGTGGGCCTGAAGATCAGGGCTTGAGTCTCAGCCACCGCGACACACTTCAGATGGGGCGAAAGAAGCTCCATTTTATGGCCTGTTCCCCTCCCATGCACTCTAGTTCTTTACTCCTGTTGCCCACCCCCCCACACTCCTCACCCCCCCTTCGCTTTAAATTGAGTTTCCAGGGTGGTTTCTGGGCACAGCAAACACAATTCTTCCTCTCGGGCAAGTCTTCCCCTTTTCTTTCCCTTCTTTTAGAGGCAAGGGGATTTGTCTTTTGATTATCCTGGTTGGGTTGGGTGGGGGCCGTCCTGGGCTGTGTCGGCCATATTTGGTTCCCCTGGTTGGGTTGGGCGGCAGCCATATTTGCTTCCCCTTCTTTTTCTGTGGGACGCCGGCCATTTTAAAGTGCTGTAGTGGGGAAGCCATTTTGTGGCTCTGAGGCAGTATCAGACAGCTTTGCATAAGATGGCACTGTCTGCTTTCTGGTAGTGC
Source organism: Heteronotia binoei (assembly GCF_032191835.1). Classification (NCBI taxonomy): domain Eukaryota; kingdom Metazoa; phylum Chordata; class Lepidosauria; order Squamata; family Gekkonidae; genus Heteronotia; species Heteronotia binoei. Next base: position 64,253,824 of record NC_083225.1, read on the forward strand.
TCTGCAGTAGTGAGCAGCAGTTTCTTTGGGGTGGTCTCACAAGAGGCCATTTGGGTGTAAATTGTTGTAGTCCTATTGGCCCTTAGCATTGGAAAGATGTCGGGTAAGAAAGGGTTGGGAAAATCCAAGGGCAAGCAGCCTGCGCAAAAGGCCCCTAAGGCCCCGCCTAAAAGGTCACCACCGCCTTTATCTTCTTCTGATGATGAGGGTGAGGATGAGCACATCTCAGAGAGGTCTGAGAGAGACCAGAGCAGCTCTGAGATAAGCTGAGACAGCTGAGTTGTGGTAGCTGGGGAACTGCTGTTTATTTGGTTGAATGGGTTGAAGGTGAAGGTGACTGAAAGTGATTGGTGCTGATTGATTAGGAGTGGCTGTGCTCCCCACCTTCTTTGCATTTTAAGCTGCGCCTTGCCAGAGAGCTAAAGGGCTCTTAGCCTGGGGGCTCTGTAAGGACCAGGAACCCAGTTCCCTAATTTCCTTGTTCTCCCAATAAGGTAAGTTGACTCTCCAGAAGGGGAGCCACTTAAACAAACAGGATTTAAAGAGGACTGTATTTAAAAAAAAAAAAAAGCTATCATGAAGGTAAAATGCCAGCAGGAGGGTGGGGACTTTCCAGTGTTTTGCACTGAGTGTCACATGTATGACTATCTGCCCACAGGACAGAAGTCTTGGGTGTGTGCTCAATGCAAGGAGCTCCTGGTCCTCAGGGAACAAGTTCGTACCCTTGAGGCCAAGGTGACTGCCCTGGAGAAGCAGAGACAGTCAGTTAGGCACTCGGGGAAGACTCTCGGGGGCATATTAGATGAGCCCCGCTCTGAACGTGGCAGCCCCATTGCTGCCAGGCAGCATGAGGGTCAGAGGGAACAGGGCACTGTGCTGAGGATAAGGTGAATGCACCCTCAGAAGGGATCTCTTCTTCAGTTGGTGAGTGGGAATCCTTTCGTGCCAAGGAACCATCCCTGGGCAGGGAGAGAATATATGGTCCAGGAAGACTGAGGTCAGAGAATTAGATTCCCTTATAAAAATGCTTTGGGTTGAAATAGAGGGCCCAAAAGGAAATTTAACTATGGGAGTTTGTTATCGCCCACCAAATCAAAAGATAGAGGACGATTATAATATGATGGAAGGATTAAAGATAGTGGCTAAACTTAAAAACTGTGTCGTAATAGGTGATTTTAACTACCCGCAGATTGATTGGGTCAATATGTGTTCGGGTCGAGAGAAAGAGATTGAGTTTCTTGATGCTCTCAATGACTGTGCTATGGAGCAGATGGTCTCAGAACCTACCAGGGGTGGGGCGATCCTGGATTTGGTCCTAAGTAATGCCCAAGACTTGGTGAGAGATGTAAAACTGATCGCACTGCTTGGAAGCAGTGACCATAACGTTATTGATTTCACCATTTGTATAAATAGGGAGTTGCCCCAAAAGACTGGCACAACCACGTTTAACTTTAAAAGGGGTAAATTCTCTGAGATGAGGAGGCATGTGAAGAAAAAACTGAAAAGAAAAATAAATATGGTCAAAACCCTTGGGGAAGCTTGGAGGCTATTTAAAACTACAATCCTAGAAGCCCAGATAAAATATATACCACAAGTTAGGAAAGGCACAAACAGGTATAAGAAAAGGCCTGCATGGTTAACAAACAAAGTAATGGAAGCTGTAAGAGGTAAGAAGGACTCCTTTAAGTGGTGGAAAACCAGTCCAAGTGAGATTAATAAAAAGGGAACACAGGCTGTGGCAAATCAAATGCAAGACTGTGATCAGGCAGGCAAAAAGGGACAATGAGGAGCATATTGCAAAAAAACATAAAGACCAACAGTAAAAATTTCTTCAAATATATTAGAAGTAGGAAACCAGCCAGGGAGGCAGTGGGGCCCTTGGATGACCAAGGGTAAAAAGATTACTGAAGGAGGATAGAGAAATGGCTGAGAAGCTGAATGCGTTTTTTGCCTCTGTCTTCACTGTGGAAGATGAGAAGTGTTTGCCTGCTCCAGAACCACTTTTTTTGGAAGGGGTGTTGAAAGAGTCAGATTGAGGTGACAAGAGAGGAGGTCCTACAACTGATAGACGAATTAAAAACTAATAGGTCACCAGGTCCGGATGGCATACATCCAAGAGTTCTGAAAGAACTCAAAGTTGAACTTTTGGATATTCTGACAAAAATCTGTAATCTTACATTGAAATCTGCCTCCATTCCTGAGGACTGGAAGATAGCAAATATCACCCCCATCTTTAAAAAGGGTTCCAAAGGAGATCTGGGAAATTACAGGCCATTCAGTCTGACTTCAATACCGGGAAAGTTGGTAGAAACCATTATCAAGGACAGAATGAGTAGGCACATTGATGAACACGGGTTATTGAGGAAGACTCAGCATGGGTTCTGTAAGGGAAGATCTTGCCTCACTAACCTGTTACATTTCTTTGAGGGGGTGAACAGACAAGTGGACAAAGGAGACCCAATAGATGTTGTTTACCTTGACTTCCAGAAAGCTTTTGATAAAGTTTCTCATCAAAGGCTCCTTAGAAAGCTCGAGAGTCATGGAGTAAAAGGACAGGTCCTCTTGTGGATCAAAAACTGGCTGATTAATAGGAAGCAGAGAGTGAGTATAAATGGGCAGTCTTCACAGTGGAGGACAGTACGCAGTGGGGTGCCGCAGGGCTCAGTACTGGGTCCCATGCTCTTTAACTTGTTCATAAATGATTTGGAGTTGGGAGTGAGCAGTGAAGTGGCCAAGTTTGCAGGTGACACTAAATTGTTCAGGGTGGTGAGAACCAAAGAGGATTGTGAGGCATTCCAAAGGGATCTGTTGAGGCTGGGTGAGTGGGCGTCAACGTGGCAGATAAGGTTCAGTGTGGCCAAGTGCAAAGTAATGCACATTGGGGCCATGAATCCCAGCTACAAATACAAGTCGATGGGGTGTGAACAGGCAGAGACTGACCAAGAGAGAGATTTTGGGGTCATGGTAGATAACTCACTGAAAATGTCAAGACAGTGTGCGATTGCAATAAAAAAGGCCAACGCCATGCTGGGAATTATTAGGAAGGGAATTGATAACAAATCAGCCAGTATCATAATGCCTTTGTAGAAATCGATGGTGCGGTCTCATTTGGAGTACTGTGCAGTTCTGGTCGCTGCACCTCAAAAAGGATATTATAGCATTGGAGAAAGTCCAGAAAAGGGTAACTAGAATGATTAAAGGGTTGGAACACTTTCCCTATGATAAAGGTTGAAACGCTTGGGGCTCTTTAGCTTGGAGAAACATCGCCTGCAAGGTCACATGATAGAAGTTTAGAAGATAATGCATGGGATGGAGAAAGTAGTGAAAGAAGTACTTTTCTCCCTTTCTCACAATACAAGAACTCGTGGGCATTCGATGAAATTGCTGAGCAGTCAGGTTAAAATGGATAAAAGGAAGTACTTCTTCACCCAAAGGGTGATTAACATGTGGAATTCACTGCCACAGGAGGTGGTGGCGGCTACAAGCATAGCCAGCTTCAAGAGGGGATTGGATAAAAATATGGAGCAGAGGTCCATCAGTGGCTATTAGCCACAGTGTGTTTGTATGTATATATATATATATAATTTTTTTTGCCACTATGTGACAGAGTGTTGGACTGGATGGGCCATTGGCCTGATCCAACATGGCTTCTCTTATGTTCTTATGAAGTTAATGCAGCTATCATGCAAAGGCTGTTGGTGTTAGAGCAAGCTGCTGGTATTCCTCCACCACAGGATGTAGTATTGGGAATAGCTTCTAAAATGGCAGTTCAGGCAGATATAATAATAATAATAATAATAATAATAATAATAATAATAATAATAATAATAATAATAATAATAATAATAATAATAATATTTTTTTATTTCTATCCCGCCCTCCCCGCCGAAGCAGGCTCAGGGCGGCTCACAGCATAAAACACACATTACATCAGTTGTTAACACATTACATATGTTAACCAGGTTGTCTATTCTTGAGGGCAGGTCTGCTGGAAACATTGCAGGAGGAGCCATGGGTCTTGGCAGTTCAGATGGGGGTCAGGTCCATCTATGGGGGCTGCTGGATCAGGATCAGCGCTGGTGCCTATTGGATCTGTGGATAAGGCTGGTGACACTCCACAGTCATATTCTGGGATGGTTTGGCCTTGGGGTCCATGGGTCCTCCTGCCACTCCTTCTGCACCTGGCATTCCAGCGGTCATTTGGTGGCCAGGTCAGCAGCGACTTCTTCAGCTTTGTCATCCTCTTCCCGCAGTTCTTTGGGGCAGGCAGTTCAACCCCATCTGCTTTGCTGGGAGTTTGGCTCCCAGGGAGTATGCAGTAGAAAAGCTTGTCAATTCAGGCAAGAATGCCCCATGTGTGGTGGCTCACACTCCTTTAGTAACTGCCCAAAGCCCAGCTACAGAGAAACCAAAAGAAACATGGTGGGGGTGGAAGTAATTACTAGGCTGGAAAAGGGGCCCAGTCTGATAAAGGTGGGACCTCTTGAATACTGGCTGTCCAGGTATCCGCAAAGGGTTGATAGCATTTACTTGTTAAAAGGTTTCAAGTTGGGTTTTAGGATTCCTTTTCAGGGTCCCCGGGTCGCATTTCGGTCTGGGAATCTTGGTTCTGTTAAAAGTTTAGAGCACGTAGTTAAGGATAAGATTGCCAAGGAGTTGGCAGAGGGCAGGATTTTGGGCCTATTTTCTAATTCCCCGGTGCCTAACCTTAGGGTTTCGCCCTTTGGTGTGGTGCCAAAAAAGGTACCTGGTGAATTTCATTTTATTCACCATCTCTCCTTCCCCAAAGGGAAGTCAGTTAACAATGGGATTCCCAAGCACTTATGCTCCATTAGGTATACTAGCTTTGTTCAGGCTGTGGGCGTGATACGATGCTGCGGTAAGGGGGCAGAGTTGGCTAAAGGCGATATTAAATCTGCATTTTGCCTCCTACCTGTCCATCTGGCTGATTTTTAGCTTTTAGGATTTTCCTTTGAGGGGCAATTTTAATGGACAGAGCTTTGCCAATGGGCTGCTCTGTCTCATGTGCAGCTTTTGAGTGTTTCAGCACGTTCTTGGAATGGGCGGTTCATGAGACAGTTGGCTCGCAGGATGTTGTTCATTATTTGGATGACTACCTCCTTTTGAGTCCTGCAGGAATTGGGTGTTGCACACAGCTGTTGTCTGGCTTCACTGAGCTGGCTGCAGAACTGAGGGTTCCGTTGGCGCAGGAAAAAATGGAAGGTCCAACCCAAAAACGTACCTTTTTAGGGATTGAGTTGGATACCCGGGAGCAATTGTCCAGAATACCTATTCAAAAAGTGGTAGATTTGAGGAGTAGGATTAATTCCTTCCTTCTTAAGCAAAAGGTCACTTTGCTTGAGCTCCTACAGCTGGTTGGGCATCTTAACTTTGCTTGCAAAGAGGTTGCTCCTGGTCGAGCTTTTCTCCATAGACTATGTGATGCAATGGCAGGCCTCCACCTGCCCCAACACAGAACATGGGTTAACAGCAGCATGAGGGAGGATTTAAGGATATGGCAAGAATTTTTGGAGTCCTTTAATGGGATTTCTTTTTGAAGAGATGACATGAGGATTGAGGCGGAGCTTTAGGTCATGTCTGATGCTTCTGGGTCTTTACGTTTTGGGGTTCATTTCCATGGACATTGGTGTGCGGATACATGGCCAGATTTATGGGTTCCGGCAGGTGTGAACCGAGATATTACGTTTCTCGAGTTCTTTCTCATTCTTGTTGCAGTTTGGCTGTGGGGGAATTATATGGCCAATCGCACAATTCATTTTTGATGCGATAACATGGCGGTGGTCCATGTCATTAATTCCCTTTCTTCCAAATCTCAGCGGGTTATGAAATTGGTGAGGGCCTTCATTCTGCACTGTCTGCGGCTTAACATACTGTTTTTAGCCAAGCATGTTTCTGGGGTAAATAACGGGGTGGCTGATGCTCTCTCTCATAAACAGATGGAGAGGTTTTGTCAGTTGGCCCCAGATGCGAGCTGATGACAATGCCCCAGGAGATATGGCTGATTGGAGAGCCGAGGCCTGCAGAGCAATAGGCCTTGACATTGCGCCTAGCACCAGGAAGTCTTATGAACGTGCTGTGCGGCAGTTTGAAGACTTTAGGGGTGAGGTAGGGTACCACATTGTTTGGTCCCTCCCGGTGGAGCAGTTGCTCCACTACTGTGTTTCTCTAAAAGGTAAGTGATTGACCGTGCGATCCATTAGGGGACGCCTATCTGCTTTGGCTTTTGCTAGCAAGGCGTTGGGATATAGAGAGGAAACAGCAGACTTTCATCTTTGAAAGATTCTGGAGGGGTGGGCTAGAGCGGCTGGGCCTAGTCCTGACATGAAGAAACCTATTTCCCCTTTGATTCTTCTGGGCTTGAAGGGGGTTTGGGGCACAGTGTGCGCATCTTATTTCGAATCCACACTGTTTCATGCTGCTTCCTTGGTTGCTTTTTCTGGGGCCCTTAGAGTTAGTGAGTTAGTGGCAGGCTCCAGAAATGATGTTTCTGGTAATGCTTTGTTGCTATGGGACCTGAGGTTGGTTGAGGGTAAGGCGGTTCTTACTGTTCGGCACTCTAAGACTGACCAGCATCGCAAAGGGACCATGTTAGAGCTGGGCATGTGCTCTGAGCTTGAGTTGTGCTCAGTTTCCGCTTTGGCTGCTTATTTGGCCATTCGGGGGTCCAACGATGGGTTTTTGTTTTGTCACCTTAATGGCAGCCCACTGACAAAGCATCAGTTTTGGGCCGTGACTTCCCAGGCTTTAGCTAAGCTGGGGTTGTCCGGGGTGCGGTTTGGTATCCACTCCTTTAGAATTGGGGCGGCCTCTACGGCAGCTGCCCTGGGGTATCCTTCCTCCTCCATTCAGCAGTTGGGCCGTTGGCACTCATCAGCCTATAAATCTTATGTTCGCCCTCTGCTCAGTTCCTAGCTTCATTTGCTGTAGTTGAAATGTTATAGTTCTTATTTCTAGTTTGACTGTTTTTGCTTTTTAGATGCTGTTGTTCCTGGTCAGAGGAGCTGAATTCTCGTCTGTGGACACAGCTATGTGTTTTGGACCACACATCAGGCTTGGGTAACTTTGGTCAGCTCTCAGCTGGGACTCAGCCAATATGTTACTATCAAATGGCGGGGGGCGCCAGGGTCTTCAATGGCCTGGCCTGCTGCCATTGGAATGCGAGCCCTCCTTCTCAGGTTCTAATCATTCACCTGGAAGGAAATGATCTCGGGCTAGTGAAGGGCAAGGCTTTAGTCTTGCAGGCCTGAGAGGATTTGTGGCACATTAGGGAGAGATGGCCAAGGACCACTATAATTTGGTCAGCCATGCTTCCCCGCCTTGTTTGGCTTAGTGCTTGGGAACCTTCAGGCATTGAGAGGGCCCATTACAAAGCTAATAAAGAAATTCAGAAGGCATTGGAAGGGGGGTTGGGCCACTATCTGCCCCACCCGGATGTTTCTATGAAATTTCCTAACTACTACAGAGGGGATGGGGTGCATCTCTCTGAAAAAGGTAACATGCTTTTCTTGAGAGATCTCCGGCAAGGGCTGCAGGTGACCTTGGGCCTATCGGTGCGTGTGTGAGCAGAGTGAGGAACAGAGATATGTACAATAGTGAGCTCTGGTAAGAAGGTGAGCCACACACCAGCACCTAGTATTAAAACAGTGTATTTACAGAATATATACAAAGTTACTAGTGCAGTGACAAACATAGATCTGAGCGACAAAGTGCTCCGCCAGCATCACCTCTCGAGTGAGAGAACTACACACAGGCAATGCAGTCCTTATATATGTACATCAGCCAATCAAGGCAGTCCATATTCTTGCTGACTCCAGCAGGTACTTTCCCTTCATCATTGTCCAGCCAGAACCGGCTTGCTGACAAGGTTACTCTGACCTGACCTGTCAGATGGATCCACCTGCTGGCTTGTTGCTCCTGTCATGCTGTGTAAAGGAGGACTCCACACACACCGACAGGGCCTCCTGGTGAGCGCTCAGGCCTAAGTAGAGACTTGGCCTTAGTAGTGGTATTATGTGGCTAGGGGAGGACCAGAAAGCATCCCCCTTTTGGGGAATTAGGCGTCTGGCAGGATCAACCTTTAGGTGTGATGACCCGGGGTGGGAGAATGCAGACCATCCTTGAGGCTCGACTAGAGGATGCCGTCCATTGAGATGTGTGTCTGGTGGTTGGGCCCTCTGGGGCTTGCCTCATTGCTGGGCCAGCCTGGTGGAAGCTGTGCCACACAGCTCCGGCTAATGGCAGGGGAGTGGTCTGTTGAGGCCCCTGGCCCTGACCAGGCCGCAGTTCTGGTTGCCCTTGCCGTTTATTATTATACTTAATAAAGTGGCCCTTAGTTATACCAATACCTTGTGTCTGACTCTTCATTCCGACTTGGGGGGCAAATGCTGAAAAACAAGATTGGAGAAGTTAGACTTACACAAATGAGTCGGCTGCCTTTGGCATAATGGAAGTCCTGATCAGTAGAGTCACTGATGGTTGAATAAAACAAAAGCCTTTGAGCCTTGCCCATAAAACCCTTTCACTCACTAGTCTTCTTTAAATCAACCCACACAACTCAAGGCCAAATTGTTATATTTTTATAAGAATTGTGTCCCCCAAAGCCACATAGGAGCTTCAGGGAATGGCTTTTTAAACAATGAGAGCCCAAACAGGCTCAGAACACGACTGCAGGGGAAGGAAGGGATCCTCCCTCCCCCACAGGTAGTTTTCCTGCTCAAAAACTGTGCTGAAGGGGGAGTTATTTACTGATTTTGCTGTTGCATATGCTCCAGATACTCAGAAGCCTCTCCTCCCCACCCCAGCTCCATGTTACCAAACTGCAGCATTCATTTTGGCCCTAAATCTAGCTTGTCACAAGAATGGAGGAGTTGAACTATTGAGAGGCATGTGCCAACAAATTAGTTGCAAGCTAAAAATACATAGCTAGGAAACACAAAAGGAACACAATGTTTCCTCTGAATCTTTAATAATTTCTTTGAATCTTTCATAATAAAAACCTTTAATAAGAGCTAACTAGTTTTGACTATAGCATATATATAAAACAAGCATAAATCTAGATTGGCATTTCAGTAAGAGCCAGTCTGATGAATGCACCTATGTGATAAATGGGTTTTCAGCAGCTATTTGTGATGCTCACACATTATACTTCCAGACGTACATTAGCTAGGGCAGCTCCTCTACTATCATAATATCAGTACCCTGACCTAACCCATGAAGATTTTACAGAAGACTGATATAGAAACTCTCTAAAACAATTGAATTAACAGCTTCTGACAAATGTGGGGTATGTTTGATTTCTTCCATACAGTACTGGGTTGTTTTTGTTTGTTTGTTTGTTTGAAAAACAAAATGGAAAAAATGTTTCCAAAACTCTGAGCAAAATCTATCCAAATGCATGTCACCCTTCCCTACTCCTCTCCAAATAAATGATAATCAGAGTGCTTCTTTGTCTTCTTCCTATCAATCTAATCCATTCCTGTCTCTTACACAGAAAAACACTGAGATATATATTTATGACATTAACACTAAGCCTCTCTCTGCCCCCAACTCCCCCCTTCTTTCTTTCCATTCTGTTTTACTTGTACAATGTAGAATATGAGTTCCTCTTTATAGCATCTGAAGAAGTGAACTTTGACTCTAGAAGCCAAACAAAAATGGGGATACATCTTCAAACTGTTATGATTAAATAGGTAGCTTCTATATGTGTTTTAAAATGTTCTCCATGAGAGGTCCACAATAAATAAATGAAAGCATTTTGATGACATATGTACTAAAATACACTAAAATTGCTGCCATATTGTATACAAATGCAGCTTATGTCAATTGTTCTATGTCTTTAGCTCATTTATATTTTCTTCAGGTTAGCACAGACATCTTAAGCTTAGTTACTCTTTTCATTTGTTACATATTCCTTACAGTATATTTCTTTTTTCCAAATAACCTTTCTACTTCTTATAGGGGGTTATACTTATCATGCTTCTGTTTTCTTGACAAACAGTTTAGGAGCTAAAGGTAATCCCTGAGGTCTTGATCAAAATCCCTTCTTCACCTGTCTTTTTAGCTGTTGGGAAATCTCAGAGTAAGATCATTCTGGTTCTGCATCCCGAGGCAAGTTTGTTAGGACAACTGTGGAGAATTGTGGGCAAAAGAAGGCATTTTAAGAAACAGAAATACCACCATGTGATGCCTCCTACATTCCTTGCAGTGTCTGTCAGAAGCAACACATAATGCAATGGCTTCTTCTGGCCATCTCCCCATCCCTGCCAATCAATGATGTGAGCCTAGAGGTGTGCAAGTGCACACTGCAATGAAGTAACACCAGGTGTTGTTTGTGTTAGTCATTATAAAGAAGAAAGGAAGAATAATCACAGTGGAGGAAGACCCCTATCTATTACAACTTCAGATTCAGATTCAGTTTTATTACAGGAGTCAAAACTGGAAAAATTCTGAAATCATCTCTACCATGAAATAATACTCTACACTGAAATTCACAATCCAAGTGAAAGATAATTTGATTTTTTTAAAAAAATGTATCATTTCAACTATATTGCCTTTTGCACTACCAAAGAATCAGATTCATTATTATTGTGCTTCTATAAAGACCTTGTGGATGTGACAATAGTATACAGAACAGGCCTTCTAAAATAATGATGAATAAATAAATATGTGAAGAAATGATCCAGGTGGCAGGTTCATGATGCTGCAAGCCACATTTCCTTTATGTAGTAGAACAGGCAGGATGAAGAGGAGACAATACTTTTTAAAATGGACCATCAAAATGGCCACACTTTCCTAATAGGAAACAGAGACTGATATTCCACTAGCCTTGTCCCAGTCTCATGCTCCTCTTCTCCATGGGTCTTCCTTCCAATTTCACAAAAGCTGCCCCGGGGCTGCAACTCACTCCACTTCTTTCATGCAGCAAGCAAGATCCTCTAAAAACTGGTTTCTGTTTGCCATGTGAAAGAGGCAGAGCGAGTTGCAGCCCTGGGGCAGCTTGCACTAAATTGGAAGGAAGCCCTGCGGAGAAGAGGACCGTGAAACCAGGCTAGTGGAGAATCAGTCAGAATGTTTCACAACTGAATGTTCCTTTATTTACCAAGACTAAAAGTACAATCCTATGATGAGTTGCTTCAATCTAAGCCCCATTATGTTTATGTTTAATTCAATTTATACCCTGCCCTCCTCGCCAAGGTAGGCTCCATTATTAATGGAGCTATTGTCACAAACTCCTGGTCCAAGGTTGTTTGCCTTATGGGTCTGCAGAACAAACAATTACAAAACCTTGGCAATGAGAATCCTCACACACTAGTCTGTAAGCTGCTGCCAGCCCCTTTTGACTATCCCAACAGTCAGAAGCCAAGAGGCAAGCTTCTAACCTTCCTGGAATTAAACAAGAAAGTCAGCTAAATGCAGGGTTATGAATGGTTATTTGTTTTTAGATGCATTTAAATGGTCTATGTATATGTCCTTTTGGGGGGGGGTGTTGATGTGTTGGTATGTTTATGGAAGAGCACCTCATTTTGTTGCTCTCATTTTCTTTTTTGAGAACAATGACAATAAATTTATCTATCTATCTATCTTACCATTCCAAATTTATTTGGGAAACAAAGTCCAACTCTTTCCAGAGTCAGCATGAGCCATCATGGTACCAGGCCCATGTCAAGCAGGTTTCAAGGAACCATAGTCACAACATAGTCAGTGAGCAAAAGGCTGTCCATTCCTTGCTAGTTGCTAATTGCAAAGGCTAACACTTAAGGTCAAAAGATCTAACATGGTCCAGGCCCTTGGACCAACCAGAACCTTGGCTCATGATGTCAGTGCTGGTGTGACTAAGCATGTGACCTAAGGGTGAAATGGCGGGAGCTATCTGCAGATTTCCCACAAATCATGATCTCTAATAGAGTGGAATGCAGCTAATTGCTTATCCTAGTGTCAGGGTTTCAGCCTTGGGAGAGAGAAATGAAAAATAAAAAGGTGTTTGTTCCTCAAAAGTGCCCCCCAAACCTTCACATTACAAACAAATGCCTTAATACAGAAGTACTCTAAAGACTACTCTTTAAAATTGGGAACAATGGCTTCTGATAATTCAATGGGAAATAGAGACTTGGCCGAGGGAGGGGGGTGGAGAGAAAGAGAAGATGATGATTTTGGATTTATATCCTGCCCTTCACTCTGAGTCTCAGAGTGGTCATAATCTCCTTTGCCTTCCCCCCAAAAAACAAACACCCTGTGAAGTAGGTGGGACTGAGAGAGCTCTCACAGAAGCTGCCCTTTCAAGAATAACTGCTGTGAGAGCTATGGCTGACTCAAGACATTCTAGCAGCTGCAAGTGGAGGAGTGGGAAATCAAACTCAGTTCTCCCAGATAAGTGTCCACACACTTAACTACTACACCAAACTGACTCTCAAGGGAGGCAGGGAGGCAATGTTTTTTCCTGCCTACTGTTTGAAGTTCAAAGGCCCCAAGTTACCACTCCATACCCACACCCACAAATGATGTTATATGGGTCAGTTTTACATATAGAAGACCAAAACATTGTAGAAGAACGCAATATCATACCCCCATAAAAAGATCTTTAGTCTAATAAAACTCGCTACAACCCTTGGACAGATGTTTTAATCAAAGTCACTAAATTATACTTTCCTTTCAGAATCCTAAAACATTTCATCTTTACAACCATCACCAACCAAAGGGTCACTTGAAGACTGAAATTGCACATTTTTAGAATCCTGGCATAAGTTGTTTTAGCTAAAGTTCATGGTTTACAAGCTGCAAGAAAGCTGTAAGTCTGGCCCCTGTGCCATGATTCCTACATTTCACTACCACTCAACTCACACCAGCTTGTATTTAATGCCAGTTAGATTTAGCAATATCCAAATCCCACTCAAGCATTTTGCTGGCTAATAGCAGGTGCATTTTCAAAGCACTCAAAAGGGCTTTAGCTGTTACACAGTGAAAACCTATTTCCAGATGTTCACTGTTATGATTTCTGAGTTGCATCCATACATAAAGCATTATGTAATATCATAGCACTGGCATTTATAGCCTAATGGAACAAGTGTGGAAGTAGCTGGAAAACATGCACTTTGCTTGTTTATTAATGACAGGGTTCTTCTTCTTAATATTCTATCCATGTTCCAGTTCACAGGAAGGATGAATGATGTAGGCTGTTCCTTGGAGGTTTTGTCTTGATGATTCTTGCTTCCTCTTTTCAAATCAAGAAGAGGTACGATAAAAGCTTCTTTTAGATTTGATAGTCAAGTTGCAAGGTATGGGTGACTCATATATTCTATTTTCTGACCAACATTTGTCTTGCTACAGAGATTTATTTTTTGAATCAAGATTTTATGACTTCACTTGCTAAGCAACGTGCTGTTCAAGATACCTGCACAAGACAGAATTTGCACATGTAAACTAGGTTTCTCACATTTCTGTATTTTGCTTTCTCTTTCAGTGTTCAATTCATCCATTTCAGATTTTCTCATCCCCTGTTCATATTTGTACTTTTAAATTCCCATTATTCACATGCAGCTAATGGCAACTTTGTACATTTTACAAGTACATGTTACAAGCTCAAATTGTGCATCTGAGAAACACATCTTTTGATAAATGATACAAATTACAGGACCATTCAGTAAGCCAGATAAGGATATAACATTCCAAAAAATTTACACATATTATTAAATATAACACACTTCAAGAGCACTGCAGAGAACTGAGATTGGTTCCCTCCCATTGAAATGCATTTTCTTGACATAAATGTCTTGGAAAAGTTGTGCAAACACTTCATATGTGTCACCATTTTCACCATATTCATTTGGTATACAAAATGGGTTTATTATGTGCACCAATTGTAATGTGTGAAGCAGACTTTATACAGAGGAGGAGGAGGAATCTGTTTTATACCCCATGCTTCACTACCTGAAGGAGTCCCAGAGCAGCTTACAATCACTTTCCCTTGCCATCCTCTCCCCGCAACAGACACTCTGTGAGGTAGGTAAGAGGGCTCTGTGAGAACTGTGACTGAGCCAAGGTCAACCAACAGGCTTCATGTGGGAGAGTGGGGAATCAAACATTTTACTTACTTGCATTTCATTTGCTTGTGCACTTATCTAACTTGATTTCTCTGCATTTAATAACTTACAAATGCAGGAAACAAACTTCATTGAAAAAGTGCTACATCTGAGATGATGTGATGAGTGATCTGGAAAATACAAATTTGTCCTTTCACATTGCCATTAGGGGTGTTATTTTCCCCATTTCACACATGTCAAAAACTTACAGGTTGGATCCTTCAGGTTCAATCCACTGTCAGCAGTGCTTTCCCCTTATGGAACCTTCTATAGAATAAAGAGATTTAAAAAAAATCAGCTTAATTCCTACCAAATGTAGGATTGTAATACTGTTAACACCCAAATACTGGCTTTGGATATGGGACCACTATGTGTGTGTTTACATTAGTTAACAGACAAGTTAACGGAGTGTGTACCCATGCTGAACCTTAATAATATTAGCAAAAGAACAAGAACTAATCAATGCAATAATCCCATTTTCCCATCACAATCTTTAAAGGTGCTTCACTACACATGTGCCAAGTGATCTGGAGTACAATCTCAAGCAGGACTTCACCCTTCTAAATCCAGGAACTTATTGCATTAATAATAGGATTCTATCAGCTTAGCATATTGCCCTCTTTCTTCTTCATGTAATAGTATTAAAAGTGTTGTGTGTATTTAGATACACTAGATAGTATTTTTGAAGTTTTGTGGATCCTGCATATATATGTATCCCCAGAGGTTCTTGTATGATTGCAAGATGTGTAGATGACTGTAGATCCATCAACTGTCATAACTGGATAAGGATGTATTTCCCTGTGGTGTTTCTTTTGTACATGTTTATGATTTTTTACACTGATTTGTTTTCCACTTTGGAAAGTTGACTTTGTAAAGTTTGTTTGCATACTGTTTTTTATGCCATCTTTAAGTATACAGTGCCATGTTTAAATATACAGTGCTTCACTTGACCTTCCAAATGTGATTTCATCCTACAGCAGAATGATTCAAAATGTGTTATATTTTCATAACGAAATGCTGAAGTTTCTAAAAACAAAGGGGTGCTTAATAACCTGCTATGGATTCTTACTCAATAGATATAACTAACGTATTTATTTTATTTTATTTACTTTAGATGTATATGCCGCCCATTCCATGAGTGGACCATAGATATAACTACCCAGATATATCTATATAATGGCAGAGTAATCATCATTCAAAAATTTAGTAAGCTCATTCCCTTAGATTTAAAATTGATATTCTGTCATTATTAGTGGATGCCAACTAGTAGATGCCAACATGTTTTCCAAACATGCCTTTTATTCCCCCTTTATCTTGGCAAACAAATGAGATTTCAAACAAATGAAATATTTTACTATCGATTACATAATTAAACATGAAAATGTACATTGTCTTCCAAACTCTGGGAATATATTGATTGAGTTTGGGAAGCAACCTCAGCAGGATATAATGCCAAAGGAGTCAACCTTCCAAAGTAGTCATTTTCACTGGGGGAACTGATTTCAGTTATCTAGAGATCAGTTGTAATCCTGGGTAATCTCCAGCCCTTACCTGGAGGTTGGCAACTCTAATGTTCCTGGAGGCAATGGCTACTTTGGAGGGTAGTTTCTATAGCATTATACCCTTCTGAGCTCCCTAACCTCCTCAAACACAAACCTCCCCAGGCTCCACCCCCCAAATCTCTAATCTAACCTGAAGCTGGCAATCTTATCTTCTTCCTGCCCAACAGCCAACCTACCTTTATCTAGTCCTCTGTCTTAAGATTTCCCTCCTCACCAGCAGCCTCTGCCTAGGGAAACTGCCCAGGTGTGGTGCTGGTCACTGGACCAGGCCTACTTGCATGGTAGAGAACACCAAGGCTTTTATGGTAGAAAAAGCCCAGCAGGAACTCATTTGCATATTAGGCCACACCCCCTGACTGTCAGCGTAGGGACATTGAAGTTTCAACAAGGAACAGGCTTAGCTTTGTTGAAAACAAAGTTTCTGTTTATTGATTACAGCAATGCATTCCACTACGCAGGTTCGTTGATACTAATAATGAAAGGGGTACAAGCATGAGCATATAAGGATACACATCAAAGGCCAGGGGGTTTAAATCATTTCCCACCATAAAACTGGGGCTTTCCGGCTGAGAAAAGCCAGGGCGCCTATCTGTTATCTTGCTCGGGGCTTGTCTGGGTGCAGTAGGTAAAATTGCTTCAACAAGAAAGGAGCGTTCAAATCAGAGTGTTTCACCCACTCATCACAGCTAGGCGGAAAGTGGCGCCAGCGGACGAGATAGTATAAAACCCCTCGTTGCAGTTTAGCATCCAAGATCTCCTTCACCTCCTGATGTTTCTGACCCCTCACCAGAATAGGTTCCGGTTCGGGTTTCCGAGGATGCCACTCCGACCCACCCGGATCGCAACGGATAAGACTGCAATGGAAAATAGGGGCTTTCCGGCTGAGAAAAGCCAGGGCGCCTATCTGTTATCTCCCACCTACATAGCAGCTTCTCCTCCTCTGCAATGGCCTTGCTTGTCTCTTCCAGGTGCCTGGGAACGGCTAGATGTTTTACATTTCAAAGGCCTGCTGGTATTCTGACTCCCCCCCCCCCCTCCTGGCCATCTCTCTACAATACTAGGGTTAGTGTAGCAAAAGGCATGGGGTTAGTTCACAGTAAATAAACAGTTCAGGTCATAAAGCAAGACTTCAATGTATACAAACTGACACTGACACAAAGCCAGCCAGAACTGTGTTCCTGTCCGTTCCTGTTAAAAAAAGCCCTGGGGAACACTCAAGGATTTGTGGGGTGATATTTCACTTGTCTCTAATCCTCCTCCCCATGCTATTTCCTCTTTTCCTCCTCCAGGATACGCCCCTATCCTCTCCCCTTTCCCTACCTCAGCCTCTCTTCTTAACCGTTCACCAACCTACCGTTTATCTGTCTCCCATTTTCAGCGATGCTATTGTTTTGTTTATCCGTACCCTGTCTTTCTCTAAAGTGGAGAACAAAACAGCTTACATTATTCAACTCTCCTCCTTTTTATCTGCACAACAACCCTGTGAAGTAGGTTAGGATGAAAATATGTATCCAGAACTACCCAGTGAGTTTCAACAGCAAGATGGGGATTGAAGCCTAGATCTCTCCATCCCCTCTTGGGGAGATCCCCCCACCACGATGTGATGTAACGACTGAATAAGAGCACTTTAAAGACACCATCAGGGTTTGTAATCTTTTAATGTAACCAGGGCTTTTTTTTTTTTTTTAGCAAGAACACACAGGAATGTAGTTCCGGCTGGCTTGGTGTCAAGGCATGTGGCCTAATATGCAAATGAGTTCCTGCTGGGCTTTTTCTACAAAAAAGCCCTGAATATAACTGATAATATATATGTGTGTGTGTTTTAACGTTGTACATTGCCCAGAGCCTAGCACTAGCAGGGATATGGCGATTCATCAAATATAATAATAACAATAATAACAATAACAACAATAATAACAGACTCAGCCTATTCTGAAGTTCTAACTGCTACACCACACTAGATTTCATAGGGTCGCTGCTATTGAACAGCCAGGTGTAACTGAGAAACAAATCATCCAGAGGTTGCTTCCAGGCCAAGGTTGCCAACATCCAGGTGGGACTTCGAGATCTCCCAGAGTTACAACTGAATTCTAGATTATGGAACTGGAGCTGGCAACCCTAGCAGGCCTGGCCCCACGAGTTCTCCTTCAAAGACCTAAATAGTCTGGAAAGCTGTGTCCCCCTGGTTTTTTACTCAGGGAGACCTATCCTAGAATACTATGGTTGCAGGCGGTCCTTTTATCATTTTTGGCTTCTTTAAACCCCCCACCTTTTTTTTTTTAGATTTCACATTTTTTTCTGAAAACTTTGGGCTTTTTTTACATTTGTAGAAAGATCTGTCCTAGCCATTCATAATTCCAGGCACTGGATTTCAAATATCCAAAAATTTGGCCAGTTTTGTTATTAGTATATAAATGTTTCAAAAAACAAACATTCCCAATTACCGTATTTTTCGGTCCATTGGACGCTCCGGACCATTAGACGCAGGTGCTTGGCTGGGAGACAAGTCCAACACCAGTCCAACACTCTGTGTCACACAGTGGCCAAAAAAATTATATACGTGTATGTATATATACACACACACACACACACACACATATATACACACTGTGGCTAATAGCCACTGATGGACCTCTGCTCCATATTTTTATCTAACTCCCTCTTGAAGCTGTCTATGCTTGTAGCCGCCACCACCTCCAGTGGCAGTGAATTCCACATGTTAATCACCCTTTGGGTGAAGAAGTACCGTATTTTTCAAAAAACAAACATTCCCAATTACCGTATTTTTCGGTCCATTGGACGCTCCGGACCATTAGACGCAGGTGCTTGGCTGGGAGACAAGTCCAATACCAGTCCAACACTCTGTGTCACACAGTGGCCAAAAAAATTATATACGTGTATGTATATACACACACACACATATATACACACTGTGGCTAATAGCCACTGATGGACCTCTGCTCCATATTTTTATCTAACTCCCTCTTGAAGCTGTCTATGCTTGTAGCCGCCACCACCTCCAGTGGCAGTGAATTCCACATGTTAATCACCCTTTGGGTGAAGAAGTACCGTATTTTTCGCTCCCTCCACCCCCACCGCAAACCCAGCACTTTGCAGGGAGCGATCTCGCCGCTTGTCTCCCAGCCAGGCACGCAGGCGCCGGCGTGCTTCCCCCGCGCTTGCGGGCCTGGCTGGGAGACAAGCGGCGAGATCACTCCCTGCGAACACCTGGGTTTGCGATGGGGGCGGAGGGAGCGATCTCGCCGCTTGTCTCCCAGCTAGGCACGCAGGCACGGAGAAAGCATGCCGCCCCCTCCACAGCTGGCACTCGTGAAGCGCTGGGTTTGTGGAGGGGGCGGCGTGCTTTCCCCGCACCTGCCTGCCTGGCTTCAGCTGATGCTTACAACAAACGCCAGGATCGCTCCCTCTGCCCTCCGATCCCAGCGCTTGCTATAAGCAGCAGTTGAAGCCAGGCAGACAGGCACAGAGGAAGCACCCACCCCCTCCGCAAACCCAGCGCTTCGCGAGCGCCGGCTGTGGAGGGGGCGGCGTGCTTTCTCCCTGCCTGTTTCCATGGCTTCAGCGCTGATGCTTAAAGCAAGCGCTGGGATTGGAGGGTGGAGGGAGCGATCCTGGCGCTTGCTGTAAGCGTCAGAGCTGGAGCCAGGCAGGCAGGCGCGGGGAAGCGCCAGGACAGAGGCAGCGGATCGCCCCCCCCCCCGGAGGAAGGTACGTACGTTTCCTTTGCTCCATAAGACGCACACACTTTTCCCCCCACTTTTTTTTGGGGGGGGGGGAGTGCGTCTTATGGTGCAAAAAATACGGTAATTCTCTGACATCTTCAGCTTAAAAGGGCAAGGAAAGACCTTCTGACTGAGGCCTTGAAGGACCACTGCCTGTCAGATCTCAGAAATATAAAATGTTTAGGGGTTTTATGTTTACTATATGGCATCATGTTAAAATAAAGGGATACAATTTGATATAGTCAGCAAGGATAATATTACAAATTCTATAACCATTTGTCATAAGGAGTACCAGAAAAATGATACACCAGAAACACAAGTTACTTCATGCACAAAATTTCATCATGGAAGACACTGTTGAGTCAATCAATTTGTGGACTTTTTTTTCCAGAACAAAAAATAGAGTTCTGTTACCTGTATGCTATAACATCAATAACTGTATATATGAAAGCATTCTATTTCTTCTTCTTGATATCCAAACTTCTGGAACAAAAGAAACTGCTGAGATTGAGGATAGGCTTCCCAATCCCCAGGTCCCAGGTCCCCGGTTTTACAGGCTTCCCCCCTCCTCCAGCCAGCTGGCCAGCAGGGGAAGCCCCGCCCCCAGAGCCATCATGCACCTTCATGAACGATTCCCATAGGGAATGATGGGGAATTGAACCGTGGGTATCGGGGGCTCTGGGGGGGGCTGATTTTTGAGATAGAGGCACCAAACTTTCAGTATATCATCTAGTGCCTCTCCCCAAAATACCTACCAAGTTTCAAAAAGATTGGACCAGGGGGTCCAATTCTATGAGCCCCAAAAGAAGGTGCCCCTATCCTTCATTATTTCCTATGGAAGGAATGCATTTAAAAATTTGTGCAGTCCCTTTAAATGTGCTGGCCAGAACTCCCTTGAAGTTCAATTATGCTTGTCACACCCTTGCTCTTGGCTCCGCCCCCAATGTCTCCTGGCTCCACCCCCAAAGTCTCCTGGCTCCACCCCCAAAGTCCCCAGATATTTCTTAAATTGGACTTGGCAACCCTAATTGAGGAGCAACTGTGCTGAACGTATATTCCTGTTAGTAATGTACTTAACTCTAGTAAAACAGAGACTGAATATAGGCACATATGGAAAAGGAGCTTTATAATGAACACAATGTTAAAGTTATGCTTATGGCATAAAGACATTTGCATTGTATATGAATTACCATAGTTAGTATTTTGCATTTGTCAAAGCTGAAACATCCCCAAGAATCCTTTGTCCTCATAAAATAATTTTTCATGAAATTTAATTGCCATTCATCTCAGTGCTGTATTTAGTTTTTAATATTGACAGTTAGTCTATTTTGTGTACACTCAGAATAGAGAGAGGAAATATTATTCCTTACCTCCCATCGTGCATCATGGCAGAAGACTTCACACATTGTCTGGTAATCATGTTCACCAACATTCCTTTGGTTTCAGGTTGGCAGCTGTGTAGATCTGAAGCTGTAGAACAAAGTTTGAATCCAGTGGCCCCTTTAACACCAACAAGGTTTATTCAAGGTATGAAATTTCATGTGCACACACGCTTCCCCAGATATGTATTTAAGGATACGTATCTGAGGAAGTGTGCACGCACACTGTTGGTCTTAAAGGTGCCACTGGACTCAAACTTTGTTCTATTTCTATGGTGTATTTCACTGTGTCACTGTTTCACACATAGTGTGAAATGTGCCATTCCAAATGTACTATAGGCATGTGCCCTGTGCCCCTTGTGTGTCCCTAAGTATTAATAGGTGGACATCTCCATTTTGGTGGTGGAAAGTGCCATCAAATTGCAGCTGACTTACCAGTAGGGTTTTCAAGAACAGAACAGAGGGGATTTGCCATCGTTTGCCTCTGTGTTGCAACCCTGGCCTTAGTGGCCCAAGAGCTAATAAGATTGGGCTAGCCTGGGCCATCCAGGTCATGGCACATCTCTTTTCTACACTTCACATATTATAACATCAGTGGAACTGTAGCATATAATCATCATGTGATGTGTGGAATGTCTCAGAACTGCTGATAAAAGGAAAGAAATAGAATCTCAAGCTCTCCAGTTGTCATGGGCAATAGTAAACAACCACAGAGAGCAATACTAAATAGGTCTATTCAGAGGTAAGTCACATGTTATTAAAGGGAGTTTACTCATGGGGAAGTGCCCTTAGAATTGGTGTCATGGTTTTCTGCAGAGATTAGTCTGTATCATCTGTCTGTCTGTTACTTAATTTTTTTTTCTTGCAGCTTCAGGGAAAGTCCATTTCTTATAATGTTGCCTATGCCTTGAAGGGATGGCGATCAGGCTATTAAGTGACATCATTGTGGCTGGAGAAGGAGCTGTACAAGATTGCAATGAAGTGGCTCCTACATGGTAACTGATTTATTTAATGTGTTTGTTTGCTCAGAAACTTATTCCCAGAAGGCTCAAGGCAGCTAACAACATAGGAAGCGTAATTATATTTTAAAAGACAAATAATCTACCCATATTACTCATCTACTTATTTCTTACATTGTTGTTCCTTTGGTGTAACAGGAATTCTGTCAGTGGGGGAGAGAAAGGTGATTTATGCCAAATCCACAATTTGTCCTGCTACTATATTGTTCTTTGCCTTAACCTGGATGGCCCATGCTATCCCAATTTCATCAGATCTCAGAAGCTAAGGAGGGTTGACCCTAGTTAGTGTTTGGATGGGAGACCACCAAGACAGTCCAGGGTCACAACGCAAAGGCAGGCAATAATAAACTACTGCTGAAGTCTCTTGTCTTGAAAATCCTACAGGGTCGCCATAAATTGGCTGCAACTTGATGGCAATTTGCACCATATTTTCCTTGGCTGTCTTCTGACCCTCTAATGAACACAGAAAGTTGCAGGGTAAGGGGGGGGAGGAGTCCAAACCTTATTTGTTTATTTTGTACTTTTTTATCCTGTTTTCCTTCTAAAGAGATTTAAGAAGGTATACATTGCTCTCAATTTTCAGTTTTATTCTCATAACAGCCCTGTGAAGAAAGAGAACTAAGAGACTAAGAGACAATGGATGTGATCACACTGGAGATTAGGCATGGCATTATCCCAGCTCTTGAAAAGACAGTTCTCTTTTATCCCTGCCCCGGCATTCACACAGCCCCCGTCCTGCTGCCACATACCTGTAAGAAAAGTCTTCAGACTGCTCATTAGGGGAGGGATGGTGGTTCAGTGGTAGAGCATCTACTTGGGAAGCAGAAGGTCCTAGGTTCAATCCCTGGCATCTCCAAAAAAGGGTCCAGGCAAATAGGTGTAAAAAACCTCAGCTTGAGACCCTGGAGAGCCGCTGCCAGTCTGAGAAGACAATACTGACTTTGACGGACCAAAGGTCTGATTCAGTATAAGGCAGCTTCATGTTTATATGTTCATGTGCATGCCAGGTGGGTGTGATGTGGGTGCAGCATGCACCTGGCTGTTCAGACAGCCAGGAAACATGCCCTACATATGATTTAGTGGTTTGCTACCTGGAAGTTCCCAGTAGCTATTTAATCCAGTCCCAGGCCATCTTGAGGCAACGTAGGTATGGGCGAGACTCTGGAGGCAGATGTGCTGGTGTGATCGAGCACATTATATCAGGATGGGAGGTGTGGCTAGGTTGGGCCAAATTTCTTGTGTGATTGCACCCAATGACTGTCCCAAGATAGCACTGCAAATTTCATGGCAGAGTGGGGATTTGAACCTGATAATATGCTGAACCTAACCATGGT
Source organism: Heteronotia binoei (assembly GCF_032191835.1). Taxonomy (NCBI): domain Eukaryota; kingdom Metazoa; phylum Chordata; class Lepidosauria; order Squamata; family Gekkonidae; genus Heteronotia; species Heteronotia binoei. The sequence goes on from NC_083225.1 coordinate 64,276,957, forward strand.
GCTATGTAATGTGGACTTGATGCACAGAAATGAGAAGGCTGGATGTGTGGAATTTAAGACCTCCCCGATTTGTTTTAATAGACCAGAATGGCTGTGCATCTGTTTTTCTTTTTAATTAGAATAGATATGCAACTTCAAGCAGATGCAGAAGTCATATACCAAGAGACTTCACAGGCTCCAAATCATAATTAAAAATAAAACAAGCCCTGAAGGTTCATGGATTGGCACAGGAATTGTAGAAAATAATAATTTCATTTCACATGACAAGAGGCAATTGTAGAACACTTTCAGCAGTACTGTTTTTGAAATATTCACTAAATTTTCATCTATAGCATGGCTTTTAAGAAGTATGGCTGTACAAGCATAAGTGTTTTGAATCTATATTTGCCACAAACTGTAATTCAAGGCAGCAGATAAGACATTCCAGATTTCTTTTGTGAGATTCCTCCAAAGGGTAGAAGATATCACAGAGAAGGAATGAAGCCTTCGTGAAGTTAAAAGTACCTAGTGAAATGATGGAACCATTAAAAAGAAGCTTAGTAGCAGATCTGACCATGCCACCATAATCAGAATTACTGCCTTCCAAGTACACAACATAATACTATCCCTGTGTTTACCATGGTTTCTTTCAATTTATAGTACCATTGAAAGCCATTTAAGAGCACTGGTTGGGCTCACTGTGGCATGAAGGGAGGGAGGGAGGCTCCTTTCTCCCCCTTTTTCTGACCTGAAAGAGCACCAAAGGGATATTTGGCAACACAAGGGGCTGCTTTGGGGGTGGAAAAGCAGAGTGAGGGCATGAGCCCCTCTTATCCTTGTGCCATGATGGTCTCAACCACAATAGGGATCCCACAGCATTCTTAATGGCTTTTCCCAGCACTAGAAAATGGAGATTAAACTGGGAACAGTGTCTAGCTGTACCCTAAGTCATTAAAGCCAATGCACTTAGAAGGGTATAACTCTGCTTAGAATTACATTGTAAAAGATGTAATTCTAAATTACATCTTTTTACACAAATACAGAAAATTGTGGATCTCAGGCTGTGAAGGGTATAGGTAATAACTCACACTTTGAATTGAGCTTGGAAACACAAGGAAACCAGAGTTGTTAAATAAGCATAATGCATTAATGGTCCGACTTTTCCATCAAGAAATGTGCTAACTGAATTTTTTAAGATATCTTCAAGGAATAACCCTACATCATGCTTTCCAGCTATCAGTCTCAGAATTTACACATGCACAGATCAGCACAGTTAGGTAGGCAGAGTTTAAAATTCCAGAGGAACTCTTTAAATATTCACACCATCACACATCAAGCTTGGCCAGCTTTCATGAAACCTAGTTCTAGCCTACTCTTCTCTTTCATAGACTACCCTTCTCTATGTAGAATTTTATTGGAAGGTGTAGAAAAGAGACAGTCAGTCTTATTTAATTCCCTTTTTTGTGTGGTATTATCCAGTGAATCTCTAAGACCCCTGTTAAATAGGTATTTGATAAGTTGTAATATGATAATAGTTGCCAGTCATAATACAGTAGGAACTCAAACAGGAAGAAGCTAGGCATGGGATGCTGGCACAGCAGTGACCAGTAAGTGTTCCTCTAAAGCAGGGTTTTCAAAACTTTTTTCTCCTGTGGCCCGGTTATTTTTACACTTCTCCTTCATGGCCCACTAAAATTCAGGGGTAAAACCAGGAGATTCTGGGGGTGGGGCCGGGAGACAGGAAAGCCTGTCTCTTTCTTTTATAGAGGTCTCCAAGGAAAATGGAGCTCAGGCTTTGCAGCCTATGTCAGTCTTCAAGCCTAGCTTTTATCTGCACAACACAGAGACATTGGGGGATGGAAGGAAAGAAAATGGAGCCCAGGCTTTGCAGCCTGTGTCAGTCTTCAAGCCTAACTTTTATCTGCATAACACAGAGATGAGGGAAGGAAGAAAGGAAAATGGAGCTCAGGCTTTGCAGTTTGTGTCAGTCTTCAAGCCTAGCTTTTATCTGCACAACACAGAGATGTTGGGAGATGGAAGGAAGGAAAACGAAGATCAAGCTTTGCAGCCTGTGTCAGTCTTCAAGTATAGCTTTTCTCTGCACAACAGAGAGATGGGGAAGGAAGCAGAGCAGAGCTCATGCTCTGCTGGGGGTGGGGCTAGCTTTGGCTTTTCTTGTGACCCGGTATTAAGGCTTCCATGACCCGGTACCAGGTCACGACCCTGCAAATGGGAAATGCTGCTCTAAAAGGAATTGGAGACTTAGAAGGTAGACTTAGTTTTAGTGCTTCCAATAAGGAGAAAGTAGATTCATTGTTTCAATTTTAATTAGTCATATGCTGCTTTTATTATGGTATATTATGGTTCTGTTTTATAATGTTAATGAATCAGATTGATTTCTGTGTACTGCACTGAGTTATTAGATAGACAGTATAAAAACCCATCAATCTGTAAATGAACACAATCCGGCCCCTTTCCGGTCGCGCTGCAAAGCGGCTGTGGGCGGGGGGCCGCGTTTGCCTCCCTGGATGGATGGGAGGGTAACAAGCCTTCCCGCCCATCCGTGGACTTTATAAGCCCCCAACCCCGCCCAAGAGCACACAGTGATCTTTCTTTTCTCAGCTTGCAAGGACGCCACTTGAGGGTCCTTCTGGCAAGCTGAGTAGAGGCCAGGGAGCATGCGGCGGAGCTGGCAGTGGAGCGGTGGTGTCTGTGGTGCAGTGAGGCAGCAAGGGAGGCGGCACAGGCAGGCAGTTTGTTTGGCGAGCTGTGGTGTGTTTCCCCTCCCTCCCTATTTAGCGCATGCAGCCGGCAGCAAGACAACCCTCCTCCCACAGTCTTTTTCTCAGGAGTGGGGTGCAGGTGAGAGGAAAAGGGGAACAGTCAGTGTGGAGTGAATTTGCGGCCTTCTGCCGCCCCCCAACTTTCTCCTTTGTTGCAGAACCCCCCCCCATACCCCTTCATTACTTGTTGGAGGTTGGGCCTCCTGAGGGGCGCCTGGGTTGTTGCTCACCCCCCCCCCCCCAACTGCTCAGTTTGGTGTAGTGGTTAAGTATGTGGACTCTTATCTGGGAGAACCGGGTTTGATTCCCCACTCCTCCACTTGCATCTGCTAGCATGGCCTTGGGTCAGCCATAGCTCTGGCAGAGGTTGTCCTTGAAAGGGCAGCTGCTGTGAGAGCCCTCTCCAGCCCCACCCACCTCACAGGGTGTCTGTTGTGGGAGAGGAAGGTAAAGGAGATTGTTAGCCGCTCTGAGACTCTTTGGAGTGGAGGGCGGGATATAAATCCAATATCTTCTTCTATCTTCTTCTCATTACTGGGTTTTGCATTATGGGGCCTAAAAAGGGGCAGGGCCCTTCCAAGGGCAAGCAGCCTCTTAGGCCTGCCAGGCCAGGTAAGGCAACTAGTAAGGCCTCTGGGGAGGAAGAAGAGGCAGTCACACAGCAGGCCATCATTGAACAATTGGTGGCTTTGGAAAGAGAGAGGGGCCTTGAGGTGAGACCAGTCAACCCCCTGAGGGGTTGTAAGGCAGCCAGGACCTCCACAAGGTCATTTGAGAAGGAGGTGCTGGCAAGGCTTTCTGCTTTGCAGAGGACGCCTGGTGAAGAGGAGAGCGGCGAGGACAAGGACCCTGAGCCATTGGAAGGTGGAGAGGAAGCAGCAAAGGCAGTGAGTGGCACGCAAAACTCGATGCCTGGGATGAGTTGTCCGAGACGTGGAATCCCCGTGGCTATTGCAGTGACACTGGTGGAGTCCGAAGGTGGGTGTGGTTCAACAACACAAAAAGGGGCTTGGCCATGGGGACACTGGTTAATATTACCTGTGAATGTGGCTAATGTCACAGGGTTTGCCCTACCTGGTCATGGGCAGGCAGGAATGGGGGCTTCTTTTTGCCAGCCAACCACCTCCAGGGTGGAACGCCCTTTGGCACATAGCCAGTTGTATGCATGGGGCCTGAGGCAGTTCCCCATTCAGGCAGGTGCCCCGCCAGCTGGGGTATGGGCAGCAGCACAGCAGGGAGTTGCAGGAGCATTGCTGTGGGGCTAGCACCCCAGCATGCTGCTGCAACCGGGGTGGCCGAACCAGCAATGGGGGGCCTGGGTTTTTTCCCTAGCCCTTATGGGAGTGTGCCTTTTCCACACCGCCCATTTGGGGCCATGCCACTGGGTGACCATCTTACTGTGGCTACCCGGGAGAAGATGTTGAGGGGTGAATACATTGATGTGAATACAATGATGTATTCAGCCTCTTATACCATGTATTAGAGAAGAAGGACAAAGAGGAGCTTGGAGAAGCTAAACAGGAGGAAGGTTGATTGAAACTGGGCCAATTGGCTGCTGGGGTTCCTGATAGATGCTGGAGTAATAGAGTGTGTGCAGCCTGTATGGCCTGCTCTGCTATTTCAATATTGTGATATAGTTTATAAGACCTATATGGACTTCTCGGGCACAGCATGGCTGCAGTACGACGAGGAGTTCCACATTAGGGCGGTGCTTAACCTGACCATGCCATGGGATCAGATCAACCAACAATTATGTCTTCAGCTTATGTCCCTGGCCAAGCCCAATGCAGGGGACAGATCTGACAGCAAACATTTGGTTAGTAAACAGGCCTCTGCCCCAGGACCCCGCTCTATGGCGGGGTAGTCGTTTCAACCCTGGCTGTTATGCTGGGAGTATACCTCATAAGGGGTGTGTGCTAGAAAGCCGTGCAAATATAAGCACGAGTGTCCGTTGTGGGGGGGGGGGGCGCATGCCTTTTCGGCATGTAACAAAGCGAAGCCCAAGGGCAGCAGTAAGCACCCTGGGGGGGAATGCACAACATACTGGAAAAGGGGCCCAGTCCCATCAGACTGAGAGTGCTTAGGCAGCTCCTGGCTAAATACCCTAAGAAGGCTGACAAAGTTTATTTACTGGAGGGCTTTCAGTTTGGGTTTAGGATTCCTTATTAGGGCCCGCATCTAATTTGAGGTCAGTTCCGGGTCTGAAGCAGGTGGTCAGAGAAAAAATTGCAAAGGAGTGCAGGGAGGGATTAGTTTTGGGCCCTTTTGCATCCTCCCTGCTGGGTGTGGTACCCAAAAAGGCAGCTGGGGAGTTTCAATTAATTCACCACCTTTCATACCCACATGGGGGATCAGTGAACGATGCCATCCCAGACTATTTGTGCTCAGTATGGTACACTTCCTTCGACCAAGTGGTCAGGGTGGTACGCAGATGTGGAAGGGGCGCAGAAATGGCAAAATGCGACATCAAGTCAGCATTTCGTCTGCTTCCGGTTCACCCATGTGATTTTGGGCTGTTGGGGTTTGCGTTTGAAGGCCAGTACTACATGGACCAAACCCTCCCAATGGGATGCTCGGTGTCATGTTCAGCCTTTGAGCGTTTTAGTATCTTTCTGGAATGGGCCAGAAAAGGGCAGGCTTGAATGCCACAGTTCATTATCTGGATGAATTCTTAGTGGTGGGCCCTGTGGGGACAGGACCGTGTGCTCGCCTTTTGGACTCATTCATCAGGATGACTGGGGAGCTAGGGGTTCCCTTGGCCCATGAGAAGACCGAGGGTCCCAGTACAGTTCTGACTTTTCTTGGTATTGAGCTAGATACCCTGCAGCAAGCTTAACTGCTGCCTGTAGAGAAGGTGCTGGCTCTTCAGGCTAAGCTTGCAGACTTGAGGGAAAAATGGAAGGTTTCCCTTTATGAGCTGCAGCAAATTGTGGGCCACCTCAACTTTGCGTGCAAGGTTGTGGCCCCTCGGAGGGCTTTCTTTAGGCCTCTGTGTGATGCCATGAGCATATTGAGGCTTCTGCACCACAGGATGCGGCTCACCAAGGGCATGTGGAGTAACTTGGCAGTTTGGGAATGGTTTTTAGAGTCATTCAATGGCATCTCCTTCTGGAGAGATGACATGAAGATTGAGGCCGATCTCCAAGTCACGTTGGATGCAGCAGGCTCAATTGGGTTTGGGGTGTATTTCCGTGGACACTGGTGTGCAGGTGAATGTTCAGCGGAATGATTGGAGAGGGACATTTGCCGGAACTTGACATTCCTGGAGTTTCTCCCCATAGTTGTGGCAGTTAGGCTTTGGGGGGCTGACCTGTCCAACCATGCTGTTCATTTTTGGTGCAACAATATGTCGGTAGTCCACGTGATTAACACCCTTTCCTCAAAGTCTGGGCTTGTTATGAACCTCGTGCGGACATTTATGTAGGACTGCTTGTGCTTGAATATTTTGTTTCTGGCTAAGCATGTCCCTGGGGTCTGTAATGGGGTGGCAGATGCTCTGTCTCATCGACAGATTGAGAGGTTTCGGCAACTGGCTCCAGACCCCAAGCCGGCAGAGATGCCCCAGGAGCTGTGGCAGCTTAGCGAGTTGAAGCAAACAGGGCAATTCAGTTAGCACTAGCCCCTAGCACTAGGTGGGCTTACGATCAGGCTGCCCATCATTTTCACAAGTTTCAAGCACAGATGGGGTTATAGGAATGTTGGCTCATACCTGTCTTACATCTTATGCAGTATTCAGTGCACCTTAAAGGTAAGGGTTTAGCTGTGAAAACTATTAGAGCAAAATTAGCAGCCTTAGTGTTTGTTAGTAAAGCCCAGGGATTCAGAGAGCATGGGAGACTTCAGAATGAAGAAAATGTTAGAAGGGTGGGCATGAGAGTAAGGTCCCAAAGTTGATTCCAGACAACCCATCTCCCCAGTGGTCCTGAAAGGCCTTAATAAGACATGGCCGGCGGTATGCACATCTCGGCCTGAGGCAGTTCTCTTCCACTCTGCATCCTTGACGGCATTCTTTGGTGCCTTGTGGGTCAGCGAATTGGTCGCATGGTCCCGAGGCGACCAGCTGGGAAGGGCTCTTTGGGCCGAGGACCTTATGTTCATAGGTGAGCAGGTCACCATTAGGATCAGGCATTCCAAGACGGACCAGAGGCAACGGGGTTAGGTGTTGGTTTTGGGCCCTTGCGCTCAGCAAGAGCTTTGCCCAATACAAGTCCTCAGGCAATATGTGGCGATATGTGGAGACGACCTTGGCCCCCTTTTTTGTCACAACGATGGTTCGCCATTGACAAAATATCAATTCTGGGTGGCCACCACTAGGGCCTTGTTGAAGCTTGGGTTGAATGGGGTCCATTTCGGCACCCATTCCTTCCGGATCGATGCGACTTCGACCACTGCAGACATGGGGTATCCAGGCCCTGAGATTCAGTGTGTGGGTTGCTGGCAGTCATCAGCTGACCGCTCTTACGTTTGCCCACTGAGTGATCCGTGATCACTGGGCACAGTTTAGGTTATTTGTCCCGTTGGGCTTTTGTTACCGGTTATAACTGTTGTTTCATTTTAGGTGCTGTGACTCAGCAGGAGAGAAGGAGGATTCTTGTTACTGAGCACAGCATGATATTCTGGGTGGCCCATCAAGTCCAGCGGACGACAATCGGGTTGCAGCTGGGGCTAAGTGAATGGGCCATCATGGAGTGGCAGGGGCACGAGGGCCTCCATTAGGTTGGGTGGCTGCCACTCTTGTTCCAGGGGAGGGTCAGCCCTCCGCCTCATGTTCTGGTGATCCACCTTGGCAGGAATGACCTGGGCTTCATAAAAGGGAAGGCCCTTTTGCTCCAGGCAGTGGAAGATCTGCAGGTCATCCAGAACAGGTGGCCAGGAGTGGTCATCTTATGGTCGGCCATGTTACCCCGGCGGATCTGGCAGGCGGCCTGGGACCTGATGGGGGTGCAATGGGCCAGGCGTAAAGCCAATAGGGGCATGCAAAAGGCCTTGGAGGGTGGCCTGGGGGTTTATGATGGAAGGATTAAAGATAGCTGCTAAACGTAAAAACTGTGTTGTAATAGGTGATTTTAACTACCCGCAGATTGATTGGGTCAATATGTGTTCAGGTCGAGAGAAAGAGATTTTGTTTCTAGATGCTCTCAATGACTGTGCTATGGAGCAGATGGTAACCGAACCTATAGGGGTGGGGTGATCCTGGATTTGATCCTAAGTAATGCCCAAGACTTGGTGAAAGATGTCAAAGTGATGGCACCACTTGGGAGCAGTGACCATAACGTTACTGATTTCACCATTTGTATAGAGAGTTGCCCCAAAAGACCAGCACAACTACGTTTAACTTTTAAAAGGGTAAATTCTCTGAGATGAGAAGGCATGTGAAGAGGAAAATGAAAGGAAAGGTAAATACAGTCAAAACCCTTGGGGAAGCTTGGAGGCTATTTAAAACTAAAATCCTAGAAGCTCAGATAAAATATATACCACAAGTTAGGAAAGGCACAAACGGGAATAAGAAAAGGCCTGCATGGTTAACAAACAAAGTAATGGAAGCAGTAAAGGACTCCTTTAAGCGATGGAAAGCTAGTCCAAGTGAGAATAATAAAAGGGAACACAGGCTGTGGCAAATCAAATACAAGACTGTGATCAGGCAGGCAAAAAAGGACTATGAGGAGTATATTGCAAAAAACATAAAGACCAACAATAAAAATTTCTTCAAATATATTAGAAGCAGGAAACCATCCAGGGAGGCAGTGGGGCCCTTGGATGACCAAGGGTAAAAGGATTACTGAAGGAGGATAGGGAAATGGCTGAGAAGCTGAATGCATTTTTTGCCTCCGTCTTCACTGTGGAAGATGAGAAGTGTTTGCCTGCTCCAGAACCACTTATTTTGGAAGGGGTGTTGAAAGACCTGAGTCAGATTGAGGTGACAAGAGAGGAGGTCCTACAACTGAAAGATGAATTAAAAACTAATAAGTCAACAGGTCCGGATGGCATACATCCAAGAGTTCTGAAAGAACTCAAAGTTGAATTTGTGGATCCTCTGACAAAAATTTGTAATCTTTCATTGAAATCTGCCTTCGTTCCTGAGGACTGGAAGATAGCAAATATCACCCACATCTTTAAAAAGGGTTCCACAGGAGATCCAGGAAATTACAGGTCAGTCAGTCTGACTTCAATACCGGGAAAGTTGGTAGAAACTATCAAGGACAGAATGAGTAGGCACATTGATGAACACGAGTTATTGAGGAAGACTCAGCATGGGTTCTGTAAGGGAAGATCTTGCCTCACTAACCTGTTACATTTCTTTGAAGAGGTGAACAAACATGTGGACAAAGGAGACCCAATAGATGTTGTTTACCTTGACTTCCAGAAAGCTTTTGATAAAGTTCCTCATCAAAGGCTCCTTAGTAAGCTCAAGAGTCATGGAGTAAAAGGACAGATCCTCTTGTGGATCAAAAACTTGCTAACTAATAGGAAGCAGAGAGTGAGTATAAATGGGCAGACTTCGCAATGGAGGACAGTAAGCAGTGGGGTGCCACAGGGCTCAGTATTGGGCCCCATGCTCTTTAATTTGTTCATTGAATGATTTGGAGTTGGGATTAAGCATTGAAGTGGCCAATTTTGCGGATGACACTAAATTGTTCAGGGTGGTGAGAACCAGAGAGGATTGTGAGGCACTCCAAAGGGATCCGTTGAGGCTGGGTGAGTGGGCGTCAACGTGGCTGATGAGGTTCATTGTGCCAAGTGCAAAGTAATGCACGTTGGGGCCAAAAATCCCAGCTACAAATACAAGTTGATGGGGTGTGAACTGGCAGAGAGTGACCAAGAGAGAGATCTTGGGGTCGTGGTGGATAACTCACTGAAAATGTCAAGGCAGTGTGCGATTGCAATAAAAAAAGGCCAACGCCATACTGGGAATTATTAAGAAGGGAATTGAAAACAAATCAGCCAGTATAGCATAATACCCCTGTATAAATCAATAGTGCAGTCTCATTTGGAATACTGTGTACAATTCTGGCCACCGTACCTCAAAAAGAATATTATAGCATTGGAAAAAGTCCAGAAAAGGGCAACTAGAATGATTAAAGGGTTGGAACACTTTCCCTATGAAGAAAGGTTGAAATGCTTGGGGCTCTTTAGCTTGGACAAACGTTGACTGCGGGGTGACGTGATAGAGGTTTACAAGATTATTCATGGGATGGAGAAAGTAGAGAAAGAAGTACTTTTCTCCCTTTCTCACAATACAAGAACTCGTAGACATTCAATGAAAGTGCTGAACAGTTGGGTTAAAACGGATACAAGGAAGTACTTCTTCACCCAAAGGGTGATTAACATGTGGAATTAACTGCCACAGGAGGTGGTGGCGTCTACAAGCATAGCTAGTTTAAAGTAGGGGTTAGATAAAAATATGGAGCAGAGGTCCATCAGTGGCTATTAGCCACAGTGTGTATATTTATGTGTGTGTGTGTATGTATATAATTTTTTTGGCCACTGTGTGACACAGAGTGTTGGACTGGATGGGCCATTGGCCTGATCCAACATGGTTTCTCTTATGTTCTTATTTACAGCACCCCAAGATTCGGGTGGACCGGGCCGACTTTTACAGAACTGACGGTATCTACCTGTCCGTGTTAGGAAATAGGGCCTTTCTGGAGGATCTTTGGCTGGGGCTCAGGGCAGTTCTGGGCCACCCAGTGGGTACGAGTGCCTAAGCTGATGCTTGGTGCTGCGTTGGTAGGAATTTAGGTGGGGCATACTCTACAGAGTTGGTGAGCACCCTGGGTTCTCCCCGTGTTGGGGCATAGCTGGCAGGCTTGAGTGTCAGCTGGGCTGTACGGCTCTCTGTTGTGACGGCCGGCCAGCAAGGGGCACGCACCTGGATGGGATCCCTTCAGAAGGGGGTCCTAGTCTGGGGGGTGCAACCAGACCCAGCCGCCGGGCAGTAGCCGCAGTATTGGCTCTTGCCTGGGGGAGGGTGGCTCGCCCAATGCAGGACAAGGCAGGGAACGGGGGTTCCCTGTGCCCGTCCTGTAGTTGGTTGGCCCACTGCATTAAATATGTTAATAAAGTGGCCCTGATTTATATCCCAACATGTATGTTTGCCTCATTATTCCGACTGGGGAGGGGGGGGGGCAAAACAATATCCCATAAGAACTGATAACACCAAACCATCATAAGTGCAATAAATGATTTACCTGAAGTAAGTATCACATTTCATAAAGTACAAACCCCCCCCCCCGCAAAAAAAACCCAACCCCTGAATGTTCAGATCATACAAGAGTTGGAAACAAAGCATCCCATGCATGAGCAACCAAGAAGTGCTTCCAGTCACAGGCAGAGGAGTTGCTTATTTTCTTTTACAACAAGCAGCACAGGTGAACACTAGGTTCTCTGTTCCAATCATAGCTACTTCTGACCTAATGCTTAACATCCCTTACACCCCCATAGCATCATGGCCTGGTTACTGGAAGCTGCACAAACAAAAACAGCAAGTGATCGTCTCAGTGATGGGACTATCTTCCTCATATGTACAAATACATAAAGCTGCCTTAAAATGATACAGAACATTAGTCCATCAGGGTCATTATTGACTAGTCAGACTGGCAGCAGCTCTCCAGGATCCTAGGAGACGCCCTGCCCCCAATATCCATACTCTTTTATCAGGAGATCCCAGGAGTTAAGACCTTCTGCATGCAAAGGAGATGTTCTACCACTAAGCCACAGCCCCATTCATCAATGGTGAAAGGCACACGTGCACATTAACAGATGGTTCTCAAATTATTTGTAAAAAAAAGAGAGAGGAAGATAAGGAACTGCCCTCTTCTGAGGAGCTGAGCTTGCATGGTGCCTATTGCAGCACCTGAAAATTACTCATTACTCTATCTCTCCCAGCCCTTCTCTCCGGTGGTTCAGAGGATAAGAATGTTCCAAACTCCCAGTGCAATCCAGACCACAAGTGAGGCCTACAGCAAATGTTACTAGTTGCAGTGACCAGAGTACATCAAAATGATCCAGTAATGGGTTGATTTATCACTTGTAAAAATACAGTCCGTGAGTCGATATTGAAAACAAATGTAAATGATGTTATTCTTCTATCCCAGAGTCTGACAGATCATGTTGCCAGAGGGAAACCCACTCTTCTCAGGGAGAAGTCTAAGAGGTCCCCCCCCCCGGGGGGGGCTTTCTCTTATCAGCTGCCACCACCTCTGGGTTACATCCTCCACCCTGCTTCCTAGTCTGATGCAGGAGGAATATCAAACAATCTGGGTCTTGGGTTCTGATAGCCTAGGCCTGCCGGAACTCATTTGGCAAATAGACAGGAATTTGACCTCAGAGCATTGCAGTGTTTTTATTCTGGGTTGTGAATGCATCTAATCCCAAGAGAGATGTAGATTTCCCAGATTCCCTGGTACTACAAGCATCACAATCGAAATCCATATAGAATGGAAGGTCTTATTCTGCTCTCAATCCATGGCATGTGGTGTCTATTAAAAGAGCTTTTTTGTGTATTTTAGGGGGTGTGCACCTGGAAGTCATGTTGACCTCTGGTGACTGACCCCTATTGAAGGCCTGGAGGATAGTCAGAGAGGTGGCTGAGTAAAGCCTGCCTCTGTCCTCTCAAGTGAGTATTTCAAGACTAGTCTTCCAACCAAGTACTAACCACAGTCGACCCTGCCTAGCTTCCAAGATCTGATGATGGGCCTGCCTGGGCTATCTAAGTCAGGATGAAAAGGCTACTTTTATAAGCTTTCAGTTTGTTCAGAAATATGACTTCCATCTTTGTCACAGGTTGTATGTGTTCTTGGCTGATCTCTTGCCATCTCTAGAAATCCCCATTCTCCATTTTTCTTTATAGCTACATTTTTTGCTCAAATATTTTGGTAATTTGTTCTTCTAATGGTCAGTGAAAACCATTCTTTTAAACATAATTTTTAATTTGTTCAATATCTGTAAATGAACAATACTGTGTACACAAACTGACAATTAATAAACAGTAGAACAAATAACCAAATAAACTAAGCCTTGTACCTTCTTTACAATGTACCAGACAAAAAGGGACACAGATAAGTTAAACAACAGGATTTCTTCAATAGAATGCAAAGTCCATATATTTCTTTGGTAAGTTACAAACGTCATTAGGATTCAATGCAGCATATTCAAAAAAGGGAAACCACTTCCCAACAAAATCACCACCCCCCAATGGTTCTTCAGGGTGTATTGCATTGCTAATTTATCCATATTGGGTGTCCCACACTTTTAAAAACCATTGCTTCAGAGTAGGAATTTTTGTTTCCATTGTTCAGCTATAATGGTTTTGGCAGCTATCAGCAAAAGGCTTTTAGTTTAGTTTAGTAACTTTCTGGTCAGGCCAAAAATTGAGTAAAATGGATTCAGGTGAGTTAGGATTTGATGATCTAGGTTTTTTTTCTATAGTAGAAATAATAGACTTCCAAAAACTAAAAATTTGGGGACAAAACCCCCAGCAGCATATATATAAAAAAGTGCTTGGAAGCCCACAGCCCTTCCAACAGTTTGGATCAATTAAGCTTTTAGAATGAAATGGTCTCATCTGGAGTATATCATAAAGTTCTGCAGTATGGTATTTAAAGAGTTAGTTAAGTATAAGGAAGATGACCAGATATTTTGCCAATGGGCATCAGTGAGTGATAGGCTGCAGTCTTTATTCCATGCTTGTTGTTGCTTTGGTTCAAGATAAATCAATGAAATTAAACCTCTAGAGCTTTGAGAACCTCTCTGCAACAAAGATTCAAAGAGGGTGAGAGGTTTGTTTAACTGTGAAATAATATTAGGTTATGAAGCATATGATGTAAATGACAGTATTGCAGCCAAGGTATTTGAAAAAAATTATACTTGTTTTCCAGCTGTTGAGCTGATAGCATATGTCTTTACTACAGATATCATTGAGTTTAAACACACTGTGTTCCCTTCAGTTTTGATAGCCCACTGGTTGTCTATCAGGATGAAACCAGTTTGGCCCAAAATAGAGGCTATAGGAGAAACAAGGGGGCTAGAATGTTTTTGTATGTACCCCAGATATCCAAGGTGAATTTTAAAAAAAGGGTTAGGTGGAGAAGTCATATGTCTGTTTCTGGGAATGTTCTATAAAGCTTCAGAAGCACAATGAGTTTTTTTCTATTTAAATCCAGGCTTTGTAACGTTAGGAAAAGCATAGAACATAATGCACTTCAGCTGTGCAGCTAAATAATAATTTTTCAAGTTAGAAAGTCCCAAGCCACCTAATTTAGTGGGTCTAGTCAGTAAAGTAAATTATAGTCAAGGTTTTTTTACTAGACCAGATAAAACCAGACAGAAGTGCCTGCCATTCATGTAAATGTTTAGGTGTCAATGGAATGGGAAGGACAATTTTACTTCGGAAAAAAACCAGGCAACAAAACACAAGAATGTTTCTAATAGTTCTCATGGACATTAATGAATAGTAAAAATAGATAGTGCATCAAAACAATTTTAGTAGCTGCTGTGAATGTGTTAAATTCATTCTAAGAATTAAGAACTTCCATAGTAACTGAATTCAAAAGGATTCAGTAAATTATTTAAAGATGATCAACTTGCTAAATACCATAAATGAGTTTGTAGTGGATGTTAACCAGTAGTTTTTTAATAAACCAATTGTGGTAAAATAAATCCCAACAAAATATGTAAATATTAATTGTACATTAATAGAATAATTAATACTAAAACCCAGTCCTGAGCAAATAATAGAAAAGCAAATATTAGTAAAGACAGATGTGCATATCTATTGACTTGAATGTTTGTATCTCCATTTCTCTACTTGTTCATCTGCCTGTTTGGTGTAGTGGTTAAGAGTGTGGACTCTAATCTGGGAGAACCAGGTATGTTTCCCCGTTCCTCCACATGAAGCTGCTGGTATGATCTTGTGTCAGCCAAAAGTTCTCTCAGAGCTTTTCTCGAAAGAGCAGTTCTCAAAAGAGGTCTTTCAGCCCCACCTACGTTACAGGTGTCTGTTGTGGAGAAGGGAAGGAGATTGTAAACCACTCTGAGACTCTGAGTGAAGGGCAGGATATAAATCCAATCTTCTCTTCTATTTATTGTTACCACAGCCAACTTGTCCCACAGAGGGGGGGGGGTATTAAAGAAGTGCCTGACACACCCATCTGCCTGAGACATCAAGGGACACACCATTCAAAGTTGGACAATTATGATAATAAGATCTTTCCCCATTCTTTATTGCATGAAAGAGTTGAGGGGAGTATGTAATTTTGGGCAGTTCAGCATCATCAGAAACATTCCCTAGCTTAGAACTGCAATAGTTGCAAGAGCAGAACAGACAAGATTGATGTATTAGCATTATATCTGTTAATCTAAGGCCAGTTCTTTCAACAGTGAAACAAGAAAGAAAATACTGTGGATTCTGTTGTAAGAGTGCATCTGTCTTCCTCAAATGATGACTCTTTTACCAAATGCTTTTTTTCTACAAAAAAAATGGCAAAATTCTTACCATAAAGATAGCCAAGCAACTCCAGGGTAAAATTTTATCTTGGATACTTTGTTTTGCCTATATATGGGTTTGTTTAGTTTCCCATTTCTCTAGTGACAACCTGGTAGGTGAATACAGATGACCATGTAACAAATGGTGAATTATTCCAGTCTTCATGTGACTGGAATCTCTTGCCAAATGTTTTGTGGAATGTTACCAAACTTATACACCTGACCAGATATCTAGGAAATTTATAGATTCTTCCCAACACTGGATAGTATAGGGATCTGCCTTCCTAAGGCTACATGTTCACTGTGTTAAATTGTTATCTTTATTTAACCATACTAACCTTCCCATTTTACTATTAATCAATGACAAAAGTTGCTTTTGAGCCTGGACCCTCCTGTTTTTATCCATTGGACTATATCATTGCCCACGTTTCCCCCATTAAAATGCTTTTTCTATAACTTTTTTAAAAAAAAGAAGATATGGAGATACATTTCTTTTCTTTCTTTTACAACAATCTTCATTCAATGATTGCTGGTCATTTCCACACCAAGAATATATTGTGAATTAGAAATTTGATTGCATTCTTCCATCATTTTTGCCATAAACTCTGTGATTCACAGTCATTCGGTACGCCAATGAACAAGATTTAGTTTTTGCTTCTGAAATCATTAAGTGAAGATTTAGAAAACAAAGTCCCTTAAGTGTGCTCATCTAAATTATAACAGAGATCACTGGAACATGAATTTTTTTAAAGAGTTTGTCGCAAACGGGGTGCCAATTTCAGTGGAACTTTAAATAAACTAATGGAAGACTGCTGTTGAAAAGAAAAGGAAAGGTCCCCTGTGCAAGCACCAGTCATTTCCAACTCTGGAGTGACGTTGCTTTCACAACATTTTCACAGCAGAGTTTTTATGGGGTGGTTTGCCATTGCCTTCCCCAGTCTTTTACACTTTCCTCCCAGCAAGCTGGGTACTCATTTTACCAACTTCGGAAGGATGGAAGGTTGAGTCAACCTTGGGCCGGCTACCTGAATCCAGCTTCTGCCAGAATCGAACTCAGGTCATGAGCAGTACTGCTGCTTTACCACTCTGCGCCACGGGGCCCTATAGACTGTTGAGACTGAGTTGCAAATTTTATATATTATTTTTTAAAAGCAGTACAGTCACTTTTTTTGTTCCTCAAAACATGGACAAGGTGCTTTGGGACAAATTGGGCCTGTTCCTGACCTTATGCTTAGTATTCAAAAGTCAGAGGATAGACTGTTGTCAGGAACATGAAGAGACATCATTTTTGATTTCACTGAATGGGGTGGGGGAGGGGAGAGAATTTCAAAAGATGGTGAAAAGTGGTACATTCTAGAGTATTTGTTGTGATTTTTTTTCTTTTGTATGTGAAGGGGGACCGCTGAATAATTAATGAATACCCCTATAATAATGAATAAAAGCATGCTTATGCTTTCAAAAAGAGGGTATCTGATGCAGCCCTTCATTAGAAGCACAGACAGCCCCAAGTGGGTGTGAATTCAAGGTTTTATATTAGATAAAGAGACAGTGACCTCATTGAGGCATCTGGATGTGTATTAGATAACAAAGGGGCCTCAGAGAAGCTTCTTGCTGGAGCTGATAAAGGAAGGAGACAGAAGGAGTGGAAAAGTACTAGAAGTTACAGGGGGGCGGAGAATGTTGAATCAGATAAGCCTGGGGGGCCTGCCTGCTTGTTTTGGGTGTGAATAAAACTGGCTGTATGTGGAATAATTTATACTTAGTCATTTTGGGGGCCCATAGCCGGCTAAGTTCTGCTCTTGGTGCCAAAAGTAAACCTCGTTTCATACCAGCAATGTGTGCTGACCTCGTTATTTCTCTGCTTCATATGCAAGCACTACAAAAATGTTAACTACCTGAGGAACTGTGAATTCTGATGACCTGGTGTGGGGAACTCAACTGCTGGAGGAAAAGTAACCAGAGAGTGGAGAAACTTTTGTATTCCACCATCTTCTAGTAAGAGTGCACAAGATAGCTGAGGGAAGACTTAAGCAACAAGAGGGAAAGAATCAATATACATCAGATCCCATGAATGCAGAGATACATAGCTGAGAAATAATCCAAGTTTGTATTGAACAATATCACTGAAGGGAGTGTTGAAAGCAAGACAGATTGATTTGGTTCTCACTCTTGTTCCAGCCTGTCATCTGTGGCTTTGAAAAGCAAGGCCAGCATAACAAGCAGTGTTTTCCCTGTGCCTACATGTTCATATTAGGTGTTGCTTCCCTTGTTACATATCTGTCTATTAAGAAGCTTGTTAAAGTACAAGGAGCTGTGCTAGAAGAGAGCAGACGTTCTCCCAACTGTATGCATCTTCATTAAATATATAAACAATGTGTGTTCTGACCCTTGATTTTTTAAAGGATTCCGTTTCTAGCAGCCAGCAGCAATGCTGCTAGGCTGCAGGAACGTATTTGCCTCCCTGGAAGGAAAGGGAGGACTTTTGCAGCCCATTTGAGTGCGCTTTGGAGGGGGCAAGGCTTTGCTGTAGTAACGGCAGGACCATCCGCCCCCTATCTCAGGAGTTCAGGAGAGCAGGAGCGCTGAGTGCTGGCTCCTGCTTTTCCTTGTCCGTTTCAGTGCTGGGGACTGGGGGGATCGTTGGGAGTGTTTTTATTGCTCCTGGCAGTTCTTGTTGCTGTTAGCGATTGGAGGGCCAGGAAGAGCGTTTTCATTTGCTCCTCCTCCAGCCCTGTCAGTTCCCTTCTCAGTGATCTGATTGCTGATAAGGCAGGAAGGCTGCAGCTCTGGGGAGGCAATGGGAGTGTTGGCCTTGAGATCGAGGTTTCTGATCAGGTGGCTCATAAGGCAGTTTTTGCAGTGTGCATGGAGAGATCGGGGCTGGGGCAGCTGACTTTATAAATGGCCTGTTTGAAACTCCTCCTTCTCTCCCCCCCTTCCAGGATGGAAGGGAAGCACTGATTTGAGCAGTGTGGTGGGCAGTGTTTGGCAGCCTTACTGAGCTGCTTTTTATGGCCTGCGCCCCCCCCCCCCTTTGCCTGCAGATTTTTTTGTCCTTAGTGCTGGCTTTTTATTTGCTGGTAGAAGAGCAGGTAGTTGGTGATGTGAAAGCCCCTTATCTTACATTTTGTAGGGCATTAGGGAGATTTTTCTTGTAAGCCATTTCAGCCTGGTGGACTTAGTTGGGCTGGGTCAGCCACATTTGCTTCTTCTTTCTTCTCGAATAGGTAGGTGGCCATTTTAGGTGCTTTAGAGCAGGGGCCATTTTGGCTGCACCTATTGGCAGTTTCCCTGAGGGCTTTCCTCCTTACAGAGCGGTGGCCATTTTAGATGCTGCTATGGCAGCAGCCATTTTAGGGGGAGGTATTTTGTGAGTTTCCTGCATTGTGCAGGGGGTTGGACTAAATGATCCTGGAAGTCCCTTCCAACTCTATGATTCTGTGAGTCTCCTGCATTATGCAGGGGGTTGGACTAGATGACCCTGGAGGTCCCTTCCAACTCTATGATTCTATTAATTTGGAACAATTTTGAGCAGTTTGACTCTTAATTGGTATTGTTCATAGTGACGTAAAAAAGGGACTGGGAAATCTAAGGGTAAACACCCAGCGCCTAAAGCTCCTAGGGCCCCGCCTAAAAGGCTAGCCCCCCCCCCTTTATCATCCTAGGATGAAGAGAGGGGATTAATACAGCCATTTTGCAAAGGCTTTGGCGCTGGAGCAGGCGGCTGACTTCCACACACACCCCACCCCAGTATTCAGGCATAGGCTTGGGGAAAATTCTAAGGTTGCATTGCAAGCAGATATATTGACAAGGTTGTCTATCTTTGAGGGCAGATCTGCTGGAAGCATCACTGGAGGAGCCGGGAGTCCTGGTGGTTCAGACGGGGGCGCAGCTTCATCCATGGTGGATGCTGGATCAGGGTCAGCAGTGGTACCAATTTGATCTGTGGGTAAGGCTGGAGACACTCCACAGTCATATACTGGGTTACTTGGCCATGGGGTCCTGCCACTCCAGCTGCATCTAGCATCATCACAGGGTATCTCCCCCTCCCCAGGCATGGGTTCACAGCAAGCTTGGTCTTGGCCTTCAGGGCAGTTTGGCCACTATGGGCCCTGGCCTGCGGCTGAGCAACAAGGCTTGTCAGGCTCTTTTTTTGGGGGGGATGGGGCTTTCCTTCCCCTTTGGGTGCTTCTTATGGGTTGGTCCCCTTTACTGCCTTGCCTTTTGGGGATGTGGCATTACCTTTAGGCAATCATTTGTTGCTTGCAATAAAAGAAAGGATTCTAAAGGGTGAGTACATAGATATCTTCTCCCTCCTGTTCTGCGAGTTGGAGAAGAAAGAAAAGGAGGATTTGGATGACAAAGAAAGATAAAAATTGAAAAAGTGCAAAGTGGACCGGACTTGGGCCAATTGGCTGCCTGGGTTTTTCATATATGCTGTTGGGATAGCACACGCCCAGCCTCGGAGAGCGGCTTCACTTTTCCAGTATATGGATATTATTTATTGTAGTGGCTCTACCTTGCTCCTTGATCTCTCAGGCACACCTGAGAGGTTAATAGGGAACCAGGTACAGCAAACTTTGTTCATGCCCATGGAGAAATGTTAATCTCTGTAAATATGATAACCTGGTCTCTGCTCTAGAGCACGTCCCATGACTTGACAAAAACAGTTTTGCACTCCTCAGCTATTTCACTTCAGACAATGTCTCATGACTATTTTGTGTAACTCAATAAAAGGCTGGACCAGAGTCCAGCAAGGTACCTCCTGCTACGACCTGAAGACTGATTGCTTGACTCGTTCTTTGCTACAATTTATAAGGGGTATACAATGTTTAATGGGCCCGCCTGGATTCAATATGATGAAGAATTCAGGAGGCTGGCTGCTTTATACCCTTCTCTTCAGTGGGACTGCATCCACCAGCAACTTTGGCTCCAGGTCATGTCCCCTGTGAGTCCAATTTGGGCAACCACTCTGACAGTGGTCATTAGGTGGTCAGGACATCTGTGACTTCATCATCCTCTTCCCATAGTACTGCAGGGCAGGCGGTTTAACCCCATTTGCTCTGCTGGGGTTTGGCTCCCAAGGAGTATGCAGTGGGAAGGCTTGCCAGTACAAGCACGAATGCCCCATGTGTGGTGACTCTCACTTTTTTAGTAACTTCCCAAGAGCCTGACTACATAAGAAACAGGGTGAGGGGGTGGTAATTACCAAGCTGGAAAAGGGGCCCTGTCCAATAACGATGGGACCTCTTGAACGGTGACTGGCCAGATATCCACAACGGGTTAATAAGGCTTACCTGTTAAAAGGTTTTATGTTCAATTTTAAGATTCCTTTAAGTGGCAGATTTGAAGGGAAGGATTGATTCTTTCCTTCTTAAGGTGAAAGTTGCTTTGTTCAAGCTTCAACAGCTGATCGGCCATCTCAACTTTTCTTGCAAAGTTGTGGCTCCTGGACGTGTCTTCCTGCACAGGCTGTGTGATGTTATGGCAGGTCTACACCTGCCACAGCATAGAACTCGGGTTACCAGCAGCATGAGGGCAGACCTATTGGTATGGCAAGAGTTTTTGGAGTCCTTTTACGGGATTTCATTTTTCAGGGAAGACATGAAGATTGAAGCAGAGCTTCAGGTCATGTCTGAGGCCGCTGAGTCTTTAGGTTTTGGGGTTTATTTCTGTGGGCACTGGTGCGCAGACATATGCTCAGTCTCATGCGTTCAGGCAGGTGTGAACCAAGATCTTACGTTTCTTGAGTTCTTTCCCATTCTTGTTGCAGTTTGGCTGTGGGGAAATTATATGGCGAATCGCACAATTCATTTTTGGTGTGATAACATGGCAGTGGTACATGTCATTAATTCCCTTTCATCCAAATCGCAACGGGTTATGAGGTTGGTGAGGGCCTTCACTCTGCGTTGTCTGTAGCTTAACATACTGTTTTTAGCTAAGAAAGTTCCTGGAGTGAATAATGGGGTGGCTGATGCTCTCTCTCATAAACGGATGGAGAAGTTTCATCAGCTGGCCCCAGAAGCCGATCGGGAGCCAGTGCAAATGCCCCAGGAGCTATGGCTGATTGGAGAGCTGAGGCCTGCAGAGCAATAGGCCTAGCCATTGCACCTAGCACCGGGAAGTCTTATGAACGTGCTGTGCGGCAGTTTGAGGACTTTAGGTCAGAGTTAGGGTATCTCATTGTTTGGCCCCTCCCGGTGGAGCAGTTGCTCCACTATTGTGTATCTTTAAAAGGTAAGGGATTGGCTGTGCGATCCATTAGGGGACACCTGTCTGCTCTGGGTTTTGTTAGTAAGGTGTTGGGGTATAAGGAGGAAACCGCAGACTTTTGTCTGCGGAAGATGCTGGAGGGCTGGACTAGAGAGGCCGGGCCTAATCCTGACGCTTAGGAAGCCTATTTTCCCATTGATTCTTAGGGGCCTGAAAGGGTTTTCGGGCACAGTGTGTGCATCCTATTTTGAATCCACACTGTTTCATGCCACTTCCTTGGTTGCCTTCTTTGGGGCCCTTAGAGTCAGTGAGCTAGTGGCAGGCTCCAGAAATGATGTTTCTGGTAGGGCTTTGTTGCTACAGGACCTGAGGTTAGCGGAGAATAAGGTGGTCATCACCGTTCGACGCTCTAAGACTGATCAGCATTGCAAGGGAACTGTTTTGGAGCTGGGCACATGCTCTGAGCAAGAGTTGAGTCCTGTTTTCACTTTGGCTGCCTATTTGGAAGTACGTGGTCCTAGGGATGGATTTTTGTTTTGTCACCTCAAAGGCAGTCTGCTGGCAAAACATCAATTTTGGGCTGTGACTTCTTGGGCTTTAGCTAAGTTTGGGTTGTCCAGGGTGTGTTTTGGTACCCACTCCTTTAGAATTGGGGCAGTCTCTACGGCTGCTGCCCTGGGTTATCCTTCATCCACCTTTCAGCACCTGGGTCATTGGCACTCATCGGCTTATGAATCCTATGTTCGCCCCATGCTCAATCACTAACTTTGTGTGGTTTGTACATTAATTTTATGGTTATTGTTTCTAGTTTGACTGTTTTTTTTTCTTTTTAGATGCTATAGTTCCTGGCCAGAGGAGCAGAGTTCTTGTCTGTGGACACAGTTATTTGGTTTGAACTGCACATCAGACTCGAAGAACTTCGGTTGGCTCTCAGCTGGGACTCAGCCAATGGGTTACTATTGAGTGACATTGGCACTGGGGTCTTCACTGGCCTGGCCTGATGCCATTGTTATTTCATGGAAATGCAGGCCCTCCTCCTCAGGTTTTAATCATTCACCTGGAGGGGGGGGGGGATGATCTTGGGCTAGTAAAAGGCAAGGCTTTAATCTTGCAGGCCCAAGAGAATTTTTGGTACATTAGGGAGAGATGGTCCAGGACCACTATAATTTGGTCAGCCATGATCCCTCACCTTGTTTGGCATAGTGCTTGGGATCCTACAGGTATAGAGAGGGCCCGTTACAAAGCTAACAAAGAAATTAGGAAGGCATTGGAAGGGGGGTTGGGCCACTATCTGCCCCACCCAGATATTTCTATGAAATTTCTTGACCTCTACAGAGGGGATGGGGTGCATCTCTCTGAAAAAGGTAACATGCTTTTCTTGAGAGATCTCCAGCAAGGGCTGCGGGTGGCCTTGGGCCTACCGGTGGGTGCTAAGGCCTAAGTAGAGACTTGGCCTTAGTAGTGGCAGGTTTTACTGGGTTTATGGTACTATGCGGATAGGGGAGGACCAGAAAGCATCCCCCTTTTGGGGAGTTAGGGGTCTGGCAGGATCAGCCTTTGGGTTTGATGACCTGGGGTGGGTGAATGTAGACCGTCCTGGAGGCTCGACTAGAAGGTGCCTTCCATTGAGATGTGTGTCTGGTGGTTGGGCCCTCTGGAGTTTGCCTCCTTGCTGGGCCAGCCTGGCAAGAGCTGTGAGACCCCTGGCCCTGACCAGGCCGCAGTTCTGGTTGCCCTTGCCATTTATTATTCTACTTAATAAAGTGGCCCTCAGTTATACCAATACCTTGTGTCCGACTCTTCATTCCGACTTGGGGGCCAAATTGGTCCCTAGATACAAGATCAGACTGATTGTACATACAGACAGTCAATAAGAATGCAATGTGTGAAAAACCCTATTGCTGCTTATAAATGGAAAAATTCCAAACACACATACACGAAGATACAAAATGACAAAATCATATAATGAGACCATAAGAGAAGCCAAGTTCGAAATGGCTCTGAATTTATAATGATGGTGTCGTCCCTGCTGGTGGTTTCTCCTCCCTGCTGGCATCTAAGGCAGCAGAGCCCACCACTCAGCTGAAAAATGGTGGACAGGCTGATGGACTTCTGGACAGCAGCAGCCATTTTCCCCCACATACCCCACAGGGCTTTTCTTTTTAATTCAGCAATGGTATGGAGTTATATTAAAACAACAATACAGCAATATGTGTACCAGGGCCTTAGAATTTTCAGCTTTCATTTTTTTAAAAATAGTAAGTCTCTAGCTTTTCCCATTGTGAAAGTATACCTTTTTCTCTCCATCTGAGAAGTGGAAGAAGCTTGAGACCAACTTGAAATAAATAAATCTGGGAATTCAAAGAACTTGCTATCTGTAATACTATAATGTAATATCATTATAAAGTTATTAGACTGCCAATTTAAAAAAAAATGTAAAGGCCGCTATGACAGCCAAGCCTCATAGGAATCCATAAGCCCACTAGCCTATTTTCTAGCTGGGCACTGGGCTCTGCTGCTGGCAGCAAGGAATACCCTTTTTTTGGGGGGGGGGGTGATGATGTAAGTGCAGATGAGATGGGAATGAGATGGTAAGTGCAGAATTGGTATCCTCTCTTTCTATCTCTCTCTTCTTATTCCTGCTGCCTTGGGGGAGGATGAAAAATTGATGGTCTCAAATTTTTGTGACTCAAAGAAAAATACCCAGGGGAAAAAAAACCCAAACTGGTAGTAACTTACAATAAATCAGGATAAGGAAAACAGTGCCCTATCTAAATCTGGGTCTGAATGTTTGTTGTTAGATCTTTCTGTGTGAGCTTTGGGCAGTAACTATTTTCCAAATGGAAAATTCTTTAAAGCAACATAACCTTGCTATAATATAGAACTCTGCCAGTGCTTCTATCACTCTAATATTTTGAGGTCCAAATCATTGACAGGAAATGTGTGTGAGTGTAAATTTTTTGGATGGGGGAGAGGAGGTTCTTGCAAACATTCACTGAAAAACCAAATGTATGTGCACTGAACTAACAGAGCATGTAAACAAACCTGTTTTCCAATATATAACCTAGTAAAAACTGGACCAACTTGTTGTTGAAGGGGTTCCAGTTTCTTGCAGCTAGGTACATAAGGCCTAATTCTACATTGGAGAAATCTAGTTGTATTACGATTGATAACATTTTGTTTACCAAGGATGATATAAGCAACTATTTTATCATTTTATTTATAAAGAAAATAAAGGAGTACTGATTATTAGTGATTCTCCCTTCCATAGCAACCCAAAATGCCCCTTTGAAAGGCTGCTCCTTGGGGATGGAAGACCACCAGAAATAGTTTGAGGGACAACCCTAGTGGGAAGCAGGAATCAACAAAAAATTCCCCCTTGGGTTTGCAGAAATTCTAGGCAGGATCCAAGCTACTGTTTACTTACCTGCAAGAAAAGAATACAATGTACCTTTGACTCTGCTAATATGTGTCCAGCATCATCAGTGCAGACTGATCGTTCCTAAGGGTAGCCATGATCATTCATAGCCACAAAGTAAAACACATCCAGTGGCACCTTAAACACCAACATTAACTCACAAAAGCTTTGGCTGGAATACATTTTGATAGAACAGTTTGAGTAAGCATTTTAGTATAAAATAATATTATAGATAACTTTTTAGTTTACAGCATGGCAAATTCAAATGATAACAGTTGACTACGAAATTAGAATAAGTGTTGACTCAAAACACTGTTGAATTTTTATGTTTATTTTCACAACTTGGAAATAATTTGTTATTTACCAAACAGATGGAAAATCTGTTTTGTTCCCCAAATCCCTGATACTTTTGATTCTTTCTTTTTTTAAAAGCATAGAGGCTTTCCTATACATACAAGAGCAGGAAGAAGTAATTGCACTATAAATGGAGGTCCTGTTACTTATAGCCATCAAGTTAAAGTGATTATTGAACAATCCTATTTTTAGTGGGTAACAGAAGAATGAATTTTGTCTCCATCTCCCCCAAATGAAGCCATGTTAATGATGATTATTATCACATTAGTTTGCAAATGAAACTAATCAAATCTAACTTAGTTTGAATGTTATAACCTGAAAACCACCAGTCAGAGAAGTAAGAGGCACTGTTTTGCCGTCATAGTAGCATCTAATTTGCATTAGCCTTAACTCCATGACAGCAGCTTAAGGAAAAAGAAGCAGATCATAAATATAATGATAGAACACTTTATACAGTTAAATACTAACCCATAATGACATAAATTCACATAGAGAGAACCATCTGACCCTAATAGTTAGGCAAATCCTGCTGCTATCAGTAACTGCTAGTAGCTGTCGCTTGATATATTCATATTTTCATTTTTGTTGCTGTTATCTACTGCCTTTTTTATTTTGGAGCTTCATTCCTAGGTCAGTGTCAGTTAGTATCACCCACCAAGCAGATCATGGGCATTCATCCATGTAAGCTAGATCCTTTCCTACTCATATTGCTTCAGAGAGACAGCCAAAAAGATACTGCACTGTTGACTAGCATGACAATGAATGCATCATTTCAAAGCCAAGCACTAGGCACCACCAAACAGTTATTTGGTCTTTGAAAAACAAAGTCTCAATGCCATGTCCAAATCAGTTGTTGTCTCATTTCTACCTATGCTCTTAGATCCTTAATGTTGGTACTGATGTGGTGAATCTCAGAGGAATAGTTTGTACATTGTTGCCAAAGTGTCCTGTTAACAGTTTACCCATTGTAACCATTTCTGGAAGGCATGCAAGTAATTCAGGTTACCTGTAGGTGTAGCAGATAATGCAGCCCCTTCCCGCCCGCACCGCTGTACAGCAGCTTAGGATGGGGGCCGTGTTTGCCTCCCTGGATGGAGGCGAGGCAAACGGACCTCTGCCCATCCGGGGATGTTTGGAGGCGGGGACTGGGGCCTTATAAGTCCCAGCCATGCCTCCAGTGGCACAGTTCGCTGGTGCTTTCGGATACAGGAGGAGCATTTTTTCAGTGCTCTGTGTGAGAGGGTGGTGGCTGCGCGTCGGCTCGGGGGCCTTCGGTTAGCCTAGGCTACTCAGCGCGGCCAGGCTGCAGATCGGAGGAGCATTTCACTCTTCCTCCCTCCCCGCCTTTTCGTCGTTGGATTGGTGACAAATCAGACAGGTTTTGGCGTAGGTGCTCCGCGGCCTCAGTAGTCCCCTGGCCTGGTGGGCCTACGTGGCCCCCCTCCCTTCTTGAAACTGCATCTGGGCACAGGGGTGGTTGAAGGGTGGGCTTTGCTCCATCCCCCTCACCTGTTTTCTGAGGAAGGGGTTTGTTCCTCGGTGCAAAAGCCTTTGCTTTGCACGCAGAAGGTATCAGATTTCATTCATCCTGACCTGGAAAGCCCAGGCTGGCCGGATCTTGTCAGAGCTCAGAAGCTAAGCAGGGTCGTCCCTGGTTAGTCCTTGGATGGTAGACTGCCAGGCAGTTCTCCCTGAACTGAATTAGTGTGAGCCAGCTCACAGTTTTCCTGAGACTCTGAGGAGCTGCTGCATAGCGACACCCCCTTCCAATCACCCTCTCCTTTGGTTTTCTGGGGTTTAGACTGACTGCATTATGGCTCCCAAGAAGGGTCAAGGGGTATCCAAGGGCAAGCAGCCCCTTAAGGGAGGGCCTAAGAGGCGCACGCCTACTGAGCACCCGGGGGAGGAAGAGGAGGCACGCACCAGGCAAGCTATAATCGAGCAGCTGGGTGCGTTAGAATGGCAGCAGGGTTTGGACCCCGGGGCAACTGGGCCCCCTAAAAGTCAGAAAGCTGCAAGGACATCTACTAGGGCTTTCGAGCAGGAGGTTCTGGATCATCTTTCTAATTTACAGGAATTGGCTGCCCGGGTGGGTACTTCTGGAGGGCCGAGCCGTGATCCCCCTGATAACAACTACAACCCTGAAGAAGATGGCAACACTCCAGATGGGGCAAGTCTCTCAGGAAGAGGCGGGGTTCCAGCACCGGTGGTTCTAGCGGTTAATGTCAAAGACCCAGATGGTAAGCGCTCCAGTCCACGTAATAATAGCGGGTGGCACTGGGGTGGTTTGGGGCCCCTCTGCATGCCGGGATCGGCTGGCTCCATGGCTATTTTCAGTCCTGGTGGTGCTGGGGGGTCAGCTAACCTGCCCGGTGTCCCAGGGGTTTGGGTCCCTGGGGCACATGGGCACGCGTTTCCTTGGGGATCTACTCAGACATCTTTGTCAGCTGTAGCTCAATCTACTTTGGTGGCGGCACAGCAGGTGTCAGGGGGGTCTTTGGGGACAATAGTTTTATGGTCAGGGGCCAGCTGGTTGGCCTGCAGCGCAATGGGGCAGATGGGGTTTGGCCCCGACACCCTACGGAGCAGTCGCTTTTCAGTGTTGTCCTTTTGGGGACACCGCCATGCCCCTTGGGGATCATTTGACAGTGGCTACCAGGGAAAAGATTCTGTGTGGGGAGTATGTGGATGTCTTAAGCCTTCTTTAAAGGGAACTTGAGAAGAAGGACAAGGATGAGCTGGAGGATAAGAACAAAGAGAAACTCAAACGCAGAAAGGTTGAGAGGAATTGGGCTAATTGGTTGCCGGGGTTCTTGATTTATGCAGGTGTGATAGCACAAGCACAGTCTTTACGGGCAGCTCCGCTATTTCAATATTGTGATATCATTTACAAGGCCTATACGGACTTCTCCGGTGTGGCATGGCTGCAGTACGATGAGGAGTTCCGTATGAGGGCAGCATTGAACCCCGCAATCCCCTGGGATCAGATTAACCAGCAGCTGTGGCTGCAGCTGATGTCCCCAGCTAAGCCCAATACCGGTGATAGGTCTGACAGCAGTCATCTTGTGAGTAAACAGGCTAGTGTAGTGGGTCCCCACGTATCAGCAGGGCAGTCAGTTCAACCCTGGCTGCTATGTT
Organism: Heteronotia binoei; assembly: GCF_032191835.1. Classification (NCBI taxonomy): domain Eukaryota; kingdom Metazoa; phylum Chordata; class Lepidosauria; order Squamata; family Gekkonidae; genus Heteronotia; species Heteronotia binoei. The sequence continues at coordinate 64,305,325 of NC_083225.1, forward strand.
GGGAGTACACGTCCCAGGAAGTATGCAACAGGTAGACGTGTAAGTATAAGCATGAGTGCCTGCTGTGTGGGGGTTTGCATGCTTTGTCAGCGTGCAATAATTCCAAGCCCAGACCCGGGGGCAAGCGGCCAGGTGGCGGTGGGAATAGCCATGCAACAAATAAAAGGACCCAGCCCCATCAAGCTGAGGGTACTTAAGGACCTTTTGGCTGATTACCCCAAGATGGAAGATAGAAAGTATTTGTGGGAAGGTTTTCTTTTTGGGTTTTGTATTCCATTTCAGGGCTCCAGGGAACCCTTTATGTCAAGGAATTTATGTTCAATTCAGGGGGTGGAGCAAGTGGTGAGGGATAAGCTCGTGAAGGAGTGTGCAGAGGGCCAAGTGTTAGGCTCTTTTGACAGCCCCCCTGTACCGAATTTACGGGTATCTCCTTTGGGCGTGGTGCTGAAGAAGGCTCCGAGGGAGTTCCGTCTGATTCACCACTTGTCTTATCCGAAAGGTGGGTCGGTGAATGAGGCCATTCCCGACTTCCTATGTTCAGTGCGGTATACCTCCTTTGACCAGGCGGTCAAAGTGGTGCGGAGTTGCGGGGTTGGGGTGAAAATGGCGAAGTGCAACATTAAGTCGGCATTTCGCCTTCTGGCTGTGCAAATATTACACGGACAGGGCTTTACCCATGGGTTGCTCTATATCCTGTTCTGCCTTTGAACGTTTTAGCACCTTTTTGGAATGGGCTCTACATAAACAGTTGGGCTCAGTTAATTCAGTCCATTATCTGGATGATTTTTTTGTTCGTTGGCCCGCGTGGGTTGGACCAGTGCGCACAGCTGCTTCATTCTTTTTTATGGCTGGCTGAGGACCTTGGGGTCCCGCTGGCCCATGAAAAGACGGAGGGCCCTTCATTAGTTCTGACTTTTCTTGGTATTGAGTTAAACACTGTGCAGCAGGCTTCACAGCTGCCGGAGGATAAAATCACGGGCCTAAGGCTGAAACTTGCAGCCTTGAGGGGTAGACGGAAGACTTCACTACTTGAGTTGCAGCAGATTTTGGGTCATCTTAACTTCTCATGTAAAGTGGTGGCCCTGGGTAGGGCATTTTTACGGCAACTCTGTGACGCCATGGGTACATTACGAATGCCCCACCATCGGATCAGGATCAGCGTGGGAATGTGACAGGATTTTAAGGTATGGGAGCAGTTTCTGTCCCCTTATAACGGGGTATCCTTTTGGCTTGAGGATATGAGGATTGAGGGTGATCTTCAGATTACTTTGGATGCTGCTGGTTCCATTGGTTTTGGGGTATACTTTCGCAGACATTGGTGCGCGGAAGGTTGGCCTAGCAATTGGTTGAGCAGCCAACTGTGTCATAATTTGACCTTTCTTGAGTTTTTTCCTATAGTTGTGGCTGTGAAGTTGTGGGGGGCGGAATTGGCTGATCATGTCGTGCATTCTGGTGCAACAATTGCAGCTGTAAAAGCATAGGATACCAAGCAGTCATACTGGTGCAAATTCCAACATAATGGCAGGCGTATTAACTATACAATACTATTGTCTTGTTCACTCTATGGCTTGCCTGTTTTTTTAAGCTTACTAATGGTGCTTTCACAGGGGACTACCTTTACCTTTTATAATAAATACAACATAAGAGTAAACTGCCTTAATTTCTAATACAAACTATGACAGCCCCTTTCTTGAAACTGAGGGCTGCCTCCCTGATTAATTTGGGGACCTTATTTTATATATATTTTAAAAATCTGCTTTTACAGATCGATGATAATGAAGATAGATTGACAGACAGACAGGCACCTCTCTCAGTTACAAAGTGTTCTTAAGGTAACAAGTATAGAGGCCTTGGATGGCTGCCATGAGGTAAGTTTTGTAGTGAGCATGCAGAGTACAGAGATCATTGATTGCCAGGTTCCTCTGCCACACTACCAGGCAGAGCTAAACATGAAATTATTTGTTGCCTTACTGAGACAGTTCCCCTCTTTCTGTCTGCAGTTTCCCTCACGCAGCTATCCCTCTGGAAGGAGACTTGATGCTCCAGCAGCATTCCCATTGGTTCAGGTGTGAAAACAGCTGAGTGGCTGTTTTACCTCTCAGAGGCCTGACAACTTCCTGTGTGTCACAGCAACCTATGCTTTATACATTCTTATTTGTCACAGATACATTTGGCAACTTTGGCAACAAGCACTTTTTAAAGAAGTTATGATCAGTGTAATGAACACTTGCCCAATTTGCACATAACTTGCAAAATCCCTGCCTCTTCCTCTCCCTCTTGAGTGGAACAATGCAAGCAGTAAGCTAGAGCAATAAGTTTCACAGCACCTGTTTTCAGGAGAACAGTCCAAGATTACTTGGTATCTAAAAATTCAAAATTTTGTTAAAACACAGATAAACCATTTCCTTTCCATAACAGCAAACAACTGTTGTTAGTATCCAGTATACAACAGTCATATCAAACTCTCTACAATTGGTTTCAGAGAAGAAGTCAAATTTAAAGTCCCTTCTTGAAGTAATTTTTTAGGAGATTTTCTATTAAAATCCATGTATCAGATGCTTTATTTGAGGACTGCATCCATATTTAGCAGGTCATATTCTCGCAGGTGTTCTCAGAGTACAGAAAGGTAAAAGTTGTTATGGCTGCTTTACTCTTCAGAAATGAGCCATAGAAATGACCAAACTCCACTCTGGAGAATTTTTCATTGCACAGTAGCACTATCAGTTGTATCACCCTGCCCTGTGGTATTGACTACACCAGGCATAGATCAGCACTGCACCAAAATGAAGGACTGAGTTTTGTAAACTTTTTTGTAGTCTCCAAAGAATTTTCAAGGACCACTTAAAAACACACACACACAGCTTTTGGGGGGATGTACTGGTGGGATAGTGAACATTACTCCATTCCTATGTCCAGTGGTCTTCAGTTTACTCTACTGTAATGGAACTGCAACACAATGAGAAAGTTATTCAGCTTGGCAAGCATGACTTTAGATGTCATGGGTGAACCATTCCCTGGTCAGAGCCATCTGGGTGGTGTTCATTCTAGGTGCTGCACAAGGATTTTGGGGGCACATTTTCATGGCAAGCACCACAGGGGTGAGCCTGGTAACACCTGTCCACCCTCTTGTGGCTGCCTATGGTTGCGAAGCTGTCTGTGGATCTTTTAAGGAAAGGTATGAATGGTGTTGGGATATTTGGCCACTGAGATTGTCCGGCCCCTCCCAGCCAAGCCGGCTTGCCGGCGCTCAGGCTGGGGGCCGCCTTTGCCGCCCCGGAAGGAGGGAGGGGCAGCATCACACCACATACGGGTGTTTGCGGTGGGCGTGGAGCCGGGGCTATATAAGCCTCGGCCCCCGCCCTCTCTGCACGCAGTTCCTTTGGCTCTCTGTGGGAGAGCCACGTGTGTGCAGGCGTCTGGAGAAGGCCTGGGCAGCGAGGGACTGCGGCGCTGAACAGCTGATCGGCGGTGGTTCTTCGGGCGGCGCGACGCGCGCGCGGCGGCTGTGAGGCACAGCGAGGCTGAAGCTGTATTTGGGGCTTGGTCGGGAGGCCGGGTCGGGAGGCGGCGCTGCGGCTTTCCCATTGCGCGGTTGTTGTGGGCTGATCTCGCAGCGTTTTTTCTGGGCCGGAACCCTCTGCCATTATTGCTTCCTTGGCGGGGCAACGCGCAGCGAGCCCTCGTTTAGGAGAGCGCAGGCGGCTGGCCATTATAGGGCGGTAGCCTCTCCTGGGTTCGGTGGATCCAGGGCTGCCCCCCCCCTTTTTGGAGGGGAATTAGAGCTTTTGTTGCCAGTGGTGAATCACTCCCCCCCCTTTTTTCTTTTGGTGGTGAAGTCGTGGCCATCTGTTTAACTGTTGGTGGCTGCTTGGTGCTGGGGCTTGTTTTCAAGTCCCCCCCCTCCCTTCACCCTTCCTTTGGGGGTAGGGAGTTAGTAGACTTGGGGTGGCTGTTTTGGGGCGGTGCAGGGCCCCTTGTTATCAGACTGGTGGTCTGCTATTGTCCCCAGTAACCACACTTCCCTCCTTTCATATTAGCGTTGGTGGGGGGGGCCGAGAGGGGCCTCTGGGAGAGCTGGTGGTCCTTACAACTTTTGGCCTGTGCTCGAGCCCTAGCTGGGCAACAAGTCTTCCCCCCCCCTTTCCACCCCCTCACCCCCACCCCAGGCAGGCAGTTCTAGCTTCCTTTCGGGTGGGTTGTTTAGAAAGCTCCTTGGGCGCTTGTGGTATTATACATTGCTATCTGGTGATTTGTTCAGGATGGCTCCAAAGAAAGGCCAGGGCAAGTCGAAGGGAAAACAGCCTGCCCGCCCACCCCGGGGGCGGGGCCGGCAGGGTACTCCAGTTGAGGAGCCTGGCCAAGGAGAGAGGGTGAGGCTCGCTATCATGAGCCAGCTGGATGCTTTAGAGCAGGATAGATTGGCTAGGGGCGCTCCCATTTGGGGGGGGCGTCGCCGGGCCTCCGGCCGGTCGGCGCACCCGACTTTTGAGGCAGAAGTGCTTGCTCGTTTATCTGCTTTGCAGGGTGGGCCACCTGAGCCCGAATTACCGACGGTATCGGACCAGGAGGAAGATCCACAGGAAGGTCCATCAGGTATGGTGTTGGTTAGTGGTGCAGCCGGAGGTAGCGGGCAGCGGCCCTCTGGAGGGGCTGGCCTTTTTCCCGGTGACGGTGGTGAGTCTCCTCTCCTGCCAATTCAAGGGTGGCCATGGGGTCCCATTCAACTTCCTCCCCCCATGGGGGCCCCGAGTGGGGCGGCCTGGGGTATGGGGCAAATGGGAGTAGTTGCACAGCCGGGTCCTGTCCAGCCTTGGGCTTGGGGTTTTCAGGGAACCAACCCACTCCCCGGTCCGGTTTCTTCCACAAGCGGCCAGTTGGCAGGCGCTGCCCCTTCAGTCCCGCCCGCATCGGGTTTTTTGCCATGGGGCGGTCAGCAGTTGGCACCTCAGAGTAGCGGGTGGTTTTACCCCCCCAATCCATATGCTAGTATCCCCTTTCATGCCCTTCCATACGGCGATACCTCTCTGCCATTGGGGGATCATTTAACGGCGGCCACGCGCGAAAAAATCCTTCGTGGCGAGTACGTGGACGTTTTCGGTCTCCTTTTCAGAGAGCTCGAAAAGAAAAGCAAAGATGAGCTCGATGATAAGGAGAAGGAAAAGCTGAAACGTCGGAAGGTTGATAGGTCCTGGGCGAACTGGTTGCCTGGATTTTTGATTTATGCCGGAGTAATTGCGAGAGCGCAGCCGGCTCGGGCGGCGGCCCTTTTTCAGTATATAGACATTGTTTATAGGGCTTATACGGACTTCGTGGGCGCAGCTTGGCTGCAGTACGACGAGGCTTTCCGTATGAGGGCCGCCGTCAATCCAGGGATGCCGTGGGATCAAATAAATCAGCAGCTGTGGCTACAGCTGATGTCCCCGGCGAAACCAAACGCCGGAGACAGGTCTGACAGTGGCCATTTAGTGCAGAGGTTGCAGCAACAACAGTGCTCTTCAGGGGCCTGTGATACCTCGGGCCAGTCAGTTCAGTCCCGGCTGTTATGTTGGGAATTCACATCCAAGGGTGCATGCCCCAGGAAACCATGTAAGTTCCGGCATGAGTGCCCGCTCTGCAGCGGGGCCCACGCACTTTCGGCCTGTAGCAGATCTACATCCAGACCGGGCAGTAGGACCCACGGGGGCAGCAGTGGCAGGCAGCAGCCACCTGGAAAGGGGGCCCAGCCCCATCCGCCCGATGGCACTTCGCCACCCGGCACATGAGCAGGATGGTCTGCGGCTGGCTGCACTTATGTGGCCCCCTGGTCGCCTACGGTTGGGTGGTGGGCCCGTTTGGGTGGTATTGTTGTATGCTGACCGCTGTTTGTCTTTCAGATGCTGGGCCATGGTGAGTGACGTCGGTTCTCATTTGCGGGCACAGCACGGTTTTCAGTTTTCCTATTTTGCCGACGGTCTCCGGTGGACCCTGGCTTGGCCCCGTGCTGGGCTGCCGTTTTGGCTGGGTTGTCAGGGGCTGTGCTGGCCTGGGATCACGCCCCTGCTGTTCTAGTAGGCCGACCGTTCGGCCAGATGGTTTTTATTTTTCGATTGGGCAACCGGGCCTTTTAGTGGTACGGCAGGGGGTTCGGTTGGCTCTGGGCCACCCGGTGGGGCGCTAATGCCTAAGCAGAGGCTTGGCATTGGCGGTGGCTGGAGGAGGTTTGGCCACAGGGTTTCCAGGGGAGCACCTATGGCCTAGCACCTCGGTGCGGTGGTCTGCAGGAACCGTAGATGGGCTACACGGCTCAGTGCGGGGAATGCAGATCACAGGGAGCCTCACCTGGTTGGATCTTTCCATGGGGATCGATGCCAGCCCAGATGGTGATGGCTGGTGGCCTGGCCGCTCAGCTACAACCCGAATACGGCGGGCTTGTGCTGGGGGCAGGGTGGCTCGCCCTTTGGACAAGGCGGGGTCCAGGTGTTGACCCCAGGGCTTGTCTGGTTCAGGTTTCCCCCCCCCCCTGCCAGTTAAAGGTTATGTGTTTAATAAAGCGGCCCGGTTTTAAACCCAATTCCTGTCTCTGCCTCTTCATTCCGACTGGGGGGGCAATGTCCGGCCCCTCCCAGCCAAGCCGGCTTGCCGGCGCTCAGGCTGGGGGCCACCTTTGCCGCCCCGGAAGGAGGGAGGGGCAGCATCACACCACATACGGGTGTTTGCGGTGGGCGTGGAGCCGGGGCTATATAAGCCTCGGCCCCCGCCCTCTCTGCACGCAGTTCCTTTGGCTCTCTGCCCGCCCACCCGTCCCTTTTTGTAGTACAGGCGTATGCCGGTCGCCTTATTAGGGGCCAGGTAGGAATTTTTTCATCTCCACGCAATTGGCTATTGTGGGGGTGTTTTTTGCCTACCTTGTACTGCCAGTTAGGTTAGTTTTGTTATTGGTAATGGTTAAGGTCGCAGGCTGGAGGAGGTTTGGCCACAGGGTTTCCAGGGGAGCACCTATGGCCTAGCACCTCGGTGCGGTGGTCTGCAGGAACCGTAGATGGGCTACACGGCTCAGTGCGGGGAATGCAGATCACAGGGAGCCTCACCTGGTTGGATCTTTCCATGGGGATCGATGCCAGCCCAGATGGTGATGGCTGGTGGCCTGGCCGCTCAGCTACAACCCGAATACGGCGGGCTTGTGCTGGGGGCAGGGTGGCTCGCCCTTTGGACAAGGCGGGGTCCAGGTGTTGACCCCAGGGCTTGTCTGGTTCAGGTTTCCCCCCCCTGCCAGTTAAAGGTTATGTGTTTAATAAAGCGGCCCGGTTTTAAACCCAATTCCTGTCTCTGCCTCTTCATTCCGACTGGGGGGGCAAACCACTGGTCACTACTGTTCAGAACCCATATTTACAAAAAGCAGGAATCATTTAACTTTCTGAAATCCAGATAGTATAATGTTACTAAACTGCATTTGCCCCATGATTAAGTAGTCTTGTGTACCTGTTGAACAAAGTTAGAGTCCAGTAGCACCTTTATGACCAACAAAGTTTTATTCAAGGCATGAGCTTTCATGTGCACACACACTTCCTCATATACATTGATATGGAAGTTACCTGTCCATGCACATAGTTAGAGGTTGATCAGCAAATTAGTACACAACATAATAAAGATATTTTAACATACACAACAGCAGCAACAAGCTAAGCTTATATGGTCACCATTTATTTGGATTTAATTCAGGGGTATAAACAGTGAAGCAAATAAAAATGCCAAAATTGGAGATAGATGTGTAAACGTATCTCTCTTCATTGTGGAGTGCTAAGAGCAATTAACTGAAACCTTGTGGTTATGCTCCATCCATGTCCAATCAGCATGTGTACCTGTTGTTTTTCTTTCACTGTTGATCATGGTTCAGCCATTGTCAATGATACTGCACTCACATCTAACTCTAAAATTATACTTTATAAATAACTGCCTTCTCAGAAACTAAATTGGCATGTGCAGAATGAGAAAAAAAAAAACCCTCACTGATCCTCTACAACATTCCAATATCTGTTAGGAGGAAGAGGAAATTAGATTTATACCTCACCCTTTCAATTGGAGTCTTAGAGCAGCTTACAATCTCCTTTTCCTTCCTTTCCCCACAACAGACACCTTATGAGGTAGCTGGGGCTGAGAGAACAGCTCTGCTGAGAGCTTGTGACTGATCCAAGGTCAGAACAGCAGGTGCATGTGGGGAATCAAACCTGGTTCTCCTCGATTAGAGTCCACCCACTTAGCCACTACACCAAACTGGCTGTCATTTATATGTAATAAATCTATTCAACATTAAAATCTGACAGATTTTAGACATTCACTGGACTGGCACAGAAGCTTGGTCAAAGCATGAGTAAGTGCACATCCTACCTCTACTAGCCTGGGATGTAATATCTCCATTTGAAAGACCATATGTGTTAGAGACATTCTGGGAAGAAGAGGGGAAAGAGATGGCACAACTTGTACAATCACTTGTATAGGCCTCCTTGTGGAATGCCCACTCTGCAGGTGGTGGTGGTGAAGGCTTTTAATTTATGGAGGAACACACAGGAACACAGTTCTGGCTAGCTTGGCCAGGGCTTTGGCTCAAAAAAAGTCTCTGGAAGAAGGAAGGCACAAGGCAGTCATTTGCTCACAGACTGCATGCTCCATCCTCTCTGCTGCCTCCAGTCCTCAATGGGCTTACGAAGAGAGGCCCTTTTCACACTTACCAGTGGAAACCGGAAGGGAGTCGGTATTGTGCCGCCTTGCAGTAATCTGAGACAGGGATGGGAGTTTTCAGACAGATATGTTTTTTTCCCGGTAGGGTTCCGTGATTGAAGCGAGCCATTTCACACTATTCCGCTTTTATCTCACTTCCACTAGCGCCAGCCGTTTTTGCCTGCCAGCGCACGATAGCTGGCTTTTTTTTTTTTTTGGAACGTCAGGCAAAGATCGCTATAGTGACGTATCACAACAGCACCACCATAGAGATGGCTAGGCTCCATTGAGATGCCAGAGATCGCCGCCGCTGAAACTTGGTAACAGGTGTCCCATTGGATACACAGTTCAAGCAGGAGATCAGGGCACCAGGCATTGGTCTGACACCTGTTGCTATCACTTTCATGCCCACACGAGAATCAGGGGAATGTGATTGGTTTGTAGGTGACTGTGAGGCACATTTTTTTTGGGGGGGGGGGCTGTTGCCACCTGGAGAGGGGTTGCCCATAGGGCAGTAGGTTTCGGCGGGAGAGCAGACCAACAGTGATTGGTGAGACAGATGTTGCTAACCCAGCTTGATGTGCACCCATCCATGCCCACAGGCTATTGTCTGGAAAGTGACTTGTGCCAAGCTGCAGCAGGTATAAATGTCAGGGGGGGAAGCCACAGATTTCTGTGGGTTGTAGTTGGTGAGCGGATTTTCTGGTTTAATAGGTTGGTGAGTGGTTTGTCAGGAATTGTGAGGAGGATGAGTAGGTCAAGAGGTGTAGCTTGGAGTGAGCAGGAGATTCTGGATCTCCTAGTAGTATGGGGAGATGATGAAATCCAAGCAGCTCTGCAGACATCCCTTAGAAATTATGCTTGCTATCAAAAAGTCTCAGCAGAGATGGCAAAACGTGGCCATGACAGGACAGCAGAGGAATGTAGGAGTAAAATGAAAAGTCTGAGAGCAGAATACAGGCGGGTAATTGCACATAATTCCAATCCTGGAAATAAAAAAGTCACATGCCCCTTTTATAAGGAGCTTCATAGAATACTGAAGGGGGAAGGAAGCGTTAAGTCAAGAAGGCTGTCTGGTGATCAGCCATCAGACCATGGCAGGACTGCCTTGGTCGCTGACGAAGTGTTTTGCCCTGAGACACAGTTAAAATGAAGCCAGTTAGTAATGCAACAGAAAGTTTGAAGTAAGTATTGGTTAATGCAAAAATGAACAGGTTTTGTTCATACCATATTTTCATATATTCCATATTTTCATACATATATTTATTCACTGCAAATTAAATCCCTCAAGGCAGTCCGCACCCTTTCCCCCTGCATTCTGTGCCTATAGTCAGACACTACTTCAAGTGGAGGGGCAGGTAGTACTCTCTCCTCCCCTAAGTCCAGAGGCTCTGTGAAATGCCCCTTTTCCTCACATATGTTGTGGAGCACAACACAGGCTGCTGTAATTAGGGAGAAGTCCTCCTCTTTCAGAGGGATCCTTCTTGTCAGGCATCTCCACCGTGATTTGAGTCTACCAAATGCACACTCCACCACAATCCTGGCTTTGAAAAGGTGCCGGTTGAAGAGTTTTTCCTTCCTTTCAGTGGGGGCTCTGTAGGGTGTTATCAGCCAGCTTCTTAATGGATATGCCCCATCCGCCAGCATTAAGGGTGAAATGGTAACTTGATTCACTGTGATGGTGAGGGACCCAGGAACAAACACCCCACCATCCATTGCTCTGCAGAGCTTAGATGCCCTAAACACACTGGCATCATGTCTCCTCCCGCCGAAACCTGCTGCCCTATGGAAACCCCTCTCCAGGTGGCTACAGCCCCCCCCCCAAAAAAAATGTGCCTCACAGTCACCTACAAACCAATCGCATTCCCCTGACTCCTGTGTGGGCATGGAAGTGATAGCAACAAGTGACAGACCAATGCCTGATGCCCTGATCTCCCGCTTGAACTGTGTATCCAATGGGGCACCTGTTACCAAGTTTCAGCGGTGGCAATCTCTGGCATCTTAATGGAACCCAGGCATCCCTATGGTGATGCTGTTGTGATACGTTGCTATAGCGATCTTAGCCCGATGTCCCCCCCCCCCCAAAAAAGCTGGAGACCACGCGCCGGCAGGCAAAAAAGGGTGCGAAAACTGCTCCCGGATTAGATACTGGACATTTCACACAGCGCCCCATACCGATTTCAACCTGGAAGGAGGCGTTGAAAACTGGAAGAAGCTGCTCTTTGTTAGTAACAACTCAGGCATGCCTCACTACTGTGACAGCTGCGGGACTGTGTGAAAAGGTAAGAGTATTCCAGTAGCAGCCATTACTGAGTCGGGTCTGTCTGAAATGCCAGAAGAAACCCGTTGCTATTCAGTAACTGACCAGCTTCCATACCGGAATACATAGGCTGTGTGAAAAAGTTCAGAGTGAGAGATGTGGAACTGCCCATGAGAGCCTCCCCAAGAGAAGCTGGGCCTGCCACTGCCCACTCTGCCACACATGGTTCTCTCTCTGGCCATGTTTGGGGGGGGGGGGGAAAGGTCTCTCATTGGATGGTGTGAGAACACATATCCATGAAATGCAGCTGATGGCACTTTACTGTTCTGTGTCTATATGTGGAAAATAACCTACTGAATGGGTGATGTCACTTCCAGTGACACCATGGGGTGTGGCCTAATATGCAAATAAACTTCGGCTGAACTTTTTCTACAAAAAAGCCCTGGAGGTGGTAGAGGACTAGTAGTATATACAATGCCAAAAGTCTGAACAGGAAGAATGACTAGATGACTATAGTACAAGTAGTTCTTCAATAGAAAAGGAATAGAAGCCTATTATTTTTAGTCAGATACATTTTTGAACAATTTGTACAAGTTAATACTTCAAGAATATGGGCTCATTTATTTCACAGGTCCAACAAAGCCCATTTTTATCTTCCTGAGAGATATTTTTTTTTTCTTGGAATAATTTTTAGAAAAAAAAGTTGCATTAAAAGTGTGCAAAAATCCTTCAGGTTCTCCCCCCCCCCCCCCGCAAACAATATTATTTATGAAGCTTTCATTAAGGAGTCAGGCTAATAACTCTGTAGAGAAGGAGAATAGGTAATTAGACTATAATTCTAATTAAGAGAGCACTGGTGCCTGTACATACTTCAAAACTGAACTAACACATTGCCTTGGTGGTTGTGGGAGGATCTGTAGTTTGCTACTGGCTACAATGACCCCATTTCTAACACAACTATTTTATTAAATGCCACCTCACACAAGCACTAAATAAAAATGTACTTGCTCTCATAACAGCTTGGGGATAAGGAAATCTATTTTCACCAAGGAATAAGGTTCATGTTTTGCATTCACAGATAATTTGAATTCCCCTGAAGCAACATGATAATATCAAAAGGCATGGGTTTAATTATTTTCATCTGTGCTCTTCACATAGGCTCACTGTGATTTTTATACACACAAGAGCACTGTATTTGACAATAAGACGTGAAGAGATTTGTGGTGACACTTCACAGGTTCTTCCCAAGAACATAATGCCATAGGGCTGGATCCAGACTAAATTTCCACTCACATGAGGAACTTGATTTTTATTTATTTTATTTACTTTTTATCATAACTTTCTCCATGATAATGCAGCTTACATTGCTCTCCTCTTCTCCATTTTATCGTTGCAACAGCTGTATGGGGTAAATTAGGCTGAGAGTGCCTGCGGAACAGAATGTCCCTATCCCCCTTTCCCACTGCAGCCCAGTGATCTCCCCAAAATGTTGCTTGGGAAAAGGGGACCCTCAGAAACATAAGGAAAGGCAAAGTGGGGATCTGCAGCTGAAAGACAGAACTGGTAGAAATTACTCCACACCTTCCATTTGCAGAAGTTAGGATCTAATCCACAGGACATGTTAATTTAGCTCTGTTGAACTGTAGAGGGCACAAGGGAGCTCTCACTGCCCCTGTGCTGCATTTTGCCCATCAGCAGTGCATCAGGATTAGTGTATGTCACTGTGTTCACACAAGGGGGGGAAGGCAAACATTGGGAAATTTAGGATCTTTTACTTAGGTACTGCATCTCATGGCACACTGACATTTGCATCTTGTGTTCAGTTAACTCACACATCATCACACATTATTGATTTTATTAAGCTCCTGTGCTAGGCTATTTTCATAACATGAAAAAAAATCAGGTTGAAAAACTGGAAAATGAGACCTTAGGGACCATACTATTTTCTTTGTGCTTTAAAGATCAATGGGGTCAGTTATTTAAGAACAGCACTCATAGGCCTCATTCCTTCTCCAGATGCACATTTCCCAGATGAAAATGGTACACACTAAGTAATGTCTCAGTTCTCCTACCAAAGATTATACCCATCTTTCATCTATTACAGATATGATGTAGATAAAGATTCTGACCTACCTAGTACAAGTTGAATTTGTGCAGACTGCAAAAAAAGGTCTTACTAACTTCGAAGTCATTATGGTGTTTGTTATATTAAAGAAAAAACCCTTACCAGTTTTAAATAACCTCCACCATATTTTCTATACTAAATAGCATGCCTTAGTGTTCATGCACATGCACTTATGTGCATGCACACTAGAGAGAAGAAACATCTACTTGGATGAATTAACACCTAGAGATTTCGGAGTGGGGTGGGGATGAATCATGAACTCAAGCAATTTTAGTGGTCCACACAGAAAATATTAGCATGGTATGCCAAAATAGATAAGATAATTTCTGAGAATAGATCAACAGTTCTCACTCAGTCTTTTTAGTATGGTTACCCACAAGTCCAACTTTACTTGGTATGGTGAATATTCAGGAGCAGCCCAAATGATTCTTTTGTTTTGTTTTGTTTTGTTTTGGCACCCTAGGCAAACTATGACCTTGGCACCCATCTAGTCCTAGAACATTGCATTTTCTACAGTGGCCATCCAGAGAAAACAACAAACATCACACACAGGTGTGCTAATTTTGGCAGCACATATAGAATGATACAGAGAAGATTGTCACATAGGTGCAGCAGCCTCCACTGTAAACCCTAAGCAAGTGGTGTTCCGAAGTACATGAAAGTTAAATTCCAGCCTTTGATTACCATTTCCTTCTCCATTGCAGTGCTAGAGTTGGTTCCAGCATTGAAATCTACATGGGGTGGGGAAGGGAGGGAGGGGGAGGAGGTGGGGGTGAGGAGCCCCGGGGGGAGGTGCGGGGGTGCTTTAGGGGTCTGCCTAGGGCGCCATGGGGTGTCAGGTTGCCCCTGGTTTCAGTGCAGGGTGGGTAGAAAAACAGCAAGGGTGAGGTGAGGAGATGAGTGAAAGCCAAGGTTGGCTTCAGAGTGGGATCTGTCATACCCAATTTTTGCTGTGGAAGCTGACTGGGTGGTTTTGGGCCAGTCACAGACTTTCAGCCTAACTCAATTTACAAGGCTGTGAAGATCAAAGTGGGGAGAGGAGGATGATGTAAGCTGCTTTGGTCTTCTCCCCCACCAGTGTGAAGAAACATTTTCCTTTTCCTATGTAGGAGCTGCAGGAAGGGGGTAGGTAATGGAAAGCTGAAAGAGGGACAGATAAAGAGAAGGCGATACATTTGCCAACTCCAGGTTAGGAAATTCCTGGAAAGCTAAGAGGTGGGGATTGAGGAGGGATGAGACCTCAGACAGATACAATGCCATTTCCTCCTGAGGAACCACTGTTGCCAATCTCCAGGTCAGGGCTGGAGATAATTCAGAATTACAATTGCTTTCCAGATGACAGACATCAGCTCCCCTTCAGGTGTGTGGGGGAAGTGAATGCCTTCACTTGGGTGGGTGGAAGACAGCTAGGGTGGGAGGGGCAGTCACCCAGAGCCTCCTTCTAGAGCCTGCTGTATTTTTCTACACAACGGGCCTTATTTATTTATTTATTTACATTAGACTTTTATCCCGCCCTCTCCGCAAGTGGACTCAGGGTGGCTTACAACAGTCGTTTACACAATTTAAAACAATTATTCACTAAAATCGATAAAAAATTAATACAATTAAAATTTAAAAACTATTCCACGGTGCTGTACCATTACTATGTTGGCGGTTCTGCTTTTCAGACGGTTGGTCACTGGGAGCTCTAGCTGATGTCAGGTGGCAGCTCTCTCAGTTTAAGCATCGAAGGCCTGTCTAAACAATTCGGTCTTACAGGCCCTGCGGAATATAGGAAGGTCCCGCAGGGCCCTTATGGCCTTCGGGAGAGCATTCCATAACTCTGGTGCTGCCACTGAGAAGGCCCTGGCTCATGTCAAACGCAACCTGGCCTCCTTTCGTCCAGTGGTGGACAGCAGATTTTTTGTCCCTGAACGCAGTGCTCTCTGGGGGATATATGGGGAAAGGCGGTCCCACAGATAAACCGGTCCCTGACCATAAAGGGCTTTAAAGGTCAATACCAATACCTTGAAACGAATTCGGAACACAATAGGTAGCCAGTGCAGCTCTTTCAGCACTGGCTGAATGTGCTCCCATTGAGGGAGCCTCATTAACAGCCGTGCCGCAGCGTTCTGCACTAACTGTAGTTTCCGAGTCAGCGTCAAAGGTAGCCCCATGTAGAGAGCATTACAGTGATCTATTCTTGAGGTGACCATACCATGGATCACCATTGCTAAGTCATTGTGCTCCAGAAAAGGAGCCAGCTGCAGCACCCGCCAAAGATGAAAAAAGGTGAATCTAATAGTGGCTGCTACCTGGGCCTCCATTATAAGGGAGGGCTCAAGGAGCACGCCCAAGCTCTTGACCTTAGGGGCCGGTATCAATGGCACCCAGTCTAGAGCCAGCAGCCGGTATCAATGGCACCCAGTCTAGAGCCAGCAGATGGACCCCTCCCCTTGGACCACCCCGGCTTAAATAGAAAACCTCCGTCTTCGTCGGATTCAATTTCAGCCAACTCAGCCTGAGCCAGGATGCTACGGCTTGAAGAGCCAGGTCCAGATTTTCTGGGGTACAGTTGGACTGGCCACCCATCAATAGATAGAGCTGGGTGTCATCTGCGTATTGGTGACAACCCAGTCCATATCTCCTGACAATCTGGGCAAGGGGGCACATATAGATGTTAAATAACATCGGGGACAGAACCACACCCTGAGGCACACCACAGGTGAGTGAGTGCCTCTGGGATGACTCCTCCCCTATCACCACCCTTTGTCCCTGATCTTGGAGAAAGGAGGTCAACCACTGTAAGGCAGACCCCTGAATCCCCATGTCAGCAAGGCAGCCAGTCAGTAGCTGATGATCAACCGTATCAAAAGCTGCTGACAGGTCCAATAATAGCAGCACTGCTGAGCCACCCTGATCCAGATGTTGCAGGAGGTCATCCATGAGAGTGACCAGAACTGTCTCCGTCCTGTGACCTGGTCGAAAGCTGGACTGGAATGGATCCAGTGCAGAAGTGTCCTCCAGGAATCCCTGTAGCTGAATTGCCACCACCCGCTCTATGGGAAGGTTTGAAACTGGCCAATAGTTCACCAATACGGCCGGATCTGCAGATGGTTTTTTCAAGAGGGGACAAACCACAGCCTCTTTAAGGGGTGTGGGAAAGATCCCTTCTATCAGGGATCTATTGATGAAACCTTGCAGTGGTTCACGTAGCATCACCTGGCTAGCTTTTATAAGCCAGGACAGGCAAGGATCCAACCTACAAGTCGTAGGGCATACAGCTAAAAGGATCCTGTCGACTTCCTCCAGGCTAAATCTACTGAAGGAATCCAGAACTGGACCAGAAGACGTGCTCAGTGCCCCAAGTTCTTTCACTGTATCAAGCATGGTGGGAAGGTCGTGTCGGAGCGACGAGACTTTATCTGCAAAAAAGCTTGCAAAAGCCTCACAGCCTATTTCCAATTCTCTAATATTTTGTTTACCATCCGATAAAATTGTTATACTAAACAATTGTGCTTGGTGCGAGGTTGCAGATGCAATCTGGGACGCAAAGTAATTCTTCTTTGTGGCCTGGACTGCCATCTCATAGGTCCACATAAATGACCTATAGAATGTTTTTGTAGCTTCATTGCGAGTATGTCGCCATTGTCTCTCTAGTCGTCTTAATTGCCGTTTCATTGATCGCAGCTTTAGGGTATACCATGAAGCGGATCATGAACGAGGATGAAGAGGATGTCAGGGAGCGATCTCATTGATGGCTGTGGAGAGCTGGCTATTCCAGTTCTCCACCAGTTCATCCAATGAGTCGCCAGAGGGCCAGGGATCCCACACAGCCATTTGAAGCCGCAAAGGGTCCATCTGGCTACGTGAGTGAGCTAAAACTTACTCACCGCCTAGATGGGGTAGAGATGGCGTATTCACACGAGCCCTCAGGGCACAGTGGTCAGACCATGGCATCGCCTCGGCAGAAATCTGATCCACTCCAACTCCCGCTGCAAAGATCAGGTCTAATGTATGCCCAGCCTGGTGCGTGGGTGCTGTTACATATTGGGAGAGTCCCCATGGAAAGCACTAGGTTCGTCACTCGAGTGGAAGCTGCGTCCTCGGCATGGACATTGAAGTCACCCAAGACTATAAGCCGAGGGTGCTCCAATGCCCAGCCTGCTACAGCCTCCATCAGGGACAGTAGGGCACTGGCTGGTGTGCTAGGCGGACGATACACCAGCCAGATTGGTAAACTCTCCCCTACATCCCACACCAGGCCAGCACATTCTATGCCTACAATCTTTGGCGGAGGGAGCGCCCTGAAGGAGCAATCCTCCTGTATGAAAATAGCCACCCCTCCCCCCTGCCCGCTAGTCCAAACCTGATGAAGAACGGAGAACCCAGGAGGGGCTACTTGGGAGAGAGCCACTGTCTTCCCATCCCACACCCAGGTCTCTGTCACGCAAGCCAGGTCCATGTCCTGTCTGATAAAAAAAATCCTGCAGGACTGAGGTTTTATTATTTATGGACCTGGCATTGCACAATATCAGGGACATAGGCGAGTGTTTCCACTTGGCCCTTCTACCTGCTATCTTTGGGATGGGACACAGGCTGGAAGGGGAATGAGCCCTCTTGTGTCTCAATCTCCTTCCGTTCCAATTTTGCCTGCTCTCACTGCAATACTTTTCCCCTCCCCAGGAGCACTGGAATCCCTTGACTTGACATCATTTACCAAGATCTATACAGAGTCTCAGGTCACCAATCTCAGATCACGCAGTCACATATTCTGCTCCTCTCACCCATTCACTCAGTTTAATATTCTATCAACTAATATTCTTAACTAAAAACACATGCTTTCTACTAATAATTTATCCAAGCCAGCTAGTGTAATAAAAAGGTATGAGAGCCCTGTGGTGCAGAATGGTAAAGCTGCAGTACTGCAGTCCTCAGCTCTGCTCACGACCTAAGTTCAATCCTGGTGGAAGCTGGGTTCAAGTAGCCAGCTCAAGGTTGACTCAGTCTTCCATCCTTCCGAGGTCAGCTTACTGGGGGGGGGAGTGTAGATGACTGGGGAAGGCAATAGCAAACCACCCCGTAAAAAGTCTGCCGTGAAAACATTGTGAAAGCGATGTCACCCCAGAGTCGGAAATGACTGGTGCTTGCACAGGAGACTATCTTTACCTTTTTAATAAAAAGGAAAGATGAAAGCAATGATTCTCTAATGACATTGATTGTGTACTGTTCCCCAAAATGCACAACAAAAACAGCAACAACAAAGAGTTGTTGACGTGTAAGTCTTGCCAGGGGATAAATGATCTAATAATTCCACTAGACTCCTAAGAGCTGCTTAAGTGCATGGTTAAAAAGAGTATGTTATCCAGGCCCGTAGTTATGAGGGAGGCTGTGGGGGAACAGCCCCCCGACTTCTGGGTGAGGCCCCCTGACTGGAGGCCCCAACCAGTCCCCGGGGCCTCTGCCATAGCTCCAGGGGCTGCCGCTGGCCCCACGTGCAATGTGGCCGGCCGGGGGAAGAAGCAGTCTCAGCCTCCCCCTGGAGTTAAAGGGCCAGCAGATCAGGTTTAACTAGCAGGGGGGGGGGGCTGGGGCTGCTTCTGCCTCCACCCCATGCTATTTTAATGGCGGGGAAGCAAGGGAAGATGGTGGCGAAGGGCAGGCAAGAAAGAGCTTCCCTCCTCTCCTCTCCCTGCTGCTTTCCTCGCCACCACCCTCCCTTCCTTTGCAGCCACTTGCCCCTTCCCTTGCCACCCAGCCCCAATTGCAGCAGCTTCTTCTTGCCCCTTCCTTTCCCCTCCCTCCCAGCTTCATCGCAGCGGCTTATCCTCGCCTCTTCCTCTCCCACCCAGCACAGATCACAGCCACTTCTCCTGCCCCTTCCCCTCTCTCCCAGCCCCATCGCAGCAACTTCTCCTCTCCCCTTCCTTTCCCTCCCAGCTCCGATCGCCACTGCTTCTCCTCGCCTCTGCTGCCTGCCTCTCCCCCTGCCTGTTCCCATAAGTAGCCCTATGCCTGCCGCCTACTTGTAGGGCTGCTCATGAGTAGGCAGCAGATCCAGTGACTGGGGCGGGGCGGAGCTGTGCTGCCTAGCCAGAAGAGCTAGGGCTGGCCCTGCCTGTCACTAGAGGGGTCGTGTGGGGTGCTGGGGGGCATCAGTGCCCTCCCAAAAATATAAATGCCCACCGACCTTCTGGTTACGGCCCTGATGTTATCAGGAGATACTGTCCCCAGTAAATAAGAATAAGGTCATATGTGTATGTAACTAGATGAATGAAACAACCTATGGTCCTGGATGAGAACGTTTATCAAAATTGCATACCACATGAAATTCAGGAGCCCTGCCAAACATCACAATTCAGCTGGAAATGCATAATTTCTTCATGCATATCTCTATATTGCTGGATCAAAGCTCGTGTGTGTGTTTAGGGAATGATTCCCAATAAGTATGAAGAGATGGCCTTTGTACATTTGCCAAAGTGTCTGGGTCATAGAAACATACCAGATCTTTTCAGCTAGAATGTACATTCGCTTAGGATCTTTTTTTTTTGTAACAGGAACTCCTTTGCATATTAGGCCACACACCCCTGATGTAGCCCTGATGTAGCCAGTCCTCCAATAGCTTACAGTAGGCCCTGTAATAAGAGCCCTGTAAACTCTTGGAGGATTGGCTACATCAGGGGTGTGCGGCCTAATATGCAAAGTCCTGCATTCACTGGCAAACCATGTCTTTACAGCAGAGTTACAGCACATAAAAGGAACAAATTGGAGGGGCACAAGCTGAATCTAAACAGTGGAGAGGGGAGAACTGGCATCAACGCACCAGGCAAACCAGTCTTCTAGGCTTCGTAGCAGACCTAGCCAATCCAAAGACTACATACTGTTTCCCGGTTGCATTAGCACTAGGGCACCTAATGTTGCATACCTGTACTTCTTGATGTATCTGAAGAGGGCCGTGAAGTCTGAGCATATAGAACTCAAGGCAATTCATCAGGCAAGGTTCTGCTCCAGATCATGTTGAGATAACATGATTCAAACCTTGGAGTCCCTGACACAAATATTAAGGACAAATGCCACAATTTTAAAATGTCATTCCTTTGTTTTCTACTGTGATTTAATGCTAGTGTCTGTTTTTGTGCTGTTTTTAATGCATGACCTGTCTATGCTTACTTTTGTAAAAAAATGATGAAAATACTGAAGTTTGCCTTTTTATATAGGATTTTTGGTAGCAATAATGTAGAGTAGCAATTGTTTAAATAGTTATAAGTATGTTTGAACTGTTGACCAATGCCTTTCTGAATAACCAGCACCTTTTGTTCTCTGAAAGCATTTAAGAGAGCTTGGACTCATCAGAATGAATGCTGGAATTTGGTGTGTGTGTGGGGGGGGGGGGAGCATATAAGAATATAGTTATGGATATTTCTGAAAAAACTCTTTCTTATTAATTAATATTTCAAAGAGGAAGTGGACCATTTTGTTCAGAAAGTTTGCTTTCCTTCTTGGGGCAGCCTAAGGATTATTTATGGTTTGGCCAGCATATTGTAAGTGTAAAGTCTTCTATATTTCCACTATTAGCCTTGCATATTCAACATAATGTTGTCCTTGGGAAGGAACGAGTTTAGCCCATTTTCTTCAGAACAGTGTGCATAGATATTGTCCTTGAAGGATATTTCTTTTCAATCTGAACCGCAGGAAGAAAGGGAAAAAGTTAAAGTGAATGCAGCCTAGAAACAACAAATATACGAACCTCTAGAGTCTATAGGAACCAGTGTCAAACTGCCATCAATGCTAAAAAAGTACATGACAGAAGTTATCCAAAATGGATAATTGTTAAGGTGAAATTTCATACTGAATTCAAAATAAAAGTGGGATTCTGACAAAAAAAAATCACAAAGTTTACCCATCTCCAGGGATTAATATGTAAATTATAACTTTATAAATTTATTTTAAACACAAAGAGTGCATCACAATTCAGATGGCACGCAGCTCAACCTTTCACCTTCTTCAGGAGTAACTTTAATCTAGGGGAGGTGGGAAAATAGGGGAAAGGAGGGAGAAGGAAATTTGTCCAGCAAGGTCTATACAGCTCTCAACCAGGAGTCTCAGCCATAGGCCTGGTGGAATAGCTCTGTTTTACAGGTCCTCTGAAACTGCAGTAAGTCTCACAGGGTCCTGATCCCAGCTAGCAGAGCATCCCCCCATGGTGGGGCTATGGCTGGAAAAGCACTGTCTCTGGTCAAAGCCAAGAGGTACTTCTTGGCCCAAGCAACCTCAGCAGATCATTTCCCTAGGGAGTATACTAGGACAAGTGGTCCCATAGGTATGTTGGTCCCAGCCTGTATAGTTCTGGTTGCTGTATCTCAAAAGAGATATTGAAGCACTGTAAAGGGTGAGGGAAAGTGCATGAACAATTATCAAAGGGTTAAAGCACCTTAATGAGGATTTAAGGCTTCTTTTGTTTAGATAAAAGACAACTAAGAATTAACATCATAGAAGCTTATACAGTTATGCATGAGGTTAAAAAAGTAGGAAGAACTTTAAGAACATAAGAGAAACCTTGTTGGATCAGGCCAATGGCCCATACAGTTCAACACTCAGTGTCCCACAGTGGCCAAACAAACCAGACACCATCAGGAGGCCAGGACACTAGAAGCCGTCCCACTGTGCCCCCCCCCCCAAGCACCAAGAATACAGAGCATCGCTGTCCCAGAAAGAGAGTTCCAATAATACAATGTGTCTAATAGCCACTGATGGACCTCTGCTCCATATGTTTATCCAATCCCCTCTTGAAGCTATCTATGCTTGCAGCCACTACCACCTCCTGTGGCACTGAATGCCCTCTCTCCCATAATATTACAATTTATCAAACACCTAGTGAACTTCTTGTATAAGAAACTAAAGACAAACAAAGGGAAACTTTTTGATTTATAATTAATTTCTGAAACTTGCCGCCATGGGGCGTGGTCATGGTTGGCAGTTTATGCTTTAAAAGGGGAATAGGACAACTTCATGGAGGACAGGCTGCTGGGTCAGTACAGCTAAATGGAACCTCCATAGTTTAGAAGAAGTAACTCTCCAAATACCATTACTGAGAACAACAACAAGTAAAGGGTCTGGTTTTGGTAGCCTTGTAGAGTTTCCAGAGTCATCTTCTTGACCAATATATAGAACAAAATAATTGATCTAGTAGAACGCTCTGTAAGATCTCTTGCAGTTCTGCAGGGCCTGTAAGGCAAAGATGTTCTGCCAGGCTTTTGCCTGAGAACAGCAATGGTTGCCGAGCACCTCTCCTCTTCATACTCTTCTTAAGGATCCCCCCACCCCTGATGCAACATCTGATATCTGGATTTGCAGTATGTAGATAAGACACCATCGGGTTCTGTATCTGTTTTAACTAAATTGGTTTTATTGATTCTATTGGTTAAATTATTATATTTCGACCCATTGTTGTACTTCGCCTTGAGTCCAGCACTAATCAGGACAGAGTGATTAATCAAATCTAATTAACAACAACAACAATTTTCAATAGAAAAGTGAAGACAATCAACCCACTTCTAGGGTGAGTGATCCATCATTATTTCACAAGTTTTGCGAGCCATTGCTTATGCTTGTTTCCAATCAATAATGTCAGCTATATATCTTAGAACTGGGGCTGCCCATGTGTTAATTGCCTTTACCATGTTGTTTCTATTGAATTTTGTTTGCCATATCTTTTTAACTCTTTGGTAATACTCTTTGGATGTATTTTCTTAACAAGGATAGGTTTGATGTTGTCAGCTTCCAAAGTTCCAGTTGTTGTTGCTGCTGCTGTTGTTAGGCAACCCTCATGCTTGTGATTTTGAAGAAAGCCTTTTTTATTCATAGTTGCTGGATCAGAAGAGTAAAATGCTACCAATAGAGAAGCAAGTCCCTCGTATGTTGACTTCTTAAAATTGACAACTATTTCAAAGGGCAAGTGGAAAAGTCAGAATTTACTTTCCCTTTTAGAAAGAGGAAAATGCTATGCAGCAGCAAACAGGAACAGCAGCAACCTTTTCATCAATTCTGCTGCATAAGTTTACAAATTTATACTATTAGTAAATGAAATAGCTTTCAGAAAGAAAGAAATATAAGGAAAGAAATCCAAGATTCTATATAAAACTACAGAACAGGAAAAGTATAAAAACCTACCACATCCTCACAAAATCCATAGCAGGCTTCCCAAAAAAATAAATAACCCTCACAAAGACTTGTGTACTATAAAAGCCACTATAAGGTTCCCTGGAGAATTCAAGTGGTAGAGTGCCATCACTTCCCAGATTAACAAAAGAAGATGCAGATGACAGAGTGCTGAAGAAAACCACGGCACAGCTGCAGAAAAGTCTCTTGGAAGAAAATAGCAAAAGAGTCAAAGTTGAAGGGCACACAATCCCAAAAGCTAGGACAGCTAAAGGCAAGGAGGAAATAATGTTTTCAAGGTTAGCCCACTTGGAGAGTAATCATTAATTACTGGAGATATTTAATTACTCAAAATATCCCCTAGCAAATACAATTTCTGTTTTGTCTCATAATTGCAAGTCCATACATTTTAGCTTTCTGTATGACTATGGAACAGGATTTAAACATGAAAAAGTAGTTTGCACATCCCCACCACATCACCCTGAACCAAACAAAATACAACTGGTTCCACTCTGATTTATTAAATAAATGGAGAAAGAGCATCTACAACCAAAAGTGAGATATGTTTTACTTTTAATTTTTATTTGGCTGGTTTGATTCCAGGTAGATTATTATATGTCAGGATTATATGTCATTATATGTCACTGTAAATACATGTTCTAGGATAATAAGTAGATTCAAACTGATGGTTTTCAGCTGTTAGTTTTTGATAATATTAGTAATGTGACAATTCTTAGTAATATGTGATAGTCAACCTGTTGGCAACAAGCAAGAAAAAAAACATGACATAAATCCCATTGAAAGTAATGAGACTTAAGCAATGCCTATGTGCTTAAATTCTGCTGAATCTGATGTGCTAGACTTGCAGGAGAAAACACAATTGCACTTTCTGGCTCCATAACAGATTTCTGTATGAAATTTACCTACTTACTGACTTAGAAACAAAGTAACAGCTGAATATAAGTTGAGAGTGTCACATAATGTACCAGCACTGAGGCTTCCAGTGGCCTCTGGAAATTAGATGATATATTTAACAATACAAGTTGTCATAGGAATCACAAATTCTGCATATTTCTAAGAACGAGTTGGAAATGTGGAAATCTACTTGTAAATTAACACATCTTACATTTGTTGATTTTGCTTGAATCTGTATCTGCTATATTCAAGGCAGCCTGCCTGCCACTCAGACAAAGGTACTGAGAAAGATGTATGCATCGGCAAGTCACCATCCAAGGGAACATTGCTTATTCAAGATCAACGATCTCCCGAAATCTGTTTTACTGCAAAGGAACTTCAAGAACAGAATGGAGAGAGAAATTGCTGAATTACAAATTATTATGAAACTTGGAACAAACACTTCCCCAGGAGTGAACAGGGATATTGCTTTTTTATCTCATTACATATGCTAAACACACTCTCACTGAGTATAGCTATACATCGACAGCATTCCAATGTATTTCTCTTTTATAATAGTGTATCAGAATAATATTTTATATTGACATACTCAAATTGGCTATTCTCATTACATATACCTAACCCATTTTCATTTTATGTATTCTTGTTTTCTAATGGCAGACTAGAATGATGCTTATAATGTATAGATTGATGCTGATAAGTAAATTAGGTAGCCTACAAATAGGAAATACATGTCCTTCTGTGGTTTGCAAAAATACCAATAGGCAGGGAACTTTATTACCTTTTATGGCTATCTAGACCAAATGGCCAAGCCGCACTGTTTTATTATGTTACCATAGCCAGTTTCCACTCTTAAACAACAAACTACATGTATTTCAGCCCACAATACCTGATCCCCTCGTCTGATGAAGTGTGCTTAGAAAGCACATGAAAGCTTACGTTCTGAATAAAACTTTGTTGGTCTTAAAGGTGCACCATGACTCTTGCTTTGTTCAACTGCTTCAGACCAACACAGCTGTCCTCTTGGATCTACCAATCTATGTATTCTTTGTAAGCATGTCAAAGTCTGCTGGTCCAGCCAGGTATTGCACTGGTGAGTTTTGCATGGGTAACAACCCAATTTAATAAGAAACTGTGCAAGTACGAAGTTTCACTGGTGAGTACTTTTGCCTTGCCAGCATCATGTTTAAACTAACTCTTATTCAAGTGTTGAAGCATATTTTCCCCAGCCAGGTTTTACACAGGAAGTCAGTTAGATTAGGTGAAAATTCGGGGAGAAAAGGAGTACAAGAATGTAAGAAAGAGGAGGATGCAGAACTGTAGTTCATCCTGTCCAATTATTTTTTGTATATCTACTACCTACCTGATGCTTCTGGAAAAACTCACACATCAGTTTATGCTTGCCTATACCTACTCTATAACTTTTTCTTAGATGTCCAAAATTTGGGAACAAAAAGTCCTTTGGATACCCAGTACTGTGTTCCATAATTGCATTCCAAATAGGTGACAAGGTTCCATTAAACAAAACAACTGGTGCTGGTTACATAGCCCAAAAAATTATTTGATTTGTTTTTAATTAAAAAATGGCTATGGGAATCAACTTCTTAATCAGATTTTACAGTAAATAATTACAATATTAAAATATTTTTAAATGATCTTTAACCCCCTCATGGATTTAGTTTTATTTCCTACCTCTACTAGTCATCTTTATTTAGCAAGAAATCATGTTGATTTCAATGTGACTTGCATCCTATGTCATTTTAGACAGAAGCCTCACTGTGCGACTAACTGCCAAATAAAAGTTCTAAGGACCATTGTGTTAATGAGCAATTGACTATGCTATGGAAATTGAACACATGTTAAAGTATGCACTCTTTCTCCTTGCAATATGGCCATGATACAACCTTGTAGTCTACCGCCACTTTATTGCTAGTATGACACATTAGCAAGCTAAAGAGAATCCAGCAGAAATTAAATCAACATGTGTTTCTCTGACAAATTATTCTGATTGAAATTTTATCAAAATGTTAATTACATTAACACAACAAAACACAAATATATTGCAGTGTTGTGTGCCTTCTGTGCCACTGGGTATTTGAAAATAAATAGCTTTAAGTAGGTTATTATTTAAAGTCAGAACTCACAAATCAACATCACTTATGCAGACAAATATACTACAGGTGAAAGAGGGACAAGGAAGAGACACTGAACTGAATATTTGAAACATGGCATCCAGAGAAGCTTCTCACTGCTGCCAAGGAACCATGTTGTATTGCATCCTGTTGTTGCAATAATTAAGAAGGCCTCATATTAGCCACTATTATTCCAGCATTTCTTTTGCATTGCTGTAGTCCATGCAGAATGTGTAGGGGAAGGGAGATCTGTTTTTAGAAAACAACATTGGGTGTCCTTACAAATGGTGTCCATAAACTATGACATTTACTTTAGTCCCAGTTGGATTTAAGGATGGGACTCTTCTGATTGAGTAAATTATATAAATGACTTTCCTGTATTCAGTTAGGCACAAATGAAAGAGAGTCAACCTTGTTAGAAGAGGACTAACTAACTAAATAAATAAATAAATATATTATTTAATAGGATCTGTCAAATACAATAACAAATACTATATTTTTCTGTTTACAGAAAATGTCCACATATTGATCAACTGAAGATTTATATCACAGTTTATGTTAGATTATCCAACAGGTTTTGCAAAAATAGATTTTGCTACAAATAGTCAAATAAGTGGGAAGGAAAGTCAGTATACTACAAAGAATGGTGGATAGCTGTGCCTGCAGCAGTGACAGAAGGGAAGGGAGAGAAAGACAATGCAGACCACTGAACTGGGAGGAAATTAGGCCACTTGCTATTGTTTACAGCTTCCATAGGTCTCAGGGCAGAATTGGCTGGGGGCAATGGATGTACCTGACAGCTGACAGCACACTGGTTGCCTACAGCCACATTCTTTTAAACATTTAGTGTGGACCAGTCCAGTTTTATACACTTTGTTGACTCACAAGCATGCAGAAATGAAAATACAACTCACTGGAAATTGCAGGCAATTCTTTGCTTTTGCCATAGAATTCCCAGCAATTCCTAGAGGGGCATGACATCAGTTTTGGTGTTTCCCCAGAAGTGACATCACAACATAGGCCTGATAGCCATTTTTTATTCTATTTTTCTCCTGCTTAGAGCGGCAGCAAAAATGGGAGCTGGTATCACCCACTGCCACTGAGGGACTGGCATTGTTATCTTCAGCAAATGTGTTGGCTAAACATGTCAATAAAATGCACGTTCAGGCTCTAAAAACTTGGGATGAGGGCAGAGCATAGGTTGATATTGGCAATGAGTAAGTGACAGCACTTTTTGGGCTTCAGTGAACTTACTACAATTAAAGGTTTGATATATTAATCTTTGAATTTTGTAGTAAATTTCTTAAAAGTTTATCCAGACAAACTCTTTACCTCAAAAATTACTCTATCTATTGCAAGGAGATATATGAGATGTTTAATGCTGCAACATAGCACACTGGTTTGAAAGTTAGTCCCATTGAAAGGAATAGCTTTACTTCTGAATTAGTTATTATTAAACTTCTAAGGCTGTGGTCCTGTTCACATTTCACTCATATTAAGTTTCATGGAAACCGGTGAAACATCACCAAAATCAATACAAGGAGGTATGTACAACACCAGCACAAATCTCATTTCAACCAACTATGAGGACTTAATACTAACAAACAAACAAACTCAAAAGGTTGCTTTATTCTTGAGTTTGGTAATCAAGGATCGATTGTCCAATGTATAGCTGAATATGACTGTTTTTGTTATTTCTGTGGCTGTTTGTTTGTTTATATCCTGTTATATACCAATAAAGGCTTTTGAGTTTGTTTAGCAATACTAAGGCTAAATACTAAAAGCTGAGGGATATGTCAAAGATCCAACCAGAGAGAAATAGTTGGAAACAGGACTTTTTTTGAGCAGGAACACACAGGAATGCAGTTCCAGCTGGCTTGGCATCAAGAAGTGTGGCCTAATATGTAAATAAGTTCCCATGGGCTTTTTCTACAAAAAAGCTCTATGTGAAACAATGGTGATGTCAGGGTATGCAAATGAGTCCCTGCTGGGCTTTTTCAAAAAAAAAAGAAATATTTGAATACACCAATATTTGAATACACCAATATATGAATAAAGTGATTCTTAATGATACATGAGTCAGAATTGTAAAACCATCCCATAATAACATTAGAGTTATTAAACTCGTTCAGTGGGTCCAAAAGTTGATGAAAATTTGGCTATTATCTGCGACACATTTGCAACATTCTTTTCAGATAAAGTCTTGCTCCTTCTCCAAGACTAGGTTGCCAGATTTGGAGTCAGTAGGAATTTTGGGACCCTGTGTGACGAATTGTGTCCATTTTTGAACTCCTTCAATCCACTCTCCCAGGCAGATGTTTTAAGTTACAGTTATACAACACTTATTCTTCCCTCACCTACAATAAATATTTCAACATTTTTACTGGAAACATGAAAGGTCCCACTCATTGTTCAACCATTAGGTCCCAGAGTCCTCAGTTTAAAAATCCATAGCATCTCCTTGCAACGGAGAAATTTTTCCACATCTACAGTATTCCATTCTCTGTCCATAAATTTCTCCATAACAAAAAACCTTATTGACTCTGGATCATGTTGGAACCTGGAAAAATGTTCCACAAGCGGAGCTTCCCCCACACTGTGTTTTAATCTCGACCTGTGTTTCAAGACACGTGTCTTCACCATTCTCATTGTAATCCCTATGTAGACACGTGTACAAGGACAGATAAAATGGCTCTTTTAGTTGAGCAGGCGGTATGTTGTTTCAATATTATCTTCATTCCAGTTTGTGGGTCATTGTTTTTTTTCAACTGTTTTGTTTACTTTATAACTTTAACAGGTACTACTGTAAGTTAATGAAATGCACCTGGGAGACCATATTTCAGGCTGTGTCTTTTTGAACTGGGTGAAGTGTGAGATTGAGTGTGGAGCATAGAGCTGTGGAAAAGTGGAAAGTATATTTATTGATTGAGATTTTTGGTAAGGGTTTTTTTGGGGGGGAGAAATGGTCTGAATGTGTCATTTCTTGGGTATGTATTGTAATTGGTAATTTGCTAATGAATAATTAATGTTTTATTTTATTTTAACAGAAGCCAGAAAAAGTTTATGTGCAAAACAGGGCATGAAACTGGTTTTGCCTGTAGCTATGCAGGTTGAGTGGAATATAAAATATATATTTTTGGATGTCATTTGGAATTTATATTACTACCTTTGGTGGAATATTATGATGTACAAACTGGAGTTTTGTTGTTCTGAAGTAATACCTGTGTGCTTGGGCACACGGTGAGGAGTAAAACTTTATTATCTTACTGGAGAACTTTTTGTGCATTATTGGAATATTGTTTTGACATCATGAAGAGGTGTTTGTACTCAGAGCCTTTGGATTTTTGTTTCCAGTCCTATCTAGGGATTGGCAACCCTACATGTTTGTGTGCTAATTTGCTGTTCAAACTCTGCCTTATATATATGGACTGGTAAGTTTCATTTCACTTTGACGAACAGTACATACACATGAAGCTCATACTTCGCATAAAGTTTGTTGGTTTTAAAGGTGTGTCTTCACTCCCACTTTGTTCTATTAACAGATGTATGTTTGTTTCTTCCTTGATTTGCTGTTTTTCCATCACACTTGAGTAACATGCCTTAGTAGTACTAACTCTTAAGTGGCGTTGGACAAAAAAAAATCTAGAAATGGTGCTAAAAATAGAGAAGCAAAATGTCTTCCATATTGGGAGTGGGAGGACTGTTGAAACAGCCTTGTTCTTTGTTTGTCCCATCACAATGCCATGTGTTCCAAAGAAAGGACTGCAGTGAAAAACGTAGTGTCTGGACCGGGCTACATTGCTTATAGGGCCTATTTTAATCAGTTCTATAAATTAATTATGAGTGGCACAGTGCAAATATTCCTATGTGCGTATGTTTTTAAAGGGTGTGTGTGTGTGCTTGTGTGCCTGGAAGTCATGGTGACTTTTGGCGACCCCTAGTAAGGCTAGGAGTTTCAGAGAGGTGGCTTGATATTGCCTGCCACTGTATCCTGGCCCTGGTATTCCAAGGAGGTCCACCATCCAAGTACTTGCCAGAGTTGGCCCTGCTTGGCTTCCAGATCTGACAAGATGGGGCATGCCTGGGCTATCCAGATCAGGGTTTATGTCTGAATAAGTACCATCAAGTGACTTCCAAATTACAACAACCCTATGAATTAAAGACCTCGGGCGTTTTCGCACTCACCTTCAGCCGGCGCGACCCCCCTCTTCACCGTGCAGGATCTGCGCGGATTTCGCACTAAATGCCGTGGAGCAGCCAGAAGAGCCGGAAACTCCCGTTGCAAAAGCCATGCAAACGGAAACTGCTTTTTGGCGGTTTACGTTTGAGCGGCTTTTGCGCCGGGAGCTTCCGGCTCTTCCGGCTGCTCCGCGGCATTTAGTGCGAAATCCGCGCAGATCCTGCGCGGTGAAGAGGGGGGTCGCGCCGGCTGAAGGTGAGTGCGAAAACGCCCCTCCAGATGCCTTATTATGTAAAATGTCTTGCTCAGGTCTTGCAGCCTGAAGATCAAGGCTTCCTTTATTAAATCAATCCATCTCATGCTGGGTCTTCCTCTTTTCCTGCTGCCTTCAAATTTCCTAGCATTACTGTCTTTTTCATTGACTCTAGTGATTCTTATATGTATCTACTATTCAATAGTCATCTTTCCACATTTTTTCCAGAATTTACTAAGTTCAAAAATGTCTCTACTGATCTTGGAAATTCCTTAAAACACTCATACTTACTGGAAAATAAGTTCTGCAACTATGTAGAACTTTCTTCTAAATAAACGGGCACAGGAATTGCAGAAGGTATTTTCTCAAATGAATAGCTCCATGCTCTCTTCAGTATTGTTTCTGGATATTCAGAGATGAATATTCAGAATGTAACACCAGTATTTGTTCTCTAAATTGTTTCTCCCCTTATTTGAATACCAGCCTGTGTTTTCCAGGTTAAATCTTTATTTGTTGCTTTTTAGGTCTCTTTATATTAATAGCATTATTTGTCTTTACTGGTAGTTTGCAGTACCCTAATTTATTATAGTCTACAAATGCTGTGGAATTGCTGCTTACGTTTCCTTGCAGTTCATTAATAACAATGTTAAATGAAACTGAGTCTGACACTGATCTCTGCAGTACTTCAGTGCATTTCTTTTAATGGTGAAAGCTTGAAGCAGGATATGAGATTGGTACACTGGGAATTACTCTAGCTTTTAGGAGCAAAAGGTGTTGTAAGTTACAGCTAGTACAGAATAGTGGCAGACCACAGTACAGGCTTTTAAGAGTTTACTGGTTAGGTCAAATGTCTGCTCTATAAATCAGTGATGGAATTTTCAGATGTCAAAAAACTCTTACCATAGTTACCCTAAAGGAAGGTTGCCCAGAATGTGTTTGCCTCCAGCACTCTCTTCAAAGTACGATCAGATGCTGGCCACCTCAAAGCAGGTAAGGCCAAGTGTCATTCCGGCACTCTTCTGATCAATTGAGCATGGGGGGTGGGGTGAAGGAGTGCAGTGCTGTGTTGTGGTGCTATGGAGGGAGGGAGGGTGGTGGCAGTGCGGGTTGGTGGGCAGGGAGTCTACCTGGGGTGCCACAAGCCTTAGGGCCAATTCTGGGAACAGGCTACTTGCAGCCATCAGAAGCTGAATCCAAGCATCTGGAAGTCAGCTTCTGATCAAAGCTGGAGAATTTTCTTCTATATCAAGCAAAACTTTTAGGACACAATGGGTCTCAGGAGGCAAAGTTCAGTTCATCACATGAATGCATTAAAAACTGATTTCTGATTTCCCACCCTGGAAACTTTACTGTATCCTAGTTATGATGCCCGTGTTCACTTCCTTCCCTTCAGAGACAAGATTTCCCCTCCATTTTTCTTTTCCTGTCTGGCCTAGTATTGCATTTTCTGCTTTCCTGAAGGACTCTGGCTGTCCCACCATGTCATAGTATACTAGTTTGGCTGTTTGCTCATGCCAGGAGGCTGAAGAAAGGATTGGGAGCCCCCTTATCTTTAAGGTCACTCAAGATGTTTTTATATTCCAAATTAAGATCAGGTGGAATCAAGGGCTGAGATAAAACCAGTACACGCACAGACTTTTGTTCTTATGTTTCACACTAATGAGAGTTTCTTCAGCTATTCAGAGTTACTTAAAATCTTTATGTTGAGAGGCTTTTGTTCCAGTGTTTTCCCAAACACTGCAGTGCACTTTCTTTTAGTATTTGTTAACTCTTTTAGTATTTGTTTTGGTTTCCAGAAGGCTGGTACTTCCTTTCCAGTACCCAAACCCCTTCTCTTGAAATACCAGTACTTGTAGTACCTGAGTTTTTAACTGACTCTAATGATCTCTAAGGGCAGTTTCTAACCATGCCAGACCAGAGATCTCTAAATTCTTCAGAGTTAACTTCCTGTTTGACTGGGTAGGGAATTTTCTTCTGTCTCTAGAAGAGCTATTTCTTTCCTTAGCCTGAATGGAGGTCTCTAACTACCCATTCATCCTTGCCAACTTTCCCCAGTTCTCCTTTTTGTGTTAAACTGCTCTGTCAGGACTGAATTTGTAATGAATTCTCCTCTGCAGCATTCAGCTCTAAAGTCTCTTTCTGTTCAGCTGATTATAACCAGGGCTTTCCTAGAAAAAGAGGTGCTGCAACTCTCATCAGGGAAATGAAGAAGAAACATTCTACCACATTCCCCCAGAAAAAAAAGTCCTGATGTTAACCAATCAGATTGCTCAGAGAAGCCTGTCATTCAAGGCTCCCTGTTTCTGTGAAGAATTAATTCTTCACAGCTCTTTACATGTCTGTACAGCACTTCTACCCTGGAGATCCCTTCCAACTCTATGATTCTAAGCTTTTAAAAGTGCTTTTAAAAGTGCAGTCCATCACACCATTCTTGCTGAGATGAAACATATTTGCCTGTGGCTGGTGTGTGTATGAATGATGCATGTGCATAAATGCATGTGCTCATGATCAGAAGAAAAACATTACTTTTCACCCCACCCCAAGAAAAAAAATGTTGGCCCAGGTTGCAGATAAAAGGATCAGATAACCTGGCAATAGAGAAAAGGAGAGAAACATTCACATTTTCCCTCACAATTGCCAACCTCTAGATTGAGGGTTGGAGACCTCCTGGAATTAACTGATCTCCAGACTACATAAATCACTTATTTATTTATTTAAAACATGTATTCCACTTCCGTTGGAGAAAATGTCTTCTTTCGAAAGTGGACTGCATGGCACTTATACCCTGCTGAGGTCTTTTCCCTCCCTAAATCCCACTCTTCCAAGTCTCACCCACAAATATCCAGGTATTTCCAAACCTAGAGTTGGCAACCCTACTTTGTAATGGCAACATCAAAAGAATTGCTCTGTTTGTCCTGCCAAATTGGTGAGTGAGAGAAATATTTTCTTTCTCCCCTCTCTTTTGCAGTGGGGTGATCAGAAACCAATTGCTTCTGACTCACTTTACTGTGCAGCAATTTACTGAAAGGAAAAGTAGATCAAAAGACCAGTTGATCTTTCATTGGCTGTTAGTTGGTTTCTGATTCCTCAGGAAGCTTCCCTGGGTTCCAGCTACAAGGAAATGCTAGGAGGACTCTCATCTGATCACTCAATCCTTCCTTCAACTGTGAGTCATCTTCTGACTAACATGTAGCTGCAAGCTTGTTCAGCAGCTGTTTGAGTTGCTCAGTGAAAACTGCACATATGCTTTAACAGCTTACAGTTGCCTCATGAGTACTGAACAGGTTAGATTTGATTTTGAACAGGTTTTCTATGAAATTCACAGCATCCCTTGAGGAAATAGCATGTGAAACCTGACTGATATTATTGGACTGTTCCCATGGGACTTCTCCAGGGAAGTGGCATGGTCTATTTTACTGCTTCAACATCCTGCCACTTCATTAACTACATCTTTCTTCTGCATGTCCAGCCTGCAAGTAGTAGATAAGGGGCCCCTGTCATCATCAAGCCACATTCCAAAGTGACAGCTGCCCTGCCCACACATGCATGCCCCGCCCACACAAAAAATGAACGTCGTATGTTTCCTTATTGGAGAGTGACGCAACAGTCTCCGAGGGAGTGGCTAGGGATCCATCCCCTCCAAAGAATGCCGGCTGTTTCCACTGGTGTAGCAGGCTTCATATTGTTTGGGGGGAAAGCGTGTTTTGCAACACAGACGTTATTTAGAGAATTTTCAAAAACAGACGCTTTGCTTTAGGACCCCTTAAGTCAATAGTTTACAGGTGGGGAGTGCAGGCACCAGAAATGTCATTGTACAATATATCTGAAATTTTGCCAGCTGCCCCTGGTTGTCACAGGGCTTGTCCCCTGTGACATTTAAACACACCAATAAATGTCAGTGGTGCTTTCCCATGGAACTCTTTAAAATAGGGGAGACCCCTCCACCCCCACTCCATGGCATGCGTTTGTTGCTTTTGGTTTCCCGGCTCTGTTGAACCATCATTTTATGAATAAATGAATGCTGTGGAGGGTGACGGGCATCCATATTCAGTCAGCTGGATGTGACCATAGGAGATCGGCTGATCAGCCAGAGCAATAATTGCTACCCCTATAGGGCAATGATTGAAACTCTGCTCAATTACAGCGGGGAAACCCTAGCCACACAATTTTCAGCAGGTGGTTTTTATAAGGATAAGGCTGGCTAGCACGAATCCACCATCCTGACAAACCCCATCAACAAGGGGTTTGCCAAGAGAGCAGAACTAATGGCCGAGAGCAGGGTGATAGACATTTTAGGGCATCTCCACGCGGACCTATTTTTTCAAGAAAAACTGCTACTAAATGGAGTGGATGTGAAAATCAAACTAACCCACAGCAGGGACACCTTCTGCTTGATGAGCGGTGTGGGAGACGGGACACGTTTTAAGCTCCAGATGGATTCATCCTCTCTCTTTGTGAAAAAAGTGAGGGTGTCCCCGGGTGTCCGACTGGCCCATGCTGAATCACTGATGACCTCCACAGCAAAATACCCTGTGGACCATGTCAGCATGAAAGTGTTCAGTATCTCAGCAGGAGCCCGTGTAAGCAACCAAGACAACTTATTTTTGGGACAGCTTCCCAAAATGGTCGTCATGGCTCTGGTGGACAATGACGCTTTCAGCGACAGCTTCACCAAAAAGCCTTTCCACTTTAAAGATTACAACATTAACTTTACAGCCCTATATGTGGATGGGGAGCAGATCCCCCCAAACCCTTCCAGTCCAACTTTGCCACGGGGAACAACATGAGAGAATACATGAGTTTGGTGCAAACGACAAGGAAGCATCTTCAGGATAGATCGCGACGATTATCGGAACGGGTACACTCTGTTTGCCTTTGACCTCTCTCCCGATCAGGAATGTGCAGACCATTACTCCCTGATCAAAACGGGGAACCTGAGAGCTGAAATATGCTTTGCAGACGCACTCCCCCAAACGGTGAATTTGATCATGTATGGGGTGTTTTACAACCTCATCGAGATCAACCAAAACCGCAACGTGCACTTTGACTATATGTAACATGGATACTGTCCAGCTAACACGCGTCTTACTAGACAATCCTCACACCCAAAAAAGCTTCTTGAACTTCTTCCCCAGCGATCAACTACCTGTTGAAAGGCTCCCCGAGAGACCCGTCTCTTTAGTGGTGAACACTCATCCCCACTACCTCCCGGGAGAACACTGGCTGGCGATTTATCTCAGCGACCTCGGGACCTCTGAGTTTTTTGACTCACTAGGAAACCCACCCTCTGGCCCCCTCTTTCCGCCTGCCATTATGGACTTTTTAAACAAGAATCCTAACGAGGTGCGTTTCCAGAGGAACCGTCTCCAAGGATCAACATCTAACACATGTGGACAGCACTGTCTGTTTTTTCTCCACCACCGCTGCAAAGGTGGCCCGTTTCACGAGATTGTGAAGATGTATTCTCCCACCTCCAAACTGAATGACAGGATGGTCGTGAGTTTTGCAAAAAGCACCCTGAAGAATTCAAGGACTTTACAAAACATGTACACCCGCACCCAAACCTGTGTTTCTTGTGGTCCCCCTAATAAAAATCTGTTGGAATATTAAAATGGAGTAAGCGTGTGTCTTTTGTCCATAAAATACTCAGAGCCGAAATATTTGCGTTTACAAAAAATATATATTCTTCCATAGTCAACCACGCAGGCCATCTTTTTTTTTTCTTTTAGAAGAAATAAGGAGGGGTGAAATTTTTTGTTTTTTAGAAGAAATTACAGGTGTGCGCTTTAAAGCCGGAGGCTGTGGGCTTTTCAGGTCTTCCAGCATTTTTCTAGCAGCCGGGGTGCCCACCACTGAAGAGGGGATGTTGAGTTTGGCCAGAGCCCTCATAAACAGGCCCATGCCTTTAGGTGAGGGGGCAGAAGAGGGAGGGCGAGTCTGAGTAATAGCCTTGACCAAGTCAAGCAGATGGCTTCCAGCAACAGGGGCCCCTCTGTAAAGAAAAGTCCCCCTTTCATCCCAAGAGGCAATTTCTTTGTTTTGATCCATTTTCTTTAGCAGCACACGGGCATTGTTCCTGTTTTGATGTGGTAGATTCTCTATCACCTCTTCAAAAACAGTTGCATTTTTTTTCATCAACGTCGGGTGTTAACTCAGTTGGTGGGAGATACAGATCCAGCTTAGTTTTCTCTTCCTCATCCATTCTGATGTGCATGAGATATTTCTGAAGAAGAGAGGCGTAGACCATGGCCTTCTGGTATCTGGACAAATCCCCTCTCTAGAACCGTTTTCATCTCCTTGTCTAGAGAGTGCACAACGGCATGCCTGATGAGTTCACTCTCAGAGGGCCGCTGAATAGTTAGACGATCTAACTGCTGGCTAGGGACCAGGTACATCTTCTCTGCATGATCCATCAGGAGGGTGTTAAAAAGCTGATGAGCAAGGGCAGAACAAAACCCAGCAAGGACCCTATAAAGCCCCCCTGCTGTCTCACCAGTTTCTTCTTCTTTGTAAGGGGAGTCTTAGAGCTGCTCAGGGTTTTAATCAGGGACCGTTTTTTTCACAGGACAGTTTTCTGCTGCTGTGACAGGGGGATGGCGCCTTTTAGCGTGTTTAAAGCTATCTCCCCGATAGCCTTTATTAAATCGTTTGGAGCAGCGCACAGAATAACATTCCTTAGATGAGGGGGTGATTTGGAGATGAGTCTCAGGAGACTTCCGTTTCTTTTTAAGCATGCAGACATGCTTCCTCTGTGCCAGGCTGACTCTCCTTAAAAGCCCCACAGAGTTGAGCGTCAGCGCCTTTTATACTCCCCGACTGTTTTTTTAACAACATAGCAGACCGGGAGGTCTGGGGGGAACATCCCTGTACAAAGTCTGTAAGATTCTGGCATGGTCACGTTTAAATCCACCATCAGGTAGCCGAAGGGCTTTCCCGTGGCATCTTCATAAGCCTCCATAAAAAAGGCCACTTTCCTGAGGTACATCTGTCTGGCTAGAGTCACTATTTGTAATTTATCTCTGAGGTTTTTAAATAACACCATGTACTTGGTGTTCAGATTGATGGTTCTGCTGAGTAAATAATACTCAGATTTCTATGATGAACGTATTTGGTGAAAGGGTTTCGATTTCACCACTATCAGAGGCACACGCCATCAGATCATCCACAACAACAAGATTTTATTAAGAGGAAACAAATCATCATCATTCAGATTGGAGGGCAAACCCTCTACAAACTATAAAAGAATAATGTCTGAGCAATTCTTCATACAATGGTTGCCAGCATGCGTAAAACCACACAATATTTTCAGGCATGACAGAAAACGTAGACTTTGCGTCCACAAGTAATTTTTTTATAAAATAACTTTTCCCGCAATTGCTGGGTCCTGCCAGGATGGCCGAGAAAGGGTGATACCACCTTGTATCCATTTTAATAACAGTAGGGCAGACTCTTAAACCCCTCCCCGAGCATTCATTTGTCATAAACCACCTTTTGAGTTTTTTTAAGAAGTGTTGTTTTAATAACAAAGTTCTTTTTGTCTCTGACTATGCCTGGGTGACTCACCGTGATCTCACCAGGCTCAGAGCCAGAAACATGCGTGAAAACCAAATCCTTCAAACTGTCAAAATGGATCTTTTCACTATTAGAGGCATTCAGAGTAACACCTTTAACTTTGAGACATGCTTCCCCTCCTGACAGCTTGTATCCGTAAGTCTTAGAACCCGCAGAAACAAACTCTGTTATATACTGCCCCGCGGGAACTTCACTCATCAGCTGACCTAGATAGCATCCTGGGGTCACAGGATTAGAGTCACAGGGATGGCTCACAAAGATCACAGAATCAGTATCTGAGTACAAACACCGCTCTCCTAAACTTTCGATGAGAGCGTTGAGTTCTAATCGTGCATAAGCTGTGGTGAAAGCAGCTATGAACACAATCGTGTATCTGGGAGCTGTCAAATACTCCCAGCGTGCTTCCAAGACACCCAGGCTACAACCTCGCTGATGAAACTGCAGGCTGTGGGCTCGTAATTCTCTGAAAATACCAGCTCAATAAAGCGGTTTGGATCTCACACAATTTCAATGTTTGGCAAGTTCGTTCTCTGTGCAATTTACCCCACAGAGGACTGAGGAAAAGCTTAGCAATCTGGCGCTTTGTGGGGTTGGGGCAGATATGCTCGGGGCGGAGAAGGACACCAGTGATGTATTTCTCCAGCGAAATCAGTGACGTATTTCTCTTTATCAGCCTGTGTTACACACCAATCTGGGTAGCCGGAAGATTCCTGCTTCTGCCTGAGGTGTCTTTTGCAAAGAGCTGCCTGCTTTTCCCCTCAAAATGTCAAACTTCAAAGATTTTCACAACCCTGTAGCCTTTGGCCAGAGCCGTGTGCAGCTCTACGGTGACCCACATGCCCATCAGAGCCCTCTCCTCATCGGAATGCCGACATGTTTCATGGTTTGTTTGTTTTTTCCAGCGCAGGTCCTGCATAGTGTAAAGAACAGCTTCCCACCCACCCGGGATGGCAACACAGGGGGAAAAAAGTCCTCTCAGGGGATAGACTTTAACCTTAGCCAATCCAAAATATTCTGTGAGAGGCGAAACATTATTTTGAACGATCTCGGGGTGGCCTAGAGGGTACACCTTTGTCGCATTCACAAACGGGTACAGACTGGTGAAATTGTAGTAGTGTATTTGCTCTCCTTCTCCAGCTTTGTAGTACAGGGTAATGGCATTAGTCCGCCCCCCCCAAAAAGTGCATCTCTAGGAATCAGAGGATCAGGAAAGTCTGCTGCTTTAAGAAAAGCTTTCACAGCCTCGTCAGTGTTCTTAAGATGGTTCCACTCGTGCTCCCATATGCTCTCAACTTGAAACCCCATCCTTTTAAGGTCATCATACTTCTGCCTTGTAGCACAGTAAAGCTGGTCAAATGTTTTCCCTGCTAATCTATTGATTTTGTTAGGTTCATAACATTGTGGACAGCCGTGCCAATAGCAGCCGTTAAACTCAAAAGCTGTTTGCTTCCCATTCAGCACCGCAAACCAATCTAGGAAATACTTCCCAACCTTACGTTCCTGTCCCTTTAACGTGTGTTGGATTTGGATCTTTTCAAATCCAAGTAGCAGAGCCACTGAATAGATGTTGAAAACCTCTTTCTTTCCCTGTGATAGTGGTCTGGAGGAGAAATGGCCACTGAGAGAGGTGTCAGAAAATTAAACCTGTACATGGCTAAACAGACGCCCGCCAACGTGAGATATTGTAGGGGATCTATACTGAGACCGTCCTGGGCTGTCATGCTCATAATTTCGGTTCCAGAATATTCACATTTTGCTGGCAATAAAAAGCTAGTTCTTTTTGGAGATCAAAAGTTCTAGACTTGTTCTCCTCATGCCATTTTAAGAAAGCCTCCCTTTCTTCGGGCATCATCAGGTCTACCCCGGAGTATTTGGGCTCTGGTAAAAGTCCCACATAAGTCTGATTTTCCTCAGTGTTGAAAAAATGAGGAAAATAGCCCTTACTCTGAGAAAATCCTAGAACTTTTGGCAGCTTAGAGAGGGCCATGGGAAGATGGTTTAACGAATCAATGAATTTTATGTCGAGACTTTTTATGTTCACGCACATTAGCTTTCCCCCTAAGGCTACCAGTTTGGGATCCAACCTCTCCTCAATCAGCTGCTTAACAATAAAGTAAGAATCGAAAGTCTTGGAGTTATGGGCAATGACGGTTGTATGCTTAAACTGCTTTTGTGCTGTAATTGTGTTAACAAACTGATACACACACGTTTCACCCCTGAATTCCCAAGATTTACCACTGGCTCGCCATTTTTTATCTTCCCCCAAGGCTTTAGCAAAAACATAATTGGGCCGGTGCACCTCACCTACGTTGTCTTGTGTGCATTCAAAACCATAAAATATGTATTTTGACAAAACGTTGGGCTGTTTCAGAGGTTCTAAATAACACAGACTGTGGAAATCTTCACCATCCTCTGGCTTCACACCGCATTGTCTACATGCCCTCCCACGACACTCTTCAAACAGGCGTGTAACGTCCTTGTAAGAACTGCATTTTGTACACCATGCCCTGGAGGGACATGCTGTTTCATCTTGGGCCACCAGCTCACCATGCCTCTTAAAACAAAAGTCGCTGCTACAATACAAGCAACAGTTGGAACATTTCTTAGGCATCCCCAGGATCGTTTTACATTCTGCGGTGGAACACATTCTACAAAATTGAGAACAATTATGATAATGGTTGTATAACAATACCTGCAATAATTCCTAGACCCAAAAAATCTCTTAATGTGAAGAATGCCATAAAAATGATCACTATGTAAAAGCATAAAATGGGTCTCAGGATATTTTGGGGGCTGTGTTTTAAATATACTCCATCCCTTATCAGAACACAACACAACTTGAACACTTTTAAATGTTCCTCAACTGATGATATGTCACAGAGACCCACCTTTTTCTGATCAGACCATCCTAATTCACTGTGTAATTTTCTAGCTTCTTCTAACAGGATTGCGTCAGAAGGATTCCCCGCTCTTTTCATTACACCCAGGAGCCCCGCCGAGAAGCATAAATTGTTGTTATAATCTGAAAAATCTACCAAAAAATGCTGGGTTTTTTTTCAATTATTGAACTGTAAGGGATAGACTTGATTTTACAACGAACACTGCCCCTCGGGGGCTTTGAAATAGTCACAATTAAGCACAGTGTGTTGGTGCTGAGTATTTCTCTATTGCTTTGCAGCATATTTACCACAAACTCCAGAAACTCATCAGCGTTGAGATGGTCTTTCTTTTTCTTAAATGAAAATAATGGATTTTGTAGACCTTCCCCCTGTAGACGCATTTGAACAAAATCTCCTTCATCTATGCCGCCGTTAATCTCATCCAGAACATCCTGGATCCCCCTTGTTAGCACCTCCAAAGTATGTACAAAGGAGGGCACATGTTCTAAATTTACAAAGCGAAATTCCTCTCTGGTTACCAAAGACCTAAATCTTTCATAGGGCCTCTGCCACCCTCTCACACATTCCACATAGACTTCGGGAGGTTGCGGGGAGTCATTTGGAACCACCAGCACCGCCTTTACCTCCTCCACACCATCGGGGCTGTCGGAGACTTCGGGAGGTGATGGAGAGGTTGCACATCTCTCTGCTGCTCCCTTCCCAACCCCATTGGTGCTAGCAGAACATGCTTCCCCATCCTCCTCTCCCCCCACCTCATCAGCTTGAACAGACATCAGTTCTGGGGAGCCCCTTACCCCTTCCGAGACATTGTAGGGCAGAACCCCCACATACTGTATAGCGCTATCAGCACACGCTGGGTACTTTGCATAATTTTTAAACAATTTGGTCTCATAGTTGTCAAACACCTTGGAGATCTTGTTGCAGAAAACATCACGAGCCTCCTTGGCTTCCTTAATAAGATTATCTTTCTCTTTCAATTGTTGAGTGAGTCTGAAAAGAGATTCAGTGAATTCCATCCGCTTTTTAGGTTGATCGCCGTCACTTATTACAGTCCCTTCGTTGGTTCTTGCACTGTCAGTTTTCTCTTCTTAGGCTTAGGCCCCTTCTGGCTGTTGGTAGACACAGAAATTTAGCAATGACGGTTGTATGCTTAAACTGCTTTTGTGCTGTAATTGTGTTAACAAACTGATACACACACGTTTCACCCCTGAATTCCCAAGATTTACCACTGGCTCGCTATTTTTTATCTTCCCCCAAGGCTTTAGTAAAAACGTAATTGGGCCGGTGCACCTCACCTACGTTGTCTTGTGTGCATTCAAAACCATAAAATATATCGCGTGAGAATCTAATTTCCTCAGTTCTCTCTCTGTTTATCTTGACCGGTCTAAGCACTTGACCTTTTAGCGTAGTTTGAGGGGGTCAAATACCTTTGTCTCACAATTAGCAATATATAAGATCAACTGACTTAGAAGGTGGGAAACGGTACTTTGGAATTCACTTTCCCCAGACACAGTTCTGTGAGAACTCATTTGCAAGGTTGTGCGTTTTGTTTTGACAGCCAGAGCTAGATTCTCCAGCCTGGAGACTGGCAAGCTTTCTGTGTGGTTGCAGAGAACAGAGGCAGTTTTCATTCCCCCTACATGGAGAAGATGCAGTCTTTATCTCCAACAATGAAGACAGGGATGGGTTTTAAGTTATATAGCTGTGACGAGACACAGTGATTATTTTTCATTTCAAGGGGTTAGATATCAACATTAATACAAAATTTAAAAAAATGATGCAATAATGCCATTTATAATATGCAGATAGTCACAATAATTTGCAATGTTATAAGCAAATATTACTAAGGTAGTGTTATGAATGCCTAACTGCTTAATAATTACTATACATTGTGTAAAAAATAAAATTTCTTTATTGGGTGATTCATATTGTGGCAAGCATTCTCAGACCACAGAACTAAAAATTTTAAAAAATGTCCATTGCTTTGAAGTGTGAGGGAAACTAATTACCTTAAAACATATAACAAACAGACACATCCGATACAAACCAGGGCTGCCAACAGCGCTTATAAAAACTTTCCCTCCTCTATTTTCTCCTCATAACAACCCAGTAAGGTTAGGCTGAAAGAGAGAGTGATTAGCCCCAGGTTACGCCCTGAGTTCATTTGCAAAGTGGGTGGGATATAAAGCCAGAGTAAGTTAATAAATAAAAAAAATAAAATTACCACCTAGCAGGGTTTCTTAGCAGAGTGGGGGTTTCAAGTTTGGGTCTCCCAGATTCAAGTCTAACACTTTAATCGCTATATCCCGCTGACTCTAGAAATTCTGCCAGTGGATTTCTCTGAGCTGGATATATTTGGTGATCCTTAATAAGAATTATAAGGCTTTCCTGTTTAGGGCAATGTACAGAAATCTTTTTGTAATTTGCCAATATTCTTTTGGTTGCATTGTTAGCTTTGGGCTTCTGTTTATATCTGTTTGGGTGGGAGGCTCAGAAAATATATGGCAACTTGACTCTGAAAATATATCGCGTGAGAATCTAATTTCCTCAGTTCTCTCTCTGTTTATCTTGACCGGTCTAAGCACTTGACCTTTTAGCATAGTTTGAGGGATCAAATACTTTTGTCTCACAATTAGCAATATTTAAGATCGATCAGATTAGAAGGCTGATATATATATATATTTGTAGAGTTCTCACCATAAAAATCACTGGCCTTGAGCAGTTGACCTTTTACGACTGTTTGTGGAGTTAAATACTTTTGTCTCACAATTAGGAATATATAAGATCGATTGACTTAGAAGGTGGGAAACGATACTTTGGAATTCACTTTCCCCAGACAAGGTTCTGTGAGAACTCATTTGCAAGGTTGTGCGTTTTGTTTTGACAGCCAGAGCTAGATTCTTCAGCCTAGAGACTGGCAAGCTCCCTGTGCTTGCAGAGAACAGACAGTTTTCATGATCGTCTGAGAACAGGTTGCTGAAGCTGCTAGAAAGATAGGTTTTAATGTTAATAAGAAACTGTAGGTGTTTGCAATTAATAATTAACGGAGCAGTGTTATTAGAATGGGTTGCAGAACTGGTCATGAATGTCTTTGCAACAGTTCCCCTCCCCCCCCCGTAAAACACACTGAGAACACACTG
Source organism: Heteronotia binoei (assembly GCF_032191835.1). Taxonomy (NCBI): domain Eukaryota; kingdom Metazoa; phylum Chordata; class Lepidosauria; order Squamata; family Gekkonidae; genus Heteronotia; species Heteronotia binoei. The sequence continues at coordinate 64,349,633 of NC_083225.1, forward strand.
AGAACCATCGAATCCAACACTCTGTGTCACAGTGTCCAATATATATATATATATATATATTGGACACTGTGACACAGAGTGTTGGATTCGATGGGCCATAGGCCTGATCCAACATGGCTTCTCTTATGCTCTTATGTTCTCAGTGTGTTTTACGGGGGGGGGGGGGACTGTTGCAAAGACATTCATGACCAGTTCTGCAACCCATTCTAATAACACTGCTCCGTGTTATACACATATACACACAAACACATTGAGGCTAATAGCCTCTGCTCCATATTTTCATCCAATCCCCTCTTAAAGCAGGCTATGCTTGTAGCTGCCACCACCTCCTGCAGCGGTGAATTCCACATGTTAATCACCACACATTGCCAATCTTAAAAAGGGATCAAGTAAGTAACAGTGACTTTAAGCATGCACCAAGTTGTGAAACACAAGTTCCAGATCATAATAAGAACATGAGAGAAGCCGTGTTGGATCAGGCCAACACTCCGTGTCACACAGTGCTCAATATATGTGTGTGTGTACATACACACACACACATATATAAACTGTGGCTAATAGCTACTGTTGGACCTCTGCTCCATATTTTTATCCAATCCCCTCTTAAAGCAGGCTATGCATGTAGCTGCCACCACCTCTTGTGGCGATGAATTCCACATGTTAATCACCCTTTGGGTGAAGAAGTACTTCCTTTTATTTGTTTTAACCTGACTGATCAGCAATTTCATTGAATGCCCACGAGTTCTTATATTGTGAGAAAGGGAGAAAAGTACCTCTTTCTCTGCTTTCTCCATCCCATGCATAATCTTGTAAACTTCTATCGTGTCACCCTGCAGTCGACGTTTCTCCGAGCTAAAGAGCCCCAAGCGTTTTAATCTTTCTTCATAGGGAAAGTGTTCCAAACCTTTAATCGTTCTAGTTGCCCTTTTCTACACTTTTTTCCAATGCTATAATACCCTTTTTAAGGTGCGGTGACCAGAATTGTACACAGTATTCCAAATGAGTCCGCACCATCGATTTATACAGGGGGGCATTATGATACCGGCTGCTTTGTTTTCAATCCCCTTCCTAATAATTCCCAGCGTGGTGTTGGCCTTTTTTATTCCAATCACACACTGTCTTGACATTTTTTTTTCAGTGAGTTATCTACCATGACCCCAAGATCTCTCTCTCTCTCTTGGTCAGTCTCTACCGGTTCACACCCCCATCAACTTGTATTTGTAGCAGGGATTCTTGGCCCCGATGTGCATTATTTTGCACTTGGCCACATTGAACCTCATCTGCCATGCTGTCGCCCCACTCACCCAGCCTCAACAGATCCCTTTGGAGTGCCTCACAATCCTCTCTGGTTGTCATCACCCTGAACAATTTAGTGTCATCTGCAAACTTGGCCACTTTGCCGCTTACTCCTGACTCCAGATCATTAATGAACAAGTTAAAGAGCATGAGTTGTATCGACACACAATCTCATGCAACCTGATGTTAAAGGGACGTGTAACATCTATAAGATTAGCCGTGCTCAGTTTTAAAGCCATCATTTTATCCATTGGGTATGTCTCCTCTCCAAACTATGGCCGCTTAGAACCATTGCATCTCCACAATTCTCTAAATAACATCTGTGTTGCAAAACACGCTTTTCCCCAAACCAATATGAAGCCTGCTACACCAGTGGCTGACCCTCCTTTCCCCCTTAGGAAACAGCCGGCATTCCTTGGCGGGGGGGGGGGGGGCGGAACACTAGCCGGCCCCTCAGGGGACTGTAGTGTCACTCCCCCATAAGGAAACATACGACGTTCATTTTTTGTGTGGGCCGGGCATGCATGTGTGGGTGGAGCAGCTGTCACTTTGATGATGATAGGGGCCCCTTATCTACTACTGCTGCAATCAGAGCCCTCTGCTCACGACCTGAGTTCGATCCCAGCAAAAGTGGTTCAGGTAGCCGGCTTGAGGTTGACTCAGCCTTCCATCCTTCCAAGGTTGGTAAAATGTGTACCCAGCTTGCTGGGAGGAAAGTGTAGATGATTGGGGAAGGCGATGGCAAACCACCCCATAAAAAGTGTGCCGTGAAAACGTGAAAGCAACGTCACCAGTCGAAAACTACTGGTGCTTGCACAGGGGACTACCTTTAGCTTTTTATGCCGCCTCCACAGGTAACTCACAAGGTAAAAATATACAATATTAAAATCATAAAGCCACAAACATTAAAAATATAAATATTGAAATCAACAAATAAAAAAGGAACCTTTAGAGACATACATATGCTGAAAATGGTATTCAGGAGAATTTGTTGTTGTTTTTTTTAAAAAAAAAACAGCCCACAGACTAGAAGCATACCAGAAAAACAATAGCTGCCAAAGATGAAAACCCTCAGTGAAAGGAAAGAAATCTTTTGTCCTTGCCTCTGAAAGAGCAGGGTAGGTGCCAGGCAAGCCATTGTGGTAACGAAATTCCAGACTGAGGTTCCACAAGTGAAAAAATGGGAATAGAGAGCAGAAAAGGATCTTGCTCATTTCTTTACTGTTTTGTTATGGTATTTTGTTTGTTCTTCCTTGCTTAAAATACTACCTAAATAAGAGTTATGGAGAATTAAACTTTGATCATTTATGTATGTATTTATTTATTTCCATCAATTTATATCCTGCCCTTCCCGTGAATGACATTACTTTACAATGTTTTGTTGTAAACATTTACTCTGTTATTTTTTGCATTTTTTTCTAATGGACCAACAGACTTATTTTACCATACAGCTAAGGAGGTGGTAATCTCCGCCTTGTTGGCAGTCTTCAAGCAGCAACTGGAAGAACACTGGAACAAAGTTGGAATCCAGTAGCATATTTAAGACCAACAAAGTTTTATTGAGAATTTAAGCTTATGTGTTAGGTGCACACTTCATCGGACAATAAAATGGGGTACAGTTAGCAGTGCTACATATAGCTTGTGGGTAGGGTTAAGCATGCAAAATGATACAAAGTTAGAATCCAATGGCAAAATAGTGAATCTAGTGCTCTATTTCTCCTCAAGCAATTAACAGACTCCACATTTACTGACATTCTAACCATCATTCTCCAATTCCAATATGTTTATAACCTTTTGCTGTTTTCCAACGCAACTTATACTATCCAGACCAAACTGTTATTCTTTCATTTTGTTAATTGCACTATTTTGCCTTTGGATTCTAATTTTGTACCATTTTGCATACTTAACCCTACCCTCAAGCTATATGTAGCACTGCTAACTGTACCTCATGTCATTGTCTGATGAAGTGTGTTTCTAGCATACAAAAGCTTACAATCTCAATAAAACTTTGCTGGCCTTAATGGTGCTACTGGACTCCAGTTTCGTTCCATTGCTTCAGACCAACATGGCTGCACACCTGGATCTATTTACATGGAAGAACACTTGTCAGGAATGCTTTAGACTTATCCTGTATTGAGCAAGGGGTTGGACTAAATGGCCTGTATGGCCCCTTCCAATTCTATGATTCTTATCAAGCTTGACTCCAGGGATATAGTGCTAAAGTTCTCAAATTAAAAATGCCTCCCTTTCTGTTCCTTGATCCTATTTCTTTATTTGTACCCACAGTTCAAAAGCATCAATTAAATTTGTTTTTTCTAATGCTCTATACAAGGTTCCAACTCCACAACTACCCTGCAGAGTCAAATTAAAACCTCTGATTACTGTTTCACTTGCATTTACACTTAGAATCATAGAATCATAGAGTTGGAAGGTACCTCTAGGGTCATCTAGTCCAACCCCCTGCACAATGCAGGAAACTCACAAACATCTCCCCCTAAATTCACAGGATCTTCATTGCTGTCAGATGGCCATCTAGCCTCTGTTTAAAAACCTCCAAGGAAGGAAAGCCCACCACCTCCTGAGGAAGCCTGTTCCGCTGAAGAATCGCTCTGTCAGGAACTTCTTCCTAATGTTGAGCCGGAAACTCTTTTGATTTAATTTCAACCCATTGGTTCTGGTCCTACCTTCCGGGGTCACAGAAAACAATTCCACATCATCCTCTATATGACAGCCCTTCAAGTACTTGAAGATGGTGATCATATCATCTCTCAGCCGCCTCCTCTCCAGGCTAAACATCCCCAGCTCCTTCAACTTTTCCTCATAGGACTTGGACTCCAAACCCCTCACCATCTTCGTTGCCCTCCTCTGGACCCATTCCAGCTTGTCTATATCCTTCTAAAAATGTGGTGCCCAAAACTGAACACAATACTCCAGGTGATGTCTTAACAGAGCAGAGTAAAGCAATACCATCACATCACATGATCTGGACACTATACTTCTGTTGATACAGCCCAAAATTGCATTTGCCTTTTTAGCCACTGCATCACACTGTTGACTCATGTTTAGTGTATGATCCACTAAGACCCCTAGATCCTTTTCGCACATACTACTGCTAAGACAAGTCTCCTCCATCCTATAACCATGCATTGGATTTTTCCTACCTAAATGCAGAACTTTACATTTATCCCTGTTAAAATTCATTTTATTGATTTTAGCCCAGTTTTCCAGTCTGTCTGGGTCATCCTGTATCCTGTTTCTATCTTCTTCTGTGTTTGCAACCCCTCCCAATTTAGTATCATCTGCAAATTTAATAAGCATTCCCTCTATTTTTTCATCCAAATCATTGATAAAGATGTTGAACAAAGCAGGTCCCAGGACAGATCCTTGAGGTACTCCACTTGTCACGCCTCTCCAAGAGGATGAGGAACCATTCACAAGCACTCTTTGGGTATGATCTGTCAACCAGTTACAGATCCACCTAACAGTAACAGGATCCAAACCACATTTTACCAACTTTTTACCAACATTTTACCTTGTCAACAAGGATAGTATGTGGAACTTTATCAAAAGCCTTACTGGAATCAAGATAAACGATGTCTACAGTATTCCCCTGATCCAGCAAGGTAGTCACTTTCTCAAAAAAAGAGATCAGGTGAATCTGACATGACTTGTTCTTTAGAAAACCATGCTGGCTCTTAGTAATCACATCCATTCTTTCTAAATGTTCCAGGACCGACTGTTTGATGATTTGTTCTAAAACTTTTCCAGGTATAGACATCAAGCTGATGGGTCAGTAGTTACCTGGATCCTCCTTTTCCCCCTTCTTGAAGATGGGACAACATTCGCCCGCGTCCAATTTTCTGGCACTCTCCTGTTGTCCAAGAATTCTCAAAAATAATAGCCAGAGGCTCAGAAATTGCATCTGCAAGTCTTTTAGAACCCTTGGATGCAATTCATCTCGCCCTGAGGACTTAGTTTCATTTAAAGAAACTAGGTGTTTATGTACTACCCCTATGCTGATCCTAGGTTGGAACTTCATACCCTCCTTATATGTTCTGTTTTTGCCATGTTGAGCACCGTTTCCCTCAGAAGAGAAGACTGAGGAAAAGTAGGAAATGAGCAGTTCTGCCCTCTCTCCATTACTTGTTACATTTTCACTTTCTTGCCCTCGTAGTGGGCATACCATGTCCTTGCTATTTTTCTTACTCTGAACATAAGAAAAGAACCCTTTTTTGTTGTTTTTAGCATCTGTGGCCAGCCTAAGTTCATACTGAGCTTCAGCTTTCCTTACTTTTTCTCTATAAGCACTGGTGATTTGTTTATATTCATCATTGGTTATAAGGCTCTCCTTCCAATTCCTAAAGGAATCTTTTATTTCTTAGAGAGCTGTCCATGGAGCCACTTCGACTTCTTTAGACTTTTTCCATTTTTTCTTCTCATAAGAATTGTCTGTGATTGCGCTTTCAGTATTTCGCTTTTAAGAAACTCCCACCCCTCCTGAACCCCCTTCCTCCTAAAAATTTCTGACCATGGGATTTTACCCAGCATAGTTCGAATTTTATTGAAGTTTGCCTTTCTGAAGTCCAACCTATAAATCTGACTACGTATAGCTTTCCCCTTCCCTGAGACTGTAAATTCCAAAATCACATGGTCACTACTGCCCAGGGTGCCCACTATTTCCACTTCTTCGATCAATTTTTCCTTGTTGGTGAGAATCAAATCCAAGATAGCAGATCCCCTTGTTTCCTTCTTCACTTTCTGAAAAAGAAAGTTATCAGCAAGACAAGTCAGGAATCTATTTGACTTTTCATTTTTAGCAGAGTTGGACTTCCAACAGATGTCTGGGTAATTGAAATCTCCCATGAGCACTGTATCCCTTCTCTTGGAGAACTTTGCAATCTGCTGTAGAAGTATCTCATCCAAGTCCTCTGCCTGACTTGGTAGTCTATAGCAGACCCCCATAATAACATCACTGTTGTTTCTTACTTTTTAAAATTTTTACTCAGAGACTCTCAACTGAGCTGCCATGTTCAGATTCACATATTTCCTCACAAGTATATACCTCTTTCACATATACTGCTATACTTCTGCCCTTTCTCATTTGCCTGTCCCTTTTAAATAAGTTGTACCCTTGAATCCTAATGTTCCAGTTGTGAGTGTCATCCCACCAAGTTTCAGTAAGGCCTATTATGTCATAGTCTCCTTCATTTATTAGGACTTTCAGCTCCTCCTGTTTGTTTCCCATACTCTGTGCATTAGTGTAGAGACATCGGAATCCACATTTTATGCATCCCGAGGGTTTAGTTTCCATACAAGCCTGCAAGTTCACATTACCTAGCATATGCACCACTCTTTGCAAATCTTTAATGTTCCCATCCCCAGTTTCTGGCACCATATGAGACTTTGAATTATTTTCTCGCTCCCCAATACAATTTAGTTTAAAGCCCTCCTTATTAGGTTAGAAACACCCTTTTCCCTACCGCCATAAGGTGCAAACCATCTCCCAATGGCCCTTTTCAGGGATGTAACTCAGGAGAGGGGAAAATGGACTATAGTGGTCTTGTAAGTGAAATCAAACATACCAGGAAGTTGGGGTGGGAGGGCACAAGTAGCTCTTAAATGACAGAGGACAAAAAGTAACCAGAATGTGGAGTACTATAAATATCTTAACTGACAGCAACTCAGACATATGGGTGCCCTGTACAGAAGGTGGCAAACCATACTGAAGAACAGCTATACATAAAAATTGCAAACCTTTGTAGTTTATTCTAAAAGAATAAGTTTGTAAGATCAACTGCTCCAAAAAAGTAAATGCACTATCATGCCTTATTACTACTCCCCACTTTCAGCGGGGTGGGGAGGGGAAAAAATAAACCATACCAACTGTTATGGCTGCTCTAGTTGGCTGATTGTGTCCTTAGCCTTGAGGCTAATACTAATACTTCTTTCCTGATTTTAGAAGATTAGATTGCTTCTCCCACAGGTTTGGCCCTTTCTCTGGGATCCCCAATTGGTTTTCTTGACTAGGGTGAGAGACATACGGCTGCTCCTGATGCAAATATGATAGTGCCCTTCCAAAGATCCTTACCTAGTTCTTAGAACAGTCACTTATTCTGTTTGTTTTCACCAAGCTGTGCTGTGGAGCTTTCAACTTTTGTGAATAACAGTGTGTGGCAAAATTTATTAAAATGGTGTGCTCTTCAAAATTTTAATAATTTTTACATTTACTTATATGTATATTTTATTGTTATGGCTGTGTCAGTCAGTGTTTATTATAATAGTCATAGACCAGGTAAAAAGCACAAATCTATCAGTAATAAAAAGTACAAATCTGTCAAAGGTATACTATTAAAATACATATCCATATAATACAACAACATTAAAATGTAGATAAAATTTTAGTACATAGCAGTAGTTATTACTAATAGCTTCATGAAGTCTACACCAAAAGAGAAAGCTCCTAAGATTTAAAGCTATGTTGTACCCTGCCCTGAGATTGTTCACAGGAAGGGTGGGCTAAAAATCAAATGAATAAATGCATCAAAGTGAATCTAAGTATTCAGGCTTAATTTTGATTCACTCTAGGCTTGAGGACTTGGTAGGCCATTGCATGCCTTCATATTCTCTTCTTCCAGCAAAACACTGAATCAGACTAAACAGATGGGTAAAACAGACTTTCAAGTACCAAGTAGATGATATACACTGCATACAGCTTGAAGCCTGATAAAGAGGCCGGCATCACCAAGCCACTTGCTAGACTCACCATGGTTCAAAGACTAATAAAGAAGAAAGATTAGGAAGCAGTCAAAAGTGTGATTAGATTGTCAGGCTTTTTTTTTTTTAAAGCAGACGGCAGCAGCCACCTTTAGAAACCTATTTTTTACATTTTACTCCTACCTGATTGGTTGCGGCTTGAAGCAATAAAAACATGTTTCCTCCTGAGAAACTCAAATGCCAGTTATGACATGCAAAGGTAACGTTCTTTCTGATTCATTAAGTCCATCATGCAAAAGCTTAAATGGCTGGTAAATAAAGCTGATAAAACAGCTCTCCCTAAACATCCATCAAAATAGACAATATAATTGTGAAGTGGATATGTTCATGATTGTATAATATGTAAGCAAAGCATTTTAATTTTTGTACCATCAATGGAAATCTGCAATCACTTCTCGTAACAGATTGAATATTTGGGATTGGTGAAAAAGTATGACAATGTCTATTTAGACCTGCAGAGACAGAAAAGCCCTGACCTGGATGGCCCGGCCCCAGGCTAACCTGATCTCATCAGATCTCAGTCTAAGCACGGCTGGCCCTGTTAGTACTTGGATGGGAGACAACCAAGGAAGTGCAGGGTTGCCATGTAGAGACAGGCAATGACAAGCCACTTCTGTTTCTTGCCTTGAAAACCATAAGGGATTACTAAACGTTATTCTCAATTTGATGGCACTTTCCACTACCACAAAAGATATCATCATCATCATCATCTCTCTAATGATGGTGCCCAAATGGAGTGCTTCCATTGACTGATGGGTGCACACAACAAACCACTGACCCATCATGCATCAGTCAACACCTCTGGGTTCCCATTGGCTAATTTCCCTGTCCCTCACCAGCTGTTGGTCCAGGAACAACAAATAAACTGCCAAAACAGTCTTATCTCAGAGACAAACACATCTCTGATGCTTTTCTGTGATGGTCATCATGCCCCGCCCCCTATAATTATTCTTCTGATTGGCGTGACTTAACTAGGCCTGGCTGCTTGCTCCTGTTCAGCAGCAGCTTCCCTGTGACAGCCTGTGTGACTTAGCATTTGCCAACTCCAAGTTGAAAAATTCCTGGAGATTTGAGGAGTGGAGCCTGGAGAGGGTAGGGTTTGAAGAAGGGTGGAACCTCAGATAGGTACAATGCCATAGACTCCACCCTCCAAATCAGCCATTTCCTCATGGGGAACCACTGTTGCCAATCTCCAGGTGAGGGTTTGGAGATCCCTCAGAATTACAATTGCTCTGCAGATGGCAGCAATCAGCTCCCCTTGAAGTGTGTGTGGGGAATGAATGCCTTCACTTGGGTCAGTGGGAAGACAGCAAGGAGGGCACTCACCCAGAGCCTCTTTCTAGAGTCCATTGTATTTTTCTTAACAAAGGGTCTTATTCCTAGTCAGGGGATAATTATATTATTCTGAACTTCAGTCATCCCCATCCCCAAACCAAACAATTAACCATTAACTACTGGAAGATGTGCAGTGCAGGCCTAGGAATATTGTTTAAGTAAAGACAAATGAACATATAGTTAGACTTAAGTTATAATGAACAATGGGATCCAATAATAGTGCCCATCACTACTTGATTTAGTTCCAATATTACAATGCAAAATGACCTGATTCTGACTTGTTTTCAGCCCACAACTGTAGAGACACCAATTTCAGAGATGTAGAAGCTTAGTAAGGAACACATAAAACAAATCTAGTAATTCTGCTCTATTTTGCATGGGAAAGTCTTGCTATTGCTATTGCCTTATGTACCAAGATCAATATGAGCCCAAACATTATTGCTTTCAGGACACAGTGAAAGCCCCGTATTTGTACAAAATTCTCTAAATACAAGAGAGAGAGAGAGCGCTTAACTGAAATTAGAACTGTTTTCAGACAACAGACAGGGAGGGAGCAATTGCAGTACAATCTTGCCCCACTATCTGCATTCTCTGGAAGGTGTACATAGGTGTGCACAGTGCATGCTGAGAAGGCTCTCTCCCCATGATTGGAAGCTGTTCTTTAGTAGTGTCCTGGTATGCATATAAATATGCCTAGGCTGGAGCTAGAAACAAAATCTAAATGTAAAAGAAGGAACGGAGTTGATTCATTCAATTTGGAACCGTATTCTATAAGCAGCACCTTGTGAGGTTAAACAAAGCATCAAGAAACTTTGCTGTTTCTGCTGCAATCCAATCTAACAGGATGCATTAGAGAAAAGGAAAATAATTACCAGTATTAATTTTCTGTTTTCATTTTATAAAATTCCTGTCTTCTAGAGGGTGGATATACAGGGACTAAAGAGTGGTAGGTGGAATGCAAGAAAGGTTCTGCATTTATTTTATTTGCCATATGTTTTGAATGTTATAAAAAGCCGCTGAGTTCCTTGAATAAAAACATAAATTAAATTTACATAATAAGAATTACTCTAATGGATGGCCCCCTCCCCAGCAGTGAATATACAACAGATTTTTGCTCTGATTCCATCGCTACCTGTGGGAACTAAAGTTCTGCCCAGCTAAAAATATACTAACACATTACTGATAAATTTTATAAGATTGTGAGGATGCTATGCTAATAAAAGAATGTCAGTTCACAAGAAGTGCAATGAACCTTCTATGATGAGAGATTAGATTTGTTATATCTTTGCAGGACCTTTATTCAATATGAAAAGAGACACTCCTCTCTTTAATAAATGAGCCAGGAATCAATTAAGAATCTAAAAGACTCACAAACAATTTAACAAAGTTTTAGATCATTTAATTGCTTGTGCTGCTTCTTTGTAATCACTTTGTAGCACAGTTTCTCTTCTTTCAAGTGTCGGAGCTTTCTATGAATTCCCCTGGGAAATCTAAAGCTGAATTAATGTTTCAATTATATATCCAAACATCTGTGTCAGTAATATTTAAATTATGTAGCAATAAAAAAGACAGAGGATTCTCTATTCATGACTGTTTTCCTTGCAAAAGCTACCTTCAAATATTTTTAGTCTCAGTTCAGGTACCTCTCTATCAACAGGACCTATTACAGAAATATTATATGCATTTTAAAACCTGTACTATTAAGGTAAAATTAACAGTTTATGGAATACTGAAGACATTGGGTTGGATCCAGAGTTTGGATTCTAGGCTAAAATTTCCCCTACACATAGCACCCTATAAAGTTCTGCTCCTGGAAATAGGTGATCCTGAGGAATGACATGAGGTGTGGTGGGGAGTCTGCAGTGGGAAGGGGAAATCAAGGGAAATTGCCAGCTTAGTCTGGTTTCAATCCACTATTACTACCAAGCTAGCATGTCATTACCCAGAATCTTTGTCTCCTGTGGGGCTATATAGGCTTTGAACTGGAACTCTCACTTTGAGTCCCATAGCTCAGTCTCTACATAAAATACATTCCCATCAAATCATTTTTCATATTATTTCTACCCCAAAATAGTATTAACTTCTGAAGGCAACAGCTAACCTAAAGTCCTCTCCTACCACTTCAGCCTGACAATGCCTCAGATTCAGCAGGAACTCACAGGAGCACAGTTTCTGAACCTTTCTGACAGTTCCCCCTCTTCCTCCCCACCTACCTTGTCCATTGAATAGTAGATGCAGCTGCATAACTATCTCTGGATTAGGAGAGTGGGCAGCCAGCCCAACCAGGGGCTTTGCCACACCTCAAGCAGCCCTCATTAACCGCTGGAGAAGCCCACACCACCCTTTCTCCACTTAAGTGATTTTGGGCAGCAGGTGACTTGCTGGCCTTTTGACTAGGGGAGAGCCCAGGAGAGCCCGAGGTGAGTGAAGCCTGCTTGAGCTGGCTGGATCTCTAGCCAGCTTAAGCAGGCCTCACTTGCCTGGGGCACTCCTTTCTTGCATTGGGTTGCTTTTAGCTGGGAGAATGGCATTTGCTAATGAGTTATGCTAATGAGCCCAGCCACCTATTTTTCTATAAAATGAAACCCTGAGCCTGACAATCCATACTAGCTCAGTGGCTATCTATTTATGTGACAAGCCACCATTCTGGAAGATAATTTTTTTTTGTCTGTTATGACAAATAATTAAGGGTGCCAGATTGACTGATATGGTGAGCAACATCTCACCCTGGTCTCTGGGCTCCTGCTGCTGCTGCTCAATGTAATTTATGTAGTTATGTAAATTATGCCCCCAATCATCTCCCATTATCCTGTATTCCTACAAACAAGAGGAAGTGCTTGCTGCATTAGCAGCTCTGTTAAAAGGGGGAAGAAACTTTGGAATGGAAGCTAACACCTGGAAAAATAGAATGTATTGTGGTGTACCTTATGTTAGTTTGAATCCCCATCTCATCACTCTCTCTTCCTCCTTTTCTTTTATCCAGTGTTTTTAGTTCTCCTATTGGTGCATTGTTATAACATCTTATGGAGGGCCACAGTGAAACCATATGGAATTATTTAGGTCCTTTTCTCTCTTTTGCTTTGTTTAGCTTCCACTGATGTATATATATCTACATTCCCTCTTCTGTTTATATATTTCTGTATCTTTCTTGAATTAGCAAAGTTATGCAATATGGCTATTCTCAATTACATTCCTAATTGAGTTGTCTTTGATGGTGCAATTAAAAGACTGGCAGATTATTAAGAGAATACATTTGTTATAATGCATTGTTTCCTGTACCTTTAAATGATATATTCAGTTGCTAGCAAGCAATTTTAAACTGATTCCTTAGATTTGAAAGAAAATGTACAGTTTCAGTTCTCTGAAAAAGGATGCTCATCAGGTAAGTGATTCTATAAAAATCTTGGACTGTTTATAAAAAGAAGGGGGACATTTCCATTATGACAATGTAATGGAATACATGCACCTTTTGTCACATTTGAAGTTGTTGTCTGAGCAATGATGGAACAAGAGCTTTACATTAGATAATGCACAGTGAACCAGTTTTGTACAGTGGTTACACTGTCAGACTAGGATCTGGGAGAACTGGATTTGAATCCCCACTCTCACATGGAAGTTCACTGGGTGACCTTGTGCCAGGTACCCATTCTCAGAGTAACTTACCTCACAGGATTGTTGTGAGGATAAAATGGAGGAGGGCAGAATGATGTGAGCTGTTTTGGGTCTGTGTTAAGAACAATGGAGTATAAATATCAATGTAAATAAAGCCAAATAAATGAACATATCAAACTGACTGCATTAAAAAAAAGATGCTATGTTTGAAGAAATCTGCTTAAAAAGCATGTACAGGTAGGTTTACAGCCCCCATGTCCCAGTAAGATATCTCCTGATTTTTCAGGGTCTTCTCCACTGTCAGCCAGCCAGCTGGCTGGAGAAGGGAAGTCTTGCCCCAACCATCATGATGTGCCTTTAAACCTTGGCAGGCTTAAAAGAACCTTGCAAACTGCTTGTGTTTTGGACTGTTGTGTGCTTTTGAATCTCATCAGGAGGAAAGCTGCATGGGTGGGGCAAGCAAGCAGAGCCACATAGCTCTTCTTCATGAGTGTGTGAACCATGTGAGAAAGGAAGAGAAGCCCCTCTGTTTTGCACTGGTTTCAGAAACTGTGTGTACAATAAAATGGAGTTAACTAGAACCTGGTTATCGAATGGAAGAAAACTCAACCACCTAGGCTGCTCTCCTTTCATTTTCCTGTTAGTCTGATGAAGTTGGTTGAAATACAGAAGATGGTTACATTTGGCATCTCCCATGAATAAATTGCCCCAGTGAGATCTCAAAAGTGTGTGCTTACAAACTGTTTATTGTGGCTGCTTTGTGAATGTGTGTGTGTGTGTGTGTGTGTTCACTTTTATTTAATGGAAGTGTCACTGCTGGGGGATGAGGAAATGAAGACTGTATTCAGGGGGACTGCACAGCTGTATTTTTATTTATTTATTTTAGGGCATGGGAAAGTTTTCTGGCTCTACTCCCAAAGTCTCCTGGATCCACCCCCAAAATCTCCAGACTCCACCCCAAAGTCCCCAGATTTTCTGAGTTGAGCCTGGCAATCCTATGTACAGGCATATTGTTTATTTGCATTCCACTTGATATCCCTCTCTTCATCCGCCATCTTATGTTAGGATGATTTCCCCCATTTTCACTAACTGCATCAATATAAAGTTTTATTGTTACCATCACTAAAATTGTTTATATGCATATGTTCAAAATCCCATGTGTCACCAAGTTCTCACTCTTTTCTCCCTTAAATTGATTTGGTGGTTATTGGGAATAATAACATCTGCATCACAATAACATCCTTAGGCTGAAGTAGATATTAGAACAACAGCAGTTGAATATTCTTGAACTAATACAGTAATTAAAATACCACTAGCACTTCTGTACAGCACGTCCTTCAATGAATTGCTGCTGACACCATATAATTAGAATCTTTCTTATCTATTAACTTCAGGGTCTCTGCACCCAATATGTATTTTGGAGTTCAAGGAAGGAGGTTTTTTGCTTGTTTGTTTGTTTTTTGCAGTTGGATAAGTTTCAATCAAAATTCGTTTTCATTATGTATAAATATGCACCACTCAAGTAAACCAAAGTAACATTCTTTTTTTAAAAAAAAAAAAAAAACTGTCCTTCCCTTCTCTGTCAATAGATCTATAGATGATAAGTAGAGACTAGCACAGAGGACTTACCAGAGGATGCAGCTCCTTATGATCAGTCTACTGACATTGACTTAGTCTGATTTGAATCTTTCTGGAGTGGCTGGTCCAGCAGTGTCTGGGGGCCCTGCAACAGCTGCCATAATGCCTAGGGACCCTTCCAGAGCTACTGTGGCTCTTGGGCACCCTATGATCAGTGTGACACTTCCTAGGGTCTCTGCCACAGCCTCCACAGCTCCCATGATGGGAAGAAAGGAGGGGGGGTTCTGAGAGGGGAAAAAAAGGGGGGAGTCTGAGACTGAGTGGGTGGAAGTAAGAGAGTGGTAAGATTGACTTAGAAGGGGTAAGAAGAGAAAGGAGTATGAGGAAAGATTGATAGAAAAGAGGTAGGGACAGAAAGAGTGGAAGAACATTGAAATACAAAGGGGGAGAGGAAAGGACACCAAGATAGGGGATGCCCCCTACATACCAATTCCTTGCAGGTCCCACTAGTCATTATCTATATATCTATTTCTCAATTGTGGACTGATATGTGGATATCTAAATCTGCTGATTGGGCCCACACTGAGAGAAAGGAGATTTTTCTCCACACTTGAGATACTGCAGGTTTGCAGAAAAAAAAATCTTAAACATTAAAAAAGGGAGGTTTAATCTCCCCTCAAATAATGTCAGGCCTTATGGGGTTGTGAGGATAAAAAGGAGGAGAGGAGAATGATGTAAGCTGCTTTGGTTCCTACTAGGGAGAAAGGTGGGATATAAATTACATAAATAAATAATAAATGTAGCTGAAGACAGAAAGCAGATACATAGTGGGTTGGTGGGCAGGTGGGAAGGAAAGAAGGAAGCAAAGAACGGTAAGGATGTGGAGGTTGTCAGGTGGAGGGAAAGAGGAAATAGAAAATGTAAGACAGGGGGAAACACATTGAGCGTTTTCGCACTGACCTTTTACTGGCGCGACCACCTTCTTCACACCGGAGGATCTGCGCGGATTTCGCACAAGAAGCGCCGGCGCACCCAAAAGAGCCGGCGACTTCCGTCGCAAAAGCCGCTCAAATGTTTTCCTGCTTCTTGGCGGTTTCCGTTTGAGCGGGTTTTGCGACGGAAGTTGCCGGCTCTTTTGGGTGCGCCGGCGCTTCTTGTGCGAAATCCGCGCAGATCCTCCGGTGTGAAGAGGGTGGTCGCACCAGTAAAAGGTCAGTGCGAAAACGCTCATTGTATCTTGGAAGTCTTTGTAGTTTTTCCACTATGCAACTAGGCTAGCCAGAGCAACTAGCACTGCAGAACTGGGCCATAGTTTTCCTGCACAGAGAGTGCTGAGATAGATTAGAGAGGAAAACTGAAGCTGAGTGAAGATAAAGGAAGGTTGGCTGTTGGACAGGAAGCAGAGAAGAAGGCAACAAGGGGAAAGAGGCTATGGGAACTTTCAAGGAAAGGAAAGATAAAATAGCTGGGGAGAGGGGCATTCACCCAGCAATTCCTTATGGGTTAGCTATTGTGTATACATAAAAGTACCAAATAGATACTATATATTTCATGTATAAAATGATACATTATACAAACAAATGTACAAAAACAGTAATGAAAGATAAATAGCAGAAAGACTGATAAATATATAAATTATAAGAAAAAGAAAGATTCGCTAGCATTTAAAATGTCCCTAGCAAAGCTAGAATTACTGGGTTTCATCAAACCAATTGTCATTATCATAAGCCATCTATCCTAGCAGTTCTCAAGTTAATTGGACTATCAGGCAGAGGTGGGAGGTCCTAGGGTCCATCTACATGTTACCTCTAAAGAAGGTATGTAGGCAGGGGTGGAAGGGAACAAAGGGATAATATTTCTTTCCCCCCCTCCCCCACAGTCCCACTGCAAGGCTTTTCAAACTATTCTTAGTTGATCAAAGGACCGTAAGATGCCACAGTGAGATGGTAATTGAATTATTATGCATCTTTTAAAATCTAATTAAATATATGAGATGTTCAAGATGGTGATTTTTAACACATGAGAGGTAATTTGGAGGCAGAATCACAGCTGATAACACTTCCTTGGATATCTGAGCAAACTGAACAGAGTACCACAATGTGAATGTTTGAGACTGGTTGTTCATTTTTAAAGGACAGAGTCTTCACTTCATCTGGATAGGTACAATACATGGACCTCTCATTCTTATTGTAAGTGCAAATCTCTTCTAGCAGCTACACTTAGTGAAGGAAGTATGAAACTCTAAGCCATATAGCTCTTTCTTCATTTTAATTGTCTTGGATAATACAGTATTTTTTAATTGCAGTGTAGTCCCCCAACTTTATTGTAACAGAAACACATCAATGGATACCAATAAGTGTTGATACTTTAGGAATGAAAAGGAGGGGAGTCATTATGTTAAATTTCTACACAATTTTTAGGAGTACCTTTCATGAAAACATCTGGACTGCTGCACAGTAAGTGAAAAAGTGGAAGCCAATATGGTGCAATGGCTAGAATATTGTGTTAGGATCTTGGGGACACAGGTTTAATCCCCAGTCTGTCATGTGAGTTTTCTGAGTGACCATGGACCTGCCTCACCTACTCCAGAGGATAAAGTGTTGTAAGGAAAAAATGAAGAATGATGTTATAAGCCACTTTGGGTCCCTATTGAGGGGAAAGGTGGAGTACAAACAAAGCACATTAATTTATTCCAGTGATGTCCTGGAAGCCCTAAAGAATGCACCTCCAGATGTACATTATTGTCTTCTGCAAACAGCACATATATACAGGATGAATCTGTAAGTGCTGAATGTTTTCTCTCATATAGCAGATATAAGGAAGCTCATGTTTACACAGAGATTTAGATCCTAATTAACAAGGGTAAAATATCACTTTGATGACTAAAATTATTTGAAGATCCTCTTTCCTTTGAGAAATAGATACAATGATTTTAAATATTTTGTTAAAAATAACAATGATTCATGAAGCATGAAATACATCTCTGGTGGCAAAAATCACTGCTACCATAGCTGTCACAGTTTAGATAATGTGTTATGTGCAAGAATTAGAGGGCTGATATGCATTACATGATATGCATTACATTACCTAGGGAGGAGGTGAGCCCCCCCTCACTAGCAGTCTTTAAGCAGCGGCTGGACAAACACTTGACAGGGATGCTCTAGGCTGATTCTGCATTGAGCAGGGGCTTGCACTAGATGGTCTGTATGGCCCCTTCCAACTCTGTGATTTAAATTTATAACCTCCACAGTACAGAAGCCCAACATATACTGGATCTCAACTAGAGTCAAAGTATGTTTGATCTGTACTTCTAAGATACTGCCCTTTACTTTATGTGAACTGTAAACTGAGTAATTACTGTGATTAATATACACCTGCCAACTGACAAAAATTGCAGGCAATTGCTTCATAGGAAAAAAAATCCAAAAGCGGCAGTAATGTATTACCTCTCATTAAGACCACTACAACATCACAAAGTAAGGAGTAAACTTCTGAGTAGGTGCACAGTACAAAAAAGGGAGGGGGGCAGAAAGCAAAAGTGTTTCAGAGCATAGTTGAGAAAAGCCCAAAGTTTGCAGTTTGTAGCGGTCTTAAAAATAGAGTACAAGAGGATTCACAGTGCAATCAGTGTAATCCTAAGCAAGGCTTTTTTTCCCCTGGGGGAATGTGGAGAAATGGCGTTCCGGAACATCTTTTTGGAAACAAAATTCTCAAAAAATATTTAAAAGTTCATGAGGGGACATGTATATCATTAGATCATACCTGTTCTGAAATACTATCCAGTGTCAGTTCTTGAGAGAAGAAATGTTACACACATGCATACATTTTGTCTAATCCTGACTCATTCTGAGAATAAGGCATTTTCAAACATCTTCATGTGCTTTCTATTTTCAGGAGTGATGATAAATATTGACTATTCACAACGTTGCTTTGTTCGTACTCTCAGCAAAGAAATTAAGGGGAAAAATGGATGAAATGTTTTTAAGGTTGATTGCTCATTGTGGATTGTTGTATTATATAACACCATTCAATATAATCCTAGTGAAAGAAATAAAATTACAATTAAGTATGCTACAAAACTCCCACATATATTTCCAACAAGCCAGTTAATCTCTAGTTGTGAAGTGAGCCCACCCAAGTCTATCCAAGGGTGTAAGAATATTATGAGGGAGATGAGCTATGAGGTAAAGTGGGACAGAATATGGTGAGCGAGTCCAGAAGAAGATGATGATGATGAAGAAGAAGAAATTGGATTATACTCCACCCGTTACTCAGAGTCTTGGAGTGGTTTACAATCTCCTTTCCCTTTTCCTCCGCACAATAGACACCCTATGAGGTAGGTGGGGCTGAGAGAGCTCTGAGAGAACAGCTCTGAGCTACTGTGACTGACCCAAGGTCACCCTGCTGGCTGCATGTGGTGAGAGGGGAATCAAACTTGGTTCTCCAAGAGTAATCTGCCCTCATAGCCACTACACCAAACCAGCTCTCCTGGCCTGGAGCAGATCAATTTTGTTGTGTCTGGCATTCGTCCCGGAAAGTACAGCACAGCGCACCTGTGGGCGGTGCCTGGAAGGGATGAACACAGCCCGCCTATGACAATCAGTGGTGGGAAGTTTAACTGGCCAGAATTGGACCTGACCAGGAAGAAAGTTGTTCCGGGAAATGTATATAACAGGGGACCCAGCCCCGCCATGTTGTCGTTGTGATGTACTCACTAATAAACCGTGTTGCCATCTGAACGTCTCTGACAAAAGTACATAACACTGGCGATGAAGGTGGGATACCAGTGAGCAGAGAGCAGCCTCCAGCCGCCCGCAAGCCCTGCAATCCGAGCTCTAGTGCTCCCGTGGCCGAGGTCATGGCTTCTGCTCCCGGAAAAACCCCTACTGGCATTTGACATCACCCGGCCCAACTTATGGAAATCATGGGTGAACCAGATCAACTACTACATAGAGCTGCACAAAATGGAGGCAGCGGCAGAGAAGAAGGTGCTTCTCCTGAGTTCGTGCAGAGTGGAGACCATCCAGCTGATGAAGCGACTCATTGCGCCGACCACCTTTGCAAGGGCAACCTACAACCAGCTGGTCAAGGTGATGACAAACCACATGGCATCACAGCCATCCCATCTCACATGCAGGCAAGCCTTCTACACGAGACAGCAAAGACAAGCTGAGTCCACCGCTGAGTATCCTGCAGAGCTCCGTGTATTAGCCCTGAGATGCGATTTCACGGGGGACCTGGAAGAGATCCTGCTGGACCGTTTCGTGGTTGGTGTCCGGGAAGAGAAAATGCACTGAAAGTTGCTAGCATACAAGGTCAAAGACATTGACCTTGAGAAAGCACTTTGACAGGCAACCGTCTTTGAACAGACGCACACCAGCCCTTCCACAAACCAGGCCACCATTGCCTCGATCTTGGACTGCTCTGACAAGGAAGGGGCACATCAGCTTCGCCGCCAGCCATGCAGTGGGCTGAAAACACCAAACTGACCACGGGCAGCGGAGAAGCCAAGCACCAAGTGCGCCAGCTGTGGGGACCCGCATGAGCGCTGAGCCTGCCCCTACTGTAACGCGGACGGCAGAAGCTGTGGAAAAGTGGTCCACATCACCCGAGCTTGCAGGGCCAGACCCAACAGGAGGCCCCAGTCCACAAATCATGACACACAACTGCCGCAAACAGCATCTAGGTAATGAATTTGCCCCAGGACACCCCCGACAAGGTCAAAGTGCAGGTCTTGATCAAGGGGGGTCCCTGCCTGATGGAATTGGACACAGGATCCTCCATCTCCATTATTTCAGAGGAGACCCTCAGTTAACTTTGCCCCCACAACCAGCCGGCCCCATGGAGTTCATATTGCGGGACTTTCAAAAGAATCCACTGTAGATTATGGGGTGGGCCAGATTTAGGGTGGAGTTCAAAAATTTTAAAGGGGCCCTGGATATTCTTTTGGTGACGCACCGGCTCACCACTCTATTGGGATTGGCTTGGTTTAAGTCCTTCAGCATCAAAATTGTAGGGGCAGACCACATACAGGCCCACACTTTTGACCAAGTGTGCCGGGAGTTCCCAGAAGTATTCGAGGGGGATCTGAGAACGTACAAGGGGCCACCTATCACATTGCAGCTGGACCCCACAGTTAGGCACTTAAGGCTGAAGGCTCGGCAGGTTCCATTTGCACTTAAGCCAAAAAATTGAAGCCGAACTGGACCGCCTCATGGCTCAGGGGGTGCTAGAGCCCGTCTCCCATGTCACTTGGGAAACCCCCATAGTCACCCCAGTCAAGCACTACAGGACCACCCATACTCCATACCGGTGGTCAGCCATGTCCTCGCCTCCCTGGCCGGTTCCAAAATTTTTGGGAAGTTAGATTTGGCCCAAGCATACCAACAACTTCTGGTCAATGAGCAAACGGCTGAGGTTCAGACCATCGTTACGCACCAGGTGGCTTTCAAGGTGCAGAGGCTACAATTTGGGGTCAGCGTGACTCTGAGAATTTTCCAAAGCTTAATGGACTCTCTCCTTAAAGGGATTCCCCGAGTACAACCTTTTTCGATGACGTTTTGATAGTGGCAACTATCTGATGCCAACGAGTTCTGCTACCGCCTTTGAGAGGTGCTCCGCCATTTCCAGAATGCAAATCTCAAGGTGAAGCGGGAGAAGTGCTCACTTGAAGTGCCAAGTGTGGAGTTCCTGGGGCTTGCGGTTGACGCTGCAGGAATTCACCCAATGGCCAACAAGACCAGGGCGGTAGTACAGGCCCCAGCACCCACTTGCAGGGCGGAGCTACAGAGTTTTTGGGGGCTCCTGAACCTTTACCACTCATTCTTGCCCCAAAAAGCAGCCCTGGCCGAACCCCTACACAGACTCCTAAATAAGGGCGCCCCATAGGTCTGGGGGAAAAACCAGGCAGCAGCCTTCCAGGCAGTCAAGGACATCTTGGTTTCAAATGAGGTACTCCACCATTTTGACGAGTCCCTCCCCATGATTTTAGCATGCGATGCTTCCCCTTACGGAGTGGGCGCCATCCTGGACTGCCAACTCCCGGATGGGAAAGAGGTCCCCTGGTTTATTACTCTCGCCCTTTGACCCAGGCTGAGCGCAACTACGCCCAAATAGATAAAGAGGCATCGACAATCGTGGTGGGCATATACAAATTCAACAATTACCTGTATGGTAGACGCTTCACGATTGCCACAGACCACAAGAAATTGCTCGACCTACTCGTGACAGACCACCAGACACTGCAGATCCTGTTGCAGCAGGTCCTGCGGTGGAACGAGTTCCTCAACTCATACACCTACACACTTGTCTACCACCCCGGCAATGCAATGGGCCATGCAGACACCCTCAGCTGCCTTCCACTGCTGCATATGGACCCAGATCCGGCCCACCACATGATGCTCCTGGAGTCTCTGCCATAGTGGCCCCTCCACGCAGTAGAGGTAGCCAGGTCCATGAGCAGAGACCACATCCTTGCACGCGTTTTGGACTGGATGGGGAAGGGTTGGCCCACGGGCAAATTGGACACAGCATTCAGACCATTTGTTTCCCACTGGGAAGAACTTTCCTTACACAAAGGGTGTATTCTTTGGGGCAGCAGAGTGGTGGTCCCTCCCCCATTCCGGAAACAAGTGCTCGAAGCCTTGCACAAGACGCACCCGAGGATAGTGCATATGAAAGCTCTGGCGTGGAGCTATGTATGGTGGCCAGGAATGGATGAAGAGATTGAGGGGTGGGTTAGGAGATGCCCACCTTGCCAAGAGTCCTGGCCTAATCCGCCCGGCACCCCCATTCACCCTGGGAATCCAATCGGGTTCCATGGTCCCGGCTACACTTAGACTTTGCGGGGCCATACCAGAGGCAAATATTCTTTGGTGGATGCTTACATGAAGCGGCTGGAGGTCATCCCAGTTGCTTCCACCTCCACTGTGGCCACAGTCAGAGCCTTACGGAGGGTTTTTTGCATACACAGAATCCCTGACACCATAGTGACAGACAGCAGCACCGCGTTTACCTCCTGGGAGTTCCAGGAAATCCTGAATAAGTACCTCATTCACCACATACAGTTCGCTCCCTTTCACCTGGCCACTAATGGCCAAGCGGAGTGCATGGTTCGCACAACCAAGGAGGCCCTGGGTCACATAGACCAAGGGGATTGGGACCACTGACTGTCTGCCTTCTTGTTTGGGAACATGATCAACCCCAACCCAGCTATGGCCGTAAGCCCTGCCAAGTTACTCATGGGTAGGCGGTTAACCACCCGGCTAGATAGGTTACACCCCGACTTGGCCCCAGACCTCTGCAGCTCCTCCAAGATCAGGGAGGCCACTAGGGGGTTCTTTCCGGGGGATCCAGTCTATGCCAAGAACTTTGCGAGCGGGCCGGAGTGGATACCAGCTCGGGTGCTGCGGCTCACCAGGTCCCGCTCTTACGAGGTCTTGTCGGAAGGGGGGCAGTTCTTCTGCAGACACATAGACCAACTCCGCCGCTGCACCCTGCTGGAGGAGCCGGCAGGGCCAGGGGGAGTGGGGAATGGGGCCGCCGCAAGAAGCAACCCTGCTGAGCTCGCCAGGGTCGCTGGCGGAGGAGGCTTACAGGGTGGGAGAGATACCTCCACAGGATCGAGACAACGCTCTGCCGACCATGGCCCAAAGCAAGGAACCAGCGGTTACAGAACCCCAGGCAGCAGCCCCAGGTCCCCAGATTGAACCTCGGCAGTCGCTCAGAAAGTAGCAGCTGCCAGCTCATTTGAAAGACTATGTATCTTTCAAATGAGTGTTGTGTCTGGCGTTCATCCTGGAAAGCACACCTCTGGGCGGTGCCTGGAAGGGACGAATGCAGCCCGCCTATGACAATCAGTGGTGTGAAGTTTAACTGGCCAGGATTGGACCTGACCAGAAAGAAGGTTGTTCCAGGAAATATATATAACAGGGGACCCGGGCCTGCCATGTTGTCCTTGTGATGTACTCGCTAATAAACCATGTTGCCATCTGAACGTCTCTGACATCAGTACATTACAAATTTTGACACTAAGAATGTGCCATGCACAGTTTGGTGTAGTGGTTAAGAACAGTGAACTCTAATTTGATTCCCCACTCCTTCACATGAAGCCAGCTGAGTGACCTTGGGTCAGTCACAGTTCTCTCAGAACTCTTTTAGCCTCACAAACCTCACAGTGTGTCTGCTGTGGGGAGAGGAAGGGAAGGTGATCGTAAGCTATTCTGAGACTCCTTAGGGTAGTAAAGGGCAGGGTATAGAACCAACTCTTCTTCTTTTTCTTCTCTTTAAAAAATTAACACATTGATGTTCTCAGCAATCTCTCTTTAAACTTAACATTCTTTAAACAACAGATTTGGTTTAAGAGAATGATGAGCAATGTTCATAATGTCATTACTTCACTAGTTTTGGAATACTTGTTGCTACAAGCCAACATACAGATGTTTATATGGAGAGGCAGGATGTTAATGTTTTAAATAAGTAATAACAGGAAATAAAAATGAGGAAAAAACCCTTATTTGAACTTTTCTATTTGGTGCTTTATGCCTACCAGTATGGACAATCAGCAGATTGTATCCCACACTTTCAGTGACTACTTTATAGAGGACATACAAATACCCACTATGTATTTTCATTGTGAATTTTTACAGTCTCGTATCAGATGATGATATACAGTGATATACAGCACATCCATATCCAAGTATTTAAATTCCCTAGATGTCCCATACACAGCCACATGTCAGTTTAATCTTATGTAAACAGCTTTCCACCATATTTGAACTTCTGATTAGCCAACTAATGTTAGTTGTCCCTTTGGCCATTTGGATAAATGAGATTTTATTTTATTTCACGGAATGCTTCCCTAAAGCATTGCCTTTTAACTTCTGTGTGAAAAAGAACTGCTACATGGAAGATAAAATTAATAGCAATAATTGAGCATAATGCTTATAGGTCCCTGGCTATTTTAATTTCATATTCATTAGTACTTAATTCCCAGGTCTTGGAAAAAAGAGCACTTACCAGGATGCTAAACTTGGATCCTATTCTTTAACTATGTAGTCACTTTTCTTCGAAACTACCCAACCAAACCAAAGTCCTGAGTTTTCTTTTCTGAAATATTTATGAAAAATTGTGGTATATTCTTACCTTACATCACAGTATTACTTCATAAGCAGCACAGTCCTGGCAAAAGGAACTGACTAGGTGTTACATTGGCATACCTTTGAGATGTTCCAGCAGATCCCTCTGGTGGAACTGAGTACTGGCTGGGTACCAGCATGGCAATGCAGTGGGGAAAGGGATGGACCCAGGGGTGCAGGATGAATTAGTTGGCTCCCTAAGATGCTCCAGCCCAGGAACTCCTCCCCACCCCCTAAAAAAAAACCTGGCAGAGAATTGCACCATCTAAAGCAGGGGTGTCCAACTCATTTGTTATGAGGGCTGGATCTGACATAAATGAGACCTTGTTGGGCCAGGCCATGTTTGGCCAGTCTGTGTATGTACCTATTTAAGATTAGGTAACAGATATATAAATTTTATAAAGAACACAAACACAAATATATATATTTTAAAAACTTAAAACATGCTTAAAACTTTAACACTCATTGGTCCTAAAGATGCTTTCTTTGTATTTCCCCCATGAGATCCAGGGAACTGGGCAAAGGAAGCTCTGGTTCTTTCCTTCCTTCCCCAGGGACCAGGATGGGGGGAGCCTTAGCCAATAGAAGGAAGAGAGGCTTGGCTCAGTAGCTCTGCTGTGCAGTTGAGACAGTCTGGAAAAGCAAGCTATTCCTCCCCCCCTTTCTCCTCAAGGGAGGAGCTTCAGCCAATGGAGAAATTAGAGTTTTTGCTTTTTAGCTCCCGTGCCATTAAGCAAGCCTTGCAAAGCAGGCTGTTATGGAGAAGGAAGCAAGAGAGAGGGAGAAGGAAGCAGATGACAGCTAGTTGCTTTGGGGCCTGATAGGAGCCCTCCAGGGGCCTAATTCAGCCCCTGAACTGCATGTTTGACACCCCTGATCTAAAGCCATGGCACGCATACAATTGAAAAAATGACCCCATCCCAAAGCCCCCACAGAGCATACAATACCAAGCTGCAACCAATTACACCTGTTCCTAGTAGCAGCTAAAACCCTCTACCACACCCAATCAACCCTAGCCAGGATGCCCTATAGATCAGTAGGTGGGGCAGGTAGCAGGGTGTCGTCTCAGAGGCTCCTGACACACACATACACAGAGCGAATAGTGTTGCACATCACTGGTGGGAGAGTCACAGAAAAGGCAGTTAGCACTAACACCCCAAAAGGAGACCAACGTCCACACTGTGTGGCTAATGTGTCTGATTTCAGAACCCTAACAGGTATCCCAACTCAAAGGAATTCTGCTACCACTTGGTAAAATTTCACAATAAGAAACATGGTTCTGTAAGATTTGTGGGACCTGCCTGAATTGTATGATTTATATGACTTTATAGACATTTGACATTTTAGACTTTTTGGATTTTTATAAGATTTGAAGGTTTTTATGACCAAATATATGTCTTGAAATATCATTGGTGGTTCTAATAAGGATGTTAATGATCTGTGGTCTCTAAATAATGGTCTTTGACTGTAAATAAATTGATTCATTCATTCAATTCAAAGGCATGACTGTCCACTGCCAGGTGAGCAGGAGTGAGAATCAATTGGCCCCAGCCTGGAAGCCTGACCTCTCTCCCCTATTTCCCTAGTATAAACTCAGGTGCTGCTCTGAGAATGGTGGCTTCTATACCCAAGGCTAGCAATGTATGTGCATGGGTGTGACCCAGTAGTCCTTCCATCTCTGGCCCTCCATGTATGTGGGAGGGGGGGAGTGGCTGGATCACCAAGTAATGGTTGGCTGTAATTTGTGTTCCACTCATGGGCATAATCAGCGATCATTTTGTAGAAAAATAGGTGGTGGAGCTCATCCAGGGATTGTTATGCAGCTGCACATACTTTTCAATGGACAAGGAGGTGAAACTCTCAGGAGGAGGAGGAACTCTCTGAAAGGTTCAGGAGCTGCACTCCTGTGAGCTCCCACTGAATCTGAGGTCTGGGCATAATAGGTTGCCACTGTCTGAAGGGGAACTGCTATAAACTCTAGCATGTCTGCTATGCCATCTGTACCTGGCAGAGGGGCATTTGTAGTTATTTGTCTTTGTGGAATGTTCATAGGGAACAGACCAGCAGTGCTGCTTTTGAGTCAGTAGCTGGTCACCACTGTCTCAGTGGTTCTCAAGATGGTGCTGTTAATATGCTTTCAAAGGAAGTGGGGTAAATTTTTCTAAGTTTCCCACGCAGTATTTAATCTGCCTGTTATTTTACCAGCATAAATGTGCAATCCTAACCAGAGTTACACCCAGGGCTTTTTTTGTAGCAGGAACTGCTTTGCATATTAGACTACACACCCCTGATGTAGCTAATCCTCCTGATGCTTACAGTAGGCCCTGTACTAAGAGCTCTGTAAACTCTTGGAAGATTGGCTACATCAGGGGTGGGGTGGGATGGCCTAATATGCAAAGGAGTTCCTGCTAATGAAGAGGGACCCCTGAATAATTAATGAATACCCTATAATAATGAATGGAAATATGGGGTTTTTTGCCTTCAGAAGAGAATGTCTGATGCAACGTTCAAAGTAACTGTAGAGGCCACACAGTCCAAATGGGTGTGGATAGAAGGTTGTAAAAAGTAGATAACAGACAGGCATCTCTGAAGGAGCTTCTTGCTAAGCTGATAATGAAGAGGGACAGAGGAGTGGAAAATTACAGGAAGGTGGGGGCATGTTGAGTAGATAAGCCTGGGGGCTTGTCTGCTTGTTTGGGGGTTGAATAAAAATGGTCTGTTGGAGAAGAACTTTAACTTAGTCATTTTGAAGGCTATGCCTTGCTAAGTTCTACTTTGGTGCCAGAGTAAAAAAAATCGTTTCAATACAGCAATGTACGGACCTCGTTATTTCCCTGCTACACTACAATAAAAGCCTTGGTTACACCCATTGCAATGGAAAATACCCTTATCTACTTTTGAAAAGAAAGAGTAGATAAGTCTTATATTCTTTCTGCTGTATATTAAAAAAAAATCCAGCATGTAGTTATCAATATAGAAAATATGTGGATGGGTGGAACCATTCAATATCACAGGCAGTGAATAAAATGTAAAAATTATTTGTAAAAGTCACGTTTCATGCTGTGTCAAAAAATACCCCTTAAATGTTTCAGTCTAATGTTTTGTAAGCATTCACAGATTTATATTTATTTATTAGGAATTCTGCATGATATAGTATATAAATAACAGAGCTTGAAATGGCTGTTGGAAAATGACAGTTGTTGGTGATTGTAAACATTCACATGTACTTGTTTGATTGATACCTGACTTTCTCACCAGTGGAAACCACAAATGATTAACATCATTTCTTCTCCATTTTATTCTTACAATAATCATAGGTTAGGATGAGAGTGTATGACTGGCTCAAAGTCACTCAGTGTCATAGTCTGACACTCTAACTACTATATCACACTGTATTTCATTATAACTATTAGTGTGGTATTGTCCTGCTTTTGTTTTTTTCCCCCTAAAAATAGCCATATATTATGGTATGTATTCGCTTGCATGTAATGGTCAGCTCTTTTAGTATCTCTTGTTTCTTTTTTCAATAAAAATACAGTAGATAATAAATAACAGAGGATGAAGCTAAATATAGTTTAAATTCACCTGTATCCTCCAAAGTTAGCTCCTACTGCTTTAGGATGATAGATTAAAATATCCATTAACTTTCCCCTGATATCATTCATTTGTGCTAGCAGAAGTGGTTTGTGACAGAGCCATACCAGAAACTCTTAATCATGACTTGTAATTACTTCTAGTATTCTGCTATAATACATTCCAGAAATTAAATAGGAATGAAAATATTGCATGCAACATTGTTCACATGGGAGAATGTGAATTAAAATATGTTGATATGCGTCAGTTGTTTACAACACAATTTGCTGCAATGGATGCAAATGTAGAAAAATGTAACTGTACCAAAATAGCTGAGAATAAAAGAAAACCTAATCTGCCCTGAGCCCATTATGGGAAAGGGCGGAATATAAATTCACAGAAATAAATAATCCAGTTATGCCTATGTGTTAAGGGAACACATGGAATTCCCCTCCTGAAACACCATCCCCATTCATTTCAGTGGAAGGGCAACTCTATGCACAGAAAGGGATATGTGCATGAAATTGCAAATCGCATGTTACATTATGTACGGCCTGATTGATTCAATGGAATGAGTATCTGTCAGCCAAAATAGAAGCCATTTGCTCCTGAACTCTCAGCAGCTGATAATATGTGAGATGTTCAGCAAATCTGAGGCAATAACTACTCCTGCAGTTAAGGGATTTGGAAATAGGAGAATCTTGTTTAAGTTATCAGTGAGCAGGTACCTTCACTAGAACGTAGTAAAATGAACTTTAGAAGGTAAAACTTTTCTCAGCCCTGCTGTACAATCTGTATTTTCCAAGTTTTCATTATCAGTTATTAATACAAGAACTGTGTCTTGCTTCACCTGAAGTCCCCTGTGCAGTCTCTGACTAGCCTATAACATTGTGATTGCTCAAGCTACTTTACTGCACAAGAGTGTTGTAAGCATTGCAGTAAGAATTAAAAAATCAGCCGGTAGACTAAAATTGCTGTAGAAACCATTAATTAAAATATTTTGTAAGAGATCTGAGCATTGCACTGTTGATATCATGAGAGAAGGTGAAACTGTGAACATAGTTTCAAGCTTTATAGCATAACCTGTCATCAAGTGAACATTGGCAGGGACATTATAGTAATAAGCCCTTAATTTTTACAAGTCCTTTGAGCAAAATTGCCTATCTGGAAAAGATCAAGAACAGCCTATGAGACTAGCTAGAATCATGCATTTTAAAAAGCTAAAAATATATTGGGGGAAAATATTAATATACTTCAAGGAGTTCTTGAACATCAAAAAATCAAAATGGCTGCTTGATTTGCCTGCAATAGGTAGAAATTACATGGCTTTGAGGGTTTGTCTCAGCTTTAATATTTATTGTTTTCCTTAGCATGGATTATCTGGTAAGCATGGTGGAAATGTAATAATAACATGAGGTCAAACATGAGGTCAAAAGAGGGCTAGAAGCAGGTTGAGATTAGTAGGTACACTGATCTACCAGGAATAATGATTTGCTTCACTTCAGGTCTTTATTGGGGGGAGGAGGGCTTTTTATTTTTAACATGATCAATGGTATTGAAAACTGCTGAGATGTCAAGGATATTCAGTAGGGTTGCTCTCTCCCTCTCCATTTCCCTGTGCAGGTCGTCCACTGGAGTGACCAAGATTGTTTTAATCATATATGCTAGCCTGAGGCCAGATTTTAAAAGATCTAGATACTTTACTTTATCCATGAAATTCTGGCATTAACATCCATTCAGTCAGCTTGCTCAAGAATGTTGTTTGAGACTGGTCAAAATTATTCAAATCTCCTGGGTAGTATATTTGTTTAAAAAGTAGACACTCCCAGCCTACTTTAAGGCTGGGACAGCCACCTCCTTTCTTAAGGAGGCATTAATTGCCTTTTGGAGTAGTTGGCCAGTCATCCCTCTCCAGGAAATTTAAGCATCCAGGAAGGGAAAAATTATACATACATGATAGGCTTCAAACATCCTATTATTCTGTTTGAATTTTCAGACTGAAAAAAATGAAGGGTGTCCGAAACAACTAACTAGAAGTTTGCACCCACGCACCATGTGACCTTTTTACTGATAATTCAGAGAAGAGGTTGGGTACAAATGCAAGAGGTTTATCTGCAAATATTGAACAAAGTTGGCACAGGGGGCCACCAAGCAGTCTACCTCCTCCTGCAGGCTGGATCCCGATATGACTCTGACCACTTGGAACAGCTCCACTGGTTTACACTGAGCAGATGCTATGGCAGTAGAAAAGTGCATTCATTTTCTTTGTTGCCATCTCTTCTATGGGTTCAGTTTCTAAATGAGCTTCAACCTGTGTCTTGGCAGATTTCCCCTGGGTTTGCCTCTGGTGGTGTTGTATCCATATCCTTTGTATTTTCATTGTTCACAGCCCCTCAGTAAGCCAATGGATGACATGGACTCTAGCACTTGGCCTAGGAGCAATGTCAATCACCCAGTTCATTTCCTCATTCCAGAGATCAACTAGAGCATTGACTGGGGCATTGATTATATCAACAGAAAAATTCTTATGACCAATTAGAAATCCTTTAAGGCCTGGTATGACCATCATACCTTTAGGACCATCGACTCTCATATGAACCTACCTGACCACTACAATCATCTTCTAAGGCCCAGCTTTGAGTGCCTCTACCTTCTGAGGGTAGACAGATGGCAAGCTGAAGACCTTCTCAGTCATGACACTGGAACTGAGGATCTCTCTTCTAACTATATTCATCTGTCTCCTTCTATCACTGTCTTCCACCAGCTGCCAAGTGCCCTTGCCATTTTCAATTCCTGTGTATTGACTGAAAGCTTTGTTTTGGGAATAAGGGGGAGTATGAACTGTGCCTGCTTTGCTCTGTCTTTGTAACAGTTATAAGTATCTGTTTCTCCCCTGTGGAGAGGTTTGGAGCTGCCTCCTCAAGGCCACCTTAACTCATCCCAGAGCAAGTTTGAACTGCTTATTGTCTGGGAGGGGAGAGAAGCTGGTGTGAACTAATTTGTATTGCTTCATGCTTTTCCACTGTACAGTTTGGCAGGCTGCATAACAGTCCTAATGAGAGTTTAAAACACTGGCCACTTTAAGGTGCACCAAATCTGACACAAACGTGTAATGCTACTGATTCTATCTATCAATAAAGCCAACCTTCTGTTAATATTGGAGGCCTACTTTGATTGAAGATAGTCTCAGAGCTGACACTGGCAAGCGAAAAAATAAAAGAAAATAACAAATAAAGCACTGGTTAAAGAATAATATCTTAGCCCAAGCTTGTCAGATCTCAGAAGCTAAGCAGGGTCAGCCATGGCTAGTATTTGGATGGGTGACCTCCAAGAAATATCAAAGCCATGATGCAGAGGCAGGAAATGGCAAACTACCTCTGAAACATCTCTTGCCTTTAAAAAAAAAGTCTAGGTTGCCATCTAGTGCTGCATAATGCTAAAACAGTTAGAACTTCTGGTTGCCAGGCAATCTGAGGATCTTCTGGCTATACCACTGCACACACTGCCATACAATAATTATTAGTCAGAATAGGGAAATATTAAAATCGGTAGCAGATAGTTCTGTATTATAATGACAGTTCTCCAACTACCTGATCAATTCTGCCCACTACTGGAAAAATATATAATTTCAGTTCCATATCTTAATTTAAGAAAGGAAAGGTGTTTTGGTTTTAAGAAATCACTGAAATGTTGCTGTCATATTGTGAAAACTTGTCAGGCTCCATTTCCATTAAGATCAGATTATTTTCTGGATGTGAAAAAAGTCATATTTCCCTGAGTGGATTCTTTTTTTTTAGCAAATGGTATCAAAATATCCAGGAATAAAGTGGCCCCAGGCATCTTCTCTGCTTAGTAGAAAAGGTCTTGAAAATGGCCACTGGATTTCTGAAATGGAATTTTTCAACTGGCTTCCAGAGCCTTGTGATGTCATCATGTAGAAGCTGTGTTGTGTATCATGGCTGTGATAGAGCATAATTGAGTATATCGAGGCCTTCTTACTACTTGAGTTGGAGGAAGAAAATGACAGTGACAAAGGTGAGATGTTAGAAGGAAGATGGGAGAGCAGAAGCAGGAAGACCTTTTTCCTTTTCTTCCAGGTTATTTGTATTATTATATTTACATGTTTCCTTTCTTTCTGGTCTATGTTGGGACTAGAAATGGAAAATTGTTCTGTGGGCAGTTCTCTCTGCTATAGTCCCTAGAAATAGATGGTCAATGAAACATTTTTCCTAATAAACTTACTCTGCTTGCCAAGTTTTGAATAATTTCAACACTGATTTTTAAAAATAGTTCCTTAAGTGGACATATAATGTTAATATATGTCCAGAGTATTGTAGCTGCGACAGTGAAGCAGTTTTTCTCATTTATGACTTGAGGGTAAAATTTACTTTCTATTTGAGAAAAACCTAACCAATTAGGCTTTGTAAATGAAGTGTGTGGGTGGGAATGGGCGGAAGAGATTAACACAACCCTTTCTTCCATTCCTTCTCTGTAAACATGTTTGTCCAGCTCAGATTTCATTGTGATATTTAGCAGAAATATTGTTTTATTTTTTTAATTGCCAAATATTTTTGGTAGAAGACCCACCTGATCTCATGCTTTATTTATCTCTTGTGTATTAAAATCAAGATAATATTAACCCACAGCTGGCCATATATGCTGTGATTCAATTAACTCTCAGGCATACGTGGACCATTCTGTGATATGCTTAGTTTTATCGTGACCTTATTCTCAAGCTGTTTTAATGAGCCCCAAATTTTGAGTGGTGTCTTGCCAGGAGGGTGAGGGAGCTAGAGTCAGAATGAAGTACATGCAGGTTGAGAAAGCACACCGCATGCCTAGACTTCTCTAGTTAGTACCGTGGATTCATATGGACCCCACCTGCTCATTTTCTGTAAAGTCAAAAATTGCAAGCAGAGAAAAACATATCACCCATCAATAGAGGGTTTGCCATTTAATTTTAAAAAATGTCTAGAGCTCATGGATTTCTTGAAATACTATTTAACTGAAATTTATATGAATTTAATATCTCATGTCTGATTGTGGACATTATTCTGTAGATACCAATTCCAATTGTATAAATTGACATTTTCATTCACCTGTTCAGAGGGCCATCCATGGTGGTTTTGTAGTTGCTGGGTCCAAAATACAAAGGAACTCATGGGGTGTTGGTTATTGACAACTGGGTGATTTCACACACACACTGAATAATGCACTTTCAGTCCACTTTCAATGCACTTTGGTTGTCATTTGCAAGTTGATTTTGCTATTTTCACACCATAAAATTTACTTGCAAAGTGCAATGAATATGCATTGTTCAGTGTATGCAAAAGTGCTCTATTCATTAAAATTAAATAAATAAGATGAAATTGCACCATTAGGTAACATTAAATAAGATGAAAACACCAGAACGGTAGAGTCTATACAACATAGAAAGCTATATACAGAATCTAACACCCATTGCTTCATGTGTAAAGCCCCTTTGAATCAATTTGACTTATTCCAAATACTGAGTTACAGCCATAATTTCTAACAGAATTACAGGGCATGGAACATGAATAAGGATCACTATGTGACTAATTATATATTGCTATTTATCTATTTCAAGTATTTCTGGTGAAATATTGCTCTGCTGACTATAATGACAAATGTTTCAGAAGCCAGATTAGCACTCTTCATTTGGCAAATGGCTTGTTCTTACTTTTCTGTTTGGTTTGAAATCAGTGTCAAAAAGTAAGAGAACCCAAAGGCATCTAAAAGAAGGACGACCAAAGGATTGTGCAAAACAGAGGAAGGGAAGGGTCAGGAAATGTACTGCTTTTAGAGTAGAATTATAATGATTAAGAACAATTAGTGATATTATTGGCTATTGTGGGATAGACTGTTCCTAGGAAGAGTATTATTTGGCTAGTAAGACTAGAGAGTGCTGTGAAGTGGGAGAGAAGATGCTGTTCATTTGGGCAACAGCTGCCACTGCAACAACTGATTGGCAGTCATAGCTCAGCTTTGGAAGAGGCAGAAGTTGGGTAGAGTTGCATCAGAGAGGTGGACTGACTCCTGCAATTCTGCAAGAAAAGACATCCTCACAAGAGGCTAAAGTAGCAATAGGACTTTGGAGGGGGGCAGTGAAGGACCTGAGAAAAGGCCAATGGCCACCCATTTCAGGATGTGAAGGAGAGGAGCCATAGAAAGGGGGAGCATCAGGCTACCTACAAACCTTCCCCACGCCTTTTCTGAGGCCATGAGAGGTACCAGGACAGGGATACTAAGGGCTGAGTCTAACAAAGGCTCCTGTTACAGATTTTTGCTTTAATCTTGTGTGATATTGTGCTGCCTAATACTATTGCAGATGCAATGTTACTATGGAATTGCCATATTTATAGGAATAGCTGTTTGAGTATCCTGGGTAGGATGTTCCCTCTAAGCTGCAGAGTCTTGTAAGCAAAAATTCAACTTTGTGAGCTACTGGCATTAAAACTGTGAGCTACTGCATAAATTAGTGTGCCCTGGAGTCATCCTTCCTGAGCTAAGACAAAAATGTGTGAGCTGGAGGCCAAAAATCTGTTAGCTAGCTCATGCTAATTCAGCTTGGAGGGAACACTGGTAGGAAGTATCAAGCTAAGAAAAAGCTGGACAGATAAATTTATGGTAGTGAAAAGGTGCAAAAGTATGCAAATATGGAAGCAGTGCAAGTCAGGGAAGAAAATTATAAAACTAAATAGCTAACCCAGAATATTTAGGCTTTAGTCCTCTAATCTAGATGCTACCTGGCCAGACTGAGGATATAAAGCAGAGATAGAACTCTAAAGTCCAAAATCCCAGAGCAGGTGTTCTAGACATACAACCCTATGTAGCAATCCTAGATTTCCTTGGTAGTCTTCCATCCAAGCACCAACCAGGGCTGACCCTGTTTGACTTCTGATTATAGAAGCACAATGGAAGGATGCAGAAAGGTGAAGTGAGATGGTTGTGCTTTTGAGAAATGTACCAGACCCAAACTTGCTTAGCATGGATTACTGCATAAAACTAACAACTTCTAATAACCTCTACTTGAAAGCAGTTTCCAAACTTTAGACATGTCACCAGCTTCCTCAGTTCTTTTTTTCAGGTCTTGCTTTTGGTGCCTAATGCTGAATGATGACCTTGAAGCAACCACATTTTAATATACTCTGATGCTGTCCCAGTACCCCTCATAAGCTTTTAGACACTTTTTGAGAATTTTGTTTCTACAAAGAAATTCTGAAACTCCATTGCAGCATGTTCTCTCAGGAAAAAAGCCCTGTTAACAGTGATAGGAAAAGAAGACAACATTGAGACTCAACTACTAAATGATTGCTTTGATGTCCTGAGATAGCTCTGGGCTGAGGCTGCCTCCCATGCTTGCGCAGCAAAAGCCTTACCTGAGCATGGCCTTCCCAGTGCACCAGAGGGCACAGAGACTGAAACAACCAAGAGAAGTATCACCCAAAAAGGCCAGGACCGGTGGGGCAGGTACAGTCTGGCAGAGATGATGGCACCAGATCAGGCTCCACTAGGAGACAAACCAGCCAGAAGGCTGAGCTTGCTGAAGGCAATGGCCTTCCAGTGGGCTCACTGCAAGGTGGAAAGGACCCAGAAACCCAGTAGCCCTATGCTTGGTTGCAAGGAGGAGTCAGGAGTCAGAGACCCAGTGTGGTGTAGTGGTTAAGAGTGCATGCTCCAATCTGGAGAACTGGGTTTGATTTCTCAGTCCTCCACATAAAGCCAGCTGGGTGACCTTGGGTCAGTCACAGTTCTCCCAGAGCTCTCCCAACCACACCTAATTCACAGGGGAGGGGAAGTGGAGAGGGGAAGGGGAAGTGATTGTAGGCCACTCTGCAACTCCTTCATGTAGTGAAGGGTGGGGTACAAAAACCAACTTTTCTTCTTCTTCATGGTGGGTCAAGCTAGGCATAAGCAAAGGGAAAAGGTAAAGGTCACAGGCTGAAAAGAATCAGGCCTGGGATTGGTTGCCAATGGGAGAAGAACAGTGACAACAGAAGTTAAAAGGAGGACTCCCAATGATGATCAGGGAGGAGAAACAGGTGCAGCTCAAGGCTGTGAGAAGAGAGGAACAATGTGAAGCAATACAATTTGCTTCTGGTTTTGAGATCTCAGGAAAATACAGGACATGTGGTGAGTAGGATTGCCAATCTCCATTTGGGGGCAGGGGATCCCCTGATTTGGAGGCCCTCCCCCTGCTTAAGTGTTAACAGAAAAGCAGGGGGAGTTGAATGTCTGCTGGGCACTCCATTATACTCTATTGAGATCAATTCCATAGGGTATAATGGAGAATTGATCTGTGGATATCTGGAGCTCAGGGGGGCTGTTTTTTAGGTACAGGCACCAAATTTTCAATATAGCATCTGTTGCCTCTTCTAAAAAACTCACACCCCAGTTTCAAAAAGATTGGACCAGGGGATCCAATTCTATGAGCCTCAAAAGAATGTGCTTTCATTCTCCATTACTTCTAATGAAGGCATCTAAAATGGCCAGATCTCCCTTTGGAGTTCAATCATGCTTGTCACAACCTTTCTCCTGGCTCCACCCCCATCTTCTGGCTCTATCCCCCAAAGTCCCCAGATATTTCCTGAGTTGGATCTGGCAACACTAGAGATGAGATAGCAGAAAGTTGGCCAGGTGAGACTGGGCAGGTTTACATTCAGAAAATGTTTGCACTGCATATAACTCATATCTTTCAGACAAAGATAATGCAAACAAAACTGAGGAAAAAAGGTATTACTTACATGTTTTAAGTATCAAAAAATGTAAATCACACAGCCTGTGTTTTCAGAATTTAGCCCAGTTTATCTTGAGATGCAGTCTTTTTTTCAGCTGAAGACTCTGTGGAACCTAATTCTTTCTCTATTTATAACCTATGCAGCACAAATGAAGCAAAAATCTATCCATTAATGTTATGTTTCAGCCATTTATTGATTCAACTGCTTGAGTCACTTTAACCAGTTCAGCAAAATGACCTTAATTCTGGATACCTGGTAACTATTCTTTGCTGTGTAGATCTCTATTCCATTTCAAGAGTCATGTGATTAACAGGGAAAACATTTTTTTTAAAAAAATACAGCAGTTCACAAATGTGGAGCACCGCTATTATGAATATGCAGACTGCTGCATTTCAAACCAGTAAGCACTGCTAGCAATAATGCCAAAGGTGCAAATGGACATGCATCTAGGAGCTTGTAAGAGCCATGGCTCTGTGGTAGAATACCTCTCTTGCATGTAGACATCCCCAGTTTTCTTTCTGGGATCTCCTGTTAAAGGATTTCAGCACCCCTTAGAAAAAAGATGATGGAAAGCTGATTGTCAGTCTGTTTCCATATGAGTACAGACATATGTGGCTTCCATTTTGCTGATGGAGCTGCCAAAACAGCACTGCAGCAATGGGGCTTCCATATGGCAGGTTTCCCACAATTTCTGTGTGCCAGCAATAGTCATTCCCTCTCTCCCAGGCCACTGCTGGCAACTTAATATTAAGTTCAGTTCAGTTTAGTTTATTTTTACAGTCATTGACCAGAACATGTAAGTCATTTTGAACTTTGAAAGTACCATATAAAAAGTCCAACAAAGAATCTACATATTAAGATTTGATGACTTGAGGATTATAACAGTAAAAAAGAATATAAAAGATTATTTAACCCTTTAAAACTTTTAAAAAGTCACTTTAAAATTTGTTAAAAGACTTACAGTTTGGCCTATTTGTCTTGCTTTTTGTAGTCCTTATAAACCTGGGAACAGAACCTAGCTACCTGTCTTGTTGTCTGATGGTTCCTATCTGACAGAAGAAAATCTAATTTGAGTTTATTTGGTCTGCCAGGGAACCCTTCCAGCAGTGGGCTGATAATTTCCCTTCAACTAGCCATATGAAAAGAACAATTAACAGCTTCTCGGCCTTTTGGCTAAGATCAAGTGTAGTATCAACTTAATATCAGTATAGTGTTAGAACAATATGTAACAGGTTCTCTGAATTCTCGGTTTTAGGGGGGGAAGTAAATCTGTAGACCTCCTGCTGTGGATATATGCCTTTCCCTTTATATCACTGCAATGGAAAGACCTAAACTTACTTTTGTTTTTAAAAAAATGAAAGCTAGGAATTCAAACAACTTGTTTTATATATTGTTATAATGTTATATCAATATACTGATATTCAGTTTCCAGTTAAAGCAATCCCCCCTCCAGGTGGTAGAGGGAAGAAATAGTCAGGGCACAGATAGTATCAGGAAAAACTTCCCCACACGTATGGCAGTGATTCAGGCTAAACCATAATGATAGAGAACTTGGCAGAGTGCAGTTCTCAGAAGCTACTGCTGAATGAAAGGTGTGGAGACACAAGCACTACACAGTGAGTAGACAAAAGACAAAAACTGTAGGTACAGTGAATATATTTACCAGTACAGTATCCAATATTCAAAGTCATTGCCAAGCCAGGGTCATTCACAGTAATCAGTCCACAAACACAGCAGTTAACAGTAAATAACAGTACACAGAGAATGATCCAAGCACAGTAGCCTAGGTCAATCACACAGTATTCGCTGCCAAACAGACAGTAAGCAATGCAGTACTCACGATCCTTACCAGGCAGGCAGATCAATCCTTCTGACCTTCCTTTATACTTATACCAATCATGCAATCTAACCAGAGATTGCATCAGCTTCAGTGAGTCAGCACAAAGCTTAATCACAGGTGAGGTCATTCCACCGTACAACAGTAACAAGAAGCACCTGGTGCATGACTCAGCAATGCACTTGCAGAAACTACATCACTAGTACTAAGATGGAAGCAGTTCAGCCATTTTAGAACTGATTCCTAACACATAATCTTACCCAAAACTTCACAGCAGAGAAGGTTTGAGAAAGTTCAGAGGGAAAAAAAGAAAAACAAAGTAGAATGTGCGTAAATTAAGCATGATGCTATAGGGAAGCTGGAAAGAAACACTTCTCGACAGCAATGAACCCGGAACAGATTGCCCTTGTGGAAACAGCCTCAGTCAGAGTAGACAGTACTGAGTTAAATGGACCAATGATCTCAGTACAAGACAGCTTAAAAGTGCTACAAGAGATCTTAACATTTAAGATGAAAAGAAGAATGCTTACAACACAAGGCTTATTTTTCCAAAGACCAAGTGCTCTTCTCCAAACAAAACGTCCATGCTGGAGAGACCTGAATCTCAAACTTCTGTCCCCTTTCCCAGAAGCAGCTACTCATTTCCCCTCACTTTTGCCTTATCAAGTAGAAAAAATGACAACAGACCACTGACTTCGGGAAGTTCTTGTTTTGCAGCATTGTATTCTCAGCTGATCCAACTAGCTGTGTCTGATTTGTGTTCACTTCATGAGCCTTGGTTCCTCCATGTCTCCTTGACCCTCACTAAGAGGAAAGCAGAAAGATGCTCATTCATGTGATCATGTACAGAATTCAAATATAAAATATGGGCAGGGGGACTTACATGGAAACGTAATGCAAAGACTGTAAACGACCAAATTTTGTAAAGTTCGTTTGTAACACAACAGATTCAAGCTTCCCAGGTGGACATGTCACATGTAGCAGCAGAGAATTATGTTATGAAATCTGAGAATGAGAACCAACTTGTATTGAGTAAGGTGTTGGACTAGATGGCCTGTATGGCCCCTTCCAACTCTGTGATTCTATGACTCAGTTCTACATATTTTAAAAAATCTTCAGTGTGGATATTTTGGGTTGGATCCTATGATTGCCTCCTATTGCGTACCAACTTTTGCTGCAATGGGAAAGGAATCTTGCTGTTCTCTTTGCAGAAGAGAATGGAAGATTCCAAACTTGTATGTATGTATGTATTTAATCCATTTATATCTTGCTTTTCTCCACTGGGGACTTAAAGCAGCTTACATTGTCGCCCTCTCCTCCATTTTATCTTCACAAGAACTCTGTGAGATAGTTAGGCTGAGACAGTGTGAGTGGCCCAAGGTCACCCAGTGAGCTTCCGTGGCATGAGTGGGGATTCAAATTTGGGTCTCCCAGTCCAACACATAGTCCACATTGGCTTTCTTGTGTGTTGGCTTATATCTATACCAGTTGGGGTATTTGATGAGTTGTTATAGAAAATTTACAAGATTGAACAGCATGAACGTAATAAACTACTGGAGTCAACTCTAGCTTTGCAAAAAAACCTGTCTCATGATATACCAAGGGTATTTCAAGCTTTTATACAAGCATTCTGCGTCAGCATTCAGTAGCACCAGCATTATATGATAATGTAATGTGAACCCTGTGGATGTTATAGTAATTAATAATGACAATACATAGAAAGCTCAGAGGCTTCATCTCTATGGGTCGGGTCAAGATAGTCATTTAACCTTTTGCCCTCAGGAGTGTGTGAGGAAGGAGACAGTCTCGGCAGACTTTCTGTTTTGGTTTTCTATATGCTTTCTTAGGAAGGCATAGTGAGCCTTTTTAAACAATCTTGCTTTCATTAATAGTATTTTAAAAGAAAAAACAGCATAACGTTGGATGTATTTTAAATTATGCAAACCAATTATACTAATGAGATCAAAAGAAGACATTTTTAAAATAATGTAAGACATATACCAACAAATCCAGCTTCAGTTCAATGCAATTGTTTTATATGTTGCTGAACATTTCCCAAGGAAAATTCCTTATTCTGTACATAAATTATGTAGAAATTAATAGCATCTGCCCACAGACAG
The DNA here is from genome assembly GCF_032191835.1 of Heteronotia binoei. Lineage (NCBI taxonomy): Eukaryota > Metazoa > Chordata > Lepidosauria > Squamata > Gekkonidae > Heteronotia > Heteronotia binoei. The sequence goes on from NC_083225.1 coordinate 64,390,653, forward strand.
TATACTGGAGGAGTATAGGATTAAGAACTCTTGGTGCGAAATTCCTGGAGATCTGTGGGTTGTGAAATGGCCTGGCTCTCTCCCTCACCCAAAAGGAATGCATAAGAACAATGGAGTCCTCAGGTAAAGTATTGCGGCTCCCATCCAAAAGCAGGCTGAACCGCCTTGCTTCTGGGGGCTGTTTTGCCTCCTCGTAAGGAGGAGGAATGGACAGGGCAGCATCAGAGGTGGGGGCGGAGCAGGCACACCTAGAGGCGGGCTCCACTTCCTCCTCTCAGTCTTTGCTCATGCTTGGGGAAAGTGGAGCATTGCTGTTGCTCCTGCCCAGCACGAGGCCTGTTGGTTCTGGCATCGGCGGCTGCTGCTAGAGCCACTGGAGCCTGGCGTGGACGGTCGGGGAGCTTCTTCGGTGTCTATTGACATGGTGGTTGGTCGCTGGCCAGTGTTATCGTCTGATCATCTCCCCCCCAATAGCTCTGATCTCAGGCGCGTGGCCTACACTGTGTGCTGCATTTTTGTTAGGGTGCCATTCACCCCCCCCCCTTGTTCTTATGGTTTGGGGAGTGATTGGTTAATTTTGCACTGTGTGGGGGGGCTGCTGTTCTAGGGGCAAGTTGAGCGAGGGTGTGGCTGTTAGTGGGGTTAATTGGGTGGCCATTTTATCTTCCTCCCTGTTGCTGGGTAAGAAAGCAGCCATTTTGCAGTGGATTTGAGCTGTGGGATTCTTTATACCTGTTGCCGGGCAGAGGAGCAGCCATTTTGTGCACAGCTCAGGGTGGCCATACCTGTTGCCGGGCAGAGGAGCAACCATTTTGTGCACAGCTCGGGGCAGCCATACCTGTTGCCAGGCAGAGAAGCAGCCATTTTGTGCACAGCTCGGGGTGGCCATTTTGAGGAGTGCTTTTATATTCGTCACCTGCCTCAAGCACATCGGCTAGGGTAGTAAAAGGGTTTTGCCTTGGTTTGTTGGGTGCATTATCATGCCTAAGGGATAGGGAAAATCCAAGGGCAAGAGCCCTGCACTGCCTCAGCAATCTGCCTCAGCAGTCTGTTTCAAAGCGGGCAGCACCTTTGCCTGCATCGTTTGATGAGGAGGATGGCACTTTTGAGCAGTCTGTGCTAGCCAGAATAGCCACTTTGGAGGGTTCGTGTGGTAGGCAGCTGGTTGCAGTGGGTGGTGTAATGGGTATGGTTTCCAAGGCTGATAAGCGGGCTGCTAAGAAGCGCTTCCATACTTAATTGTTTGTCTTCCCTTGAAAGCAGGTCTTCTACGAACGGAGCTGAGGGTGTGTCTCCTCTTCCAGTGGAGGGGCCTGTCACAGATGCTTTGCAGAGTTTGCAGTTGGGTAGTGGTGAGTTTGTTTAGCACACTAACACAGTGTGGCCATGGGGGGCATGGGGGCAGTCTGTCACCTTCGGGCCGGTTGTCAATAGTCAGCCTGTAGCTTTTCATAATTCCCAGCCATGGGCTTGGGGCCTTAACATGGCTAACCCTTGGGGTCTCTAGGGAGGCCTGCCCAGCCAGTTTCCAGGAATGTCCGTGGCACCATATGGTGGCTGGGGGGTTTCTTATCCCTGGGGTCAATCATACTCTGCTGTGCCAGCTAAGGCTTTACCTTTTGGTGATCTGGCCTTACGTCTTGATGATCACTTGTTGCCTGCTACCAAGGATAAGATACTGAAAGGGGAATTTGTGGACCTATTTTATCTGCTCTATAGGGAGCTAGAGAAAAAAAGACAAAGAAGATTTGGATGGCCGGGAGAAGGAAAAAATCAAGAGGTGTAAAGTGGATAGGACATGGGCAAATTGGGTGCCTGGGTTTATTATTTACACTGGAATTATTGTCTGATTGCAGCCATGGAGGGCCACTTCCCTTTTTCAATATTTTGACATCATTTATAAAAGCTACACCAGCTTTACCGGCCCGGCCTGGCTGCAGTATGATGAGGAGTTCAGGATGAGGGTGGCTTTGAACCCAGCCCTTCAGTGGGATCAGATTCAGCCACAGCTCTGGCTGCAGGTTATGTCTCCAGCACGACCTAACCTGGGCAATAGATCAGACAGTGGGCATGTTGTGCAGCGCTCAGCCGCTGCTTCTGGCACCCGCGGCAGTGCAGGGCAGATGGTTCAACCCCGTCTGCTTTGCTGTGAGTTTGGGTCACAGGGGGTCTGTGGAAAAAAGAACTGCCCATACAAACATGAGTGCTCTCTTTGCGGGGGGTCTCATTCCTTCACGAATTGCTCCAGGGGTAGACTCAGGTGCGGACAGCGCAAGCAGGGCTCGGGCGGGGCAGATAAGCCATTTGGTAAAGGGTCCCAGACCAATAAGGGTGACAGTGCTTGAGGCATGGCTCCATGATTATCCAAAGGATAATAAATTGTTAAATTTATTTATTTATTTATTTCAATTTATATCCCGCCCTACCCCACTAAGTGGGCTCAGGGCGGCTTACAACATAAAACTCTAACAATAAATCAGCTTAAAATACATTAATAGTTAATACAGTAAAATACATAAAAACACATTTATCAATATACCATGCTACATCTTCCCTAAGTCAGTTCTTCAAGTATTCCTATTTAAATAGTTTTAGGTTCGGGTTTAGAATTCCTTTTCAGGGCCTCAGAAGGCCATTTATGGCCAATAATTTGAAGTCAGTTGTAGGGATGGAGCACATAGTTCGTCAGAAGATTGGGAAGGAATTAGCTGAGGGTAGGGTGGTTGGCCCTTTTTCCACACACCCTGTGAGTACCTTGAGGGTCTCACCATTGGGCATTGTGCCTAAAAAAGCCCCAGGAGAGTTCAGATTGATTCACCATTTATCTTACCCTCATGGGGAATCAGTGAATGACGCCATACCAGAAAATGTGTGTACTGTGTGGTACACATCCTTTGACCAAGCAGTGCAAATGGTAAGGCGTTGTGGGGTAGGGGCTGAGTTGGCAAAGTGTGACATAAAGTCTGCCTTTCGCCTCTTACCGGTTCATCCTGGGGATTTTGAATTGCTGGGTTTTCATTTTGAAGGGCAGTTTTACATGGACAGGGCCCTGCCCATGGGGTGTTCTGTCTCCTGTGCGGCCTTTGAGCAGTTTAGCTCCTTTTTAGAATGGGCGGTGCGCCGCAGGGGTCGTTTGAGCATGGCGGTGCATTACCTGGATGACTTTTTGTTTGCGGGTCCATTGGGCTCTGGTCAATGTGCCCATTTGATGGCAGCCTTTACAGTGCTGTCGGCGGAACTGGGCGTTCCTCTAGGCCATGAGAAGATGGAGGGCCCTACTCAGCAGTTGATGCTTTTAGGTGTGGAACTGGATTCATGCCAGCAAATTTCACGCCTTCCAAGGGATAAAATTTTAGGTTTGCAAGAGTTAGTTGATCAATTTTTGCTGAGGCGGAAGGTGACTTTGAGGGAGCTGCAGCAGCTGTTGGGGCACTTAAATTTTGCTTGCAAGGTGGTAGCTCCAGGTCGCCCCTTTTTGAGGAGGTTGTGTGATGCAATGGGTGGATTACACCAGCCGCATCACTGAATTAGGATTTCATGTAGCATGAGGGAGGACTTTGTACTATGGCAGGAATTTTTAACCTCCTTTAATGTTGTCTCCTTCTGGAGGACTGAGTTGCAGTTGGAGGCTGAGCTGCAAATAGCATCAGACGCAGCTGGGACCCTTGAGTTTGGCATCTTCTTCCATGGACATTGGTGCCCGGAGGAATGGCCCCAGGAATGGGTAGATGCGGAGTGGAACAGAGATTTGACTTTCTTGGAGTTCTTCCCGATCTTGGTAGCTGTTTGGCTGTGGGGCGGCTAGTTGGCAAACCACACAGTCCACTTTTGGTGTGACAACCTAGCTGTGGGGAATGTTATCAGTTCCTCACTTCCAAATCCCCCAGGGTGATGAGGCTGGTGCGGGGCTTCACTCTCCATTGCCTGAGGCTTAATATTTTATTTTTTGTCAGGCATGTGCCTGGGATGGCTAATGGGGTGGCTGACGCTCTCTCTCGCAAACAGATGCAGAGGTTTTGTCAGCTGGCCCCAGGTGCAGATCTTCTTCTGACAATGATGCCCCCCAGGATATGGATGATTGGCGGGTCGAGGCCGGCAGAGCAATAAGGCCGTGCTGCCTGTTATGTTATAGTACTTGTATTATTGTAATAAATAAAGAAAGTGGCCCTTTAGTACCCAAACCCTTGTGTCCAACTCTTCCTTCCATCTGGGGGGGGGGTGCAATACTCACAATCTAATCACCAGCCAGATGCTCATCTTCCTACCCTCCTCAGCTTTTTTTTGTTACCTCTATGTTGATATGGACCATGCTGCTAAATCTGTTGTTTTCCACTCTGACCCCTCCTCAGCATATCAAAACTAATTCATTGCCAGACATTAAGTTCATCATGGCCCATCCTGTCTGACCAGTAGAGTCATTCTCACCTTTTGTTTTGAGCTCAGATCCTACTCAGACACCCAGGGAAAACCCATCAGCAACAAGAGCCATCATGGTCCTGGGAGGGGCTCCACTCCTCCAAAGTTTATTTAAACTGACAGCAAATTCCCCTACTTTGTTCAGTCTGGAAACATAAGTTGTTCCCCCATTACTCTGAGTAATGAGCCTCAGATGTGGCATGATGGCAGTGCACGTCTCCATCTTTAATTTCTAAATGGACATCTGCACATCTGGAACAGGTAATATTACCTTCTTCAACAATCCCTAAAATTCCCTATCACTCATCTCTATTTTTCTAGCTCTTGATTGTGTGTGATTATATTTATTCTGGAGTCTTTTTTTTCTGAAACCAGACCTTTGTATTTTTGGAAAAAAATCCCTGCTATAAAATATCTCTACCTATAGTCTCCCTCTTGCTAATTCCCCCCATAAAAAGAGGAAACCTTCAGCATTTCCAGTAACAATTACACCATACTCATTCTGAATATCATCTTAAAGGATCCTTGCATACCCAAAAGAATCTTGTACAACCAGTGATATAAAAAACTTTGTTACTGCACATTTGGTGTCTTTAGAGAAACAAAAGATGATCTATAAATATAATAAATAAAATTTATCTCTGACACTATAAAAGGCAAACTTTTAAAAATTAAAAGTGTATTGTGACATAAATAAGGACTGAAGGTGAAAATGGAAAAATAATTCATTAGAAAATTCGGGCAGGTACTGAAGAAGTAAATTTGGAAGACGATATGGTATGAGAAGTGGCAAGATTGGAGGACTTTAATGTTACAATCAAGACAATTTGTTTCTTTTAAATGCATACAGCAAATTTACTTAAGACAACATATTTTCCAAAACTAGTCGAATTCTAATTTTAGAGTGCATGGTTAGATGAACTGTTCTTATGCCTGTCCATGCCTTTGAATGGCTAGATGCCCTTTGCTTATGAGAAATGAAAAGAAAACCGGTATTTGGGATTTTCATTTCTGTCTGGAGGCCCAGTTTTGTATATAATGACATTTTATGAGAGCCAAGATTTGTGTTGTTTGGTTCCTATGGTTGCCATGTTTTTGTTTTAAATGTTTTCTCCAAATGATTTATCTACTTCAGTTTGGGCTCATTTTTTTAATTTAGGGGCTGAGCAAACTATACTCAGATGCTTCGAATTCCAGAATGGAGTGTCTCCTTTTACTAATAATGCCCAGCATTATTTTGTTCTCTCTTTAGTCAGTGATCTGGTCACATTTCTATAACTATGCCTTTGTTTCATTTTCCAGAGGCTATGAAAATGCTTCTGTGATATGGCCCTTAGAATGGTCATTGTACTGCTATATGCTGCTCTGCATGGGACATTAAACCAATCATCTGTCCCATTTAAGATAATTCAAGATGCAACATCATTCTGAGAACAGTGGCGCTATTAACAGCATGATGACATAATTGGGTCTTGGTTCAATATCTCCCCAAGAATAGGAAGATTGTTGCCCATTCAAGCATATTGCTGTTGTGTTTAAAAAATCTGCCTAATATACTGTCATCCATTTAAGAACTATTCTTGACAGGAGAAAATGTAAAGTTGTCTCTTCTCTCCTATATTTATAGAACTGGCATTCTACAAAGATCACTATTTATATCTTTAACCTTGCTTCCAGTAGCATAAGTATGCAAAGTTGGCTGCTAGGAGCATTATTATTTTTTCCTGTGTTCTGTCAGTATTTTAAAAAGGCAGCTTCTGAAGTGAATCAATTGAATTATAAATTGAGGCTTTTTTTTGCTTTAGATTATACCATAGAAAATATCTTTAGCATCACTGCCACATGCCATTTCCCAAAAATCAGATGTCTTTAGTGTTTTTTTCCTATATATTCTGCAAAGTATATGCAAGTAGCTTCAATACCATGGTAAATCTCCTCTAACAGAAGGCATTTCTGTTAGTGGAACAGGACTTCTGTGCTTCTTCCTTCCTATGCCCCACCCTCAGCATACTGCTCCTAAGAACAGCATGAGGACAAATTGAAGATCAGCAATGTGTGTGGAGGCGGGGGCGCGGTATCAGTGAAATTGCCCCCTTCCATTTGTGAAAATTGACCACAGGAGCCAAGTCAGTGTGTGTTGGTTGAAATGTATCACATGTTACTAAAGGTATTCCACAAAGGGGCACCTAACAACTTAAATAAAGTGAACAAATCAGTTATGATCATTTTTGGATTGGCGTGAAGATATTGTGTAGGATGCTCTCTTTAATGGAATATGGAAGCGTCTACTTGAAAAAGAAATCTTTGACAGCATGCCTAATTCAAGTTGTGTTTAAGGCAATGGGCATTTGGATTGGTTAGTGGGGAGGTCACTAACAGATCTGTAACCAACAAACTTAAATTAATCTGGCAAACAGAACCCTTAATTATAAAGAGTCAGACAGAGCTCCCATTCTAAAGTCGCTGAAATTGTGTGACTTGGCAGAAAGTGGAGATATTATGCACAGAAGCATCCATCAAAATGATCATGTTGAGTGGAAAGATGGGCTAACTGTTATGGTAGCATGATATTCCTGTGAGGCATATTGCTACCAAGATACTTTCCCAGCTTGCTCCTTTTGCTTTTCGATATCAGAATAACTGTAAGATAGAAAACCTTCCAACTTCTTTAGAATTCTGGAAATAATTTTATTCCTAGTATGCATGGGTCAGATCATATTATAATGAGTAAAGGTCCAACCAAGTTAACATCTACATATGTCAGGACTGTGCAAGCAAAGATCCAAATGTGTATAGTGTGCAGCTGCAAACAACTGTTCGCCAGAATTTTTATATAAGAAAGAAAGGAAAGCCATTCTAAATACAGCATCCAACCAGTTCCATGGATCACAGGCAGGAGACATACATAGACTCTCAAGGAGAAATATTTAGATCCCATTTGGAAACTGTTCCATAAAAGACACTTATCGGAACCTTCTAAACCTGCAGCTATGTTAGACCCCCTATGAAAGAGAAGCTTTTTGCAAATGATACAAATAAAGAACAGAAACTAAAACAGCAAGCCCCTAGAAAATAGGAAGGGACGGTGGCTCAGTGGTAGAGCATCTGCTTGGGAAGCAGAGGGTCCCAGGTTCAATCCCTGGCATCTCCAAAAAAGGGTCCAGGCAAATAAATGTGAAAAATCTCCGCTTGAGGCCCTGGAGAGCTGCTGCCAGTCTGAGTAGACAATACTGACTTTGCTGGACCAAGGGTCTGATTCAGTATAAGGAAGCTTCATATGTCCAAAAGTGGAATATGGGAGACTGAGATATTAAAGTGACCACCATGCAGTGGAAATGCTGGGCATTTTGGCTGCAAAAATGAATCTGTAAAAATGACTCAATCTGTAAGGTATAACACAAAAAAGATATGAAGCTTACCTACCATGGCATGGCCTTTTAGGGCAAGTGGCTACTGCACAGCTGCAAAGTGTTTGGTGTTTGAGTTAGATGTTGAACTGCAACATCAAGATGTTCCAGCAAGGGGCTCAACTCACTCAACTCCAGCAAGGAGCTCAATTCAAAACAAAGGGTTCAATCAAGGTAAGTTTGGCCTGCAGCCATGATTCCTCTGAAATTCTCAGCATCACTATATTAAATACTGAACTAAAAAGGGAAAGAAAATGGGAAAAGGGACAGTTCTACAAAGTGAGATGAAGATTTAGCAGAGACAAAATACATGTTTCTTATAAAACATGTAAAATTTCTATAATTGAAATGCAGAACAGATGGCTTTCAGTGCCTGAAGCATCATAACTTTACTTCAATTTCCCAGGTAAGTCATAATATAAAAGGGGGAAAAACCTGCAATCTATTGTTAAAAATCATAAACTGTCCTCACCAGCAGTTGCTCTGTCCCTGGGCTTCTACTTGAGCCAGCTCAAGTGATCAGTTCTCTACCAGTTGCTGTGTGAGAGCCTTTGGATCTGCAGCTACCTCCCATTCCCCTCGCAGTGACCAGATCTGGTTTTTGGTGATCCGGTTGCTTCAAGAGGAATGGGAGGTAGTCACAGATCAAAAGGCTCAAGCAGAAGACAAGGGGCAGAGCAACTGCCGGTGAGGAATCAGTCATAGTCTATCATTCCTCCACCACAGATTAGAGTGCTCTTAGAGAGAAATCAATCAAAATCATTGGCCTTTAATTTCAGCCCTTGTGTCTGTGTCACATCTTAGGATAAAACAATATTGTCCTATTTATACAACCTACATTAACATCCATATATATTTTTGGTAAGAAACAGCCCATGTGCATTCACTTTACTAATGAAATCGGGAACCCATGCCTGGTTAAAATCACACCTTCAGCTGTACATGCATTGAATGTAACATCCAAACTAATCCATGGATATATAAAGAAAAAACAAGTGTACACTGAACATGGATTGTCCATATATTCACTAAACTTTTGATCAGGACAACACAGGTTCTTGGAAATCAAAGGCAACACAGGACTTACTGATTTGAGCCAGTCTTGCCTACTTCTGTATACCTTCTGTGGAGGAGGACTGCTCAGTTTTTTGCTGAATGAAAAAAAATGGGGAGTGTGATGCTTGAAATACAACAACTAGGAAAAAAACAGTACATGAGCCTGAGCATTTGTTGGCTGACTGAAATACTGTATGGACCCACTTAGAAAAATGGTAGAAAATGTTGAATGTTCCTTCTTGGAGTTCTGATACATGAACAGAAGTGCAAGTCTATTAATGGATTCATTCTGTACAATTTATTTTTGTTCCATCATGTACTTTATTCATGTGTAAGTTCTGTAAATGATTATAGTAAAACACTCATATTAAATTTATCAGAATGTTAGATGTTCATTAGATGACTGACAATAAGGAGCTAGAAACTTTTTAGAAGTCAAAACTTTTTATGGAAGAGTTTCCTTTTAGATAAGATTATTATTCATCCGTTGGATCCACATTAACAAGAATCTATTCTTTTGCAACTGGAAATGAGTAACTTGTAATTATGAAATATAATGAGGGGGAAAGAATAGCTGTGCTACAATAGCAGCCCAATCACTTCTTATTTCTGAGTGAATCCTATTTTTATTGCAACATATTTTATTGCCTTTATTAGAGAAGCCAAATCTAGAAGGCACAAAAATAATGTGTGTGTGTGGGGGGGGGGGGGGGGGGTTGGCTCACAAATCTTGATAACTCCAAAAATGTTTTTATTCTTTTACTAGGCACAGATGAGATTGAGTTCATATGAATATTAAATATCCTGGATTTGTGTTACCATTCTGGAAAATCATGGTAGCAAATTGAAACAGTAATTTTCTTGCTTGGGAAATACAGAGTGCACATCCCCACCAAACATTTCAGGCTTTCCTTAGCAAAAAGGTGCTGTAATCATCTAGGTTGTTCTCTTTTACACTTTTTATAACTCTGCAAGATTTGTTTTGAGATATGGTTACCAGAACTTTACAGAGGGCATTGCAATATTGGTCCTTTTATTTTCAGTCGCCCTCTTATTGGTAATCTACAATACAGAGTTTGCTACAAACACAAAATGGCTACTATCAGAAGGGCAATAACAAAGTATTGGGAGGCTCAAAACTAAGTATATTTTGATGACAGATATTTCCAAATGGGTAATCCCTGCAAACACAATGGTCCTGTATCCTATACTCCTCTGGAGCACCTCCTGCTCCAATGAAGGGTAAACCAGTGAGAATCAAGAAATATGTCAGTGGGCACCACGGCACTGTGCTGGGAAGTTCTTGATTACATGACAGTTTTTAAGATGGAAATAACAGCACAAGATTGATATTTCATTAAAGACAGTGATGGTTTGTCACTCTCACATCCTGGGCCTCTCCTTCGCACCTCCCTGCATTCCCTCTCTTCTGGGGGCAAGTAAGTACTGGAATTTTACTGCCGTCTTAGACTGTGTTCTGTCTTTACTGTTGATACTGTATTTTAATGTTGTTTTCCTTTTATTTCATTGTACTTCTCTGATATAAGCCACTCTGAGCCCTGCTCAGGGAAGGGCAGCTAAAGAATTGAATTGAATGAATAAAGAAATATTTCATTCTTCTACAGTTACTCATTGTTACATTACCACTCAGGTTCCTAGAAAGTGATAGATCCAAATAGGCAACCGTGTTGGTCTGTAGAACAAAATAGGAGTCGATTGCACCTTTAAGACCAACTTAGTTTTATTCAGAACATAAGCTTTCGTGTGCATGCACATTTCTTCAGACGAAATAGGAGCCTCACTCTCTCTCAAAGTATTGGGGTGCTCCGTATATTTGCCATTATATAATGCCAACAATGCCCTTCAGTTCTCTACATAGGGCAAACAGGACAAACTCTCCGCCAAAGGATAAATGGACACAAATCTGACATCAGGAATTACAGAACTGAGAAACCTGCGAGGGAACACTTTAACCTTCCAAAGCATTGGGAGAGCCAGTTTGGTGTAGTGGTTAAGTGTGCAGACTCTTATCTGGGAGAACCGGGTTTGATTCCCCACTCCTCCACTTGCACCTGCTAGCATGGCCTTGGGTCAGCCATAGCTCTGGCAGAGGTTGTCCTTGAAAGGGCAGCTGCTGTGAGAGCCCTCTCCAGCCCCACCCACCTCACAGGGTGTCTGTTGTGGGGGAGGAAGGTAAAGGAGATTGTGAGCCGCTCTGAGACTCTTCGGAGTGGAGGGCGGGATATAAATCCAATATCTTCTTCTTCTTCTTCTTCTTCATTCAATGGGTGACCTCAAAGTAGCTGTTTTACTGCAAAGGAACTTCAAGAACAGAATGGAGAGAGGAATTGCTGAATTACAAATTAGTATGAACCTTGGAACAAACACCTCCCCAGGACTGAACAGGGATATTGGTTTTTTATCTCATTACAGATGCTAAACCCACTCTCAGAACTTCAAGAACAGAATGGAGAGGGGAATTGCTGAATTACAAACTATTATGAAACTTGGAACAAACACCTCCCTAGGACTGAACAGAGATATTGTTTTGTTTTTTATCTCATTACAAACCCACTTTCACCAAGTATGGCAATATATCCACAATATTCCAACGTATTTCTCTTTTAGGATAGTGTATCAGAATACTGCTTTTGTTCTGACATACTCAAACAAAAGATATTGGCTGTTTATCTCATTACATATACTAAACCCATCTTCCACTATATTTTAATGTATTTTTTCCTAATGGCAAACTAGAATGATGTATATATTTATGTTACATGTTAAAAGGTAAATTAGTTGGACAGGAAAAACTTCTGGGAAAGAAATGCCCTCTTTTTGACCCAGGTTTATTAGCAATAGAACAATTAACAGGCATTCTCATATTCTGACATGTTACTGCTTTATGGTTTCCCATGCTAATGCAACCCAGATCAATTTTACTATTCTGCTATTGGATTTTAACTTTGTACCACTTGGCACTCCAAACCTCACCAGCTATATGTGGCTCTGCTTACCGTACCTCATTCCTTGTCTGAAGAAGTGTGCATGCACACGAAAGCTTACGTTCTGAATAAAACTAAGTTGGTCTTAAGGGTGCAATGGACTCCTATTTTGTTCTATTAGAAAGTGATAGTTACACAAGAAACTATTAATAATTTTAATTTTATCCAGTGCCACTCCTAGGACTTCTTGGTGGCACACATGGTGTACCACCCTCTATTTTATACTCATAAGACATTTTTGAAGTAGTTTGGCTAAGAGATTATGACTGGTCTTAGGTTATCTCAGCCTAACCTACCTCAGAAACTTCTTATGAGCATGAAATAGAGGAGAGAACACAATGTATGGTGATCTGGAGCTCCTTTTACATTTATTCTGTAGACCAGTCTAGCTGCACTGAAATATATCATATTTCTGTTTGATCTTTTGAATTTTGTCATGATCTCGGATACTGTCTGTAAATGTGACACTGTCACATCTGTAGGCCATAGTTTGAAGAATCACTTGTTTTCACTTAATAATAGTATTCTGCTGCCAGTCACACTTGCAAACTGTAGTCTGCAACCAGTTTAAGAATTGCTGCTTTACACTTAATAATTCTATTCTGCTTTCAATCTTGCTTGCTCAGTTTGGTTTTAAAAAACAAAATTGGCTAATTTTCCACTTGAAAAATCCCTCTATTACTGATTCCAATATGCAATCATTTCAAATTGGAGAGAGCAGAAAAACCAGTCACGAGTAATAGAAATCTGATTATTCATGGTAACACTTGCAACAGTTTGTTCAACTTCTTGACGTGCAGGTATTGCCTCCCATGGTTTTTATTTAGTCAATATTCAATTTCAAGGCAACATGAATGCAGACTAACAATCATAATGGTTAATAGTTAACACTAGTTAGTTTTTTCTGGTAACAATACAGTCATATTTGGCTTTCAGATCCTAATATACAAGAAACCTTGAGTCATAAAAATTAAGATAAGGAAGATGAATATTGCAGGCAGATTATTTTGAATTTAACAACTGTCTCCACTTCTGCTTCCCAGTCCTCGCCTCGTGCAAGGGGAGCAGAGAGCTTGGACAAGCTCCTCCTGTCCTGCCTGGCACAGGGCATTTCGGTGCGTTGGTTTTCATACTGTGGTGATCTGTGGCAGCGATCCTCGACTGAGCTTCAGAGGAGGGATCTGTAACTCAGTGGTGGCAGTTTCCTGGTGGCCACAGCCACTTTTGGGCATTGAGGGATGGAGAGTACCCGGTTTTCGGCTGCGTGGAGGCAGTGGGAGCGCTTTTTGGTGCAACGGTTTGCTGCTGGCTGGGTTCTTTAGCTCAGCTAGCGTTTTTTCTCTGCCTTTTCCCGGGGGTTGTTCCCCCTCTGTAGCTGGCAACATCGGGTCTAGTTTTGGGGCCCGCTTCAGTCCCCCGAACCTGATTGTTGGGGTGGTCTGCACTGTTGCTGAGCGGGGTGGTGGCCATTTTCCCTGCTTATTACTGTCCTGTTGCTGGGTGAAGTGGGCTGTTTAGGGGGTCTAGCTTTGGGGCCCTCTTCATTCCCCCTGTCCTATTGTTGGGGTGGTCTGCACTGTTGCTGGGCGGGGCAGTGGCCATTTTCCCTGCGTATTACTCCCCTGTTGCTGGGCAAGGCGTCGGCCATTTTCGCTGCCTATTACTTCCCTGTTGCTAGGCAGGGTGGCGGCCATTTTTGTTAGTCTCTGCTTAGAGCCACACACACACACACACACACATACCCTTTTTTGCAGGCTAGATATTGGGATCGCTAGCCATGCCTAAGGGGCAAGGAAAATCAAAGGGCAAGAGCCCTGCACCAAAATCCCAGCCTCACCAGCCAGTTTCGCCCGGCGCCTCAGCCTATGTTGCCTGAGGAAGAGGATGACTCCTTTGAGTACTCCGTATTAGCTAGGTTGGCTGCTTTTAGGGTTCTTGTGGCAAGCCCCATATCACAGAGGTTGGGGGTAAGAAGGGTGTTTCATCCAAAGCTGTCAAGGCTGATAGGAAACAGTTGCAAGAAGAGATTCTTAGCCGCTTGTCTTCTCTTGAGAGCAGGTCCGGCCCTGTTGAGGCAGATGGAGCATCACCTCTCCCGGTGGAAGTTCCTGATGTGGATGTCCGGCAAGGTGTACAGTTTGGTAGGGGCAAGTCTGTACAATGCACTAATGTAGCTTGGCCATGGGGGCAGTCAGATACATTTGGACCTGTGGCCAGTAGCCAGTCTGCAGTGTTTACTAATCCTCAGCCCTGGGTTTGGGGTTTTAATTAGGCTAATCCTCTAGCATCTTGGGGTGGCCTGCCTGGCCAGTTTCCTGGACTATCCTCGGCCCCTTGCGATGGCTGGGGTTTCCCTTATTCCTGGGGCCCATCGAACTCTTCACTGCCTGCTAAGGCCTTACCTTTTGGTGATCTGGCTCTTCCCTTAGGGGATCACTTCTTGCCAGCCACCAAGGATAAAATATTAAAGTGTGAAATAGTGGACCTTTTTTCTCTGTTCTACAGGGAGCTTGAGAAAAAGGATAAGGAGGACCTTGATGATAGGGAAAAGGAGAAAAGCAAATGGTGTAAAGTTGATAGGACCTGGGCATATTGTGTGCCTGGTTTCAATATTTATGCCGGAATAATTTCCAGGTCTCATCCATGGAAGGCCACTTCGCTTTTCCAGAATTTTGATATCATATACAAGAGCTACACCAGCTTTAGTGGCCCTGCCTGGCTTCAGTATGATGAGGAATTCAGGATGAGGGCCGCCTTGAACCCATCCCTTCATTGGGATCAAATTCAGCCACAGTTGTGGCTGCAGGTTATGTCTCCAGCGAGGCCCAATGTCGGAGATAAATCAGACAGCAGCCATGTTGTGCAGCGCACAGCCGCTGCTTCTGGTTCCTGCAGTAATGCAGGGCAGGCAGTTCACCCCCCTTGCTCTGCTAGGAGTTTAGGTCACAGGGGGTGTGTGGAAGGAAAAACTGCCCTCGGTGCAGAGGGTCTCATTCCTTTTCAAATTGTTCCCAAGGTAAACCCAGGAGGGGGCTGTGCAGGCATGGCTCTGGTGGGACAAATAAGCATTTTGGAAAAGAGCCCCAGCCGAATAAGGGTGACAGTGCTTGAGACCTGGCTCCGTAATTATCCTAAGGTTGAGGACTGAGTTTACTTGTTCAATGGTTTTAAGTTTGGTTTCAGAATTCCTTGTGAGGGACCCAGAAGGCCGTTTATGGCCAATAACCTGAAGTCAGTTATAGGTATGCATCATATAGTTCAACAAAAAATAGGGAAAGAACTGGCTGAAGGCAGGGTGATTGGTTTATTTCCTGCACCTCCTGTGAGTTCTCTGCGGGTCTCTCCTTTGGGCATTGTGCCTAAAAAGACCCCAGGGGAGTTTAGATTGAGCCACCATTTATCTTATCCTCGTGGGGAGTCGGTGAACGATGCCATACCCGTGCAGTACACATCTTTTGAGGCAGCGATTCACATAGTGAGGTGCTGTGAGGTGGGTGCTGAGTTGGCGAAATGTGATATAAAGTCTGCCTTTCGCCTTCTCCCTGTTCATCCTTTGGATTTTGAATTGCTGGGTTTCTAATTTGATGGGCAGTTTTACATGGATAGGGCCTTGCCCATGGGGTGCTCTATTTCTTGTGCTGCGTTCGAGCGCTTTAGCTCTTTTTTATAATGGGGTGTGTGCTGTAGGGCTGGTTTAAGCAATGTGGTGCATTACCTTGATGATTCTTTGTTTGCCGGCCTCTTGGGCTCTGGCCAGTGTGCCCGCTTGCTGGCGGTCTTTACAGTGCAGTCTGAAGAGTTGGGCGTCCCCCTAGCCCATGAGAAGTCAGAGGGCCACCCTATTCAGCAATTGACATTCTTAGGTGTTGAACTAGATTCCTTGCAGAAAACTTCTCGCCTCCCAGGGGAAAAAAAAAATTGAGGCTCCAGGGGCTGGTTGCCCAGTTTTTGTTGTGGCGGAAGGCAACCTTGCAGTAGTTAGTGGAACACCTAAACTTTGCTTCTAAGGTGGTCGCTCCTGGTCGTCCTTTCTTAAGGAGGCTGTGTGATGCAATGGCTGGTTTACGCCAGCCGCATCACAGAATTAGGATTTCCGGATGCATACGGGAGGACCTCTTCTTGTGGCAGGAGTTTTTGACCTCATTTAATGGTGTCTCCTTTTGGAGGGAGGATTTGAGGTTGCAAGCCGAGCTTCAAATTACATTAGATGCTGCAGGGTCCTTGGGATTTGGCGTCTATTTTCGTGGACACTGGTGTGCGGAGGACTGGCCTATGGAATATAATCCCTGGCACAACAGAGAATGTCTTCACCTGAAGTCCATACTTCACTCTATCTATCATCACTATAGGAGCCCAAAAAAGTCTGCCTTACCAAAAGATTATTTTATTGTTAAACACAAGCTGTTAGATATGGTCAAGGCCAAGAAGCTCCAGCTTGCAAGGGCCCAATGGGAGCGCCTGATCGAAGCTTCTAGGTCCAATGATAGTGGGACATTTTGGGCTTTAATCTCTGGGGACCTGAAGGGGAAACCTTACTCTACAATAACAATTTCTTCCCAAGCCTGGAACTCATACTTTTTAAATCTCTTTGGAAACGATGGGGCAAATTTCCCCATTTCCCTTGAAACTGGCATCAGTGAACATCCTGAGTGGCCACCTGTGTCCCTGGAGGACATCATTACCCTGATTTCGCAACTTAAGCCCCAAAAGGCCCCCGGCCGTGACGCAGTCATTCCAGAGCTATTGAAGTTCCACCCAGAATGGTGGGCTCCACCCCTGGCTGCCCTGTTTACTATGATAAATAGCACTGGAATAATGCCCAGGACATGGACCAATGCAATCATTGTCCCCATCCATAAAAAGGGCAATCCTTCAATACCTAAGAACTATTGGCCGATTAGCCTCCTATCAGTTGTCGGCAAGCTTTATGCCAAACACCTCCTAGTGAAACTAGAAAGCTGGCTGACAACAAACAACATACTAGGCCCAGAACAAATAGGGTTTTGCCATGGTAAATCCACCCTTGACCACTGTGTCGTTTTATCACACCTAGTTTCTAAATACAGTGGGAAATCTGGCAACAAACTCTTCGCTGCCTTTTTAGACCTCAAGGCGGCATTTGACTCAGTTCCTAGAGAGTTGCTTTGGGTTAAGTTGGCCAGGATGAACATGGATCCCAGATTGCTTAACTTGATTAAAAAACTGTATACACGCAGCTGTCGAGTTAAGTACAACCTTCAAGGAAATCTAACTTCGGAAATTCCAATTTGTAAGGGTGTGAAACAGGACTGTATCCTTGTCCCATCACTTTTTAATCTTTTTTTTTTTAAATGATCTAGCCTCTGTTTTATATGCAATCGATGGGCATGCCCCTAAAATTGCTCACTGTCACGTTCCCATCTTTTTATATGCGGATGATGCCGTCTTACTGTCATGTTCCCAAATTGGATTGAGGCGTCTATTATACCAAGTTATGACCTATCTCAATAACAACGAGTTAACCCTGAATTATGGGAAAACAAAGATTTTAGTTTTCTTTAAATCTTGGAAGCAACAATTATGGTCAGTCCAGGGAAACCCTATTGAACAGGTCAAAACTACCAAATATCTGGGGATTAATTTTTTCTACAATGGGAGCTGGGCAACCCATCGCAAGTGCGCTCTAACAGTGGCAAGAACTAGTGCCTTGGCTATTGCCCTTTTATCTGAAAAGGAACCAATATGTTCCTATGGCCCTAAGAGCTTTCAATGTGAAATCTAGCCCCCAACTCTTATATGGTGCTCCCATATGGATCAGTGCCTTCGATTACACCACTGAAGGCCTACAATCCTTTTTGAGGAAAATACTGGGATTACCCAACTGTGTTCCTTATGCTGCAATTTGCATGAAAACTGGACTGTTGCTGCTGGAAACTCGCGCCTGGCTTTTGACCTTCAAGTTTTGGCTGTGCCTTTTATTTAACTCTGATCAGAATTCTTTCACCTTTTTTATGCTGATGGACCATCATGCATCCAAATGGTTGACCCTGATCCAAAAGAAAATCACATCCATAGGAATTTCCTTGGATGCATTTTATCTATCCTCTGCTCCTGTGGTATTTCAATCCATCAAACGCAGACTACTAGATATCCAGTTGCAACGTCTAACTGAGGCAGCTCAGAAAACTTGCTCCCCAAGCTATCTGGGTTTATCCCAGACTCCTGGGCTTTTAGCTCCCTATTTCCTCTTTTTAACTGATCTTCACATGCTGGCTAGATTTAATGCATTACCATCAGCCATCCTCTCCGGAAGATACCACAGAATCCCCCGCAATCTTAGACGATGCCCTTGTAGCCAAGGAGTCATCGAAACAGTCCCTCATATTCTTCTGGACGGCCCTTTCTATAGCAGTCCACGAGCAAGATACCTAGATGCTCTGCTCTCTGACCATCAAGGCCTTTCTGACAATGCCAAGGTTCGCTTTTTACTCCACGGGAAACACAAATTTGTCACTACTCACGTTGCTTGCTTTTTATAGGTTGCGATCCAAATCAGAGAGGCTTTTACTCATGCATAGCCCACAGCTATTTTATGTCATTTAACTTTTGCTGTTTTTTTTAAGGTTTTATTATATTCTATAGTGTTACTGTTGGTTTTAAAGTATACTGTATTCTTATATCAATGCCAATAAAGGTCTATGGTATGTATGTCTATGGAATGGGTAGATGCTGGGTGGACCGGGGACTTGACCTTCTTAGAGTTCTTCCTGATCTTGGTGGCCATTTGGTTGTGGGGAAATGAGTTGGCGGACCACACAGTCCACTTTTGGTGTGACAATTTAGCTGTGGTGTATGTCATTAATTCCCTCACTTCTAAATCACCCAGCGTTATGAGGTTAGTTCGGGCTTTCACACTGCAATGCCTGTGGCATTTTTTGCCAGGCATGTTCCTGGGGTGGATAATGGGGTGGCTGACACTCTCTCTTGCAAACAGATGCAGAGGTTTCGTCAGCTCGCCCCAGATGCAGATCTTCTTCCTACAAGGATGGCCCTGGAGATTTGAACAATTGGCGGGTTGAGGCTGGCAGAGCAATAAGTATCGCTATTGCTTCTAGCACTATCCACCAGAAATCATACACAAGGGCAGTGAGCCAGTTTGAGAAGTTTAGGAGCACCATAGGTTACAGCATGGAATGACCTCTTCCAGTGGAGCATTTACTTCACTATTGCATATCATTGTAGCGCAGGGGCCTGGCAGTTCGATCCATTCAGGGCCGGTTGTCTGCTTTGTCTTTTGACAGTAAAGCCATGGGGTTACAGGAACTAACTAGTGATTTCTGCATTCGGAAGATGCTTGAAGGGTGGGCCAGAGAGGCCAGGGTTAGGTGGGATGCAAGGCAGCTGATTTCACCCATAATTCTTAGGAGTTTACAGTCAGTCTGGGGCCAGGTGTGTCAGTCGGAGTAGGAAACACTTCTCTTTCATGCTGTCTCCCTTGTGGCATTTTTGGGGGCTCTCCGGGTGAGTGAGCTGGTAGCTCGGTCCAGTTTCTTGAAACGCCTTATTGGTCCGAGACATTCGCATTGCTGATGAAGCGGCATATATCACAGTGTGTCGTTCTAAGACTGACCAGTTGCAGTGGAGGAACACTATTAATTTGGGCACCTGTTCTGAGGGGGAACTATGTCCTGTAGCTGCTTTAACGTGCTATCTAGCTGTCCCCGGTTCTGGGGCTGGTCTATTGTTCTGGCATGGGGACGGTAGTCCCCTGATGAAGCATCAGTTTTGGTCTCTGACTGTCAAAGCTCTCGCCAGGCTTGACCTGATGGGGATTAAGTTTTGTACTCATAGCGGTGGCTTCTATGGCAGCGGCTCTTGGGTACTCCTCACTGTCCATTCAGAAGCTTGGTAACTGGCGTTCCTCGGCCTATAAAGGTTATGTCCGCCCTCTGGCACTGCAATAACTGGCATCAGGTTATTGAGGGTGTGGTTATTCACTGTTTTCTTCTTTCCTCAGGTGCTGTTATCCGTGGGGAGAGATGACGTGTCCTCATATTCTGGCACAGCTTCGTGTTCTTAGCTGCCCATAGGGCCAGGAGGACTTCAGCCAGGTTGCAGCTGGGGCTCAGCAAGTGGGCTACCATAGAGTGGCGTGGGCGGCGGGGTCTCCATTGGTCAAGCCTGTTGCCCTTGTTTTTTGAAAAAGTTCATGTTTTGTCACCACATGTTGTGGTGAAACATTTGGGAGGAAATAATCTAAGCTTGCTCAAGGGTAAAGCCTTTGTGCTGCAGGCCAAGGATGACTTTCGAGTCATTAGGAGTCGTTGTCCTCAGATTTTGATTGTGTGGTCAGCCATGATCCTGCGCCAGATATGGAGTGGAGCATGGGATCCACGGGCGATTGAGAGAGCTCACCGCAAAGCCAATTTAGAAATTAAAAAAGCCCTTGGGGGGTGGGGGTGGGCCACTTTTCCTACATCCTGGGATCTTTGCTGATTGCATGGATTTATACAGGCTTGATGGCGTCCATGTTTTCGATAAGGGAAACGACTCTTTTTTGGATGACTTAAAACTTGGGCTTCGAGAAGTGCTACGCATTTAGTGGGCGCAGCTGCCTAAGCAGAGGCTTGGCCTCGCGGTGGCTGGGGTTTTTTGCCTGACTTCCATTATGCAGCTCGGTGAGCACCAATAGCACCTCAGTTTTGGGACATGGGATCTAGCTAAATCATTCCTGGCCCGTACAGACTAGTTGAGTGATGAAGCGGACTGCCTCGGGTTTGCATGGATTGGTCCGCCCTTCAGCCATGGGGATAGGGGCTGGAACTCCAGGGCATAACCTTTGCTAGGCTTGCTGGGTACAAGCCATTCATTTTGGCTATACCTAGGAGCAGGGTGGCCCGCCCGTCATGCGACAGGGGAGGGGTATTTTGTCCCCTGGCCCTGCCGTGCTGTCTGTTATGTTTATAGCCCTTGTTGTTAATTTAATAATAAAGAAAGTGGTCCTTAGTTACCCAAACCCTTGTGTCCCTCTCTACCTTCCATCTGTGGGGGCAAATGCAGGGAGACCCCCACTTTCCCTTGTATGCCCATCCCCACACTATTTCCTCTTTGTCTCCTGGTCACTGTCATATCCTTACCTTTTCATGCTTTCTTCCCTGGTTCCCATCCACCAACCTATCTACATTATATGTGCCCTCCCTCCACATCTTCCACTATATTTATTATTCATTTAATTCATATATACCCTGACTTTCTCCACATTGGAGAACTAAAATAGTTTACATTATTCACCTTTCCTCCATTTTATCCTCACAACAACCCTCTGTGGTAAGATAATTGGTGTAACTGACCCAAGGTCAGTCAGTGAGCTTCCATTGCAGATTGATGGTTTAAACTTGGGTCTCCAGATTCACTACACCACACTAGATTTCATGGGATGGCTTGCTGTTCAACAGCAGCAAGTAGCCAGGCCTGGGTTAGTCATATAAGTTGCATGGTATCAAATAGCCCAGTGTTTGCTGGCAAGCCTTGTCCTGATCAGTGTGCCAAAAGAGCCCTGGAAAAGACCCTACCTCCAACCTTCTGTCTTTTACTGATGGAAACCATGGTTTGAAGGTTGAAAATACCACTGTGGATCCCTAGGGCATTCATTTCTCTAAGATACAGGCTCTGCTTCCATTATTTTGGTGAATTTTTTTTTAAAAAAATCCCAAAATAATAGAAGCAGTGCCTGTATCTTATCTCTAGTTTGCATGCGTGTATTTTAGATTTCAGATTTTTTTTTTCAGCAAACTTGGAGCTTTTGTCAGGTTTGTAGAAAGATCTGTCTTGTCAATAATCTCTGGATTTAAGAATCCACACCTTTGGCAATTAAGAGAAACAGATATATTGATTCACAACCCCTGCAATGGAAAGCAATATATTCAGTATCCAAAGAA
Organism: Heteronotia binoei; assembly: GCF_032191835.1. Classification (NCBI taxonomy): domain Eukaryota; kingdom Metazoa; phylum Chordata; class Lepidosauria; order Squamata; family Gekkonidae; genus Heteronotia; species Heteronotia binoei. The sequence goes on from NC_083225.1 coordinate 64,412,454, forward strand.
AACATCAGAAAGGAAGGAAATGATAAATGTATATGTCAGTGAGAGAGAAGATCTGAAGAGTTTCTTTTCACCTATATTTGTGTATCCCATAACTGAGTTTAAATTCCTAACAGTCCACCCTCCCCTCAAAAATATTTAGAACCAGTTCCTATCTAAGAAGGTGGACTCCCTTCTACCTTTCTCCTGGTCCCAAAAGCACTTCACTCCCACCTTTTCTTCTACTGTAACAAGTAATTGACTTTGGATGTACAGGCATAAAATTACATATTCATATCTAAGACTTGTTGTCACCAAGTTTCTTTTTTGTTCTTTGCTGGGGCTAAGCTATCACTGTAAGTGTGATGTAGTGATAGAGTAAAACAAAGTTTGAAGCCAATGGCACCTTTAAGACCAACAAAGTTTTATGCAAAGTATAACCTTATACTGTGAATAAAAATTCATTAGTCTTAAAGGTGCCAATGGACTCAGATTTTGTTCTGCTGCTTCAGGCCAACATGGCTGCATACCTGAATCTATAGTGAATAGGGATGGGCACAAACTGGGAAAATTGAGGTTTCTTTGGGTTCATGGGGCTGCACTAACCATGAACCTTCACAGACCTCCCCATTTACTGAATTGGTTCATTTTGTGAGGTTCATGATGCAGTAGAATGATCCCACCATGGGCGAGAGATGCCACAGGAGGAGAACTGAATGCAGATCCTGGAGGCAGCTTCTCCTCCTGCAGCCTGGTTTAACAGGGCTGGATCGGGGGGGGGGGGGGGCACAAGGGATAGCTTGCCCTGGGTGCCACTTGGGGGGACACCAAATTGGGCACTCCCTGGGGGGGAGGGAGCAAGCCAGCAACCCGTATATCGGTTGCTTTTGCTGCAGCAGCAAAGCTGCCCCGCACTCCCCCCCCCCATCTGCCTCTCTCCGTATTTAAAGACCTTGCTTTTCTGACAGTCAACAGTGCTCCCACCCCACCCCACTGGTTTGTCCTGGCCTGTGACACTGGCTGGTGATTTGCAGTAGCCGGAACAGTGGAGCGGGTGGCAGCAGATGCAAAGCTCGGAGGGTTGGAAGTCATGAAAGCTGCAGATCTTGGGGTGGGGGGAGTGAAAACAAAAAAGCTCACCTAGAAAGAATCTCCATTCCAGGGAGGCTTGTGTTGGGCCCCTCTATTTAATTTGTGTGTGAGAGAGAGAGAGCACAGTACAAGGAGGCAGCAGCGGGGCCCTGCATATGAGAGTTTGAGAGAGAGAGCGATGCCTCAGGACTGTGTGTATGCATGCATGTGTGAGAGATAGGGAGAAGGAGCCCACACCACTTCCTTCAAGTCTCCCTGTTCTCGCTGCCAATCTCCCCAGCCTTCCCTCTGATCTCCCCCCTCCCCCCAGTGCTCCAACCTCCCTATTCTCACTGCTGCTCAGGAAGTGCAGCTGGGGAATGTTTTTAGAATTTTAATAGATTTCAATCAATTGTAGTTAAATTGTTATACTGTACAATGTATGCATTAAGTTTTTGTTGTTAGCCGCCCTGAGCCACTTTGGCGGGGAGGGCAGGATACAAATAAAATGTGATGATGTGATGATGGTATTGGCAACTCTTTTGTATTTTTTTTTAAGTTGCCTTCATTTGGGTCTCACCTGAAATTATGCCCCCTGCCCCCCACCACCTGAAATTTTCTGCCTATGGCCCTGAAGGAGAGTAGTGATCAAAGCCTGCAGCTGCAAAAAGCAGTTGCCTGTGAAAGGATTGTATTTTTAAACCTCCCCCCTTATTAATTCGTTGAATTGGAGCCTGAAGCTTCAAAAAATCTTTATTATCCTAATGCAAACTCCAGCACCTTAATGTCCTTCCACCCGCTTCAAAACAAACGAACACACACACATTCTGGCCTTCCTCTCTCTCCCCCTTCTTCCTTTGAAGGGTTTTGCAAATAGCACTTCACAACAGGATTCGGCTCTTTATTGGCTTCCTCCTGACTCCCCCCCCCCCAATTCCCGTCCATGTTTGGGGGCAAGTTCCCTTCCCACGCCAGAATCAGGGAAGGGAGGAAAAGGGCACACCAAGGAATCCTTTCGGCTAGCTAGCTGTTTCGGCTCCCCTCCCTCCCCCTCGGGCGGCCTGGCTCAGTTCCCTTCCTTTGTTCTTGGAACTGGGACTAGGCAGTGCAGCTGTGTCTGATGGCTGATTCTTCTGAGATAGGTAAGTCCCCCCACCACAAAAAAAATCATTCTCTCCTCTCCCCTTTGCTTTCTAAAGCTCACTCTTCAGAACTTGATACTGTGCTGATCTATGATAGCAGAGCACCTATTAGCAGATATATGCCCAACAGTGTTCCCTCTAAGCTGAGTTAGTGTGAGCTAGCTCAGTTTTTTAGCCTCCAGCTCACATCCTTTTGTCTTAACTCAGGAAAAATGAACCCCGGAACAAGCTAAATTCTGCAGTAGCTCACAAAGTGGAATTTTGGCTCACAGGATTCCACAGCTTAGAGGGAGTATTGATGCTCAGTAGATGATTCCGGAGGTCCCTTCCAGCTCTATGATTCTATAATATATTTAATTGTGTTTGTCTGTGACCTTCATCAAGTTTACATCTCCACTACCTGGCATTACATTTTTTGACATACATAGCCCAGGCAGAGAAGGTCTCATTTATGTCACCTCTTCTCCTGCTGCCTGCTTGGCAGAGGAGCCCTCCTCTAAGCTTCTTTGGTCAGGCTGCCATTTGGGTCCAAACGCATAAAGATAGCTGCAGGTGAGCAGGAAGTGACAGCATGCTAACACCTGGAACAGGAAATAGGGTTGTGCAGATTAATATATTCAATGTAAGTTTAACAGGAACTAAACAATAAAATAAGTAGCAGTTGTCTAGGATTGTCTAGGAATTGAGGATACTTTATTATTGAGCTCAAACATGACTTGGAATCTCTCTCAGTTTTTTGTATTCAGATTGGCTTTTTATAATTGAATATCAGGAGAGTGAATAATTTGCTGTGGTTCTTAACCTTTAATGTACTGCTGCACCCCAAGCACCATAATGCATAGGGTCTTATTCCGTCAAAATAAGCACACTGAATCCTACTGATGTCAATAGATCACTTCAGTGAGTGCTTATCTTTCCTGCTGAAATCAAAGAAAAGGGCTTTACTTTTGGCAGGACTCTGTTATGCCATGGTATCTTTCCAAGTCATTTGTTTATAGGGATGGGCACAGACCATAAAATGCTAGTTTGGTTCACGAACAGAACCCGACCAGTTCCCGGACCAGTTCTCAAACTGAACCACAGCCTGGTTTGCGAACCAGTTCGCAAACTGGTCCAGTTTTTAAAAAGCCTCCCACAGGGCTCCGAAGCTCCAAAATGGCAGGTTGTCTCCAGATAACTCTCCTCAATGTACCCACCAAGTTTGGTCCACATTGGACTTCGGGGGGGGGGGGCTGAGTTACAGACCCCTAAAAAAAGGTCATTCACTGCAATGCTTTTCAATGGGATGTCACCTCTGCTGGTTCAGAAGTGACAAAAACTGACCTGGGTAAGCTAGAGGTCTTCAACGCACACAATTCCTCCCTGGGGTGACCCTCCACATGGCCCACATGTTACATGCATGTCAGATTTGGGGGGACCCAAGTAGCAGACCACCAAGCAAGGTGCCTCCAGGAAACTGTTTTTGGGGGAGTTGTCCAGTGTCAGTTTGAGACACTACAGTGTGGACCTGATTAAGCAACAGGCATCAGACTCTTAGAGTACTTCCCCAGGGATCACTCACATGGCTGCAGGTGGCTGTGTCTTCCTGGGACTAGCCACCCAGCCTTGGTGACATGATGACTGATAGGGGCCAAGCCTTCCATCCTACCTGGGAAGATGACAGGGACAACCAAGCCTGGCAACTGGGACTCACTGCACAGCTGTGGGAGGGGGCTCTGGTGGACTAGCTAAGGAAATATGTGGGAATATGTGACAGAGGAGAAAGGATGCTTTTTTGGAGCAGCAGCAAAGGTACCACACAGCCAGAAAAGACAGCAGTTAGCTAAGCCCCCCAAAAATCTGTAGGTAGTTTGGGTACCTGAGTGGGAGAGGATACCTCCCCAGGCAGGGACTCAAGCTATGCAGGAAGAAATGGGGTGCTTTTTGGAGGAGCAGAAAGGGGACCCCACAGCCAGAATGCAGAGAAAAAGGTAGTTTTCAGAACCTGCAAAAGTGAACAGTCCACCCCAAAATCAAATCAAAAACATGTTTTAAATGAAAAAAATCTATCCACAGTTTTTACTCCTCACAGCAAAGAAAAAGAAGAGAAGGGGAGAAATGTAGCTCTGAATGCAAGGAAAGGAGAAAAAAAGAGAGAGGTGATGCTTTTACTCTGGCAGTTTGTATAGAGGCCAGGAGATTCAACAGGTTTCTCCACCCATCCCAGTAATTCCCCCTTCCTTCAGTGCACCAAAAGATATTCTTTCACAAGCAAGAAGAACAAGACTTGCAAAACCCAGATGCAAACAGAGGACAGGAATGCGCCTCCAGTGATTATAAACATCCCCCCCCCCTCCATCCTGAGAAAGTCAGATCAATGCCTGTCATTGGAAATCAGATTTGCCTGTCATCTTCAGACTGTCACTATTGTCCCTCAGTGGCTGGAAATATCCCACTCATACCCACTTTTCAGCACGAAAATCAATGGGTAGAGTTTCTTTGCCAAGACTGCACAAGAGGTTCCGAACCAGGCAGAAAGTTCAGAGACTTCCTGGTCCGAACATGTGACTTTCAAACCTAACTGTTCAAACCTTGAACAAGGTAAAGTCTGGGCCAGATTTTAGTTTGGGTTAGGGTCTGTGCCCATCCTTGTTTGTTTACATTGTTCTCCAGTTCTGTAATTGTAGTCCTAATGCATTGTTTATTCGAAACTAGGAATGCTAACCTCCAAGTGGGACCTGGGGATTCCCCAGAATTACAGCTCATCTTCAGACGACAGAGATCAATTCCCCTGGAGAAATTGATACTTTGGAAGATAGACTCTATGGCACTGCAGCCTACTGAGGTCCCTGTCCTCCCCAGGTTCCATCCCAAAATCTCCAGGACTTTCCCAATGTTTATTTGGCAACCCTACCCTCCATCCCTCACCAGAAGCCAGGAAAGACCTGGTAATCCTTGCTTCTTACCCAGGAAAGGGCACAGAAGGAGGCTGGGATGCAGTTTGCAGAAAGTGTACGTGCACATGAATGCTCACACTTTGAATGAATTTTGTTGATCTTAAGGGTGTCACTGAACTCAAGTTTTGTTCTAAATAAAGGCATTGGTGGGGGGGAATTTTTGGGAATGTGTAACATGTACTTCATTGTGAAACAGTGTCACCTGATTATTATATGTCTACACACACACACACACACACACACATATTTTGAGGGGGGGGAAGTAAAAAATTGGCACTCCCGTATATATGTATATGAGGGTGCCATTTTTTACTCCCCCCCCTCAAAAACATGTAGATCCAGACTTGTGGTTTAAAGTGCACCATGGATATGCCTGCAATCAAGAGAGCCCTCACTGATGCACACAGATCTTGGGGTCAGCTTCTCCTCCTGCAGTGAGGTTTAAAGCATGCATCAGGAGGAGAAGCCATAAGAGCCAGGATCTGCCTGTAGCCAGGAGAGCCCTCCCCACTGCATGCAGATCCCAGGTTTTATTTTTCCAGGCCATGGTGGGACATGGCCAGGAGAAAGTGGGGAAGGGATCTCCCAGGAAGAGTCACCCTTTCTCCTGGCTACGGCAAGCCTCAGCCAGGAGAAAGTGGGGGTGGGATCTCCTGAACAGAGACTCCCTTCCACCTTTCTCCTGGCCCTGAAAACACTTCAGTTCCACCTTTTCTCTGCTGTATCAAATATATGACCTTGGATGAGGAGCAGTCATGTTTTGGTGAGGAAATGTTTAGAAACTGACCATTATTATTATTATTATTATTATTATTATTATTATTATTATTATTATTATTATTATTATTATTATTATTATTATTATTATTATTATTATTATTATTATTATTATTATTTTCCCACCCATTCCCCTATGGGGGCTCAAGGTGGAGTACATCAAAATAGATAATAATACAATCACAATAGAATTATAAATCACAATAAAATCAGTTTCAATAACTAGTTAATAGTACAGCAGGATGGTATAGCAAGATAGTACAGTAGTGTGGTACAGCAGGGGGTGGGGCAACTAATCTAACAAGTACATGCCCACTGCCTCATCCAACAGTCTGGAGAAACAACTCCATATTACAGGCCCTACGAAAGGCTAACAAGCCAGGTAGGGCCCAGATCTCCATAGGCCATTTTGTGTGGCTTGCCAGAGAGCTAACCAAACCCATGCAGTGCTTGAAAAACCTCTGCATGGAAAGTCATCAGATGACATATGTGTTTATTCATAGCTGTTCTGGCATCTTTCTCTTCTGATACTGACTTCACTTCTGAAACCAATTTAAGAACTTATGGAATGTGTGTTTCTATTAGTCTTATATTTATACTAGGAATAAGGCCCATTGTGAAGAAAAATACAATGGGCTCTAGAAAAAGGCTCTGGGCAAGTGCCCCCACCCTTGCTGTCTTCCTACCCACCCAAGTGAAGGTATTCACCCCCCACACACCTTTGTTGTCTTCCCACCCACCCCAACTTTTTACCCCACCTCCTCCAAATACCACCCACATCCAAACATCTCTTCATCTCAACTATCCACACACCCTTGGCACACCACTACTCCCACACCCATAACATTCACTCAACCCCACCCTTACTGTCTTCCCACCCACACATTAATCCTTGGTCTTCACTTAGGCTTCCCAACCCTCCTGCCCTGGC